>NW_027507748.1:73755193-74977693 GCF_037356315.1 Lithobates pipiens
TTATTAAGTACACCTTGCTAGCAGGGCCGGATTAAGAGATTCATGTGCTTGGTGCTGAAGATTTTGGTGGGCCTTTTACTGGGCACCCTTCTGCTTTCCAAAAGCCTGTGCTGGCATGCACCCAAACTCAAAAGTGCGCAGCCGCACAGGCATAACACTAGAGAAGCCTGGCATTTGATTTGCCAAGTTTCTGTAAGGGCCGTGCATTGGCGTGCACTCTGAGCTGAAAGAGTGCACTATGGAAACTCAGACTTCTGTAAGAGCCCTGCATTGGTGTCACCATGCTTCTGTTAGGACTGCTCATGCAGTGCCCATTATCAATCCCACCACCTTGCCCCGGTGGTGCATGTGGAATGCAGGGCCCGTCAGGGGAGATCTCTTCCCGTTGACCCATTGCTTTCCATGTGCTTTTTGGGTGGCTGGGCCTATATTAAGGTAGGGGCCTGGAGCTGCAGCTCCAATAGCCCCTACGTTAATCCAGCCCTGCTTGCTAGTACTGGGTTGGACCTCCTTTTGCCTTCAGAACTGTGTTAATATTTCATGGCATATATTCTACAAGATGTTGGAAACAACAAGGTGTTGGATAGCATCATGCAGTCGCTGCAGATTTGTCCGCTGCACATCCATGATGTGAATCCTGTTCCACTATGTCCGAAAGGTGCTCTATTGGATTGAGATCTGAAGACTGTGGAGGCCATTGGAGTACAGTGAATTCATTGTCATGTTCAAGAAACCAGTTTGAGATGATTTAAGCTTTGTGACTTGGTGCATTATCCTGCTGGAAGTAGCCATTAGAAGGTGGGTACACTGTAGTAAAAGAAGTGTTCATTTCGTTGAATAAAACATTTTCAGCAAAATTTTCGTGGCCTTTTTACAGTGACGAAATGAAAAGCACTCCACATTTTTGTCCATTGATGAAAACACTTACGTTTTCATTAACGAATGAAAGAGAGACCAAAATGTGAGGCAAGGACATGAGCTTCCGGTTTCCATGGACGGAGCTCCACCAGCTTTCGCTCGAAGCAAGCACGCAAGCGAGTCAAGTCCGTAGTGTGCTTTGCTTAGCAGCACAGTTGTAGCACTGTGCATCTATCATTACAGGCCTCTGAGTCCTCAGACGACCACCTGCAGTAGCACTGTGCATTACAGGCTTCCCGACGAGAGTCCCACTCCCGATGACGACTGGCCAGAGCAGAGAGCACTGTGGGTGTGTGCAATACAATTATAGGCCTGAGGCCGCCCATAGGGCCACCGTCCATCCAGAGCACTGTGTGTGCATTACAGGCCTCTGACCACTGGCATCCAGAGCACTGTGCATTGCAGGCATCCACTCAGACCACTATGCAGCATTACAGGCCTCCTCAGACCACCATCCAGAGCACTGTGCAGCATTACAGTACTCAAACCACCATCCAGAGAACTGTATAGCATTACAGCCACTGTCCAGAGCACTGTGTAGCATTACAGGCCTCCTCAGACCACAGTCCAGAGCACTGTGCAGCATTACAGCACTCAGACCACCGTCCAGAACACTGTGTAGCATTATCAAATTCTTATAATTGGATAACATACGCTGAAATGATAACTGTGACAAAATCCATCAAAAAATGCACAAAAATTATAACGATAACGATCGAACGGTGAAGTCACGTGTTGTGATGTAATGCGTAGGGAGTGGCTGGATATACTGAACAAACCAGGAAGTTATGTAAGAGGTGTCTAATGCTGTCTACAATGAATTGTTTGCACCATTACTGCAGTTTTTTTACTGTTTTTAATTTAAGAGTCCATATTGGCCTTTAATAAATTGAGTTTAGTTCAGCGATTTTACGCTATGGGAGGCTTTTTCTTTATCCCCCTATAATATCTGACAGCATTGGAACCATCATATAATTGGGAGCCTGGAAAGTCGGAGACACCGGTGGAAAACCTGTAGCCGTGTCCAGCAATATCAGAAACCGCAGTGTCCTTGTGGGTTCAAGAGATGGAGATTTGATCTGTCCCAGGGAGATCGTTAAGGCAGTTTATATTCCTAATTGAGGTAAGAGCTCTGGGAGCATTATGTTCACATGAAGATCACATATAGAAGAATCATTCATTACAAGAATTGTTTTTCACAAGATCTGTAGATCACAGAAATTTTGGCATATTATTTGAAAAGCACTTTCTTTCACAGCAATTGACCGATTGTTATCATTATAATTTTTGTGCATTTTTTGATGGATTTTGTCACAGTTATCATTTCACTGTATGTTATCCAATTATAGGAAATTGCGCTGATCACTATTACATTTATACCCATTTTTTGTGTACTGTGTACACTGAAGGTATAGCAGTAATTATATATATTCTATTCACTTATATTTGATTATATTCTATTCACGTATACTTGATTTTATTTGTTTGAGCAATGTTGACGTATATTCTATTCACTTATATTTGATTTTATTTGTTTGTTCACTTAGTGACGTAAGGGATTACACTATTTTCTTTAGCATTATAGGCCTCCCTATATCACCGTCCGGAGCACTGTGTAGCATTACAGGCCTCCTCAAACCACAGTCCAGAGCACTGTGGAGCATTATAGGCTTCCTCAGACCACAGTCCAGAGCACTGTGCAGCATTACAGCCACCATCCAGAGCACTGTGTAGCATTACAGGATTCCTCAGACCACCGTGCAGAGAATTGCGAGCATTACAGGCCTTCTTAGACCACTGTGCAGCATTACAGTGAATGCCAAAAGCTCCCATCATTGCATAACCTACTGCTGCATTTTGTGGAGGCTAAAACTCTCCAGATTGACACTATGTCCATGTACCTGGCTGTCCCTGCCCTCTTTGATCTACTCAGTCACCTTAAGGATTTTGAACAGAGCACTAGCTACCAAGACCAGTATTACAGGCCTCCTCAGACCACTGTACAGAGCACCATACAGTACTCAGACCATCATCCAGAGCACTGTGTAGCATTACAGACACCATCCAGGGCACTGTGTGCCTTACAGGCCTCCTCAGGTCACTGTCCAGAGCACTGTGTAGCATTACAAAGAATGGCAAAAGCTCTCATCATTGCATGACCTACTGCTGCCTTTTGTGGAGGCTAAAACCCTCCAGAGTGACACCATGTCCATGTCCCTGGCTGTCCCTGCCCTTTTTGATCTACTTAGCCACCTTAAGGACTTTAAACAGAGCACTAGCTACCAAGACCAGCATTACAGGCCTCCTCAGACCACCATACAGAGCACTGTGCAGCATTATAGTACTCAGGCCACCAACCAGAGCACTGTATAGTATTATAGTCACTGTCCAGAGCACTGTGCAGCCTTACAGGCCTCCTCAGGCCACCGTCCAGAGCACTGTGTAGCATTACAGGCCTCCTCAGACCACTGTGTAGCATTACAGGCTTCCTCAGACCACAGTCCAGAGCACTGTGCAGCATTACAGCCACCATCCAGAGCACTGTGTAGCATTACAGGATTCCTCAGACCACCCTGCAGAGAGTTGTGAGCATTACAGGCCTTCTTAGACCACGGTGCAGCATTACAGTGAATGGTAAAAGCTCCCATCATTGCATGGCCTACTGCTGCCTTTTGTGGAACATAAAAAAAACCTCCAGAGTGGCACTATGTCTCTGGCTATCCCTGCCCTCTTTGATCTACTCAGCTTTAAACAGAGCACTAGCTACTAAGACCTTGCCACAATTGCACATAAAATGAAAGGGAATGTAAACCAGTGTTTTGCTTCGTTCTTAGATCCAGCTTATGTGTTCTTGCCACTTGCAGCAGCTGCTTGTTTTGTCAACCGTACTATCTGTGAAACCCTTGTTGATGCGGCAGATGAGAATATTCAGGAATATTCAGGAACTGCTTAAAAAGGCAGAGAAAGGCCCTAATGCCGTGTACACATGACCAGACTTTTCGACGAAGTGAATTCCATCTGACTTTTCGACGGACTGAATTCTGCCCTAGCGTCGGTTTTCGTCCGTTGGACTAGCATACAGACGAACGGATTTTTCGACTGGACACGAGTCCGTCAGAAAGATTTTAAACTTGTTCTAAATCTAAAGTCCGTCTGATTTTTTGACAGCAAAGGTCCGATGAAGCCCACACGCGGTCAAATTGTCCAACGGATTCGTTCCGTCAGACCTTTGCTGTCAAAAAGTCCGGTCGTGTGTACACAGCATTAGAGAATCCACATTGCCCCACACACAGAGAGGGTATTCACTGTCACAGGTGATCTCTCTACCGGCCAGTGGAATACAGCAAGGGACATGTTGGCACAAAGTGCTTTCCTTAAAATGAATCAAAACAAATAGAAGTATTTTATTCTCCAGGTATTTATATTTCTAACATAAGAAGCATACCTAATACTTGTGGGTTGTGCTTATTGTGATAGGAGGAATCAATATTTTGCAACAAGAGTTTTAATTGTCAATTTAAATTCATAGGAAAAATGCACAGGCTACAAATGCCATTAGTAAGTGGAACTATAACAACCATCACTTTTTATCAACTCCTCTCTCTCTTAGCATTGACAAATTTGACAATAGAGGTAAATATCACACTAATGAAAAAGAAAAATAGATACGTAACTGTCAAAAAGGGCAGCCTTACATCGGGGTCCTGCTCCTAGTAATCTTTTTAGTGTGATATTTACCTCTATTGTCATTGCGAATGTGGAGAGAGAGAAGAGTTGATAAAAAGTGGTGACTGTTATAATCCACACACTAATGGCCTTATTGTAGACTCTGCACTTTTTCTTTGAATGTATCTGAGAATTAGAAATAATGAACAGACAGTAAACTGATTCTTATTGTAGAAATAAGCATTACCCTTGAGTATTGGTTTATTATGCTGTGCCAGACTGCCAGTGACAGTACCTGTGTAGTGTGATTGTAGCTGCTAAAATGTTTTGCTGTGTCCTGTTCAATTTCTTGAACTGTGAAAGTTCATGCAAATGGGCACTTGTAATGACATTTGGTTTTACTGAAAGACGTTCTATATTTATTATTATTATACAGGATTTATATAGCGCCAACATTTTGTGCAGCGCTTTGCAACATGAGGGCAGACAGTAAAATTACAATACAATTCAATACAGGAGGGATCAGAGGGACCTGCTATAATGACTAAATCTGTCCATAATGCATGTTCAAACCATAATATAATAAATAATAACATATTTGATTTTTCACTCTAGTATATGTTTGGAAATTGTAGAGAAACGCTTAACCACTTGCTGCCCTCTCTATTGCGGATTTACATCCATAATGTGTATCCGTTATCCTAACTGGGCATCATATGACATCCAGCAGGATAAGCCAGTCGTGCGTACCCCTGGGGGCATTCAGGGCGACAATCGGTGGTGCTGTGTGTCGCTCCGATCGTGGTAAAGAGCCTATGACATAGACTCTTAGCCACGTGGTCAGCTGTGACCAATCACAGCTGATCACAGTGGTAATCAGGAAGTGGCAGTAATCGGCTTTCCTCGGGTTCACACTAACAGGAAGAGCCGATCAGTGGTTCTCCTGGCAGGTGGGGGGGGGGGGGGGTATGTGCTGATAATCAGCGCATTCATTATCAGGGCAGCCCCATCAGAGGTGCCCACCACAGCTGCCAATCAATGCCCATCAGATACCAGTCAGTGCTCATCAAAATGCCAATCGATGCCCGTCAAAATGGCAATCGGTGCCCATCAGTAACGCCTGCCAGTGCCCATCACAGATGCCAATCAGTGCCCATCAGTAATGACTGTCAGTGCCTCCTCATCAGAGCTGCCTATCAGTGCCATCTATTAGTGCCCATCAGTGCCGCCTATCAGTGGCCATCAGTGCTGCATATCAGTGCCACCTATCAATGCTGCATATTAGAACCTCCTCATCAGTGTCCATCAGTACCAGCTTATCAGTGCCACCTCATCAGTACCTGTTATTGCAGCCTCATCAGTGCTCATCAGTGAGGGAGAAAACTACATTTTAGAACAAACGAAGAAAAAAGTTTTTTTGTTCAAACATTTCATTTTTTTCTATTTGTTTAGCAAAAATTAAAAACCCCAGTGGTGATCAAATACCACCAAAAGAAAGCTCTATTTGCGGGAAGAAAATGAAAAAACTTTAGTTTGGGTATAGCATTGCATGACTGAGCAAGTTTCATTCAAATTGTGACAGCTCTGAAAGCTGAAAATTGGCCTGGAAGGGGGTGAAAGTGCCCGGTAATGAAGTAGTTAAATAATGCATTACAATTTCACTAAACCCATTTGATTTTAGACGACTAAAATGATTTTAGTCTACTAAATTGTACTGGAGATTTTAGTCAACGAAAATGTAGGGGATGGATGTCCAGAGAAAGGTTCCCTAGCGTGGTGAAAAGGCTGTCATTCCGACCAAAGCAGCAGCCAATAGGGAGGTGGTTCAAAGGCAAAACCTTCTTCATCAGCCATATACAGTGCCTTGAAAAAGTATTCATACCCCTTGCCATTTTCCACATGTTGTCATGGTACAACCAAGAATGTAATTGGATTTTATTTAATAGACCAACAAAAAGTGGCATATAATTGTGAAGTGTAAGGAAAATTATAAATGGTTTTCAAAATTTCTTTACATATAAATATCTGAAAAGTTTGGCATGCATTTGTGTTCAGCTCCCTTTTACTTTGATAGACCAATTGCCTTCAGAAGTCACCTAATTAGTAAATAGAGTCCACCTGTGTGAAATGTAATCTCTGTATAAATGAAGCTGTTCTGTGAAGCCCTCAGAGGTTTTCTAGGGAACCTTACTAAACAAACACCATCATGAAGGCCAAGGAACACACCAGACAGGTCAGGGATACAGTTGTGGAGAAGTTTAAAGCAGGGTTAGACTATACAAAAATATCCCAAGCTTTGAATATCTCATGGAGCACTGTTTAATCCATCATTCGAAAATGGAAAGAGTATGGCACAACTGCAAGCCTAACAAGACATGGCCGTCCACTTAAACTGAGAGGCCGGGCAAGGAGAGCATTAATCAGAGAAGCAGCCAAGAGGCCCATGGTAACTCTGGAGGAGCTGCAGAGATCCACAACTCAGGTGGGATAATCTGTTCACAGGACAACTATTAGTCGTGCACTCCACAAATCTGCTCTTTATGGAAGAGTGGCAAGAAGAAAGCCATTGATGAACAAAATCCATGTGGGGGACACATTAAACATGTGGAAGAAGGTGCTCTGGTCAGATGAGACCAAAATTTAACTTTTTGGCCTAAAAAGCAAAATGCTACAGTGGTGTCCGGTTCCTTTGCATGTTTGTCACACTTAAGTGTTTCGGAACATCAAACCAATTTAAACAATAGTCAAGGACAACACAAGTAAACACAAAATGCAATTTGTAAATGAAGGTGTTTATTATTAAAGGTGAAAAAAAATCCAAACCATCATGGCCCTGTGTGAAAAAGTGATTGCCCCCTAAACCTAATAACTGGTTGGGCCACCCTTAGCAGCAACAACTGCAACCAAGCGTTTGCGATAACGTGCAATGAGGCTTTTACAGCGTCCTGGAGGAATTTTGGCCCACTCATCTTTGCAGAATTGTCCTAATTCAGTTACATTAGAGGGTTTTCGAGCATGAACGGCCTTTTTAAGGTCATACCACAACATCTCAATAGGATTCAGGTCAGGACTTTGGCTAGGCCACTCCAAAGTCTTCATTTTGTTTTTCTTCAGCCATTCGGTGGTGGACTTGCTGGTGTGTTTAGGATCATTGTCCTGCTGCAGAACCCAAGTTCGTTTCAGCTTGAGTACACGAACAGATGGTCGGACATTCTCCTTCAGGATCTCTTGGTAGACAGCAGAATTCATAGTTCCTTTTATCACGGCAAGTCTTCCAGGTCCTGAAGCAGCAAAACAGCCCCAGACCATCACACTACCACCACCATATTTTACTGTTGGTATAATGTTCTTTTTATGAAATGCAGTGTTCCTTCTACGCCAGATATACTTGGACACACACCTTCCAAAGAGTTCCACTTTTGTCTCATCGGTCCACAGAATGTTGTCCCAAAAGTCTTACGGACATTGGTATGTGTTGTGGAGAAATTGAGACGAGCTTTGATGTTCTTTTTGCTCAGCAGTGGTTTTCTCCTTGGAACTCTGCCATGCAGGCCATTTTTGCCCAGTCTTTTCCTGATGGTGGAGGCATGAACGCTGACCTTAACTGAGGCAAGTGAGGCCTGCAGTTCCTTGGACGTTGTTGTGGGGTCTTTTGTAACCTCTTGGATGAGTGGTCGCTGCGCTCTTGGGGTAATTTTGGGCGGCCGGCCACTCCTGGGAAGGTTCACCACTGTTCCATGTCTTCGCCATTTGTGGATAATGGCTCTCACTGTGGTTTGCTGGATTCCCAAAGCTTTGGAAATGGCTTTATAACCCTTTCCAGACTGATAGATCTCAATTACTTTCTTTCTCAATTGTTCCTGAATTTCTTTGGGTCTCGGCATGATGTGTAGCTTTTAAGGATCTTCTGGTGGACCTTACTGTGTTAAGCAGCTCCTATTTAAGTGATGCCTTGATTGTGAACAGGTGTGGCAATAATCAGGCCTGGGTGTGGCTAGAGAAATTGAACTCAGGTGTGGACAACCACAGTTATAGTATGTTTTAACAAGGGGGGCAATCACTTTTTCACACAGGGCCATGATGGTTTGGATTTTTTTTCACCTTTAATAATAAACACCTTCATTTACAAATTGCATTTTGTGTTTACTTGTGTTGTCCTTGACTATTGTTTAAATTGGTTTGATGTTCCGAAACACTTAAGTGTGACAAACATGCAAAGGAACAGGAAATGAGGAAGGGGCAAACACTTTTTCACACCACTGTATGTGTGGCGGAAAACTAACACTGCACATCACCCTGAACTCACCATCTTTTCTTTAGCAGGGACAGAGAAGCTTGTCAGAGTTGATAGGAAGATCGATGGAGCCAAATACAGGGCAACCTTAGACGAAAACCTGTTAAAGTCTGCAAAAGACTTGAGACTGGGGCGGAGGTTTACCTTCCAGCAGGATGACAACCCTAAACCTACAGCCAGAGCTACAATGGAATGGTTTAGATCAAAGCATATTCATGCGTTAGACTGGCCTAGCCAAAGTCCAGACCTAAATACAATTGAGAATCTGTGGCAAGACTCTATCCAATGTGACAGAGCTTGAGATATTTTAAGATATTTTTCAAAGAAGAATGGGAAAAAATTTCACTCTGTAGATGCGCAAACCTGGTAGAGACATCCCCAAAAAGACTTGCAGCTGTAATTGCAGCAAAAGGTGGTTCTACAAAGTATTGACTCCAGGGGGGCACATATTTATAGTATTTAAAAAAAAAATTGAAGACCATTTATCATTTTCCTTCTGCATCACAATTATGTGCCACTTTGTGTCAGTCTATCACATAAAATCCCAATTAAATACATTTGCGTTTTTGGTTACAATGTGACAAATTGTGAACAATTTCAAGGGGTATAAATACTTTTTCATAGCACTGATTTTATATATATATATATATATATATATATATATATATATTTGCTAAATTGTCCTATCTTGGGAGTGGTACAAGTAGGTGTTGGTCAGTGCTGTTGGCGGTGTAAGTGGGTTCCGTTGGAGGGTTCTCACAGGTTGTCTGTCCTTTGGAGAATGGAGGAGCTCCTATTTGGCTCAGTAAATGTGAGTAAGTGTTGTGTCTTCCCAGAAATAATACGGATATATACTGTATGTTGTCAATCCCAGTAAGTGTGAAAGAAGCAGTTTTCAGTCCCAGAAGTGGTGTAGATGGAAGTTTGTCATTTCTGGGAGGGAGAACTGTCAGATGTAATTAACAGAGATGTTTTTTTAGTCCCCCAACTAGTATGGGCAAGAGTTTGATAAAGCAGGGGGTGTCCTAGTTAGATGTGATGATCATTGTGGTGGCAAATTGCACATTTTAGTCATTTGAATTTGACCAAATTTATCTCTTCTTTTTTTTTTTCTTGAATTTAATAATCTGTGACTATGTATTAATCATTATGGGTATGACCAGCAACATGGTTGCTCGGAATACATTTTTTTTTTTTAAATTGAGGCTGAGCTGAAAATGTCTTTTACCAATGTCCGTAACTGTGTATCACCATGGATTGCAACATCTCAGGTTGGCCAGGCCTATTCCAAAATATACCAGCACAGTGTCCGAGTGGTTAGCACTTTTACCAGCCAGGGTACTCTCTGAATGGAGTTTGCATGTTCTCCCTGTGCATTTTTTCTTGTACTTCAAGGACATGCTGGTAGGTTAATTGGCTTCTGTCTAATCAGGCCCTTGTATGTGTATGGGGGCATGTGAAATAAGAACCCTGTACAGCACATAAATTGATGCGTAAATTGTCAGCACTATATAAACACCTGTAATAAATACAGTTCAGTCAGACCGAAGACCACTTAATGTCTCAAACAAACACTCAAGCTGTGCCCAAGAATAGCACCTTGGCCTGACTGCTATACATCAGACCCTTATTACAGAAAAATCCATTCATTACATTTCTTAACCATCTCCTAATCCAAGTAATTTTTAATTCACTATGTGGCTAATTAGCGTTTCTTAGTAACAAGAGCCCCATGGTTTAGTCTGCAATAAAATATTGATCCTTTAATCCTGGAAACCGCTGTGCTAGTGAAGATAAGCAAACTAGAGAAGGGGATACAGTGTCCTTCAATATCTCCTCCAGGTCTGGCTAGACGCTGTTATTTCACAACTAAATCTGTTCCATCCTTTTATTGAATTCATATAATATTGTTTCATTCCTGTAAAAGCATTTTTCGACCAAGTTATTCATTGAACAGTGGCAGAAGAGTATGGGATGTATTCATAGGGGTATAATTATAAAGTGGTGAATGGTTGCTTGGCTGATCATTTGCACCTTCTTGTTGCAGAACACCCATGGGAAAATGCATCTTGTTTATTAATCCATATTGACCACGGACCATCCTAAATCTGGATCTCTTATTCTTCAATACTAAATCTGGTCTACAAATTAAAATTTCCAGAGGCTGCAAACAATTGCTCATCATTATATCTCTTGTGGCAAAGAAAGCTATCCCACCTAAGTGGCTATACCCTGAAGATAAGCTCTCTTATGTTTTCCATATGGAATGGGTTTACAAACAAAAAAAAAAGTAAACACAGACGCACAAATTTTTTGATGTCTGAGAATCCTTCATTCTGACCTTGCCTACTAAAGCACCACAAATGGTAGGACAATGTTTCCAATGGACTCAATGGTATCAAAGCATACTGTTACTTGAAAACCCTCCAATCGATCCTCTATGTCCTGTCTAATATATACATTATATTCTATTAGCCAAGGCCTTCCTTCAATTACTAGATACAGGCGGTCCCCGGGTTACAAACATTCAACTTAAAAACGAATCCTACTTACAATCTACCCCTAGGCAGGGAAATTCACTTCTGTTAGCCCTTGTACACACGGTCGGAGATTCAGACGGAATGTGTCCTATCGGACCGTTTTGTCGGATATTCCGACTGTGTGTGGTCTCCATCGGACTGTTTCCATCGGAATATCCAACGGACTAACTTTTCCAACTTGCCGGTAAAATTTTCCTACAAAATGCTCAGATCGGACATACTCCGATCATGTGTGGCCTACTCCGACGGACAAAGTGCCACGCATGCTCAGATCAAATTCCTAGACCAAAGCTATTGGCTACTAGCCTGAACGTAGTCCCGTCATAACGAAATAACGTCACCACGTTCTGAACAATCGGATTTTCCGACAACTTTGTCCGACCGTGTGTATGCAACAGTTTCGGACAAAATCCGTCGGACAAAATCCAACGGATTTGGTTGTCAGAATGTCCGACCGTGTGTACAAGGGCTAAGAGTTATCATGGGGAAAATGTGTCTCCACTGTAGCTGTATAACCAATTCTTGTTTCAACAACAACCCAAAATTTTCAAAATCCAATTGCCACAGGGACAGAAATTGAGGTGAAATTTTCTGACCAGGAACAGAGACAGCAAAGCAAATGTTACAGGTGTGTTAACCCATCCTTATACTATCCAAAAGACTTAAAAATTATTGTTTTGGCTTAATCTACACTTAAAAATTTTTCCCTTTTCCGACTTACAAACAAATTCAATTTAAGAACAAACCTACAGCCCCTTTCTTGTTTGTAACATGGGGACTGCCTGTATTAGACAGACCATAATCTGTCCAACATATACTGCTTAACCACTTTAAGACCGGACCATTTTGCTGGTAAATGACCAGAGGTCTTTTTACACTTTGGCACTGCGCTGCTTTAACTGGTAATTGCGCGGTCATGCAATGTTGTACCCAAACAAAATTTGCGTCCTTTTCTTCCCACAAATAGAGCTTTCTTTTGATGGTATTTGATTGCCTCTGCGATTTTTATTTTTTGCGATATAAACGTAAAAAGACCGCAAATTTTGAAAAAAAATGATATTTTCTACTTTTTGTTATTAGAAAAATCCAATAAACTCAATTTTAGTCATACATTTAGGCCAAAATGTATTCAGCCACATGTCTTTGGTAAAAAAAAAGTCAATAATTGTATATTTATTGGTTTGCGCAAAAGTTGTCACATCTACAAACTAAGGTACGTTTTCTGGAATTTACGCAGCTTTTAGTTTACGACTGCCTATCTCATTTCTTGAGGTGCTAAAATGGCAGGGCAGTACAAAACCCCCCCAAATGACCCCATTTTGGAAAGTAGACCCCCTAAGGAAATTGATAAGAGGCATGTTGAGCCCATTGAATATTTTATTTTTTTGCCTCAAGCGATTGAATAATGACAAAAAAAAAATTTTTTTTTTTTTTTTACACAAAGTTGTCACTAAATGATATATTGCTCACACATGCTATGGGCGTATGTGAAATGACACCCCAAAATAAATTCTGCTGCTTCTCCTGAGTACGGGGATACCACATATGTGGGACTTTTTGGGAGCCTAGCCGCGTACGGGGCCCCGAAAACCAAGCACCGCCTTCAGGCTTTCTAAGGGCGTAAATTTTTGAGTTCACTTCTCACTACCTATTACAGTTTTGAAGGCCATAAAATGCCAAGATGGCACAAAACCCCCACAAATGACCCCATTTTAGAAAGTAGACACCCCAAGCTATTTGCTGAGAGGCATGTTGAGTTCATGGAATATTTTATATTTTGCCACAAGTTGCGGGAAAATTACAAACTTTTTTTTTTTTTTTTTTTTTTTCACAAAGTTGTCACTAAATGATATATTGCTCACACATGCCATGGGCATATGTGAAATGACACCCCAAAATAAATTCTGCTGCTTCTCCTGAGTACGGGGATACCACATATGTGGGACTTTTTGGGAGCCTAGCCGCGTACGGGGCCCCGAAAACCAAGCACCGCCTTCAGGCTTTCTAAGGGCGTAAATATTTGACTTCACTCCTCACTACCTATTACAGTTTTGAAGGCCATAAAATGCCAAGATGGCACAAAACCCCCACAAATGACCCCATTTTAGAAAGTAGACACCCCAAGCTATTTGCTGAGAGGCATGTTGAGTCCATGGAATATTTTATATTTTGCCACAAGTTGCGGGAAAATTACAAACTTTTTTTTTTTTTTTTTTTTTTTCACAAAGTTGTCACTAAATGATATATTGCTCACGCATGCCATGGGCATATGTGAAATGACACCCCAAAATAAATTCTGCTGCTTCTCCTGAGTACGGGGATACCACATATGTGGGACTTTTTGGGAGCCTAGCCGCGTACGGGGCCCCGAAAACCAAGCACCGCCTTCAGGCTTTCTAAGGGCGTTACAGTTTTGAAGGCCATAAAATGCCAAGATGGCACAAACCCCCCCCAAATGACCCCATTTTGGAAAGTAGACACCCCTAAATTTAGGGGTACACTAGTGAGACTAGGTAATAAATGGCGGGTGCCCTGAAACTATAAAAAAATAACTAACCAACCAGCGTCACCTGTAACAGTTATATGGTGATCACTGGTGAAAGGGTTAACTAGGGGGCAATCAGGGGGCTTTATGCGGTAGTATATGGGGGTCCCTGGCGCTATAAAAAGCTGCGGCGAACCTAAATACCTACTTGCCTAACTAGCGTCACCTGTGACACTAATACAGCGATCAGAAAAACGATCGCTTATTAGGCTGGGTTCACACTGGAGCGATGCGGGAACGCCACGAATGCGCGGCGGGTTCCCGCATCGCATGCCTCCCGGCGGCAGTTCACACTGCCCTATGCGAACTGCTGGGAGTGTCAGTGAAATGTTACTGACACCCCCAGATCAGTTCGCATATCGCAGTGCGATCTGAAAACTCGGATCGCATGGTGTGAACACCCATGCGATCCGATTCTGCTGCGGGCCAAAAAAAGGGTCCCGTGCGAATTTGCGGCGGGTGCGGCGGGTGTGGCGGGTGCGGCGAATGGCTGAACTCGAATCGCACAGAGATCGGATGTGATTTGCACTGCAGTGCGGTGCGAATCACATCCGTTCTCAAACCGCTGCAATCTGAACCCAGCCTTAGTGACACTGGCGACGGGGGGTGATCACGGGGTTAAACCTTTATTGGGGGGGTTAGGGGGGTACCTTAGAACTAAAGGGGGCTAACCCTAACTGCCCTAACAGTTATTAGTCACAAATGACACCCGCCGGGTGATCAGGGGGTTAAACCTTTATTAGGTAATAAATGGCGGGTGCCCTGAAACTATAAAAAAATAACTAACCAACCAGCGTCACCTGTAACAGTTATATGGTGATCACTGGTGAAAGGGTTAACTAGGGGGCAATCAGGGGGCTTTATGCGGTAGTATATGGGGGTCCCTGGCGCTATAAAAAGCTGCGGCGAACCTAAATACCTACCTGCCTAACTAGCGTCACCTGTGACACTAATACGGCGATCAGAAAAATGATCGCTTATTAGGCTGGGTTCACACTGGAGCGATGCGGAAACGCCGCGAATCCGCGGCGGGTTCCCGCATCGCATGCCTCCCGGCGGCAGTTCACACTGCCCTATGCGAACTGCTGGGAGTGTCAGTGAAATGTTACTGACACCCCCAGATCAGTTCGCATATCGCAGTGCGATCTGCAAACTCGGATCGCATGGTGTGAACACCCATGCGATCCGATTCTGCTGCGGGCCAAAAAAAGGGTCCCGTGCGAATTTGCGGCGGGTGCGGCGGGTGTGGCGGGTGCGGCGGGTGCGGCGAATGGCTGAACTCGAATCGCACAGAGATCGGATGTGATTTGCACTGCAGTGCGGTGCGAATCACATTCGTTCTCATAAACCGCTGCAATGTGAACCCAGCCTTAGTGACACTGGCGACGGGGGGTGATCACGGGGTTAAACCTTTATTGGGGGGGTTAGGGGGGTACATTAGAACTAAAGGGGGCTAACTCTAACTGCCCTAACAGTTATTACAGTCACAAATGACACCAATGCAAAAAAAAAAAAAAAAAAAAAAAAATGACATTGGTGTCACTGTGACTGGGGGGCAGGGGTAATTGGGGGGGTGATCGGGGGGTAAAGGGGGGGTGTGAGTGTGCCTGGCATGTTCTACTGTGTGTGTAGAGTGTTGGTGCAACTCACCGATCCGCTCTCCTCCGTGTCGGAACGGAAAATACCGACACGGAGGAGAGAATACATCACTTCCTCTCCTGTGTTTACATTACAGGAGAGGAAGTGATGTCACGGGGGATTTCCATTCGTCGAGAGCGATCGCGAGGGGGTGGCCATGAATGAATGGCCGTCCCCTCATCCCTGATCTCTCCCGAACGAATGCCGACCGCCGCAGGCACCGGGGGGGGGCCCGATCGGGCCCCCCACCCGCGGGCAGGCATGGACTTATATATACGCCAATATGCCTGCCCGTGCCATTCTGCCGACGTATATCGTCGTGCGGCGGTCGGCAAGTGGTTAAAGAGGTTTCTCAGTATTTTTTTTAACAATTTAAAAGTTAGCAGATACACATACTGTAGCTGCTGACTTTTATTAAAGAGACCCTTACCTATACAGAGTTTCAGCCCTGTTCACACCTGGACCGGTTCTTTGACGGTCTTCAGGTCCCCAGTGCTGCCATGTTGAACATGGGACAACCGACCCCCAACTACACATGCTTGAGCCGTGCTGTGCTCTGTGAAATGTCCCACAGCCTTCTAGGACCTGTGACATGTCCCAGAAGGTTGTGAGTGTGCAATGTACAGGGATAGGGACAATTGTAGACACTCAGGTTGAACTGGATGGACTGGTGTCTTTATTCAACCTTACTAACTATGTAACTATGTAACTATGTAAGATTGCAAGCGGGGAGTAGAACTTCCACTGGTATCACCTAGGTGATTGCAGCAGAAGTAGGAATGGTACCTGATAGAAATAATTACCAGCACCCTTAAATGTTAATTTCTAGACCCAGCACCGCTAATCAAACCTTAAAGTGGTTGTAAACCTCAGTCATGGAATGAATCTGCGCAAAGCACAAATATCTGTAGTGTTTACTTATTTCTCTCCAAAGCTTTAAGTGTTTTTTCTCTCTGGTGCTTCGTTCATCGGCATGAGTCACTTCCGAGAAGAGAAGCTTACCCGACGCATTAGAAAATGTGTGTGTGTGTGTGTGTGTGTGTGTGGGGGGGGGGGGTGTTCAGCAGACAGCTTGTCTATTCAGAACACACTTCTACTGTGTGCAGGGGTGTGTGTGCCTTTCTCCAATCAGCTCACACACACTGTCACTGAAGCCCCTCTGCCCCTCCTCTGTACTTCTGACAGATGAAGGATTTTAACACTTTTCTGCCCTTTTGAAGCGGTGTATGGAAGAGAAGACTTCAGATAAACAAGTAAAACCTATGTAGGAGGATTTGTTTAATCTCTGTGTATCATTCGAGGCTGTTCACTTCATATATGTGAGGGTTTAGAGACACTTTAAAGGCCAGGTTCACCTTTAGGAGCATGTTGCACACATATTTAGGGTATAACATGCTCCAGCTCCTGTCCCCCACATCCCCCAATACCCCACCTCCCCTTAATAGCAGGTAGGGAATCCTCTCCATGCACCTGCTGTAACATTTCAAAATCTGTGTGGCTGTACAGGGCTTTACCCACACAACTGTGTCATTCATTCACAGGAATCTGTGAGTGAAAAACTACAAGCCCCTTATTCCACCGCGGCAGACAGCTTGCAGTTCTCAATGAACTGCAAGGGTGCTGATGAATGCTCACATAGTTTATTGACACTTCTTTCAAATTAAAGGCCCTTACGGAGGTACAGGCTCAAAGCTTGAGGACTGTCTTCAGGAGTCTGACATTGCACCTGTTATCCACTGATCACTAGTGGCTCCAAGGGGAAAAAGAATAAATGCACATTTTTTAATTTGCAAAAATATATACATTTATTATATTTTCCCAAATGGTGAACTTAGCTTTTAAACTATACTGAATGTAAGTAATAGATGGATTTTGTTGAATCCTATTGACTCTGACAGGTCCGGTAATTTTTTTATTTTTTAGTTAAATGACTCTACTGATCCAACCACCCATCAGTTTCACCCTAGCATTCACCATTTTCTTTGTATGGCGTGATTTCCATGAATGCAGGAGAATCAAGGTACATGAATGTTCCTGGAATTGTATATATAAGTATGCCCCATACTGTGCTGTTATTATCTCCTCCAGACTACAGCTGTGAAATGCAATTTTATTCCAAGATCTAATGGAAGACACATATATATAATGACAGTGACAGAATGGAATACTTCAGAATTCTGCACTGATGGATCAGTAGAGTCATTTAAATGAAAAGAAAAAAATGACCGGACCTCTCAGAATAGTCAATAGGATTCAACAAAATCCATCTATTACTTTGTTGTTCCAAGCGACCATTTGAATCATTCATACATGCGATTGATCGTTTAGTATGGCCACCATCACAAACATATGAAGAAGATTGGTAGGTCCAGACTGGCAATTTTGAAAAAAGCTGGCATTTGCTAGAAGCACCCATTCTCTATGTCTGATGATAACATCTCTTGTGTTCACAAGTCCCATAAAGTCCAAACTAAGACCACTATTACCTATAATGGTAATAACCATAGGGGGATAAAATTAGAAGTGCAAAATGGATATGAATCGAGTACTTATTCCCAAGGACAATGTTCAGGGATGGCAGTGTGGTGTGATGATAACTCAGGATGGTGGATAAGAGAAATCAGCATTCTGTGGTGAGAGTCATAGCAGGAAAATTCAAGGATGGATGAGTGGATGGATAGAGGGATGAATCCAAAAAGGTCTGCAGCTCGGAACAATAGATCAAGAAAGGATTCCCAGCAACATGTGAAAAGCAGAAAATAGCCATAGTGCAGGAGTCAATAAAAACTTAGCAACATTTTATTTAAAAAAATATCCAAACTTGCATTCAGGTAAGCGAGGGGCAGCTAGAACGTGGAGGAAAGACCAATGTGCAGATGTATACAGGTTCAGCAGAATGGCAATGGCTGTCATTCACATGGATGGAGCAGGACCCTCCAGAGAAATGGAACAACAGCGGCATCTCCGCAATCTTCAAAGAATCTGGAAAGCACTGAGGGATGAAAAGGAGGCGAGGCCGCTAAAACGCATTGTACACGCCCCCCTTTCCATTCCTCAGTGCTTTCCAGGCTTGTTGAGGACAGCTGAGACACCGCTGCTGTTCCATTTGTCTGCCAGGTCCTGCTCCATCCATGCCATTCTTTAAATGCATAAATACATGTCCTTAAAGCAATAGTAAACCATTTTATCTTGTACCTACAGGGAAGTCTACAAAAAGGCATATCTGTAGGTACCTTTAATATCTCCTAAACATGCACCATTTAGGAGATATAACAATGTGTAGCATGCGCACTGCGCTCACAATAGACACCACAATACTGACATATAATCACACACATAGGTTGGACTTGATGGACTTGTGTCTTTTTTCAACCTTACCTATTATGTAACTATGTAACTATGTATACCCTCTATTGAGAGGGCAGTGCTGTGATCGTGGCTCCTGTGTGCATGCATGGGAGTGATGTCATCGCGGCTCAGCCTTTCAAATGGTGAGAGCCCACAAACCAAGAAAAAAGAGCAGGTGGTGACTGAATCCCAGTCAGTGGGTGATAGGTCGCTGGTGGAGCGATCTATTGCATAGGTAAGTCTGACATAATGTGCTAGTAGGTGATGCATACTAGAACATTATAGTGTAAACCTACTGTTTTAAGCCAGTCATACTTGGATCGAAATTCAGCCGGGACCAGCTTACTTTCAATCCATGTATGGGCAAAGTGATTGTTTCAAAGTGGATCTACCGGTCGGCTACTGTACTAGTGCTCTGTTGGATTTTTGACACTTGATCAGCGCTGCAGGCTATAGTCCACAATGCTGATCAGTGTATTCTGATGGCAGGGAAGTCTCCCCAATCTCAGAATACAATAACACAATGGGGAAGATTCGCCCATCCACATCGAATGTGTTTTTTTTTTTTTTTTACAACACCCCGGTTGAACGAAAAAAAAAAAAACGCACTCATCTATGGGTTGCTTTATCCTAAACTTGATGTTATAGATACATATTGCACACTTGCTGTAATATATACTCATTATGGTGTTTCATTCCCATACCTGCGCTACAGGCAGGGCCGCCATCGGGGGGGTACAGGCAATACTCAAGTAAGGGGCCGAGCATCCCAAGGGGCCTGCTCCACCTACAGCAGCACATGAATGAATCAATTGCCTGCACGGCGGCTGGCCGCTATAGAGAAAGAAGCCTCCACCTCTCCCCCCCCCCCCCCCCCCACAGCTCGACAAAGTCTGGAGTCAGACTTGAGTTACAGAGCTGCAGAGATCCACACTCCATGGGAGACAGAGGACCAATCATCAGCCAGCATTGTCCAGGGTGGGGGCGGAGACACAGAGCCTGCAGTCCAGAGCCTGCAAAGACACGCAGGAGGAGTCGGCTTGTAGATCTTCTTCAGTCCCTGTCTCTCTTTCACATGGATTACAAGTAGGCAGCAGCTTACACACAGTGCCGGTCCTCTCCTCTGGCTCCAAATGCCTAAGTCAATGAGGTGACCATCCATGGCATCATGCAGTGTGGAGTCCACAATAGTAAGATTCCCCAGTCCTCATTTGGGGGGGTGAGGCCAGGTATACGATCAGGATAATCAATGATCAGTCTGCCTGTGATCACAGGCCCATGCCCATCCCATCACACCTTCCTACCTCAGGCTTCATGAGGTACAAGTATGTACAAGAAACAAACACAAAAGGGCGCACCAACCTAGTGCGTTATCCCACAGTATTAATTTACTAAGAAGTTGTCATAGAACAATGTGCTCACAAACGTGTAAATAATAAATGCTCATCGAGCTAATCATCTATAGCTCAACAGTCCTAGACACAGTGCACTCCAGAGTTCGAGGGGACCCTGCCAGGGCTCAAACTGACTGCCATGTTTTGAAGGTAGCACCTTCTTCTTCAGAGCCAAACCATATATGAGGTATGTAAATGGCCTACACCTATAGCAAGGGTATTCTTCATCTTTACTCAGAGCTGCACAATTTGTTTTTATTTACAGACACCCCTTATCTGCATAGGCAGTTTTATGGTAATGGTGAACTATGCCTTAAACTCTGAATTCTGGGTAATGTTGATGGTCAGGCTGGGGGGGGGGGGGGCTCAGGCCTAAAGCTGTGTAAGGGGCCCCAAAATATCTGATGGTTGCCTTGTCTAGAGGAGGAGTAGTCAGTTGTCATAGAACAACGTGCTCACGAAATAATAAACGCTCATCGAGCTAATCATCTATAGCTCAACAGCCCTAGACACAGTGCACTCCAGAGTTTGAGGGGACCCTACCAGGGCTCAAACTGACTGCCACGTTTCGAAGATAGCGCCTTCTTCTTCAGAGCCAAACCACATATGAGGTATGTAAATGGCCTACACCTATAGCAAGGGTATTCTTCATCTTTATAGCCATTTCTGATGGCTGCCTTACCTACAGGGGGAGTAGCCAGTTGGATTTAGAGAGCTGCAGGCTTTTTTTCCCTTTAAAATGAAACTATACTTCTGTATAACCACTTCACTCTTGTTCTGGAATGATGTTCTCATCTCATTAGTGCCCTGATTACAGTACAGCCCCAGCAGTACCCATCAGTGATATCAATCAGTGCCCATCAGTAACACCAATCAGTTCTCATTACTGATGCCAGTCAGTGCTGCATTTCAGTGCCCATCAGTGCTGCATATCAGTGCCTATCAGAGTGGCATATTTTTTAACTTTTTGGTGTTTTTTTTTATTTCTTTTTAGCAAAAAATAAAAACCCAGCAGTGATTAAATACCACCAAAATAAATATCTATTTATTTTTTCTAATAAAATTTTTGTTTGGGTACAGTGTTGCATGACCGCACAATTGTCATTCAAAAGTGTGAGAGCGCTGAAAGCTGAAAATTGGCCTGGGCAGGAAGGAGGTAAAAGTGCCCAGTAGGTAAGTGGTTAAAAGTAAAACTCTATTCAAATATGTATTGGTAACTCAGAAAAATCCCTTCTGTTGCTCTCAGCCTCCTCCAAATCTCCAGATTCGATCCACCTTCCTGATAGAGAATGACTATGTTCGTTCTTCATGGTCCCACTGTATGTAGGAATGTAGCCACCCTCTCTTGCTCACTCCCAACATGGATTATAAGATTTATAGTGTGCATAGGGAAGTGCACAAAACCGCAAATAATGTGTACTGCTGATTCCAAACAAACTGACATTATGGGGAAAAGTAGAGGTTTGGGACCTCACAAAGGTTGTTACAAAGAAGCAGTTAGGCTCCATTCACACTTATGCTGTTTGCTTTTAAACGTTTCTGCGGTGCTCTTTGCTGTGCGTTTTTTTTACTGTAATTTGCTGCGTTTTGTGTTTTTTTTGTGTAAAATTTGTTGTTGGGCAGCGTTAAAAAAGCAAAAAGCAAATCACAGTAAAAATGCACTTCATGCTTTTCTGCAGCTTCTCTATTGAAATCTTTTGAACCAAGAAAGCAAAAAAAGCACAGTTTTGCATTTAAAAAAGTCCCCGAAACTTTACCAAAAATGTAGAGGCACAAAAATGCATTGATGTGAATGTGTTCCATAGGAACCCATGTTAAAAAAGCATGTCCTGTGTTTCCGCAAAAAGCATGGCAAAAAGCATGGCAAAAAGCATGGCAAAAAGCATTGGTGTAAATGGAGCATAAGAAGATAGAATTTCATGAGAAATAGATTACATGGTCAATAAGTAGTGGGTGTGTATGGATCACTTTTAGAGGATAAGGATATAGTTTAGTGTCACCATTCTTAAGCATATGGTTGCCATACATGCTTCAATTAATGATTTTCTTTTCCCCAAAAAGAAAATATATATTTTTTTCCCCTCAGTCAATCTCTTCTTATGGAAATAATTAATCGTTGACAACATATTGTGGTATGCAACACATGGGGAAGTGGATTTTAATAGATAGTTAAGGTTCAATCATAAATTATTGATTGCATCTCTGTTTCTACCATGTATTCCCATAATCTGAAAGATTTCAATACGATTGTACTCAAGAACAAAGCATCTCAGTGCTGCCGTTCGATGCAAAATGATCAATAACATTAAGCCTTGGCTGATAAATTCCAATCTAAACTCCAAATTATTAGGAAGGGAAGTTATGGCTATTCGATTGTTTGCAGATATGATTGTTTTGATAAAATTACACATTGATCGGACAATAAAATAGAAGGGGGTGTTGCCACTATTATCCTTCCCCAAAATGCAAGGCAAAATGCTTTGTCTCCCTATCTGCCTGGTTCACACCACTGTGTTATGGTGGTGTGCGCTGAAAAAAAGTAGTGCCTGCAGTACTTTTTTCCAGTGCAGCGCGAGGGAATTCACCGCCTGTCACCGCATGGCCAGCAATTGAACATAAAGTGACAGGTATATTTTATTCTTTTTTTTTTGCCCAGACTGGAGCTCCTCTTTAGGTAAAAATGAAATAAACAAAGACCTTAAAGTGGTTCTTTAATGACATGTGGAAAAATTAAAAGTCAGCAGCTACCAAAACTGTAGCTGCTGACCTTTATTAACCTCTTCGCGCCTAAGGGTAAAACGAATTGAAATGCCTAAGCCCAATTTTGCATTTTTGATATGTGTTAGTAAAACTGTACATATCATCACAACTACAGCACTGTGCATCCAGGTGGATTATACTGCGTTTTTTCAGGACAAACTGGGCTTTCATTTGGTGGTAAATGGTAATGGATATTGTGACGGATCCTATCCCACACTCCGCTGAGTGCTTTTCCATTGGTAATACCACTTCCTCCAGTCTGACCATCAGAGAGATCAGACATTATAGCTGCATTGGGATGCTCCCAGCACAAAGGGAGGTACCCCATGGAAAAAAGCCCAGTGCAGTGGAGCCACATATTTGCGTACGGTCGGCGTGAAGGGGTTAAACAGACACTCACCTGTCTCAGGTTCCAGTGCGGTTCTCACCCGAACAGTTTCTTCACCGGGCTTTGGTCCTGGGTGGCAGCATATTAACTGTGGGCAGCCGGATGTGACTCATTGCAGCTTCACAGCCAACTGCTCACTGTGCAGGCATGTGCTTTGCAGCGCTATTTGAATGGTCCCACAGCTTTCTGGGGTCTGTGACGGGTGTGAACCCAGTCATCGCAGCTCCGGCAAATCACAGCACCGGAGCCCGCAAACCTGGGAGAAGTTTCCCCGGGAAAGATGTTGTGTGATGTTGCTGTGACATTGGTGTGCTGGGTAGGGTTGCCACCTTTTCTTCAAGTCAAACCCGAACATTTTTTTTTTTCATAGTATAAACTATACATAGATTTTGCTACTAAATAACATTTCTAATCATATGAAGTTAATAACAAGAGTTCCCCTTTACATCAGAGTCCGCAGAGTTCCCCTTTTACATCTGAGCTCGCAGAGTTCCCTTTCACTGTAAGGGGGGACTCTCCAGACTCTGATGTAAGGGAGATCTCTGGGGACTCTGACAAAAGGGATGCTCTGGGAACCCGGATCTAAGGGGGAACACTGAGAACTCTGATGTACGGAGAAGACTCTGATGTAAGGGGAAAGACTGTGGCCTCTGGTGTAAAGGGGAACTCTGATATAAGGGATGCTCTGGGAACCCTGATTTGCCTTAGTGTACTTACTCAGAGGCAACAGACTAAAGGAGGGAGACTTCAGTCACAGATGGATGGATGTTGAAATGGATGGTGAGCTCACTCACCTCTTGACAGTCAGCACCTCTCATCCAGTTGGATCTGAGGCTGCTGGACTTCAAATTTCTGGCCCAAATTTCCCTTTTCTGAGGCACAGTGCCAGGAATTTGAGTGTGGGCAGACAACGAGGGGTAGGGGTGGGGAGAAGAGGTGCAGATCGAGTCCTCTCTCCTCTCCCGTCTGTGTGTGTTTGGGGGGAGGGGGGGTTGTTAGTTCTGGCTTTGGAGAGTGTGAAAGAGAGTAACAGACACTCTCAGCCAGCAACCCTGGGAAGCCATAGGCCAGTCTAAATAATGTGTCCGGGTTGCAGACAGTCTGAAACCTGGACACATGATTCCAAACCCGAACTGTCTGGGTGAATCCTGGACAGGTGGCAACCCTAGTGCTGGGATCGCTGCAGCAGCTTAGTTCTAAGGTAAGTATTTCATAATGAGCTAGTATGTGATGCATACCAACTCATTATGCCTTTGTCTTGCAGGGTCTTTTCTTTAGGGGATTTTTTTTGCAAAGGTTTACAACCTCTTTAAGTAAAATAAATAAAGCATAACTCCAGCAAACAGCAATATTTTTTTTGCCCTTTGGAGAAGTGTTATTGGGGAAGGTGAAATGGCTCATAAAATCTGCTGTGTTAAAGTGGTTCTAAAGGCTGGACATTTTTTTTTTATTGACGACCGGCCCATAGTGAAAATACTTCATTACTTTGACGGTTAATACTGGTGTGATGACCCCCCCCCCCCCCCCACCACCACCACTTTTCCAGTCATTCCAGGGCTTACCTGACCCATCGGTAAAGCCCAGGAGCGATCCAATGTGGCCATTTGCTGGGCAGGAAGTCGAATGGGGCCAAGATGGCCGTCACTGGTCTGACGTCACTTCTGGTTCTTGGGCCAAAACAAATGATTTTTTAAAGTAAAAATGCAAAAAAATTTTTTTCTCTTCTTTTGCTTTTAAATGTAAATGAGAGATCTGGAGTCAAAAAGACCTCAATAAAGAGGACATGTCATGCTTATTTCTATTACAAGGGATGTTTACATTCCTTGTAATAGTAATAAAAGTGATAAAAATAAAAAAATAAAATGAAAAGTAAAATAAATAAGAAAAAAAAAAAAAATAAAGAAACCTGTCCCGCTGTGCTCGCATACAGAAGCGAATGCATACGTAAGTCATGCCCACTTATGTAAATGGTGTTCAAATCACACATGTGAGGTATTGCCACAAATGTTAGAGTGAGAGCAATAATTCTAGTTCTAGACTCCCCCTGTAAAGCTAAACAGGTAACCTGTAAAAATGTTGAAAACATCGCCCATGGAGAGTACCGTAGTCTGTCGCCATTCTGTGTGCAATTTTAAAGCATTATTATTATTATTATTATTATACATGATTTATATAGCGGCAACAGTTTACGCAACGCTTTACAATGTATAGGAGGGACAACACGATTATAGTACAGTTCAATACAAGAGGGCCCTGCTCATAGAGCTTACATTCTAAAGGGAGGGGGTGGTAAAAAAAGGTAATAGCCGCAGAGAATGATTTGATGGGGTGGCATGACATATTAGGTATCTATTTACACGGTGTCAAAGATTAGAATAGTGCTGCGCTAAACAGGGAATAGGGTGCAGGAGTAAGCAAGGGAGGTATTAGACTATTTAGCGTGAGGCAATGATACGCATACATTTCGTAAATATACAAATGAGATTGGCTGCAATATTTCGTGTAAAAATATGAATATGATTACAAGAGGTCACAATCTATCTGCGTGAAAAAACTCCTTCTAGTAATGTGCAGAAAAAAATGATCAAGTATTACTCCTGAGTATATAAAGTGCTGGTGCTAATAAATATTGTTAGAAAACATTTGATCTATATATAATGAATCATAACATGAAAAAAAGTCCATAGAACAATCAAAGTAAATGTCCGTGCAATCATTGCAAAAAATAATAATTAAAGTGCAAAGTTATAGTGACCCAATATAAAGCATATAAAGTGCTGGTGCAATAGTTGCAATAATAATAATGTCCGTGCAAACAGTTGCAAAAAAAGGTGTAAACTTAAGGTGGCCAAAAATATCACAAATAAAGTGCTGGTGCTGGTAAATATTTCTGCAATGCAGTGCTGGTGATGAGTGGTTTTCCCCCCTTCTTTGTGACTAGATAGATGGGGGTCCCCTTACCTTACTGCTCTAAGGTCACAGCATAAAAAGAGGCTTTGTAATGGGACCCTTGTGTGTCCCCAGGAGGGGCTTCCCCAATATGGTCTCATAGGTGTCTGGTCATAATGGTGTATGGCGTCCCTTTAAATCCACTTGGAGCGGGTATGTGGCGTCCCCTTTAAAATCGCTGGCATAGGTGAACCGGTACTCAGCCTCGAGCCTTCTTTCCGCTTCTGTTACGTCAGTCCCCACAGAACACCGGGGCACCCTCGAGGGCTCTGGGCTTGCCAGCCAGTCATCCCAGATCAGGAGGTCGCAGGCCACATCAGAAAGCTCCACGGGCCACATGTGGCCCCTGGGCCACTGGTTGGGCACCCCTGCATTAAAGTGAAAAACCTTGAGACTTTACAATCACTTTAAGAATTCATATGTGAAAATAATTTTAAACCAAAAGCATCACTTTAATTTGACTCTAACACTTAATCTCTTCCTTTCCTGGGTATTATAATAAACCCCTGATGCTTAATTCTTACCATCACTCTAAATGTATTACCAAATCTAACCTACCGTGTTAAATTAACATGATTTTTAGTATATGCAATGGAAAACTAGTTTTGATGTATTGTTAAATACCACTCATTATTTTAGCAGATCCCCCTCACCCATAACCTATATTAAACTGGCCTGCAATAAATACTGAAGAATTCAAAATTTTTAAAAGAATTCGAAGAATCAGGACTGTTGTGGCACCGGTTTTGACCACTAGGTGGTAATGTAGCACTTTTTTAGTCTTCAGGTATCTACTATTGGTTTCACGTATACTATAAACTAAAGTTGCATTTTTTGCAAATAAAACGTAATAAAAAATAAAATAAATTAAAATCCACTACTGGGTCAAGTATATACCAGCAGTATAAAAACCCATAGTAGAAATCAACTACTCTGTCAGGAAAATATGAGACTTGCACCTTCAAATCAGAATGGTTTTTGATAAAGAAGACTTCTGGTTGGTTGATGGTGAACAACACCTTCATAATGGCGGTGAGATACCTATTAGAGCGGCGACTCTCTGTGATCTTCCTGATTCAGCTGCTGGATGGATGTAGTGAAAGCTTTACTCCCTTTTCTCCATGGTGAAATATTTCTGATATTTTGCAGAGACTTTTCAGTACTTTATTAAATCCGTTGATACGGCACCCCTAAATGGACCGATTGTTGCAAGCAGCGGTCAGACCCATTGTTTCCTTTTGTCAAACCCGGATTATGAAAAAATTCCTTAAAGCGGTGTTCCAGCCACAATTTTTTTATTTATTTTTTTAAAGTCAGCAGCTACAAACGCTGTAGCTGCTGACTTTTAATAAGGACACTTACTTGTCCAGGGAGCCCGCGATGTTGGCTCTCTGAGGCTGATCTGTCCATTGCATCGGGTACAGGCACCACCATTCCAACTAAGGGAAACTGACAGTGGAGCCCTTGCGGCTTCACTGACGTTTTCCGACTACACATGCGCTAGTCATGCAGGGCTTTGTGAAGAGCCAGCTTGTCTTCTGGGACACACACAAGTCCCAGAAGACAACAGGGGGGCTCGCCACAAAAGAGGATGTGATGTCCTGAGCAGCGGTCCTGTTTGATCAGAAGTTGCTAAAAAAAAATCCAAAAACGAGGGGTGGAGAGGTGGTCTTTCGTTTAAGACCACCTCTCAAAAGTGGATGGAACTCCACTTTAACAAAATGTATGTTTTAATAATACATTAAATGTAATAGCATGAAATATTCTGAAAATGTGTACAAATGAAAATTATGTGTAGCCTGGCTGCCACCACTTTAAGCCAAACAGCAGAACAACTTTTGGCTGCAGATCCTTGCTTCTTCTCCGTAAAGACTGGCAGAGCAGCAGAGATAGATAAAAAACAACTCTCATTGGCCAGTGGACTACCCCCATTCCACAAGCACCAGGAATAAAACTCACCCACTGGTGCTGTAGCCTTGGACTCTAACTCTACCCCGTAGCTGCAGGCAGCCTTGGACTTTAACCCCACCCACTGGTGCTGCAGCCTTAGACTTTAACCCCACCCACTGTTGCTGCAGCCTTGGACTTTAACCCCAACCACTGTTGCTGCAGCCTTGGACTTTAACCCCACCCACTGGTGCTGCAGCCTTAGACTTTAACCCCAACCCTGCAGCTGCAGGCTTGGACTTTAACTCCTCCCACTGAAGCTGGCTGGAGGAGGAGAGCCCACATTTTAGGAAGCTTTGGCCTGGAGAGAACCATGTGGTGGATGGATTGTGCTGTACTGAGCTGAGGCAGAGAAGCTAAACTGTAAGCTGAGCTGTGCCAGGAGCCAGAATGAGAGACCGCAGACTGGGCTACTGACCTGTACTGTTGTCTGTGTTGCAGATATGCTGCTGTACTAAAGACCATGTTCCTGGGGGCAAGGCTGCAGAGCTGAAAGAGACTGGCTGCAGGGAGTTACTGTGGCAGAGCAATATAGGGCAGAGCCACAAAGACCAGTGTTTGGACTTTCTGAGATTAAGACTTCAGGTAGAAAGCATGTCCTGTGCTGCTACTGAACTGACGCCAAGCTAGTGTGCACACTATAAACTCTTTCCAGGGCTCCCGAAGGACTGCTAGAGATCAATCCCTTGTAGTGAGAGGTCTCTTGGCCACAAACTTTATTTGATTTGCCTGCCTTGTATAGGCTTTTCTTGTATAATGCCAGCAGACTGTAAAATGAGAACTCACTGGCCAGTAGATTACTTAGGGTGCTTTCCTTATTGTTAGGCCACAAACAATATCAATATATTTAATCTTGTTCTTGAATTTACTGTTGCATTTACTGCTTAAAACACTGGTTTAATACACCTAAATCTACCAAACACCTAGAGCAGTGGGTAGGCTTGACAAAAGGTCAATTAGCTGTGAAACACATTGCCTGGCCAGGCCTCTCTTTCCCACATGGATTTCCTGTGGCCGCTGACAGCCTGACACCACTATCTTACTGACAGTGCAGGATCCAGTGAGCCAGTGCTGGCCTAGGACTGCTTTTCTGCTTACATTCTTGAGCTATTTAGATATCTTTTGCCTGTGGATACCTACTGTATGAGAGTTGCATTACTTATTACTTTACATGTGAGTTACATTGTCACTAATTATTTATTATCATTACTAAAAATGTCCTGTTGCTCGCTGGATTCTCCCTGATTCTCTATAAAACCACTACAGTTTTTCTGATTATGTTAACCCTTTATGGACTGGATATACATCTCTTAATTTTGAATGGACAGCACGTATATTCATACGTCCATCTTTAAGGAGTTAAAAGAGAAGCTTTTGGGGCTACTTGGGAGAATATTTGACAGCTGCCTGGATGGTGACAGATAGGAATATTATTCACTCTTACATTTATATAGCTGTGCTAGCTGGTTCTGCCAGCAGAGCTGTCACCAGGATTGACCTTCTGGAACTGTTCCTATCGACCCTTATTTTGTTGTGGTTCATCCTTATTTGGGTTATTGTTGCTCCTGTTTTGTGGGTGTACAGTCTTTTTAGTATTTCTAAGTGGACAGAAATTAAAGTGAATTTTGATTTGAACCCCCACTAAAATGTTGTGGCTTGGATTTTTGTCTCATGTGGAACCTTAAAGTGGAGTTCCACCCAAAAATGGAACCTCTGCTTTAAGGGAGGTGACCCCCTGACATGCCACATTTGGCATGTCATTTTGTTTTGGTGGGGGGAGCTGGTACCCTCTTTTCAGAGGGTCCCCGCTCCCACTTCCTCCCGGCGCACCACTTATATCACCTCTCTCCCCCTCCCTCTCGGCAATCATCTGGGACACGTCACATTTTATTCACACTTGTGCAACTTGTCATGCAACTTTACACATCAAAGTTGCATGACAAGTCGTTCCCTATGTTTTCCAATGATAACCATTCATATATGTGTGACCTAAAGTTGCAGCGCCTTCAAAAGTAGTTCATGCACTACTTTGGTCTGATTTTCATGCAACTTGAAGGCCATAGACTTCAATGTTAACCCTCAGAAGTTGCAATAAAAGTCGTACCTGAATATTATACACTGCAACTTGTTGTCCATTATCACTGGTCAAAGCCAACATCATATCCAAGTTGCACCCATCCAAAGGTGCATCAAAGTTGCACTAAAATATAAAGCTCCAATGTAGGTGCAACTTTGGAGTTGTACAAGTGTGAATGGAGCCTAAAGGTTTAGTCCCCTGTTTTCATATAGTGTGATGTGACTGTGTCAGGGTGTGTTACATGGATGACAATTGCCCCACATTTTCTGGGACTGTCCCACATTTCTCTTCTCTTCTCTGTTCCAATGATGCTGTGCCCTGCGCTGCTTCCCAAAACGACAACATTAACCTCATTTGAGTTACCAAGCATGTGCATTAACTACTAAAATAGCAGTAGCGTAGAGGATCATGGCTTCATGTAGGCGGTTTTCAGCTGGAGGAGTTTCAACACCTTTAAAGTCCCACCAGTTTTTCAATTGTTCTTATCCGGGATGTGGAGTTGACTGAGTCAAGCAGGACCTTATGCTTTTTCCTCATGTAGGCGGTTCCTGTATAATTATGGGTAGGACTAATACTAAAAGTAGGACCCACTAAAAGTGGGTATGTTCTATGCAGGCTTACCACCTAAGTGGTAATGATCTGGACAGGATCTCCCAGAAGGGGGTTGTGTTAAAGTGGAACTATAATCAGAAAAAAATTAAGTCCTGTTAGATCACTTCATGCTGGCACCTTGTGCAGGTATAGATAAGTAAATCATTAAAAATAAGTACCGTATTTATCGGCGTATAACACGCACTTTTTTCCCCTTAAAATCAGTGGAAAACCGTAGGTGCGTGTTACACGCCGATCCCCCGCCGATAGTGAGGTTTTCTGCAGCTTTCTGCTATTTTGGGGTGCACTCAGCCATTCTCTGCGACTTTTGGTCACTCTCGGCCGAGAACGGCTGAGTGCAGCCAAAAGCCTCAGAGAATGGGCAAAAACGAGCGCTGCCGAGATACACAGGACATCTGCTCTGTATGTCAGTGGCGTTTTTTCCTTAAACTTCCCTCCTAAAAGTTTTTTTCATTAAAATTCCCCCCTAAACTTGGGGTGCGTGTTATACGCCGGCGCGTGTTATACACCGATAAATACTGTACCTATACTGTTTAATATCCAATATTACCCTGTCTCACCCTGCTCTGCACATGCTCAGTTCCTCCCTTTATTTTTGCCACTGTGCCAAAGTTGTAGAGGCTGATCTGCTGACATCTCAAAGATTTACTGCTATTCAGGGGACCTGGGCTTCAGCAAAATGGTGGCCTCCAACAAAGAGAGACAGGAATAATGCTGGAGATGATTTACAGTTCACACTAATTTTGGTAGCATAATTAAGAATGTGTGCTCCTTGCTAAAGAACATTATTTTGATCAAGTTGATATGGGTAAAGTTAAACTTTAAGGCTGGCCATACATTATACAATTTTCTTGTTCAATTTTCCTTTAGATTTACCAAAACCATATAAAATGAGGTCACGCCTAAACACTTTCTATTTCTATGTATTAAGGCAGGACCTTGCACTACATCGTTAAAGATAAATCTAAAGGAAATTGGACAAGAAAATGGTATAATGTATGGCCAGCTTTAGTTTGGGACGAATATTTTGGCAAGTACTGCATATCTGGCCAAACTGTTACCCCTCGGTTATTTCCTAATAGGGGTTTAATGGTTTGCCTATATTGATATAACATAATGTTGGTATATTGATGTTTTGACTTGTTGATCTGTCCACAAAATGTCCGCCACGTTCAGTCTTGGTGGAATCACTTTATTTTTGGATATGTGATGTAAAGAGCAGTTGGTGTTGTCGGTGCAGCAAAGATATGAATAAATATGGACCATGAAGACACTTGTTATACATTTTCCATCCTTTATTAGTAGATATTTCAGACACTGTTCATTTGAGCCGCTTATGTACCATCTGAGAGTGCTAACGCTGCCACGTTGGGGTCTCTTTTATATATAAACCCCAGTCATGGGCAGCATTAACATTTTTCAGAGGAGAAATTGACATCTGACTTCAGTAGAGTATACAGAACTAATGCAGAAAAAAAAAAACGAAATATAGAAAGAATTGTACAGATATACAGTATTTCTAAGATTTAAGGTTTATGAGAGCTAAATATATCTGAGGTGAAGCTGCGGGGAGAGACTTCCCTGTGCTCAGCTCACTTCTTGCCCTGTAACCCAGCCAGAAGACAATGCAGACAACCGCCTTCTCAGCAAGTACCAGCTGCCAGCACAATGTTTACTTGACTAAACAGTACGTGCTAAACTGTTATTACATATTTCACTTTGAAACAAATAAATCAGATTTTTATTGCATTGTATCTATTTTTCAAAGATTTGCTTTCTGGACACGGTAGCAGGGCTTGCCAAAACGTTTGCTGTTTTATTGACTTAAGGCGAATAATAATACAATGGATTCATTTAATGGTCCTGCTGCAATTCTGGGTTTCACAAGCAGATGTCGCCATCTGTAGGAATCTGCAGGTTATCGTATTAGCAAAAGGTAAAACTTTGTGTTAGAAGGAGTTGTCAGCTGCATATCATTAGGATTGCCATCCTAAGAGCGACAATAGTGGACCATGACAGCACAATGTGTCGGCATGGCTGTTATTAGTCCCCACCCGGAGGGCATGTGGCATCCAGGTGACACAAAGCAGGAGCACAATTGGGACACCTTAGTACAGGAAGTACCTGAATAAGGACTTTTATGGTAGGCTCAACAGCAATTCTTTTAGTGAAAGCTTTAGAAAACAAAAATTGAAAACGATTGAAATGACGTTCAAAAGTTACATTTATATGAGATTTTGTTGATTGGGTGTATTTTAAAAAATAACATAGTGTGCCCTTGGCATTTAAATGTCGCCCACTAAAGCTAAGTGCAAAACAATCTCACAGGCACTGGTAGTCAGGGCATTTAACCTCCCACTTCATCATTGGTGGTCAGTGGCATTTTATGCTTCCCCCACCCAAAAAAAAAAATCCCACAATCATTTGTGGTCAGTGGCACTCTAAATACTCCCCAAAACAATCCCACACGACTGTGGTCTCCAAACCCTCCCTCACCTATGATCTCTCCTTCCTTTGCGGCAGCCTGTGGATTTAAGAGAAATATGGGATTTTTTTTATCCCATAATCATACTAACCTAGGTGGATGCAGCATCGGTCCCCCGCTGCCTATTCACTGAGGACCGAGCCACAGAATATCATCGATGGCTCGCTTCTCTCACCTCCCCGAGCGGAGCGCTGCTGCCTGTCAGTTAGCAGCTCTCCTTCTCTTCTCCTCCACGCTCACTGGAACACGGAGCTGTGGAGGGGTGGGGAGTGGCCATCTCAGCCTCTCAGTGGCTCGGTTAGAGGCTCAGACTGCCATCAGTCCAGGCACCTGGTGGACCCAGACTTCATTGTCTTGATAATGCGGAGCCCGCATTGGATATTGATGACGTCAGCAGAGAAGGGACTTTAGACAAGCTCAGGCTGGACTTCTCCTTTGGTGGATTCGTTTTGTCAAATTTTCCATTCTCCTCATTGTTTGCAGTATGCGGGAGGGCCCACTAATGTGAACGCTACTAAACTGTTTACATTTGTGATTGGACATCACAGTGATCACATGGCACAGAGCCCATCCAATCAGCACTGTGCTTTTGGCCAGTGCTCTTAGTCATCTAATGACAGGGCACACACACATGATGAACAGGTACATCCAGCCACCCTTGTAGGGGGGCACTGCCCGGCCGTTTAGCTCCCACGGCTGGACACAGGGAGGTTAAGTATTGAGTGCCTAATTAAACTTTGATAAATTATTTTATTTCTGGAAGTATTATTTTATCATGTTCCTAAACAACTACTTTTCCCATTTTCCTCAGGGAGACTAGCGGTTATTACCAGCCTGAAACTAGCTGTGTTTTAAGGGCAATATGCTTTGTGAATAGACTTTTCAATTAAATCCGTCTCTCAAATATTAATCAAGATTAATGAAATAACGCACCGGCAGTAAATCCATTTTTCAATCATACAAGGGGAAAATAACAGCGTATTGAAAATATCAAAATAATCGGCGTTTGGAGCACAAAGGAGAGAGTTCCAGTTACCAATGATACCAAGGGTGGCATGGTTAACGCAACATACAAAAAGGCTGATCTGGGGGTTTTCTGAAGTGGCTTCACAATATGCAGACAGTTCCTGGAAAGAATGTTTTTTTTTTTTTTAATAGGGTAAAATAGGGGAGTCGCACAACATTTCCAGTGATAGAATAAAATTGCAGAGAGAGGCTCAATGGGCAATAATTACTTTTTTTTTTGTTAAATAAGCTAAAACAATAGTTTTGAGGAGCAATTTAAATGGAACTACACTCATCTTCAGTCCAGCGATGCAGCGTCCTGAGCTCGCTGCTGGCAGCTGACATTGGCCGGTCTGATATGATGTCACTCCTGCGAAAGGCAACAGTCCAGTCAGATTTGGCATTGCTGAATTTCTTCAGTGAGCTGCATGTATACAGGCATGTAGGTAACTTTAGTGCAAAAGAGAAAAAAACGTGTCTCTTCTGCCATAAAAATCCCGCCTGGTCGATAATTGTTTTTAAAAATGTTTTCATGTATTTTTATTTTTTACATGAAGTTCTTCTTTAAATGGTAAATCAATTTTTGGGGGGTCAAACAAAATTCAAAATAAAATAAAATTATACATATATATATATATATATATATATATATATATATATATATATATATATATATACATATATATATATATATAATTGCGACTCATATTGTAATGAAAAGTTATTAAACATTTCCTATCCGATTGGATCTGTAGTGCTGCAATGCAACAGGTGGTGTACAGAATGCCTCCTGAAATGCAATTTCCTACTTGTGTAATTAGCTTACTCATTTCCCCAGAAGTCTGCTACAGGTAAGGTTTTTGGCATCCCCTGCAATAAATATGTAATTTTTGGTGAGATACTCTCCAAGTGAAATCATGTTTAATGGGCAGACTTTGCCAATTTCCTCATTAGAGCCCTGCAGGTGCAGCAGCTGATTGAAAATTATAGAAACACTTCCATACCGATTCACTGAGCACATGGAGACAGACAAACAGCTATTTCTTCAGAATTACAAAAAGTTACAATCCTTGCAATGTACATAGATCACCCAGAGAGGAATGTTTTTTTTCTCAACAAAAGTGGAGTTACTCTTTAACCACCTCTTGTTCTGGGCCAATGTCATATGATGTCACCCAATCTTGCCGCGACCGCGCTCCCTGGGGAGGGGGAGTGCGGCGATTGCGGCGTGCTTTGCCCCTGGGATAGTGCCACCTATCAGTTCTTATTAGTGTTGCATATCAGTGCCACCTATCAGTGCCCATCAGTGCTGCATATTAGTGCCACCCCATCAGTGCTGCTTCATCAGTGCCCATCACTGCCACCTCATCAATGCAACTGGATGGACTTGTGTCTATTTTCAACCTGACTAACTATGTAACTATGTAATGCCCATCAGTGAAGGAGAAAAATTACTTATTTACTAAATTTTCGGACAAAAACTACGAAGTTTATTTTTATTTTTTCTAAATGTTTCTTTTAGCAAAAAATGAATAACTCCAGTTGTGATTAATTACCACCAAAAGAAAGTTCTATTTATGAGAAGAAAATTATAAAAAAATTTGATTGGCATGGCCAGGCAATTGTCATTCAAAGCTTGAGAACGCTGAAAGTTGAAGATTGACCTGGGCAGGAAGGGGGTAAAGGTGCCCGGTATTGAGGGGGTTAAGCAACAGAAGAAATTTTATGTAAAAGGCCCATTTTTATAGGCGCTATTTAATTCTAAAAACAGACACATAACTAGAACTACCCATTAAATGAAAGGAAAAAAATAAGGATTTGTAAAATGCCACATACTGTATTTGACATTGAAATGACGGAGGCCAGTGAAAAACATATTTGGGAACAGGACGAGCAAATGCTTACAAGGCAATGAAAACTGTCAGATATGTCTCCAGCTACGAAGGATCAAAATATAAGCAAGCCAAACACGCTCTGTGATATTTATTGATGATAAGACTCATGTCTGGATTGTAGAGAAGAAAAAGGCCAACATTCCACTGGTACTGTTCCGGCTGTGATACAGCAGGTGGCACAATTTGAGAAGAGGCCAAGACGGATGGGTAGAGCTGCTGCCGCATGATTTCAAGGCTGTGTGTAGATTACAGTTTCAGAAGTAAACATACAGTAAAGAGATCAGACCAGCAGTGTGTTTTAATCAATTATCTCTCAAACATTCTTTTTGAATAAACAAGCCTATAGGTTTCCTGTCTGTAACATCAGGAATATCTTTAGTGCAGAGACTTGAAAAGAAAAGAAATCAATATGTAGGATATGATGAAATGTCTGTTAGCTGGAAATATAATTTGACATGACGGGATGTTAAAAGGAAATTTCATGCCGTTCCATACAAATTCTTCCATGGGCAGGGATGGCCCACTTTTAGATCAATAGCCCATGGTTGGTATTATTGGGTGGAATAGTACATCTCCTTGGTATTAGTAGGAGGAATATTGCCCTGTGGTTGGCATCAGTGGCAGGAGTAGGGTACTATTGTTGATGTCAAACAGAGGAATAGTGTCCCACCAATGATGTCAGTGAGAGTAATAGTGCCCCAATCTTTGGTATGAGTGGAAGGAATAGTGCTCCATTGTTGGCATCAGTGAGAGGAATAATGCACCGTCGTTGGTATCAGTGGTAGGAACAGTGCCCCATCACTGGTATCAATGAGAGAAGTAGTGCCCCAATGATGTTATTAGTGGGAAGAATAGTGCTCCATTGTTGGCATCAGTGAGAGGAATAATGCACCGTTGTTGGTATCAGTGGTAGGAACAGTGCCCCATCACTGGTATCAATGAGAGGAGTAGTGCCCCGATGATGTTATTAGTGGGAGGAATAATGCCCCCTGATTGGTATCGGTGGGAAGAGTGATGCACCATTGTAATATCAGTGGGAAGAATAGTGCCCCACTGTTGGTATCAGTGGGAGGAATAATGTCCCATCATTTGTATCAGTGGAAGGAACAGTGCTCCATCATTGGTGTCCATGAGAGGAATAGTGCCCCATTGTTGGTATCAGTGGGTGTAATAGTGCATTTCTTTAGCATCAGTATGGGGAATAGTGCCCCATTGTTGGTATCAGTGGGTGCAATAGTGCATTCCTTTAGTATCAGTAAGCAGAAGAGTGACCCATTGTTGGTATCAGTGGGTGCAATAGTGGATTTCTTTAGTATCAGTAGGGGGAAGAGTAACCCATTGTTGGTATCAGTGGGTGCAATAGTGCATTTCTTTAATATCAGTAGTGGGAATAGTGCCCCGTTGTTGGTATCAGTCGGAGGACTGATGCGCCATCATGATATCAGTGAGAGGAATAATGTTCCATTGTTGGTATCAGTGGGAAGAATTTTGTGCCATTGTTGGTATCAGATGGAGGAATTGTGCCCCATTGTTTGTATGATGGTGAAGAGGAAGGAATAGTGACCCATCTTTGGTATCAGTAGGAGGTATAGTGCCCCATTGTCAGTATGAATAGGAGGAATAGGGCCCCATCATTGGTGTCAGTGGTAGAAATTGTATCCAAGGGACATTTAAAGGGCCTCATATGGTCCACGGGCCACAGTTTGAGGACTATTCAATGGTTGCCAAAATATCATTGCTAGGCTTTGTTTTTAGCAAAGGAAAGCTATCAAAGATCAATATTTATCCCTTTGACTGTCAAGAATGTTTGTATAATGACTGTACCCTCCCCTAGGTGGCAGAATCAGCATTTTTCATACTAATTCTGCCACCTTGGTAAATGAAATAGATTCTAACTGTCTCTATCTTGGAGGGGCCGTCTCTCATTTAGACTGAGCGATAAATTATTCACACTGTAAATAATTATTTGGCTTATTTTCAAAATGAGTGCTAAGCAAAAGTAATATTATTATTATAATTTTCTGACTCAACTATGATTTTTTGGTTGTTATTTTCCCGAATAACCCCCTACGTGTATTAGTGTCTTTATTTGCTGGTGTTGTCAATGTGCAGCTTTTGTAGAACCAGCGATGTGTTTTTCTGAAACTTTCTAAAATGAGAAGAAGAATGCTTAGAGGAATACATCTTTTTTTGCTTTTACAAACATTTTGGTGCTCGAATGTGCCCCTCTCCCCCTTATTATACAGCATGCAGGTAGTTAAAGCTCAACTCTGCACTTGCCAGGCTCCTTCTCCCTTCATTGGAGCGCCCCCACAGCCTTAAAAAAAATCTTTATACTTACCTTTTGTCCAGGTGTCTTCCATGGAGTGAGACCCCAAGTCCTCTTCACCCTCTTCTTTCTCTGGTGCTGGGTGGACCCTAAATGTTGCACCCTTTGTAGAAGACCCCCTACAGTATTTTACAGGGAGTCCAGGGCCGGGGGCTTACAAGGAGTGGTTTGAATGACCCGGGTGGTGAAGAGGAGTGACGCTGGATCGTTAAGTTGATGACAGAACTGGAAATAGGGTGAATATAGAAGCCAGGGCTACTACTTATTTTAAAGAGCTGGCAGAGGGATCCATACTAGATATGGTTGTATCTGGTCCATGCTGGAACTGGCCAAACAGTGACAGCAGAACGTCCTTCTTGGGGCCTGCTGGTTCCAGGAACTACTTAGTCATGGTGGCCTTAACCGCTTAATCCCCGAACCATTTGGCTGGTGACAGACCACTTTTTGCGATTTGGCACTGCGTCACTTTAACTGACAATTGCACGGGCGTGCAATGTGGCTCCCAAACAAAATTGACGTCCTTTTTTTCCCCACAAATAGAGCTTTCTTTTGGTGGTATTTGATCACCCCTGCGGTTTCTATTTTTTGCTCCAAAAACAAAAAAATAGCGACAATTTTGAAAAAAACGCATTATTTTTAACTTTTAAAACTTTTTGCTATAATAAATATCCTCCAAAAATATATAAAAAAAAACATTTTTTTTATATTTTTTTGTTTAGGCCGATAGGTATTCTTCGGATTCTACATATTTTTGGTAAAAAAAAATAAAAAATCGCAAAAAGCGTATATTGATTGGTTTGCGCATAAGTTATTGTGGCTGCAAAATAGGGGATAGTTTTATGGCATTTTTATTAATATTTTTTTTTTCACTGGTAATGGAGGCGATCAGCGATTTTTATCGTGACTGCGACATTTTTGGGACCATTGGCATTAATGCAGCGATGAAGCAAGTGAAAGCAGTGAAGGGGTTAATATGTATCCTAGGAAATGTTCTAACTGAAGGGGGGATGGGACTGTGCAGGGAAACTAACAGTGTGCTGTTCATACTCTGTATGAACAGACGATCTGTCAGTTCACTGCTCAGAGAACCGGAAACTGTGTGTTTACACAAACAGCTCTCGGTTCTCCATGGGCCCCGAGCAATCGCGGGAGCCTGGTGGTGACTGAGACCGCCGGGCACTCGCATCAGCTCGGGGAGCAAGCGGGGGCACGCACGCGCTCCTCCGGCGGCACGCAAGTGACCCCTAGAGCCCGTTTATGCTACCGACGTAGCATAACGGTGATTTGTGCAGCCGAGCCATGCTGCCATAGCACAACTGCAGCGGCTGGTCAGCTAGTGGTTAAAGTGGACCTGTTAAAAAAAACATGAATCCATAGGGAAGATGTCGTGGTTACAGATTTCCTCCATCCACCCTAAACAGAATTTACAGCTATAACGGCTTCAACTCTTCTAGGAAGGCTGTCCACAAGGTTTAGGAGTGTGTCTATGGGAATGTTTGACCATTCTTCCAGAAGCACATTTGTGAGGTCCGGCACTGATGTGGATGAGAAGGGCTGGCTCTCATTCTCCTCTCTAATTCATCCCAAAGGTGTTCTATCAGGTTGAGGTCAGAACTTTGTGCAGGCCAGTCAAGTTCCTCCACCCCAAACTTACTCATTCATGTCTTTATGGACCTTGCTTGGTGCACTGGTCCAAATCATTTGGTGCAGGGGGGGAATATGGTGTGGGATTGTTTTTCAGGGGTTAGACTTGACCCTTTAGTTCCAGTGAAGGGAGTTCTTAAGGCATCAGCATACTAAGACATTTTGGACAATTTCATCCTCCTAACTTTGTGGGAACGGTTTGGGGATGGCCCCTTCCTGTTCCAACAAGACTGCGCACCAGTTCACAAAGCAAAGTCCAAGACGTGGATGAGCAAATTTGGTCTGGAGGAACTTGATTGGCCTGCACAGAGACCTGCCCATTGCTTTCACATAGCTTCATATTAGTTCCCCTGTGATAGCAATAAAGTTACATGAAACAAATATATACAAATAAAGTTTAAAAAATTTAAATTATAATATAACACTAATGTAACCCCCTTGTCCTAAACAGGGGCTTCTATGTCAGTTTAGTTTTTGGCTGAGCTGTAGCTCAGTCTGATTCCATAGTTTTCACCTGGTTTTTCCCTAAGCTTCAGATGGCTTGTGATTTCTCACTGTTGCCTGTAGATGTCACTGGTATCACTGTTCATAGCATGACATTTCACAAACAAAACTAAGCTATGAATATAATTTATTTTTTCCCATCCAATCCAGTAAGAGGTTTATGCAACTGGTGAGTGCTAGGGTTGGACATAAATATTTGGGACAGGCTATGTGGTCACTCTTTCCCTGGGCTGAGGCCTATGGAGGTGCTCCTAGATTGAGTTCTGCTGTTAGGTCCAATAAATGGTTTTGGGGCCTAATGTGCGCAAAAGTGGTCCTGAAGCTGTCCAGCCTGGTCTGGATGAAGCTGTACCAAGGATGAGACCCAGGGGAGGCCCCTTGCTGGAGAGCTGGAAAGGGCCTGGTGACTTACTTGGAGGACATGCTGAAATGTATGAACATGCTTACAGTGTTACCAGGCTGAAGATCTGACACTGTGAAACTGAACATTGAGCTGGAGGGTCTATAAGACATCTTCTACGGTATCTGGGACCACCAACCCTCACCTCCTTGACCTTTCTGCAATCAAAATTTAAAAAGACAAAGCTGACTGCTGCCCAATATCCTTTCTCCATCCCCCCATTTTAGTCATGGGGTGAAATGCCAACCTGCCCCTGCCTTTTGAAGTGCTATCCTGGCTTTGGGGCGGGGTGGAGAGGGGTGCTACAATAACGTGTGCGAAAATGTGCGTAGTGGTTAGATATAGTTTAAAGGAATTCTATGGTCACAACACACACTTTAATTTTCCAACACCGGCAATGTAATAACAATATAAACAATAGTTATATATATTTCACAATCCGATATAAGCTAACATGAAAAATCCTCCTTCATGTTGTGAGTGTTGTGGGAATCTCTTTTAAAAACTTCATGAATTCCATGCATGCTTTGCAGCTTCTTCTCTGCTGTTTGCTTTTCATTTCTAAGGACTACATATCCCATGGTACCTTGCCTCCTGCAAGTGGTAATTCTTGTACTGACTCCACCTCCTCTCATCACCTCTGTAGTTCAGAACTAGGCAGGCTCTGTGAAATGTGTGATGCAGCAGTGCCTACTTACAGTACATAGTGGTAAGTGTCCCAGAATTCAAGGAAGGAAATGGGGATCGTCATAAGGCAAGTTTCCAAATTAATCCTATTCAATGTGGAAACAAATATAAGACTTTACATTTGATCATAGATATACTTTAAGAGCATATTACGTGCTTGCCGACCACCCTATGTATATATACTGCGGGGCGGTGCATCATGTACCTGTACATTTTTCCCTACTTCTTGGTTTGATGTGGCAACCAGCTTCTGTGGTTAGACATCGCCGATAGTTCCCGACAGAGGCGGAATAGCAGTCTGCCTAGTAAACAAGGCAGATCACCGATCTGTGATGGGAAGACAGAGATCCTGTGTTTCTTCTAAGCAGGAACATGGATCTATGTCTTCTCACAGTACAAGCACCCCCCCCCCCCCACATACACACAGTTAGAGAGCACTCCTTAGGGGTACATTTAACCCTTTGATCGCCCCTGATGTTAACCCCTTCCCTGCCAGTGTCATTAGTGCAGTCACAGTGCATATTTTTTTTAGCACTGATCACTGTATTGGTGTCTGATTTGTCCGCCGCAATGTCGCAGTCCCGCTCTAAGTTGCTGATCGTCACCATTAGTAGTAAAAATAAATAAATAAAATTCCATAAAAATATCCCATAGTTTGTAGAAGCTATAACTTTTGCGCAAACCTATCAATATACGCTTATTGGGATTTTTTTTTTTACCAAAAACATGTAGCAGAATTCATGTTGGCCTAAATTGATGAGGAAATTAGATTTTTTTTTCATTTTTTTACTGGGTACGTTTTATAGCAGAAAGTAAAAATAAAATAAAATAAATAAATAAATAAATAAATATATATATATATATATCTCTCTCTCTCTCTCTCTCTCTCTCTCTCTCTCTCTCTATATATATATATATATATATTAAAAAAATAAAAATATCTATCTATATCTATATATATATATATATATATATATATATATATATATATATATATATATATAAAAATATCTATCTATCTATCTATCTATCTATCTATCTATCTATCCATCTATATCCATATATATATATATTTCAAAATTATTTTTTTGTTTATAGCGCAAAAAATAAAAACTGCAGAGGTGATCAAATGACACCAAAAGAAAGCTCTATTTGTGGGGGGGAAAAGGACATCAATATTATTTGGGTACAGCATCGCTGTGCAATTGTCAATATAAGTAACGAAGTGCCATATCGCAAAAAATGGCCTAGTCATGAGGGGGGTAAACCTTCCAGAGCTAAAGTGCTTAAAATAAGCATATTATAAGTGCATACTAATAAAAGGAGCTATCGTTTTTCTTCCAGCTCTTTATCTAGAAGCATTGCCTTATAACGGTTAGAGTTTTCTTCTACATGGACTGTAAAAAAATCATTTGCATTGAAGTCTGTAAAATGTGCACAGTGAGAGCCTCAGCGAAAAGACAGGAAAAAAAAAGGAACGCATTCATTTAATACATTTAGATAGGATTTCCTTAAGCAGGCTAATGATGTCGGTGAAAGGGGCTCCAGATTTGCCGCTTCCAGCGATGACCTTTGCTGATCCCGCTATACCTCCCTGGAACGCGGAGCCCTCTCACTAATTAGTGAGTGAGGTTACTCCAAAGAACTTTTTCATTCCTCTAACTGCTGATTGTATTAATCAGTGCCGTATTCAGCATTAGTAAAATAATTAAAGATAATGGGAAGAGCTGTACGGCTATAATGATGGTGTCAATCCCAGAAGGAACGTGACCGGAGGATGTACAGTATGTAGATAGTTATTATTCCATTACTATTTACATTCTGCACAAGTACTTCAGTAAAAATGTCACTTTATGGCAGGCCTATGTCAGAACAACTTAGGAGAGACGATTGTGACCTTTAAATAATCTCTGTTTTCAGATACAGCAATGGATATTTTTGTCCTGGGAACATCAGTCCCTGAGGTAGTCCTTTACTAGGTATCCATCGGAAAATATTACATTAACTAATGGTTACGGCTAGGTTCACATTTCTGCGGTTCTGCATGCCGCGTTTGCACGGGCACAGCAGCCCATTCATGTGAACAGGCTGTCGTGTCTGCGGTTCCTGCAGGAAAAAGGTCCCTGCACAAGCGGATGGAAACCACAAGGCGCGCACCATGCGTTTCCACGTACGAGAAATTGCACTGCATTTTATAGTGCGTGGTAGGGACATTGAAAAAGGACACCAGTACGCGTTTTCTTAACCACTACAATACCAGGCCCTTTAACCCCCTTTCCTGCCCAGGCCAATTTTCAACTTTCACTGCTGTCACACTTTGAATGACAATTGCGAGGTCATGCTACACTGTACTCCTATTACATTTTTATAATTTTTTTTTTGACATTTAATCAACACTGGGTTTTTATTTTTTGCTAAAATGAAAGAAGAAAAAATTCTGTTATAAAGTTTAGCAAATACGTAATTTTTCTTCTTCACTGACAGGCACTAATGAGGCTTCACTGATGTGCACTGATGAGGCTGCACTGATGAGGTAGCACTGATGGGCACTGAGAAGCTGCACTGATGAGAAGGCATTGACAAGGCTGCACTGATGAGGTAGCACTGATGGGCACTGAGAAGCTGCACTGATGAGAAGGCATTGACAAGGCTGCACTGATGAGGCAGCACTGATGGGTACTGAGAAGCTGCACTGATGGCACTGATGAGAAGCTGCACTGATGAGGAGGCATTGACAAGGCTGCACTGATAACCGGCAAGTCTGTTTGGACACAGCTGATCACATGGTAAAAAGCTGCTGTGATTGGCCCTTTACCCTGATCTGTGATCCGCTGTGTCTAAGGAAACGGTGTCTGTTTATGTATGTTATTGTTACCATGTTACAAAGTCATTTCTAGGAAAAATGTATACAAACAGTATTGAAATGAACATGTGCTTATTGTTTAGTGAATTGATCTTGTGGATTTGTTTACAAGAGATGTGTATTTTTACGTGAATCTCAGTGTGTTTTGTGTATTTCTTCCAGATCTGTGTAGTAATCCAGTTTGAAACTTTACTTCTGTGCAGGAGCTTCCTGTATTAAAGACTAGTCACTACTGCTCTTTCCTTGTGCAGGATGACTGGTCTTGTCTCCTCCCCCTCCTGTAGTTTCCTGCAGGCAGCTGCAGTGGGTGGGGCCTGCTGGGTTCCTCCCACAGCTCTGCTCTCGGCACAGGCTATGTAGAGCACAGTGATGATGTCACTGCTACTGTTGGAATTTGAAGTGGTTGTAATCCTAAAGAAAAAAAAAACGCTCCTTTTCCTTTTAAAGCATCATCAATACCACAGTGCTTTTGCAGTGTCATTTGTCCAATTCTATGTTCTAAAATACCTGGTGGATCCTGCCTGTTTCTATGCCCCCGTGTGTACTGACCCTGGTAATCATGGCTGCTGATCCATGATAACGTGGTCAGTTTACATGCCTCCATCATCCCGCTGTGTGTACACAGTCTCTCCCTCATCCCCTCTCCCATTCCCACTCTGCCTGTCATTTCTTAGTCTTGGCTGCATATACAGTAAATATCTCCTAAACGGCAGACGTTTAGGAGATATTTACTGTACCTATAGGTAAGCCTTATTATAGACTTACCTATAGGTATAAACAATGCATGAAAGTTTACTTCCTCTTTAAGTATAGCATGTCCATTGTTCAAAAATGATAATCCTAAATACCTCCTAGCATGGCACCGCTGTGCGGCCATGTGACCTCCCCCTGCTGGCTGGCATAGGTCAGCCCCTCCTGCTGCACTCCTTAGACTGTCAAATGAGAGTGGAGGGAGGTCATGTGACCGCAGAGCAGTGCTGTGCAAGAAGGTATTTAGGATTATAATTTAAAAAAACTGACACTATACTTAATTTCTCCATAAAACAGAGGGGATGCAAGTGATTTATGAATCTGACTTTACAACCACTTTCATATCTGGGTTTGTAAAGGAATTTGGTGACGTGGATTTATATCCTTTGTGGCTTTTATTGACAATAGTTAAAATTATTTTTATGTGCTTGGACTTCAGCTTTAAAGCAGTATTAAAGTGGTAATTAACTTAAAAATAAAATAATGCACGGTTATTATGACTGGAGAGACCCTGGTGGGAAAAGATAGAAATGTCCAAGCATTGACAGCGCAGAGCTGGAGATTTTCCTTTGACAGATAAATCCATTGGTCATAATTTACTAGCATGCTGTGCATACTAGCACATTATAGTATAAACCTACAGGGGCCCAGATAAACTCCCATTTTTTTTTATATTATAGCTTAATAATAAATTATTCCTTTTTTTCAGGTTTCATTTTGTTTAGTATTACGTGATAATTTGGCTAGAAACACACTTCCTGTCCAAGGCAAGTCATAGATGAATTGATTTTTTTTCCTTCCATCATGGGTGCAGGGAGCCTTCCCGGCTGGCAGAATACAAAGGTTACTGCTAGCGGCTAATCACATTTAGAAAAAGCTGACAAATTGGTTGTATCCAAGTCATTCGATGGGTTGACTTGGGATCAACTTGAACACAATCAGCCAGGTGGATCATAATTCAGCCGGTCCCTGCTGAACTGGTTGAATTTAGATCTATGTATGGCCGGCTTTTAGGGTGTCTCCACTCTTGATAGAGGAGCGATGGCGGCACCTTTGGGCAGCGGCATTGTCAGTCGGGGGAGAAGATGGTATTAGATACGCTTGCAGATTTAGATTGACATTCTATGCAGGAAGGTAAAAAACCTTCTGTGTGCAGCAGCCCCCTCCCCCCAAAAAACTTTCCTGAGCCTCCTGTTGATCCAGCGATGTCCACAAGAGCCTTGGCTCTCTGGGGACTCGCATATCCTTGATTGACTTTTGGCAGCAGTGGGAGCCATTGGCTCTCGTTGCTGTCAATCACAGCCAGTGAGTCAATCAGGTGATGGAGGGGAAGGGGCCCGAGCCACAGCTCCGTGTGTGAATAGATACACAGAGCCACAGATCGGGAGCGTGCCTGCTTGGGTGCTCACATTGCAAGCTGCTTGCTCTGGGGGCACTCAGCAGAAGGGAGGAGCCAGGAGCACCAGCATGGGGCCAGAGAAGAAGAGGATTGGGGATGCTCTGTGCAAAACCATCTGCACAGAGCAGTGTATAACAGGTTTGTTATTTGAAAAAAAAAAAAACACAAGACTTTAATATCATTTTAAAGTGACACTAAACTCTTTTTTTTTTTTTTAGCAAAAAAAACTCATCAAGTATGTATACTTAACTCAAAAAAGTTACTATGATTGTGCAGACTTACTTGTAAAAAAAAATGATATTTATTTTTTAGATGACACACCATGGACACACCATGTGGTCAGGCCAACAACCTTCGGACCTCAGATAAAATTTAAACCTCTAATCCTGGCTATACATGGACCAGTTTTTTTCATTCAGCCAGGGTTGACCGTTGAGCAAAATAAAAGTGACCCGATTCCCCTATCCACACACTTGATGTGGATGCAGGAGTCCTCCCCACTGTATCATTGAATCCTGACAGTGGGGAGATTTCCCCACCATGAGAATACACAGATCAGCACTGCAATCTATGGCCTGCAGCACTGATCAAGCAAGGAAATACCAACAGGATTGATCTGTAGATCAGCTTCTGTTCATCCACAGTGGCCACGTGGAACGAAATTCAGCCAGTTCCTGAACCGGCCAAACCTTTGTTCAGCCAGCTTTACTCAATGCAATAGCAGTTCCCATATTTATAAGCTAACGGCTTTTTTAAATGCAAATGAGATAAATGAGGAATGCACATGTGTAATGTGTATGTATCAGATGCAAAAACTATAAAAAGAGGAGCTTGGGCTTGAGAAGATAAGAAGGGCAGACATTTAATTTCATAAAAGGCAGCACCAATGACTACCGTGCAAAAAGAATATCTTTGTTGGACAGCAGATATTATGAATATCGCAGTCATCTGCTCTTTAATGGTCTCCTTTCCCGAAACAATGACTCACCCCGGGATTCTCCCACAATTCAGCTGTATGTGAAGGTTCTGGGAACAGGAAACACATGATAATAATGCTAATATGTAGGAGTTTGTCAGTATGCACAACCCCTATCACAATTAGCATTAACACCTTGTGTCCCAACACATGTCTTCTGCTACGATCAGCGAATCTTCTGCTTTACCACTCCTGTGTAGACAAAACATATGCAGGTATGAGCAAAACAATGCAATCAGTATTCACCTCCAGATGCCACAATGCTTCAATACTGTTCTTTGCTGCAGATGGCAAGAGAGAACATAAAAAGAAAGGAAAAAAAATAAATCCGAAAAACACAAAGCAAAAAACACATAAATACAGGCGTTGTGCGGAAGGCGCTTCGAATTATAACATATGTCTATAGCAGAAAAGTCATAGAAATTTATAGCTGGAAAACAAATCACTCCTACGTTTGTCTGCACAAGTATTTTTAGATACATTTTTATTTGGCCTGGGGAACAAAAATGCAAATTAGAAAATACTCAAACAATAGTGTAGCTGCTGACCATACCAACCGGGCAGTGTTCTCATTTAATGTACCTAACATTTAAAAAAATCTGATTGGTTGCGATTGTTGCTTTCATCATTGGTATCTGCAATAAATTGATTGTTGGATAGATATATATAGAAAACTGGCTGAGGTTTATCCACACCACAAAGTTCGTGATAAGGTGCGGCATCACATGCGTGTCTCGTGTTGCATTGCCATTCATTGTTTGTACACCAGTCCACATCATCCAGTGTTTGTTAACTTTTGAACTATATAAGGACCTCAATTGTGGCCCCTAACAGCACCAAAGGGCCGCACACTACAGTGGTGTGAAAAAGTGTTTGCCCCCTTCCTCATTTCCTGTTCCTTTGCATGTTTGTCACACTTAAGTGTTTCGGAACATCAAACCAATTTAAACAATAGTCAAGGACAACACAAGTAAACACAAAATGCAATTTGTAAATGAAGGTGTTTATTATTAAAGGTGAAAAAAAATCCAAACCATCATGGCCCTGTGTGAAAAAGTGATTGCCCCCCTTGTTAAAACATACTATAACTGTGGTTGTCCACACCTGAGTTCAATTTCTATAGCCACACCCAGGCCTGATTATTGCCACACCTGTTCACAATCAAGGCATCACTTAAATAGGAGCTGCTTGACACAGTAAGGTCCACCAGAAGATCCTTAAAAGCTACACATCATGCCAAGACCCAAAGAAATTCAGGAACAATTGAGAAAGAAAGTAATTGAGATCTATCAGTCTGGAAAGGGTTATAAAGCCATTTCCAAAGCTTTGGGAATCCAGCGAACCACAGTGAGAGCCATTATCCACAAATGGCGAAGACATGGAACAGTGGTGAACCTTCCCAGGAGTGTCCGGCCGCCCAAAATTACCCCAAGAGCGCAGCGACGACTCATCCAAGAGGTAACAAAAGACCCCACAACAACGTCCAAGGAACTGCAGGCCTCACTTGCCTCAGTTAAGGTCAGCGTTCATGCCTCCACCATCAGGAAAAGACTGGGCAAAAATGGCCTGCATGCCAGAGTTCCAAGGAGAAAACCACTGCTGAGCAAAAAGAACATCAAAGCTCGTCTCAATTTCTCCACAACACATCTTGATGATCCCCAAGACTTTTGGGACAACATTCTGTGGACCGATGAGACAAAAGTGGAACTCTTTGGAAGGTGTGTGTCCAAGTATATCTGGCGTAGAAGGAACACTGCATTTCATAAAAAGAACATTATACCAACAGTAAAATATGGTGGTGGTAGTGTGATGGTCTGGGGCTGTTTTGCTGCTTCAGGACCTGGAAGACTTGCCGTGATAAAAGGAACTATGAATTCTGCTGTCTACCAAGAGATCCTGAAGGAGAATGTCCGACCATCTGTTCGTGTACTCAAGCTGAAACGAACTTGGGTTCTGCAGCAGGACAATGATCCTAAACACACCAGCAAGTCCACCACCGAATGGCTGAAGAAAAACAAAATGAAGACTTTGGAGTGGCCTAGCCAAAGTCCTGACCTGAATCCTATTGAGATGTTGTGGTATGACCTTTAAAAGGCCGTTCATGCTCGAAAACCCTCTAATGTAACTGAATTAGGACAATTCTGCAAAGATGAGTGGGCCAAAATTCCTCCAGGACGCTGTAAAAGCCTCATTGCACGTTATCGCAAACGTTTGGTTGCAGTTGTTGCTGCTAAGGGTGGCCCAATCAGTTATTAGGTTTAGGGGGCAATCACTTTTTCACACAGGGCCATGATGGTTTGGATTTTTTTTCACCTTTAATAATAAACACCTTCATTTACAAATTGCATTTTGTGTTTACTTGTGTTGTCCTTGACTATTGTTTAAATTGGTTTGATGTTCCGAAACACTTAAGTGTGACAAACATGCAAAGGAACAGGAAATGAGGAAGGGGGCAAACACTTTTTCACACCACTGTATATTCAGTATATGTAATGCTACAGAAGACTGTGGAAGACTTAAAGCAGACCTGAAGTCTGTATACTTACCTCCTGTCTAATGTCTGAAGTTCACAAGGTGCCCCACGACTGTGCTGGCATCTTCTCCTCGAGTGCCGCTTTTTGGGTCTCCTAAGTAACTCCTGTGCATGTAGGAGTCAGTCTTCCCTGCACAGAGGGGCCGTGCCCTTCCCTTCTGCCGAGTGCCCCCAGAGCAAACAGGTTGCAATGAGGGCACCCAAGAAGGCCCACTCCCGTGCCGTAATGTAAGCTGAACAGCACACGCACAGCTCATTTTAAATGCTGCAGAACACTGCAAACAGGCAGGTGGATGTATTTAATTGTAGAAGAGACATTGCATGTCTCTTCTGTAATAAATAGCCTGCCTGCTTGCAAGTGTTATAAAAATGCATTCAGTTCCACATTAAAGTGGTTGTAACCCTGAAAAAAAAAATCCTATTTCTCTATAGCAGTTTCATTTGTCCTATTCTATGCTGTGAAGTACCTGGTTGATCCTGTTTGTTCCTTTGTCCCGCTGTGTGTGCTCACCACGGTAATCATGGCTGCTTCCGCCCAAAGTCTCCCGATGGAAAGAGGTGAAAGATACGGTCAGTCAAGCCCTCCCACTTTACAATCTTACTTATATGAGTAGAAACTGCTCAGCTAAATTTGATAAGGTTTGGAATAGTTGGGTAGATGCACAAGGACTTACAGTGTAATAGAACATTACGTTTCCTGGAGGCTCAGCCCCAGGCCTAGGTCCCCATGGTTGATACAGTCCTATTACCTTCCCTTACCCCCCCCTCCCCCATATCTTGCCTCTCCCCCATTTCCTCTGCATCTCCCTTCTCCTGTTTGTCCTTTCCCCTAACTATTCCTCTTCTTAGGAATTGAATTTGTAGCTCCAAAATAATTGAATATGATACCCATCTAATTATTTTTTCTGATTGTGGCATGATATGTTACCTCTGTTCTTAACTCTGCTTTTTTGAATGATGTATTTTATGTAGACTCTACTCTTGCATATGCAATGTCTCTCTTAATATGTGGATCTTCTGATTGACTTGCGCTGTACCTCAGTTGTTAATGTACTTATGTTTTGCTAAAAAAAAAAACTTTAATAAACACTGTTGATAAAAAATAAATAAATCATGGCTGCTGATCCATGATACCGTGGTCAGTTTCTATCAATCCATCATCTCGCTGTGTGTTTTGAGTCTCTTCCCTCTGCTCCTCCTTCCCTGCCTGTCATTTCCTAGTTAGTGTGGGAGCCGATCTCCTCCCTGCCTATCCCGCCGCCGTTCCGCTGCAATATGTATCACCTCTACTATAAAAAATGAATACTACAGTATGTCAGTTTTTTTAATGATAATGCTAAATACCTTTTCTCACACCACCGCTGTGCTGTCATGTGACCTCCCTCTGTTGGCTTGCTGATGTCAGAGGAGAATGTCAGCCCTTCCCTCTGCTCTCCTTGGATCAGGGGAGAGCAGAGGGGGATCACGTGACCGCACAGCGGCGGTGTGAGAAAAGGTATTTAACATTATCATAAAAATAACACACACTGTATGTATGACTTTATAAATCAGAGAGATACAGCGAATCAGCGATGCATGTCACAATGTGACTTTACAACCACTTTAACACATACTACAGGAGACTAGAGACTAGCTCTGGTGTCCCTCCAGCCATTTCCTGCCTCACAGCCAATAAACAAAGGATCAGGATATTGTTGATGTCAAGTGCCCTTAGACCCATGCCCATATTTAGCCAATGAAATAGACTTATTAGGGGCATGTGTCCATATAAGGGCACTGATGTCACCACCATCCCCGCCCTTTTGTTTACATGTGCTTTGGGGCTGGGAATTGATTGGACAAAAAAAAAAGTGCTATTTTAATGTTTGGATAGATGATGGATGGGGGGTTCCCAATGTTTCCTTAGAGGACGCATTGCAAGGGGGTAATGCTACATAAGACTGCCAGAGATCACTGCCATTGCAACCTTTTTCCCAGTCCCACTGCTTTGGTCTGCAAATTGTCGCAAAGCAAATACCAAAGGGCTGCAGGTTGAGCATCAGGGACAAGCTCTGTGCTTTGTGGTATGCTGGGTTAAAAAAAAAAAAAGAGAAGGACCCATTTTAGTGTGTTGAAGTGTGTAACATTAGACAACCCATGTATTTTGTTCACATTTTCATTAAAGTGTGAATTGACTCTGATACTATGGCATTTCTCCCCATATATAATGCACTTTGTCAGCAGATGTGATCCACTGAATCTTTCAGAGTACAAAACACCTAAGTGATTAGCTAGCTATTGAAGCTGCCACTTACCTCGCGTTGGACATTAGTCCTGGGTCTGTGGAATAAAGCACTGCTTTGGAACTTGTATATATATCATATGAGTCAGGGAATAGCTGCTTCATTCAAAGCCTAATCACACTTTGGTTTTTTTGACATTCAATGCCTTTAATCTATAGAATTCAAATTATGCTTCTTGATTGCGTGTAAACATGTGCCATGGCTACAATATCTATTACTCCTGTTTGAGTATCATAATTTATCATTGTTGGGTAATCCCATGAGATACTCCTTAATTATTCTTTCAAACGTCACCTTAAAAAATAAATTGGTTGGTTTATTCATACACTATCAATGAATAATCATTTAACATTTTAAAACAGCAAATCCAAAGTCATTGCAAGCACTCCAGAAAGAAAAATTTGATTGCATCAGAATGATATTCCATTTCATTCAAACAGAAACTGATTGCATCAGATCAGTGCTGGAACAAGGTCACCTGGCACCCAAGACGATGATGCCAAAGTGCATCCCCTGTTCATTTTCTGTAATTTAAATATGAGTAATTTTTTAATAAAAGCTACAGTAGTAATTTTCATTCATAAATGTGTCTGTAGAGCAGGACCCCAACTGTCAGATTGATAGCTCAGTCCTGCAGATTACAGAAGTAAAACGTGGCTCCCCTTGGGTAATCATCAGAGCTCTGTGACAGCTGAGAGCACTGTGCTTTGTTTACAGATCAGCTGGCTGTCATACTGACAGTGGAGCGAAGTGCTGCTGGTTACACAGGGATGGCCATGATCTCTCAGTGTAATTTACAGGACTAAGCTCTAAGCCAGGGGTCTCCAAACTTATTGAGCAAAGGGCAAGTTTACTGTCCTTCAGGCTTTAGGGGGGGTCAGACCGTGGGAGTAGAAAATGCCTTGGTATCAATGAAAGGAAACAATGCCCCATACTGGTGGTAGTTGGAGAAGTAGTGCCTCAAGGGCCAAATAAAGGCAAGCAAATCCAGCCCTTTGGAGACCCTTGCTCTAAGCTGTCAGTTTGACAGCTCAGCCTTGCACAGTATAGAACAATATAGAGACAGGAATGCCTTCCGCCTCAACTCCCACCTACAGGTTGGTTCCCAAGGAGATTACATCTTCTACCTTGGCCCAGCTCCTGAACAGGAAAATCCACCCAACTCCAATTGTTGCTTACACAAGGTTATGCTTGGTGATTGCCCAGCACTGTCACATAGGGTGGGTCACCTGCTCCTCCATACCCAGTTGTACTATGAATTTTCTCTGCTCTCAGTGGCTGAACAAAGCAGTAATGGAGCAAAGATCAGAAGATTATGAGTGGCTTTGGAAGGGATGAATGAAAGCAACTGCATAGACAAAACACAGGTTTGCCTTCATGCCCAACTGAACCATTTTATTAGTGAGATGCATTCAGACCTCACACAGCAGTCCATGTCTCCAGGAATCCAACACACTCCCTGCACAGTACTCCAGTCAACAACATTTTTGCAGCCTGAGAAGTGTTGCGGGTTGGAGCACTGTACAGCAGTCCAGGTCTCCAGTGTGCTTGTAAGAAAAGTCCAATATGTTTCAGAACAAGAAGCGTTGCGGGTTGGAGCACTGTACAGCAGTCCAGGTCTCCAGTGTGCTTGTAAGAAAAGTCCAATATGTTTCAGAACAAGAAGACTTTAGCATACCCATGTGCATACACATGCTCATAATTCTGAAAAGACTCCTGTAAGGTGTGTATTAGCATGCACGCACAAATGTATTAGCGTGCATGCCAAGCAGCGAGTGCACGCTCAGCACTAGCATAAGCACCAAACGGCCTATTTAACCTGGATTGTGACATGAACAAATTGCTGAGTGGTCTTCAGCTGGTTCCTGCCTTACCTGTGCCCCGACTTGCTATATTTGCCTTCCTGTGCATGGCTTGCCCCTGACCAGTCGTTGGATTCCAGCCTACCTGTTACCTCACCTTGTACCCTGACTCCACCTCTAACTTAATTAACTGTATGTCATTGCCTAGCCGTGAGCTGACCCTGGCTTGTATCCTGCTTCTGCCTGATGTTCCTGTACTTTCCTAACCTTCTGACTTGTGTCCTAGTTTTGCTCTTGCTGATGATCAAGTTTTATTGTGATCCGGCCTCTGGTCCCTGTCTAGTGAACTACAGCCATTTGTATCTGGCAAACAACAGCTGGAGCTGCCGCTATATTGGCCCTCCTTTCACAACTACTAAGGGTGTTGGACAAGAGGTACAAGAGAAGCCCCTCTGCAGCTTAATCTCCACCAGGGGGCAGGGCTAATATAATCATAAATCACATATAAAAACATTCACACATTCTTTACTTTTAAACCATCCTAACCGAGTTCCCTTTTAAAATCTATTCAGTTGGGCTGTAAGGAGCCCATAGACTAGGCTGGGCAGGTGGACATGCCTGAAATAGTTGACCATCCTCGTACACAAAGGTCAGATGGAGCTCTTACAAATTTATCACAGGGGGGAAAAAACAGAGTTTGGGATGATAAGCTGCCAAAGAGCCATCCTATAGAAGAGAGATTGTCATTCAGTCCAACAAAATCCTCATAGATGTCTATGGTAAGCTGTAGTTGCAGAGTACTTAATAAAAAGTTTGCCATACATAGTTTAACATATTCTTCTTTTATATGTATAGAAAAAAAATATCTGCGAGCAGAATCCCGAGGCCATTCAGTATAAAGAGGATGGCATATTTATTTACAGAGAGATTGCAAATAAGAACTTCAGAACCTATGCCTCTGCTTTGCGGTCAGCAGTGGCGATACAGTAATCACATCCTAGATTTGATTTGTGATTCTCCCGAGTACAGGAATGTTTCCACTTCTCCGCCAAGTCGTCCTGGGGCTTTATTGCCCAACGGTGCCATTCTTAAGCAAGGTAAATATTACGCAGTCTGCATTGAGCATCGGCGTTTTTGTTGGATGAGTTAGGGCTTGGCGGTTATATCTCAAGCACCCGGCGAGTGCTATAATTTTCTTTCATATTTATTTCTGATGCACCTGAGCAGAGCTGATTTATTTCTATGGCTCATTTGGAATCGTTATTGTTATTACACGGCTGCAAAATACTCTGAAAGATACTTTAAAAAGTGCCCATAGCAAATGAAACCGCCATTGAGATGCCGCATCGGGGCAAGAAGTTAATTGGTGTCCTAAAAGCAAACGTAGCATGGAAAAAAAAGTATAAGCTGTAAGTACCGCCATCGTAAACGGGGACAGTAAATCACATGCGAAGACTAAATTACAACTAAAGGAATTCCAGTCGATTGGCTGGCAGTGCTTATTGGGAATGAAGCGCAATTGTTTTTCTCTCTCCAATTTCAGGCCATACACATCTTCTTGAACGACCCTTGAGAAATGAATTTTTTTCTTAAGTTGCTTTTTTTCACATGCTATCATCAGGGTGGTAACCGCTTTGTAAAACCACATCAGTTCCACATAGTGTTATGCACTCAAAACTAATTGGTTTTGCTTGGTGGCACAAAGAATGGGTGCAGGAAGAAAAAAAAAACAGGTTTCCTTTGTTTAGATGTGTAAATATGTAATACATCATCAGCAGGGGCAATGGAGCAGAAATCGCATTGCTCCTTGTTTTTCTTTCCGTTGTGCTTTGTTATATGACAGTGGTTTAGAGTTATCTGTTATTTTATGTTATTATTAGTTTTGGCTCCAGGTGAGAAGTTTTGGATCATATTGGGTGAATGTCGAATAAATATTTATGAGGCACTTCTCCGGGCTAGATTATTTAAACAAAAAACAGAGGTAACAATGCCAGCTCTAGTAAAAGTTTATTCAGGAAGACTGTGCAAAGATAAAAAATCTAAAGCAACCTAGCAGAAATGATTTTCACTACAATGAGCCAAAATTAGATTGGAATTTAGGTTATTAGATCATGTTTTCTTTGCTCAAATTAACTTTCGGTTCAAATCAGATAAATACATTCCAAGTGCATCAAAATAATATGTGTAAAAAGTCTTATGCCCCGTACACACAATCGTATTTTCCAACAACAAACATTGGATGTGAACTTGTTGGCGGAAAGTCCCACCATCGAACATTTGTTGTCAGACTTTCCGCCAACAAATGTTGACTAGCAGGTTCCCAAATTTTTCGCAAACAAATGTTTGTTGTCGGACTTTCTCATCGTGTGGACACAAGTCCACACATGCTTGGAATCAAGTACGAGCAGAAGATAAAACTAGCGTTCGTAATGGAGATATCACGTATGTCCTGAACATCACTACGTTCGTAATTGTTGGCCAACATTTGTGTGACCGTGTGTATGCAAGACAAGTTGGAGCCAACATCCTTCGCACAAAAATCCATGGTTTTGTTGCCAGAAAGTTAGATCGTATGCACGGGCCATTACAGTTTTTTGCTTCAGAAAGAGTAGAAAAGCCTGCCCCTGCAAGCATGCTGTAGAACTGGACTCTTGCTTTCTGTGTGGCTGAAATGGTCTCTCTGCAGAGGTCCCACACACCTCTCCAGTCAGCAGGGAGCATGAGCTTTGCTAATTGTAGTGTTATAGGTTTGACGTAGCAAGGATGGGTTTTGGACCTCTGCAGAAAAGCCATTGCTTTCACTCAGCAAGGATCCTTCTCTACAGCATGCTGGCAGGCAACAGGCTTTTCTATTCAGCTGTTGCTGCTTTCTAATGAAAGAAAACTGTTAGGCACCGTTTATAACATATGCATTGGCCTGCGCTAGACAGCCTTGTCCAAAACAATGTGATCTGTCTTGAGTCCTATGAGTTCAGTTTGCACACTGCATTGCAGTGGTGTGCACTGGAAAACAAGGTAGAACATGCACTTTATACAAGTCAATCAGCTGCAGACAGTTTGTGTGTGTGTGGGGGGGGAGGTAGTAGTCAGTGACGGCTGGTGAATTTTTTTTTGGGGGGGGGGGGCAAACAAACACCCACGCACCCCCGCTGTTTGCTAGTCAGTTCGGCACTTACCCCATCAGCAGCGGCAGGTGCCAGGCAGCATGGTGCAGCAGCACCGTGTCCTCTCCTTCATGGTGGCTTCCAGCTCCTCCCCTCCTCCTTCTAGGTGTTCAATAGGATCGCCTGTCCTTTCCAGCCAATGAACAGGATGGAGACTTCTACAGTGCAATTATTTTCCCATTGTTCAGAGAGACAGACCACTGGCAAAGGGAGTGCCGAGAACATCTCTCTCGCTACTAGAGACCATTCCAACTGCAGCAGGCACATGATACCAACAGGCTGCTTGCTAGACTTCCATTACCCTGGGTAACCACTGGTGTTTTCACACTGGACTACTTCTATACTGATTTATTCATACCCCAATACATTAATGACCAAAATAATGGAATGGTGCTACCTACTTGCATTACAACCCTAGTAACTTCAGATCAGACGGGAACAAGGTTTCAAAACTTTACTCAAATTTTACTAAAGTATTACAAAGTCCAACATTCAAAGACATGATTCTTGTCCTACATCCCTAACCCTAACTACAGGCTATGTTCTGCCCCGACATACCTGCAAAGTTAGTATCCATGTAATACAGAGTCCCTGAGAGGCATTCTCCAACAACTGGTGTCTTCTGGGCAAAATCCCCTTTCTTCTGGCCCAAATTCTGATGATTTTACATCTATGCAGTAATGGGCAGCATCCTTCTGCTCCTTGCTAGTGTTGTTCTCCATCTCACTCCCTTATAGCTACTGGATCTCTCTCTTCTGTAAGGGAAACCTTCTCTTGGGGGCTCTTGGGCCCCAGCTCCATGGACCTATCTCAGGGGGAAATCCCCTAACTTTCTTACTGGACCACTTTCCCACTTATATAACACAGGGCCAGTGAGTCAGACCCAGAGAAAAACCTTCCAAAACATAAAGAACCAGGAAAGTGGTAACTCCTACCCTCCCATCTGGAGCAGCACCTAGCTGGCTAATTTCAACCTGCTTAAAAGTTTGTGTGTGGCAATAAACGCTGCAGAAACACTGACCCTGGATGTACTTTGTCTGGTTGGAGGCTCTATTTAGCCAGGTGAGCCATCATTTGTATACAGTAAAAATCTGACAGCCACTGCTCCTCATAAATATTATGTGCATGTAGCATGTATCTACTGATTCTTACCAACAGCTGCCCCTGACTACCCATTTGCTCCTGTGTAAATATAGCCTTAACTGGAAGAGAAAGCAGAATCAGAGAGAAGAGTTTATCTTATACTGCCATCTGAAATGGAGGGAGATGGGAGAGAGAGACAAGACCTGAAAGTGTTCTCTTATTGGAGGTGCAAAAATGATATCTCCTTTCCTACCACACAGAGCTGTGCTTTATGGCAGGGCTGTGCAAATCTGAGAAATGTATGGGCAATAGACATGAGTGAACTTTGATCAGCTGTGGTTTGGCAGAATAGTTTAAAATTTACAAACCTCTGGAAATTATAATTTCAGAACTGAATGTCCCATTCAATTACTGGGCTCCAAAGGGTAGTTATGTGTATTACAGAGCAACAAATGGTGCACTATTGTACAGAAGGGTTTTGGAAGCTCCTGACAGCCCTGCCCAGCAAAAGGATGGGATCCAAAAACATCCTGAGCTATTTTATTAAAAGATTCTACTGGCGATACCAAGATAAAGAGTGGAACCTGGTGGCATTGGCAGTCAAGCTCAGGATCTGTGTCGATGAGCTTTTATCTTGTGGTGATGGTATCAGTTTGGGAAGAGATCAATCAGGGTTCATTGACAGGTGCATTTGACCTCCTTCTGACTTGTATTAGACCTGCTTCTAGTGGGTTTCACATTCTCATAGACTTGTATAGTAATGTGAAACCAACTTAAGAAGAACAAAAGCCCATCAACAAAGGCCCTAAGGGCCGGTTCACACAGAGGGCAACACGAGGCGACACGACTTGCCGTGCCGCGACCTGACAAGTCGCCCCCGTTCTGTACAATGGAACCGTTCTAAGAGGAGCGGCTCGAGTCGCTCCGACTCAGAAAAAAGGTTCCTGTACTACTTTTGGGCGACCTCGGGGCGACTTGCATTGACTTCTATACAGAAGTCATTTGCAAGTCGCCGCTGAGGTCGCGGCAGGTCGCGGCGAGGCAAGTCGGTGTCACCTCGCATCGCCCCCTGTGTGAACCGAGCCTAAAGGTGCTCATGCAACAGCCAAAGTGAATATAAAGCAGAAACAGCCTTTGGTTCCTGTCTCTCAGAGGTTTTTTGGTAGTTCAAAACACCAAAAATAACACCGACATTTGGATTCAGTTCTGAACATTCAAATTTCAGGATCAGATCTAATGGACAAAAATAAAAAATTATTTGGCAGGGAAAATAGCTCCCATATGTATTTAATTTATGTATTTAGCCTTTTCAATGAAGCTCATCTAAAACTAGTGTACCTTTAACTTGGGTGGAAAACAAATCCTTGGATGCCTAACACCCACGCCCAAAAAAATATAACACAAACAAAACAATAAAAATATAATTGCACACCACTGCTGGGATCGCTGAATGGGAAACTAGACTCTCATTAGTGGTATATACACAGTTTACTGCAGATAAAATAAATGTACGAAACTACTTATAGTAAAACAGTTACGTGCTCAACAACATCATGTATTTTATTTAAGGCAAATGGCTGCCTTTACAACCCAATGGCTTTAATTTGCCTCTCCAGCTCTATTCAGAAATACTCGCAGAATATAAAACAGCCTCTTGATCTAGTTGAGAGGAAAATGAAAACGCAGTTGCTTCATGTACAGGGGGAGAGAAAACAGCAGCATGATTCAGTGTCTGGGCTGTAACACCAGAGTAATTACTGCAGCTTATAGTGTGAGCTTTGGTGCTACGCTTTGTATGAAGGATATTTTGTAAAGGAGACACTTTGCAAATGTCACAGACAGGGAGGGTGTCAAAGGATTCACCTTCCTAGTTAACTATTCGGCCTTTTGCTGCAAGAATACTCTGCTGTCTGCAGTACCGTGTACAGTAACTTGGTGCAGACATGACAATAAAACAATGAGAAGCCAATGAATAAAACAACAAGAACAGAGCTGCTGTCTAAGCTGTTACATCACAAGTTGTTGCCCTGTAGGAGCAAATAAACAGTCTGGGCTATCAGCTTGAAAATTTGGGCAATTAATTAAAGTGAAAATGTCAATAGCTATTCTCTGCCATAGCTGAGGCTCCCTTCCAGTCTGGAAAAATAGCTTTGTTTACTCCTGAAACTGGTACTAGTTCAGGGCAATCAGGTCACTGCACATCCTTACATCCATCACATCGCTTCTGGGACGTGGACTGTGGTATCCTTAAGTGTAGAATGAAAGCCTGAGTTGCAAAAATTGGCTGGCTGTCATAAAAAAGTCACAAAGTCTGGCTGATTTCAATAAGGTCAAGTAATGATGGTCATTTCAATAGGTTCCATAGTTATTTCTATGGGTTCCAGAAGACGTCTTGGAGAAACCAAGTTCAATATTTGCAGCTGAGTTTTGTTCCCTTGAAACAGGTATTGTCATGCTCTCTCCTTAGCTTCTCATTCTCAATTTGCATGCCTAAGAAATCCAAAAATTCTTATAGAAGATCTATCAGGCTCCTTTCTTCCCTCTAAAGTCTATGAATAGAGTTTGGGCCACCACGAACCCCCTAATAAATGTACGCAATGGCCCCAACAAAATATGGAACTGAACCTCTTTGATCCAGTATCATTCATTCACTTACTTAGACCTAATTTAATCCCTAACTCTAGCAGAATTGACACCTAAACATAGCCCTGGCCATACCATAAATATATAGGGATTGAACAAGTCAACAAATTGGTGGACTTTGTGGGCACAAAATGAGAGGGAGAATCAATAAAATGGTATCAATTTTATTACAGCATAATTAAAAAACCTATAAACAACATACAAACAACACCCTGTATGGACTCAGTTATCAGTTAGTAACTGGTAACTGTGTCCATACAGGGTGTGGTTTGTATGTTGTTTATATGTTTTTTTTAATTATGCTGTAATAAAATGGATACCTTTTTATTGATTCGGCCTCTCTTTATGTGCCCACAAAGTCCACCAATTTTTTGACCCGTTCAATCCCTATAGATATATATTTTGGATGTTGGCATGGTGAGGGTCTTCCCTTCCTATAAATAAAATAAACACATCGAAAAAAGTAACTGACCATTCTCTTGCTTTGTCACATCAGTAGTAATGCTAATTGGCATGTGGTCACACAATTAAGGTGGTTCAGTGACAGGTCCCACCGTGTACAGCATCACATTAGGAAAACAGACTGATGGTCAATCTTCCAGAAGCACAGAGGGGTCACTGCAATGGTTTGAAAATGGCCACAGGAACAACAGGATGCTTTTGGAATGCAAGAGAAGCTGGAGCACACAAGAAAAAACAGGGAGGAAGAACCAACTCCATACATATAGGCTTTCAGACTTGAGCCCAAGACTTTTGTGTTGTAAAGTGTCAATGCTATCTACATTTCTCCATACAAGAGGTCAAGTGGTGTGTATGTTGGGTGAATATGGGCATAGCAGCTTCCTATTAAAATGAGTCATTTGAACAACCAAAATTTTAAACATCTTGAAGGCTTCCTATGAATCTCACCTTTCATCTTTGGAACATTGCATGTAGCAGACAAACTGCTCTTTTATTGGGATGGGAAATGCATGTAATAGTGGGGATCCAGACATCTATAATATGTAGACTTACTAGGTAAAGTGGACATATTGACAAAAACAATTTTTTCCTGTGACTCCAGTCCATGATCAACTTTCTGATTGATGTCTTTTGGTTCAGTGTTTGCCTGGTTTAAACCAACAGCATCAGCTACAAAGGCTATATGGCTATAACTACATTGTGAGTGCAATTGGTAAGCTGTCCTTGGCGGCCTTGGCCTCCTGGGTAGTTTTACAAATCTATAGCTTTGCAAGTGCAAATCTTATCGATTTGTTCTCTCCTGTGTTTTATAGCCTGTAACTGCAACTTGTTATCTCTAGCTCTCGCTGTTTAAAACCAAGAAAAGGGACCGAGGCTGCTTAGCTCAAATGAACTGGGATGAAAAGAGCTGCCTCTGAAAACTTTCTCCAGTGAGTGAGCTTATAGCAGTACAAAACTTATGTGAACAATTTCCAGAAAAGTAAGTCCCAGAAGAACACCTTTGGTCCCTTATGCATTTTTACTAAAATAACAGACATCACTATAGAAGGCATGAATTAAAGAGATTTTAGGGTGAGAATTGTGTTTTATTTTTCTCCTTTTTAAAAGCAGAGACATGGGGTGGTGGGCAAATGCAACCAATTAGCCCTTACATGGTAGGAAAATATTGGGCTAAAACCCAACTGAAATTTCAGTGTAGATCGGGTAGATGCATTCCAGGATTAAGAGCAGCCACAGCCGAAGAAAACCCTGCCCACTGCCAATATGCTGCAGAAAAGGGTAGGGTAGAAGCAGTAACTCTCTGAAGGGGTTTTGGTGCCTGGAGTCCAGCTTTAAGTCTTGAGCATGGATTATTTTCCCTGGTTACATTTCGATGCTTCGGTTACAGTTATGGCTGGTCTATACCTTTAAATAAACCCATTGCAGCATGACAGCATTGGTTTGTGTCCTTCCATAGATATCTTACTTAGTGATGAAGAGGAAGTGTTACGTGTTGCACGCATTTCCTCTATCAAAACTCTATAACTGTTCTTTAAGCTCATCGGCTTGTTCACTTCCATTACGTCAGGCGCTGCTTCTTGGGGCGAGAGAACTAGGCTGTGCAAGCAGGTAAGGGGGAAATATTCAGCGCTCTCACTCCCACTCTCCAGCTATCTGGCTATGCAAATGACAGCCAGGGGAATTTTGTGACAATGTTTCATGCGTTAGTTTTTTTTTTTTTTACAGAAAGTTTCTGGGCTAATGATAGCAATCGATTTCTTATAACAGAGACTGGAAACTCCAAGCAGCCCACTGGTTGATGGTCATTCAAAGAAACATAATAGGGAGGGAAGCAAGTCAGCAATTGTCTAAGTGACAAATACATCAGGACATTCCATTCTTTAAATGAAGCAGAACAAAAAAAAATCATCATGTAATGAGCCACATAAACCAATCCGATCTCAGTTTGTTAGTCATAACTCTAAAATGTGTCTTGTGGTTTCTTATTAAGTAATTGCACTGAATAATCTCTGTCTGTCTATGAGTAAGTTTTATTAGTTACTATATATGTTTATAGTCATGAAGGATTCACTTCTGGAGATTTATATTTATGTATCTAATACATCTAGTACAGCATTACCCTCCATGTAGTTCAAGCAGTTTCCCTCTACAGCATTTTTTTCAGTTTTTGCTACATGTTAAAATCTGCATTTTTGCCTATAACATTAAAAACAAAAGGCCCTGGAGAATAAAAAGATAGTTGTTGCAATTTCTTATGTCACACTGTAGATGCAATAATAACTTTACAATGGATGGAATAATAACCCCAACATTAGTGTCAGTGGACGTGATGATAACCCCCAACACAGGAAACTCAACATTGGTATCAGTGGGTGCAATAATAACCCTCAACAGAAGAACCTCAACATTGATTTCAATGGGTGCAGTAATAACCCCCAGCATCGGTTTCAGTGGAAGCAATAATCACCTGTGACATTGGTGTGAGTACTATTACCCCCACACCCCTGTATTAATGATCGGTGGTCGTGAAATTTAACCCCCCGATCCATTGGTAGTCATGCTAGAGAAAGTTAACACCCCCTTCCCCCATCCTGCATTGGTGGTCATGTCAGTGAAAGTTAAGCTCCCCATCCCCCTTCATGCACTAGTGGTCATAGAAGTGAAAGTTAACCTGCCATTGGTCATGGCACTTAAATTTAACCTCCCAGTCATGGCACTAAAAGATAATCCCCCCAGTTATGGCAATGAAAGTTAACCCTGCATCCCCCCATTTATGCACCAGTGGTCAGAGCAGTGAATGTTAACCCCCCACTGGTCACGTTGAAAGTTAACCCCCTCCCCCAGTCAAGGCTCATGGCAGCGAAAGTTAATCCCCCTTCATGCACTAGTGGTCATAGCAGTAAAAGTTAACCCCCCCCATTGCCCATGACAATAAAAGTTAACTCCATTGGTCATGGTAGAAAGTCAAGCATCCCCATCGGTCATGATAGAGAAAATTAACCCCACCTATCACCTATCGATCACTTACCTATCATGCACTCTTTCTCCCCAGGCCAGGACTTTACTTGTACTGTAAACAGAGATAACTCCGCCTACACTACAGTCTTCCTTTCAGTGCTGGATGCTGGAGCATAGAGAGCTTTCCAGCGCTCGGCACCCCCGCTGCCACTTTGCTATGCATATGGTGCCCAAAAGACCGCGGGTTGCATGTTGGGCACCAGGACCTTATATAGTAGTCACCATTAGAATTTTCCCCTTACCTCCTGCTTCTGTGACAAAATAAACATTTTGGATTTTTTTATCACTTTCAGTATTGTGAACAGTAGTCACTGGGAATTTGCATGACAGGAGCTTTTGACCGGTGTTCCATCAGAATCGGCAACCCGTCAGATTAGTTAACATAACTGACGTTCCGTCAGCTGCACATTCGTCCACCACTACCAGGTTTGCTCATCTGACAGAATACCTGCAGTCAGAAGAAGGCAGCAGATATGTTACTACACCCAGCTATGTCTTGAATTTCACAATAATTTTAGCAATAAAGTGAGCATATATAAATATATATATAGTGTATTGACATCTGTGATGCCGTTTGGATGTTACATTTTGAAAGCCTAAGGGTTTAGCGCTGAGCAGTGCGGGGTGTACCAACATGGCCTCTGCTACCTTTCTACTGCTGTCGTCCAACTTCTTTCAAAATGTAACATCCAAACAGTATCACATTTGTCAACATACTATATTTATTTATATATGCTCACTTTTTAATTGCTAAAATTACTGTGAAATTCAAGAAGTAGCTGGGTATACTAAGATGTCCGCTGCCACTTTTTCCGACTGCAGGTGTTCTATCAGATGAGCAAACCTGGTAGTGGGTGTACGCATGCACAGCTGACGGAACGTCACTACTGTTACCTAATCTGACGGGTCGCGGATTCTGATGGAGCTGGTTCGTACATCTCCAGGGCGGCTGCGAAACGACTTGCACAGGGGTCCTGTGCGTCTTGGGCTCTGTTTCAGGTCCAAATTCAGGCAAAAATTCAGAAAAAGATTCATCCCTGAAATAGAGAACAGGGACGCACCGGACCCCTGCTGTCAGCCGCATCCGTTTTAAGTGTGAACCCAGCCTAAATCTATTTTCCTCCAGATGTAAAGAGTGTTCCCTCAACACCAGGTTCACTATAGGGACCACTTATGTATGTCTACATGTTAATCATATCCCCCCTTAATCTCGTCTTCTCAAGAGAGAATACATTCAGTTCCTCATAGCTGAGCTGAGATTTACTCTCTCTATTTGTCCTGTTTACCATTATCGCCAAAAATGAAATAAAATCTCAAATTTTGGGTTGCCACCAGAAAAAGAATAGAAAATGAAAAAAAAATGCTTTTAGTTCTACTTTAACATTTCTTGTGTCTCTCTATACATTCTATACGTTATCCTATTGAACATACAACAAAGGTGCCCATTTTGTAATTTACTCCATTATATAGGACAATCCGCCGCTCGCTATCGGTTCACAGGTGACATCACAGAAGGCATGAGGCCAATTTCCTATTAGCTACCATTTATAATGAACTTACTTCATCATCTAATTAATAAAGCTGTTTCTGAGGTAAATTGTGCTATTTCTATTTACGGTATTAGTTAATTATTTTGACACAGCTAACTTTATTTGCAGTCAGCCCATCTGTTCACACATTAGTAAGTGTCTGTGTTTAGCACCTATCATCAGTAATGAATACTCTGAGGTGTCTCTAGTTTTGGAGAACTTTAGAGACATAGTACATATATATTAGGTTTTTGTCAGCAAATGGCTGTTGGCAGGAGAAGAGCAATGCTAACATTATGCAACTGTTCAACAGAAAAGGTGTTGTGAGAACATATTGGCTACAAAAACAGATTGAATACATTTCTTTTTTGCTACCTTCGTGACTGAAATTGGAAATCTCATTGTCAGTGGGCTTACAGTGGTCTTGGCAACTGTTTATTCAGAGAAACCTTTAGGCCTCATTTACACCTGAGAGTTTTGTCGCTCGATTCCCAAAGCGTGACAACACTCAAGCTGAAGAATCTCATTATCCTCTAGAGGCCTATTTACACCTGAGAGTTGGGTTGCTTGTCACCTGTCAAGTGAAGCTCAAAAAAGTACATGAGCTTGTTTCAGGGTAGATTTGCATGTTTTTGGCCCCATAAACTCTAAAATATAACTTTTTTTTAGATTTTGATGGAGTTGAGAGGGATTAGAACACCTGTTAGGTTTTAATTACTGCCTCTGCCCCCACTGGGGTTATTTACCCTCTCTATTTTTCCAGTTTACCATTATCACAGAGTGTGAACGTGAAAGAAAATCCCAAATTTTGGGTTGTCCCAGATCAGGAACAGAAAGGAACCAGAAATTTCCACTTTGGAGAGATTTCCTTTCACGTTCTGTTTTGGATATGGGAAAGGAAGTGAAAGGAAATCTCCAAAATAGGACACAGATGGGGAAAAAAATGGCAGGGGTTATAACTCATTCTTACTCTATCCAAAATGACAGTTTTGCTTTTAGCTTTACTTTTTTCGAAGAGCCTTAAAAAAGCTTGCTTACATGTGTTCTTAGGCGCTCCCAATAATAAGTCTATGATGCCAAAAACATGCATTTCTTTTCCTGTGCTACACATAGAAATGTGCATAGATTGCATAAAATAAATTTAAATAAAAATTGGCAATAGACACATAAAATAAACACCTAAAATATATTCTATGCTATGCTCAAGCTTAGTGTGAACGGGGCCTTAGGCTCAGATCCTAAAATATTGCTAACGTTTAGCTGCCTCTATTGGAGCACATGGGCAATTTTAGTTGAGCAGTCATTGTTCGATTTAAAGTACAATAGCAAAATGCTCCAATTCTGTCCCATCATGAGGTATTGCAGCTTTTTTTTTTTTTTTTAGCTCATTGATTTTAATAAGAGGATGCAATTATTTGAAAATTTTTGTACAATCAAATAATTTCAGGCAATTTTTATTTTCAGCCTGTGATTTTCTGTTTAGGGCCTTGCAGAGCACAAAAATAACAATGACGGCCTTAACATTTCTCTCAGTACAGCTTTCTATAAAATACCTTTTTAGACAGAGACCTTGCACAAGCAGGTTGTGGGCCGTATTGTTCTTTTTAAAATATAACCTGTTATAAATACAAATAACAGCAAGACACCAATAAAATGTGTGGAGCTATAAACTGCACGTTTTCTTTTCCACTTTTATTTGCTTAAAGTGTAAAGACAAACTTTTTTTTGGTTTTAGAAAACATAGGGAATAGTTAAATCTGAATTCTGGGAATTCAGCTCCTTTGTAAAAAGTGTAGGCACACTATGAGTTAAGTCCAAGGAGCTTACAGTTTTGATGCACTCCCAGAAGATTCTACAGGTCTAAGCATCTTCAACATTACAGTCAGTGTAGCTGCTATGCCTGCCCCTGCCTCCTCCTGCCCAATCATAGAAGCCTTTGTATTATGTGTACTGATTCACATAATACAAAGGCTTCTCTGAATGGGCAGCAGTGGGAGGGGGTGGGCAAAGCTGCTCTGTGTGCCTCTCGCCTCTCACAGGCCTGAGTGTCAGAGCCATAAACCTGTCAGATATACTTGAAATAATAGAGATAAGCCCAGCAGATGTCATGCACCTCATTGGACTTAACTCAAAGCGTGCTTGTACTTTGTACAAAGTTGCTGAATTCCAGCAATTCAGCTTTAAGACCCTTGTCTGGTTTTTTTTTCCTGTACCCTCTGACAGATTTTTCTTTACTTCCTGATGCAAAGACTCTGCAAAAAGTAAGAGAAGATCTCTACAAAACGAGGGGACAGTCCCTCTTGTCATCAGAGCAGGTTTTCCCATCCCCTCACTTGTAGTTGCTACAACAAACAAACATTTCAAAAAATGTGGGTTTCCCATCACTTTCTGTACCAGGGACAATGGTCATTAGGACCAATTGTTTGAGTAAATTTCCCCAGCAGGGATTAGAGAGCCATGTGTGTCCATCCTTAGAGGACACTGAGTTGACTTGAGGCTTTGGAGCCGTTCATCCATAGAGGTGAGCATTGCAGGCTAAATTCGGATCACTTTCTCTGCATGCATCATTGCTAATGACCTCCCAAAACAGCTAAAACACATCTTCAAGTGTAAATATGACAATGCTGCTGTCCAAAGGTGGCTACATAGTTCCTCCATAGATACCTTGGAAGTCTGAATGTAGAGCGTAGAAAGTGTGTTACTGGCTGGATCATAGAGTAAATAATAATAATAATAATTAAAAAAAAATCTACTGGTTTCTTCAGGTGCATTTCAGGAACATGTAGAGAAGGTATGGTGCATTGTGGTTGAAATCAATTCTATGCCTAGTGTAGCTTGAAAGCTATGGTCAAGGAATTAATGGAGGAGGAACGGATCCCCTTTTACATTATGTGGATAATGGGGGGCCTCACCCTTAGGAACTATGTCCTACAGTCCACAAGTATAGGCTTTCGGGCATTAGACCACTCTTGTTGGGTTGTTGGGTGCCCCTCTACCTGGCTCCCCTCGTCCCAGGAAATTTTAGTGCCTGTGGCATGATGTACCTTCTGTATTTACTCTGAAGGTTTCTCCAATACATAGACACTGCCCCTGAAGCCTCTAGTTTTTTTTTATGTTAAAAATGTCCAAAAAAAAAGGAAGAAAGAAAACTTCTGCAGCCACCACATCTAAGGATGATACCATACAATACATAAAATTTACGTATTTGGGTTTAGCTATGTTTTAAATCATGTAAGGAAAATGCTCCCCATTTTGCCAAATATTACTTTTGCATTGCCAAAACCAAAAAACAAAGCACTCTGGCAATCCATGAGCTCTCAAAAAGCCACCCAAAATAATTTTTTGTCAATGATTTACTTAAGTTGCTTGTAGGTCACCTCTATACACAGCATGTGTATTGTCAATAATAAAATAGGCTTCATTATAGAACAAAAAAGTCTAACTTCCTTTTAGACAGTTAAACGCATTTCCTGTAAAGCAGAAGAAGATCTTCATTCATATAAGAAGATGGTACTTGCCTAGTTGCTGTGTTGTATCCAAGCATCAGGCTGAACAGTATCTTGTTCCCCCGTGTGAGCACACCACACATTTCCTGTACTTCCTCCTCCATCGCTGACACACCACTAGTTTGTGGCTGGTTGAATTTCTGTAGAAACAAATCATCCCAGCGTGTTTTACCATCATCGCCCAGCTCTCTCGCCTCTGTCAGATCACCAAAAGTCAGCCCCAAAATGCAGGCGACCCTTTTATATAAGAGATAAGAATGACTCATGCATGTAGAGCTTTTTTTCTGTAATTTCCCACCCTTCTCGGAATCAGACAGCAAAAAAGGGGAAAAACAAAAAAGATCTGTGATTAAGAAAGTAAAATAAGTTTAATAATAAAATATGTATAACACAAATGGACTTTCCTTTTTCATTATATATGTAAAATTAAAAAAGTACCTGCTCAGAATTACTAACCCAGACTTCAGTCTGCAAATAAAGTTAGACTCTATGCCTCCGTCCCTTTTTTTGGGGGGGGGGGGGTTCTGGAAGCCCCAATCTTGCCACCATTCTGGCCTAGGCCAGAATGATGTGTCCTGCTCCTGAGGCCCTAGAGGCTGCAAAAGCTCATTCATAGAACAGCCAGGAATTAGAGATGCCACTTTGTTTGGGTTGGACTATCTGGACACAAGGGAGAAAGCTGGCTGATGATGACCAAGATGGCACAGACACCTGAACAGCCAATCTATGCAGGACAACGCTGCATCTGCTAAGCAGGGGAGTGTGTTTTTGTAATATAACCCAGCATAACAGGTAAGTGGGGATGGGGATGATTAGGGGCAGGTTAAATTATACTTTAACTGGCAAAACAGTATGTGCAAGTTAGCTAGGCTCTCGCTCACAGTTCATAGTTTGTATTAGTGTGAGGCGTATAAAGATTACGTTTAATACATCAGTGAGACAAAAAATTATATGAATTGTTTATTATTATCTTTGGCTGGCTCTTTCACATGGGTAACATTTGTTTAGTCTCAGTAAGGTATCTTAGCCCTTGTACACACAGTCGGATATTCTGATGGACAATGTCCGATAGGACCGTGTTGTCGGATAATTCGACCGTGTGTGGGCTCCATCGGACTGTTACTCTGACGGACCAATTTTCCAGCTGGGCTATAAAATTTTCCGACAACAAGATCCGATCGGACTTTGTCCGATTGTGTGTAGTGAATTCCGATCGGACAAAGTGCCACGCATGCTCAGATCAAATTCCTAGACCAAAGCTATTGGCTACTAGCCTGAACGTAGTCCCATCGTAATACGTCATCGCGTTCTGAATGTTCGGATTTTCTGACAACTTTGTCCGACCGTGTGTATGCAACAGTTTCGGACAAGATCCAACGGATTTGGTTGTCAGAATGTCCGACCGTGTGTACAAGGGCTTAGACTTGCATCAGAACAGAAACAGATGTCACATAATTGACATCCATGTCTGTTCCATTTTGTAGAAGTCGTCACCATAGGAGCGACTGAGTTTGTTTGGGCTCTCCTATACTGTCTAGGGATAAACAGTTCCATAGCTGCCTAAAGAATAAAAATAAAATAAAAAATATGTTAAATATGGTCCTTAAAATCCACAAAGATAGTGATCATCTCTCCCTTGCTCACTCCACTGATCTATGCTGTAATGAAGAACCTTCAGAATCCAACACTTCCTGGAGTTTTGAATACCTGGTCCTCCATTGAAACCAATGGTTCGTCCTGCCAGCCGCTATAGGATAAAGTAGTGATGCAGGTAGAGTTGCTACCTCATCCCCTTAAACCCCGAACACCTTTGAATTACACAAGTTCTGAGGCTAATTAAATGCAGGTAAGGCACTAAGTGAGTTTAATTACTACCTAATCAGCCACAGAACCTGTGTAATTAATATGTGTGCGGGTTTGAAGGGATGAGGTGGCAACCTTAGATGCGGGGGCTGAGAGGTCAAACCACAGAACGTAGTGGGAGACCAGTGTCTGGAACTGTCGATTGATGAAGATTCTTTAGCCTGCAACTTCTCTTCATTATAGTGGACATCAGCTGTCCGGTCAGCAAGAGAGGTAAGTATTAATTATTTAGGTTAATATCACAGAGTGTAATGTAAAGTGATGTGTAAAGTGGTTGTAAAGCAAATTTCTGTTTAATGGTTATCTTAAAAAATGCAACTGAACTTTACCATTTTCAGACTGAAGCAGCTTTAACTGGCAACAGGAACATTGCAAGAGGTGTGAATGATAATAATCATAATCAGGATAATAATGATAATAATATGTATCATCATTCTCCCTGTGTTTCTGTAGGTTTCCTCAGGGGACAGAATAATTGGCCTGTATCTATAAAAGCCTTGAAGAAGATGTAGGAGTTTGCATGACTGCGGTAGAGATGTTAGACTACTACAACCTTCAATGTAAACACACGAGCAATGAAAATAGTATTATTTAAATACTTGGCATTACACAGGAATATACAGAGAATGAGTTTCAATAGATGATACCTTAGCTAAATTTCACCACACTGCTACACAGATATACATGTATAACACTATAAAAATAGGGATACTTATTCCACATATTGCAGTCATTGATGACCAGGTGAATCAGTGCATTACCATTTTGGATAATTTGGGCAAACCTGATTTAAATGTGAAAACGGTGATTTTGTATTTGTTGAAATGCCATCAATATTATCCACTAATGTTGTCATGTATCATGGCTAAGCAAAATTAGCATATAAAAAAAGTCTCTTATCTACGTGTTACATGGTTATGTTTATAAAAAAAAAAGCCATATTAGACCATGATGCTGTATGAAACAAAGCCATGTGGTCACCCTATAATGATTCAGAAAATAGTGAAGTGCTCCACTCTTTATAACGTGCAATATTTAAAAAGTAAAAACAAATGCTGAGCCACTAAACCAAACAATTAGTGAAAAAATTCCTGTGCATGTGTATAACACACCATTATATTGTATACAACGCATGTTTGCATAATACCACTTGGTATGCTTAAAAAGAATACAGGTGCTATTATCGACTTCAAAATGGTCTCCTAAGACCCGCTAACAGATAACTAAAAAAAAAGTGAGACACACATATACAGTATCTCACAAAAGTGAGCACACCCCTCACATTTTTGTAAATATTTTATTCTATCTTTTCATGTGACAACACTGAAGAAATAACTTTGCTACAATGGAAAGTAGCTAATGTACACCTTGTATAACAGTGTACATTTGCTTTCCCCTCAAAATAGCTCAACACACAGCCATTAACGTCTAAACCTGGGCACACCCTAATCACCCCCTGTTAGTGTAGCTGCATGCCTGCTGTCTCCCGAGTTCTCCTGTGAAATGCTGCAAGAGAGTGTATAGTGCTTTCACATTGAGCATATCGCCAGGCTAAGCCCTTGTACACATGGTCGGAGAATCTGTCGGAATGAGTCTTATTGGACTGTGTCGTCAGATAATTCGACTGTGTGTGGTATGCATCGGACTGATTCCGTCCGAATCTCCGTCCGAACCCAATTTTCCAACATGTTGGAAATATTTCCGGACCAACTGGGCCGGACGGACCTAATCCGATCATGTGTAGAGCATTTTCATCGGACCAAGTGCCACGCATGCTCAGATCAAATTCCTACATCAAAGCTATTGGCTACTAGCCTGAATGTAGTCCCATCGTAACGAAATTACGTCATCACGTTCTGAAAGATCAGATTTTTCGCCAACTTGGCTTGACCGTGTGTATGCAACAGTTTCGGACACAATCCGTCGGACTAAATCCGACGGGCAAAATCCGATGGATTTGGTTGGAAAAATCTCCGACCGTGTGTACGTGGGCTAAGAGCCACTAAGGTTTCCGTTTATGAAGCAGTGAAACGTATTCACTGCTTCATTCTCTGGCATTCTCAGAGGCAATCGTTCTCCTCTGAGTGCCAGCTTATGACGCTTTGTAAATCGCTTCTCCTTTGAAGGAGTGAAGAGATCTACAAATGCTTCAAACAGTGGAGAAGGGCCCCCGAACGGCCAAAGACACTGAATTTCAAAAGAGCAAAGACACTGAATTTCATAAAGCCAACTTTCCTAAACTACGAGTCTTGCTAGAAGGCATAAATTGGGATAAAATCTTAGGAACAAAGAATATGGAGGAGAGATGGGTTTGCTTTAAGAGCATATTAACCTCCCTAGCGGTATGATTATTTCAGATTTTAGGTACTGAAAGAGGTAAAATTATTTTGCATGGAAATTTGGCGTTTTATATTGTAGTCCTGTAATTCTTAGGAATAACTCACTTAAATCTGTCAAAACCAGAGTCTAGTAGACATCCCGGGTATGATAAAGTTTGAAAACTGAAATCATAAATTATAATATAATAAATAACTATAAATAATTATACAAAATAATAATAATGTAATCAAATACAGAAGCAGAATTGTCACTGTCATTACTTTTCAGTATTTGATGATGGATCTCCCAACAAATCGCTATCGCTTAATTCTGCGAGTGATTCTAATTTATTATCGCTGTTTTCTAGTTGGTCTAAAACCATTTTTGATGTAAAGGGACAGTTTTGGTTGCTATGGACAATCTCTAGATTCCAGGCAGAAAGAAAAGTATTTATAATATAAAACTGCATGCAGGGCACTGGGCAGACCACTAGGGACAAAGGGGATGTGAAATAATTACATACAGCAATGTAAGGATTACATTATACTGTATGTAATGTGTGTGTTTTACTTTTTGAATTTGGCGCCGTTCTCCATCCACGTGCGTCGCAGCGCTCGCAGGGAACGGAGCTCGGATAGATCGAGCGGAGGACGAGCCGCTCGCACAGCAGGGGGACATCGCTGGATACAGGGAATAAGGTAAGTAAACTCATCCTGGGTCCAGCGATGCGATCCCGAGTCTGGCTCTGGGTTACCGCTAAGGGTACTGAAGTTTCACCCCGAGCCAGACTCGGGAATACCACCAGGGGGGTTAAATAAGGGCATTAGCCAATGCATCCCATTGGGTAATAAATTTAAAAGAGCAAACAAAAGTCCTGGTTGGCTTAACTCCAATGTAAACATGCATCTAAAAGCAAAGGAGAAGGCCTACAAAAAATACAAGGTTGAGGGATCATCATCAACATTCAGACCTTATAAAGAATGCAACAAGAAATGTAAGGGTGTTCTATCTTAGCTGTAAGGACGGCTAAGATAGAACATGAAAGACACGTAGCGGAGGAGAGCAAAAAAAATCCCAAGAAATTCGTTAAGTATGTAAACAGTAAAAAAGGAGGACAGACCATATTGGCCCCATAAAGAATGAGGAAGGACAGCTTGTTACAAAGGATGGGGTGATGGCGAAGGTATTGAACATGAGGGAATCAGGGGCTTCAGTACCCAAAACTGCAGTGTTTATCCTCATGACACAGGAAGCACCTCCATGGTTAACAGAGGACAGAATTAAAATTAGACTTGGGAAACTTAACATTAATAAATCACTGGGACCATATGGCTTGTACCCGAGGGTACTTAGGAAACTCAGTCAGTAAGTAATTGCCAGACCATTGTTCCTGATTTTTACTGACAGTCTACTGACTGGAATGATACCAGCTGATTGGAGAAAAGCCAATGTAGCACCAATATTTAAAAAGGGCCCAAAATACATTCCTGGAATTAGTTAGCTTAACATCAATAGTATGTAAACTCTTGAAGGGGAAGATAAGGGACTATATACAAGATTTTAGTAATGTGAATGGTATCATTAGCAGTAATCAGCATGGATTCATGAAAAATCATTCTTGCCAAACCAATCTATTAACCTCCCATGAGGAGGTGAGTTGCCATCTAGATAAAGGAAGGCCCGTGGACGTGGTATATCTGGATTTTGCAAAAGCATTTGGCACAGTTGCCCATAAACGTTTACTGTACAAAATAAGGTCCGTTGGTATGGACCATAGGGTGAGTACATGAATTGAAAACTGTCTACAAGGGTGAGTTCAAAGGGTGGTGATAAATGGGGAGTACTCGGAATAGTCAGGGGTGGGTAGGGGGGTCCCCCAGGGTTCTGTGCTGAGACCAGTCCTATTTAATTTGTTCATAAACGACCTGGAGGATTGGGTAAACAGTTCAATCACTGCATTTGCGGAAGATACTAAGCTAAGCAGAGCAATAACTTCTTTGCAGGATGTGGAAATCTTACAAAAATATCTGAACAAATTAATGGGGTGGGCAACTACATGGCAAATTAGGTTCAATGTAGAAAAATGTAAAATAATGCATTTGGGTGGCAAAAATATGAATGCAATCTATACACTAGGGGGAAAACCTCTGGGGGATAGGCTCAGCAATGGCATGCGATGCCAAGCTGCTGCTAACAAAGCAAACAGAATATTGGCATGCATTAAAAAGGGGGTCAACTCCAGAGATAAAATGATAATTCTCTTGCTCTACAAGACGCGGGTCCGGCCGCACCTAGAGTATGCTGTCCAGTTCTGAGCACCGGTCCTCAGGAAGGATGCACTGGAAATGGAGCGAGTACAAAGAAGGGCAACAAAGCTAATAAAGGATCTGGAGGATATTAGTTATGAGGAAAGTTTGCGAGCACTGAACTTATTCTCTCTGGAGAAGAAACGCTTGAGAGGGGATATGATTTCAATATACAAATACCATACTGGTGACCCCACAATAGGGATAAAACTTTTCGTAGAAGGGAGTTTAACAAGACTTGTGGCCACTCATTAAAATTAGAAGAAAAGAGGTTTAACCTTAAACTACGTAGAGGGTTCTTTACTGTAAGAGCGGCAAGGATGTGGAATTCCCTTCCACAGGCGGTGGTCTCAGCGGGGAGCATCGATAGTTTCAAAAAACTATTAGATAAGCACCTGAACAACCACAACATACAAGGATATACAATGTAATACTGACATATAATCACACACATGGGTTGGACTTGATGGACTTGTGTCTTTTTTCAACCTCACCTTCTAAGTAACTATGTAACTGATACTGGAATCTCGTGAGACTTTACAAGATTACAGTACCAGAAATTCACTAAAACACTGAGTTTATTAAGCAGTGATAAATTATCACTACTCAGTACACAGACAGAAGGCGTGGTTAATGTTAATAAAATAAATAGTAGTCCCCCTACATAATATATATATATATATATATATATATATATATATATATATATATATATATATATATATATATATATATATATATATATATATATATATATATATATACACACACACACACACACATATATATATATATACACATATATATACACACACACACACACACACACACACATTATTTATACATGTATATATACACATTACTGAATTTATTGGCGTATAACACGTGTCGGCGTATAACAGGCACCCCAAGTTTAGGAGGTAATTTTAAGGCGAAAAACTTTTAGGAGGGAAGTTTAAGGAAAAAAACTTACATTTAAATGCCCATCAATGCAGCCTTATCAGTGTCCATCTGCAGCCTTGCCCAGTGCCTTTGCAGCCTTGCCCAGTCTCTTTGCAGCCTTACTCAGTCTCTTTTCAGGATTGCCTCAATTTAAATTTGGCGCCAATCCCCCGCTGACTGAGCAGAGAGGAGCGAGCAGAGCCGAGATACACAAAGCCGACGTATACTCGGCTTCACTCGGCTCCTCTCGCAGTCCTGCCCACCTCCACTGATTGCAAGAGGAGCGAGCTCCGCTGATATACAGAAAGCAGAGTGTACTTCGGCTAGACTCGGCTCTCCTCACAGTCAAAGGCGGGACTGCGAGAGGAGCCGAGGCTAGCCGAAGTACACTCGGCTTTCTGTATGTCAGCAGCGCTCGCTCTTCTCACAATCAGTGGAGGTGAGTGGGACTGCGAGAGGAGCACAGTAAAGTCAAGTTTGCTTCGGCTTTGTGTATCTCGGCTCCGCTTGCTCCTTTCCCCACAATCAGTAGTAGATCGGCGGGGATTGACGTATAACACGCACCCACGTTTTTTCCCTTGATTTTAAGGGGAAAAAACTGTGTGTTATATGCTGATAAATACGGTATATTTATGTATATGTATGTATACACATATACTGTCATAGGGGGTCTGATTGAGGTAAAAGGAAGTTGATATTCTTCCTCCTTCCCCCTCAGATCCCCCCAGATTCCCTCTTCACTCCCCTCATGAGCTGGTGAATGGGAGAGTGTGAATTCTGACATAGAATGCAAGTAAAGTGCTGAGATCGCAGCTTCATAAACTGGCCGTTTCTGCGGCCCACCCAGCCCCTATCCCGTTGACTGGTGTATGATAGCTGTTTGGTCCCGCCCATCCCTGACATCACCGCCAAGTTTTGACAGCTAGTCTCTGCAAGCAGGGACATTACAAGCAGTTAAATGCACTTAGTGGCTCTTACAAGACTGGCAATCTGCTCAATGTGAAACTCCCTCTGTTCTCTATCAGTGCCAATCCATGCCACCTATCAGTGCCAATCTGTCACCAATCAGTGGCACCTGTCACTGCCAATTAATGACAACCAATGGCACCTATCAGTGCCACTCAGTGCTGCCAGTCAGTGGTGCCTATCAGTGCCTATCACTGCTGCCTATCAGTGCCAACCAATGCCACATGTCAGTGCCAATCAATGCCAACCAATGCCACCTATGAGTGCCAACCAATTCCACCAATCAGTGCCACCTGTCACTGCCAATTAATGACAACCAATGCCACCTATCAGTGCCACTCAGTGCTGCCAATCAGTGTTGCCTATCAGTGCCAACCAATGCCACCATACAGTGCCCATCAGTGCTGCCAATCAGTGCTGCCTATCAGTGCCCATGAGTGCACTGAGTGCCGGGCTGGGGAAATATAGCAGCAGCCAGGCACATTATCCATGGGGGGCCAGCCTGGTGGGGCACAACTGAAATCTGTTGATGTTTATTAATGCTACATGCCAATAATCACCACACTACTATTTACAATAATCTACTGGAGGTAAAATAAAAAAGTGTCAGTAGAAGGCCTGTCGCTAAGCACTGTTATGTGTTCCCACAACACAAAAAAAAAAAAAAAGGCGCATCGCTGACTTACTAATCAACAACTTAACATCAATGGTGGAATCCTCTAATGTATGGAAATATCAAAAAAGTTCAATATTACAACAATACTGATCTCTGTGATATGTAACATCATATATAATACACATCAAACTGAAAAAGACATAAAAAAATGAAACTTAGCAGGGATGGTGGAAACCCCTCCTATAGATGTTTGCCATACAGATTAACTTCAAGTGCCATAATTCCAGTGATATGTGATTTCACATGTAATACACATCAAAATGATAATACGATAATACATTTTTTTTCCACTTGGTGGATGGTAGAAACCCCTCTAAAGGTAATTGCAATACAAACTATCTTCAAGTGTAACAACTTTTTACACCATTATAGCACTTTAGAATTTATTTTTGTTTTTGATTGTTACATTTAATTCTATATGTTTTAGTTACTATTATAATGTGCATTTTTGCTCTTGAAGTTAATTTTCCTCCACCATTGCGAAGTCCATGTCTTTATAGACCTTGCTTTGTGCACTGGTGAACAGTTATGTTGGAACAGGATGGGGCCATCCCCAAACTGTTCCCACAAAGGTGGGAGCATTAAATTGTCCAAAATGTCTTGTAATGCTGACGCCTTAAGAGTTCCCTTCACTGGAACTAAGGGGCCAAGCCCAACCCCTGAAAAACAACCCCACACCATAATCCCCCCCTCCACCAAAGGATTTGGACCAGTACACCAAGCAAGGAGACATGGATGAGTTTGGGGTGGAGGAACTTGACTGGCCTTCACATTAGAGTGGAGACTGTGAGCCAGGCCTTCTCATTCAATATCAATGCCTGACCCTAACAAATGCGCTTCTGGAAGAATGGCCAGACATTCCCGTAGACACTCCTAAACCTTGTGGACAGCCTTGCTAGAAGAGTTGAAGCTGGTATAGCTGCAAATGGTGGGCCAACTCAATATTGAACCCTACGGACTAAGGCTGAGATGCCATTCAAGTTCATGTGCGTGTAAAGGCAGGTGTGACAATACTTTTGGTAATATAGTATATATATATATATATATATATATTATGGATCTACTTGGGACATTAGTTCATCTATATATATATATATAAAAAAAAAAAAAAAAATATATATATATATATATATAATTTTTTTCTCTTTCCTCTTTGGGTTGATGAGTTCCTCTTTCAAACTGATGGACTGAACTAAATTTCCTGTGTATTACACTAGCTGGGAAATATAAAAGATTCAGATGAACACTCTAAATACTGGCATTCTACACCCATGCCGCCACTCTTCTCAATCACCTCTGCCAAATGATTCACAAAGAAGCACGAAAACGTTATGTTAGCTGATAGTTTTCAGAAGGTGAAAACAATTATCTTGGCTGAAATACCGATTAATGTGTCACAGTTGTTTCAGGGGAAGAAATCACAAATACAGCCCCCGTTCTACCCAAATGTAGACACTTGTTTTGGAAGTCACACTTTATCAGCTTTCATAAAGGTTACATACTGTATGTAAAGGTCTCTGTTCAAGCTAAGTAACTCAGCCTTGTGAAATCGCAGTAACAGACCAGCCCTGGATACTGGGGATAGCAATGTTCAGCCATGGCGTTTAGGTTTTTCCCTATCAAGATGCATACCTCATATACAGAACCCTGGGAAGTCCACAAAACTAAAAGGCTATTCGCATTCTTCATCACTGGGATATCCCCAGGTTTGAAACGCAGACTGGGGAAATCCCCACACCAGTTTTGGCGACTGTCATTGTGCACAAAGTCATCAACACACCAGTGACATGTATTCTGCTTATACCCTATTACATGTAAAACAGTCTGTAATGTGGAATTAATCATCCCATCTGACGTGTTTTGCTGTCACCGCTATATATTGGACAGATATTGTGGATTTAACTGCTCTAGGCAACAGGTAAAACAATCAATGATCTGATGTCATTTTCAAGGAAACATTTCAAATATGTTAAAGTGAATTGTAGCTAATTGAATGTTTTTTTCCCCTCTTCTGTACATTTTTAAAGATTTTTATGATGAAAACCTTAATAAAAATATATTATTCAAAATATGTTAAAGTCATTCTAAAATCCAAACAGCATTTACAAATTCAAACCAATAGTATATAGGTAATATACCCACCCCTATAATACTAACACTGCGCACTTGCAAAGAGAACAAAGCAAAACTACCTAAAAGCAGCCACTTGGCAAAAACAAATATGTGGGCATTATTTAATTCTCTGTTGTATCGAAAGCCCCAAAAACAGTGAAAAAAATCGTGGCGCTGAAACTGATAAACTGCTAACCAAAAAACAAACAAATATACGTGATAATCCCAAATAATTGTAAAAATATCAAAGTGAGTGACACCTAGTGATAAGTGAACTAATGTCCCAAGTAGACCCAAAAGAAAAAATTCTTATTAAAGTGACCAACACTAATGTGTAATTAAATGACAAGAGTCCATAAAGAGTATCCAAAAGATGTGAAAAGATGATCCGTGACAAATTAATTCTGCTTTGCAGTTCTTCCACCACACCTCCCGTGTTCGTGATTCCACTCCCCTTTAAGAAACGCACTCACCAGCTCTCTCTGCCTCAGACATTGTGTTTGGCTGAAAACGCTTTGACCCACAGAAAAGAGGGTGAATAATGAACTCCAAATAACAATAAATGTGTTGCGCTAATAAACAAATGTGTGAATACAAATATAAAATAGTGAATAGTCCAAAATGAATAACAGTCTCTCAAATGGACCATTAGTGCCCTATGTGTCTGACTCCGTGACGCTACTGTAGATGAAACAAATCCCAATCCCTCCACCTGGTGAGTATATCGACCACCACAGTTGAAAATGGACCCTTTATTACGAAGGGTCAAACAGGTTAGAGTAGACGTTATAATCCCCAGCACTGGTCACCAGTAGGGGGTAGAAGAAGGAAACACATCAGGATTGATCCGAGAATATCTGAAAACTCTTATCTCAAAGCGTCCAAAAAGCCAAATCTCAGATAAATAGAAAAACACTTGATAGTGTAAAACCTCTAATAGATTGAATTTATTAAAAAGTATTGCACTTACATGTATCCAGTGTAAGCAACGCATTGCACATTAAAGGATGGCAGTCACCAAAACATCCAGGAACATACAGGAAGCGCAATAGCAGGAATATGTACCTTCATAATAAACAGGGAGTGCAGCCATTCAGACTTTCTTTTCCTTGAGTACTGCAGCTGGGACTGGGCAGCACTCTGCATTACAGAGATCAAGCCATGTATCAACTCACCTTTCTGCAGTGTGTGTACTTATTAAAGTGGGTCAGTTTTTTTTTTTTTTTTTTGCAGGCTAACTTGTAAGTGTGTTTTTTCTGTTTGTGTTGTGCTTTGACCTTCCCTGTGCTCCTTACTGCAAAGACTAGTAATAAATTAGGGCGGTTGCCGTCTTTTTATATAGCTCGTTCACTGGATTTGGCATGGGGACACATTGGATGCCTCCAGCCACCATTGTGCTAATGCTGAGCATCCAAAGTCTGTATGCTCCAATTTGGAGACTCAAAAATAGTTAGCACTGTAGTAAACAGAGGAGCCTTGATGTGGGCACTGTGGCTTCCACATATATTTGCAAATGTGTGCAACTAAAACCTTTCTTTTTAACCACTTCAGCCCTGGACCATTTTGCTGGCCAAAGACCAGACCACTTTTTGCCATTCGGCACTGTGTCGCTTTAACTGACAATTGCACGGTCATGCGACGTGGCTCCCAAACAAAATTGACGTTCTTTTTTTTCCCACAAATAGAGCTTTCTTTTGGTGGTATTTGATCACCCCTGCGGTTTTTATTTTTTGTGCTATAAACAAAAATAAAGCAACAATTTTGAAAAAAAAGCGCATTATTTTTTACTTTTTGTTATAATAAATATCCCCCAATAATATATAAAAAAACATTTTCCCCTCAGATTAGGCTGATACGTATTCTAAATATTTTTGGTAAAAAAAAATCGCAATAAGCGATTATTGATTGCTTTGCGCAAAAGTTATAGCGCTTACAAAATAGGGGATAGTTTTATGGCATTTTTATTAATATTTTTTTTTTACTAGTAATGGCGGCGATCAGCAATTTTTATTGTGACTGCGACATTATGGCGGACACATCGGACATTTTTGACACATTTTTGGGACTATTGTCATTTATACAGCAATCACTGCTATATAAATGCAGTGATTCCTGTGTAAATAACACTGGCAGTGAAGGGGTTAACCAGTGGGTGGCAGTGTAGGGGTTAAGTGTTCCTAGGGGTGTGTTACTATCTGTTGGGGGCTGGGCTTTCATTTAGTAAACACTGATCTCTGCTCCAATCACATAGAGCAGAGATCAGCATCACTAGTTGCTAGGCAGAACAGGGAGATGCTGTTTATAACAGCATCTCTCCGTTCAGCCACCCCGTGAGACGATCGCGGGTATGCCCGCACCGATCGAGTCCGCGGGACCAACGGTGTGGTTCTGCTGGGCTCTTCTTCCTGTGCAAATATTGGGGTTGTTTTGCCTGGCCAAACACCGGCCATGTGGGAGAACAGAGGCTGACTGCTGCAATGTAACTCGATCTTCCAACACACAATCTGCCCAGATGGCTCTGCTCCTCCCGGCCTCAGCTATCTTCTCTTCTATCTGTCCTCACTGGAGATTGCCTGCCTGAGGAGCCTGCCAACATGCCTGGTTCTGCTGAGACCTGTAGTCCCACAACACAGCCCGCTGCATGAAAAGGAAACACACAGCCAGCAAGATTTGGGAGAGAGCTTCTGTCCTGATTCCAGAAAATGTCCCGAAGCCTTCCACATGTAGAAGGTTTTCTGGAACTTGCAGTCCCCCTAGCAGTAGACTCTTTCCTGTACAGGTATGCCAGGGAAGACACAAGCCTGTAGTTAGGGACTAGGTATGTTAGGAAAAGACTGCACTTAAAGTGTTACTAAACCCAAGACCCTGCATTTACTATGTCTGGTCTCCCACAGTGCACAGAACATGGAAATGCAATTGTTTTAGTAAATATAAATCGCTAAATATCTTTTCTTATCAGCATTTAGAGCAGTCTTGTGACTTCTACGGGTGTCCAGCCAAGCACTGGTTAAAGCTTGTAGGAGGAATTTTCAGATTGTGTGATAAGACTACAAGACCTCTGAACCTCTGTCTGGACAGTGCTGATCACATGCACTCTCCCAAGAAAGAAAATCCTCTCTAGCAATTCACACCAAACTGAGCAAGTGCAGCCTGACTCCATAGACTCTGTATCAGTGACAAACTAATGGCATCTACCCCCCCCCGCCCGGGGAGACGGGCAGGAAGGCAGTGCAAGCAACCACCCCGTGGGAGAAGGACGTTGAACATGAAGGTGGCGATCTGCATGTAGATTAGGTAGCCGGGTGCATGGATTAGGAGGGCTATGCCCCTGCTCCCCATATGGATGGGCGGCCACTGCTCTGTGTTATCAGAAAATTATTAAGAGTCAGTGGTAGGAGGGGAGGATAAGAGAAGACAGGCTAAAACAGCCTTTTTACACAATGCAGAGAATTAAAGTGGTCGTAAACCCTCCCCCACAACTTTGTCCCATGTAAATCAGCATAAAAAACCCCTAATGAACACTGCTTGTAGATATCTCCTTACTTGCTTAGTATTGTTATATTATTACATTATTATAATGGACTAAATGAAAAGAAGCATCAGAGTGGGAGAGTTTACTTCCTCTTTAAAGCGGAGCTCCACCCTAAAGTGGAGCTTCCGCTCATTGGAACCCTCCCCCCCTCCGGCGCCACAATTGGCACCTTTCGGGGGGAGGGGGTGCAGGTACCTGTACAGTACAGGTATCTGCACCCACTTCCGGCATAGATTCTGTAGAAGCTACGCCCTTTTCCGCAGAATCTACGCCCCTTTCCGAAAGTCCCCCGCTGCCTGCTGGGAAACACACGGATCCCAGAGACAGCGGGGGCCATCCTTATTGCGCAATGCGACTCACACATGCGCAGTAGGGAAACGGGAAGTGAAGCCGCAAGGCTCCACTTCCTGATTCCCATACCCAAGATGGTGGTGGCAGCACCCGAGAGCCGATCGAGTGATCAGCTTCGGGTGCCGACATCGCGGGCACGCTGGGCGGGTAAGTGTCCTTATTTTAAAAGTCAGCAGCTGCAGCATTTGTAGCTGCTGACTTAAAAAAAAAAAACGGCGGAACTCCCGCTTTAAGTAACTTCAGAACAGGCATGGAAATGTTTCAAGAGCTTTACAGAAATAGTGCAGCATGATGAGAAACACAAGCTGACAGTTCAACATTAAAGTGTTGCTAAACCCACAACAGTAAAATGAGTCTGTATATGCAGTAAAGCATGTTTGTTATACTCATTGTGGAACCCAAGAGGTTAAAGATGAAGTAAACTCTCCCACTCTGATGCTTCTTTTCATTTAGTCCATTATAATAAGTCATTATGAGACTATAGCCACTGTAATCCAGCCCAAATCGCATATTACTTACTGTTTAAAGAAACTTTAAAAAACTTGTTTCCAGGGGTTAGGCAGCGCCATCTTAAGTATTGTTTTCTGAGTCCACAGTGGAGTGTATTTCCACCCTTACATTGAGCACTTCCTGTACTGTTAACCAAGCCTCCTTCTCAATCCAATGTTTCTATGGCAACCCTGCTTCCCTGTTCATAGCTTTCTTGTTTATTTCATATTATTTACTTGTGCAGATGTCTAATGTTTTCCTTTGTCAGACTTATCAGCTTCAGCTGATAAGACTGCAGTAATTGCCAGGTATAGACTGTATGTCATGTCACATGGTCACATGGTGTGTAGGAGGAAGCTCTGAGTGATTAGCAGAGTTCAGTGCTGTGCCCTAGGAAGTCCTGATAACAGATAGATAAGACATAGAGAGTGTGCCTTAAATCAGGGGAGATCTGGGCATGCTCAGTGACTTCATTCTACAGAACAACAAGGATTACAACAATACTAAGCAAGTAAGGAGATATCTACAAGCAGTGTTCATTAGGGTTTTTATGCTGATTTACATGGGACAAAGTTGTGGGGGAGGGTTTACAACCACTTTAAAGGGGTGCATGATGGTAATGGTGTATAGAAGAACAGGGCCTGTAATGCACACACATGGCTAAATTGGTGACGAGTATTTGCTAGGGGCAACAAGCAGGGTTGGACTGGGACAAAAATTTGGCGCTGGACTTCATCCAGACAGGCCCACTTTAATTTTGCAAACACCCAAAAAACAGTATATAAATTGTACGCAATTGCACAACAAAGCCCCTAGAGAGCCCCCTTTACATCTTGGTCCCCAGAGAGCCTCCCACTTACATCAGGGTCCCCAGAGAGCCTCCCCTTACATCAGAGTCCCCAGAGATCATCCGCCTTACATCAGGGTCCCTAGAGAGCCCCCCCCCTTACATCCGGGTCCCCATATAGCCTTCCCCTTACATCAGAGTCCCCAGAGATCATCCACCTTACATCAGGTTCCCCAGAGAGCCTCTGGCTTACATCAGGGTCCCCAGAGAGCCCCTCCTTACATCAGAAAGAGGAAAGTAGTGGGCCAGGACCCTGTGGTTGGGGACTCCTGGACTGACTCGGGGCTATGGGCCCCAGATTCGGGGCTATGGCCCCAAAAGTCCCCCCCAGCGATGCCACTGGCTGTCACTGAAACCGGCCCACTGAGCTATCGGCCCACTGAGCTATCGGCCCACCATCAGGGTCCCTAGAGAGCCCCCCCCCTTACATCCGGGTCCCCATATAGCCTTCCCCTTACATCAGAGTCCCCAGAGATCATCCGCCTTACATCAGGTTCCCCAGAGAGCCTCTGGCTTACATCAGGGTCCCCAGAGAGCCCCTCCTTACATCAGAAAGAGGAAAGTAGTGGGCCAGGACCCTGTGGTTGGGGACTCCTGGACTGACTCGGGGCTATGGGCCCCAGATTCGGGGCTATGGCCCCAAAAGTCCCCCCCAGCGATGCCACTGGCTGTCACTGAAACCGGCCCACTGAGCTATCGGCCCACCGGGAAACTCCCTATAGTCCCTATGGCCAGTACATGCCTGGCAACAAGCACAAGAGGAGGATGATATGACAGCAGGAGAGTTGTACTGACCGGGGTGACAAGTCTCATGCATAGTGAAGGAAGTGGTTGGTGCCCCAGCAACCAGGACCAGATCCATGTGGTAGAGACGCTATGGACCTAGCCGCATGGAATGAAAGAGTTAATTATGCATGCACATGGGGTCTTCGCTGGTTCCTGGTGGGACTTGCTCTGTCACTGGGAGATGGGTGGCTGAGTCTAGGTGGACTGGTGGAATGGGACGCTGCAATGTGGTGGCTCCTTCAAAATGCCCTATCCTGAGCAGGTGTAAATATTGTGGGACAGGGAACCACCTGTATACCGATTCAGGTTATGATACAGACACACCAAGGTGTATGACTTGTTTCTAAGTCAAGGTGGCGCCATAACGTTGATACCACCTGAACATGGCCCACCTGGTTTAGGGCATTAGCAAGTGTGTACACTGGAGAGTCCACAGGCAGGAGAAAAGTGAGAAGGAAAAAAAGGCCCGTTTTCACCGGGTGAATCAGCCCCATCCATAGGCTTGCTGGTAAGTGTGCTGGGAAATTTTTGTTTGTTTGTGTTGCGTATTGCCCTTCCATGTGCACCCTACTGCATTGGCTAGTTATAAGTTGGGATGGTTGCCATCTTTTTGTATTTTTTTTTTTTTACCGAATTGTATTTTTTTTTTTTACAGAATTGTATTTTTTTTATTATTATTATTTATTTTTTTATTCAGGTTTCTATATTTTAATATTACAGAAGAGATATTGCATGGGTGTTCTGCAATTAGTATCTGGCCTGCTTGTAAGATTTATAATTTTGTTTTTAGTTCTGCCTTAAAGCATCCCTATACTTTGGTCATTTAGGACAAATGTAAAGGGTTCCTTCAAGAGTCCATGCCACTAACCTTATAAAATTGCTGGTAAAACACAAAGACTTTAAAAGCATGCTTGCAATCTTTTCCCCCTCCGTGAATTATTTTTTATTCGCTTGTCTTTGAATGTGCTAGAAAATTTGATTAGTCCAAGACCCCCTCCCTCCTTACATGTTATAGCCATCTATTTGTCTGACTGTGCTAATTACTTGCTGAGCTGGCCCAGCACCTCTGCTCCCCCTTCATCCCCCTACATAACTTTTTTTGTAGCTGCTGGGGAAGGATCAAAGGGGAATACTATAGAGGGCCACTTGAATGACAGCTCTGTGTCTGTTGGAGCTGCTGACATCTTGTCCAAGACAGAACTGCCAAGCTGCAGTCTACATATAACCTTATGGGAAGATTGTTGTTGAAATGAATGGTCTAATGACAGGGTCTTTTTAACTGCCTATCCCCAATAGCAAATCTGCAACTTTGCTTGACTTCTCCTCCATTGGACCCCCAGAAGCAAAGTAACGGGTTCCTTTTCGTCTTGACATAGTGTAGGGTGGAAAACTTAAGACTGTTTATTCAACCACAAGCACAAAGAGATATACACTCAGGGGACATACCCTCTTATTTGCATAATGACACTGGGCGGGGTAAACTTTACCTCCTCCAGTAACATGACACACAGGTGTATTTAACTATCCAACAGGAGACCGTCTTAAGGAGGGGCTGCTGGAGAAATCCCCCCCTCCCATCTCACAGCTTATCCACATAGACATATACATCCCATAATAAGTTGCTCTCAAGGCAGACAAAAACAGTAGAACAATGGGATACAGCCGCACCTCAAACAATCTAGTAAAAAGTCTACACTAGTTTATGAGACCAAGCTCATACAATATTCCAGCAGTTGCAAAGGTAGAATTCATTCATCTTCATATATTTCTTTAGGGATATTGTTCAGAAATATTATTACTGTCCAAAGTTAAAGAGCCACTACATTCTTTCAACACAAACCACATAAGACCCTGGATAACAGGGGTAAAAGAAATCCGGTGTGGTAGTACGGTGAGTCTGATTAGTGCAAATAATTCTCAGTCACCCCGTGTCCCTAATAGACACAGGGTGACTGTTAGGGCTGGCTCAGCCCTTCCCTCTCTGAGCTGCCAGCTATTGCCAGCTCTCATCTCTCTCCACAGTTAATCAGTTGTTGTGGATCTGCTCATCAGTCCCGCCTACTTAAAGATCTCCAGTTCACTTCATTCCTGCCTTCGTCTTAGTCACATCACAAGAAACCATCTCCTGCATTCCTGTTTAAAGACTGGCTTTGCTGACATCCCTCCTGGCTCCTTATCCTGCTTGCTGTTCCTCTACTTGGATCCCTAACTTCTGGCCTGGCTGATTACCCGATTACCGAAAGTGACCATTGGCCCAAACAGAGCATTACTCACCCAGCCTACTCAGCCTCTCTCGTAGAACATACCCACTTCTGGGGAGAATTGCAGACTGGTCCTTCCCCCTGGAGTTCTTTCAGCCGCTGGAGAGAATACAGGGTGGCTGGGCTCACTCCATTAGGCTGGTGGGGATCTGGGCCAACTGCCTAGCATCCCTGGAGTATACAGGTGGAGACTGAAGTCTCATCCACTTTTTCTAGATAAAAAGCCACCAGTGCTTGCAGAGCAAGGCTGACATCCTTCTGTCCCAATGTTGGACCTTTTTCTGGGGTTGTATCAGGGGAGACCGAAGTCCCATTCACTACCATGGGTATTCCATCTTCTGTTAGTTGATGGCAGAGGCCAGCAGCACTCTGCTCTGTTGTTAGCTCTTCTGCTGGTTTGCTGTCAGTGGAGCCCGCAATCCCATCCATTCAAGATCAGCTCAAGCTGCAGTTGTGAGGTGCTGATTGCATTCTCTCCCTGGAGCTCCTGCAGAGTTGATTGTTGTGGGCAGAGGTCAACAAGCGCCATGCTCTGAAGCCAGATCTTCTGCTGAAGACTCACCAGGCTGTTCCTCCTCAGCAGAAAAGTCTACTAAATCCCCAGTCTCTGGAACTGGTGTCTGGGGATAGAGGTTCACTACAAAGAAGATGTTACTGGTGCTGGGCAGAGGCTAGTAGAGCTCTGCCCTGTTGTCAGCACTTCAGCTTTGGGGGCGGCCATCCCCGGATTTTCCGCTGCTAATTCTAGGTCATGCTGCTGAATGTGTTCTAGCAGTTCCTAGTATGCCCTTTCCAGATGCTGTTCTTTCCTTAGCAAATATTCAAAATCAGGTTTAGGCTCTGAGACCCCTGCGAGACCGAGCATAGCCTCTCTGTATCCTCCCAGGTCCTCAAGGGCAGGTTCCCCTTCATAGCCAAACACAAAACCATCTGTTAGACTCTCTCACGGCTAATCCACATAGACATATACATCCCATAATATGTTGCTCCAAAGACAGACAGAAACAATAGAATGATGGGCTACAGCCATACCTTAAACGATCTAGTAAAAAGTCTACAACAGTTTATGAGAGCAAGTTCATACAATATTCCAGCAGTCGTAAAGGTGGAAGTCATTCATCTTCACATATTTATTGAGGAATATTGTTCAGAAATATTACTGTCTAAAGTGAAAGAGCCCTTCATTCTTTCAACATGAACCACACATATAAGACCCTAGATAACAGGGGTAAAAGGAAATGCTGAATCTGGTGTGGTTGTACGGTGAGTCTGATTAGTGCAGATCAGACTGGGGTTCTCGATCACCCTGTGCCCCTAATAGACACAGGGTGTGCTGGATGCCCAGCCTGATGGTCCAATGCCCGATGTCCAGCCTGCTTCTAAGAATCTGGGGGCCAATCCTTAGAGGGAGGTTATGTCAGGAGCATGTAGTGCCCATGCTCCATCACAGCTGCTTGTCTCATTCCAGCATTCTGGTATTGGCTGTAATGCATTCTCCCTGTCTGTCTGTCCACCTGTCAGCTGATTGATGTAGCCAGTCTCTGGGTGGAGACCAAACCTGATTTAAGCCAGCGAAGCCTGCAGTCTCATGTTTGTGGTATTGTGATTAACACATGCTTCAAGGTCCCTGATTGCCCTGCTCTGCTGTTTGGATTTCCCCAGTTTTGACTTTGGATTGGAACTTGGACTATTGTCTGAACTCTGCCTGCCTTTTTTTTACTATGGATTGGCCCTATTCTGAACCTTACATGCCGTGTACCTGGACTGTCATTGAACCACTCTTCCTGTCTGCCAACCGCAAGTGACTGTTTGGTGTGCTCAGTTTGCGCCTGTCCCAGCGTGGTAGCCAGGCACTATTGCACTACAGGTGTTTTTAACTAGGCTTCAGATTTAAGTCCATGCATGCTAAGTACAAAATAAGTGCACCTATAGGGATTTATTATCTCTCTAAAAAGATAACAGTACTTCCCTGCTTTCTTCTCCAGAAGAATGAAGCTGTTCAGAAACATGCAACTGTATTAAACTGACACAGTATTTACAAATGTGCCTATTTAAAAAAAAAAATTCATGCAGGTGATGTATACACAAAGGGCTCCCAAATCTTTCTCTCTCGAGGCTCATCTGAATGATTTTTACTTAGAAACCCAACATCTGTTTGTAAAGCCGTTTATTAGGGTTACCTTGGAAACAAAGAAGAAAAAAAATATGAGTATCATACCTAGTTTATGTTTCACAGCTTTTCTGTTGTGCAATTAAATTTATTGCAGAAATATCAACAACAATTGCCATGGAAACAAACAATGGATGGCGTTCTTTTAGCATCTTGCCCTAGTGATATGACCCAGTTACAACTATAAAGAAACAAATGTTAGGACTCCATTTACTTTTATTTACCAGTATAGAATATCAAGTATGTTAATACAATTCGGAGTCCTTTATGTAGCGCTTATCCCCATGGGATGTATAGGTCCAGATGTCAATGACTCTTCTAGCGAGGCCACATTTATTTGGGCTATAAACCCAACAAGGCAAAAACAACAAAAACAGCAACAATAAACAGTAACAAAATAAAACCAATTTGTACAATACAACAAACAATGCGAGACCAAGTAATGCTGAACTCACTCCCCTCCAGATCACTGAATCCTAAGGCTGCTTTCTCACTGAGGCTAAAAATAGTGCCTGCATAGCGCCTGTAAAGAGCCTCTCCTCTCAATCCAGTGCGAAAGCCTGAGTGCTTTTACACTGGAGCGGTGCACTGGCAGGACGCCAAAAAAAGTCCTGCAAGCCGCATCTTTGAGGCCTCTGCCCATTGAAATCAATTGATAGCACCGTCAAAGTGTGTGTGTGTGGGGGGGGGGGGTAGCAAAGGAGCAAATGCACTAGCCAGAATGGGATTGTGAAGGCGGCTGTGGGAGGTCATCCAAAAGGGACCTCCCTTCATTGGAATATATGAACATATTCCAGGGGAGCCATGTTTTTTTGTAACGTTCATGTTTGTTTTGGGCAGTCAGTACCAGATCTTCCATTCTATTGATAGCCTCAACCAGCAGTCTAAGCTACATTTGGATAGTTGGGGTGGGGGGTCAGGTTCTTTCCATGGCAAAGTAATACAATGCTTGGCAGCGTCAAGCAAGTGACATAGCACAATTTTTCTAAAACGTTGTTGTTGGAATATCAGAGCAATGTAGTAGGGATAAGGCAGGACTTCTGGAGCCGGATGGTTTGTGAAATGTTGCGTGAGTCTATGCACCTCCTTCCAGAAAGACTCGAGATCTGGCCAAGCCCAAAATATATGTAAGAGCCTCCCCTGCTCTCCCCGGCATCTCCAGCAATGATTGGAAACCTCTGGGAAAAAACAGCTTTAAACTGATGGGGTATAGTACCACCTGTTCAGTACCTTATCGTTGCATTCCGAATACGAGTACATACGGAGGATTTATGGGCAAACCTAAATATTTGTCTATCATGTTCGAGCGTAAAAGACCGCCCCAGATCCGTTTGCCATTTAATAAGACTTGAATGTCACAATTCTTCAGACAGGGATATCAGCATAGAGTACATTGTGGACAGGGTGCTGGGTAGTGTGCCTTCTGCCATGCAATGGGATTCAAATGGGGTTGGTGATTTTCTGTACTCTGTTGGGGGACCTAATGTCTGGAGGAAATGGTGGAGTTGGAGTGCCCTCCAAAAGTTTAAAGCAAAATCGGCCATCAAGATGCATCAGAGTCGGGTTTGATGGCCAGCTGTGCGAATTGAGGAAATGTGACACTTGGAAACAGCCTGAGTTCAGCAGACTCCAAAACGGACGTCCTCTTAGGCCTGAGGGAAAGTTGGGATTACCCAATACAGGGTATAATGGTGACTTAATGGTGGTAATGGCCAGGTATTGCAGACCCTGAAGCCCCATACACACTATCAGTTTTGTCTGCTGAGTTTTTTCTTCAGATTTACCAAAACCATATAATATGAGATCAAACCTTATGAGTTTCAATTTGTATGCGATCAGGCAGGCCCTTGCACTACATAGTTTTGGTAAATCTGAAGGAAAAACTCAGCAGAAAAACTGATGTGTATGGGGCTTGGGGGTTGGACCTATGGTAGGGTGTGCTTTAAGTATCGAGGGCAATACAAAAAAAGTGGCCTTATGCAATTCGCATATCCGGTACCCCAAGGGATATTTGAGATATACCAAGCCGTGAAACAGTGTAATATCAATACATGTATTAATCAGAAAACTGTATTTGATACATAACAAAAAACATATACTGGCAATACATAAACAAGTTGCTAAACCAATTAGAAATGGTGTCAATAGTAAACTTGCGACTTAAGTAGCTCTGGAGAAAAATGCTGACATGTTTCGGACCAACCGTTCTTTTTCATAGGCATATGATTTATCTTGTGTGTACAAATATGATTGAAATTAGTACAGAAAAATATAAATTCAAATGTACAAAAAGCTTGCAAAAAAATGTGTACATAGTAAACTATTTGATACATATCAGCCAAGCATTAACACCAATAAATACCAGCAGGGGGTGCGAGTATAGTACTGTTGATGATTGCCACAATAATTAAGGCAGTGCCTGATGTCAAATAAGCGCTTTGATGGGATGGTATTAGAATTGAGCCAAAAATGTCAGAAGCTGCAATGGAAACAAGCTCTCTCAGCTAGGAAGGTATGGGAAAACCTAACCCAGCACAGACAACAGCATAAAGCAGCATTGGTGGATAGTCTAGACTAGGGATGAGCCGAACACCCCCCGGTTCGGTTCGCACCAGAACTTTCGAACGGACCCCAAATTCGTACGAACGTTAGAACCCCATTGAAGTCTATGGGACTCAAACGTTCGAGATAGTTAGCTATATAGGTGGATATAGCGGTGTATACTGGGTTCAGGGCATGCAGACAGCACGCACAATCTCCTACAACTGACTGCAAGCTCTATTAAAAAAGAGAAATATAGCTAGCTATATAGGTGGATATAGCAGTATATACTGCGGTCAGGGCACGCAGACAACAACCACTACAGAAGAGCAAGAACGAAAAATCGGCTGATAACGATCGGTGTATATTGTGTTGAAGGTACACAGAACACCCACTAACTCCTACAGACGCCAACACACTACACAAGGCCGCCGCGCTGGCAGCCTTATATAGTGTGGGGCATGTACTACACAGCCTGAGCTATGGTTGGCCACAGGCATCCTGCGATGGCGCAGTGCATTGTGGGCTGTGAGCGCCACACGAATTTGGCGCGAACGGCCCACAATGTTCGGAATTCGCAGAAAGGGCGAACAGCCGATGTTCGAGTCGAACGTATGTTCGACTCGAACACGAAGCTCATCCCTAGTCTAGACAAAAGAAAATATAAATAAAGTAAATTAGTTTTTTGTGTGTATGTTTTACGTGTAAATAATTTTGTGAAAAGGACGGTCACTTATCTGAAGTAGGCCGAAGGATTGTGAATAGGTAGAGCCTGAAAGACGTATAGAAACTTGGGTAGAAAACTCATCTTTATAATGTTGCATCTGCCGAACCATGAGTGTAGCCCTTGATATACAGAAGTTTACGTACTAAACCTAAAGAGAGGTGGGAAGTTCAGTTTAAAGACATTGGCTAGTGTAGAGGGATATGTGTCCCTAGATATTTCAGAACCGTGGAGGTCCACTTAAATTTAAAATGACTCTGTAAGTAGCAGAAGGTTTTTTATCGTAATGCATTCTATGCAATAAGATTTAAAAAAAAAACTCTGTGTGCAGCAGCCCCCCTCAGCCCCTCTAATATGTTCCTGAGCCCCATCTCTGTCCAGCAATGTTGCACAAGAGACCGGCCGGTGCCCATTGAAGTGCTGCCCATCAATGCCCATCACTGCTGTCGATCAATGACCATCAGTGTCGTCCATCAGTGCCATCCAACAATGCCCATCAGTACCGCCTATCTGTGTCGCCTATTAGTGCCCATCGGTGCCGCCTATCAGTGCTCATCAGTGCCACCTATTAGTGCCCATAAGTACAGCATATTAGTGCCCATAAGTGCCACCTCATCAGCACACATTAGGGAAGGCGAAAAATTACTTAGTTACAATATGTACTTACAGAAAAAAGTAAAAAATTATTTTTTTTCAAAATTTTGGGTCTTTTTTTTTTGTTGCAAAAAATAAAAAATCCAGCAGTTATTAAATACCACCAAAAGAAAGCTATATTTGTGTGAAGAAAATGATAAAGAATTTGTTTGGGTACAGTGTAGCACGATCGCGCAATTGTCATTCAAAGTGTGACAGCGCTGAAAAATGGCCTGGGCAGGAAGGGGGTGTAAGTGACCTGTAGGCAAGTGGTTAAAAGGAGCCCAAAACCATGTGATAATAAATAGCTTCATGTGATCACTATACTTGAATAAAAGACAGTTTTTTGACATGATTAGTCATATTTTCAATATAAATGCCAAAATTTCGCAATTTCTGCCAGGGTATGCAAACCTTTTAGCACAACCGGATAAATATATATATATTCTTACAAGCATGTCTCTATGTTTCTTCACTTACACACTTTCTTCAATACTGTGCAACACAAATTGGTTATGTTTAGGGTATTTCAGTTTATAGTAGGCTTAGTCATTATTGTCTATATGTCTTATTTTCTTGTTTTGTTTAGGACTTTTTTGTATTTTCATGTTTGTGTGACGTCACCTGTATATGATTTTTGTCTAGTCAAATGAAATCAATTTTTTTGTCTAGGCTGGTGGTGAACAAAGGGTTAAAACCCACATATGTGAAGACCTTTTGTCTCAGCTGTTAGCAGTACCACTGTTTGGACCCGTCCTCTCACATGATCTTGTGGGCGTCAACATGCAAGACAATTAAGACTTCTTTTATTTCCTTTTAACCACTTGAGACCCGCGCTATAGCCGAATGACGGCTACAGCGCGGATCTCCTTTGCCGGGACTACGTCTATTGACGTCGTCCCGTGCACGAGCGGCCTGCGCGCCCCCTGAGGGATGTGCGTGGCGCGCTCTGTGATCGGCGAGTCTACGAAACTCGCCTGATCACCGATCCGTGCAAGGGGTCGATCTCGACCCCTTATCACGTGATCAGCTGTCAGCCAATGAGAGCTGATCATGTGATATAACGGAGCCGGCTGTCAGCGCGAGGAGAAAAAAAAAAAAGCTGATCACCGGCGGCCAGTGCCCACCTGCCCCCTGCCAGTGCCCACCTGCCCCCTGCTTTGCCACATGAATAAAAAATGTGTCCCCCCTGTCAGTGCCACCCAGCAGTGCCCATAGTGCCACCCAGCAGTGCCCACAGTGCCACCCAGCAGTGCCACCCAGCACTGCCCACAGTGCCACCCAGCAGTGCCCACAATCTGCCTCAACAAAGGTGCTGCACCCCAGTGCCACATATCCGTGCCCAGCAGTGCCGCCCATCAGTGCCCAGCAGTGCCGCCCTTCAGTGCCCAGCAGTGCCACCTATCAGAGCCACCTATCAGTGCCCATCAGTCCCATCTATCAGTGGTACCTATCAGTGCCCCTTAGTGCCACCCATCCGTGCCACCCATCTGTGCCACCCATCCGTGCCATCTTATCTGTGCCCGTCTTTGCCCATCAGTGCCGCCTTATCTGTGCCCATCGGTGCCGCCTTATCTGTGCCTATTAGTGCCGCCTTAACTATGCCTATCAGTGCCCACCAGTGCAGCCTATCAGTGCCCACCAATGCAGCCTATCAGTGCCCACCAGTGCAGCCTATCAGTGCCGCCTCATCAGCGCACTTCAATGAAGGAGAAAAATTACCTGTTTGCAAAATTTTATAACAAACTATTAAACATGATTTTTTTTTTTTTTTGCATCTTTTTTTGTTTGTTTAGCAAAAAATAAAACTCCCAGCTGTGATTAAATACCACCAAAAGAAAGCTCTATTTGTGGGAAAAAAATTATAAAAATTTCATTTGGGTACAGTGTTGTATGCCCGCAATTGTCATTCAAAGTGCATCAGCACTGAAAGCTGAAAATTGGTCTGGGACTGAGGGGGGTTTAAGTGCCCAGTAAGCAAGTGGTTAATGTATATACTGTATATCATTGTAGAATGTTTATTATGCAGCTATGACTAAGCACCGGTATTAATGGTGTGAAATGCGTTCGTTTTTTATCCAATGTTTGTACGGACCTAGAGTTGCCACCTCATCCCTTTAAACCCAAACACATATGAATTACACAGGCTCTGAGGCTAATTTCATGCAGATAAGGCACCAAGTGAGTTTAATTATCACCTTAATCAGCCACAGAAACTGTGCAATTAATATGTGTTCAGTTTAAGGGCCGGTTCACACTGCGACGCGAGGCGAGGCGACACGGCTCGCCTCGCCTCGCTCCCGCAAGTCGCCCCCATTCAGTACTATGGAACCGTTCTGAGAGGAGCGACTCGAGTCGCTCCGACTCAGAAAAAAGGTTCCTGTACTACTTCGGGGGCGACTTGCATTGACTTCTATGCAGAAGTCCTCTGCAAGTCGCCGCTGAGCTCCCCGCAAGTCGCGGCGAGGTAAGTCAGAGACGCCTCGCCGCGGCTCGCTGTGTGAACCGGCCCTTAAAGGGATAAGGTGGCAACCCTATACGGACCATCGTTTAATAAAGGCATTTATTTTGGAGTGCGGCCATTCGGACAATCTTTCTGTTCTCAAGGATATGAGCAGAAAAACCTCTAAAGTGAGGAATGAGGAAATCATTTTTAGTCACCAGGGCCTCTGGAACTAGTGTCCCCATTGGAAGATTTCCCTTCTATTCTTGTTCTGTGACCACTAACAGGGGTGCAGACAAGAATGAAGACCTGACAGGTGTTCTATGTACTCTCTAAACCAAAAAAAAGTTTTACCTTTAGGTATACTTTAACCACTTAAGGACCGACTCACGCAGATATACTGCATCCTATGCATTAAGGTGAAAAAACATCCAACAATACTGGAACCCCGTTTTACTTACCTGAGCCCGTTCACCTGCTGAGCTCGCCCCCGATGTCCTCTTCGCCGCTCAGCCTGGCCGTTGATTGGCTAGAGTGGATGGATTGAAAGCAGCGCAGCCATTGGCTCGCCCTGCTGTCAATCAAATCCAATGACGCAGTGCGCCAGGGCGGGCCGAGTGATACAGTGAGCGGCTATAGCCGCCGGCCCTATCACGTAAGCACTAACCACCATTTGAGAGAGCTCGCATGAAGGTGGTTAGTTGGAAGGAGCTGAGACAGCCGCTGAGGGACCCCAGAAGACCAGGTTCAGGGCCACTCTGTGCAAAACAAGCTGCACGGTGGAGGTAAGTATAACATGTTTGTTTTTTTAATTTTTCTTTACAACCCCTTTAAGTAAAAAATAATGTTTTTTTTTTCAAAATTGTATGTTTTTTTTGTTCATTGCGCAAAAAATAAATACCGTACAGGTGATCAAATACCACCAAAAAAAAGCTCTATTTGTGTAAAAAAGGACATCAATTTTATTTGTGTACAGTTTCGCACGACCGCGCAGTTGTCAGTTAAAGTAACACAGTGCAGAATCGCAAAAAATTGGCCTGGTCATGAAGAGGGTTGAACCTTCTGGGGCTGAAGTGGTTAATGTAAAACTATTTTCCCCACTAAGACTTCAGATTCTGCGGTACTTAGCCACAAGAATGATCCAGCTGTAGCATATAGATTCAACATTGCTGAAGCCAACATTTTTTTTATCCCTGCAAACATTTGTTTGAACTCCAGCCATTTTACTCTTTTGAGTTAAGTGCCTCTTATCTTTACTGCAACTCTTGAGCCTTGTTGTTTTTTCAAATAAACATACTTGGCTTTTTAAAGTGTATATAAAACTTAACACTGGCCGTATATTGAAAATCTGCAGGCTAACGAAAAGAAAACAAACAAATTCCTCCATCCATGCTATACAGTGCGAATGAACAAATCTCCCCCTTCAGCTATTGTATTTAGACAAACTGGCTCCACTGTACAGTGGCTGCATGTGATTGGATGTAGCCACTGTTTGTCTAAAAAATTTCAAGTAGGTGTAGCGCACCCCATGTAGGAGCTGCTGGTGAATCCTCCATCTTGTACAGCCAGGCACACAGAATTTTCACAGGCACACTCAAAGTCAGTGAACAGTCCATCACTTTGTTTTTGTTTTTTTATTGAGGGGATACAACTTGGATAGGGATTAGGGAGATTATGGGATGCCCACTTGACTTTAGAACTCTTCAAGGACAACTCTTCCTACATACAGCTACAGTATATACACTCCTCTTCCTCCAGCACTCACTTGCATGTTGAAAACACAGATTCACTTTTTGTGGCTCTGACAAAGAGAACTTAGGCCCCTTTCACACTTCTACAACTTGTCCTACGATTTGGAGCTGCAAAGTAGCATGTCGTTCTCCATGATTTCCAGTGACAACCATTCATATTAGTACGACTTCAAGTCGTTACAACTTCAAAGTAGTCCCTGCACTACTTTGGTCCGACTTTGATGGCGATTACACATGCATTCCCTGAAATCGCTGCAAAAACATGGCCGCGAAATCACGGTAAAATCGTGCGACTTTGAAATCGCAGCAGTGTGAAAGGGGCCTTAGTCAGATTAAGCAGAAGACCTTTAACAGACAGGGGCCCCCGGTCCCCTTTGTTGTGAACAGAAAAAGTCCAGTATCCAGCTACATCCTTGTGGCTACTGATCCCAGCGCCACCTCTTCAGGTACTACCAGCCTGCCAGCCCACTTGCTGGGGATTGGCTGGGGCCCTCCTCAATACTCCAGGCAGCTCCTCCTAACTTCCCACCCATTCTTCTGGTAGCTTTCCCAAGGTTCCAGAAAGTAGGGGGAGTTACCAGAGGTGCTGCCCGATGAGTCATGCAGCCTCCCTGAGTCACTCCCCCTGACCCAGATTCAACCCAACCTGGCTCTCAGCCAGGCTAAATTTTCCTACACTACTAAACTAACTATATACACCTAGCACTCTACATTAGAGGGTGCTACACAGGCTACTTTGACAAAATAGAAGTGAGTGAATTCCTGGTTGTCAGCATGGTCCCCACAACTAGTGCCCTGTTCTGAGGACAAATCAAAATTTGGGATTTTATTTCACTTTCACTTTCGGTGATGGTAATGGTAAACAGGGTAAGTGTACGGCTGACCACAGGTCAGCCTGTGTTTGTAGGAGGAGACAGGCCGCATAAAGCCTTCCCTCCTTTGCCTCCTCCCTTTGTGGTCGTAGGCTCTCGTCTTGTCATTTGCGGGTGACTGACGTAATTTTCGGATTGCGGAACAAGTGAGGAAGACATTGGCAGTGTCACACTCCTTGCTCGTGGGAAGGTTCGGCTCAGCATTTTCCTCACAGCGATCGTTCTATGAATCTCGTGCACAGTTAAGGGGGAGTTCCTCATCCCATCGCTTGGTCATCCTCACGCCGGCTGGTCCTTATATCCTGGCTGTTTTGGTCTGATGCTGGGTGGGCTGGTTAGGTTGGTGGCAGGGCAGGCTCAGGGGTCAGATGGCTGCATTCAGGGCTGCTTAGTGGGGGGAGTGTGTTTTGGGGGCCAGGTGGGGAGGTTTCTCATTTCTGTCAGTGAAGCCATGCTGTCCTATCTCTACTGGGGGCTCAGTATCAGGCTAGTGGGGGTGCTGCTTCGTGGCACCCCACTTTCATTAGGGGGGGTTTCCATGTAGGCATGGTCACCTATCATCCCACCAGCCATTCTTTGGTATGTTTCAGGGCATGTGTATCGCTTCAGCTCCTGTTATCTAAACTTCACATTGTTGACGTTTGTTTCTGAGTGATAGTTTGTATGTTTATGTTCCTTTTTTTCTTTAGTTGTTTTTTTCTACGCATCTACTGGAGGCACGAAGTTGCATTCTTTGCGTTTTTTTTCTTTTGTTTTCTCAACTATTTCAGGTAGGTATTATTTGGTTTTTCTCACACCATTTTTTTCAGGGGTGGTTTATTTTTCTTTATTCAAAACTGACGCAGGTACTTACGCATTATTCTGAGTAGTTGCTGTGTGTATTGTTTCTTATCATAATGGTGGTTTTTCTACATTGTAGCAGGATTATCAGGATTCTGTTTGGTGATTCCCAGGCAGTTCAGGTATGTATTTCAGTTTGTGACACATTTTCACACTGCATGACTGTCTACATTCTTCCACTGCAGGTTACCCATCACATCTATGGGTTTTCAGCAGATTGAGGTGATCGTTTTTAATTGGCTTGTTCAGTGGCAAGTCTCCTTATCTGTTATTACGCAGCTTACGTATCTTGTACAAACTCACGTTTTCTCGTACAACTTTTAGTTTCTCATGCAATTTATGTTTCTCATGCATTTTACGTTTCTCATGCTGTTCTCGTTTTTCATGCAATTTAAGTTTCTCATGCAACTTATGTCATTGTTTCCCATGTCACTCACGTTTCGTTTCCCATATTACTCACATTTCCCATGTTACTCACAGTTCTCTTGTTATTCACGTTTCCCATGTTACTCACGGTCCTCTTGTTACTCACGTTTCCCCGGTTACTTACGTTTCCTACGTATCTCGCGTTTCCTATGTATCTCGCGTTTCCTACGTATCTCACGTTTCCTATGTATCTCACGTTTCCCATGTATCTTACATTTCTCATGTATCTTACGTTTCTCCTGCATCTCACGTTTCTCATGTATCTCATGTTGTTCATGCAACTTATGTTTCTCGTGCAACCTGCGTTTCTCATGCAACTACGGTTCTCATGCTTCTCACGTTTCTCGTTCCGCTACGTTCCTTCACGCAGCTTTCATTCCAGTCACAGGTTACTTTTCTCAGTCTGCTCACGTTTCTCATGCTGTTCATGTTCCTCACTCAGTTATGTGTTGTATTCACTCAGTACGTGGTTACACTTTTTATCATTTTGTGGGGTACCATTCATATGTTTGCACCATATTGAGTTCACATCTTCAAGGTTAGTCATAGCGTTTCCACTGTAGTTGCCTGTCTCGTTTGTCAGGTTTGCACGGATTGAGTGGGTCATTTTTAATTGGCTTGTGCAGTGGAAAGTCTCCTCATCCGTGTTACATACGTTACATCTCGGTTTCTGTTTCATAATTTACATGTTACCACTTACTTCAGTAGCCTGACACATTTTCAGGTTTCAAGGCCTAAGTTTCCATCTTTAATTTGCCTGTTATGCCTCAGGTAACTCGGCCTGGTAATTACACAAGACTGGCATGTGTCGGTCGCGTTCTTACATTGTGTATTTTTTGGGGGTTGTCCATCCCTGAGTTTGTCCTGGCCTTTAGTCTTAGAGACATCATTTGCTCTGTAAGTCCACTTAGAAGGAAAGACTTGGACCTCTACCTATATACGGTGGTCGAGTTAGGCCACAAGTATGGGTTGTCCAATTTTTATGACTACCAATGGTTTATGACTACCAATGCTTTTTCTGCCCAGGCTGCAGCCTGTCTTGCTCAATTCCAGGTTGTGACCGTTTGGAGCAACATAGATACTAAGTTGTTTTGCCAGCATTTCGCTGGGCTCAGATCTTGCCAGTCGTCCACGCACACGGCATACTGGTGCCCCAGTTTGGAGGTTCCTGCTCTGCCTAGCACGTCCAGGGGGTCAGGTGCCTCTCTCCCATCCTTAGGCCCACCGGCACCTTTAGATAAGTTAGGCCGGCCCATTCATTTTCTGGGAAAATCCCAGATTTGTAACAATTACAACCTTGGGACATGCAATTATAGTCAATGCTGTCTGTTACACATTTGTACCAGGTGTTTCAGGGCTCACCCTAAGTTGGACTGTTCACTAAGGCAGAACAAAGCCTTGTGACTAATCCGCATCAACGTGCCTTTTTTGCAGGAGTGTTTAGCCACCCATCCATCACCTTCTTTGAGCAACTTTTTCTCGGAGGGGTTCCATACGGGGTTGTCTCCTTGCCGTCGGATAGTTTTGAATGCCCAAATCTCCGGTCTTCTTCCATAGGCACGGAATCGCTGGTCTGTTACTGCAACCAGAACTTGAGAAGGGCTTCATCATCGGGCCATTTACTGCACCACCTTTCCGGGTTTGGAGGGTCAACCCCATGGGGCTTGTTAGAGGGAAGTTTTCCAATAAACTACGTTTGATCTGACTTGTCTGCCCCGCATTGTTCACACATAGCCAGCCTCAAGTCTCTGATTCCTTCAGAAGAATTTTCTCTCAAATATGATTCGGTAGATCAGGGGATTCAGTCTATCATCAGGGCGGGCACAGGCGCCTGGTTGTCCAAAGCAGACATTGTGGTTGCTTTTTAGCTTCTGCCAATTCTGCCATCACTCTGGCAATGGCATGGTATCAGGGGTTACTATTTTGCCACCAAAATTACTTTGGGGTCCAAAAGTAGCCCTTGGTTATTCGACTCATTTGCTCATTTGCCTTAGCTGGATCTTCACTTACAGGGAAAATTGTCACAAGGTGATTCATTCTTTAGATGATTTTCTCCTCATGGAAGGTTGTGATCAGGTCCCCACTGACCTTCAGAAGCTCACTTCAGTTTTTTCAGCTCTCAACGTCCCGCTAGTAGTCAATAAAATGGAAGGTCCTGTTACTAGACTCACGTTCCTGTGTATCACACTTGATACTCAGTCAATGCAGGCCAGTCTTCCTACAGACAAGCTAGTTAGGATCAGAGATCGCATTCATGCCTTTACGGTCTCCCGAGTCTGTACCAGGGTGGAGTTACAGTCACTGCTTGGCATGTTAAATTTTGAAATGAGGATCATTCCCCAGGGGAGGGCTTTCATTTCCAGGTTGTTATCATTATTGCCTTCAGCCCCTAGCTTGGATTCTCTGGTTATTCTGGATCCTTCCACTCTATCTGATCTACTGATGTGGGATAAGTTCCTCCAGCATTAGAATGGGGTCACCATGTTTATCCCGGCAATGTCCAGTTTTTCCCCTCAAGTGTCTACAGATGCAGCAGCCATCAAAGGCTATGCGGCCATTTTTGGCTCACACTGGCTGGCAAGGTCTTGGTCTGATGAGGTCTTTGCAATTCCTCAGTTTATGGAGACATCGGCAATGTTTGAAATGTATCCCATATTAGCAGTGGCTCAGGTATGGGGGCATTTATGGGCGGGGCAGACAGTGTTTTTTTCCCACAGATAACCAAGCGACCTCTAAAGTCATCAACAATGATGGATCTACCGTAAGTCCTTGCTGATCATGGGTTTTGTGCGTAGGCTCTTTTGGTTGTCCCTCCATTTCAATTTTCACTTACATTGTAGGTTCATCAATGGTGCAGATAATGTAGTGGCTGATGCTCTGTCTTGTTTAATTTCCCACTGTTTTTCCAGCAGGTCCGGGACACATTGGGCTAATGCAGCAGCCTTGATCGATAAGTATCTTTAAATACTAGGAAAGCTTATGACACTGCTTGGAATGTTTTCCAGGCTTTTCGGTTGAGGTTTCCTAGTACTGACCATTACGACATTCAGTACCTACTAGCTTTTACTGCTTTTTGCCACTCCCAACTCAAAATGGCCCACAGCACCATCAGGACATATCTGGCTGGGATTCAGCATTTCATGTTTTTGGAAGACCCCAATAGGCCCTTATATTTTGTGCGCACCCTATTAAAGCCATAGTCAAAGGGATCCAGAAGAGTAGCCCTCCTGCCGTGGTCAGGAAAACTTCCCATCACGGGTCATATTTTTCGTGACATGTCTGACTTGCTCACAAGGTCTCCTTTTGGGTTGTTGCCCAGCTTGGTGCTCAAAGTAGCAATATATCTGGCCTTTTAGGTTTTTTTGATGCCAGGGGAGTTTACGGTTTCTGGCCCAGGGTCTTTCATACTTTTGATCAATCAACTGGTTAGACACCCCGGCCACTTCTGTTTACATCTGCATGCTTGCAAGATGCAGTAAACAGGAGTCGGCATGGACATCAGGTTTTTTGAGACTGGCAAGGCGTGGTGCCCGGTGTTGGTTCTAGACCAGCTCGTCAGTGCTAAGTCTGATAAGCCTAGGGATGGTCCTCGGTTGCCTTTTCCTAGTGCTCCCCTCTCCACAGCTCAATTCATACTTCATTGCTGTACCCTATTGGCAAATCTGGGTCTGGACCCTAAAGCGTACTCTGGCCATTCATTCAGGATAGTAGCGGCTTCCGCAGCTTCGAGCCATGGGGTCCTGGCTCATATTATTAAGAAATTGGGTAGGTGGAGGTCGCCTTGTTTCTCTAGGTATATCCCAGAGCCACTTTTTTGTGATGTCACAAGCCTTTGTCATTTGGCAGATTGAATGTTAATTTAGTGTGTAATAAATCTTTTTGTTAAGCTTTTCATCCTACTGTGTTGTTTTTGCCCCCTTTAGGCATACTGACCATGTGACCTCGGCACACCTCAGGTCAATGTTCTCTTTTTCTCTTTGTTCCTTTCCTATACTATCCACCGCAGGTTAGCCTGTGTTTGTAGGAGGAGTCAGGCCGCTTAAAGCCTGCCCTCCTTTGCCTCCTCCCTTTGTGGTCGTAGGCTCTCGTATCCCACCCACCCATTCCCTTTTTCTTTTACTTTTTCTTTTCATTTCATACTTGGGTATACCCTCTTTTCGGCATACTGACCACGTGACCTCGGCACACCTCAGGTCAATGTTCTCTGTTTCTCTTTGTTCCTTTCCTATACTATCCACAGATTGACTCAAAATAAAGTACAAATAAAGAGATTGACCACTTCAGTACAGGACACTTTCGCACCTTCCTGCTCAGGCCAATTTTCAGCTTTCAGCGCTTTCACTTTTTAAATGACAATTGCATGGTCTGTACCCAAACTGTATCCAAACTACATTTTTATAATTTTATTCCACCAAATAGAGCTTTCCTTTGGTGGTATTTGATCACCTCTATGGTTTTTATTTTTGCTAAACAAATTAAACGATAGAAAATTTGGAAAAAAATATTTTTTCTTTGTTTTTGTTATAAAATTTTGTAAATAAGTTTTCTCCTTCACTGATGGGCACTGATAAGCTGCACTTATGGGCACTGATAAGGCGGCACCGATGAGGTGGCACTGATGGGCACTGATAGGCGGCACTGATAGGCAACACTGATAGGTGGCACTGATATGCAGCACTGATGGGCATTGATAGGCATCACTGATGGGCACTCATAGGTGGCACTGGTGGGCACTGAAAGGCTGCACTGATGGTACATATTGGTGGCACTGATAGATGGCACTGCTGGGCACTGAAAGGTGGCACTGATGGGCATTGATGGGCACTGATGGCTGGCACTGATAGATTTAACTGATAGGCATCACTGGTGGCACTGGCAGGCATTTTTCTTTGGCACTGATTGGCAGCTACCTGGGCACTGATTGGCATACCTGGTGGTCCAGTGTGGTGTCATTCCTGGTGGTCCTGGTGGCATCCTGGTTGTCCTGGGTGGGCATCCGAGGGGCATTCGAGGGGGGACTGGGCTATAAATATAATATATCAGTACAGACCCCCCCTGTAAGGAGAGCAGCCGATCAGCTCTCCTCTACTCGCGTCTGTCAGGGCGGCTCTTCCCGTTTACATCATGATCAGCCGTGATTGGACACGGCTGATCGCGTCAGAGACTCTTTACCTAGATCGTAGTTGCAGCGTCTCAGACAGACAGGCCGCAACAATGATCACCGCAATGCACGCCCCTGTGCTTGATATTCTGAAAGACGTCATATGACATCCGGTCGTGATATCGCAACCACTTTGTCAATGTCATTTTGTTATATGGCGGGCGGCAAGTGGTTAATCTCCCTAATGGGGGCACAAGCAGCAATCAAAAACTGACAGGTCCACTCTATCCAAAACTGAAAAAAAAAAACGTTTTATACTTATACTTTCAGCCTAAGCCTGCTCTGTTCTTCATTTTCCTTTTAGTCTCTTGTCCTTGTCTGCATCTTTTCTTTCTCCTGCAGAAATAACCTATTCCAGCAATCTCTGAAGATAACCTAAGGCCTCCTGCTTCTCTCATGCGGCTGTTTTACATCTGCATCCCAGTCATGTCTGTCCAACTCTTGTTTCTTCAAGTTATGTTTATTTCTGGGGTTTTTTTTTCTGTCTTTTGCTTACCAGTCCTATTTCTTCTGTTAACCATAGACATGAGATGACTCACTTGATCTGTCTGCTTTTAGATGGCTTGTGCTACAGTGTCATGCGCATGGGTGCCTGCAAACACTGCTCATTAACAGGTCTCAAGGGTAGCAATCTTTTATTCCTCTCTGTGATCTAGTCACAGAAGAGATCAGAAAATTAATGTTCCTTGACCTGTGATAATGGCAGCACCTTTCCACTTGAGGAGAATGTACAGTACTGTGCAAAAGTTTTAGGCAGGTGTGAAAAAATGCTGTAAATTAAAATACAAGTGTTAATAGTTTATTTGTATCAAGTAACAAAATGGAAAGTAAATGAACACAAGAGAAATCCAAATCAAATCAATATTTGGTGTGACCACCCTTTGCCTTCAAACCAGCATGAATTCCTCTAGGTACACTTGCACATAGTTTGTGAAGGAACTCAAAAGGTAGGTTGTTCCAAGTATTTTGGAAAACTAACTGAAGTTTTCCTGTGGATATAGGCTGCCTCAAATCCTTCTGTCTCTCAATCTAATCCCAGACAGGCTTGATGATGTTGAGATCAGGTCTATGTGGGGTCTAAACCATCACTTCCGGGACTCTTTGTTTTTCTTTACAGTGAAAATAGTTCTTGGCGGTATGTTTGGGGTAATTGTCCTGTTGCAGAATACATTTTGGGTCAATCACATGCCTCCCTGATGGTATGGCATGATGGATTAGTATCTGCTTGATTTATCAACATTGAGAACACCATTGTTCCTGACCAAATCTCCAATTCTGTTTGCAGAAATGCAGCCCCAAACTTGCAGGGAACCTCCACTATGCTTCACTGTTGCCTGAAGACAGTCATTATTATACCACTCTCTAGCCCTTTGGTGAACAAACTGCCTCCTGATACAGCCAAATATTTTAAATTTGGACTCATCAGTCCAAAGCACCTGCTGCCATTTTTCTGCACCTCAGTACCTATGTTTTTGTGCATAGTTAAATCGCTTGGCCTTGCTTCCACATCAGAAGTATGGCTTTTTGGCCACAATTTTTCAATGAAGACCACTTCTGGCCAGATTTCTCTGGACAGTAGATAGGTCTACCTGGGTTCCACTGGTTTCTGCTAGTTCTGTTCCTATGGCACTGCTGGACATCTTCCGATGTCAAAGGGAAGTCAGCATTATGTGTCTTTCACCTGCTGCATTAAGTTGCCTTGGCCGACCACTGCGTCTATGGTCCTCAATGTTGCCCAAACAATTATGTTCTCAAAGCCGAGAAATACAGGGAGATACTTATCCATAATGCTACACCATCAGGGAGGTATGTGATTGCCCCCAAATTTATTATGACAATGACCCCAAACATGCAGCCAATGTAATTTACAACGATCTTCAGCATAAAGAAGAAGTTCTGAAAGTGATGGTTTGGCCTCCACAGAGCCCTGATTTCAACATCTCTGTTTGTCCTGGTGACTGTTATCACTCAGAATAGAAGTGAAAGAAAAACCGAATTTTTGAGCTGCCACAGAACAAGAATAGAAGGGAAATCTTCCAATGGGGACACTAGTTGTGGAGAAGTTATTGCCCTGCTTAGCTTAGTGTCATCTGCAAATACAGAGATTGAACTGTTTACCCCATCCTCCAGGTCGTTTATGAACAAATTAAGCAGGATTGGTCCCAGCACAGAACCCCGGGGGACCCCACTTCCCACCCCTGACCATTCCTAGTATTCCCCATTTATCACCACCCTCTGAACTCGCGCTTGTAGCCAGTTTTCAATCCATGTACTTACCCTATGGTCCATCCCAACGGACCTTACTTTGTACAGTAAGCGTTTATGGGGAACTGTATCAAATGCTTTTGCAAAATCCAGATATACCACTTCCACGGGCCTTCCTTTATCTAGATGGCAGCTCACCTACTCATAGAAGGTTCAATTTTGGTTTGGCAAGAACTATTCTTCATGAATCCATGCTGATTACTGCTAATCATACCGTTTTCATTACTTAAAGAGGGATTCCACCAAAAAAAAAAAATATTAAAAGCCAGCAGCTATAAATACTACAGCTGCTGACTTTTAATAAATGGACACTCACCTGTCCCGGGTTCCAGCGATGCCGGCAGCCGAGACTGATCGATTGCTCGGCTCTCGGCTGCTGTAGTCACCATTCTAGGTGAGGGAATCAGGAAGTGAAGCGAATCGGCTTCACTTCCGGTTCCCTACTGCGCATGCGCGAGCCGCGCCGCGCAATAGGAAATCTCCACGCTGTCACTGGGACCCGTGTGTGTCCCAGCAGACAGCGCGGCAGGGCAGGAAATGGCGTAGACTCCCACGGGAGTCTATGCCCGGAAGTGGGTGAAAATACCTATCTTTGGCAGGTATCTCCACCCCCCTCCCCCCTGAAAGGTGTCAATTTTGGCACCGGAGGGGGGGAGGGATCCGATCAGCGAAGGTTCCACTTTAGGGTGGAATCCCGCTTTAAATCTAGTTTATAGTCCCTTATCATCCCCTCCAAGAGCTTGCATACTATTGATGTTGGGCTAACTGGTCTATAATTCCCAGGGATGTATTTTGTCCCTTTTTAAATATTGGTGCTACATTGGTTTTCTCCAATCACCTGGTACCATTCTAGTCAGTGGACTGTCAGTAAAAATTAGGAACAATGGTCTGGCAATTGCTTGACTGAGTTCCCTAAGTACCCTCTGATGCAAGCTATCTGGTCCTGGTGATTTATTAATGTTAAGTTTCCTAAGTCTATTTCTAATTCTGTCCTCTGTTAGCCATGATGGTTCTTCCTGTGATGTTTCATGACTCACTGCAATTTTTATTACTGAAGCCCCCCCCCGATTCCCTTGCGAAGACTGAGGAGAAGAATACATTCAATACCGTCGCCATCTCCCCATCCCTTGTAACCAGATGTCCTTCCTCATTCTTTATGGGGCCAATATGGTCTGTCCTCACCTTTTTACTGTTTATATATGTTCCCCTTATGTTTCCTATTTGTGTGATACTGAAGCCAATTGACCTCTGATCACTGTTTAAATTGCCCCGTATTACCACATCCGTGATCAGGTCTGTAATGTTGGTAATCAGTAGATCTAGTAATACCTTTTTTCTAGTTGGTACGTCTACCATCTGACCCATGAAATTGTTCTACAAGACATTTAGGAACTGGCAAGCCTTAGACTGGGCGGTGGGAACCATGCATTTGTCTATGTCTTGTTCCCTCCACCCAGTCTATGTCTGGATAATTAAAATCCCCCAATATAATAACACTTCCCATCCTTGCTGCATATGTGCGTACACAATGGTGCTTGTATCCGTGCACATACACGTGTTTTTCGGCCTATTCATGCGCACTCGTGACAGATGTTGGCGCCAAATGGACTATTTAAACTGTGCTAGTGCTCAGGATCAGTGCTACTTTGCCTCCAGTGTTTCCTGAGACACTGTGTTTCTGTATCCTGATTCCAGTTGCTGACCTGACTTGTCCTGACTACTCCTTCCACTCTGCCTGCACCTACCTTTGCTTGTCCTTGACCATCGCTTCTGCCTGCTCCATTTGCTTCTGCTCCACTGATCAGCTCCTGACCCGGCATGTACCCTGACCAGGCTCTTGCCTGTGCCTCTGTCCTGCCACTGTTTGACTCATCCTGCCTCACTCTGTTATTCTCCCTGCAGTCACTGGTACCTGCCTACCATTCAGTTGTGCTTGCTGATCTACAGTCTGCTATCAGTATATGCCTCGTCTGCCAGCTGTTGCTAGTACCATGCTGCTTCAGTCTGCTTCCAACCAGCTGTCTACAAGCTTGTCTGCTTCACTAAAGACTACTGATGACTACGCGTGAACACCCGCTCTACTGCTAGCAAAACTTACAGGCACTCGTACCACTCTGCACTTCTGCACCCTGCTACCAGATATGTGATAGTATAAGAAAAGTACATCTGCTTGCCATTGATTTGTACAGGTGTTTGCATTTAGCAGTAGATGCTAAACCTGTACAAATCAATGACAGGCTCGATATATGTGTACCTAAAAAGTCCTGTAAACTGTTTCTGTATGTACTTAAAGGGGAACTCCAGCCAAAAGTGGAAGTTTAGCTTTAAGGCCTCCTCCCCTGCTCCTTAGGAATTGGCACTTTTTTTTGCAGGGGGAGGGGGGTGGTTATTGGTACCTGGTTTTGACAGGTACCCCCTCCCTCTTCCACTCGGATTGCCTAGGCTCAGATCACCTAAGCTCCCCTCCCTCTCTGCAGTCTTCAGAGACGTATCAAATGGCCCAGAAGACCGTGGGACCATTCTCAAAATGCAGCCCACTGTCCAAAGTTAAGATGCCATCACCGGGGACCTAAGACAGTCCCTGGCACCCCCTCGAGTGAGCACAGGATTGGATCCTGGGACAGGTAATTATCTGTTTATTAAAAGTCAGCAGCTACAGTTTTTGGAGCTGCTGACTTTCAATACTCAGTAACAAGACTGGAGCTCATCTTTAAATAGGCAGATAGGGATGTTGGTACACTATGATGTGAATCAAAAGGTGTAGTTTTAAAAAAAGGACAGTACCTCAAAATGAAGGACAGTTGGGAACAATGGTGTATGGCCAGCCTAATGCTACCTGATGTAAGTAAAACCTCTTGATGGCAGACACACCTCTTACATCCGGGATGCTCTGTGCCAAAGACGGACCTGTACTAAATGTGGCCACAATCTATGGCCTTAGAGATCTCTTGTGGCTTGCCAGCAATTTCTTCCATCATGACATGAGGCCAGTCAGCAGAACAAGGATCTTCGAGCAGACATTCCAAGATGAGCGATGTCTCACACAGCAAGAAATAAACATTATTTTGAAATATGTAATTCTTTATAATGTCTCTTAAAAAGCCTTTAACGAGTTCCAATTTCTTGCACGTTATTTGTATGGAAATAAGGGGAAATGTCACAGCAAACATCACATTTTTTTTTTCTCTTTCAGGAAAATAGGTTTTTTAATCCATTCTTTAGCTGTTCTGCAAGCTTTATTTCCTCAGATAAAATAGATTTATAATGGCGCGAGATGCTCTCCAATATTATTTTAGCACAAGCAACTATTTTACCGTGTTGGTTCAGTGCAAATTTCATGTTCCCAGCACAGCCGAAATGAACAAATATGATAAGGAAGAAGGCAAACAATGCATAGGCTGTCCAAGTGTTTCAGATGGAATCCCACGAGAATGAAGCAGAAGCTGTAACATATTCTGTAGTAGTAGAAAATGACTTGTTCCTTTATCAGAGCTTTATTCTTTTCATATGGATACAATGGGCAGCAAATTCACTATGAAGTTTTGTCAAGAGATTCTGTTTCTGGAAGGCTAAGGCCGATGTGCGAATAAAGCAAAAAAAAATAAAAAATGAAGCCTTTGACTTCATTGTATATCGAACATCCAGTCCTGAGAAAGTTGGATGAGAAAACTTTTTTCATTAGGTTCTGTACACACATAGACATTTTTCCTTCCACATTTCACCCACTTTCCCTAAAAACACCATCTCTACATTTTCTCAAAGTCAAAAGATTTTTCATAGATTTGGATAGAGAATGGAATGGCTAAAGCAGACCTCCAATCAAAAATGTTTTTGCCTTAAACTCTTTTGTAATCGAATCTTTCCCCCTCCATGTTTAAAAAGGTGGTCTTTCTAAAAAAATTGTATTACTTTTTTTACCTGGCCCCATCCCTTGCTGCCATTCTTGCCTAGGCAATGTTTCATTCTCCTCCTCAGCCTCCTGAGATACTGCTGTTAGATATCTCAGGAGGCTTTACCTTCCATTCATGTAAACAGAATACTGTGCCATTGGAGGGGAATCAGGAAGAGGGGCTCTCTGTGAAGTAAACAATAAAAATGGAAGCATTGGATGGGACCGGGTGTAGAAGTGAGGGGTGTGAGAAGAGGATAACACTGAATCCTCTGGGCTTCCTCCCAGCTACATGATCAGTCCTCGTAAGCCGCTTCTCTTTGTCGCTTCATTGGTCACACTCTGACATCATTCCATACAATGCGGGTACAATCAAATGGCCACTGCCCCCACCTATAACTGGTCTTCACAGTAAGGAGCAGATGGAAGGGTGGCACATGTCAAACAAAACCAGAGAATTCCCAGCTCAACTCACCAACCAGCCTACAAACAACCAAATTATCCCGTCTAGCAGTATGCGTTAAAAACAGGGGTTTAGTTTGCACACATTTGCAGATACATGCATACGTTGCAGAGCCACTTCACGACACCCCAGTATTATCCCTGCAGTCTTAACTTTATACATTTTGAGAGCCTCCACAATGGAAGCACATGCATTCTAATAGATGAGCAGGGGGCAGGTAAGCCTGGAGGGAGCCCACCCCTCCTTAAAGGCACAGGGGCGCACTGGACACCCAGCATATAGCACAATGGCAAGAAAGGTGTCCAGTGCATCCCCTCACCAGAATTCCAACAGAAAAAACAAATAGCTAATGCCCTCACCTATCACTGGCCTTCATAAGAAGGAGCACATGGAAGGGAGACACATTAAAAAAAACAAAGAAAATTCTCAGCCCAACTCACCAACCAGCATAGGTGTGTGCACAGGGTGTGCAAGGTGTGCCTGGGCACACCCTAATTACGCTGTGCTGCACAGATTCCCCCTGCTGCTTGCCTGCAGAAGAAGGGACTGAGGAATCTTTGTCTTAAAAGTGAGACATCAGGGGGTCTGTTTAGACCCCTGATATCTCACCAAAGCCCCCCAATGGAGCTGTGTGTGTATATATATATATATATATATATATATATATATATATATATATATATATATATATGTAAAAAAGAATAATAATAATCATAATAATATAGTATTAAATACATTTGTAAAAAATAGAAAAATGTAAAAAAAGTTATGATAAAAATAATAATAAAAATAAACTACTGACATCGTAAAGTTGGGGGTTGTTTAACTCAAGTGTAGCGCTTACCAGTGAGCGGAGTCCACGCCAGTTATGCTATTTAAGGGCTAAGTAAGTAAAACTGTTGTTTGAGTTTCCCCAGGACCCAAATGCACATTTAACCTTTGCTGTGCGAAGAAGCCCAACTGCAGGGACCAATGTTTTATTTTACCTGGATTTCAGCTGTATTTTAACTCATCTTTGCTCCCAAAGGACTCTTCTGCAAAAAAAAAGAGTAGACGCTGGTAACTGACTTGACGAATTAAAATATTTGCAAATGTGTTTTTATTGGAGTTTTCCTTTAATGGAAGGTAGGGCTCTCTTTTAAAGTGTATTTCCACATTTGCACCCAAATGGGGAGCTTAATTATACAGTTGTGCTCATAAGTTTACATACCCTGGCAGAATTTATGATTTCTTGGCCATTTTTCAGAGAATATGAATGATGATACAAAAACATTTCTTTCAATCGTGGTTAGTGTTTGACTGAAGCCATTTATTATCAATCAACTGTGTTTACTCTTTTTAAATCATAATGACAACAGAAATTACCCAAATTAACCTGATCAAAAGTTTACACACCCTGGTGATTTTGGCCTGATAACATTCACTCAAGTTAACACAAAGGAAATTGAATGGCTATTAAAGGTAACCATCCTCACCTATTATCTGTTTGCTTGTAATCAGTGTGTGTGTATAAAAGGTCAATAAGTTTCTGGACTCCTTACTTACCCTTGCATCTTTCACCCAGTGCTGCACTGATGTTTATAGATTCTGAATCATGGGGAAAGCAAAAGAATTGTCAAAGGATCTGCGGGAAAGAGTAGTTGAGCCGTATAAAACAGGAAAGGGATATAAAAAGACATCCAACAAATTTAGAATGTCAATCAGCAGTGTTCAAGCTCTAATCATGAAGTGTAAAATGAGGGGTTCTGTTGAAACCAATCCACGGTCAGGTAGACTAACTAAAATTTCAGCCACAACTGTCAGGAAAATTGTTCGGGATGCAAAGAAAAACTCACAAATAACTTCAGATGAAATGCAGGACTCTAAAAACATGTGGTGTGGTTGTTTCAAGATGCACAATAAGGAGGCACTTGAAGAAAGATGGGCATCATGGTCGAGAAGAAAGCCATTACTGCGCAAATGCCACAAAGTATCCCACTTACAATATGCCAAACAGCACAGAGACAAGTCTCAAATCTTGTGGCACAAAGTCATTTGAAGTGATGAGTCCAAAACTGAGCTTTTTTAGCCACAACTATGAACAACCATGAACGCTACATTTGGAGAGGCGTCAACAAGGCCTATGATGAAAGGTACACTATTCCTACTGTGAAACACGGAGGTGGATCGCTGATGTTTTGGGGATGTGGGAGCTACAAAGGCACAGGAAATGTGGTCAATATTGCTAGCAAGATGAATGTAGTATTTTATCAAATAATATTGGAGGAACATTTGCATTCATTAGCCAGGAAGCTGCACATGAGATGTACTTGGACATTCCAACATGACAATGATCCAAAACACAAGGCCAAGTCAAGATGTCATTGGCTACAGCAGAATAAAATTAAGGTTCTGAACTGACCAACTCAGTCTCCTGACCTCAATATCATTGAGCCACTCAATGATCTCAAATGTGGGGAGATCTCAAACATGCATTTCATGCAAGACAGCCCAAGGATTTACAGGAACTGGAGGCTTTTTTCCAAGAGGAATGGGCAGCTTTACCACAATACCACAAAAGGCTTCAAGCTGTCATTGATGTTAAAGAGGGCAATACACGGTATTAAGTACTGGGGTATGTAAACTTTTGATCAGGGTCATTTGGCTAGTTTCTTTTGTCTTTATGATTTAAAAAGAGTAAACACAGTTGATTGATAATAAATGGCTTCAGCCAAACACTAACCATAAGTGAAAGAAAAGTTTTTGTGTTATCATTCATATTCTCTGAAAAATTGCAAATAAATCATAAATTCTGAAAGGGTATGTAAACTTATGAACACAACTGTATATGTACAATGTCCTCAATCACCTAACATAACTTTAAAACATTTAAAAATTGCAGCTTACCTTTTACCTTACTATTTTCTGGAAACCTGTAAAATCCTACTTAGTTCATTTTGTTTATGAAGGCCTCGACAGTTGTGTTTGCTATAATTGACCTTGTCTGTACTGAGCTGGCAGATTTTCAATATCAGTTGTAGACTAGATTTGAACACGCTCTGTCCTAACAAAGGGTTAAAGGTTTAGTAGGTAGACTTCTTGCGTTGTATGCTTGGATAGAGGAAACTCAACCTATCCTTAGGACAGACTCACTCTGGCATAGCTCAAAAATCCTTACAGTTAGCCATGAGGTCTTCTCCTGGGAAACATCTAAAAGATAGGACACATATACAGTATATATTTTTAATATTTTTAGGTATGATGTGTGAATGGGAACACATAACAAACATATAATGGGCTGTTGACTGCTAAAATTGAAATACACTTTAAATCCTTTGTACAATGACCTGAACAGAAAAATAAAAAAGACAGACTGAAAACAATAATAATAATAAAAAATCATTGCATGCAAGCTGGCAAATTAGTCAAAATTCAGTTTAATATAGAAATGAAAGGCAAAACATTTGTGTATAGATATATATAAAAAAAAAGATAAATACCTTTTTTCCCCCTTTTTTGTATAAGTGATCACATTCCCTCTGTTTTCAATTGTATAAGAGCTGGGGAGAAGAAACAGTAGGACACTGATCTTCCCAGTGAGGGGCTGTGTGGAGGGGTTATGGACAAGTGTGATAATTGGAGGAGAGCAGGCTGTGTTCCCGGCATAGCTAGAGAACTGACCACACTGTGCTCTCCTGCATAGTGTGGTCAGTTTTTAATAGGAAAGCAGAAGGACTGGCAGGACCACCAGGGATTCCACTCAAAGGAAACAATTCAAAGAGAACAGGATACATTTTCATACAAGCAAATGGTACAGCGGGCATATATCAGGTTTATGAAATGTTGGGGTAACAAACTATTTAATTTTTCTAAAACTGGTTTTATTCTCTGTTACAAATGTTTTCTTCATATTTGCTGATTTTAGGAACATCCTGTCCTGCTCCTATCTTTCCTTATTCTGTGGAATGTAATTAAATTATATTCTAAGCTGTTTGTATACTGTGTTAAAAGATGTTATCATTATATGATTGTTATTTGTAACAAGTGGATAAAAAAGGTCAATTACAACAAATAAAAACTGATTAAAGCATTAAAATGGATTAAAACACAATCAAATATTCATTTTCCTCTTCTTCTTTCTCTTTCAGTTTAATATTGTTTTTTTTTTTTGTCAATAAAAATGTCTGGCAAAAACCCTTGAAACACATTTCATAACTAAAGTGCCCCATACACAAGAAAACATATGGTTGAATGCCAGTAAGGCCCTGTTCACATAGGGTGTATAATACCAAACGCCTGTGCAGGGACATTTTTTCCTGCATGGGAATGCACATGTATGTTCCATGCCTCCCCGTGCAAGCAGTTCCATGGATGTCTCTTGATACACAGTGGCTGCAGGTACAGCTGCTGTGTCCCAATATCACACCCTGTGTGCGTTCGGGAACATGCACCAGCACGCACTCAGACAGTTGTTATATTGGGATGAAGAGGCTGTGCCGTGCAGCCACTGTGTCCCAATAGACATCAATGGGACTGGCTGCACAGGGATGCACCTGTGAATCCCGGTGCTGGTACACACAGTCCTACATGTGCATACGGTATTCTACCCCCTATGTGAACAAGGCCTTAAAACAAAGATTGTCTAAATACAAGAGGCATGTGTATTCTTACTTGAATCTTGGGGGGTGGGGGGGTCTATTTATAAATGTAGCAAGGTCTTTTACTTACCTCTTTTGGTCTAATGAGGATCTCCAAGGTCAAAGATAGCTGAAATCCTTCAATATATGGTGGGTTGTGAGGCATAGTGGGTGCAAAGAAGGTGAAAGTCATTGGGTGCCAGACACTTCTTGTATGTAAAAGCGGTTTTATTTTTTTTGACAGTCCTTTTTATATATTTAGGGGGAAAAATGGTTAGGGCCAGGACACCCTTAGATAGTTGCAAACTCAATTGGCAGACTCCGAGACTTCAATAGGAGAACAGCCATGCAGGGAAAGGCCCCAGCAAGGCGCCACTTCTGCACATGCAGGATTGCTGTCTCCTATGGTAACAGTCCTTTAACAGTTCCTAATTCATACGTAACAGTTCTCTCAGCTTTACTACAACTTCTACTTGTAGTTTTTCAGCCCCTGGAGCTCTCACTGGACCCTCTGATTCACTGACACTGAATCCCGTGAGCTCCTCAAGCCTTTTGTGTTGGTATCTCTAGCTGGGCACTTCGGATACCTTCAAGCTTTACCCCTGCTGACCGACTTGGTTCCTAGCTTGGCACACAAGGCTTCTCTGCCAGTGTTACCTTTGCTGGTTGGGTCCCTGACTTGATCACAGCCTTTAGGAGAATATGGTTCTGGTACTTGCTTCAGTTACTCACTGTGGTCCCTGGTAAAGGCGATCGGACCCCTTCTACCAACCAACGAGCTTCTAACCCTAGCTTGTTTAACCACTTGCTTACTGGGCACTTAAACCCCCCTCAGTCCCAGACCAATTTTCAGCTTTCAGCGCTGATGCACTTTGAATGACAATTGCGCGGGCATACAACACTGTACCCAAATGAAATTTTTATCATTTTTTTCCCACAAATAGAGCTTTCTTTTGGTGGTATTTAGTTACAGCTCGGAGTTTTATTTTTTGCTAAACAAACAAAAAAAGATGCAAAAAAATAAAAATAAATAAATCATGTTTTAATAGTTTGTTATAAAATTTTGCAAACGGGTCATTTTTCTCCTTCATTGAAGTGCGCTGATTAGGCGGCACTGATGGCTGCATTGATGGGCACTGATGGGCTGCATTGGTGGGCACTGATGGGCTGCATTGGTGGGCACTGATAGGCTGCACTGGTGGGCACTGATAGGCATAGTTAAGGCGGCACTAATAGGCACAGATAAGGCGGCACCGATGGGCACAGATAAGGCGGCACTGATGGGCAAATATGGGCACAGATAAGATGGCATGGATGGGTGGCACGGATAAGTGGCATGGATGGGTGGCACGGATGGGCACTGATAGGTACCACTGATAGATGGGACTGATGGGCACTGATAGGTGGCACTGATAGGTGGCTCTGATAGGTGGCACTGCTGGGCACTGATGGGCGGCACTGCTGGGCACTGATGGGCGGCACTGGGTCGCAGCACCTTTGAGGCAGATTGTGGGCACTGTGGGTGGCACTGTTGGTGGCACTGCTGGATGGCACTGTGGGTGGCATTGTGGGTGGCACTGTAGGTGGCACTGTGGGCACTATGGGCACTGATGGGGGCACTGATGGGGGGCACTTACTTTTATTCAGGATGGCACGGCGGTGGGCAGGTGGGCACTGGCAGGGGGCAGGTGGTCAGCTGTATTGCTGGCCGTGATCGGGACTGATGTCCCGATCACGGCCGCCGGTGATCGGCTTTTTTTTTCTCTCCTCGCGCTGTCAGCGCGAGGAGGAATAATAGCCGATTACCGGCTCCGTTCTATCACATGATCAGCTGTCATTGGCTGACAGCTGATCACGTGATAAGGGGTCGGGATCGACCCCTTGCACGGATCGGTGATCAGGCGAGTCTCACGGACTCGCCGATCACAGAGCGCGCAGGCCGCTCGTATCCGGGACGACGTCAATAGACGTAGTCCCGGAAATGTGGGTCCGCGCTGATGCCGTCATTTGGCAATAGCGCGGATCCCAAGTGGTTAATTAAGCTTTGGTAATAAAACCTGGAAGCTCATTGGTTTCTATGCAGAAGTGAGCCTGATTTTGCACTTTCCAGCTTTAGTAAATAAACCTCATTGCATAATTAATAGTGAGATATGCCTGTATAAAGGTTAGGGTTGTTGTCCGGCTAGATCCCTGTCTCTCCTTAGCCAAGGAAAATGCACCGACACAACAGCACCTGAAAGATGGAAATCAGAACAATGCAAAATGTATCCTACTCTATAATAACTGCAATATACAGTTGTGCTCATAAAGCTGGCCATATACCTATAGATTATCTGCAGATTTTCTATGGTTAGATATATTTACAGAAACTTTCCCCTGCCCCTTCTCTACCTATTCACACGCCCCCTTCCCTTGCCTCTTCCTTCTTTCCTATACATACATTTAGTTTTTGTATTCATATTTTCTTCTCACTAGACAGGATCCAACACACAGGCCCTGCCTCCCCCCTTTTTTGGCTGCTTTCGGTTGACAACTCTGTGTGTCACTTAGTGTCCATCTTTCTTCATTTGGCTACACATCAAGTTACAGGTAAAACAGAACTTCTTATGTTGGGTGGCTGACGAGCATTGGGTGGGACGGCCAGCAACACATTTCTACTGTTTCCTTTGTATTCAAATTTTTTGTATGTACACTTTTTTAACTGTACTTTGCTTTATGCAGCATTACTTCCATCCCCCCAATTAACATACCCTGAGGAAGCCCCAACAGGGTGAAACATGTTGGGAGCTGTCACCTCATTTTATTGTTGAGTGACCCTTTGCAGGGTGGATGTTTTTCTATGTCTGTATAACTTATGTATAGCCAAACATCTCTTTTTTAATTGTGTATTGTGTAAATAAACTTTGTTATACTTTTTATATCTTTGGTGTATTGTTAGTATAGTTTGTTGCCTGGCACCTTTAAAATCCCAACAAAAAATTTCTCCTCTGGTTTCACATAATATTCAGGGATGTTGGTGCCTCTTTGTTGACACTGTCGCCTACCCATACAAAATTGCTTCCCACCTCAGATCTCATATTTACACAAAAATGCAATAAAAATAAATAAATTGTCATTTAAAAGAATTTAAAAAATAAAATGGCTTTAAGAGCTATGGGCGGAAGTGACGTTATGACGTCGCTTCAGCCCTGCAGTGTCATGGGGTGGGAGCCATCTTCCCCTCACTCGTCTCCATGCATAGCACTGAGAAGGACCTGATCGCCTCCGCTGCTGCTGAAGGCTCCGGTAAGTGGCGGAGGGCACCGGATCGCGTTGGGAGCGGGTGGGCCCCTCTCCCGCTGCCGATAAAAGTGATCTCGCGGTGAATCCACCGTTGGCGAATACTTTTTTCTGTCAGTAAATTTTGTAACTAATGCCCCATACACACTGTCGGATTTTCTGACGGAAAATGTGCGATCGGATCATGTTGTGTGGGCTCTATTTGACTTTTTCCGTGGATTTTCCGACGCACAAAGTTTGAGAGCAGCATCTAAAATTTTCCGGCAACAAAATCCTATCGCATAAATTATAATTGTGTGTAGACAATTCTGACGTACAAAGTGCCACGCATGCTCAGAATAAACTAAGAGACGAAAGCTATTGGATACTGGCAGCACTGATGGGCACTGATAGGCTGAACTGGCGGGCATTGATGATGTGGCACTTATAGGCACTGATGAGGCCGCACTTATGGGCACTGATAGGTGGCACTGATAGGAGGCACTGATGGGTACTGTTAGGTGGCACTGATGGGCACTAATAGGCGGCACTGGTGGGCACTGATAGGCGGCACTGGTGGGCAAGGATAGGCAGCATGGATAGGCGGTACAGATAGGTATTGATTGGTGGCACTGCCAGCACTGGCATAGCTAATATGCACTGATCTGTGGCACATGTGGGCACTGATTGCTGCCACTGGTGGGCTTTGATCACTGTCATTGGTGGGCACTGTATGCTGGCATTGGTGGGCATGCTATTTTTACACTTTATATATTTATTGATCATCAGTGCCCTGATTACCTCCCTAGCTGTCCCCCTGTGAGGATATGCCGCTGATCGGCTCTCCTCTCCTCACACTCTGTCGGTGTAAGGCGAGTAGAGCTGATTACCGGCATCTTCATGTTTACATGTGACCGCCTGTGATTGGACACAGATTACACAGATGGGGGTCGCACCGTGTCCTAGCAACCCACGTGGGCGCGCAAGAGCAGCCATTCTGTGCCGCCGTCATATGACGGCGGCCCAGAATAAGAGCTGCACCGCCCCACTGTCAAAGGAAGGCGGGTTAAAGAAGAATTCCAGGAATGGATGTATTGACATAGTTACATTGGTATGGCTTGGACCAATCTAATAATGCATATACCATATCTGTCAGACCCCTCTAGAACAGTGGTTCTCAACTCCTGTTCTCAGGGCCCACTAACAGGCCAGGTTTTATGTATTACCTTGGGGAGATGCAGACTAGAATACTGCAATCACTGAGCAGCAAATTATATCACCTGCAATGTGTTCAGTTATCTTGCAAACCTGGCCTGTTAGTGAGTCACGAGGACAGGACTTGAGAACCACTGCTTTAGAAGTTGGAAATCACAGTAGAAACCATTAATCCAGGGATCTCCACTTGCTTCTGGGTCCTGTGTGGAGTGACTGCCCTGTTGTATTCTGAACAAAGGAGGTCAGCTGCTCGGCACAGGCGCCATTCAGAGATTGCTTTGCATTTTCTTATTGAATGCAAAGCATTCTCTGATAAGACGAAGAAGAAAGGAGCTGATGTCCAGCTCTCCACCTCTTCCAATCAGAGGATGATTTGCATTCATTGGGAAAATGTAAAGCATTCTTTGAATGGCGCCCCTACGGAACGGCCAAACCCATTGTAGTAGGGGTGCCTATTAGAGTATTTTGCATCTTCCAGGGGATCTCACAGGTATGGTATATACATACAGTGAGGAAAATAATTATTTGATCCCCTGCAGATTTTGTAAGTTTGCCCACAGCAGAATGTGGCCCCGCCCCTCGGCTCCTGTGTTGCTGGATTTGATTGACAGCAGCAGGAACCAATGGCTCCTGCTGCTATCAATCTATCATCAATCAATGAGGACCCGAGACAACTGGAGCTGCTCGTCTCTGTCGCTAGAACGATCAGATTCATGTAAGAAAAGGGTAGGCTCTGGGGGGCAGCTGCATTGAAGAAGATTTGCATTTGTCAGGGCTGGGCTTAGCCCTTCCTTCTCTGAGCTGACCGCTGAGCTGTCTGCTAATTGCCAGCTCAAATCTCTTCACAGTTACTCAGCTGTTGATGATATCTTGCTCGTCAGTCCTGCCTACTTAAGCCATCCAGCCCAGAAGATCTCTGCCTTAGTCAACATCACAGAGACTATCTCCTGCATTCCTGTTAAAAGACTTGGCTGACATCCCTTCTGGCTCCAGATCCTGCTTGCTGTTTTACTACAATAATTTCTTGCTCCCTGACATTTGGCTTGTCTGACTAGCTGTTCCGGTTCCTGAACTTTGGCTATGTTTTGACTAAGTTTGTTCTATTTACTTTTATTATTAAACAAGTGTGATTTAACTGTACTTCTGTCTCGGTCTGATTTCATAGTTTATGACAGCATTAAAGTGAAAAACATTGAGGGTTTATAACCCCTTTAATGATTTAGAAATGATCTGTAAGGAAGAGTGGACCAAAATCCCTCCTGAGATGTGTGCCAATCTGGTCACTAACTACAAGAAATGTCTGACCTCTGTGATTGCTAACAAGGGTTTTTCCACCAAGTACTAAGTCATGTTTTGCTTGGGGATCAAATACTTATTTTTCTAACTGAACTGCAACTTAATTTATAACATTTGTATCATGTGTTTTTTCTAGATTTTTGATTGATATTCTGCCTCTATCATTTAAAATATACCTACGATAAAAATTATAGATCCCTCATTTCTTTGTAAGTGGGCAAACTTACAAAATCTGTAGGGGATCAAATAATTATTTTCCCCACTGTAGTTACATTGGGCCAAGCTGGACTAATATAACTATGTAATACACCTATATTTGGTGATCTTGTTTCTATGAAAGCTTTTGTACTTAGATAAAGTGAAAATAAAAGCTTAAAGCGGACTGTCAGTCAGTTTTTTTCTGCCAGTAAATCCCTTATACAGCCCACTTCCTGTTTCTTGTCTGGTCATTAGCCTAGGCTTATGATATCATGCACAGCTCTCCCTCTCTCACTCTTGTGAGAGTTTTCCAGGAAGGCAGGTGGGATGAGTCATAAGAGAGCCAATGAAAGCTGCAGGGCTGCAGAGCTGAAGGTGTGCTTCTGTGTACCTGTGTACATCTAGGAAGTAAACAGGTAGCAGCTTTAGCTACCTACATTTAAAATGGCTGCAGCCAGACAGTGGAGGAAGATTTCTGCAGCATATTTGGCAAGAACAGAATCACAGTCTATATAAAATAATATGCAAAGTGGTTGGAGGGAAGCTTCAGATATTACAAATTATGTGAGCAGACTGCAGTTCCTCTTTAAGTCTATCTATTCTGAAAAAATATTCCCTCCCTTCTCCTTTTACCTCTCCTGCTTAACCACTTGCCAACTAGCCGCCGTCATTATACTGCGGCAGGTCGGCACATTCCCGCAAATTGCCATAGCTGTACGTCGGAGGACAAGATGCGTGATTGCGGGCATGAGAGCCAGAACGGGGATGTGTGTGTGTAAACACACACACACATCCCCATTCTGTCAGGAGAGGAGAGACAGATTGTGTGTTCCTACTAAGTAGGAACAGCGATCTGGCTCCTCCTCTAGTAAGTCAGATCCCTATACAGTTAGAAACACTTTGCAGGGAACGTAGTTAACCCCTTGTTTGCCCCTAGTGTTAACCTCTTCCCTATCAGTGACATTTACACAGTAATCAGTGCATTTTCGTAGCACTAATAGCTGTATAAATGTCAGTGGTCCCAAAAATGTGTCCAATCTGTCCACTGCAATGTCACAGTCCCGCTACAAATCGCAGATCGCTGCCATTACTAGTAAAATAAGTAAATAAAAAAAACATAAAAATGCCATAAATCTATTCCCTATTTTGTGGACGCTATAAGTTTTGTGCAAATCAATTAATATATGCTTTTTATATTGCAATTTTATTTACCAAAAATATGTAGAAGAATATCAATCGGCCTAAACTGAGGAAGAAATTTGTTTTTTTATATTTTTGGGGGGGATTTTTTGTTATAGCAAAAAGTAAAAAATATTGCTTTTTTTTTCAAAATCGTTGCTCTTTTTTTGTTTATAGCACAAAAAATAAAAACCGCAGAAGTGATCAAATACCACCAAAAGAAAGCTCTATTTGTGGGAAAAAAAGGTTGTCAATTTTGTTTGGCTACAACGTCGCACGGCCGCGCAATTGTCAGTTAAAGCAGCGCAGTGCCGAATCGCAAAAAATGGCCTGGTCATTAAGGGGGAAATTCTTCCGTTCCTTAAGTGGTCAACCTGTATTAAAAGCTGTGGTTTGGTTACGTGACCCTGCAGCAGCAGCTCAGGGAGTGGTCCACAATGGCTGAGAATTCCAGGAGCTGTGATGTCACCTGTAGGCACCTATGGTCCATCCATTGTCAGCACTCCCTCCTCTCCCCGCAGCAGCCACTTGCTGACACATTGGAGTCGGAGCTGCGGGATCACGTGGTTAAAAAAAAGTTAAGCACATACAGTGCCTTTGCGAAAGTATTCGCCCCCCTTGAACTTTTCAACCTTTTGCCACATTTCAGGCTTCAAACATAAAGATATAAAATTTTTATTTTTTGTGAAGATTTACCAACAAGTGGGACACAATTGTGAAATGGAACGAAATCTATTGGATTTTTGAAACTTTTTTAACTAATAAAAAAATGAAAAGTGGGGCGTGCAAAATTATTCGGCCCTCTTGCGTTAATACTTTGTAGAGCCACCTTTTGCTGCGATTACAGCTGCAAGTCGCTTGGGGTATGTCTCTATCAGTTTTGCACATCGAGAGACTGAAATTCTTGCCCATTCTTCCTTGCAAAACAGCTCGAGCTCAGTGAGGTTGGATGGAGAGCAATTGTGAACAGCAGTTTTCAGCTCTTTCCACAGATTCTCGATTGGATTCAGGTCTGGACTTTGACTTGGCCATTCTAACACCTGGATACGTTTATTTGTGAACCATTCCTTTGTAGATTTTGCTGTATGTTTGGGATCATTGTCTTGTTGGAAGATAAATCTCCGTCCCAGTTTCAGGTCATTTGCAGACTCCAACAGGTTTTCATCCAGAATGGTCCTGTATTTGGCTGCATCCATCTTCCCCTCAATTTTAACCATCTTCCCTGTCCCTGCTGAAGAAAAGCAGGCCCAAACCATGATGCTGCCACCACCATGTTTGACAGTGGGGATGGTGTGTTGAGGGTGATGAGCTGTGTTGCTTTTACGGCAAACATATCGTTTTGCATTGTGGGCAAAAAGTTCGATTTTGGTTTCATCTGACCAGAGCACCTTCTTCCACATGTTTGGTGTGTCTCCCAGGTGGCTTGTGGCAAACTTTAGACGAGACTTTTTATGGATATATTTGAGAAATGGCTTTCTTCTTGCCACTCTTCCATAAAGGCCAGATTTGTGCAGTGTACGACTGATTGTTATCCTATGGACAGACTCCCCCACCTCAGCTGTAGTTCTCTGCAGTTCATCCAGAGTGATCATGGGCCTCTTGGCTGCATCTCTGATCAGTCTTCTCCTTGTATGAGCTTAAAGTTTAGAGGGACGGCCAGGTCTTGGTAGATTTGCAGTGGTCTGATACTCCTTCCATTTCAAAATGATCGCTTGCACAGTGCTCCTTGGGATGTTTAAAGTTTGGGAAATCTTTTTGTATCCAAATCCGGCTTTAAACTTCTCCACAACAGTATTACGGACCTGCCTGGTGTGTTCCTTGGTCTTCATGATGCTCTTTGTGCTTTCAACAGAACCCTGAGACTATCATAGAGCAGGTGCATTTATACAGAGACTTGATTACACACAGGTGGATTCTATTTATCACCATCAGTCATTTAGGACAACATTGGATCATTCAGAGATCCTCGCTGAACTTCTGGAGTGAGTTTGCTGCACTGAAAGTAAAGGGGCCGAATAATTTTGCACGCACCACTTTTCAGTTTTTTATTTGCTAAAAAAGTTTAAATTATCCAATAGATTTCGTTCCACTTCACAATTGTGTCCCACTTGTTTGTAATTCTTCACAAAAAATTAAAATTTTATATCTTTATGTTTGAAGCCTGAAATGTGGCAAAAGGTTGAAAAGTTCAAGGGGGCCGAATACTTTCGCAAGGCACTGTAAATCTTGTTTATAGAGGTTAGGTAGGATAGGTAGGAAGAGGAGGGGGAAGAGAATATTTTTAACCACCTCAATACTGTGCACTTTCACCCCCTTCCTACCCAGACCAATTTTCAGCTTTCGGTGCTCTAACATTTTAAATGAGAATTACTCAGGCATGCAAAACTGTACCCAAATGAAATTTTTATCCATTTGTTCACACTAATAGAGCTTTCTTTTGGTGGTATTTAATCACCACTAGGTTTTTTACACTTTGTGCTACAAATGAAAAAAGACTGAACATTTTAAAAAATAATGCATTTTTTTAGTAGCAAATAAGTTATTTTTCTTCATAAATTATGACCAAAATTTATACTCCTACACTTCTATGGTAAAAATAACCCAAATATGTATATATTATTTGGTCTGCGTGAAAGTTATAGAGTCTACAAGCTATGATGTACTTATGTACTTATTATCTCATTTCTTGAGGCCCTAACATGTCAAGGCAGTACAAATACCCCCCCCCCCCCCCAAATTACCCCTTTATGCAAAGTAAAGTCCAAGGTATTTAGTAAAAGGCATGACAAGTTTTGTGAAAATTTCATTTTTTCCCCACAATTCTTTGGAAAATTAAGAAAGGAATGTTTTCACATTAACGTCATATTAACAAGTTATTTCTCACACACTGCATAGGCATACTTGCAACTACACCCCAAAACACATTCTTCTACTGCTCCTGATTATGATAAGACCAGACCTTATTCAGACACTTTTTGTTTACAAGTAAAAATCTGTATTTTTGCTAGAAAATGAACCCCAAACATTATATATTTTTGTAGCAGAGGCTTGGGTTTTGTAAATTTTTATGTCACATGGTATTCACGCAGCAGTTTTTCTAATTCAATTTTACACACTAATGCATAAATACATTTTAATGAATTTCAATGCACGCAGAGACAATATAATGCCCACATTTTGGTAAAATATAAAACATGGTGTTGTGCCGGGTAAATAGATACCAAACATATCACGCTTTAAAACTGCACATGCATGTGAAATGGGACCAAACTTCAGTATTTAAAAATCTCGATAGGCGGCGATTTATACGCCTGTTTTGGTTACCAGTTTAGAGTTACACAAGAGGTCTGGTGCTAGAATTATTGTGTGATTCTATGCATTAAGGTGAAAAACATCTGTACTGCTCCTGTTCTGAGGGACATTCCTGAACGTCCACTCAGAATGACGAAATGCACAACTGGCCATTTATGTGCAATGGCCGGGTGGGAAGAAGTTAAGGCCCCTTTTACACTGCTTACTGTGGTCTCCCTGCAGTGTGGATGCAGCACAGTGTACTTGTAAAATAAATGATAGTGCTGCGCTATAACAATCAACCAACCTAATAAAGTGCATATGGGCTAATAGTGCAAAAAATATTGGAAATAAAGTGCACCAAAAATGACCGCTAAGGCAAAAACACTGAGCAAATCAACTCAGCACTGCCCAAATGAAGTGTACTTGTATTTTCCATGCAGACTAAAGGCACTTTCCTGTAGACTTCTACTAGATTGGGTGTTTTTAATGCATTTTCCGAAAGCACACCAAAAGATGCAGCATGCAGGACTTTTGGGGCGCTTTCAGAAAACGCCCAATCTAAAAGAAATCTATAGAAAAGTTTGGTTAGCCCTCATGAAAAGCGGGGTTATACTTTGTCTTGGTTATAATGGTCAGCAGGATAAAGAGAGGGTGAGTTTCCACAGTAGGGACACAAATAAAAACTTGAGGGTGTAACCCTGCCAGACACTTTATCCAATGCGAAAAAAAATTGCCAATACATACATATTTTAAAGAGACCCTGTTACCAAATTAAAGCCTACACAGCCAAAATTACAACCATACAAATCAGCACAAGGGACATAGGTGACTCATCTTTTTTCATTCAGCCAATGAGCTGATCAAAAAAAACACAAAATTAAGAGATTTTGCCAAATCAAAACTAATAAATTGTTACATCCATAAAATGCGTCAGTAGCCTCTCCAAAAACCATAAAAATAAAATATCTATATACTGTATGCTGTTTAATAATCTGAAAACAACTTAGGTAATTGGCTGATATGGCTGTCCCCATTCCCTATTCACAATTGCTCAATTTCTCTCATGTAAGGGGAAAGAAAGGGATCAGCAATGTAAATTTACCACATGATCGCTGTAATGACCAATCATAGAAATCACACGGTACCCAGCCCCATGGATTGGCTTTGTACAGCATCTCTGTGTTCCCAGCTGTCTAATAATCAGCTGCCTGATGGCTATTTTAATAAAAGGCCATCAATCCTCCATTGAAAAATATTCATTGGTAGATAAGGGGGTTAAATAAAGTAAATGTAACTTGAAAAGGACTCTAGAACTATTTTCAAGTTACGTTTATGTTATTTATACAAATTTGGCACATTTTATTTCTATACTGAAACATTTTGTTATAATTGTTTGACAAGTGCAAATCAACAGTTTTTTCATTCAGCTAGAAATCTTGAGAGTGTTAACGTGCTAAAGCTTATGTGAGATTTTAATGATTGGGATTACATATACTTTAAAGTATTATTAAGCCCTCAGGTTTTTTTTTTAGCTTAACACATTGGGCGCAATAGAATAAACACATTCTCCTGTAAACTGTTAAAAATCTTACCCCAGCAATTGAAGTTTATCACTTTCAATGTTGCTTCGTCACTCTTTCCTATAGTGCTGCTTCGCTGTAAGGACCTGAATCACCTGCTGGTGGCACTGTGCTTCCCAGAGCTGAAGGACACAGTTTCAGTGGCCACCAGCTGATATCTTCACCTGATGCTGGCTGCTGGGAAGGTACTGTATGTAGCACAAGCCCCAAACTGTGCTGGCTGTAATATCCCAGGTTCCATTCCATGTGAGGCACAGGGCAGCCAGGAACACAGCAGTTTACAGTCACTAAAGTCAGAAATCAGGCCGTTCATGTCTTTTTGCAGTTCATTTGCTGGTTTAACTTGAGTAGGGTGGGAGGAGATACACTATCCTGGTACCCAGGATGAGTTCTACAAAAATATAAAAACACAGTATCCAGATACAAATAGAAATATCAATTTCAATTACACACAAAACAGTAAAATGTGTCTATGTATGTGTTACACTGATGCTTGGTATGCTCCAAGATTGATACACTAGATATAATGGGTCCTCAGTGAAAAGAACTTCTCTACACGTTTCGGGGAAATCTACCGCTTCCTCAGGAGGAGCAAAATTAAATGAAGTCTGGAACAAATGTAACAGAATATGCATAATATTAAAGAAGCAAAGAGAGGAGAAAAGGAAAAAAGGGAAGGGAGAGGAAAAGAGACAAAAAAGAGAAGGGAGGGAAAAGGGAGAAGGAAAGAGGAAGAGACAAGAGCCCCACTTGTCTCTTCCTCTTTCCTTCTCCCTTTATCCTCCTTTCAGTTTTTTGTCTCTTTTTTTTTTTTGTCCCTTCCCTTTTTCCCTTTCTCCTCTCTTTGCTTCCCGCCTTCCATTCTCCTGTTCTCTCCTATGATTTTGAGCCCCTTTCTTCATATATACATATTTTTGATACTATGACCTATGCATATTTTTGATACTATGACCTATGCATTTTCTTCATAGTTGTTACTCAGCATCAATCCATCCACCCAATATATGTCCACCATGCCCGCCATAGGGGAACGTTAGGGGTGCCATTGTCTTGGCTCTTTTATGTGGGAGTCCACATTGGTAAACCTAGCCTCAGCCTCAGTACCTCCCTCTCCTATCACTTTTCAATCTTTGTATACTATGGGGGCAAATCCACTTTACACTGCAAGTGCACTTGGAAGTAAAGTCTCTGTAGATCCGAAGGGGACATGCAAGGAAATTAAAAAACAGTATTTTAGCTTGCACATGATTGGATGATAAAATCAGCAGAGCTTCCACTCATTTCAGATCTACCCCTTAGATTTAGAGCGACTGCACTTCCAAGTGCACTTTCAGTGCACTTTCCAGTGCACTTGCAGTGCAAAGGGGATTTACCTTTCATAAATAACCCCCTATGTCTTATTGTTGTGTCTCTTTGATATTATGTATATTCTGTTACATTTGTTCCAGACTTCATTCGGTTTTGTTCCTCCTGAAGAAGCGGTAGATTTCCGCAAAACATGTAAAAGAGTTCTGTTCACTGAGGACCCACTATATCTCTTGCCTCCATCTTGGAGCATACCAAGCATCAGTGTAACGTGTACATAGACATATTTGACTGTTTTGCATGTAATTGAAATTGATATTTCAATTTATATCTGGATACTCTGTTTTTAAATTTTTGTATAAATAAAACCCTTATTTTACTCTATGTGTAGGGATGAGCTTCGTGTTCGAGTCGAACGCATGTTCGAGTCGAACATCGGTCGTTCGTCGAATTCCGAACGTTTGGGCCGTTCGCGGCAAAATTCGTGTGGCCCACAATGCACTGCGATGGCGCAATGCATTGTTGTCTCACGATTGGCCAAGCATGCACTGTGACCCCGCATGCTTGGCCAATCGCAGCGCCAGTAGCGAGGAGAGCAATGGTTGGCCACAGGCATCCTGCCTGTGGCCAATCATAGCTCAGGCTGTGTAGTGCACGCCCCACACTATATAAAGCTGCCTTTCAGGCGGCCTCGTGTAGTGTTTGTTAGCATCTGAAGCAGTGGGTGTTCTGTGTACCTTCAACACAGTTACACACCAATCGTTTTTGCCTGATTTACTATTTTGCTCTTGTGTAGTGGTTACTGTCTGTGCCCTGACCGCACTATACACCACTATATTCACCTCACCTATATAGCTAGTGATCTAGCTTTAATAATAGAGCTTGCAGTCAGTAGTGTTAGTGCGTGCTGTCTGCGTGCTCTGTACCCAGTACATACCGCTATTATCCACCTACATAGCTGTTCTCTATTTGGGCCCGATTGTCATCTGCGGGAGTTATTGGAAGTTGTGTGTGCCTCCAGCACAGCACAGTATACATCTGTATATACCCCTTTAACTCTGCTGTTTTCTGGTTATTGTCTGCGTGCCCTGACCGCAGTATACACCGTGATATTCACCTCACCTATATAGCTAGTGGTCCATCTTTAACAATAGAGCTTGCAGTCAGTAGTGTCACTCAGGAGATAGTGCGTGCTGTGTGCGTGCAGTCTGTACCCAGTACATACCGCTATTATCCACCTACATAGCTGTTCTCTATTTGGGCCCGATTGTCATCTGCGGGAGTTATTGGAAGTTGTGTGTGCCTCCAGCACAGCACAGTATACATCTGTATATACCCCTTTAACTCTGCTGTTTTCTGGTTATTGTCTGCGTGCCCTGACCGCAGTATACACCGTGATATTCACCTCACCTATATAGCTAGTGGTCCATCTTTAACAATAGAGTTTGCAGTCAGTAGTGTCACTCAGGAGATAGTGCGTGCTGTGTGCGTGCAGTCTGTACCCAGTACATACCGCTATTATCCACCTACATAGCTATTCTCTATTTGGGCCCGATTGTCATCTGCGGGAGTTATTGGAAGTTGTGTGTGCCTCCAGCACAGCACAGTATACATCTGTATATACCCCTTTAACTCTGCTGTTTTCTGGTTATTGTCTGCGTGCCCTGACCGCAGTATACACCGTGATATTCACCTCACCTATATAGCTAGTGGTCCATCTTTAACAATAGAGCTTGCAGTCAGTAGTGTCACTCAGGAGATAGTGTGTGCTGTGTGCGTGCAGTCTGTACCCAGTACATACCGCTATTATCCACCTACATAGCTGTTCTCTATTTGGGCCCGATTGTCATCTGCGGGAGTTATTGGAAGTTGTGTGTGCTTCCAGCACAGCACAGTATACATCTGTATATACCCCTTTAACTCTGCTGTTTTCTGGTTATTGTCTGCGTACCCTGACCGCAGTATACACCGTGATATTCACCTCACCTATATAGCTAGTGGTCCATCTTTAACAATAGAGCTTGCAGTCAGTAGTGTCACTCAGGAGATAGTGCGTGCTGTGTGCGTGCAGTCTGTACCCAGTACATACCGCTATTATCCACCTACATAGCTGTTCTCTATTTGGGCCCGATTGTCATCTGCAGGAGTTATTGGAAGTTGTGTGTGCTTCCAGCACAGCACAGTATACATCTGTATATACCCCTTTAACTCTGCTGTTCTATAAAAAAGGCATCTGCAGGAGTTAGTGGGTGTTGTGTGCCTCCAGCACAATATAAACTACCCAACTACTGTTTTACCCAACTCCCTTCAGGCTATTACCATGTCTGGAAGGCCAGCAAGGAGAGGCAGACAGGCGCGAGCCGATAAAAGAGGGCAAGCAGGCTCTGTGTCTAGAGACAACAGTGCTGGTCGTGGACGCGGTGCATTGTCATCAGCACGTGGCCATGGGACATGCTTGTCCTTCTTTTCTGCAGCTGGACATGTTGAACCGCAACATGCCAACGACTTGGTAGAGTGGATGACCAAGCCCTCTTCATCCTCCTCATCCTCTCTCACCCAGTCTCAGGGTAGTAGAAAAGCAGCTGCCAACACATCGTCGTCCCTCCTCTCAATGTCATCATCAGTGACTCCTTCCCTAGACCCACCACGTCCTCCTGAGGAGTCTCCTGAACTCTTTGAGCACAGTGTTGGGTACATGCTCCAGGAGGATGCCCAGTGTTTGGTGGGCTCTGATGATGACACTCAGCTAGAGGAAGGCAGTAGCGTGAGCGCAGAGAGAGAGGATGCTCAAGAAGCACAGCAATCTGGCAGTCATGTTCCACAAGCTGCAGCATACTGCCAGGTTTGCTACAGCGATGAAGAGGGAGGGGATGATGAGGGCACTGACTCCACGTGGGTGCCTGGAAGGAGGGAGGAGGAGGAGGAGGAGGAGGAGGAGGCACATGTCCAACGAGGCAGGATGCCCTCCGGGGGCCAGCTTTGGGGCAGCACACCGACTGAATCACACCGCAGAGCTCCGCCTGCGCAGAGCGCTTCCTCTGCGCGTTATTCTAAAAGTTCTTTGGTGTGGGCCTTTTTTGAGACGAGTGCATCAGATCGCACCGCTGCTATTTGCAACATATGTCTCAAGCGTATCTCACGTGGCCAAAACATCAGCCGCTTGGGCACCACATGCTTGACCAGACATATGTTGACCTGCCATGCAGCTCGTTGGCAAGCATACCTCAAAGACCCACACCAAAGAACAAAGCGGACCTCTCCTTGCGCCTCATCAGCTGGCATCTCCAACCCCACTAGACCTTCAGTCCTCTCTGAAACCTGCTCTGAGAGGAATGAAGGTGTAGAATTAGGTGTGTCACAGCCAAGTGCTTCCGGGAACTCTGCTAGTGGTACATCCACGTCCGATTATAGCAGGCAAATGTCCCTGCCCCAGCTGCTGGACCGGCGGAAGAAATTTACTCCCAGCCATCCACATGCCCAGCGGTTGAATGCTAGCTTGGCTAAATTGCTAGCACTTCAACTGCTGCCTTTTCAGTTGGTAGACTCGGCCCCCTTCCGTGAGTTTGTACAATGTGCGGTTCCTCAGTGGCAGGTCCCCAAACGCCACTTTTTCTCACGGAAGGCGATTCCGGCTCTCTACCGGCATGTGGAAGGCAATGTCCTTGCCTCGCTGGACAGGGCGGTCAGCGGTAAGGTGCATATTACCGCTGACTCATGGTCCAGCAGGCATGGACAGGGACGTTACCTGTCTTTCACGGCCCATTGGGTCACTCTTCTGGCTGCTGGGAAGGATGCAGGACAAGGTGCAGTAGTGTTGGAGGTTGTTCCGCCACCACGCCTCCAAAATGCTACTATTGGTTGTGACACACCTCTCTCCTCCACCCCCTCCTCTTCTTCTTCCTCCATGGCCTCTTCCAGTGCTCTGTCCTCAGAACCAGCGGTGCTCCGTAGGCGTTGCAGGGGCTACGCAAGTACGCAGGCAAAACGATGCCATGCCGTGCTTGCGCTGGTTTGTTTGGGGGACAGGAGCCACACTGGGGCGGATGTTTTGTCAGCTCTGCAGGGGCAGGCCGAGAGGTGGTTGACGCCACGCCAGCTTAAGCCGGGAATGGTGGTTTGCGACAATGGCACCAACCTCCTCTCCGCCCTCCGACAGGGACAACTGACCCATGTGCCCTGTGTAGCTCACGTCCTTAACCTGGTGGTGCAGCGGTTCTTGGACAGGTACCCCGGCTTACAGGATGTCCTGAAACAGGCCAGGAGAGTCTGTGTGCATTTCCGCCGATCATTTAATGCCTGTGCTCGGCTGGCTGAGCTCCAAAAGGAGTTGAACCTGCCCAAGAACCGCCTTATATGTGACATGCCCACCAGATGGAACTCAATATTGGCCATGCTGCAGCGGCTGCACACGCAGCAGAGGGCCATCAATGAGTACCTGTGCGACTACGGCACCAGGACAGGGTCAGGGGAGCTTGGTTTTTTCTCACCACACCAGTGGGGCATGATCAGGGATGCATGCACTGTCCTGTCACCGTTTGAGGAGGCCACAAGGATGGTGAGCAGTGACAGTGCATGCATCAGTGACACTATACCTCTTGTCCACCTCTTGGAGCATACGCTGCGTGGAATAATGGACAGGGCACTTGAGGCAGAACAGAGGCAGGAAGAGGAGGACTTCCTTGCCTCTCAAGGCCCCCTTTATCCAGACAGTGTTCCTGCTGTGCCACCCATCACACAGGAAGAGGGTGAGGAGGAGGAAGAGGAGGAGGAGGATGATTGTGTCAGCATGGAGGTGGAGGCTGGCACTCAGCATCAGCAGCAGCAGTCTTATAGGGATGATTTACAGTCCCAAGAAACACGTGGACTTGTACGTGGCTGGGAGGAGGTAGCTGTGGATCATGTTGTCCTTAGTGACCCAGAGGACTCCGGACCGAATGCCTCAGCTAACCTACGCTGCATGGCCTCCCTGATCCTGCAAAGCCTGCGGAAGGATCCTCGTATTCTTCGGATCAAGGAGAGGGACCATTACTGGCTGGCCACTCTCCTTGATCCACGGTACAAGGGTAAGGTTGCCGACCTTATCTTGCCATCGCAGAGGGAGCAGAGGATGAGACATCTCCGGGAGGCCTTGCAGAAAGGTCTGTGCAACGCGTTCCCAGAGACTGGGAGGTCACAAACTCCTGGTCCTGGACAACGTGTTGCTGAGGCATCAGTCAGAAGGAGCGGTGGAGAAGGTGGCCGTCTGACTGATGCTTTCAGACAATTTTTTAGTCCGCAGCCCCAAGGTATGATTGGTTCCAGCACCCATCGCCAGCGTCTAATTTACATGGTGCAGGAATACCTAGGGGCAAGGTCAGACTTGGACACCTTTCCCACCGAAAATCCTCTGGCTTACTGGGTCTTGAGGATGGATCACTGGCCAGAGCTTGCACAGTATGCAATTGAGCTACTGGCCTGTCCTGCATCCAGCGTTCTTTCGGAACGCACCTTCAGTGCTGCTGGTGGCTTCGTTACCGATCACAGGGTGCGCCTGTCCACCGAATCAGTTGATCGACTGACCTTCATCAAGATGAATCAGTCTTGGATCACCCACAGCTACCAAGCACCTGAAGCTGATGTAACCGAATAATTTTTTTTGAAATACCACATCCCTTCAAGACTGCCTATGCTGATGCTGAGTGACTGTCCTGTTATGTTGATTGTCTATCCTCTTCCTCCTCCGCTGATATGTTGGAAGAACATTTTTGGTTCTGGGTGATGCCAGCAGCCCAATTTTTCTGCCCCTGTTTAACAGGGGCGTTTAAGTACAATTTTTGATGCAATGCTTTGCAGCAGGGCTAATTCCTGCAATAAAACTAGAGTGTATGGCAGAGGTTGCAGTGTGATGGCACCAGTGCCTAAGGCCCAATTTTTCTGCCCCTGTTTAACAGGGGCGTTTAAGTACAATTTTTGATGCAATGCTTTGCAGCAGGGCTAATTCCTGCAATAAAACTAGAGTGTATGGCAGAGGTTGCAGTGTGATGGCACCAGTGCCTAAGGCCCAATTTTTCTGCCCCTGTTTAACAGGGACATGTAATTACAATTCTTGATATAATATTTCACAGGAGGGCCCCTTCCTGTGCCCACCCAGAGTAACGGTGAGGACTTATAGTGTTGTGGCACCAGCACCACAACCACCAAAGGTCAATTTTTCTACCACTGTTCAACAATGGCATGTAATTACAATTCTTGATATAATCGTTCACAGCAGGGCGCTCCAGCGCCCACCAAGAGTCACTTTGAGGGCTTACAATGTTGTTGCAAAACCAACACCTTGTTCCGCCATTTCTGCAGAGCATATAGGGCAGGCCCCTACTTTCAAACATCCAATTTACAAACATCTCCTACTTGCAAACGGAAGGAGACAACAGCAAGTGAGATGAAAAAAGATGGACGACAAAACAAATTATACAGGGGTGATAACCCTTCCCTATGTTTTCCAAAAAGCTTAAAAATAGTTTTTTTGACTGGAGCTACACTTTAAAAATGTACCAGTTGAAAATTACAAACAGATTCAACTTAAAACAACAAACCTACACAGTCCCTGTCTTGTTTGCACCGCCTGTATACTGCTGTTCTGAGTATATAGGGCCTGGGGGCCACACGCATTTCCTTTTTTTTTAATATGGGTACGGGGTTCCCCTTAATATGCGTACAAAACCCAAAGGGGCTGGTAATGGGCAGGGAGGGCTACCCATGCCATTTTTCTGAATGATTTTCAACCATATTGCAGGAACCAGATATAACATTAAAACCGCAAGCAGTTTTAAATGGTGTTATTTCCGTTTAATGTCATTTTGTGCAGGGACTGTTCTAAACACGGGAAACACGTGGCACTTCACAGGCATACTACAGACACCCCCCAGGCACCATATTTAAAGGAATATTTCACTTTTTTTTTTCACTTTAATCGTCATTAAAATCAGTGCTCCCGCCAAAACGGTAGTTTTTAAAACTTTTTTTGCAGTGACCCATGTCCCCTGAGGCAGGAGGCAGGTCGCCAAACCCTTTTTAGGACACTATCTTGCATATTAGCCGTTAAAATTAGCACTTTCCAATTCGAACGTTCGAGTCCCATAGACTTCAATGGGGTTCTAACGTTCGTACCGAACGCGGGGGTCGTTCGCAAGTTCTGGTGAGAACCGAACCGGGGGGTGTTCGGCTCATCCCTATCTATGTGTAACTCATCCTGGGTACTAAGATAGCCAACCCCCTCCTTCTCTCTGGAAACCATTAGGTGAATTGTCTGCTTCCCATAGCTTTCATAATCATTATTTGGATGATGGTACCCCTATATTGTATATGATCTTAGTTTTATCAGAGGCCTCTCTGTGCTATTTGAGTAGGGTGGGGGGGGGGCCTTGGGGGTTGTATGCACCTCTCCTGCCTACTAGCCATTCTTACTGCCAAGGATTGGCTGAGGTTGCATGAATATACAAGTGAGGGTCCATCTCTCATATCCACTATATTCCAGAACTTACTGGAATGCAGGGTTGAGCCTACACTAGCAGAACCTAGAACAGCCAAAAGCAATTAAGCACTGCTCCTCTATTACAGAAGAGCCCAAAACTACATTTTCCTCAACAATAGCAACCCAATTAGGAGGATACTACAAGTATATAACTTCTCCCTTGATTTGCATCAGTGCTTCCATATTTTGTCTGTTAGCCATATCCCTGCTTGCTGATTATCCTGGCCCTAGCCTTATCCTGTATCTTGTTACCCCATCTCTGCTCCCCTTCTTCCTAGTCCCAGTCCTGGTCATGCCCTGTTTACGTCAACTTCCCTCCATTTGTTTATAGTATATTATAGTTAGGTTGTTGCTTTGGTTTTGCTTCACTGTCACGTCTATTTTTCACTTTTGCTTTGCTTATGATCTGTTCATGTTGGATAGGAGTTAGGTCCGGTTCACACTGAGGCAGCACGACTTACAACGCGACTGCCTCAGGCGACCTGGACGCGACCACTGCGGCGACTTGCAAAACGACTTCTGTATAGAAGTCAATGCAAGTCACCTCAAGTCGCCCCAAAAGTCGTACAGGAACCTTTTTCTAAGTCGGAGTGACTAAATACTAAATGCTAAATACCTTTTCTCATCAGCAGTATATAGCAGTCTTGTGACTTCTATCAGGACAGCTCAGTGCAGTATGAAAACTCCCCCTACAAGCTTTACCAGAAACTGATAGACGTCACAAGATTGCTATATACTGCTGAGGAGAAAAATGATTAGCAGTTTATATTTACTAAAGTGATTGCATTTACATGTTCTGTGTACTGTGGGAGACCAGATGTAAGGAATGTAGGGTCCTAGGTTCTGGGGGGGGGGGGGGGGGGGGAAGCAGACTGTAAGCAGTGAGAGTAGAAAAAGTCCCATCATTGGTTGTAGTTGGAGGAATAGTGCCCTGTTGTTGGTATCAGTGGCAGGAATAGTGTCCCATTGTTGATATCATTGGGAGGAATATCACACTATAATTAGTGTCAGTGGGAGGAATAGTTCCCCATAATTGGTGTTAGTTGTAAATGGACTAGTGTCCCAAGGGCCAGGTAGAGGCAAGCGATTGACCCCATCCACCCCCTGGGCCACAGTTTGGAGGCTATGGGGCTGTATGTTTCTAATGATGCACACAGTGTAGGAAGACACAGCTCTGGACCCTGCATACAAGGGTGGCTCCATATGATTCTATAAGAGAAAAGGAGTCACCCTGTAGGAGGTAATCTGGGGCAACAGTCATGTCACTAAGATAAACTGGAACATAGGTAAAGATTAAAAGATAAAGAATCTGCACACTCAGTAAGTCTTTACATGCTTCAAAAACTGGGGACTTAATATCACTTGCATCCCATTACATAAATGTAGCATTAGGAAAGTTTTTCTTTCTTCCTCATTAAAGCCTATACAATATATATGATTGCAGACAAATCTCCATCAAAACTGTGGACCCATTTTCTCCACTATATAAGGAAAGTCTACAAAGGCAAAAAGCTATTTGGTATAAAGCTGATACATCTCTTATATGGAAAAAATATGGTCCTATGGGAAGGATGGGGGGAGCTGTGGTCCTCACACGGTTATTATAGACTACAGTCAGTATCTTTTTTAGAAGAACACAGGGGAGCAGATAGAGCATTAGACAGTCCTGCCATATGAGACAGCTGATTATTCCAGGTTTGCCTAGGAATTTTTTCCTACAAACCTAGTTGGTCATCTAAAAGTGGCTCCCTCTTAGAGTGGAGACACATCTTATCCTCAGGCAAATGGGTAATTGGAAAATGATGTTAGGGAATTATTAGTGGCTATAGGGAAATAGACAAACTTTTATTTAGATTAAATAATGAGCTGTGAGAGAAACAGCCTCAACTTAATAAGATGTTCATTAACGTGATTTCAAATCTATTCCAATAAAGACCTCAAAAGCAATACTAGTTAAATTACATTTTTTATGATTAGCATAGTAGGCATGTCTCAATGTATTACATTTAGATTAATTAAACAGGGATAATATTACTGCAGAATCACAAACTTTTATGGCTTTGTTGTAGCACTGAGCTTTTGATTTCAGTTTTGATGTTTTTATTAGAGGTTTTGTTATATGAATTTTATAAGCAGTAATGCGCCGGATCAGGCCGCACATTATGAATGCATCATATTCCAGGAATCACACATCAGGCCTGTGTTTGGGGATTGTGTTGTGCTAGGCAATCCGGAATAATGACATGTCTTTCCTACAGGCGCCAATGCTTTTGTCAATATTTATGTTATGTGACTATTACTGTGAAAATCAAAGTCATAGTGCTTCCAGGTATGCTGTATATTTAGAGATAGGATTTCACTGTACAGTCCACCAGCTTGGAGAGTGTAAAAAGAGAGACATCTTCCTGTTAGGCCGCGTACACACGGGCGGATTGTCTGTCCAACTTAGTCCGCTGAACCGTGTTTCAGCGGACAATCCGCTCGTGTGTGGGCTTCAGCGGACTTTTTCAGCGGACAGTCCGACGGACTTTGTCTTTCGGAATTTCCGTAATTTTGTCCGCTGAAACTTGGTTTTGTCCGTCCAAACTTGGTTTCAGCGGACAGTCCGCTCGTGTGTAGGCAAGTTGGACGGACTAAGTATGGCGCATGCTCAGAAAGGGTTTACACGGCCGAAGGTTGCATTGCAGTGTATTGGACGTCGTTTTTCTAGTCCCGTCGTACGTGCTGTACACGTCATCGCGCACGTTTTCAGCGGACTGTCTGTTCATCGTGTGTGGTCAAGTCCGTTCATTCAAAAGTTGAACGGACTGTCTGTCGGATTGTCTGACGAACTTAGTTGGGCGGACAATCCGCCCGTGTGTACGCGGCCTCATTCTAACTGCAGAGCCTAGTGTAGCCTTTTTTAGCCATTTTACCTTTGAAATAATTTTCAGGTCTTGGAGAACCCCTACTAAAACCAACTAATCGATGGTCAGTGAAAATAACACCTTTTACATTGGAAACTAGTTGTAAAAATGCATCCCTTACTGAAGTGGGCATAATGCCACTCCTACAAATGCTAAAAGATCATTGGGTTCATGCAAATGTCTCAGTCAAGTAACATTAACCCCAAAACTAAGGCACTATCAATTGGAAAGTCAGTCAAGGGACCCCTATAAACCTGTGGAAAACTCTAAGGTTCCATGGAAGCCGTTCTTGACCATTTTACCCCAAAGGAACCCTTGAAATAATATTCAGATCTTATTGAGCCCCTACTAAAACCAATTCATTTGTGGTCAGTAGGAAAAAAATGCCTCATACATTAGTGTCCAGTGGGAAGAATGCCCCATTTACAATGGTGGCCAGAATGCAGGCACTATTAAATGAGAAGCTAATCAGCCACAGGTCATAGAACATCTGGCAACCTGTGGAGAAACTCAGAGGTTCCATAGAACCCTTGTTGAGAATGGCTGGTCTACTGGATTTTCAGCAGGCCTTAAGCACCATGTTTATGTTTAATGTTGAAGTACTGCAGTGGTTCAAATCAATCTGAATGGGTCCTTACAGACAGCTTAAATAGTTTATGGACAATTAGTTAAGATACTGTAATGGTAACATTTTAGAGTTAATATTATTATGTAATAAAATAGTCATAAATGGCTAAACACCTCAGATTTTTGTCCAAAATGACCTAATTTTTGGGTGGGCATGAAGTCCTTAGTGATACCCCTAGGGTGACAATGAGTTATTTCAACTGTCAGCAGTGCTCCTTTTGCTCATGGAAAATGTAATCCTACTGTCCATGGTGCTCACTTATGAATGCCTTATGATAAAGGTTTATGCTACATACAGTAGCGACAACACTGGTAGCATTATCTGGACTCATGACCCTAGGGAGCCCAACTGAGTCTACTAAAGGATTAGATAAAGAGAGTTAATTTAGCAGAGTAAATGTTTACTGAGCTAAGAACATAAGATGAAGCTACTATAAGTTCACTTTTTTCATCCAATCATGTTCAGATTTCTTTAATTTCCCTTGTGCATAACTGGGTAGTCAAAGAGAACAAAGCTTCGCCTGGGCTACATGTTAAGTGTTATTCCAGGAACAGGATTAAAAGTATGATATTTAGAAATACCATTAGCTCCACAACTTAGGGTGACTCTACATTTACAGAACACACACAGTATAGCTCGACCTTCTTGTTCCTTTATTTCTCATGGGGCATCAGTCTCATGCAGCATTGCTACTGTTATTCCTCCATACAGTTTAAGTAGACAAAACACTGAAGTCTGACTATGGACCTTATTGTATTTTATAGATTAAAAGCCAATATATCCAAAATATCCAATACATCAACAAGCGACTAATGCTTTTTGGTAGAAAGCCTTAAGCGTCTTGTTGGTATATACCTTGGAATTGAATCAAAAAAGTGCAATAATCCCCTGTACCAGCTAACACATTCTAGCTCCATTGAGTCCAGAACACAAGAAACCAATTACAAGATACTAACACGATGGTACAGGATGTTGGCTGTACTCTCCCGAATTTATCCCTCCATATCCGACCGTTGCTGGAGAGGCTGTGGCCTCCACGGTACATTGCTTAAACTATGGTGGGAATGCTAGAGAATTAGGCCCTTTTTAGGAAATTAAAACTGAGATACAGGACATAGTGGGTATTGACATCCCTCTTTCTCCTTTGCACTTCCTCTTCCATTTTCCTCCTATGCCTGTTAGCCAGTATAGGAAGAGCACCTTGCCACACCTCCTGAATGCTGCTCCCCATCTATTGGAAGCAGACCCATGTGCCTATTCGAGAGGAATGGACCAAGAAAGTGAAGGAGATTAGGGAAGAGGAAGAATGGGTAGAAACTTGCAATGGCACTAGGAAGCATTTTAAAACTACTTGGACCCCTTGGTTAAAGCACACCTACGACATGGGATTTAGCCTCTCCAGCCTAGATACCGCCCTACTGGAATCTTGCTGAGCCCTCCCTCAGAGGACGTAACGGTCAGCACAGTTCAACCCTTTAAGATAGGGACCCCGAAACTTACAGGACCTCCACTCTAAATACACCTTAATCTTCTTTGAAAAGCAGACCGCCGGTTATGAGCAATTATATATAAGATCTCAGCAGGAACATGGGTGCGTGCCAGGAAGAGGGGACTTCTCCTTCTCTTTCCTCTTTCTCTTATTTTCTCTTGTCTTCTTTACTTTTCTGGTTTCCCTGTTATGTTATGAATTCACACATTTTTACCTAGACCTGGCTACCTAGTGGAAATTAGGCACTTTCTCACAACTATATATTTTCTTATATATTTTCTTTAATTTTTATAAGGGTTGATCCTCCTTCTCCTTACTATAGTGGTGATGAGGGCCATAATGGTGAGACGCCTTTCTCTTGCTTGTCCATGGGCTAGATGTTACCTGGGGAGGGTCAGATGGAGGCTCCTCGAACCCCTCTCTCCACCGAAGACATGCATGAGTGGGCATTTTATTAGACTAGGAAACCTAAATGGGTCACTCATCTGTGAGGCAACACATACTTGGCTAACCACACCACCACTAACCTAGGTAACCTGTATACCAGCTAGGTAGTCTATCCCCCTCTCTGGGAAAGGTCATCATAGCATTGGAAAGATGTTCACTACCTACTTCTGCTCGTATTGATCTGTGTAATTGATTCTTGCCTTACAGTATGTTGAGGACAAAGTTCACTGTTTTCATCCCCATAATTTGTCATGTTTGTTGTTATAAATAAAGATTACTTAAAAAAAAAAAAAAAAAAAAGAGCTGTGCTGTTTGAGACCAATGAGAAGCAAGGCGACAGGTAGGTAAACCTTTACTTTCTGTATTCTGTAAAAGTGGAGTAACCCTGCAATTATTAGAGCTATCAATTCTTAACAAAAATCACACTTTTATTACTCTTTCTAGCAGCAGGATAACGCCTATGTAGCCAAGGTGAAGCCTTGTTCTTCTCTACTGAGTCAGGTATCACTTGACTCTACTTGTATCTTTATTGTACACAAACCTCCTTCTTCACTTTCCTAAGGCACCTTACTGTGATTATCTAGTCATTTGCAGCCTTCCTCATATTGCCTGTCACAGGTCGGGCTGCCTTTACCTTGTTCAGCGGTAGTAATGAGGCAAATCTTATCATGCCAGCAAAAGGAAACAGGGATTAGAGGACCAAGTCATCTATTGTATATTAAAAAAATGTAAATAGACAAAACTGACAAAAATACATTTTTTACTGGTAAAAAAGGGAACGAGTAGGGAAATCTATCCAAGACTGAAGAAAGGAACAGAAATAAGGAAAATTATATAAATTTGATGCGCACAAAGCACAATTTATGTAAAGTGATAGAAAACATAAAGCACGCGCATTTCCCACTAAAAAAAGAAAACTCACAAAAGTAATGCTGTTCTCTGATGCGTACACATGACCGGTTTTTCCGTCAGAATAAACAATGAAACAGACTTGCCTACACAAGATCACACCAAAGTCCATTTGTTTAGAACGTGATGACGTACGGCGGGACTAGAAGAAGGAAGTTGAATAGCCAATAGCTGCCCTTGCTTTGTTTTTGGTCTGTTGGAATAGCATACAGATGAACGGTTTTCCTGATAGGAATTGATTCCATCGCAAAGATTTAAAACATGTTTTATTTCTAGGTCCGTCAGAATTTTTGAAAAAAAAAGTCAGATGAAGCACACACATGATCGCAATATCCGATGAAATGATTCCGTCTGACCTTTTCTGCTGGAAAGTCCGGTCGTGTGTACGTGGCATTAGGCTACATTCACATTGGCAGCCAGGGGTGCATAGTTTTCTGTGTTCAGAGGTGGCGATACAGCAATACTCTACGCTACGGCCACATGCAAACTGGCTGATTAGCCGTGACCAGAACTCTGCAGAAATGCTGACTCTGGATGCACACTGCCTGCATGCAGGATCGGTCAGATGATATGCCTTCACCTATGTACTTGTATTAGAAGGTATACACATTGATACATCAAGGTTATATACTCCATCTCCTGCTTGTTGCATACATGTCATGCTAAACTGTTTTTATATTGGTATATACATATATATCTTTTGTTTGTATTATATTTATTGTATGATTTGGTTTGTTGTTCTTTTGGCAGACAATTTGGGCACCTATTACATTCAGCTGTACCTTTTTGTATTTAAGGGTCAACTTTACAGGTGCATTCTAGGTTATGATTAAGAAAAAAAATTTGTGAAACGCGTTAACCATGCTGCTGTCTTTTTGTATCATGGGTCTGTGATGTCCTTTTCTGTGGATTTTACACAATAAAGCTAATTTTTTCAGAAGTTTGGAGTGCAGTCAACCTTCCTTCCATATCTTCTGCTTCGCCCAGGTCACAGACTGGTACGGCGACCTGTGATTTAACAAAGGGGATCTGTATGTTTCAACTGGAGCAGTGTTTACTCTTTGATTATTGGCTGCTCGGTCAGATGAGCGGTTTCATGTGAAAGCGGCAGCACCAGCAATTTATTTGTACAAATTTGACAGCTGCCGCTGTTTATACACACATGGTGTATAGGCAGCATTTAGAACTGCCGCCAGGAATCTATTGATCCTCGCTGGCGACCATCTCTGGCTGACTCTCTGAATGTAGCCTATAACAATCTCCGGCAGCCAAAGTGACCAGTCACACTGCACAAGGCCTTAGTTGTACCCTCTTCCAATGCTTGTCTTCGGGATTTCCCCAGAAGACTAAATTACAACTAAAACAATTCAGATGACTAAAATACGACTAAAATTAAATTGAAATACTTAAATGCTTAAAGTGGTTGTACACCGTGTACAACCACTTTTACCTACAGGTAAGCCTATATTAAGGCTTACCTGTAGGTGTTTGAACTATCTCCTAAACCTCCACGGTTTAGGAGATATTTACGAAAGACCCGAATGCCAATAAATGACAATAAAAGGGAAATAAATAAAAATTATTATTATTTTTTTTAAATAATGCTATATACAAAATTCCATACCCACAGTGGACCCAGAGGCAAAAAACCCCAGCAAAGCATGTTCCAGTTTGCTTTAGCAGGGACAAAAATCCTTCCTGATCCCTCAAGAGGCAATCGGATATTGCCTGGATCAACTTTACCTATAAATGTTAGTATTGAGTAATATTATGTACATTTATGAAATAATACAGGCCTTTTTAAAAAGCAATCTACTGAACTGGCCAAAAGCAGGACCCCCTTACCCTCTATGATGACCTTAAAGTGAATGAACCACTTACAGCCGGACATTTCAACAACCAAATCCGTCGGATTTTGTCCGACGGATTTTGTCTGACGGATTGTGTCCGAAACTGTTGCATACACGCGGTCGGACAAAGTTGTCGGAAAATCCGATCTTTCAGAACGTGATGACGTAATTTCGTTACGATGGGACTACGTTCAAGCTAGTAGCCAATAGCTTTGATGTAGGAATTTAATCTGAGCATGCGAGGCACTTTGTCCGATCGGAATTCTCTACACATGATCGGAGTATGTCCGATCGCACCAGTTTGTCAGAAAATATTTCCAGCAAGTTGGAAAATTTGGTCCGACGGATATTCCGATGGAAACAGTCCGATGCATACCACACACAGTCGGATTATCCGACAAAATGGCCCGATAGGACACATTCCGACGGATTCTCCGGCCGTGTGTACAAGGGCTTATAGGGAGTCTATGTCAGGATGAATCATAGGGAGTAATGGCCATCCCAGTGCAGACCCCATCATCCCTCCTTTGTCACCGCTTAGGTATTGCCTTATCCTAGAGATATAAATAGGGCACCACTTGCGGACAGCCTGGACATTGTGACATGACAATTCCAGTGCCAATCTACCATTTTGTATTTTTTCTCACTTTCAGGTCTGGTGATGATCACTATTACAAATAGAGACAGTTCATTTCCACAGACAGCAATATTCCCTATTCTACCCAAGCCAAAAAAGAAAGACTTTAACCTCTCCACTACCACCGTATCTCTTTAAGCGACTGCCGACCAGGTCGGCACGTTCCCGCGAACCGTCGTAGATATTTGTCGGCTCCTTTAAGCGGGTTAGCAGGCGCGCGCACCTGCTGCACTTCAGGGGGGGCAATGCTTGTGGCTGACGGTCGTGATGACCAACGGCCACGAGCGATCATGGGCACGAGAGGCAGAACAGGGATGTGTGTGTATATACACACACATCCCTGTTCTGTTCTGTGAGGAGAGACAGATCGTAAGTTCCTAATAGCTTGGAACCACAATCTGTCATCTCCTATAGTCAGTACCCTCCCCCTACAGTTAGAACACACAGTCAGGGAGCACAGAAAAACCCCTTGATTGCCCCCTAGTGTTAACCCCTTCCATGCCAGTTACATTTTTACAGTAATCAGTGCATTTTTATAACACTGATCGCTGTATAATTGTCAATCGTTCCAAAAATGTGTCTGTCAAAAGTGTACGATGTGTCTGCCATAATAATGTTGCAGTCACAATAAAAATCGCAGATCGCTGCCATTACTAGTGTATCAGTGTGGGCAAATTTAGACAGGCTTGTGCTTTAGGTTAGGCCTTTTTGTTTTGATTTGAGATTAGGAGCATTTAGTGTAGTTGTGGGTGTGACCACCTGTGCTCTAACTCAGGGGCGCCTCCCCTGCTTTCGGAAGATTGTTCTGGAACAGAGGTTGGACCTGAGATTTGAGTGGCAGGCAGCTTATGTGAGGAGCTCTGACCAATTAGCATTCGGTATTGGCAGCGGGCAGGCCGCCCACATAAGCTGGGTTCATATGCTGCCCGGGAGATTCTGACGGTGCAGGAAAAAGGAGAATGGAGTTTTAGATAGCTGACGCAGGGCGTCCCCACGTGGGGGGCACGTCGAGTGCAGGGCTGGAGTTGCTGCTAGGATGTATTCCTTGATAAAGATCTTCACCATGGAGTTGGTGTCAAGCTGCTGTGACCAGGGAACACAGGACTTTCACTTTGGAGAAGGTCAGTGAGGAAGAAGCAAAAGGAGGATTGTTGAGAGTAGTGCAGAATGCTGTCGCCAGGGAACGTTGTGTTTGCAGTTATGCACTGACTAGAAGCAGTAGTCCACTTATTACCAAGTGTAAGGTCATCGGGGAGAGGTACCAAGTCTCTCTGGCCTGGTAAAGCACTCTGGTAATACCATCCAAAAGACTGTGTAGCTACCAAATTCACTGAGCCATGGTGTTGTATGCCTCCGGCTTATTGATTTGCTGAAGCAACACCATTCAAGAGACATTATTATAGTAACAAAGTACAGCCTTCAAACTGGGGTTATTCAGTGATCCCTTTTTGTCTTGCTTGAGGTGATGAGACAGGAATTGCAGTAAAGAATTTGTACAAGAGGAGATTGAGGTAATGATACTCTTAAAGAGGAAGTAAACCCTTCCAAACAACTTGGACCTATAGGTAAGCCTAGATTAAGGCTTACCTGTAGGTCCAAGCAATATCTCCTAAACCTATATGGTTTAGGAGATATTTGCCCGAAAATGGGCACCGCTGTCTACGGCGCATGCGCCGTAGACAGCGGCGCGCAGGCGCACTAAATGCGGCAAATCCAAGAATGGATTTGCCAAATTTGTCGACTCCCGTGCGCATGCGCGGGAGTGACGTCATCGCGGCTTCGCCGCATGACAGCGGCGGAGCTGCGAGGCGCGACTCCCGTGCGCATGCGCGGGAGTGACGTCATCGCGGTTGCGCCGCTGTGATTCGTCGGAGCTGCGAGACGCCACAAGCAACATGGATGCGGCGGACTACAGGGGACAGCGGCGACTTCGCTGGCTCCTGTGTCAGGTAAGTGACACATAATGAGCTACTATGCGATGCATAGTAGTCCATTATGCTTTACCTTTGCAGGGAAAAAAAGAGGAAGTAAACCCATCAGGGTTTACTTCCTCTTTAAGGAGTCAGCGCAGAGGAGGAAGAGGAGTAATGCCCCATACACATCGGAAATTCCTATGGAAAAAGTCAGATCGGATTATGTTGTCTGAAAATCTGATCGTGTGTGGGCTCTATCAGACTTTTTCAGTTTGAGAGCTGGATCTAAAATTTTCCGACAACAAAATCCGATTGCCCTTTTTCCGATGGTGTGTAGAGAATTCCGACGCACAAAGTGCCACGCATGCTCAGAAAAAATTTGGAGACGAAAGCTTTTGGCTACTGGCCTCTACGTATTCCCATTGTACATTTTGTACGTCACCTCGTTCCGAACTATCGGATTTTCTGCCAACCTTTGTGCGACCGTGTGTATGCAACACAAGTTTCGACCAAAATCTGTCGGAAAAAATCAGACAAATTTTGTGGTCGCAATGTCTGACCGTGTGTATGGTCTGCGGTGGAGATATGCAGGAGAACGGACTGTGAATGTTAGAAGTGCATCATTTCTCAGGGCTAAAGCTGCTAATCAATGTTCTACAAATGTGATGGCAATTCAATAAGTGCTATGGGCATCCCATATCTTCTTTTACCCCAACCAAGTTGTATCCCGCAATAAACGCAACAAAACTACACAAATGACTGCTCATTGTCTGAGAGGTGATAGATGGGGGTCTGGCAGCAGGGTGATTTGGTGGATGTTAGTAACTAGTGGTAACCAACCGCTACACTAGTAAAAAAAAAAATAATAATAAAAAAAATGCCATAAATCTATCCCCTATTTTGTAGACGCTATAACTTTTGTGCAAGCCAATCAATATACGCTTATTGCGATTTTTATTACCAAAAATATGTAGAAGAATACATATTGGCCTAAACAGAAAAAAATTTGCTTTAAAAAAAAAAAAATTGGGGGTATTTATTATAGCAAAAAGTACAAAATATTGGGGGTTATTTATGAAAGGCAAATCCAGTTTGCACTACAAGTGCACTTGGAAGTAAAGTCACTGTAGATCCGAGGGGGACATGCAAGGAAAATAAAAAACAGCATTTATAATTGGAGGATAAAATCAGCAGAGCTTCCCCTAATCTCAGATGTATCCCTCAGATTTACAGCGACTGCACTTATAAGTGCACTTGTAGTGCAAAGTGGATTTGTCTTTTGTATATAAAGGACGTCAATTTTGTTTGGGTACAGCGCCGCGCGATTGCGCAATTGTCAGTTAAAGTGACGCAGTGCCGTATCGCAAAAAATGCTTTGGTCATTGAGCAGCCAAATCTTCCGGGGGGCTGAAGTGGTTAAACAGCGAAGTGGTGGACAGTTATATACTCAGTGCTATTTTTAAACTGCACTGGATGAAGCAGGGTGACTGCTGAGCATGCTAATGTCTGCGACCTGAGTCATCCTCAGCGGGGAACGGAGTGGATTTCTATGGTGCAAAAAATTGCAGCTTTACAATGTATAGTGCGGACAGCACAATTACAGTACAGTGCGATACAGAAGGTACAGGAGGGCCCTGAACGTAGAACATTCTAAAGGGAGGGGGTGGTACAAAAGGTAATAGCTGCAGAGAATGATTTGATGGGGGTGGAAGAACATGGAAGAATCCTAGGTAGTTTTTAATGTAGTTGCCATAATTAACCCTTTCTTTACTATGCAGACAGATCTTCAGTATCAATTGTAGCTAGATCTAAAAACGGTGTGACCAAACAAAGTGTTAAGGGTGTAGAGGGTGGGCTTCTTGCCATGTTAATGAGGACAGGCTTGGAACAGATTCACTTTAACATTGTTCAAAAAACCTTTCTGTCAACATGACCTCTCCGCCTGAGAAACATCTAAAAGGGAAGAAATATGTGTGTGTGTGTGTGTATCTATCTAAATAGATCTATATATATATAGATATATAGATATATATACTATATTTCCAAAAATATTTGGACACCTGCATTTACACGCACATGATGTTAATTGGCATCCAATTCTTAGCCCGTAGGGTTCAATATTGAGTTGGCCCACCCGTTGCAGCTATAACAGCTTCAACTCTTCTGGGAAGGCTTTCCACAAGGTTTAGGGGTGTGTCTATGGGAATGTTTGACCATTCTTCCAGAAGAGCATTTGTGAGGTCAGGCACTGATTTGGAACGGGAACGTCTGGCCTGCAGTCTCCACTCTAATTCATCCCAAAAGTGTTCTATCAGGTTGAGGTTAGGACTCTGTGCAGGCCAGTCAAGTTCCTCAATCCGACAATCGCTGATCCATGTCTTTATGGACCTTGCTTTGAGCACTGGTGCGCAGTCATGTTGAAACAGGATGGGGCCATCCCCAAACTGTTCCGACAAAGTTGGGAGTATGAAATTGTCCAAAATGTCTTGGTATGCTGACACCTTAATGCCCCGTACACACGAGCGGACTTTTCAACATCCAAAGTCCGAAGGACCGAGTCCGTCAGACTATCCGATCGTGTGTGGGCTGCAACGGACTTTTGATTCGCCAAAGTCTGACGGACTTTAGAAATGAAGCATGCTTCAAATTTTCCCGAAGGAACTCCGCCGGACCCGGTCCCCTTCGAAAACTCCGCTCGTGTGTATGCTACTCCGACGGACTAAAACCGACGCTAGGGCAGCTATTGGCTACTGGCTATGAACTTCCTTATTCGAGTCGGGTCGTACGTCATCACGCTCGAATCCGTCGGAGTTTAGTGTGATCGTGTGTGGCCAAGTCCGTTCGGCCGAAAAGTCTGTCAGAACTCCGTCGGAACTCCGGCGGAACTCCGGCGGAACTCCTTTGGAAGTCTGTCGGACATAAGTCCTCTCGTGTGTACGGGGCATAAGAGTCCCCCTTACTGGAACTAAGGAGCCAAGCCCAAACCCTGCAAATCAACCCCACACCATAATCCCCACCCCCCACCCCCCACCCCCCACCAAATGATTTGGACCAATATACAAAGCAGGGTCCCTAAAGATATGGATCAGCGAGTTTGGGGTGGAGGAACTTGACTGGTCCTGACCTCAATCCGATAGAACACCTTTGGGATGAGCCAGAACTTCTCATCCAACATCATCAGTACCTGACCTCACAAATGCACTTCTGCAGGCATGTACTGGCCATCGGGACTACGATGGCTCAGTGGGCCGGTTGGTTTCAGTGACAGACAGCCTGTCAAAATAATGGATGCACGGCCCGCGCAGCCATTATTTTGAACACTGCTGTACTGCCCAGGGCCGGCTCAACCATCGGACCAAAGCGGCAATTCAGGGGTGGACTCGGTAGGGGTGGTGCTTCAGTGTTTCGCTGCTCTGTTGCCGGCCCGCCCACCACCTGTAGCACAGAGCCAATAGGCTCTGCCGCTGCAAAACATGTCTGAAAGGTCACGCTGGTGGGCAGGGACGGAAGTCCCATAGTCACTGCATCCTCCGGAACATCCCTGGTGCCAGTGTGTGGGTAACTGCTCTGTGCAGCCAGCTTGTGACACACACCGCTTCCCGCCCCTCTCTCCCTGCCTGTGCGTTACATTGATGAGAAGCAAGAGGGAGTGGGAAGATTAAACAAGTAGTCCAGACCCGGACCCCTCTCTCTGCCCCCTCACCTCTCTCTCTCCATAGCCCCCTCTCTCTCTCCATGGCCCCCTCTCTCTCTCCATGGCCCCCCTCTCTCTCTCTCCATGTCCCCCTCTCTCTCTCCATGGCCCCCCTCTCTCTCTCCATGTCCCCCTCTCTCTCTCCATGGCCCCCTCTCTCTCTCCATGGCCCCCCTCAATCTCTCCATGGTCCCCCTCTCTCTCTCCATGTCCCCCTCTCTCTCTCCATGGCCCCCTCTCTCTCTCCATGGCCCCCTCTCTCTCTCCATGGCCCCCCTCTCTCCATGGCCCCCTCTCTCTCTCCATGTCCCCCTCTCTCTCTCCATGTCCCCCTCTCTCTCTCCATGGCCCCCCTCTCTCTCTCCATGTCCCCCTCTCTCTCTCCATGGCCCCCCTCTCTCTCTCCATGTCCCCCTCTCTCTCTCCATGGCCCCCTCTCTCTCTCCATGGCCCCCCTCTCTCTCTCCATGGCCCCCCTCTCTCTCTCCATGGCCCCCTCTCTCTCTCCATGGCCCCCCTCTCTCTCTCCATGTCCCCCTCTCTCTCTCCATGGCCCCCTCTCTCTCTCCATGTCCCCCTCTCTCTCTCCATGTCCCCCTCTCTCTCCATGGCCCCCCTCTCTCCATGGCCCCCCTCTCTCCATGGCCCCCCTCTCTCTCTCCATGTCCCCCTCTCTCTCTCCATGGCCCCCCCTCTCTCTCCATGGCCCCCTCTCTCTCTCTCCATGGCCCCCCTCTCTCTCTCCATGGCCCCCCTCTCTCTCTCTCCATGTCCCCCTCTCTCTCTCCATGGCCCCCCTCTCCCTCTCCATGTCCCCCTCTCTCTCTCCATGTCCCCCTCTCTCTCTCCATGGCCCCCTCTCTCTCTCCATGTCCCCCTCTCTCTCTCCATGGCCCCCTCTCTCTCTCCATGGCCCCCTCTCTCTCCATGGCCCCCTCTCTCTCTCCATGGCCCCCCATCTCTCCCTCCATGTCCCCCCTCTCTCCATGTCCCCCCCTCTCTCCATGCCCCCCTCTCTCTCTCCATGCCCCCTCTCTCTCTCCATGCCCCCCTCTCTCTCTCCATGTGCCCCCCTCTCTCTCTCTCCATGTGCCCCCCTCTCTCTCTCTCCATGGGCCCCCCTCTCTCTCTCCATGGCCCCCCTCTCTCTCTCCATGGCCCCCTCTCTCTCTCCATGGTCCCCCTCTCTCTCTCCATGGCCCCCCTCTCTCTCTCCATGGCCCCCTCTCTCCATGTCCCCCCTCTCTCTCTCCATGTCCCCCTCTCTCTCTCCATGCCCCCCTCCCTCTCTCCATGCCCCCCTCTCTCCATGTCCCCACCTCTCTCTCTCCATGTCCCCACCTCTCTCTCTCCATGTCCCCACCTCTCTCTCTCCATGCCCCCCTCTCTCTCTCTCCATGCCCCCTCTCTCTCTCTCTCTCCATGTGCCCCCCTCTCTCTCTCCATGTACCCCCCTCTCTCTCTCCATGCCCCCCTCTCTCTCTCCATGTCCTCCCCCTCTCTCTCTCCATGTCCTCCCCCTCTCTCTCTCCATGTCCTCCCCCCTCTCTCTCCATGTCCTCCCCCTCTCTCTCTCTCTCTCTCTCTCCCCATGTCCTCCCCCTCTCTCTCTCTCTCTCCCCATGTCCTCCCCCCTCTCTCTCTCTCTCCCCATGTCCTCCCCCTCTCTCTCCCCATGTCCCCCCCCCCCTCTCTCTCTCTCTCTCCCCATGCCCCCCCCTCTCTCTCTCTCCCCATGTCCTCCCCCTCTCTCTCTCCCCATGTCCTCCCCGCTCTCTCTCTCTCTCTCCCCATGTCCTCCCCCCTCTCTCTCTCTCTCTCCCCATGTCCTCCCCCTCTCTCTCTCTCCCCAATGTCCTCCCCCTCTCTCTCTCTCTCCCCATGTCCTCCCCTCTCTCCCTCTCTCTCTCTCTCTCTCCCCATGTCCTCCCCTCTCTCTCTCTCTCCCCATGTCCTCCTCTCTCTCTCTCTCTCTCTCCCCATGTCCTCCCCCCTCTCTCTCTCTCCCCTTGTCCTCCCCCCTCTCTCTCTCTCTCCCCATGTCTTCCCCCCTCTCTCTCTCTCCCCATGCCCTCCCCTCTCTCTCTCTCTCCCCATGCCCTCCCCTCTCTCTCTCTCTCCATGCCCTCCCCTCTCTCTCTCTCTCTATGCCCTCCCCCTCTCTCTCTCCATGCCCCCCTCTCTCTCTCCATGCCCCCCTCTCTTTTCATGTCCCCCTCTCTCTCTCCATGCCCCCCTCTCTTTCCATGTCCCCCCTCTCTCTCCATGCCCCCCCTCTCTCTCTCCATGCTCCCCCTCTCTCTCTCTGTGTCCTCCCCCCTCTCTCTTTCTCTGTCCCCCTCTCTCTCCCTGCTCCCTCTCCCTGGCAGCAGATGACGTGGCATGTGACACACTGCATGTGTTGGCAAGCGACGGTGGCAAGGGACACACGGCATCTGGTGGCAGGCGGCGGTGGCAAATGACATGCTGGTAACAGGCAATGGTTCCTACTCATTCTGCATTCTGGTGAGTTGAACTATTTCATTATATAATACAATGTAATAATAGAAATAATGTGATTTGATCATCCTGACACCATATTAAGCATGATGTTGGGATGTTTTACTTGTCAGCACCAGCCATTCACCCAACAAATCACCCCTGCCGCTGAATTCCCCGTCAACCCTGACACTACACCCCCCCTTGGTCTTTGGCGTAATTGTCCCTGAATGGCAGTCTAGAAATGTGGTCACCCTACAGGGGGGCAAGGTGTCAATTTTCCCCCGGGTCGCTCTGATGCCCCATACAAAGGCCTCACTGCTTCCCTCAGATCCATCTCAAACTCAATATATTGCGCAATTGTACATAGTTTTATATACTGTTTTTGCGCATGTTTGCAAAATTAAAGTGGGCCACTCTGGGTGAAGACCAGGGCCACATTTTTGTCCCAGTCCAGCCCTGCACTTCTGGAAGAATGGTCAAACATTCCCATAGACACACTCCTAAACCTTGTGGACAGCCTCCCTAGAAGAGTTGGAGCTGTTATAACTGCAAAGGGTGGGCCAACTCAATATTGAACCCTTTGGATTAAGACAGATGCCATTAAAATTCATGTGTGTGTAAAGGCAGGTGTCCCAATACTTTTGGTAATATAGTGCATATATATATATTGTGGAGAGTTACACCCATGGGCTGGGTTTATATTCCCCTCAGGAAGAGAGCTCAGGGCTCACACTTGGGAATAGCTCCACCCTACAGGCAGGTGGCCTGGTGTAGGAGTCGGGAAGGCTTTCAGGTGGAGACAGCTCCACGAAAGAGAAACAGACAGTCTCTGGGAGTCTGACCATGTATGTCTGCAGGAGGCAGATGTGTCCTACAACCAAGCAGCATGCAGCTGAGAAAGTAAGCTCCAGGGGGGAGTTTGACTAAGTAAGACCGTTACAATATATACAGTATATACAGTATCTCACAAAAGTGAGTACACCCCTCACATTTTTGTAAATATTTGATTATATCTTTTCATTTGACACTGAAGAAATGACACTTTGCTACAATGTAACATAGTGAGTGTACAGCTTGTATAACAGTGTAAATTTGTTGTCCCCTCAAAATAACTTAACACACATGTCTAAACTGCTGGCAACAAAAGTGAGTACACCCCTAAGTAAAACTGTCCAAATTGGGCCCACAGTGTCAATATTTTGTGTGGCCACCATTATTTTCCAGCACTGCCTTAACCCTCTTGGGCATGGAGTTCACCAGAGCTTCACAGGTTGCCAATGGATTCCTCTTCCACTCCTCCATGATGACATCATCACGGAGCTGGTGGATGTTAGAGACCTTGCGCTACTCCACTTTCCGTTTGAGGATACCCCACAGATGCTCAATAGGGTTTAGGTCTGGAGACATGCTTGGTCAGTCCATCACCTTTATCCTCAGCTTCTTTAGCAAGGCAGTGGTTATCTTGGAGGTGTGTTTGGGATCGTTCTCATGTTGAAATACTGCCCTGTGGCCCAGTCTCTGAAGGGAGGGGATCATGCTCTGCTTCAGTATGTCACAGTACATGTTGGCATTCATGGTTCCCTCAATGAACTATAGCTCCCCAGTGCCGGCAGCACTCATGCAGCCCCAGCATCAGACCATGACACTCCCACCACTATGCTTTACTGTAGGCAAGACACACTTGTCTTTGTACTCCTCACCTGGTTTCTGCCACACACACTTGACACCATCTGAACCAAATAATTTTATCTTGATCTCATCAGACCACAGGAAGTGATTCCAGTAATCCACGTCCTTAGTCTGCTTGTCTTCAGCAAAGTGTTTGCAGGCTTTCTTGTGCATCATCTTTAGAAGAGGCTTCCTTCTGGGACGACAGCCATGCAGACCAATTTGATGCAGTGTGCGGCGTATGGTCTGAGCACTGACAGGCTGACCCCCCCCCCCCCCCTCAACCTCAGCAATGCTGGCAGCAATCATACATCTACTTTCCAAAGGCAACCTCTGGATATGACGCTGAGCAAGTGCACTGAACTTCTTTGGTCGACCATGGCGAGGTCTGTTCTGAGTGAAACCTGTCCTGGTAAACTGCTGTATGGTGTTGGTCACCGTGCTGCAGCTCAGTTTCAGGGTCTTGGCAATCTTCTTCTAGCCTAGGCTATCTTTATTTAGAGCAACCATTCTTTTTTTTCAGCTTCTCAGAGAGTTCTTTACCATGAGGTGCCATTTGAACTTCCAGTGACCAGTATGAGAGAGTGCGAGCGATAACACCAAATTTAACACACCTGCCCCCACAACACTTGTAGTCACATCGGCTAATGCGTTTCAAGCTTTCCCGCTTCTTCAGAGCCTTGTTTAGATATTTCTTAGTGTTGACATGCATTACACATGGCTACAGGGTGTTTGTGGCATGGCCACATTTATTTGAGCAATACTGCCAATGAACGCAACGGGGGAGATCATTTATGTTGAGGCTTTGAAACAAAGCGTCACTATCACAGCATGTGTACAACCCCGTCCAGCTGCCTTTGCAGCTTAAAGTAGTTGTTAGGCCATTATAGTATAAACATACAATCTCCTCGGTAAAATAACTTTATGTGTCACAGTTTCTGTGCTATATAAAAAAGATGCAGGTTTATACCTTATATAAGAGCATCTCCCAGTGCTCACATGACTTCTCTGCTCTCTCCTTTGCCAGGCTGACAGCTATAGTGGGAGGGCCTGAGAACTCCCGCTGACGTCAGCCGAGGAGGAGAAAGGAGAGAGAGCCGAGGGGTCACGTGAGCGCCGCAAAATACTCTGATATTAGGTAGAAATCAGCATCTTTTTTATGCAGCAGACACTGGGACACAGTGGCAGCCCATCCAGCAGGAGTCCTGTCGATACGTCTGGTCCCCTAATCTACATTCAGGGCGCCGGATCCATGAATTCCAACAAGGGTTTTTTTTAAGCACGTGATTGGAGCCAGAGGCTCTAATAGGCTTTAAAAAATGGGTGGGCTCGGGGCGCAGAGAACCGTGCCCTGAGCCCACCCAGTTGTGTGACAAGAGCAAATATTCTCTATTGCCACACTGATCCTACTCCCAGCCAATCAGGAAGTGGGTCTTGAGACCAGTCACCTGATTGGCTGAAAGGATGGGCGATCCTATTGGACACCAAGGAGAAGGAGGGAGGAGATGTACTACGGAAACTGAGATGTGATGGAAGCTGCTGCTTGCCACCCTTAGGAGCGCTGGCCAGCGGCTACCTAGATGGGGTAAGTGCGGGGCTGGATGACTGACCAACCCCCCCCCCCAAAAAAAGAACCACCAGTTGCCACTGCTGGGACACACAATGTTATTTAACAGAGGGGATGGCATGCTTATACTATAGCTATGATAGCAGCAGGAGGGAAAAGCTGGGGAGTGGAAAGAGCTGACAGGCAGGGAGGGGAGGGGGGAGAGGACGGGGGAGAGCAGAGTGGAAAGCTGCAGATGACGGAGGCACATAAACTGACCACAGTGTCAGGGCTTAGTAGCCTTGATAAACCGTAGTCAGTTTACAGGGGGGAGGGCAGAACCAGGCAGGATCAGCCAGGTATTTTAGGTGATACAGTGGGCTAAATTACAAAGCAAAAGCACTGTGCTGTTATTCATACTTTAACCTCCCTGGCGGTATGATTATTTTGGATTTTAGGTGCTAAAAGCGGTACCATTATTTTGCATGAAAATTTGGCGTTTTATATTGTAGTCCTGCAATTCTTAGGAATAACTCACTTAAATCTGTCCAAACCAGAGTCTAGCAGACATCCCGGGTATGATAAAGTTTGAAAAATGAAATCATAAATTATAATATAATAAATAATTATAAATAATTGTACCAAATAATAATATAACAATAATAAAAATAATTCAATAATGTAATCAAATCAAAAACACTGAAATTTGCTCAGTTGCAGAATTGTCACTGTCATTACTTTTCAGTATTTGATGACGGATCTCCCCACAAATCGCTATTGCTCAATTCTGCGAGTGATTCCAATTTATTATCGCTGTTTTCTAGCTGGTCTAAAACCATTTTTGGTGTAAAAGGACAGTTTGGTTGCTATGGACAATCTCCAGTTTCCAGGCATAAAGAACAGTTTTTATTACATAAAACTGCATGCAGGACACTGGACAGACCACTAGGGACAACGGGGATGTGAAATATTTACATACAGCAATGTAATCTGTAAGATTACATTATACTGTATGTTTACTGTTTGTTTTACTTTTTGAATTTGTCGCCGATCTCTGTGCCCGTGCGTCGCAACGTTTGCAGGGCCCGGAGATTGGCGATGTGATGCATCGAGCGAGACACGGCTCGCTCGTACAGCGGGGAGACAACGCTGGATCCGAGGGAGAAGGTGAGTAAACGTCCTCCTGGATCCAGCGATGCGGTCCCGAGTCTGGCTCGGGGATACCGCTTTTGGTATGAAAATTCCACCCCCAGCCAGACTCGGGAATACCGTCAGGGGGGTTAAAGGAACAGGATCCTTTTTTTTTTTTTTTTTTTAGGGTAACAAACACTTTAAGGGGGTGAGCAATTAGGGTTTGGTAAAAAACGTAGCTCAACTGCCTCCCCAACTGCAAGTGTAACTGAGCCCTTATTAAATAGATATAGCAAAGCACTTTCAATGGTATATTTAGCAAACTAAAAGGAAACAAATAGAAGTTCATTGTTAGGGTTTATATACACTTTAGGCTATGCTTGGTGAAAAAAATAAATAAATAAAAGATCCGATATGCTTAACTGGAGTCCCTGCGAGATGCTTCCATTGTTATAGAGCTGATACATTTCAGCAGTGTCACTAGATATGAGATGAGCCATCGTAGGTGCTACAGGCCTTTTCTACTGGTGATAAGATTAATCTTAGCATTTTCCTTTGATTTCAGAATAACCCATTTTATGTCAGAGCTGGAGTAGACATAATGTATATAAACCATTGTTTAAGCGGCACATTTTAATAACAAAGCGAGGCAAGGCTCAGATCTATGTCATTTCTTTTGGTCTTTTTTTTTTTTCCGTGGAAAAACTATTAACATGTTTCATTACTTTCCTTTGCCACAGGGACGCATTCACTTCTTACTCTGCAAAGCTGTATTCGGTAAATTTCACTAATACCTCTTATCTTATACTTCAATGATGCTAGCCCGGGGCTATTTCTATTGCTCCGCTGTAACTGACACAAAGGAATAATTCCAGTTTACTTCTGATAACTTCTCAGTCTTGAATTTTAAGGGACAAAATAAAAGGCAGACGGCTGAAGACAGAGCTCATTGTAAAGATGCATTTAAAGCAAAACAGGGATTGGAAGATACCCCAAGGCAAGAATGATAAGAGAAGTCTAACATAACTTTTTACCATAGAACAAAATATATACTAATTAACGCACCTTGAAATTTAAGGGAGTCTGACACCCTTGTTTCTACTCCTCCGCATATAAACCAGAAAGAACATGTTTCTATATAAAATGAATTGTGTAAAGAGCTTAAACGTTTTGAAGGAAAGAGGTTTTGGATCAATTTGTAAGGAATTTGTTAATTGTCAGGTGGTATTCTTGTATATTTGACTGGTGCGTTTAACACACGGAAGGGTGCCTTTTATCTTATAGAAAGAGTGCTGAGAGCAGTGCTGATTGTAAGGGCTGAATGCATGAAATGCGTAATTATGATTACAAGAATTCCATGATTTAAAGAAACAAACACTGCGTCAGTGCTCCCTCGTGTGACCGAAAGCCTAGGCCAGTGATGGCGAACCTTGACACCCCAGATGTTTTGGAACTACATTTCCCATGATTTTCAACTACACTGCAGAGCGCATGAGCATCATGGAAAACATAGTTCCAAAACATCTGGGGTGCCAAGGTTCGCCATCAATGGCCTAGGCAATCAAAATGAAGAAATGCCATCAGAACACCAAAGCTTCCTCAAAAGGGTCCAAAGCTTTATTCACATAGTCACACGGTACACATACGGCAATGTTTCGGAGCCATGTAACACTTTGTTTTCTAGGGTGACACTTGCCTGACGAAGGGGCCCTACGTGGCTCCGAAACACCAATACCTTAAGATTGCAGTACAATAAGATAAAATTATGGGGCCAGCACTATTTTTTCACTTTTCCTCAGCCTTCTATTGTTTTTAGTCAGGCTGATCCTGTGTGGTAGACATACAGTGAAATAGCAGGATAATCAAGGCACAACTATTGGGCAACAATGGTAACCAGGAAGCCAAGTCTATTTAATTAAAGTAAAAAAGTCTTCCTCTAAATGTACATTTTCCCAAAAGCATGTGGACACCCTTACAAATGACTAAGTTACCAGTGAAGGGTACTGTTAATTCTACAGCATACAAAGTCGTTATAAACAATTGTGTGTTTCCAATCTTGTGGCAAACGTTTGGGGAAGGTCCTTTTCTGTTCCAGCCTGTCTGTGCCCCTGTGCACAAAGCCAGGTCCACAAAGACACAGGGCTGATTTGCTAAAACGGGAGAATGCAAAATCTGATCTAGCTCTGCATAAAAACCATCCAGTTTTTTTGTCAAAGCTTAATTGAACAAGCGGAGTTAGAAGCTGATTGGCTACCATGCACAGCTGCACCAGACTTTGTACTCTCCAGTTTTAGTAAATCAACCCTATGGTCTCATTAGTTTGGTGTTGAAGAACTCGAGTGGCCTGCCTGGAGTTCTGACCTCAACCCTACCCCTTAGATATCTTTGAGCCCTGATTCTGCACCACATTTTCTCATCCAACCTCAGCATAGGACCTCACAAATGCTCTTTTGGCTGAATGGGCACATGTTCCTACAAGCACACTTCAAAATCTGGTAGAAAGCCTACCCAGAAGAGTTAAGGCTGTTAAAGCTGATAGGAGGGGCTCCATATTAATGTTCATGGTTTTCGAACCAGTCGGAGTTGGGCTTTATCCAGATCCCTTTCACCAGTGTAGCACCTTTTTATATAGGTGCTAGGAATTGGATGAGTTTGAGTTAGTTGTGTTTTTGATAGGTACATTTAGTAGCGGCACTGTAGTTAGTGTGGCTGTATTGGTTAAGTAGATAAAAGCATATTCTGCTCACTGCATTCAGTGAAGCTGCAATCTGCTGGTCAGGTCTGCTCAGTGTGATCAGCTGCTGCCAGTCTCATCTATAGCTTCCTCTGTATTCAGAGACGTTTCTGGATAACAGGTGTGGAGCTATTCAAATGGCAGCATGAATATTGATACAGACCAGGCCTATCCCAAAGAGGCAGGCTCTGATGGCATTCAGGGTAACTGAATATATTCTGTGAGCACACTGAGCCCAGGGTCTTTTGCCAGAGTGGATTAGTCCAGCCTGGGGGGCACACTGCCCTCCCAGGCTGCTGCTGCTGTTGGTGATGTGTCAGGTGGGTGACCTGAGGGGCTTGAACGCTGAGACCCAGGAGCTAAAAAGAGATGACTGAGGGGGGCTGACTTATGAAGATCTGGTCTGATATCACAGGAAGGTTTCGCTTGGAAGATGGATGGAGGCTACCAACTGTCCTTGGGCTTTGGGAGTACAGCTGCTGGAGAGATCTTGGGAACCCTTATGCTTTTGCTACCCTTCTGGTACGATATAGTAATCCATGGGTCTATTTAAAGGGTTCACCGGCTGGTGTCCTGAAGACCTTTGTCTACAGTACCTAATCTTCTATTTAAAGGGACTCTGCTCTTGTGACTCTAACTACTAAGCTGAAGTCTATTGTTTGTTTCAAGTCTGGACAGTATCGCTTGCTCTAAAGAATACCTAAATCCTCAGTTTACATAGTTCTTGTTTTTAGAGTATCCCACCTCTACCCTCAATCCTACCCGTGTTCTCAAAAAATAAAAAAACACAAAACAACATCCTCTAGACTGGTTATTGAAGAAACATGTAAATTAGACTGTATGCCTGGTTATGGGGCAAAACCTGTGGGGAAGACCTGGACAGTAATCATACGGCTCCTACCGGAGTAGTGTTATACCTGTATATCTGTAGACTACAGTTCCCCTTTAATGGTGTAGCACCCTCCTAGGTAAGTGCTAGTGAGCGTATATAGTTTTTGTTTGGGTTTCTCTGCTTAACAGGGAGACAGCTAGGCAAATGTATGTGCTGTCTGCTTAACAGAGAGCTGTGATTGATTGATTGATAGAGTCTGCTCAGTGTGCTCTGGTGCTGCTCATGCTGTTTTGGAGATTTCACACTGGTCCAATAGTAATGAGATATATTGGACAGTGGGTGGAAACGTGACAGGTGACAGCATGGATGTAGATACAGCCCATGCTATTTAGAAGGGGATGTGCCCCAAGGAATGCTGGGTACCTGTAACTAAGTCTGAAGAGCACATGGGCTCATGGTCCAGTCTTCCTCTGAGAGAGGTCCAGGTAGGGAGGAGGCTGCTACCTCTCCCCAGCACAGGCTGCCATGCGGCCCGAGGTGGTTGATCTGAGAGCCTGAAACCTTGAAGCTTCAATCCATGGATCCTTTGCAAGCTGACCAAGGAAGGATGTCTATGGATCTGGTCTGGTATCACTGGTATAGAGTGTCGCTTGGATGTTGGAAGGAGACTACCAGCTGTCCCTGGGCATTTTGTGAATACAGACCCCCTAAAGGGATCTCTAAGACTGTGTGTGCTACTAAAATCCCCCTTTTGCTCCAAGAAGTCAGCATACTGGGTGCGTGTGAGCTAAAGGGGACACTGGATAGTGTCTTGAAGATGAAAAGTCCACTGAGTTCCTTCTTCTACAAAGGGACTTGTTTATTCCATACAGGCGCTGTATGGTTCTAAAGATAATCTGCTATACAGTTCTACAGAGAGAGTTGTCTTCACTTGTGCAAAGTTAATTTGGAGTATCCTACAGATTTCCTTCTCCTATCCAAGTTCTCCAAAAAAAAACATAAAAACACATCCCCTAGACTGGTCATTGGAGACAACGAGCGGAAAAGAGTGTGTATACCTGGCTGTGTGAAAATGCCATGTAACTGGCTGTGGGAGACCTGGGTACAAATATTTAGCAACCCCTATGGGGGCAGTGCTACAATGGCTTTTCCCGATAAAACATTGAATAATTTGCTCTTGTGCTATAATCCATGTCTTTTTGATGAAAAGGCATGCAGTTTTTACTGGTAGTCAGGGTCAAGATAGTCATGTTATGACTATTTGGTCCCTTTAAATAAGAACCATGAGCTTATTTGTATTCTATTCACAATAGAGCTGCATATATTTCTTCCTTCTGTCTGAGCCTTTAGATTGAAAGGAATAGCTCTTACGGTAAGCGAGTAAGCCTTCCTACAACAAGAAAGAGAATTGAAAGTTTAGCAAGTTTTCCACAGAACTGTAAACTCCGCTCTGGGAAGATGACAGCTGATCGCAGAGTTTTCCCACAGTCCTACGTGGTTAATTACCCCTCCCAACTATTATGCCTATTTGTGAAAACACGCCATTCCGTTTAGAATTGTGTTAATAATATGATGTAATTTTCTCAGGGATGTGATAAAAGGGATGTAAATAGCGCAGAGCTGGAGGTTATGGTAGAACTTGTCACTTTTATGTTCCGTATGTACTATGGACTCACAACATTTGGAGACCGGTGAACATCTGTTACTGTCCCTGAACCTCATGTGTTCAACTAAATCAGCGCTAACTGTATCTGGAGACCAGCAAGGCAAGCGATTGCAGCCAGAATTTTGTGTAATTATTTCAATTTGGGCGACTGCCAAATAAAGTCTTCAAAACCTGCACAGAACAAATTAATACTTGTCAAAGCGAAGGCTGCTGCCAGCAGGAAATTATTAGGGGGGGGGGGGGGCAACTGCTCAATAGTAACAGTTTGTCCTTGAGAGCTTTGCATAAAAATATAGCGTTTTGCCATGCATTTTAATGCTGAAATATTACGGCTTCTTTACTTACTAGAACCCTTGAACAAGGCTGTTTTATGATGTGTCAATCAGATGATCGTGGGGCTTACAGTGCATCCGATCATCTTGACAAACACAGTTTAAAGTAAACCTGTCACAAACCTGGGCAATTTAAATCATGATGAAAAAAATGCATAAGCATAAATGATCAATAGAGGCTTCTGAAGATATGTGCAGATCTCAGCTTTTCTGTAGAAAGTCAAACTTGGCCTGTACCTACTAAGCCTCCCTATTGGTCTTGTTATGTCATTGGTTGCCTCGTTAACAAGGTAAGAAAAGGTTACATTTTTGCTTAAATTTATTGGAAGAGTTGAGATTTGCACATAACTTTAGCTACTCACATATCTGAATCTGCTGATCATTTTTACTAAAAGTAATCTTTGCTTACGTATTTAAAAGAGAAGCGTGGGAATGTTTCTTTTTGTAGAATCATACTTACTTAACTGGATTCAGCATTGCTCAGATGCTGCATCTGTCCCTCGCCGGCTCTAACACTGAGAACTGAGCGATGGTCGGCCTTTGATCGCTTGATTCTAACAGCTCTGTGAGCAGAGAGATGGTAACTGTCAGTCACTGCTCTCTGTCTCCCCGCATTCATTGAAACACTGGGCTGTGGAGGGGGCGAGAGCAGCTGGCTCAGGCCCTCAGTGGCCCCACTGAGAGGCTGAGCCGGGCGTTGGTCTAGGCATGTGGGCGGATCCTGAGCATATGGTCGTAATCTTTTCTGAGCCTGGACCGGCCCTGTGATGTCAGGAGACAGCGGACTTCAGCCCACTTTCTGCTGAAAACAGGTCACAGGGTTGCTGATCCACAGGAGAAGTACAGCCAAAACGAGCTTTGGCTGTACGTGTCCTTTAATTCATTGCTTTCTCAGTCTAGGTGTGTGACATTGTGTCCTAGTCAGTGATTCACTAGGTAGTGAAGCAAGAACAACCCTAAGAACCCCTGCAACCTAAAAAAACAGTGGTGGTTCGTGCTGAAAATTTTTAGGGGGGGGGGGGGCGCAAACAAGCTGAAAAATATTGAACCCCCCCCCATCAAATGCAGCCACTATGCCCATCAATTGCAGCCATTGTGCCCATCAATTGCAGCCACTGTGCCCATCAATTGCAGCCACTGTGTCCATCATATGCAGCCACTGTGCCCATAATATGCAGCCACTGTGCCCATCATATGCAGCCACTATGCCCATCCATTGCTCACACTGTGTCCCTTTAAACGCAACCACTGTGCCATATCAAATGCTGCCAGTGTGCCCCCCGTCGGCCCCCCGCTGCACTTACCTGTTTCGGTGGGACAGCTCCTTGATGTCTTCTCCCATCCTCTGCTATGATTGGACACCTGGCATCCAATCACAACACCTGTCATTTCAGACAATAAGGTGATGGGTAACAGATCCAAGCACCTGATTGGCGGACAGGTGGTTTAGTGTTAGGAAAGCGAATATTCATTTGCTTTTCTAACACAGCTGAGTGACCCGTAAGCAGGTCAGTTTTTTTGACACCTATTAGAGCCTATGACTCTAATCAGGTGTAATTCAGGCGCAGTGCGTCCGACAAGGGGCCTGGCACCTGAATAGGGGGTGGCAGAGGCCATAGATAGATTCATGCAATGCATGAATTTATCTATTGGTGCTAGAGGGGGTAGCACTCCTGCGCCCTTATGGATGTACCACCACTGATAAAAAGCATAAAAGGTAATTAATGTCTCCTTCTCCATATTTCTGTAGGACAGCACCTGGCTACAGAGGTATTAAACTGTAAACCAGAAATGTAATGTATTGCAGCTTACCAATCCTTAGATGTGGTGGCTGCATACATTTTTTGTAGGCTTTTTCCCCCTCTCTTTTCACTCGATGATCTGGTCAGTAACACACCTCCTGTATTGGAGTGCCTCCACTCTGGATGAAGGAGACCATGGGGCACCTTTGGACATTGTCTGTCTGGGGGGAGGGGAGACTCAGATGTACTGGCAGATTTAGGCAGGCCATACATGATTTGAGCTGTGTATAGGCAGGCTAAACTTGGGTACAACCAGCATGCCGGGTTTTACCTGCAATTATCGCTAGTGGCTGCTATAGCGATGTCTTCCAAAGACTTGAATGGAAGGAGAAATTAGCTGGATTCCCCCATCGACACGGACAGTGATGTGGGAGTCCCTCCTGTCGGGCCATTGTCTTCTCCTAACTTACCTCGCCCTCCCCTGCTCGCCCGGCAGGAGGGATCCCTACATCAAAACTGTCTCTGTTGATGGGGGAATTGAGCAGATTTCTTTCCTGCAACCCATGGCTCCAGGGAAGACATTCACTCCCTGTATGGTCGGCCTTAGATAGACTAACACATTGAAGCCAAACTCCAGCTCACAATTTATAAGCTGTTACAGCAAACAGTTTTTTTTTTGCTTTTGGGTTAAAGGTTTTACATAACTAAAAGCTGATCATTGTAAGCACCCCTGACATTGGTAAATGGTTTGCCTCAACCCTCTAATGCATACATTTTGCAGGAGAGCTTATTGTTTTGAAGAACAACAGATTTACTAGCACGATCTCCAGGTAACAATAAAGGAAAGCAAACCTAAAAAAGAAAGCAAATGCAGCCGTCACAACTGCTTATTGGTAAACTGCAATATATTAAATGTTTGCTTTTGGGTTTATTACCTATTTAATCAAATCTGTAAATGAAATCCTTTTATGTTTTACCTAACTCTTACATTCAACCAGCGGCTTAAAGTATAATGAAAGCCAAAACATTATTATTTAGTTTTGGACAGAGTAGAGGAGCAATAAAATGCTGGTCAAGTTATATTGCTGTCTATATAAGATACATTTCTTGTTAGTGAGATTTATCTGCTTTATTAGTCCTGTTTACCATTATCACAGGGAGCGAAAGTAACAGAAAATTTGGGTTGTCACCAGAACAAGAATACAGGGGAAATCTTCCACTGGTGATTTTCTCTTACTTCTTGTTTTTGCTATGGGACAGGAAGTGAAGGGAAATCTCCCCAATGGGACACAGTAGGCAAAAAAACGTAGGGTATACCCTCTCTTACACTATCCAAAATGAAAAAAAAGTCTTTATTTCCATTTTAACCACTTAACCCCAGGAAGGTTTACCCCCCCCCCCCCCCTTCATGTTGGAACAGGAAGGGGCCATCCCCAAACTGTTCCCAGACAATTGCGAGCCTGTAAGACATTAAATTGATGTCCCTTTCTTCTCCATAAATAGAGCTTTCTTTTGGTGGTATTTGATCACATCTGCAGTTTTTTTTTTTTTTGCACTATAAACAAAAGACTGACAAGTTTTAAAAACAAGCAATATTTTTTACTTCATGCTATAAAACACATCCAATAAAAAAATGTAAAAAAATCAAATTTCTTCATCAGGTTAGGCCGATATGTATTCTGCTACATATTTTTGATAAAGAAAATTCCCAATAAGCGTATATTGATTGGTTTGCAGAAAAGTTATAGCGTCTACAAACTAAGGAATATTTTTATAGAATTTTTTTATTTTATTTTTATTTTTTTACCAGTAATGGCGGTGATCAGCAATTTTTGGCGGGACTGCAACATTGCAGTGGACAAATCGGACACTTTTTGGGGACCAATGATCAATACAGAGATCAGTGCTAAATAATATGCACTGTAACTGTACTAATGACACTGGCAAGGAAGGGGTTAACATCAGGGGTAATCAAAGGGTTAAATGTGCTCCTAACTGTGGGGGGAATGCTGTGACTGGAGGAAGACAGAGATCTGTGTTTCTGCTCTCTCACAGAACTGCGGCAGACTGCCATTCTGCCTCTTCAGAGAACGATCAGGGGATCTTGGCAGACATCACGTCCACTGGATCCGCTTATTGGCTCCTGCTGTGTCAAATCAAAGCGGAAGCGAGTCGCTGGAGGCACACGCGTCCCAGACCCACTGCATGCAAATCACGTACCTATACGTGATTTCGTGCAGGAGTGCCACCCTGCCACAGTATATCTGCGTGGGGGCGGTCCTTAAGTGGTTAATCCCTAAAACCCTAATCTTAACATTTAACCTTAACCCCAACCTTACCTCCTAAAGGGAAGATTTGCTATATTAAAGGGGACATTTAAAATGTTAATTGTGGTCTAAACAGCACCCTGAAAATGTATCTTTTGTTTTGAATTTCCCCTAAAATTGCTTAGGTACTCCCAGGGCCGCTGATAGAAATCATGGGGCCCCGTACAGCCTACCTGACAGGGCCCCCTTCAGTTCCACGCTTGGCCCTGCCCCTGGTCCCTCCTTAAGGCTGGGTTCACACCATAGCGATGCGGGAACGCCGCAAATCCGCGGCGTTTTCCCGCATCGCATGCCTCCCGCCGGCAGTTCACACTGCCCTATGCGGACTGCTGGGAGTGTCAATGAAATGTTAATGACACCCCCAGATCCGTCCGCATATCGCAGTGCGATCTGCACACTCGCACAGGAATCGGATCGCATGGTGTGAACACCCATGCAATCCGATTCTGCTGCGGACCAAAAAAAGGGTCCCGTGCGAGTTTGCGGCGGGAGCGATGCGAATTCAGCCATACTATCTGTATGGCTGAACTCGCATCGCTACAGAGATCGGATGTGATTTGCACTGCAGTGCGGTGCGAATCACATCCGGATCTCCCACCCGCAGCATTGTGAACCTAGCCTTAGCCCCACTCCTGGCCCCTCCCCAGACCTTGCCTTGAAAAAAAGTGCAGACTTGTCTACAAGTGATATTTATTTTCTTGTGGTGGTATTTGGTCACCTTTGCGGTTTTTACTTTTAAAAAAAACAAAAAAATAAAAACTATTTTGAAAAAAAAACAAAAACACACATATATATATATATATATATATATATATATATATATATATATATATATATATATACACACACACATACATATATATATATATATATGTGTGTATATATATATATATATATATATATATATATATATATATATGTATATGTATATATATATATATATATATATATATATATATATGTATATATATATATATATATATATATGTATATATATATATATATGTATATATATATATATATATATATATATATATATATATATATATATATATATATATATATATATATATGTGTATATATATATATATATATATATATATATATATGTATGTATATATATATATATATACACATATGTATATATATATATATATATATATATATATCCACATATATATATATATATATATATATATATATATATATATATATATCCACATATACATATATATATATATATATATATATATATATATATATATCCACATATATATATATATATATATATATGCTGCTGCAGTAGTATTAGTAGATCTCGAATCAACACACCTGGCCCCAGGAGTCACTTTTTCCATGATCTTGCTGCTGCCTAGAGTGCCGGTGTCCAAAAACTACTCCAGTCATGCCAGCTGCTTCTTTTTTTCTTCTGCCACTGGCGGCCCCGCTCGCTTCACTGCTTCAGAGCAGAGGGAGAGGAATTACGCCGTGGCGCCAGGAAACGACATGCTGGCCGGGACTTGAGCCAGCATGAGGAGCGGGCGCGGAAGAGACATTCTTCCGCGCCCGAAATAGAAAAAATAGTCCCTCCCCCTGTCGCCACCTGCAGATACTGAGCTCAAAATAAAAAAAAATAAAAAAATAAAAAAGTAACAGGGGGGAAGGGGAGGATGAAGCAGACAGATGTTTGGTCATGGTGGCTGGAGGATTTTTTATTTTTTTTCATATTAATTAGTTCTGTGGACAGGTTTCCCGGGCCCCCCCTGCTGGCCAGGCCTGGTACAACAGGGCCAGTTGTACTGGCCTATCAGCGGGCCTGGGTACTCCTGTGCCTACAGCCTCAGAGTTATATATCTTTAGATGATCTTCAGTGTGAGATCATCTAAAGCACTGCTGCATCTGTCTATTATGTCTCACTGGATTTGGAGTGACATTTGGTGTACTTACTACTGTGCCGCTTACTGTTCTCCTTGCTGGAGGCTCTTGCACGAGGAAGCACAACCCTTCCTCTACCAACATTCCCACCTCTGCACAGAGACACAGTGCAGAACAAGACAAAGTTATTAATGGGGGAAGGGATCAGATGCAGGGAGATCACAGGCAATGATGGTGACTAGGCTTTCACCTTCTGCCGTTTTTGGCACAGCTTCCAATTCAATTCCTTTTTGAACCTAACCTAAAATGATAAGTAAATGCTTAATTTTGAGTTTGACAAAATGTAGAGGGATTAGAACAGCTGTCATGTTTTTCATTGCTGTCTGTGTCCCTGTTAGGGAGATTCATTCTCTCTATTTGTCCTTTTTACCGTTGTGACTGTCACTGAAATAAATCTTTGTGTTGTCACCAGAACAGGAATGGAGCGGAAATATTTCAATGGGGACACTATATCTGGTGACAGCCAGGGTTTCCCTCACTTTGGAAGGATTTCCTCTAATGTTCTGCTTTGGCTATGGGAAAGGAATTAATTAAAGTATAATCTCCCCAATGTAATACAGATGGCAAAAAAACTTGAAAGGGGTTACCACCATTCCTTATTCTATTCAAAATGAAAAACAAGGTTCTGCCTACCCTAAGCTCCAAAATTTAAAACTGCAAGGGGGTAGAATTTTTGACAGATAAGTTTGTCAGATTTTATATGCGCTTGTATACTTTCAGCACATTTCTGACATTTGCCAGATGCAGAGAATGGAGTGCCGGGTCTGTGTGCAACATACACAAGACATTAGCGGCTACCCAATGGCTAAAGAAGAGTAAAGCAGAACACAGAATAAGTGATGGAGAAGATGGCAGGGGGACAGAGTGGTGACAGTGAGCCTGGATCTGCTAGTCCTGGAGAAAGGCATGCCAGTAGGTATGTGTACCATAAAGTGCAAGTATGTTGTACATACTTGCACTTTATGGCAAGAATTCCACCAACCCCCCCCCATTATAGAGTTGATTAATAATGCCAAACATACAACCTCTCCTAGGTGTATGCAGCATCAATCTGTGCTGCATCTGTCCCCCACTGCCTCTATGACTGAGAACTGAGCAATTGAAGACCACTGATTGCTCAGTTCTTGGCAGAGAGGCAAGAGAGTTAGCAGAGAGCTTGTGACTGTCAGCCACTGGCTCTCTGCTCTGCTCCTCCAGCACTTACTGGAGTGCCAGGCTGTGGAGGGGGTGGGAGCAGCTGGCGCTGAGTCTGGACAGGCTGTATGACATCAGCTAACAGTGGACTTTAGCATACTGTTGGCTGAATACAGGTAACAGGAGTGCACTCTTCTGACCCACAGGAGAAGTAGGGCTAAAATAGCTTTGGCCTTACCTACATAGTTATATAGTCAGTCAGGTTGAAAAAAATACACAGGTCCATCTAATTCAACCAATAAAATAAATAAAATAAATCATACAATCCCTTATACACAATCCCCACAGTTGATCCCGAGGAAGCAGAAAAACCCCAGCAAAGCATGATCCAATTTGCTACAGCAGCAGGAAAAAATCCTTTCTGATCCCCCGAGAGGCAATCAGAGTTTCCCTGGATCAACTTTACCTATAAATGTTAGTACCCAGTATATTATGTGCATTTAGGAATTAAATCTACAGAGCTGGCCAGAACCAGCTATTGAGGGAGTCTATTAAACATGTTTACAGGTCTTATTGTGAAGAAACCTTTCCGTCTTTGGAGATGAAATCTCTAGAGCAGCCATTCTCAATCAGAGTTCCTCCAGAGATGGCTAGGGGTTCCCTGAGCTGTGGCTGATTTACCTCTTGTTTGATGGTGCCTCCATACTTTTAAACCAATGCCACTTGGAGGAGCCAGTGGTATGGAACCAATGCTCTGTAAGAGGACCAATCTTACCACCATTGTAAAAAATGGGATTCTTCTCACTGACCACCAAAGTAAGGCGCATTGTTCCCACTGACCCCAAAGGAATTGGTTTTATCAGGGATTCCCAGAGACCTGAAAATTATTTTAATGGTTCCCCTGGGGTAAAAAGGTTGAGAAAGGATGCTCTAGAGTGCCCCTTGTTCTCTATGATGACTTTAAAGCTGAGGTTCACCCTAAAGTGGACCTTCCGCTGATTGGAATCCTCCCCCCTCCGGCGCCACAATTGGCACCTTTCAGGGGGGTGCAGGTACCTGTACAGTACAGGTATCTGCACCCACTTCCGGCGTAGATTCTGCAGAAGGTACGCCCCTTTCTGCAGAATCTACGCCCCTTTCCGAAAGTCCCCCGCTGCCTGCTGGGAAACACACGGATCCCAGAGACAGCGGGGACCATCCTTATTGCGCAGCGCGACTCGCGCATGCGCAGTAGGGAACCGGGAAATGAAGCCAAAAGGCTCCACTTCCTGATTCCCATACCCAAGATGGCAGTGGCAGCACCCGAGAGACGATCGAGAGATCGGCTTCGGGTGCCGACATCGCGGGCGCGCTGGGCGGGTAAGTGTCACTATTTTAAAAGTCAGCAGCTGCAGTATTTGTAGCTGCTGGCTTTTAAAAAAACAAAAAACGGTGGAACTCCCGGCGGACTCCCGCTTTAAAGTGAATAACTCAACACCAAGTTCACTACATGGACCCCTTATATATTTGAACATGTTGATCATATCTCCCCTTATTCTCCTCTTCTCAAGAGAGAATAAATTCAGTTCCTCTAATCTTTCCTCATAGCTCAGCTCCTCCATGCCTCTTATCAGTTTGGTTTCCCTTCTCTGCACTTTCTCTAGTTCCCTGATATCCTTTTTGAGAACTGGTGCCCAACACTGAACTGCATATTCCAGATGAGGTCTTACTAATGATTTGTACAGGGGCAAAATTATATCTCTCTCTCTCTCTGGAGTCCATTCCTCTCTTAATACATGAAAGGACTTTACTCGCTTTGGAAACTGCAACGCGGCATTACATGCTATTATTGAGCTTGTGATCTACCAAAGCCCCCAGATCCTTCTCCACTATGGATCCCCCAGTTGTATCACCCCTAGTATGTATGATGCATTTATATTCTTAGCCCTTAAGTGCCTAACTTTACATTTATCAACATTAAAGGGGTTGTAAAGGTTCGTTTTTTATTTTCTAAATAGGTTCCTCTAAGCTAGTGCATTGTTGGTTCACTTACCTTTTCCTTCGATTTCCCTTCTAAATGTTTTTCTCTTTGTTTTCTTTGTCTGAATTTCTCACTTCCTGTTCCTCCTCAGTAAGCTGTTCAGTAAGCTGTTCTGGCTGACTAACCACCAGCTCGGATGATGGTGAGAAGTTTACTGAGGAGAAACAGGAAGTGAGATATTCAGACAAAGAAAAAAAACATTTAGAAGGGAAATCAAAGGAAAAGGTAAGTGAACCAACAATGCACTAGCTTAGAGGAACCTATGTGAAAATAAAAAATGAACCTTTACAACCCCTTTAACCGTTTAAAGACCAGCCGCCGCAGTTATACTGGTCCCAAAAAAGGGTCAAAAGTGTCCGATCTGTCCATCGCAATGTTACAGTCCCGATAAAAATCACAGATCGCCGCCATTACTAACACTAAAAATGCCATAAATCTATCCCCTATGTTGTAGATGCTATAAAATTTGCGCAAACCAATAAATATATGCTTATTGCGATTTTTTTACCAAAAATATATAGAAGAATACATATTGGCTTAAACTGATGAAGAAATTAATTTTTTTTTTTGGATATCTATTATGGCAAAAAGTTAAAAATATAGTTTTTCTCTCAAAATTTACAGTCTGTTTTTGTTTATAACGCAAAAAAAAAAAAAAAAAAAAATGCAGAGGTGATCAAATACCACCAAAAGAAATTTGTGTGAAAAAAAGTTCATAAATTTTGTTTGGGTACAGTGTCGCATGACAGAGCAATTGTCAGTTAAAGAAACACAGTGCCATATCGCAAAAAATGGCCTGGTCATTTTAAAGTGGTGTTCCACACACAAAAAAAATAATGCTTAAAATTCCTAAAAAAAGAAAAAAAAAAACATTTGGAAATTTTCCTTTTTTTAACTCACCTCTAAATGCCTGTTGCTAGGGAGTCCCTCGTAGTCTGCCTCCTTCAGTGCCCGGGCTCCTGACGTCACGTCCCCTCGGCGCAGGAAGGGCTCAGCTCTGCCCCCGCCCTCCTGTCAGTCATCTGGGACACGTGACAGGTCTCAGATGACTGCGCGGGCAATCACGGCGGGCAGCGCCACTCGCACATGCGCAGTGGGTGCCCGGCTGTGAAGCCACAGCCGAGTGCCCACAGTTGCAATGCCGGCGCCTCCGAGAGGAGGGGGGGATGAGCGGGGCTTCGTTCCCCCACATCGCTGGACCCTGAGACTGGTAAGTATCCGATTATTAAAAGTCAGCAGCTGCGGTATTTGTAGGTGCTGATTTAATTTTTTAAAATTTTTTTTAGGGGAAACTCCTCTTTAAGGGGTCAAATCCTTCCAGTCCTTAAGTGCATAACCTCATTTGCCAAATAGTTGCCCAGTTAACCAGTGCATTGAGGGTGGCTTGTAAGTTGGAGACATCATGTAAAGGACATTATTCCACTGCATAGCTTGGTGTCATCTGCAAAGACTTCTCTTTTAAGTTCTACTTTAACCTCATGAACATAGTAACCCATGCATTCTTTGCCAGATGCTACTGTGCCTGAACCCTCATGCCAAATTCATGCTGGGACCAACTCAGTACTGTAATATCAATTGTGGGTATCCTGGTCCCTTCCTTGCACTGGTTACTTATTCAATAGTCCTGAGTTTTTCTTAAAAGAAGAGTTTCAGTCTTAACATTTTTACAAATGCTAATGGTATAACTACTTCAAACTCTGAATATAACTTATTAAACATTTTTTTATCAACCTGAATCTGTGAGGGCTTCTAATACACAATTAATAGGCAAACTAAATCAGATATTCTAAAAATGGTTATCTGTAATAATATGAATCCTCACTCCTAAATTGTTATAATGCTGCTTTATTTCACAGAGATTGTTTGATGCTAGATTTCTTTCTTGTATTCTCTCCTTGTCACAGCAGAAGTTTAAGGCAGTAAGTCCATTGTATTCTGCTTGAGCTTGGTGCTGATAACAGACATGAAAGAAAATTAAAAATCTTTGTGAAAACCCAATTTAAAGTGCTACTAAACCCAGGACCCTGCATTCACTATACCTGGTCTCCCACAGTACACAGAACATGGAAAAACAATTATTTTAGTAAATATAAACCGCTAAATACCTTTTCTCATCAGCAATATATAGCAGTCTTGTGACTTCTATTGGTGTTTGGTTAAAGCTTGTAGGAGTTTTCATTCTCCTCCGACTGTCCTATGAGGCTGCAGGACCCCTGACTTTCTGTCTGGACAGTACTGATTGACCCTGTGCTGATCACATGCACTCTCCCCAAAAAAAACAAATTCTCTAGTAATCCAAGACTCCAAGGCTCTGTTCTATCAGGAGATGGATTGAGGACTGTGGAAGCAGGAGATGATCAGAGAAGACAGGATCAAACACCCTTTTTGCACACTCTCCATGGTGGTTGGTCACATTACTCATCACTTCTTGTCAGCATGTCTTACCATGCTATCGCTGAGGAGCACTTGTTGGATTGCTCTCCATGCCTGCCATTCCATCTTGTCCTGTTAGCACTGCTGGACCCTTTGAATCCCATACCCACATTTCCCAGGTCAGACATTTCCAGGCGACTACCATTAGGTCATGAGCAAGTGATGTCTTGCAGATTTACAACTGTGTGTGCATAAACCCCTGAGGAAGTGAAACTATGTCATAAAATGTGTGGGGTTACATAGATGCATGCCTATTATGAATTGATCTTTGAAACACTGTACTTGGCTATGGAATGAATATGGATATATTGACCTATCTGCTTGACTATATGGCAATTATGTCACCGTTGATCTGTTTGGAAATTGCATTTACCAATAAATCTTTACTTTATTGATTTTATTTCTGAGTGTGTTGTGCCTCAAAAGTCCCATGGGCAATTCATGTACACAGTGAGTATAACAAGCATGCTTTACTGCATATACAGACTGATTTTACTTTTGTGGGTTTAGTAACATTCATAATAATTAAAAAAAAAGGCAGAAGCTTGAAATGGTGCACACAGTGCAGACATGTCAGACCACAGTTTGGATCAGGCCACTTTCACCCAGAGAGCAGTACTTGTGGCAGGCTATTCTTTTGGATTTGCATCAGTTAATCTGAGAAACAACACTGTAAAGCCCCATACACGCTATCAGTTTTCCTTCTGAGTTTTTCCATCAGATTTACCAAAACCATGTAATATGAGGTCAAACCTTAGGAGTTTCAATTTGTATGCAATCAGGCAGGCCCTTCTACTACATGGTTTGGGTAAACCTGAAGGAAAAACTCAGCAGAAAAACTGATAGTGTGTATGGGGCTTAAGGCAGCTTTTTCAACACAGAGGAACCCTTGAAATAGTTCTCTGGTCTTAGGGGAACCCCTGCTTAAAATTAGAAATCTACCACTTATGATAAACTAGTGTGATGGTCAGTGGGAAGAATGGTCCTTACACTTGTGGTCATTGGGAAGAATTACCTCCTTACAGGTAGCTAAAAAGATCAATGGTGTGAGTGGGAACTTATCTGAGAGGCAAATATTGCCCAATGCTGAAGGAACCCCTAACAACCTCTGGAGGAACCCTGGTTGAGAATCACTGCTGTAAGGAGTGATGCTGGGGATCTGAAGCTTTTAAAAGAATGGAAAAAACTTTGCTCTACAGTGAGGGGAAAAAGTATTTGATCCCCTGCTGATTTTGTACGTTTGCACACTGACATAGAAATTATCAGTCTATAATTTTAATGGTAGGTTTATTTTAACAGTGAGAGACAGAATAACAACAAAAAAATCCAGAAAAATGCATTTAAAAAAAGTCATAAATTGATTTGCTTTTTAATGAGTGAAATAACTATTTGACCCCTTCGCAAAAGATGCTTCTTGGAGTTGGCCACCAGGTTTGCACAAATCTCAGGAGGGATTTTGTCCCACTCCTCTTTGCAGATCTTCTCCGAGGTTTCAAGGCTGATGTTTGGTAACTCGAACCTTCAGCTCCCTCCACATATTTTATATGGGATTAATGTCTGGAGACTGGCTAGGCCACTCTACTTCTTCTTGAGCCACTCCTTTGTTGCCTTGGCTGTGTGCTTTGGGTAATTGTCATGCTGAAATATCCATCCACGACCCATTTTCAATGCCCTGGCTGAGGGAAGGAGGTTCTCACCCAAGATTTGATGGTACATGGCCCCATCCATTGTCCCTTTGATGTGGTGAAGTTGTTATATCCACTTAGCAGAAAAACACCCCCAAAGCATAAAGTTTTCACCTCCATGTTTGATGATGCGAATGGTGCTCTTGGGGTCATAGGCAGCATTCCTTCCCCTTCAAACATGACGCGTTGAATTGATGTCAAAGAGCTCGATTTGGGTTTCATCTGACCACAACACTTTCACTCAGTTCTCCAATGAATCATTCTGATGTACATTAACAAACTTCATACGAGCCTGTACATGTGCTTTCTTGAGCAAAGGGACCTTGCGTGCACTGCAGAATTTCAGTCCTTCATGGTGTAGTGTGTTACCAATTGTTTTCTTGGTGACTATGATCCCAGCTGCCTTGAGATCATTGACAAGATTCTCCTGTGATGTTCTGGGCGGATTCCTCACTGTTCTGTTGCTCACTGAAACTCCACGGGGTGAGATCTTGCATGGAGCCCCAAACAGAGGGAGATTGACAGTTATTTTGTGTTTATTCAATTTGCAAATAATCCCACCAACTGTTGTCACCCTTTCACCAAGCTGCTTGGCGATGGTCTTATAGCCCATTCCATCCTTGTGTAGGTCTACAATCTTGTCCCCAATATCCTTGGACAGCTCTTTGGTCTTGGCCAAGGTGGAAAAATTAGAATCTGATTGATTTGTTTCTATGGACAGGTGTATTTTATTCAGGTAACAAGCTGAGATTAGGATCACTCCCTAATCTCAGCTTGTTACCTGTATAGAAGACACCTGGGAGCCAGAAATCTTGCTGATTGATAGGGGATCAAATACCTATTTCACTAATTGAAATGCAAATCAATTTATAACTTTTTTGAAATGTGTTTTTCTGGATATTTTTGTTGTTATTCTGTTTCTCATTGTTTATATAAACCTACCATTAACATTATAGACTGATCATTTGTCAGTGGGCCAACGTACTAAATCAGCAGGGGATCAAATATAAAGGATAAGGCAGGGCCATAGACGGAGCGATTTTCTTTTCTGCAACCACGGGGGGGGGGGGGTTTGGGTGTCGGGGGAAGGCGTCCCAACTGGGAGAAGGGGAGCAGACAGTGATTATTGCTAGTGGCTATAACAGCCGCAAACAACAGTCACATGTAAAATCTGGCAGGCTGACTGTACCCAAGTTGGTTGATTTAGAAACCTGGGTAAATTTAGCCTGCCCATACATGGTTCGAAACTCGGCCAGGTCCTGCAGGCGGAACTGGCTGAGATTCAAACTGTCTATGGATGGCTTAAGTTCACCTTTCTTAAAAAAAAATGTACATGTTTTTGTCAGGTAAACAAAGTGTGCATTTATTTTTAGGAGCGTGTAAAGCAATGCAATCTCAGGCTCCTGCAGACTGTCTGTGTAGCTGTGCAGACCAGTCAAGTTCCTCCACTCCAGACTTATCCCATCTCTGTATTGAACCTTGCTTTGTGCACTGGTCCAAATCATTTGTTGGAGCAGGGATTATGGTATGGGGTTTCTTTTCAGGGGTTGGGCTTGGATCCTTAGTTCCATTGAAGGGAACTTATAAGGCATCAGCATACCAAGACATTTTGAACAATTTCATGCTCCCAACTTTGTGGGGACAGTTTGGGGATGGACCCTTCCTGTTTCAACATGACTGCGCACCAGTGCACAAAGCAAGGTCCATAAAGACATGGAAGAACAAGTTGGGGTGGAGGAACTTGACTGACCTGCACATAGACCTGACCTCAACCTGATAGAACACATTTGGGATTAATTATAGCGGAGACTGCGAGCCAGGCCTTCTCACTAACATCAGTGCCTAACCTCACAAATGCACTTTTGGAAGAATGGTCAAAGATTCCCATAGACACACTCCTAAACCTTGTGGACAACCTTCCCAGTAGAGTTGAAGCTGTTATAGCTGCAAAAGGTGGCCCAACTCAATATTGAACCCTACGGACTAAGGCTGGGATGCCAGTAAAGTTCATGTGCGTGTCAAGGCAGGTGTCCCAATACTTTTGGTAATATAGTGTATGTCTGACTTTAAAACTTTACCTAGACAGAAAACCCCTATTTTAGTCAAAATGAAGATTTCATTTCAATCTGACATGTGACATGTATGATCACAATAAAAACATATGATAAGAAGGATAAAAGTTTCTGTCTTCATCTATGTTAAAAAAATAAAAAATAAGATGATAAACAAGGCATATATCCCCATCCTTTAGTGTGATCCTTATATTATATTACAGATGACAAAATGTGATAGCAAATTGCCTGATGTACTGATTGCTGTCTCCAGTGCAGAAATGTTTGACAGCGCCAGATAATGAAGAAAAATGTTTTCAAACAATTGTCGTAAGCTCTAAACTTAGGCAATCATATCTTGTGCCAGAAAAAAGCCATGCCGCTTTACCCCACTTTTACTCCTATAGAGATGGCCTCTTACATTATCCTGGCACATAATACCTGGGTTTACTGGACCCTGCAAATGGGTTCAATTTGTATGCAGCGCTTTAACTCTGAAAAGCTATTTCCTGCCTTTCTCCGCATTTTAGAGCACCGGCGTTGTGAGGAAGGACATAACAGTATTACGGCGGTGTGACTGAAGTGTGGAAACAATGTTAAAAATGATGCCATTAGCAAACAGATACCTAGGGACAGGAGACATCCTCAGTGTTATTCTTCTGACAGAACAGAATGATCCAGAGATCATCACAACCAATGACAAACAAAGGTACGGAGAAGCTGGGAAAGCAAGCTGAGCTAGAGTTTGGGAAGTGAACGTCTTTCTGGGAAATAGAGAAGACAAATTGGAAACTATATAGATCTGTGCAAACCAAGAGGATTTACAGAAAGTAAAAATAGCCTGGCTTACAGCGGCAAAGGAAGCATACTTATAAAGGGGTGATCGATTGATTTGCCAACCACATGTAACTAACATACATCAGACCATTGGAGCATTTATCTTCTGTTGTCTTCTGCTGGTTGTACACATGCAGGTTTGCTTCCTTCTTGTTTTACATGCACTTGGGGCCATTTTTTTTTTTTTTTTTTAGATTCATACTGTTGTCACATACCTGGTGGAGGTGGAGCTGAAGAGGAGGCTTCTCCTGCACTTCTTGTCCAACACCCCTGCTAGTGGTGACCAGAGATGTGAGGACACAGAGTGACCAATGTTGCCGATAGTGCTAGCTGTTGAGTGTTGGGTGTAAGGAACTAATCATCAGGGGTGCCAAACTCAATTTCATCCCAGGCCACATCAGCATTATGACTGGATGGGTTCTATATGTTACCCCCCACTTTCAGAAGCCAAAAGTCCCCCCACCCTCCCTTACATCACAGTGCACCCCTCTTACCATGTGCTGCTTCCAGGAACAAGCTGGGGGCAGAGCTGGGAAGCAGAAAGTGTAGAGTCTGGAGGAGCGAAATCAGCGGACTGGATCTGCTGAATGCTGAGAGCAGTGGAGGCAGAGATGAGTAGGTGCTGCAGCACAGAGAGGTGCAAGATCTGTAGAAAGAGTTCTGTTCTCCTCTCTGTTGCTGATTGCTGAGATAGGGGGGGGGGGGATTTTTAGAGACGAGCCTCTCTCCGGCTGTACGGAGAAGCACATGATCTGTCGGAGGAGTTCTGTCCTCCTCCCTGCTGCCATCGGCTGAGACAAGGTGGGGGCAGAGATGAGGGAGGTGCAGGAGCTTTAGAAGAGGTGTGAAGGCCACATAAAAAGGCCTGGAGTGCCCAATTCAGCCTGTGGACATTGTGTTTGACACATGTGCACTAATGACTGTGGAAAACTGGGAAAGGACCAGAAGCATGGTAGCACCTGATCATTAGACAAGAATGAAGGCAGGGCATAAGTGAAGGTTGTCAACAGTGAAATATTGTATAGCAGGGGTCCCCAATCACCAGGCCGTGAACTACTACTGGACCGTGGCCTCTCTGCAGCCGGGCCGTGGGGGGCGGGCGGCATGAGAGAGCAAGGCAGGCGAGCAGGCGGATGAGAGAGCCAGGTGGATCAGAGAGGTGGGCAGGCAGACGAGAGAAGCTGGCTGGTGAGCAGAGATGACATCATCTCTCTACGCCTGCCCCACATCACCACTCTTCCACTCTCACAGCGCGGGCCTCTTCAATGACTGAGGTGCGGTGGAGCAGAGAGATGACATCTCTCACTGCCTGCACTGCATCATTGCTCTCCTGTCCTCACTTAGAACCCACCACTGTACAGAGGCCTGCCTCTGTGCTAAATGGACCAGTGCTGCCACCAATGCTGTGACAATCCACATCTGGTAGGCGATGTGACAAGTGACATCCTCATCTGGTGGCAGGCAGCATGGTAAGTGACAAACTGCATCTGGTGGCAGGCAGATTGGCAAGTGGCATCCTCATATGGTGGACGGCAATGTGGTAAGTGACATTCTGCATCTAGTGGCAGGTGACACAGTGGCAAGTCACACACTCAGGAGTTGAACTTTTTCATTTTATATTACAATTTAATAATAAAAATAATGCCCTTCAATCATCCTGACACCATAACAACCATGAAGCTGGGATGATTGAAGTGCCAACACCAGCCATTGCCCCGACAAATTGCCAGGGAAAAATTGCTCCCCCCCCCCACCTTGCCACAATTTTTTTCCACGCAGCCGGTCCCTGATGCCAAAAAGATTGAGGAACGCTGCTTTATAGTACAGAACAGGGGTCTCCAAACTTTCTAAACAAAGTGTATTATGCTTCAGACTTTAGGGTGGCCAGACTATGGCAATGGAAATGTTCCTGGTATCACTGGGAGTAAATATATCCAAATTTGGTAGTAGGTGGAGAAGCAGTGCCCCATCATTGGTATGGTTGGGAGGAATAATGCCCCATTATTTGTCTCAGTGGAAGATATTGTGCTTCATTGTTGGTCAGTTTTACAGAATAGTGCCTTGTATCAATGGGAGGAGTAGCATCCCACGAGCCAGAAAAAGGCAGGCAAAGGGCCACATTCAGCCCCAGTTTAGAGACCACTAGTACAGAAGGTCAAGTCAGCGTCAGGGTATAGGCCAAGGTCAGCAACAGCCAGACAGAGAGGTATAGAAACATGAGGACAAGGCAGTGTCAGGATACAGGCCAAGGTAAGTTCAAGTGATTGTAAACAACCCATTCAGTTTAAATTAGAAAGGAAAGGAAAAAGATTTTTGTATAGCTATAAAACAAACATTATACATACCTTTTTACCCTTTTTTTTATGAATGGTCACATTCTCTCTGTTCTCAGGTGCATTAGAGCTGGGGGAGGAGAAGCAGCAACACACAGAGCCTGCCAGTGAATGACTGTGCAGTGGTGGCGTGTCAGGACAAGTGTTATCATTGGAGGGGAGCAAACTAAGTTCCCGTGGTCAGTTTTTAATAGGAAAGCAGAGGACCAGCAGGAAGACCAGGGATCTCACATAAAGGAAGCATTACAAAGAGAACAGGATACTTTCTCATACAAATACATGTTACAGCAGGCACAGATCAGGAATATGAAGTGTAAGGCCGCGTACACACGCGGGGACTGTTCGCTCAACTTTGTTCGTCAAACAGTTTCAGCGGACAGTCCGCTCAAAATTAGCATGGACGGACTTGCCCACACACGACGAACGAACAGTCCGCTGAAACCGTGCGCGATGACGTGAACGGCACGTACGACGGGACTAGAAAACGACGTCCTATACACTGCAATGCAACCTTCGGCGTGTAAATTCTTTCTGAGCATGCGCGAGACTTAGTTTGACGAACAAGCCTACACACGGGCGGACTGTCCGCTCAAACCAAGTTTCAGCGGACAGTTTTTCGGAATTTCCGAAAAACTTTGTTCGTCAGACTGTCCGCTGAAACTGTCCGCTGAAGCCCACACACGAGCGGACTGTCCGCCGAAACACTGTTCAGCGGACAAAGTTGAGCGAACAGTCCCCGCGTGTGTACGCGGCCTTAGGGTAACAAACGCTTTAACAGCCGAGCAGCAAGGTACCAAATCAGAAGTCATGATGTCCAAAACACAGGCCGAGGTCAAAGTCACACCGGGTCATACATAAGAAGGCAAACGTTGCAGGTCAGGTCAAAGGTAAAGCAGGAAGCAGCTGAAGACCACTTAGGAAAGATTAGTGTGCATGCTATGTCCGTGCATGCATGCCAGGCTGGAAGTAATGATACGCTGTGGGAGAAAAAATACAACCACTCTCCTTCTAAAAGCCCGAAATTAATTTTATTGATGTACTCCAGTACAAGTGTGATCCACCTGCTCCTCTCATGTGTTTCTCTCCACTAAAAGCTTAGTCATAGACTCTAAGCCTAAGCTCCTAGCTGAGAGAAACACGTGCAAGGAGCAGGTGGATCACCCTTGTACTGGAGTACATAAATAATGTACAAATAAAATTCATTCTGGGCTTTGGAATGAAGCTGATAAAGCTTTGAGCAGAATGGTCAGAACTGTCTGCGGAATGCTTGGAATTATGCACATTCTCTGGTACAATATCCATGCCTCTGGCCCCCTGATCTACATACTGGGTGCCAGATTCATGGATTCCAATGGTGGGGATGTGCTTTTTTTTGAAGCACGTGATTAGAGCCAAAGAGTCTAATAGGCTTACAAAAAGGATGGTCTCGGGCGCAGAACACTGCTGTCCGATCCCACCCAGTTGTGTGACAATAGCGTATGAATATTCGCTATCACCACACTGATCCTCCTCCCAGCCAATCAGGAAGCAGGTCTTGAGACATGTCACCAAATTGGCTGAAAAGACAGGCGATCCTATTGGATGCCTAGGAGGAGGGAGATGCTGCACGACAGAAGCTGCCAAACCCGAGAAAGAGGAGGACATAGGAGCCTTTGCCTGCAACCCACCTGTTGCCCGCTGTTGAGGAGGAGAGGGCACAGGAACCACGCTGCCCGCCACCGAAGCCAAGGAGGAGAGGACACAGGAGTCGCTACCCGTAAACTGCTCCACTGCCCGCCGCCGAAGCTGAGGAGGAGAGGACACAGGAGCTGCTGCCCATAGGAGCCTGCAAACTGGACGGCAACTAGATGGAGTAAGATCCCACCCAGTTGTGTGACAATAGCGATTGAATATACGCTATCACCATCCTCCTCCCAGCCAATCAGGAATTGACTATATTGACTATAAGTAGAAGTTGGAGTCTGCACTTGTCACTTTTTTGGTATTGTGCGCCACACCCCTCTCCCCAGGAGTTTATTGACCCCAATAGACTCTATAAAATTTCCAAAAGCAACTGGTGCCCAATTCTTCACACCCCACAACAAATAAAAAATCCAGGAGAGTGTTGGCTTAATCAGAACAATGGGGGTCCCTAACAGTCTTTAGGGGGCAAAGGGGGTGCTACATAACATTGCCATGGCAACTAACAGTCAGCAAATGCCCCAGCATCTTCCCCAGCGTTAAAGTGGACCTTCACTCCAAAAAACTAACTATTTGCACCTGGCTCCAGCCCAATATTAAATATATATATTTTAGAGTGCTTTTGACTTTGTTGTGATGCAACACATCAGTTCCTCATTTCCCACCTAGGAAAGAATGACATTGTGTTTGATTCTACACATGCATAGATATACTGAAGGGCTCTGTCCAGCTTTCGGGTCCCAGCAGAGACCTTTGGCACATGTGAGTATGAGCAGGATTTTCCATGAGCATGCATGAAGATGCTTTATAGAGGTCTTGGATCGCTGGTTGTTAGTGCATGTGTGGGAAAATGCAGCCCATGTGAAGATGTGCCACAGGTCTCTGTCAGGTCCTGAAGGCCAGTAAGGGGCATTCGGGAAATTGACACATATACTGGACTTTGAAAGATGGCGGCCCCAGTGAGGGGGACCAGGACCAGCATTACAGGGACTGAAGTTTCTCTTTAGAGCTTGTTCAATTAGCAATGCACATGATAAGAAGGAAGCATAGTGGTTAGTAAGAAGCCAAGATGTGATTTCTGGTTGCATTTTCTGCCACAGTGCTTGTTGCTTTTCTTTTGGTTACAGCTGGAAGTGGAAGCCCTTATATTAGAGAGGTGTCTCTGAAGCTTTCAGCCAGGATGGGGAAAGATATATTTCCAGAGACAATTCTGGGTCAGTGAATCAGAATTACTTGAAGCCAGAAGGTCAATATAACAGTCAGGCGACTAATATCTTTTTGAAGGAGGTCAACAATGACTGAATTGTTCTCCTGACAAATTCACTTTAACACCTGCCTGATTTATTAAATCGGAGTGCACTTCAATTTAGGTCCACTTTAATAAACGTATTTCTTGCATACAGCAAATATTTATTCCAATTTGAGAACACAAACAATTGTCAGTAAATAAGCAGAAAAAAATAGTAAAAAGTTTATAGACTATAAAAGTGGCGATGAAACATTGCGCTGTGCAAGTACAGTAAAACACAGTCCTACAAGTGCTTTATTTTATTTGTATAAAGTCATCTATTTCCTGCTTCATTAAACCCTTGTACTTTGCAGCCTTGCGGAGTAAATCATGAAAGACAGGTTTATGTACTATTTAGAGAGGGGCAGATCTATACAATGTAATTAGTCACTCAACATAAACTATACAAGTCTGTTTTGCTCAAATTCTTGTCTTATCTAACAGATATCTGACACTTGTATTTTTTTATTTTTTTTCCATATGAAATGGAGCTGAATGGACAATTTGTAAGAAATATCAGGAAGGGCAACATTGCTTTATTTAACAAAAAATTATTCACGTATCATCAATTTCCTGCGAATTCGAAGAACAAAGAATTCTATTACAAAGGTTGGCAAAATTTGTTTTAATTGTTTCATTACACTTTGCTCTCTTTTGCTGAAAAATGATGAAATTAAACGTATTTTATACCAGACTGTAAAACAGGAAAAGTTGCTGTGTTGAAGTACGGCATTAAAATTTAGAAAAGTGGATGGATTGGCAAAAAAAAGTTCTACAAAAAAAGTTATACTACACTAAAAAATAATCAGTTCTGGCTTGTCTCCATTCAGTATATAGGATTGTTTGTGTTTTAGGGGTGGTGTAAATGATTCTTGAATTTTTAAAGAAAATATTTGGAGGAAATTCTTGATAAATTAATATAACCCTGTATACAAAATAAATTTTGCCTAATTGTATTCCTGTTTATTGAATTATAGCTAAAACTCTTGTAAAAATAACCATTATCGGGTTTATAATTAGGTCAAATTGGTGATCATACAGGATGGTGCCAGCTGATTACGGGCTTTATGCCGCGTACACACAATTGGAATTCTCGTTGGAAGAAGCTCTGATGGTTTCCCTGAAGGAATTCCGCTCAAGCTGTCTTGCCTACACGGTCACACCAAATTCCGATAGTTTGGAACGCGGTGATGTACAACACGTACGACGGAACTATAAAAAGGAAGGTCAATAGCCAGTAGCCAATAGCTTCTGTCTCATAGTTGAATCTGAGCATGCGTGATTTTTGGCATGTCGGAATTGCATGCACACGATCGGAATTACCGATAGAAAGTTTTTCCGTATGGAAAATTGAGAACATGCTATCAATTTTTGTCTGGCGGAAATTCGGACAGCTAAATTCCGATGGAGCATACACACGGTTGCATTTTCCGATGAAAAGCTCTCATCTGTCTTTTTCTGTCCGGAATTCTGACTGTGTGTACGTGGCATTAGTCTATGCAGTGCGTTTCTGTTGCATTCTGCTTGCATTTAAAATTAGATTGAAATGTTTCTACATGGTTCACAGTTCATTGACAGGTATATTTGACCTGCAGTAAACCTCCTCCTGACCTGAAGTTGACCTTCTTCTGATCTGCAGTCAACCTCCTTGTATGCTGCAGTAACCTGCTTCACCTACTTTTGCACTCCGATTGACTTGTAACCCTCGACTTGTGATGGGCCTCATAGTAGAAGTAGGGCAGTGATGAGTTTATTGTGTGGAAAGCTCCTGGATGCTGTGGCCTACTTCATTCTTTCCAGCGATGGAGTGTGACACTTTCAGTTGTCCTGGTGGTGCCCACTCAAGAGAGAATGGAGGGCATTCCCTCAAAAGGGAAGCCACATGGTTGGGATCTTACAGTCTCACAGTTGAGTCTCTGATTTCTCCACAACTGCTCAAACCAGACACCTCTGCTCTAAAACTACCAATGACTCTTCTTTTATTACATTATACCCCACTTGACTCTTTGACCCCACCCCAGCTACACACCCAGTCAAGATGATACAATAGACCAGAACCTGTGTTATGCCCTGTTTTCACAGCTGTTGGAAGCAGAAAAGCGTCTATAAACTGTGTTCTGTGCATAAGATTCCTTGTAAATGTGCAAGTAAGAGAAAATGCAAGTGGTCCAAGCATGATGTCCCACACAAGGGACTTAGAACCACCAACCGAGCTGCACTGAATGTTTTGGGGTGCTTAATGTAGACTCTCTTACCTATTAGCACTTGCATAATAGACTGTTAAAGTCATTAGAGCACAATGAGGAGTTGGCAACACAGGGTCATGACACACTTAATCTGCTGATGACAGTATGCATGCCAAGCTGCTGAAGTTAAAGAGATCTTTTTCTTTTCCCACAGGCAGGGCAAACTAAAAGCGTCACTTAGCTCATCTCTCCTAGCGTTGTGTACTCTGCTTTCCTTTGCTCCCACACTGCTTCAAAGTAAAATACCAAACACTTTTTGGGTAATGGAAAGGATGTGACCTACTCTCTGTCTTCCATGTAACAGCACTGGTGGCTTATAGTTAGACTTGTGCACAACGGAAAATTTAGTTTAGATTTGGTTTGTTGTCATTCGTAAAACACATAATTTCGTTCTGTTATATTCGTTATATCATGTTCATTTGTTTTTGGGTAATTAGTTATTTCTGTAGAGTGTCGATATTCTTTATACTGAATTTTGAATCATGTCAAATTCATTCGTTAAATCCGCTAGAATTTCTTTCGTATTAGTTGAAATTTGATATTTATGTATATATATTCGTGATAATGATTAGTAGTTTGGAAAGTCGTTTGTTTATTGAATCTATTACCACACACAATGACAACGTCTCTTCTCCTCAGCTCAAATACAGTACAACACCCTTCTCACTCAGTTCTCAGCACAAAATGAATCAGCTGATTGGACTGTAAGATTTACTTTGAGTTGACCATTTGTTTCATTAGATCTTTAAGGAACTACCGCATGTCAAATTCATTCATTATATCCGCTATAATTTCTTTTGTATAAGTTGAAATTCATTTTTTTTTTTTATTCGGACGTTCGAATGCATCCGAATGTCCGAAAGATGCAAAATTCAGCCGAATTTCAATTCGTTATGAAACAAATTGCACATGTCTACTTATATTTGATACAAAGTTCCTGAGAAGAAAAGCATGGCTCTGTACAGGATCTGATATGCCTTGGCAGCAGTGGTGGCCCATCCATAAGGGGCACCACCCCCCTAATATACATGCATGGTGCCGGTGCATGGATTTCAGTGGTTTTTCTTTTTGAAGCACATGATTAGAGCCTGAGGCTCTAATTGGCTTAAAAAAATAGGTGGACAAATTAATATTCGTTATCATCTACCTGTGTCTCTGCCTGGCCAATCAAGAAGTGGATCCTGAGATCCGATTGGCCAGGGAGTCTTAGGACTGGCCAATCGGGTCTCAGGACACACTTCTTGTACAGCCAGGAAGAGAAGTAATGGAATGGAGCGAGGAGTAGCTGAAGTGAGGAGAAGCAGCCCTACCCTGGATCCTCCTCATCTGCCTCTTAAGGTAAGCATCGCTGCCTTCCCGTCCGTCTTCCGCAGGGGGGGGATTTGTCTCCCCCCGTTTGCCCCCCATTCGTCTCCCGTGGGGGGGGGGGGGGGGGGGTTAAGATTGCCGCCATCCTGTCTGTCTCCCATGTGGGGGGGGGGGGGTGGTGTTGGTTTACTGCCCCCCCAAAATAATTTTTGCCACCAGCTGCCACTGCTTGGCAGAGGGATTAAATTACATGTTTCTCTTTTTGTGCTGCTTTGGTATTGATTATTGGTCCAGGTAATATCTTATGGCCTTCTGGGGAACCAGGAAGGAATATTTTTTTCCCCCCTTGGAGCAAAATTGGATCAAGCTTTATAGGGTTTTTTCCTTCCTCTGCATCAACGGAGGGTATAGGAATTGGTATACCAAGGTTTTCTATTTATTTATACTATTTATTTATTTTCTTTAGTTAGTTAAACTAGAGAGTCATGTCTTTTTTTGACATGGCTCTGTAACTAATTTGCAAAGGAAAAGATCACTTTAACCACTTGCTGATCAGCCGCCGTCATTATACTGTTGTTGTTTTTCACAATCCATTTTTATAGCACTGATCGCTGTATAATTGGTAATTGTCCCAAAAATGTGTCAAAAGTGTCCGATGTGTCTGCCATAATGTCGCAGTCATGATAAAAATCACAGATCGCCACCATTACTGGTAAAAAAAAAACAATAATAATAAAAATGCCATAAACCTATCCCCTATTTTGTAGACCCTGTAAATTATGCGCAAACCAATCAATGTACGATTATTGCGATTTTTATTACCAAAAATATATAGAAGAATACATATCGGTCTAAACTGAGAAAAATATTTGCTTTTTTTTAAAAAAATGGGGATATTTATTATAGCAAAAAGTACAAAATATTGTGTTTTTTTTTTTCAAAATTGTCGCTCTTCTTTTGTTTATATCGCAAAAAGTAAAAACCGCAAAGGTGATCAAATATAGTATAGTCAGTGTTTATTTCCAGATTAAGTAATCCTTAGGGCTATAGTCTGTGGCTGTAATAGCTGGATGGTGATTTATCCATAGAAAGGGGTATTAGCCACCCTTCAGAGTGTGTCCAGAACTCTGCAAGACATGTAAGGAAAAAAACAGAGGGGGAGGCACCGACCTGAGTGTAGTATTAAAATGATTACTTTAATAGGATAAGATTTAAAACACAAGATGATAGAAGATGCATGCTCATCAAAGTAAAGTGCGTCCTGGCATTCTAGATGGCTCTGTAGGTCCCACCACTGGAAAGGATTGAGCAGCTGGCTGGAATGGATCACAGTGTTTCTCCAGGAGCAAAGGAACCAGGAAGCTCCACACTGACCAGCACGGACGGTGGAACAGGAAGTGACGTCACTTGCCAATAGAAGGGACAGCCAGCTCTGAGCATGTAGCCTTTCACCACTGCAGCCCTGATTGACAAGATTCCAGCCCTGCCTAGGTCCAATCAGACGCCAGTGACATCACTTCCTTTTCTACAGTCCATGCTGGTCAGTGTGGAGTTTCCTGGTTCCCTTGCTCCTGGAGAAACACTGTGATCCATTCCAGCCAGCTGCTCAATCCTTTCCAGCTATCCAGAACAGTGATGGGACCTTCAGAGCCATGTGGAATGCCAAGACTGCACTTTACTTTGATAAACATGTACCTTCTATCATCTTGTAAGTGTTTTTAATCTAATTCTAATAAAGTCATCATTTTAACACCACACTCAGGTCAGCGCCTACCCCTCCCTGTTTTTTCCTTGAAGTGGTTAAAGTGGATGTAAACCCACTCTCATAATTTCTAAATTATTCCCATAGTGTTGATCTATAAGGATATACATGCCTCCTGCCTGTATCCTTATCTGTCAACTATCTCCCCTTTAGCTGTTTGGAGCCCTGTAATACTCAGAATTTTGTAGGCAGGTCTGTTGCCCAGGGCTTGGTGGGTGGAGTCGTGATGTCAGTACATAGTACTCACCTACATAGTAGGTGAGGTTGAAAAAAGACACAAGTTCATCAAGTCCAACCCATGTGTGTGATTAAATGTCAGAATTACATTGTATACCCCTGTATGTTGCGGTCATTCAGATGCTTATCTAATAGTTTATTGAAACTATCGATGCTCCCGGCTGAGACCACCGCCTGTGGAAGGGAATTCTACATCCTTGCCTCTCTTACAGTAAAGAACCCTGTACGTAGTGTAAGGTTGAGCCTCTTTTCTTCTAATTTTAATGAGTGGCCACGAGTCTTGTTAAAGTGGGGTACCCCCTAAAAAAAAAAAAATTTAAAGTCAGCAGCTACAAATACCGCAGCTGCTGACTTTTAATAATGGGACACTTACAGTACTGCTTGGACCTTGAAGAAGAGGACATACCGCAAAAGCTTGTCCTGAAAAATTGTATGTTAGTGCAAAAAAAAAAAAAAAGTATCACGGACAGTACTCAATTGTCTCTGATTTCCTGAACTGCACACTTTTTTTCAGGTCAGTGACTCAGAAAGTACTAAATCTAGAGCCAGCCATGAAACAAATGGTTTTCAGAAGGCAGTCAATAATGTCAGCCCCCCGCTCCTTTCTTAGGATAGCTTTACTTTAAACCTTGAGGCCCTGTGTGATGGCTCTCCCATCCAGAGTTCATCTTTATTACATTCACACTTATGCATTTTGTGCTTTCCAATGCTGCTCGGCTTCACCTCATTTTAGTCATATTAGTCATTTCTATTGCTTTCTCTTCTAATCAATATTTATTTTCTCAAGTACTTTAATAGGGTTCATTTTCAGGACAAACTTTCGATAATGTTTATTTTGTCTTGGTTAAGAAATAATTAGCTTGTGTAGTGTCATGACTTTATCATTATCAGAGTTAGAAAAATGTGGGTAAATTGACAAAACTACACAGAAGGACAAAGAAGAAAAAATAGAATCAGATTAATTGTACATTTGCTGAGTAACTCCTTCGTGTTTTTTGCTTTCATAGGCATCTTGAGCACCAAACTTCCTTCACTGCCACAGAACCTCTGGCAATGGCAACTGGGTCTGTTTTCTAGGGTTAGCTTTGTGTTCTCTGGCACTTAAAGTATACATTAACCTTTTGGTAAAATAATAACTACACATATTTTTGCAGGAAAAAAAAAGTACATTCATCATTTTTCCCTAAAGAGTAAAGAGTAGGGATGAGCTGAACACCCCCCCCCCCCCCCCCCCCCACGGTTCGGTTCGCAGCAGAACATGTCAACAGGCAAACACTGTTAAAGTCTATGGGACACGATTGTGAAAAATCAAAAATGCTAATTTAAAAGGCTTATATGAAAGTTATTGTCATAAAAAGTGTTTGGGGACCCGGGTCCTGCCCCAGGGGACATGTATCAAAGCAAAAAAAAGTTTTAAAAACAAGCGTTTTTTTCGGGAGCAGTGATTTTATTAATGCTTAAAGTGAAATAACAATGTGAATATTCCTTTAAATATCGTGGCTGGGGGTGTCCTTAGTATGCCTGTAAACTAGCGCATTTTTCCCGTGCATAGAACAACACCCACAGTAAAATGACATTGCTAAAGAAAAATTTTTTATTTAAAACTACTCGTGGCTGTAATGTATTGTCAGGTCCCGGCAATATACATGAAAATCATAATCTGGGGGAGGTCTATAGTATGCCTGTAAAGTGGCGCATGTTTCCCGGCATGGGATTTCCCCATAGTCGATTACCAGGCCCTTTGGGTCTGGTATGGATATTAAAGGGAACCCTGCACCCAAATAAAAAAAAATGGCTTGGGGGTCCCCCAGGCACTATATACTCTGAACAGCAGTATATATACTATACAGCCTGCCCTATATATTTTGCCAAAAATTGGGCCTTAGGTGTTGGTGGTACCAGAACACTGTAAGCCCTCACAGTTACTCTTGGTGGGTGCAGGAACAGGCCTTGCCTGACAGATCCTGTGTCTCAACCATAGGAGCCAAACTCCTCTATGTGGGAGAACTGAAGGGATTCCTCCTATGCATCGGTGGCCACTAAATAATTCATTTTAACTCAAACAATTCATTCTATTACTAGGGTAGGACCCACTAATCGGGGAATTTGATGCAGTAAGTGGGCTTAGCACTATATAACCATATAGTGTGACCAAACCCCTGTATTTTTTTTAATATGTTCAGGTGTTTTTAACTAGCCTGCAGGAAATGTCATTCTTGAATGTGTGCGCTGTAATATGCTTGTACTGTTTGTTAGTCTTATAGCAGCACCATCTTGAATTTAAATGCATTGGGGTGTGCCCCCAAATATGTTTTTTGTATATTTTAATAGACCCTGACCAGGTTTTTTTTGGCTGGAGCACCCCTCCCTCTCTTCATTACCTCTTATTTAGTGGCCACCAGTGCATAGGAGGAATCCCTTCAGTTCTCCCACATAGAGGAGTTTGGGTCCCATGGATGAGACGCAGGATCTTTCATTCTATTACTAGGGTTGGACCCACTAATCGGGGTACTTTGACACAGTAAGTGGGCTTAGCACTATATAACCATATAGTGTGACCAAACCCCTGTATTTTTTGACTAGCCCGCAGGAAATGTCTTTCTTGAATGTGTGCTGTTTGTTGGTCTTATAGCAGCACCATCTTGAATTTAAACGCATTAGGGTGTGCCCCCCAAATATGTTTTTTTGTTTTTACATACTCTTTTTTTGGCACAGGAACAGGCCCTGCGTTGAAATTTTATATCAAAAAGTGTAATTACATGCCCCTGTTACACAGGAGCAGAAAAATTGGGCCTTGGGTGGTGGTGGAACCACAGCACTGTAACCTCTCACAGATACTCTTGTTGGATGCAGGAATGGGCCCTGCTGTGAAATATTATATTGAAAATCGTAACTACATGCCCCTGTTAAACAGGGGCAGAAAAAGTCCTCCTCTTCCTTCCGCTGTTCTGCCTCAAGTGCCCTGTCCATGATTTCACGAAGTGTGTGCTCCAACAGGAAGACTAGAGGGACAGTGTCATTGATGCATGCATTGTCACTGCTTACCATCCTTGTGGCCTCCTCAAATGATGACATGACAGTGCATTCATCCTTGATCTGTAACCATTGTCGTGGCAAAAAGAAGCCATGCTCCCCTGTCCTGGTGCCATTCATGCACATGTACTCATTATTGGCCCTCTGCTGTGTCTGTAGCTGCTGCAGCATTGCCAACATTGAGTTCCACCTGGTGGGCATGTCACAAATGAGGGGGTTGGTGGACAGGTTGCATTCCTTATGAATATCAGCCAGCTGAGCACTGGCATTGTATGATCGGTGGAAATTACCCCAGACTTTTCTGGCCTTCCTCAGGAGATCCTGTAAGCCTGGGTACCTGTTCAAGTACTGCTGCCCCACCAAATTCAAGACATGTGCCAAACATGATACATTGGTCAAGGGTCCCTGTCGGAGGGTGGAGAGAAGGTTGGTGCCATTGTCACATACAACTATTCCTGGCTGAAGCTGATGTGGCTTCAACCACCTCTGAGCTTGCCCCTGCAGAGCTGACAGAATCTCTGCCCCAGTGTGGCTCCTGTTCCTAGGCAGACCAACTCAAGCACCGCATGGCATCTTTTAGCCTGACTGCTTGCGTAGCCCCTTGAGTGCATACGGAGCACCGCTGGTTCAGAGGACAAATCTGCAGAAGAGGCCATAGAGGAAGAAGAAGAGGAGTGGGTGGAGGATAGAGCTGTGGTAGAATCACCACTAGCATTTTGGAGGCGTGGTGGCGAAACAAGCTCCAACAACACTGAACCCTGTCCTGCATCCTTCCCAGCTGCTATCAGAGTTACCCATTGTGCCGTAAAGGGAAGGTAAAGTCCCTGCCCATGCCTGCTGGACCATGATTCAGTGGTAATATGTACCTTACTGCTTGCCGTCCTGTCCAACGAGGCCAAAACATTGCCTTCCACTTGCCGGTAGAGAGCCGGAATGGCCTTTCGTGAAAAGAAATGGCGTTTTGGAACCTGCCACTCCACCATTCCACAAATTCATGAAAGGGGGCAGTCTACCAGATGACAAGGCAGAATTTGCAGTGCTAGCAATTTGGCCAAGCTAGCATTTAGACTCTGAGCATGTGGATGGCTGGGACCGGATTTCTTTTTATGGTTCAGCAACTGGGGTAGGGAAATATGCCTGCTAAAATCAGATATTAGTGTACTGCTAGCAGTTTGGCTGCAAGTACTTGGGACACCTAGTGCTATACCTTGAAGGTCCACACCAAGGAAGGCCCACACCAAGGGACTTTTTAAAGTCAGCGGGGAGTCAGTAGAGACCTGCACCTGCGGAGCTCTGTGTTGTGATGCAATAGAGTGGCTGCCCTTAAGCTGCCCCCTAGAGGACATCCTGCCTCATTGGAGTTGTGCCTCCTCCTCCTGCTCCTCTCTTCTCTCAGGCACTTAAGTACAGTCAGTGACCTCATCATCACCTCTCTCCTCATCACTGATCAAACTTGGCAGTATGCTGCAGCTGGGGGAACATGACTGCCAGTTTCTTGTCCTTCTTCGGCACCCCCTCTCTCTAGGCTCATGTTACTCCCTTCCTCAACCTGGGAGCCAACATCGGAGCCTTCAAATCATAGCGCATCCTCCAGCAGCAGGTACCTGACACTGTGGTTGAATAATTCTGGGGACTCCTCTGTGTATGATGGTGGGGCTATGGAAAGAGTGACTGTGGACAAGGAGCCAGTGGAATAGGCCACTTTGGTAGCTGAGTTGGAAAACAAACTACTCTGAGCCTGGGTGACAGAGGATGAGGAGGATGAGGACGGCTTTGTTATCCACTCCAGCAACTCTTATGCATGTTCTGGCTCAATAACACGGCCAGCAGCAGAAAAAAATGACAAGCATGCCTGATGGGCACCTGCAGAGGATGCACCATGGCCATGACCGGCACTGTTGACTATAGACACAGAGGCTGCTTGCCCTCTTTTAGTGGTCTGTGAGCATCTGCCTCTCCTTCCTAACATGATGTATATTTTTAAATGTAATATTAGAGGTTGGAGACTTCACTATACGCACCAGCTCCCTTACATGAGTTTAAAAAAAATACCAAAAAGAGCAGAATTGGAGTTTTAAGGTGCAAAGAAAATCAATGAAAATTGATATCACAAAAATATATATCTTATATATTTTTGTAATATCAATTTTCATTGTTATTTTTTGCACATTAAAACTCCAATTCTGCTATTTTGGTATTTTGTATATTTTGATTTGTAACACCACACTACACTGTATTAGATACTGTGTACACCACCAGAAGTGTAGTAGAAACTGTACATACTGTATTAGATACTGTGTACACTGCCTGCACTGTATTAGCAACAGTACTAAGGCTGCACTGAATTGTGTACTGTGTACACCACCAGAAGTGTAGAAACTGTACATACTGCATTAGATACTGTGTACACTGCCTGCACTGTATTAGAAACTGTACGATGGCTGCACTGTATTTTATGCTGTGTACACCAACAGAAGTGTAGTAGACACCGTAGATACCGTTTGGGAAATACAAGTGGGTCATGGCACATCTACATTCCAAATTTGGCACTTAAGATGGTCATTCACAATGCAATCTGATTGGCCAATCCCTGTACAACTCGATATTTAGGCAAAATAGGTAATAGGTAGATGCACTTGAACAATTAATTCAAATTATAGGAAATCAAACACTTGCACTACACAAACATTTATTTATTGGGTTTAGCGACACTTCTCTGTTCTTTGTAATGTATTGAAAGATTTGGGTAAAAAAAGAAAATAACACATTTCAAAGATATATTAGAAGGGATAGGAATGAGATTAGCATCAAAAGGGTTAATTAGATTAAAACACATACTAATTGTCTAACAAGACACATCCAATGAGATGAAATTAACCAATTGTATTGGGCCTGCGCTATTATGAAGGAGAAAGCCACATTTACCCTAGCGCCAGTTGCAGTTTACATATGCAGGTATTTATTATCGCTATTTGGGCTTTAATGTATGCCGTTTCACACATTCCATTTAGTACTTTTCCGGAGCACCAATTAATGTATGAACTGGTGTAGTGCCTTCTTCTTAGTAAATAGCCCCCAATGTGTTCTCCCGGCTGGGACGGCTCACCAGGCGCCCCGCCAGGAGAACCCAATAGCTCCACGGGAGGCATTCCCTATGAGCACTAACTGGACTGTGTTGATGGGGGAATCAAGTAATTTTCTTTCCTGCAACCCCAGATTGCGGGAAAGAAAATTGCATAATGTTTTGGCTGGTTTTAACACTGATGTAGATTATCTGATCAATATGTGTTAAAAAATTTTTTTTACAAAAATCATACTTACTTAGGTGGATGCAGCATTGGTCCAATGCTTCATCTGTCCCTCATTGGCTGTAAAAATGAGAACTGAGCGATCAAAGACCGCTGATTGCTCGGTTCTCAGAGCTCCGTGAGCAGAGAGCTGCTGACTGGAATGCCGTGTGCACACGGCCAGACTTTTCGGCAGCAAAGATCCGATGGAGCGAATCAGTTGGACAATTCAATCGTGTGTGGGCTTCATCAGACCTTTGCTGTCGAAAAATCAGATGGACTTTAGATTTAGAACATGTTTCAAAGCTTTCCGAAGGAGTCGAGTCCGGTCGAAGAATCTGTTCTTCTGTATGCTAGTCTGACGGACGAAAACCAACGCTAGGGCAGCTATTGGCTACTGGCTATGAACTTCCTTATTCTAGTCCGGTCGTACGTCATCACGGTCGAATCCGTCGGACTTTGGTGTCATTGTGTGTAGGCAAGTCCATTTTGGCAGAACACCATCAGAACTCCGTCGAAAAGTCCTTCGGAGTTCAGTCCGACAAAAAGTCTGGCCGTGTGTGCACAGCATTAGTCAACGCTCTCTGCTCTGCCAGTGGGAGCGGCCAGCTCAGGGTTTCAGCGGCTCGCTAAGAGTTTGAGCTGGGTGCCGTCCTGGCATGTGGACGGACCCCAATTTCATTGTTCATTTCTAATGCAAGTCTATGAGTCAGCGGATTCACTGAAAACAATGCACTCCCTGTGTGGCTCATATTTGAACACTGAGGGAAGTAGGGTTGTCACCTTTGCTTCAAGTCAAACCCGAACATTTGAACGGAGCACAGCTAAAATATACATATATATTGCAATTACAAAAAAATTCTAATTATATGAAGTTTATCACACATGTCCTCACTTACATCAGAGTCCACAGAGTTCCCTTTTTACGTCTGAATCTGCAGAGTTCCCCTTTTACATCTGAACTCACAGAGTTCCCTTAACCCCGGTACACACAATGGGTTTTTCCGACGGGAAATGTTGGATGTCAGACTGTTGGCGGAAAATCCGACCATGTGCATGCTCCATCGTACAATTGTTGTTGGACTTTCCGCCAACAAATGTTGGCTGGCATGTCTTCAGATTTTCCACCAACAAATGTCTGTTGTCGGGTTTTCCGATTGTGTGTACACAAGTCCGACGAACAAAAGTCCAAAGTACAAACACTCATGCTCGGAAGCAAGGACGAGCCAGAAGCAGTCGGTCTTGTAAACTAGCGTTCGTAATGGAGAATTCACATGGTGACGTGGCAAATTATGAAATCTCGAAAAAGCAGAGCACAATTCTCTTCTTCTTTAATTGGGTAATAATGAAGCTGCTTTGCTAGTGATACTGATGGAGTTATTGCAAACTAATTTCCAAAGGTTTTTTTTCTAGAGATATCAAGAATAATATTATTATTATATTTTTTTTTTTTATTTGTGCAAGTTACCACAACAACATTATCTTGTAGTTTTTAAGATCAAAGATACAACTATGTTGGCGTCTCTTGTCAATCTTACAATTGTATTTTTTAAAATGTAACTGTCTACTCCCAAACTGTCATTTGAAGTAAAACATATAGCCAAGTATTACACTTTTTTTTTTATTGTGCATTAAAAAAAAAAAAAAAAAATTAGACATGATATCTGCCAATAGAACTTAACCAAAAAGTGCATTCTATACATCCAAAAATATAGAAAATATACCAAATCAAATCATTATTATTCAACCAAAAAAATAATGTCAAAGCAATAACTTCAAGGCCAATAATAAATAACATGTTATCTCCTCCGATTCCGCAACATGTCTGGTTGACGAACGGTCGTTAAAAAACGAACTAAAAAATGCTAAAAGAAAAGCGCAAAATTAAATGCGTGAATCAACACTCAAACTTCTACTAACACGAAATTAGCAGAAGGAGCCCAAAGGGTGGCGCTAAAGAGCTTAAAAAACACGTAGTATGTATAGTATGTCACTACGTTCGTAATTGTTGGCCAACATTTTTTGTGACCATGTGCATGCAAGACAAGTTTGAGCCAACACCCTTCGGACACAATTCCACGGTTTTGTTGCTGGAAAGTCCGATTGTGTGTACGGGGCTTTACACTGTAAGGGGGGACTCTGCAGACTCTGATGTAAAGGGGAACTCTGGGGACTCTGACATAAGGGATGCTCTGGGAACCATGATTTAAGGGGGAGCACTGAGTACTCTGATGTACAGAAAGGACTCTGATGTAAGGGGGGACACTGTGGCCTCTAGTGTAAAGGGGAACTCTGATGTAAAGGATGCTCTGAGAAACCTGATTTACCTTAGCCTACTCACTCAGAGGCAGGAGAGAGAAGGGGGAGACAGTCACAGACAGGGGTGGATGGTGAGCTCACTCACCCCTTGGCAGTTAGCACCTCTCACCCAGATGTATCTGCGGCTGCTGGACTTCAAAGAGGGGTAGAGGCCAGAGGAAGAGGAGGGGATTGAGCCCTCTCTCCTCTCCCGTCTGTGTGTGGGGGATGGATGGACTGTTAGTGCTGGCTTTGGGCAGTGTGAAAGAGAGTGTAACAGACACTCCTGGCTTAGACAACTGCAGCCAGTAACTCTGCTGGAAAGCCATAGTCCGGTCTAAATAATGTGTCTGGGTTTCAGGCGGTCTGAAACCTGGACACATGATTCAAAACCCAAACTGTCCGGGTGAATGCCAGACAGGTGGCAACCCTAGAGGGACGTGGTAATTGCAAAGAGGCACTGAGAGCTCTCTGCAATGACTGATTTACACACCTCAATATTTAATACATTTACAAAAATAACAGCAAGGTTGTAAAAATTGGAAAAGTAAATGTAACAAATAAGGTAACATAGCCTTGTGCTATGTAACATGACACCGTTAAATTAATGGTTTTGTGACAGCACATTAGAGCTGAACAAGTAATATAATTTGGATGATTCTCTGCGCAATCAGTGTTTTAATCACCCGTAGTGAAATATCAAGAAACAAGTGTAATGCTTTAAAATAACTATATATATGCTAAAAGACCGTAATTACTAAACAGGCGATAATAATAACAAATTATACTCCCCTGGCTGCTGCTAACACTGATATGTGTTTCCCACATCTAGCTGAATAAGGCTATTAATAAGTGCTGTACAACTAAAAACCTGCAATACAAACCAATAAAACATCACATAAAGTATGTCACAAAAGTGAGTACACCCCTCACATTTACAGGTTGCCACTGGAGTCCTCTTCCACTCCTCCATGACAACATCATAGAGCTGGTGTTTGAGGATGCCCCATAGGTGCTCAGTAGGGTTTAGGTCTGGAGAAATGCTTGGCCAGTCCATCACCTTTATCCTTAGCTTTTATAGTAAGGTAGTGGTTGTCTTGGAGTTGGTGTTTAGCATCGTTATCATGTTGGAATACTGCCCTGCGACCAAGTCTCTGAAGGCAGGGAATAATGCTCTGCTTCAGTATGTCACAATACATGTTGACATTCATGGTTCCCTCAATGAACTGTAGCTCCCCGGTGCCGGCAGCACTTGTGTAGCCCAGCACCATGACATTCCCACCATCATGCTTGACTGTAGGCAAGACACACTTGTCTTTGTACTCCTCACCTGGTTGCCGTCTCACACGCTTGACACAATCTGAACCAAATAAGTTTATCTTGGTCTCATCAGACCACAGGACATGATTCCAGTAATCCATGTCCTTAGTCTGCTTGTCTTTAGCAAACTGTTTGTGGGCTTTCTTGTGCATCATCTTTAGAAAAGCTTTAGCTGCCCATTCATTTTGTCAAAAAGCCTCCAGTTCCTTTATATTCTTGGGCTGTCTTGCATGAACTGCACATTTGAGATCTCCCTAGAATGGCTCAATGATATTGAGGCCAGAAGATGGCCACTCCAGAACCTTCACTTTATTCTGCTGTAGCCAATGACAGGTCAACTTGGCCTTGTGTTTTGAATCATTGTCATGTTGGAATATTCAAGTACATCCCATGTGCAGCTTCCTGGCTGATGAATAAAAATGTTCCTCCAGTGTTTTTTGATAAGATACTGCATTCATCTTGCCAACAATTTTGACCAAATTTCCTGTGAGTTTGTAGATCACACATCCCCAAACCACCAGCAATCCACCTCCGTATCTTTCATCATAGGCCTTGTTGACTCCTCTTCAAATGTAGCGTTTATGGTTGTTGCCAAAAAACAAAATTTTGGTCTCATCACTCCAAATGACTTTGTGCCAAAAGGTTTGAGGCTTGTCTCTGTGCTGTTTGGCGTATTGTAAGCGAGATACTTTGTGAGATTTGTGTAGTAATGGCTTTCTTCTGGTGACTCGACCATGCAGCCCTTCTTTCTTCAAGTGCCTCGTTATTGTGCATCTTGAAACAGCCACACCACATGTTTTCAGAGAGTCCTGTATTTCACCTGAAGATATTTGTGGGTTTTTCTTTGCATCCTGAACAATTTTCCTCGCAGTTGTAGCTGAAATATCAGTTGGTCTACATGACAGTGATTTGGTTTCAACAGAACCCCTCATTTTCCACTTCTTGATTAGAGTTTGAACACTACCGATTGGCATTCTCAATTCCTTGGATATCTTTATATATTCCTTTGCTGTTTTATACAGTTCAACTACCTTTTCCCGCAGATCTATTGACAATTATTTTGCTTTCCTCATGACTCAGAATCCAGAAACGTCAGTGCAGCAGTGGATGAAAGATGCAAGGGTCTGTCAGGAGTCCAAAAACGCATTGACCTTTTATACACACACACTAATTACAAGCAAACAGATCACAGGTGAGGATGGTTACCTTTAATAGCCATTCAAACCCTTTGTGTCAACTTGTGTGCATGTTATCAGGCCAAAATCACCAAAGTATGCAAACTTTTGATCAGGGTCATTTGGGTAGTTTCTGTTGCCATTATGATTTAAAAAGTAGAGTAAACACAGTTTATTCATAATAAATTGATTCAGCCAAGCACAACTGTATATACACACACAAGTCCTCATACATTCTCATAACCATAACACCATAACAAAATGAGTGCCTTCTTCATGTGCCCGTGCTTACTCATATATTGTTTGCCACGTGAGCTGCCACCGCCATTACTCAGTGCACTTACCTGAATGAAAGGGTCACTATGCACTTTCCCCTTTAAGGGGTTCCAACCATCTCCTCAGGATATCTCTGGATGTATCATCAACCTCTCCCTTTTCTCCGGATCATATTATTAGGTATAGCAACAGAACGCCACACTCCTCCAATAAGCTCCCTTGTCCTTATTTTGAGCTTATTGGAGGAACCTGAAAAAAATAAAACGTATGCGGACACCACATCTAAGGATTGGTAAGCTGCAATATATTACATTTTTGTTTTTGGATTTAATACTGCTTTAGGATCAGCAGACAGAAGGTGCACATGAATAGATTTCTATCAGGAGCATACTTGTTAGCATAGCTTATTATTATTATACAGGATTTATATAGCGCCAACAGTTTGCTCAGTGCTTTACAATATTATGGCAGACAATGCAATTACAATGCAATTCAATACAGGCAGAATCAGAGGGATCTGCTTGTTAGAGCTTACAATCTAGGAGGGAGGGTCAAGTGATACAAAAGGGTAAAAAACTGTGGGGGTTGATTTAATGAAGAAAATTAAAGTACAGTTATTTGGAGGTAGGATAGACTTCTCTGAAGAGAAAAGCTTTCAGGGATCGCCTAAAAGTGGATAGAGTTGGAGATAGTCTGACAGATTGGGGTAGGGAATTCCAGAGGATGAGAGAGGCTTGGGAGAAGTCCTGGAGGCAAGTATGGGAGGAGGTGATGAGGAAGCTAGAGAGCAGGGGGTCTTGGGAGGAATGAAGAGGATGATTAGATTGGTATTTTGAGACTGATGTAGCTGGGGGCAGAGTTGTGGATGGCTTTGTAAGTTATTGTTAGTATTTTGAATTTAATGTGTTGGGTGAGTGGCAGCTAATGGAGGGATTGGCAGAGTGGGGTATCAGACACTGAGTGGTTTCTAATGTGGATGAGTCTGGCAGCAGCATTCATGGTGGACTGAAGGGGGGATAGCCTATTTAAAGTTAAGCCAATGAGGTGGGAGTTGCAGTAGTCGAGGCGAGAGCTAACCAGGGGGTGAATCAGGAGCGTTTCATTGGTTAGAAAGGGAAATTTGGACAGTTTGGAGATATGTGGAGGTGGAAAACTTTTGAAAGTGATTGGATGTGGGGCCAAAACGAGGGTTCAGAATCCAGGATAACACCTAGCACCCTGGCATGTGGGGATGAGTGGATGGTTGTGCCATTGCTTTTGACAGAGAAGTCAGGGGAAGAGGCGCGTGGGGGAGGAAATATTATGAGCTCAGTTTTGGACAAGTTGAGTTTGAGGAAGTAGTGTGACATCCATACAGATATGTCTGATAGTAAGTTAGTGATGTGTGAGGAGACTAATAGAGTGAGCTGAGAGGTAGAGAGATAGATTCAGCTGTCATCAGCATAGAAATTATATTGGAAGCCATGGGAGGCTATCAGCTGACCCAGGGAGGAGGTGCAGATTCAAAATAGGAGAGGTCCAATAACAGAACCCTGGGGGACCCTGATGGAGAAAGGAAGAGGAGAGGAGGAAGTAGAATTGTAGGTAACACTGAAGGTGTAATGGGATTGGTAGGGTGAGTGCCAGTGAAGAGCACAGTTACGGAGACCGATGGAGTAAAGTTTATTGAGGAGGAGGGGGTGGTCAATTGTAACATTATTCTATTCAACACCTGACCAAGAGGCCTGTTCTTCCTCTGCTCTTCTACTCTACCTGAACTCTGTTTCTGTCTTTCAGATGAGATCATGTGAACAATGATTAGGTTTTGGTCCACATGACTGGCCATGGAAGCAACAGTTCTGGTAGTAGATGTATTTCAGGGCTTTTGTTACCTTTTATTTTTATAGGGAAAAAGGCAGGAAGGTCTACTATGGAAATAAGTCCACTTTAAACCTGTATTCTGTTTGGCTTGATTAGGAATGTAAAGCGGCACATCTTCCATGCATTTCCCTGCTGACCCATTCACCCACCGGAGAAACATTTTGATTCAGCACTATCTTCCTGCCCCATGTTACAGAGTCAAATCTGGCAATTGGCTGCTCCGGTACTGAACAATGCATTGGGGAGAAACAGGGGAGGGAGTCATGGTGGCCTCCAGTCTCTGGAAGCATCAGGTTTTTCTTTTTATCTGTCTGGTGAATAGATGGGTGGGAAGAAGGGCCAAAGCCATGTGCATACTCCTTATGCTCCCTAATCTAGGGTCAGCCTGTTACTTTACCGTAAATGAGCAATGTATAGGTTCTCTTTAAGAAAAGTGCTGAACAGATTGTCCAATATCTCCCGAAGACTAAAAATGTTAATTGATTGCATTTAGTGTATTTAACCACGCCTCATTTAAAATCAATATCTTGCCCTTCTGTTAGACTGTAGTCCTGTTAAAAGCCAGTGTTTGCTCCTCCAAATTCTTTGAGGTTTATCATTGACTCTTCAGAATTCCAAAGCATTCAACATCACACAGACATTATTTAAGAGGACAACAAAGTATTGTTTTATAAAAGAACGCCAAGAAGCTGCAACAATCTGGTGGATGCATTTAAATTCTGGAAGTTTTGGAGAAAGATCTAGGACATAAATACCTTTGATGTATTTTGGGCAGGAATAAGAACAACTCTTCTATTACTATGGATTTATGTGAAGTTAAAGATTGTGAATCTGATTTTAACACCCTAACAGATGGCGCTGGACACTTAATCACTTCATTAATGCAGGATTAAGCACATCTAATCTAACTTGTAGCTGTAATGTTAAAGATATCATTTTTATCCATGTCAGAGGTTGCCTCTTGCTGGCTGAAACTGAGAGAGAGCAGAACAAACTTTAGCTGGAAATAAACTATTATTATATAGTTCACTTATTTTAATTTAAATAAATCTAAATTTATTTTATGCTGACAGATGCTCAATACAAACTTGATTATTTATTCATTATATATAAATTATGTTAAAGCTCAGTTCTGGGCTTTTTTTTTTATGTCACCCCGGTGTAAAACAAATAAAAATAAGCTCATGTTGTAATACTCACCTTCAAAGATGATTTCCCCCCCTGTCCCCCATAGTAATCTGTTTTCTCTACAAGCTGCCCTCATTCTTTTAGGTCACCTTCAGTGACTGAGGGCATACTGTGGGTGCAGGTGTCATGGGCTTAGCCCCTGAGGGTATTTCACCAAACCACCCTGCATTCACTATAAATGACCATCATTGAGGACCTCTCAGCCTGGAGTAGAGGCAAAGAGAAAGAGGACCCTGTCAGGGCTGGGCTCAGCCCTTCCTTCTCTGAGCTGGCCGCTCAGCTGCCGGCTAATTGCCAGCTCCTATATCTCCTATATCTCCACAGTGACTCCCCTGTTGATATCCTGCTCGTCAGTCCTGTCTACTTAAGCTGCCCAGCCCAGATGATCTCTGCCTTCGCCTTGGTCACATCTCTAGAGACGCTCTCCTGTGTTCCTGTTAAAGATTTGCTTGGCTGACATTCCTTCTGGCTCCAGATCCTGCTTGCTGTTCTACTACGCTCATCTCTGGCTCCCTGACATTTTGGCTTTTCTGACTATCCTTTCCGGTTCCTGAACTCTGGCTGTGTTTTGACTACATTTACTCTGATAACCTTTTTTTATTATTAAACAAATGAGATTTAACTGTACTTCTGTCTCAGTCTGATTCACGTTTTCTGACAGACCCTGCATCATCAAATGACTGGATTGAAGACTTTTAGAAAGATGATTAAAATAATAGTATAAAATACTGCCTTGGAGACCTTCCAGAAGGTGTAAGCACGGGACACGGGGAAGGAAAATCCAGAACACGAACTTGGGCTTTCTAAAAATAAACTTTGTAGACAAGTATAGCACCCTCTAGTGTGCTAGATTAGGTAGTGATAGTTTTTTTGTTAGTGTAGGTAAATTGTTTGGTTGACTGCCAGCCAAGCCTGCATTTGAATCTGGGTCAGGGTGAGTAACTCAGGGAGGCTGGTATGACTCAGCAGACAGCATCTCTGATACCTCCCCCTATGTCTGGAACTTGCTAGAAACTTCCAGAAGAATGGGGAGGAGGTTGGAGGAGCTGCTTGAAGTATTCATGAAGGCCCTGACCAATCCCCAACTGATGGGTTGGCAGGGGGCAGGCCACAGACCCTTTACATAAGACAAGTATTTGGCGCAAATCAAAGATATTAGATTCTCACTAAGGAACAGAGTTTATAAAAGTACATATAATAGTGAGTGCAAAAAATGCACTGCTTTGTCAAGTCCAAAAAAGAGGAATTGGATGCTCTTTAGTTCGTGAGGGGAGGGGGGGGGGAGAGAGATGGGGAGGGGGGAGGAATCCGCATACAGGGCTGCCACCTTAGGAGAGCTGAAACTTAAGCTCCTGGATTGCTGTAGATAAAAAAGAAAAAAAGAGAGAGGGGCGCCTCTGGGTGCAGATTTTTCAAAAGGTTTTATTTACAATGTAATAGTCATAAAATTTTGCACTCACATTTAGTAGGCAAAAGATAGGCATTAAACACAAGGGATCATCTGGTGTATCTGATTTAAAACGTCAGCCAGTGATCCGGTCCACATCTGTCATCTTGTTATTCCTGTTCCTCTCAATATGGTCCACTACAGGTGTTTAGGAAGCAGCCGGCTTATGGTGGACGCAAGATGTGTAGTTTTAAAACGAGGCTTGGGACGGAGCTGTGACGTCATAGAACATGCGACACGTTTCTTGAGCGTGCGGGTCGAGATTGTCAGACGACCGCGCTCTTTCATCAGGCAAATCAGACTGTCTGATTTGCCTGATGAAAGAGTGCGGTCGTCTGACAATCTCGACCCGCACGCTCAAGAAACGCGTCGCATGTTCTATGACGTCACAGCTCCGTGCCCTGGTCATCTCTGCCTCCCAAGCCAAGAGGGCTGGCAGTGCCTGAAAAGGTGGTGCTGGGATCAGTAGCCACAGGAGAATGGCTGGACACTGTGACTTTTTCTAAACACCAAAAAAGGGCCCATGATCCCTGCTTGTAATGGGCAATTGCTGGAGCTGACAGAGTGCCCGGTCACATCCCATTTAACAGTGTGCCAGCTGGATCTGTGATTTTGTTCTGCAAGCACGTTTTGTGCAGGAGGAAGAAGAGGAGTGCATAAAGAAATTGTACATACTGTAGAGACTGTGTATAGTTAAGTGTCCCCTATCCCCATCCAATTTTATTCCCCTCAAAAAACAAAAAACAAAGCACTGGACTGTTTTCTGACTGCAGTGTGCTTGTGAAGATGCGGTGTACCTGGCTGTGCAGGGTAGGGGATCCTGCTTCACCAACGGCTCCTACGGCTACACAAGGAAAAAAAAAAAAACCCTTGTATAACAGAGAACCATTTATTCCATTTCTTTAGCAATCAATTACTACTCCTAGTGAATAATTGTTAATGATATTAGTAGCATGAAAAAGCTGCAAAAAATCTCTTTTGAATTTAATTGGCAGCAAGTGGTTAAATCTCCCAGCAGCAAAAGCTTTAAATCTCTATCTTACCCTCGCCTTAAAGCGGTTGTTTTTTTCCCTGCCAGATAAACTCATGATGTGCTAGTATGCATCGCATACTAGCACATTATGCAAAACTTACTTTAAAACTAAGCTGTTCCAGCACTGCGATCTCAGCGCTGCAGGGGATTTCATCTTCACCCGTCTTGCTTCCAGGTTCACAGGCTCCGGCTCTGTGACTGGCTGGAGCCGTGATGATGTCACTCCTGTGCATGCACGCGGGAGCCAGGGCTCTGATAGAAAAGCATGGGTAGCCGTTCCTTCAAAGCGCATGCACCAATGATGTCACTGGCTGCATGTAATGTAAATATCGCCTAAAAAGTGCATGTTTAGGGGGGGTATTTACACTATCTGTAGATAAGCCTTATTATAGGCTTACCTATAGGTAAAAGTCAGCAAAGGAAGTTTACTTCCTCTTTAAGCTGGCCTTCCAAAGCACTGGGAATGGCAAATATTGTAAGTAATTGCCAGAAACTGAGCATTCTACTACTCAGGTGTTTGATTAACCACTAGAATATGGTCAGTTATGAAATTTAAACTGGGAAATAAATTGACAGCTTCAATGCCGTTTATTTAAAGACTAAATTGAAATGCAACTGAAATGAGAAATAAATTATCACAATTTCATTGAAAGCAAAACAATTTGTTCCATATTTAAAGTAGTTTCAATTTTATCTTCTTGTGGTCATTGTAAACCAAAAATGTATGATTTTAATTGATTTGCAATTTTAACAACAATTTAATTGGAAAGTCAGTTGGCTGGTTGTTGTTTGGTTAAGTTTCCATGTATATGGCCAGCCAGGAACAGACAACATTATTTATTTATGATCATATGATAATGAATTAAACCACCTTGGACTCTGTTACCATTCAATCTAGCACTCCTCTTTCATTTCTTTTAACTTTCTGGTTTCCCACCAGAGGGGAACCCCCTTTTTTTTTTTTTTTTACATAAGCAGCCTTTTCAGAGCAAGTCCGCTCATTAAATAGATTTAGTTCCTCCATTCTTCCGAATAAGTGAGTGTTGAAACTGTAGCGCCTCTTGATGATGTTTATTTGAAGAATATTATTCTAGATGTCAGGATTATTATACAGGATTTATATAGCGCCAACAGTTTTCACAGCGATTTACAACATGAGTGCAGACAGTACAGTTACAATACAATTCAATACAGGAGGAATCCGAGGGCCCTGGTCGTTAGAGCTTACAATCTAAGAAATTAGGTGTTGGAAATCAGCTAATTTACATATTAGCAGTCATTCAAGATTTCAAAATAGAGACAACATTTTCAATAGGTCATAATCTTTTTTTTTTTTTTAACAAAGATGCTTAAAAATATTTTTGCTGATGATTGAGATTGTTAACCAATGGCCAATGGAGCATCAACTCTGTCCCATTATTTTAAGCCAGAGTTACAGCAAGCCTTCTTGAGATGAAAAAAATGGAAACTCTGCAATCTAACTGACCTTCCACATTTAAGCGCCCTTTTGCACCTTCTTGTTGCAGTATGCATGGTAATACCAGTGTTTTGTTTCAGAATTCCACAATGTATTGTCACACACTGTACTCTTTGTAGTCATTGCAATGCCATTCATCTGTAATGGCACCCTAATGCGCAAGTACAGTAAGTCCAGATCCATGCTGCAGTTCTCCACAACACACATACCATATATTGTTGTGTTAAATAATAGGCACAGGTCCAGTTTCCTTATATTTCCGCTTGTTGCCACCTCATTCTTAAAGCTGAAATTTTGATATGGTCATTTTTACATAGCTACGTTGGTAAAACTTGGACCAATGTAAATATGTACACTATATTGTCAAACATAATAAGACGCTTGCCGCACATGAACTTTAATGGCATCCAAGTCTTAGTCTGTAGGGTTCAATATTGAGTTGGCCCACCTTTTGCAGCTATAACAGCTCCAACTGTTCTGGAAAGGCTGTCCACAAGGCTTAGGAGTGTGTCTATGGGAATGTTTGACTATGTTTCCAGAAGTGCATTTGTGAGGTCAGGCACTGATGTTGGAAGAGAAGGCCTGGCTCACAGTCTCTGCTCTAATTCATCCCAAAGGGATTGGACAAGGTAGAGATCAGGGAATCACTACTCCTCTTCTCTAGCTTTTCCAATCAGAGAACGATATGCATTCATTGAGAAAATTTAATGAATCCAATAGTGCCAGTCAGGGCCAGTAAAAGGCAGGGGCAGAAGCGGCGGATGCTCTGGGTGGGACAATTTACTAGAGGAAGGGGGGGGCGCAGGTGGAGTGGCGGTGGCGCCTGGACTGTACACACAGGCTGCGCTAGAATACAGCACAGCCAGTCAGATGCAACAATGTGCCGAGTGCGCTCCTGCACCCGGCACAAGCCTAGAGCGAACCCTTCAGTTCACTTCCTTGTCAGGCGGAGTACACGGTACGCACATTACACATTGTTAGGCACACAATTAACCCCTTGGATGCCCTAGATATTAACCCCTTTTCAGTTATTGTCTTTAGTACAGTGCTGGTGCATATTATTAGCACTGATCAGTGTATAAAGCTGCATTCAGGACCTAGGTGTTCCGGAGCTTCTTTTGGGCAACAGGCATCCTGTAATTTTGTCGCGATTTGTCGGGAGGCAATTGCCACAAAATTGCACCGCGATTAGGGTGCCTTTGAAAATAACGGGATTGCAAATGCGGCTGTGCGTCGATTTGGGAATTGCGGGCAGAATTACAACGATTCCGCCCACAATCCAGAACGCCTAGGTGTGAACTGAGCTTTAGTGTCACTGGTGATGTCAGTGGCAGTTAGCCAGTTCCCACAAAGTGTCAGTTACAGTTAGCGTCACTATCACAGTCCCACTATAAGTCACTCCTTCTTTACAAACGGTGGGGGGTTGGGGGATGCAGTTTGTTATCTTTGCCCTTGGCACCGAATGACCTTGTCCCAGCTATGGTGCCAGTTGCTGAGCGAACAATTAGGACCCAGACGCTAGTGGAAATCACTGTAGTAGTGGTGTCTCCTACAGTGATTTCCAGCATGTCACTATGTAAAAATTGCCTTACCTAATGGTGTCTTATTGCAATGCACATGTACAGGTGTGAAAAGGGCCTTTGTCAATAAAGCGGGGTTTGCGGGCTCCCTATTGTTCCAGTAGCTCCAAAGTAATGAGAGGTGAAATCTAGTTGCCATTAGCTACATTTTTACCCATCGTCTTTTTCTGCTCTAAATTATTAAACAGCCCCAAATGAGTTCTCAGAAGTCTGTAAACGCAGCATGCAGCCTCCGACTGATTGACAGAGAACGCTTTTCAAAGCCTGGCACATCTGCAGGAAACCAGGACATATATCATGAGCTGAAATTTTCAATATTTGTAGACTGTTAGCAGTAAACGCACTAGAAATGCACAGCAAACAAAACGCCTTCAATGCAGAAAGTTAATGAATAAATGCAGGTTATGCAGTATTCATGATGTGCTAAAAGTGGCCTTGGACTTGTGATCGGAATCACAATGAAATTCATGCTGTGTGAAAAAGATTTCCAGCTTTTTTTGTACTTTTAAGCTTTTTTTTTTTTAATGAAACATAATATATACCATTATTTAAAGCAGCTTTGCCACCAAATAAAGAATATTAAAAGAAGCACTCTGCAAAGAGGGGTATTAATTCTTACCAGTCTGGCAGGTGGTGACTCCAATTGTTAGGCCGCGTACACACGGGCGGATTGTCTGCCCAACTAAATTCGTCAGACAATCCGACAGACAGTCCGTCCAACTTTTGAATGAACGGACTTGACCACACACGATGAACAGACAGTCCGCTGAAAGCTTGCGCGATGACGTGTACAGCACGTACGACGGGACTAGAAATTCGACGTCCAATACACTGCAATGCAACCTTCGGCGTGTAAATCCTTTCTGAGCATGCGCCATACTTAGTCCGTCCAACTTGCCTACACACGAGAGGACTGTCCGCTGAAACCAAGTTTGGACGGACAAAATTACGGAAATTCCGAAAGACTTAGTCCGCCAGACTGTCCGCTGAAAAAGTCAGCTGAAGCCCACACACGAGCGGATTGTCCGCTGAAACACGTTTCAGCGGACTAAGTTGGACAGACAGTCCGCCCGTGTGTACGCGGCCTTACTCATGTAACTCAAGCCAAATGCACACATTTAAAGTGTATCTGAACCCAGGGACAAAGAGTTAATGAATTGCAGATCACCGGTTCTTAGATAATGGTGGTTACCTGTTCTTTTCTTTTAGCTTTTAGTCTATTCTTTTTTACCAGTAAATAGGTGCCAGTAAATAGGTGCGTCTGCCCACCCTGCTACGTGTGGTCCATTGGTGGCTGCAGTTATATATTAGTCCAAACTATCTTTTCGTCCCTGAAGCTATTCTACCTCTGTGAGGTCTCTGCATCCTCTTAACTCTCTATAAGCAGTGATAACTTGGGACAATATTTACGACCTTTACTTTAATATTCTCCTGATAATGTTGTGATTTTACACTTGCAAAAGGAAATAGTTTTTATAGTTATAGTAATCCTCTGCCGTGTGAGTTTATTATTTCCAGTTACCTATACTACCACAGGAATATGATTGTCCTAAATTAGAGGCAAACATTTGGGAATCCATTCATTAGACAACTGATATAAAACCATCTAGACCAGCCATTTTGAAACAGTGTTCCAAGGAACCCTCAAGCTCATTTAAAGGTTGCTGGGGGGTTCCTTAAACTGTTGCTGATTGACCTAATATTTGATGGTGCCTTCATAGTTCCTGGGCCAACACCCCTTGGCAAAGCCATCAGCATGACATCAATGAGATTATTAGCTGTATGTAAGGGGGGAATTCCGACCACCACTGTTACATGAGCTTTATTTTTTTAAATAAATTCAATCCAGACAAGCCTTGTCATTTTGAAAATAAACTTTTATTGGATAATATATAGGCCGCGGCTGTTTTATTGGTATAAATTAATATTATTAAATACTTCATTTATTAAAACATCTTATAATCACTTCAATAAATACAACCCAGCCACTATGGCTCAGGCTGAATACAAATGTATTATTCTGACCATGAATATAAGGGGCATTATTCTCATTGACTCCCAAAAATTGGGTTCTCTAAAACCCAATTATTTTAGGGGTTTCTTTGGGGTAAAGAGGTTGAGAAAAGATGATCTAGACAATAACCAACCAACCTCCAGCCTTGAACCCTCATTTGATAACCCATTTCTCTCCCCTTTTTTTGATTGATAGTTTTGGCATGTTGTACCCATTTGGATCCATATACCATAATGCATATATACTTTCCTGACAAAGCACATGCATAAGTCTGAGAAAAGCATTAAGTATCACCTCCACTCTTCCAGTTGGTTCAGTCTAATACAAGTTTATTAGACCTCAGTTATCAGTCGAGTTTATGAAAAGTTTTGTGTTGGGGATCACTTGAGGGGATTCTTTGCGAGAGTAGCATAGTGTCACATTCAAGGGTCAGGCTCAGAGACCAGTAGCTATAGCAGTAGAGGGACACCCATTGACTAGCAGGATTGGTAAACAAGCAGGTCACCCTGGTAAATAATGCAGGCTCATCTGAGGTGCGGAGTCTAAGTATTTGTGTTCACCAGAATTTCTGATGGTTGAGATGGGTTTAGCTGCCTGTTAACATGTTGGTAACAAATGGTTGTAGGTTGAGATCAAGCTGAAGCATAGTCGAGGAACAAGCCAAGGGTCAGTAAAGAGTGGTAGTAAAGATACTGGCGGCAGAAGAAAAGCGAGATACTGGCTGGAAAGAGCACAATAATCTGGCAAACAGGAAGTGCAGGGACATGGCTTAAATCAGGAAGTTCATGGGAGGAGCAAAAAGTTCAAGGTTCAGCAGAAGTCAAGGTATAAAGCAGGGTTATCCAATGTGTCAGGCAGGGTGCTGTCCAACATTTCTGCTTAGTGAGAAGAGTAATTTCCAGACAAGGCAGAAGTCCCAGGTTCAAGTTTACACTCACCCCTATTCCACATTTGAATATATATTGGATTTTGATACAATTAATTTTATTATAAATCTTTGATTTTTAGCTTTTCTACAGATAACATATGTATACATTTTATGAATGTACATGTTCATGTAAGTATATATTTCTTGAAAAGTACCTGTCAAGCATATACAGTATGCTTTTGTGTCGATGTTTTGCAGTCGCTGTAGATCCGAGGGGGACATACAAGGAAAATAAAAAACAGCATTTTAGCTTGCACACGATTGGATGATAAAATCAGCAGAGCTTCCCCTCATTTCAGATCTACCCCTTACATTTAGAGCGACTGCACGTCCAAGTGCACTTTGAGTGCAAACTGGATTTCCCTTTCGTAAATAACCCCCTATGCCTTGTACTGCAGTGCACGTGCATTAATATACATTACCACAATAAAATTGGTGTGAATGGGCCCTAACTCTTTTACTGGCCCTTTGTGCACTTTACTTATGAAACCTCCCTGATCATTCCAATTATACTGTAAATTTGCAGATGGCATGCCTTTGTAAACTTTACGATTAACAGATATGGAAAGCTTTGGAGACGGTGTAAATATAGGTTCCAATACGTAAACCTTTCATCTTAGGTAAGTGTAATAACTCCCAACCAATCTACTGAGAATCTTTTTATTTTTATAGCCTCCAGAACCCCTTTAAGAACTTCTAATAATCCCACACTAAATTCACCTCTGTCTATTTTATTGGGCCTGACCTAATTCCCTATGTGCTTGTTTTTACCATCTTACTTATATTGTCTGTATTTTTTATAATCTGAAATTTAGAGGCAGTGAAATAGTTTATAGCTCATCACATGTCTGGGAATTGCTGCAAGAAACTCAACTCATTTTATAATGAACCAATATTGTAAACCTGAAAATAGTACATGCTCCATAAATTGCATTTTGCTTGGTGGTAACTGAGATAAGACCTTTAAATCCATAAAACTGAGAGCCTGAGACCTCCAAGTGGATGGGGCAAAAGTTGTGCAGCTAGTATAAGAGATACCTAGCTAAGCTGAAGATTTTTATCATCTCAGGTTAGTAAGAGTAAATGTGTTTGGCTGAAACTGTGAAAAGAGGGCTGTATGTAATATACTCTGGGAATCGAGTTTTGCAACATGAATCAAACAGTCATTTTTATTGTGGATAAAGTTAATGTATGTTCTGTTCCCCCCTTCATGACCGGGCCATTTTTGGCGATGCGGCACTGCTTTCCTTTAACTGACAACTGCGCTATTGTGCAACGCTGTTCCCAAATAAAATTGATGTCTTTTTTTCCCCCCACAAATAGAACTTTCTTTTGCCGGTATTTGATCCCCTCTGCGCTTTTTATTTTATTTGCTATAAACAAAAAAAAAAAAACTATTTTGAAAAAAACAAACAATATTTTTTTACTTTTTGCTATAAAACACATCCAATAAAAAAATGTAATTTCTTCATCAATTTAGCCCAATATGTATTCTGCTACATATCTTTGGTATAAAAATTCCAATAAGCGTATATTGATTGGTTTGCGCAAAAGTTATAGCGTCTGCAAACTATGGGATAGATTTATGGACTTTTTATTTTTTTTACTTGTAATGGCAGCGATCAGCGATATTTAGCAGGACTGAGACATTGCGGCGGACAAATTTGACACTAAGGGGTTTATTTACTAAATGCAAATCCGTTTTGCACTGAAAGTGCACTTGGAAGTAAAGTCGCTGTAGATCTGAGGGGGACATGCAAGGAAAAAAAAATAGCATTTTAGTTTGCACATGATTGGATGATAAAATCAGCAGAGCTTCCCCTCATTTCAGATCTACCCCTTAGATTTAAAACGACTGCACTTCCAAATGCACTTGCAGTGCAAGGTGGATTTACCTTTCGTAAATAACCCCCTAAGTGAAATTTTTTGGGGACCAGTGACACTAATACAGTGATCAGTGCTAAAAAATGCACTGTAACTGTACTAATGACACTGGCAAGGAAGGGGTTAATATCATCAAAGGGGTTAACTGTGTTCCCTGGGAGTGTTTGCTAACTGTGTGGGGGCTGATCTGACTGGGGGAAGAGAGAGATCCATGTTCCTGCTTAGCAGAAACACAAGATCTCCATCTTCCTCTCTGACAGAACGTCAGTCTGCCTTGTTTACATGCGCAGACCACTGTTCTGCCTCTCTCACGAACTATCGCAGTTGGCCGATGAACATCGGGTCCGCTGGTTCCACTGATTGGCTCCCGCTGGGTCCAATCTTCAGCGGCGTGTGCTCGCCCCAGACCCTTTGCACTTGTTACCAACATATTAACGCACAGGAGGGCTGCCCTGCTGCAGTATATATGCGTGGGGTGGTCCTGAAGTGGCACAAACCTGCAGCACCAAATATAACTGGGCACATACATTCACCAGCCACTTTATTAGGGTACACCTGTTTAATTGCTTGGAACACAAATTGCTAATCAGCCAACCACATGGCAGCAACTCAGTGCATTTAGGAATCTAGACGTGGTGAAGATGATTTGCTAAAGTTCAAACCGAGCATCAGAATAGGGAAGAAAGGGGATTTAAGTGGCTTTGAACATGGCATGGTTGTTGGTGCCAGACGGGCTTGTTTGAGTATTTTAAAAACTGCTGATCTTCTGGGATTTTCACACACAACCATCTCTAGGGTTTACAGAGAATGGTCCCAAAAAGAGAAAATATCCAGTGAGTGTCAGTTGTGTGGAGGAAAATGCCTTGTTGACGTCGGTGGTCAGAGGAGAATGGTTAGACTGGTTTGAGATGATAGAAATCAACAGTAACTTAAATAACCACTCATTACCACCAAGGTATGCAGAATATCATTTCTGAATGCATAATACATTGAACCTTGAAGAAGATGGGCTACAGCAGCAGAAGACCACACCGGATGCCACTCCTGTCAACTAAGAACAGGGAACTGAGACTACAATTTGCACAGGCTCTCCAAAATTGCACAACAGAAGATTGGAAAAATGTTGCCTGGTCTGGTGAGTCTCGATTTCAGCTGCAACATTCAGATGGTGGGGTCAGAATTTGATGTAAACAACATAAAAGCATGGATCCATCCTGCTTTGTATCAATGGTTCAGGCTGGTAGTGGCGATATAATGGTGTGAGAGGGATATTTTCTTGTCACACTTTGAGCCCCTTAGTACCAATTGAGCATCATTTAAATGTCACGGCCTACCCGAGTATTGCTGCTGACCATGTCCATCCCTTTATGACTACAGTGGACCCATCTTATGATGGCTCCTTCCAGCAGGATAATGCTCCATGTCACAAAGCTCAAATCATCTCATCACTGGACAATCACTGGACAATGAGGTCCCTGTACTCCAATGGCCTCCACAGTCACCAGATACTGCCAGAAGTTTTTTCACCTTAATGCAATAGGGGAAAAAACACAAAGGTTTATAACCCCTTTAAAACAAGTTTGACATGAGTCCCCCATAAATAGTTTTATTATCTGTTGATCCTGCCAGTAGGTATGTTTATTTTCCACTTCCTAACAAGGTAATTACTATGATATCTACAGATGCCAGTTAAGCAGCAAACCTACTTAACTGGTATCTAGAGCTTTCATACTATTTACCACTCAGGATCCTTTGAATGTTATCAGTCCCGTACATGCATTGATCAAGATAAGAGGAAACACGCTCCATGTGAGATGTTGAGCCTGGGACTCCAACACATGGGTGCCTACCCTGGCTCACCTCTGTGAAACATGCAATGAATGAAGAAACGGCTTCACACCACGGCTAGTCCCAAATCCCTTTATTGGAATTCCCAACGTGACACACACAGGACACTGAAAGGCTGCAAATAATTGACACGTTTCACACAAGAATAATGTGCTTCATCATAACTAATAACTAAACCAAGTTTTGATGAAGCACATTATTCTTGTGTGAAACGCGCCAACCAATTGCAGCCTGTCAGTATCCTGTGTGTGTCACATTGGGAATTCCAACGAAGGGATTTGGGAGCAGCCGTGGCGCGCAGCCGTTTCTTCATTCATTAGGTGCTTTGATCAACAATACTAATCCCTGATGAAGGGAGACCTACTGAACCCTGAAATGTGCTGGACTTTTATATAATACAACATTCTGAATAAAATAAATCTGGACATCATATGTTCTAGTTGTGTGGCTCCTGATTGCACACTTAGGTAAAGTGGCACACTGCCCATTAAAGTATATGTAAACTCTCACCTTGTGAAACACCCATAATCTCTGTTCTCAGCTGCACAGGGATTTTAGGGTAGGGGGGGGTAGCGGAACACTGCCAGTGAATGGCTGGGCTGTTGGGGCGGGGCATGTCAGCAAAAGCCTGATCATTCAAAAGGAGCAGGCTGAGTTCTCAGGGAAGAAAACTGACCACGTTGTGTTCTCATCCCCAGTGTAGTCGGTTTTGAGTGGGAAAGTAGAGGGACTGGAAGGAACACTGGGAATTTCACACATAAGAAGCAATACAAGGGGGACAGGATACTCGTACAAGTACATGGTACAGCAAGAACATATCAGGAATATAAAATGTTGGGTTGACGTATTCTTTTAAGCGGAGGTCCGCCCACTGCTGCAAAAATTAAAAGCCAGCAGCTACACATACTGCAGCTGCTGACTTTTAATAATAGGACACTTATCTGTTCTGTTTCCATCAGCTGTCGGGTGCTGCCATCACTATTGCCAGTGATGCCGCATACACACGAGCGGAATGTCCAACAGAAAAAGTCAGACGGGAGCTTTTCATCATATATTCCGATCATGTGTGGGCATCATCTGACTTTTTACGTAAAAAATTCTGACGGACCTAGAAATAGAACATGTTCTAAATATTTCCGACTAAACCAATTCCTATGGGGAAAACTGCTCGTCTGTATGCTGCTCCGACGGACCAAAAACGACGCATGGTCTGAAGCAAGTACGAGACGGAAGCTATTGGCTACTGGCTATTGAACTTTCTTTGTCTAGTCCCGTCGTACGTGTTTTACATTACCGCGTTCTTGACGGTCGGACTTTGGTGTGACCGTGTGTACGCAAGACAGTTTCAGCGGAAAAACCTTTAAAGTTTATTCCAATGAAGAAACCGCTTTTGGGTGGAACTCCGCATTAACTCCTTCTTGCAGATTTCTGAAGAAGTAATCATACACTGATTCATCACAGGGTGGGTATCATCCTGGGTATCATCCTGTGAACAGACTTTGTAGAATGCAGGGGCTCAGAGTGAGGATCTCATTGTGGAGTTCAGGATCCCTAGAAGTTTTAGGATGTTGGCAGGTGGTTTAGCAGATTCATGCTAAATTGTAAATGTGTGCATTGTTGGGCACACACTGTGATGGTTTGGTGGTCAGGGTGGGATTTAAATGTTTCCTAAATTGAAGACTGTTTGAAGAGTATATAGCAACACTTTTTATTATTTAGTTTTCTTTCTTTTTTTTGCAGGATTTTTTGAAAGATTTTTTGAAGGATTAGTTCCTCTATCAAATTTTTACTGTTGCCTGAATCCCCACTGGGAAATCAAGCCAGTGCCCTGGTGAAGTCAGCAAACTCTGTGTATGAAAAGCTTCATCTATTGGGGCTGCTATGGATCCTTATGAATCTCCTTATGCCATTTACACAGGGCCAAACTTTTCGACAGCAAAGATCCAATGGAACAAATCCATCAGACAATTCGATCGTGTGTGGGCTTCATTGGAAGTTTGCTGTCGAAAAATCTGACAGATTTTAGATTTAGAACATGTTTCAAATCTTTCTGACGGGCTCGAGTCTGGTCGAAAAATCCGTTTGTCTGTTTGCTAGTCTGACAGACAAAAACCGACGCTAGGGCAGCTATTGGCTACTGGCTATGAACTTCCTTATTGTAGTCCGGTTGAATGTCATCACGGTCGAATCCGTCAGACTTTGGTGTGATTGCGTGTGTCCAAGTCCGTTTATTTGGAAAGTCCGTCGGAACTCCGGCGAAAGTACGTCGGAAATCTGCTGAAAGTCCGTTGGGAAGACCGTCGGACCTAGTCTGCCGGAAAGTCCGGTTGTGTGTACATGGCATAAGTCTTTACAACCAGTTTAATCTACATTTTCATGACCTTGAAAACAAATCAACTCTTACATTGCACATTTGACCTTCCAAACATCAAAGAATCACATGGAGGATTTGCAGACCTGTAATGCATCCCAGGGGAATGATGAAAAAATAATTTATAGACTTAAGCTGCATTCACACCTGAGCGTAGAGTTTTCAAGCAGAAAATCGCACGAATTTACCACGATTTTGCGGCGTTTTTTGCAGCGTTTTTTACCACGATTCTCTGCTTTTTTTACCGTGATTTGTGCAGGGAAAAAGGTCACCAATGTTAAAAGAAGAAAAACGCTTAAATCTGCCTGATTCGAGCGACAAAAAAGGGTCCGGAACTTGTTTGAGCTTCAGGCGTTCGGCTTCAGGCGACATGGAGTGGAGATGTGAACCATCTCCATTGAGAATAATAGATTTTTTCCCCTCTAGCGTTTTGTAGCTTCAGGCTTCAAGATTCAAAACGCTCAGGTGTGAATGGGGTCTTAATGTGATTGTAGCCGTATTAGTGCAATTGTGACAGAGAAAATTGAGTACTGTCTGTGATAATTTTTTTATTTGCACTAACATACAATTTTTCAGGACAAGCAAGGACATTTGGGGTATGTCCCCTTCTTCAAGGTCCAAGCAGTACTTACTTTACAGAAATAGATACCAGAAGGCTTCAGATGCCCACAGTGGACATGGTCCATCAGCTTCCGAAATCAAGGTAGTCTTTCTTTATTTAAACTGAAATTAACCAGGATATACTATAGGCACTAGCTAATTGTGGCAGATAAAGTTGAACAAATTACAGAGGAGTTTAAAAAAAAACGTTTGACTTGGGGAACTGGAACTCCGCTTTAAAGAATATGTTAACCCAGGATTTAATATTCCTGATATGTGCCTGCTGTACCATGTACTTGTATGAAAATATATCCTGTTCTCTTTGGGGATTATTTACTAAAGGCAAATCCACTTTGCACTACAAGTGCAAGATGTACTTCAAATTGCACTAAAAGTGGATTTGCCTTTCGTAAATAACCCCCACTATCATATTTTCTGCAGATTTTTGTCTTCAGATTTACCAAAACCATGTAGTGAGAGGGCCTGCCTGATTGCATACAAATTGAAACTCCTAAGGTTTGACAACATATTATATGGTTTTGGTAAATCTGAAGACAAAAATCAGCAGAAAATCTGATAGTGTGTATGGGGCTTTAGTCACCAGAACTGATTTGTGTTTGTCCAACAGCTATAATGGAAAAAGCTATGCTTGGTTCAACACGAGACTCGTTCCGTATGTTCTGAGACAGCTATAAGATTCTGTCTTGTAATGCTTGATGAACTATATTGAGTCCTGAAAGATTATTTGTGTAAGCCAGCAGGGCCTGTTTAATCTCAGTGATAATTAGTTTATTCTTTTATAATACCTAATGGAACGTTATAGTGATTGTAATACCAGCGTTTCAGCACATGTTGATATAGAAAATGTGTCTTGGGTTTTAATTGTTTCCATTTTAACAATATTGTCTTTTTTTTTTTTTTCATCTTGCAGCTCAGGTGGCTGGTTGAGGGACGCATAGGATTTCCTATAAATTCCTTTGCAATGCAATACTCAAATAAATGTTACTTTGGTAGTGTATAGCTTTTCCATCATTATCATTTCTATTTCTTTTTGCACATGATAGTCTAGGTTTTGGTTTAGACACTTATATCCTAAGGTGTGTGTTATTCAATTTTTTACTTTTTATAGTTTGTATAGTGCCACTACCCGAATTTATTTATCCTTCGGGTCTCCTGCATTCCCTTGTACAGTAGAGCTCATATTAGGAGAAAGAGGAGCAGCAGAAAACGCAAGGTAGTTGTTCCTATCAGTCTGCTGCTTCTCTTTTTTACAGTCCAATCACAGGCTGGGGGAGGAACAAGACCTGTAATGGGCCGTACACACGGTAGGATTTTCCGACAACAAATGTTCGATGTGAGCTTGTTGTCGGAAATTCCGACCGTGTGTATGCTCCATCAGACATTTGCTGTCAGACTTTCCAACAACAACTGTTGAGAGCAGGTTTTCAAATTTTCCGACAAGACTTGTTGTCGGAAATCCGATCGTGTGTACACAATTCCAACACACAAAGTGCCACACATGCTCGGAATCAAGCAGAAGAGCCGCACTGGCTATTGAACTTAATTTTTCTTGGCTCGTCATACGTGTTGTACGTCACCGTGTTCTTGACGTTCGGAATTTCCGACAACATTTGTGTGACCGTGTGTATGCAAGACAAGTTTAAGGCAACATCTGTCGGAAAAAAATCCACGGTTTTGTTGTTGAAATGTCAGATCGCATGTACTGGACATAAGTGTTGCTAAGCTGCAGTAAAGAAAAAAAATCAGGTCTCCTACCCTACCAGAGATGGCTCTTCTATGTTCTGGATAGACAGAAATACATGTAGCACCATTGGTTTGAACAGAGGCTACCAGTAAATTTAGCTGTGCTGGATTGTAGTTAACCTGTCTAATTTGTGATCTTTTGGGTTTTCCCCTAAGCTCAGATATAGTTGTAGTTCTTCCATTTTGCCAGGAGGTGTAACTGATACCTTTGGCATTAGTATGATGAGCTGCAGTCAAACTGAGTTATGAATGTGCATACCTCTCTCAGCCAATCAGTAGCAGTTTCTCAAGCCACTGAGCATGCTGGGAAATAATATAAATATTTGCGGAGATCAGGGTTCTCTCACACATCGGATGTGTGAGGAACAGCTGCGTTAGATGAGGCCTAGCCATGTGCTCAAGGCTCTGCTAGAGAGCTTGCTTGTTGCATGGAGGCATGAAGGAAAGGATAGAGATCTGAGATGAAGTACCAGACGTTACTCTGCCATGGACGAGGGAACTGTGGAGAGCCTGGGAAAAGGTCAAGATGGAATCATCCATAGAATTCCTGCCCTTTTTGTGAGTTCCTTTTCAGTGTAGGAGACAGCTGTTGCTACAAAAGTAAGGGTTGCTGGTTACAGCTTAAAGGCTTTTTCTGTACTACTCTCTACTTTTTGTCTACTATTGTGTTGTTTTTTTGTTTTTTTTGACTAAGGGCGTCCTGTGCCCTACCCATCTCTCCCTGAATTGTTTGTTATCGTGAGCAATAAACTCACCTTTGTTCAGCATAAAAAGTGACTGGGGCCCATATTTTCTTCAACTGTCTACCAGTGATGGTGAACCTTGGCACTCCGGATGTTTTGGAACTACATTTTTCATGATACTCATCAACACTGCAGAGTGCATGAGCATCATGAGAAATGTAGTTCCAAATCATCTGGGGTGCCAAGGTTGGTCATCACTGGTGTACACCCACCATGCCTAGCAACCTTGAACCCTGAGGTGAAATGTCAGCCCTCCCTATCTCTGGCGGTTTCCACCATGCCTCCGGAGTTCAGGGTGGTGCTATATACAAGTCCTTTGGTAGGTAAACAACTCCTATATATGTACCTCTTCTGCGGATTAATCCGCAAGTTCTGCTTTAAATACAAGTAAGAACAGGATACTATGAAAATGATTTCGACTGTAGAATGATAGCATGTGAAATGTTGGCACAATACCACAGCAGTGTACAGACAGCAGACCTAGTGCTGAGAGGAATGGATTGGCAGCATATGCACTGCTGGGTGTCTGTACAATGGTAAGCATATGTGTTTGCAGGAAACAGACTGGCTGAGCAAGAAATCCAGGTCACAACTATGAATTATAGCCAAGAATTTCTAGGAGCTAGTGTGAGGAAATTTTCAGTGTCACAAAACCGTCTCTCTGTTGCATGCTTTATTTGTGTAGCGCACCCACTAAAGAGAAGCTGGAAATTTTAGCCCTTTCCCCCCTCAGAGCACACACAGCCAGGCACACATCATTTCCAGCATTTTTCCACTGGTTCCAAAGAACAGTCTAGGGGTATAGTTTGGGGTTTTTATTGAGAACAATGAATTTGAACTGGGGAAGGGAGCATGGGATAACAGCATAGAAATCCCAACATAGTGTTAGGGCAGTAATTCTACTTTAAGACATCTTAGCCTAGATAAAGCCACCTGACTGTAGTCCAGGACTGCTACATACTAATAAGCTGGAGTTTTTCTTCAAGAGAAGACCAGTTGGGCAGTTGGCTCTTGCATCTGTTCACACATGCTCATCAGTACACGACTCTGCACCTTAAGTCATGGCTGGACATGCTTCTTTATGTAGGGATGCACACATGCTCCTTGGTGTATATGGTTGGGCTTGCACACACCCTGGCATCAAAAGAGGTATTTAAAGCAGAGTTCTACCCAAAAATTGAACTTCCATTTATCCGTTCTCTCCCCCCCTCCAGTGTCACATTTGGCACTTTTCAGGGGGGAGCAGATTTTTTTATAATTTTTTTAATTTCTTTAATAACAACAGACAAAACAAGACAAAACGAAACATCATACACATTGGAGCAAAATATTAAAGCAAGTTCAAGATCCAAGCACATTACACATCAGCCATCAATTCAAAAATAGAAAATAAACAAAAAAAATAAAATTAAAAAATAATTAACACAGGAGTATTTTTACTGGGCTAGGATCTACACCATCCTGTTTAACAAATTAAATATCGATCCACATCTAATATAGCTAAAAAAAATTAAAAAAATACTTTAGTCCATTCCAACCACAGTGGCCCAGGCATCATATATATATAAATGCCTATATTAAATCCATTGGTCAGTCACCCTCATGGGCATAAGGTGTTGTATATGGCTTATCCAGCTATTTTGCCCAGACTTTGTCAAAAGTACTAGGGCAGCCCCTATTCATGTAAGTGTCTTTATACAGTGGGAGATTATTATTTACCAACTGTTTCCAATAAACAAACGTAGGAGCAGAGGGTTTCTTCCAATGTAAGGCAATAGCTTTTCTCGCATAAAATAATGTAATATTAGCAAATACTCGCTCCAAGTGCCTGATTAGAGCTGTCAGCTCTAATAGGCGTTCTGATTAGAGCCGTGGGCTCTAATAGGCTTCCAAATTGGTAAACAGCGGGCACAATGCTGTGCGTTCGCTGTTTACACAGTGTTGTGTTAGAGAATTTAATACCCATTTCCCTAATACTGACCTGCCTTTCAGCCAATCAGGTGCTAAAGTCTGGTTACCCTGTCACCTGATTGGCTGAAGCGTCATGCGCTGTGATTGGACGCCTATCAGGTCTCCAATCATAGCAGAGATGGCAGAAAGAGGATGGGAGAAGACATGGAGGACTCGGAGCGTGGAGGACAGTGCCGAGATAGGTAAGTGCCAGGCGGGGGGCAAAATGGCAGCATTTGATAGGGAACAGTAGCGACAATTGATGGGGCACACTGGTGGCAATCCATGGGGCACACTGGCATCAATTGATGGGGCACACTGGCGTCATTTGATGGGGCACACTGGCGTCAATTGATGGGGCACACTGGCGGCAATTGATGGGGCACACCTGTGGCAATTGATGGGGCACACCTGTGGCAATTAATGGGGCACACTGGCAGCAATTAATGGTGCACACTGGCAGCAATTGATGGGGCACACTGGCAGCAATTGATGGGGCACACTGGCAGCAATTGATGGGCACAGTGGTGGCAATTGATGGGCACAATGGCAGCAATTGATGGGTACAGTAGCTGTGTTTTATGGCACAGTGGTGGCAATTTATGGGTACAGTGGCTGTGTTTGATGGGTACAGCGGCTGCTCTTGATGGGCACAGTGGCTGCACTTGATGGTTTTTTTTTTTCAGTTTGTTTGCGCCCCCGCCCCCCCAAAAAATGTTTTGAGCACCAACCGCCACTGACAACTACCCACCTGTTGTTGATGGAACCCTCTACCATATTGTGTCATATTCCTGGCTATATGCCTACTCTTGACATCTCTTGCCTGAGTCCTTAATATTTGTGAATAAAGGAATGTTCAAACATAAAATTAATTCCTTGCTTTTTACTGTACCTCCATAAGGATTTCAATGACATCTGGCAGGCCATTTCACATATTATCAGAATTATTTGGCATGGAAAGTCCCCCCCCCCCCCCCCCATGTAGACGTTCTGTAGTTGTAATTTTTGCGCTGCGTGCAAGGACACAATTTCTAAGCCATCTTTCCACAGCACCTCTTCTCCTTTGGAACACCACAGAGTTGGAACAACTTTCCCTATGTATACCACAGCACTCAGTTTCCTTTACCAAGTAGAATCAAGTTGCCCTCATTAGTATACCAGTCTCTCCCAAAATACCTTGCATAGCTCTATCCAGCTGGACAAGCTTCCAGATAGCATCCTCATTCCCTGGCTTCACCCTAATAACATCAGAAGACTTCGGTCTGGCTTCCAGTGCCTTATGCACACCTCTAAATGACTAGGGTAGCCAGATAACTTTCTTCCCCACCAATACATGTATACACTAACTGTTACCTTAAAATGAATACACGGACACCTGCTTGGATGAAAATGGCCTAAACGGCCTTTATTAATAACAGTAAAAAACTAAACTTTATTTTAAATATTTTCAAAAATGCAAAAACTTGTAACATCTTCCAGTTACCCAAAGACCACTAAGTGATTTTCCAGCTGGTCCCTGACGACCCCTTATTACTTTGAGCCTGTGATCCCTCTTCGTCAGCATCTGTCCCCAGCCGCCAACTCGCCTCGAGGACTCACTAACTGACCACAGACCCCCCAACACATATTAGCCATTAATCTAGAATGACATCAGACCAAACATAATGACTCCATATCTGGTATGAGTCCCCACCTTTTCAAATGACCCATGCATTTCTATATATATATATTTCCATATATATATATATATATATATATATATACCAGTCGTCAAGGACCCAACGCCACACCTCGCAGCGACCAGCACCACCAAACCAAACCAATTTATTTAGGGAGGGAGGGCGGGAACGTTTCTCCTCGCTTGCTGACCCCCAACTGCTAACTTGCTCCACCCCAGCACATGGAAGAAACAACCACACTCCCCCCCCTGTGACCTTCCACCAATGGGGTAAGTACGACTGCCTCCTAACCACCCCCACGCTGCCTTTTTCCTCTAACACTCTAATTTCCTTGCACCCTGTCATGTATGTCCTGCGCTTCCTTTTCAATACAGCTACGTACATGTCTGAACCTGCAGAAGAAGGTTGGGGAAACAGGGCGACTACAGCTGTTCCTACTACTTACACATTGCCTTGGACTAAAGCCCTGCAATTGTCCCTTTTTGATCAGCTCTACAGGAGGCTACATCTTAGCATTCCTGAAATATTTGGCTGCCATGCCCAGTCAACATTTAGCCCCTGCCACACTGGCATTTATATGGGCACTAACTACAACTATGATATTACTAAAGAGAAACCTTTCTAACAAGCAAGCTAGCTTCTCCTGGCAACACACTTGTCACCGACCCTGACTTATCCATGGAAATTGCCTCCACCTTCAGGTTCTGGCTTCTGTGCCAGCAGACTCAGCACCTTCTTTAGCAGATTCATCTTCAAGATTGTGTCCTGTCCTGTGACCCCTGGTTGTCCATCTGCTTCCTGCAGTTATGAACTATTGTGACCAGTGGCAGCTGGTGACATTTTAGGATGGGGGGGGGGGCGCCAGATATAGCTCAACATTACAGATCAGAGTATATAGCTCAGCATTACAGATCATGGTATATGACTCAACATCCCAGATCAGGGTATATAGCTCAGCCTCACAGATCATGGTATATAGCTCAACATCGCAGATCAGGTTATATAGCTTAGCATTACAGATCTGGGTATGTAGCTCAGCATTACAGATCAGAGTATATAGCTCAACATCACAGATCAGGTTATATAGCTCAGCATTACAGATCAGGGTATATATGAGGATGATGATTATCATCCTCATCATTGTATAATACACCTGTCATTGCTATCCTCATCATTGTAAAATAGATCCATCATCATTCCATTGTATAATACACCCGGCGTCATCGCTATCCTCATCCATTGACCACTGCCAGGACATTCGCCCTGGCCTGGGCCCAGTCTGCACTCACTGAGTGGGGAGACCTCATAGAGCAGAGCAGCACAAAGAACTGTGTGTGGAGCAGAGGGGTGGCTGTCAGACAGTCAGCTTACTCAGCTAGGACTCGGGGGAGAGGGAGACTGAGCCCTGTGGCACCGTTAGCTTTACCTACCATTACCACACCGCTTAGCTCAGGCCAGCTTCCACCACGCATCGGTCGCATGGTCAGGCAGTCTCAGAGTCTATTCCACAGTGCCACAAAAAGCACAGGCCAGTTGTCCTCTGGTCCCCACCAATACAAAATGAGGACAGGACCCAGAGACAAATGATTATATAGTGGGAGTGTTTGCAGGCACATCGCTTGTGCCTCGAACACTCCCTAAACATGGGCAAATTGGCTTCCCAGTTGCAATCAGCTGATTGCAAGCCGGGAAAGCTTCCCATAGATTGATGTGTCTGGCACCTGGACACACTACACACTTAAAGTGACCACTATTTATTTTTTTAGGTGAAAAGCCTATTGAAGGGCTGCCACTGATTGTGACCCTCCATCATCATCATCCCACCTTGTACCTCTATTAGGCTCACTTGGCTGGAGAAACCAGACAAACTACCCCCATACATAACATTTTCTTAAAAGTTGCACTTTTGCTGTATATTGTGACATGTAAGGAATTTATTTATGCAGACTTGTAAAGTTACTAAAAGGCACAATTTATTATTTTCTCTGCAGAGATGTATACTTCAAGATACAGCATGTTGTTGTTGTTGGACTCATGAATACCTGCACAAACTCTATATGAATGGACCTTTCAGGAAAGGTTATTGATGTTACTGTAGCTTTATCTTTATTCGCAGTATCTTATTGGGGTCCAGGTGTACTTTCATCTACATCCAATTTATCCACAACATGTATTTCCCCAGTACCGTGCATATGACACCTGCTGCCAAGTCAGATGTATATCTTAGGAGCATAAATCATTAGTAGCTAAGATCTAATAAACTAAATGTAAAGCCATTGCTTTTTGGTGGGGGAAAGGAGGCTTCATATATGGAGTTAATAAATTATTCTGGGAAAAGGGATCTAAAATCTGCTGTTTTGCAAGACATATTTATAAATTGGTCTCACAGAGCAGCAAGCTAGAAAATCCATCAAGATGTTCTATTTACCTGAACTTAAAGGAGACTGGACAGCTCAAAAACGAACAAATGCTGTGACAGTTTGGAAGCCAAAATGGCTTCGGTGATGATAGAAATAGTCTTAAATAGCACAACTACAAGATCAAAATTCCAGGTAACGTCAGGGTAATCCCTGAGATTAAAATCAGGGCAAATACTTAAATCTGGGCAACTCCCAGACTGATTTCTGGATTTCGGCTCTTCAAAGAGTCTTGGGAGGGACAAAGCCCCTAACCTGCAGTCCAGGTCTTACCGGAGACCAGCAAGTTGAGTGTGCAAGTGGGCACAGCTTTTATAATCAAGGGGCTGTCTGCAGTTCAGGGCTTAACCCAGGTGGTCAGGGTGTGGGCCAAAGCATCAGGCAGCTGCGAGAGAGAGAGAGAGCTGAGAGAGACAGTTGCAGAGTTGCATGTGAGCACAGTGGTGCTGTGTAACGGTCTAAGGGACCAGCCAGAGGTCTAAGCTTGAGACCTGAACAGTGGCACTGCTAAAGGAATCCGGTAGGCTTAAGCTTGTCTTACTTTTGTGTTCTGAAATGATGGTGGACACCCCTGCAAGGGTAAGTGTTTGTTTGGAACTTTTACTTTCTCCTGAAGCCTTCAAGCCCTCAAACATATTTCCTGGCTGGACTGAACCCCCTAGAATATCGCAACATCCATGCAGTCCTGAGAGTTGCATAGCCCTGCCAAAAAGTTCATCTCTGTCTGTTAGGGGAAAAATGTGATTTTTGTACTCACCGTAAACTCCTTTTCTCTGAAGTTCATTGACGGAGACAGCTCCTTTAATTCCTGACCTTAGGGTTATCACTAGGGGTTTGTTAGTGTGTGGGAGGGGCACAATATTTTTTTAGTTCGAGGTGGTATTTTTCACGTGGGGGTTCTCATTTTAAGCCTTGACAGACCCTAAATGGCCTTGTATGTATTGGGGGGGGGGGGGGTGGAGGCTTTTTTTGGTTTTGGGTTAAAATCTTGCAGTTTTCTCTAAAGCCGTACATCTTTGAAGCAGCATTTTGGATACATGCTAAAGATGCACCCCTTTACAGGCAGAGTAAGCCCCCCCCCCCCAAGTTACTAGCTTTTAAGCAATTTTGCATTTTTAAAGGCACTTCTCCTTGTTTTGTTTTTGGGGTTGTCCAAATTGGTGACATTGATATATGTCCATCAGGGTGGGACTTGGGCCCCCCTACCCCTTTTAAGGCAAATGATTAGAATATAATCCAGCCAAGTGGGGACTAGCAAAATTCCGTTCCATATACTGCAATGGTATTTGTTGTATAACTTTTGCCCATTTTAGGCTCTTTAGTTGCCCCCCTGGACTGGGGGGTGTTTGTCTCATCTGTAATTTTGTAGCATGCTGGATGATGGCTTATTTTGTGCTAGCTGCATTTGGGTTGTTCTGGGCATCTAAGGGTTTTTATTTTTTTGGTGGTTTTTGTGTGTGAATAGCACTTTCTGGGCATGTTCAGAGAGTGTGTTTTTTGGGTTAGTAATTTAAGGACATCCTTAACCGGTGTACCCACTTTGGAGTTCTGTCTCTACATTGGCTGAATTTGCATTTTGTAGGTTTCATGGACTGTGCATGTGTTTTCAATCGCCTCATTAGCACACAAACCTATGTTATATAAAGCTTGCAGATTACTTTTTATGTTTTATGTGTTTTTGTTAATAATTTTGTTTTGCAGATGCATGCTCAATCCAAATAATGCATTTTACACCTTTCCCCCCAAACAATTTTCATGCAAAAGATTTCCCAGCTGCAGCTTAACTTGGCTGATTGGTGTGGCAAAACAAAATAAAGGAAAAAGGTGTGATTTGTCTAAAAGCCTCTTTCCTCGTGCCTTCATGGCAGCATATGCATGGATTGTGCCTATGCTGCCTTGGCTAGGCACCAGGGAAGAAAAATTACAGAGAGGTAAGTACTGTATTTATCGGCGTATAACACGCACTTTATACGCATGTTATACACCAATCCCTGATGTCTCTGAGAGAAGAGGAGTAGTGAGCAGCGCTGGATTAAACAAAGCTCCTGTGTATCCCGGCGCTTAGTCAAGCACAGCCACATCTCCTGGCCCCGCATTAGGGGACTGTTCTGTCTATCATATGAGCAGGGCCAGGAGGCGTGGCTGTGAGTGACTGAGTGCCGAGTACACAGGAGATCACGGCTTTGTGTAATCCAACACTGGTGAGGCTGCAATGATGGGAAAGTTGAGGCTGCAGATGGGCACTGAACAGGCTGCATTGTTGGGCAATTTAGTGGCTGCAGATGGGCACTGAGCAGGGTGCATTGATGTGCAATTTAAAGGCTGCAGATGGGCACTGAGCAGGGTGCATTGATGTGCAATTTAGAGGCTGCAGGTGGGCTCTGATCAGGGTGCATTGATGTGCAATTTAAAGGCTGCAGATGGGCACTGAACAGGCTGCATTGTTGGGCAATTTAGTGGCTGCAGGTGGGCACTGAGCAGGGTGCATTGATGTGCAATTTAGAGGCTGCAGATGGGCTCTGAGAAGGGTGCATTGATGTGCAATTTAGAGGCTGCAGATGGGCACTGAGCAGAGTGCATTGATGGGCACTGAGCAGGCAGCATTGTTGGGCAATTTAGTGGCTGCATATGGGCACTGAGCAGGGTGCATTGATGTGCAATTTAGAGGCTGCAGGTGGGCTCTGAGCAGGGTGCATTGATGTGCAATTTAGAGACTGCAGATGGGCACTGAGCAGGGTGCATTGATGTGCAATTTAGAGGCTGCAGATGGTCACTGAGCAGAGTGCATTGATGGGCACTGAGCAGGGTGCATTGCTGGGCAATTTAGTGGCTGCAGATGGGCACTGAGCAGGATACACTGATGTGCAATTTAAAGGCTGCAGAAGGGCACTGAGCAGGCAGCATTGTTGGGCAATTTAGTGGCTGCAGATGGGCACTGAGCAGAGTGCATTGATTTGCAATTTAGAGGCTGCAGATGGTTACTGAGCAGAGTGCATTAATGGGCACTGAGCAGGCTGCATTGTTGGGCAATTTAGTGGCTGCAGAAGATAGGCACTAAGCAGGGTGCATTGATGGGCTACAGATGGGCTCTGGTAAGGCTGCATTGATGGGCTGTGACTATTATTTTGCTTCAAAGTTCTTTATTTAAAGTTTTCTTGAAACGTCCCTCTTAAAATGAAGGTGCGTGTTTTACACCTGTATGTGTTTTACGATAAATACGGTATTCAATTTTCCATTGTAGCTCAGTTTCAGTCCTCAAGTACCCACGATAGGATACGTTTTGGGAATTTATCTTAGCTCAAATAGCTGTCCAAAATACCAAGCCATTGACTCTGATTTAAAGCATCTGTGCAATATGAAGGAAAGCCTGCAAACATGGCCTGTTGGGGGTACTTGAGGACAGGGTTGAGACCACCATGCCCGGCTCACTGTTTTCTGAGAAAGAGATGATACTTATTTGCAAATTAAGATCATTTTTTATTTATTTTTACATGGGGTGGTGTTTGTGTGGCTCATGTGTGTATGTCTAAATGATTTGGCCTCAAAACACACACCTACTTCTTGTGTGCAAATTCACCTCTGGGCCAATGTATATTGCTTCCTGTTTCAGTGTGTGTGTGTGTGTGTGTATAGATATAGCTATAGATGTAGATTCTTATGTCCACCAGCAGAGGGAAGTTCGGTAGATGCCACACTCCCAATTCTGGAGACATAATTAGCACAGGGGTCTTCAAACTACGGCCCTCCAGTTGTTCAGGAACTACAATTCCCATCATGTCTAGTCATGTCTGTGAATGTCAGTGTTTTTCAATGCCTCATGGGATGTGTAGTTCCGCAAAAGCTGATGAGCCATCGTTTGAAGATTCCTGATCACTCTAGCATGTCCTGAAAAAGGGTGGTTTTTCATGTGCCTTGTATAATGTCCGAGTAATATCGTTAGGAAAATACAAGTGGGTCATGGCACATCTACATTCCAAATTTGGCACTTAAGATGGTCATGCACTATGCAATCTGATTTGCCAATCTCTGTACAACTCGATATTTAGGTAATAGGAAGACGCACTTGAACAATTAATTCAAAATACAGGAAATCAAACAGGCTCTTGCACTAAATCTAATTTATTTAAGATCTGATTGCAGTGAATGGTTGCCTTTAAAGATCAAGATCTGAAAATATGAATTTATTGGGTTTAGAAACACTTCTCTGTTCTTTGTAATGTATTGCAAGTTTGGGGTAAAAAAAGAAAAAAAAACACATTTTCAAAGATATATTAGAAGTGATAGAAATGAGATTATCATCAAAAGTGTTAATTAACTGAGAACATCTACTAATTGCATAACAAGACACATCCAATGAGACAAAATTAACCAATTGTATTGGGCATGGGCTATTATCAATGAGAAAACTGCAGTTACCCTAGCGCCAGTTGCAGTTTACAATGCGAGTATTTATTATCGTTATTTGCACTTCAATGTGCGCCGGTTTGCACATTCAATAAATTACATTTCCAGCGCACCAATTAATGTATGAACTGGTGCAGTGCCTTCTTCTTAGTAAATCACCTCCATAGTGTGCAATAAAAGCAAAGCTTCGCTACCGTACTTTCTGGCTAGAGGATTCTAGCATCATCTTGCTCTTTCTTTGCCAGCCTGACTGTCTTTGGGCCGCTCATTTCATTCATTGGATTTCATTGGAGTTCTTTTTTTAAACCAGAACTCCAGGCAGAAAAATTATCAGCTGGCACTGTTGGTGCTTTCATACCTTAATAGAATATGCTGCTTTTTTCACCGTGTCATCTTGAAAAATTTCAGTGTGCGTTATTTGAATTTAGGCTTCATTCCTTGTTACATCCGCATTGTAAGACCTGTGGCTGATATGCTGTGTATCCCTCGCAGACAGTTTTGTCTCTGCCCCACTCTAATTCTGTAAAACTAGCAGGGACATAACTACATCCCTGCTCACTGCAGTGGCCTGACTTGGCAGTCTATAGCCTCGTACACACGATTGGATTTTCCTCAGACAAAACCGTGGACTTTTGTCTGAAGGGCGTTGGCCTCAAATTTGCCTTGCATGCAAACGACACACAATTGTCAGCCAACAAACACAAACGTACTGACGTACTACGTGTTTTTTCAGCTCTTTAGCACCACCCTTTGGGCTCCTTCTGCTAATTTCATGTTAGTAGAAGTTTGAGTGTTGATTCACGCATTTCATTTTGCGCTTTTCTTTTAGCGCTTTTCAGTTCCTTTTTGAAGGACCGTTCATCAACCAGACATGTTGCGGAATCTGAGGAGATAACGAGTTATTTATTATTGGCCTTGGAGTTATTGCTTTGACCCAAGTCCAGTCCAGGAACAGGAGGAGGAGTTCTTGGGCCAAAAATTGGTTGCTTTATTAATCATGACCAATTATGTCATATGCCTTTGCTGCAGAGAATATGAGGAGAATAATCCAGATGTTTTTCAGAATTATCTCCGCATGACGGACCCCTGCTTTCACCAACTCTTGGCATTGGTGACCCCCTATGTTAAGAAGCAGGACACATGCATGAGGCTTTTATTTAATTTTTTGGTTGAATAATAATGATTTGATTTGTTATATTTTCTATATTTTTGGATACATAGAATGCACGTTTTGGTTAAGTTCTATTGGCGTATAGCATGTCTAATTTTATTTGTTTTCTTTTTTTATGCACAATAAAAAAATTGTGGACAATAATACTTGGCTATGTGTTTTACTTCAAATGACAATTTGGGAGTAGGCAGTTACATTTAAAAAAATACAATGTAAAATTAACAAGGGACACCAACATAGTTATATCTTTGATCTTAAAAACTACGGGATAATGGTGTTGTGGTAACTTGCACCAAAAATATCTCTCTCTTGATATCTCTAGAAGAAAAAAGCCTTTGAAAATTTGTTTGCAATAACTCCATCAATATCACCAGCAAAGCAGCTTCCTTATTATCCCATTAAAGAAGAAGAGAATGTGCGCTACATTTCAAGATTTCTTAATTTGCCAAGCCACAAATGTTAATTCTCCATTACGAATGCTAGTTTACAGGACCGACCGCTTCTGGCTCATCCTTGCTTCCAAGCATGCGTATTTGTACTATGGACTTTTGTTCGATGGACTTGTGTATACACGCTTGGAAAATCCGACAACAGACATTTGTCCTCAGAAAATTTTAAAGCCTGCCATCCAACATTTGTCTGCGGGAAATCCAACAACATTTGTCCGATGGCACGTATAAACAGTCGGATTTTCCGTGAACAGCCTGTTACCAATCATTTCCCATTGGAAAATCTGATCGCGTGTACAAGGCTTTAGACTCCCGGTCTGAGCCCCCACAATATGTATGTGACTTCAGCTGGCTATGTGGGCACGCCCCTTTTACACCCTTCGGCTCTACCCTTCACTCCACCTCCACTCCTCCTCAGATTCACTGTACAAGCTGGCTGTGACTTCCTGCATTTGCCTTTGCATAATGGGAAATGTAGTTTTCTTTCCCCAAATGGATATGATGTGCAGCAAGAGTGAAAGTCCTCCTCCCAGTGTGAGGAAGGAGCACTCTTTTCCAAGTGTAGCCTCCTGGTCCTAAACTGGGGCTATCATGTAAATGTAGTTTTTGGCTGGGCTGCAAGCAGCTCAGATTGATTGTACAGTTTATCTTGTCTTTCCCCAATCTCAATCAGGCTGTACATTTCTCACTGTCGCCAATAAGTGTCACTGGTACCACAGGTCAGTATGAGATAGTACAACTAGGTTGAGCTATGAATATTTATTTTTCTTCCAGCCAACCCAGTAGTAGGTTCTTAGCCCCTGGTGCATTCTGGGAGAAGATATATATTTGGGTGGGGCCATGTGCTCGCTCTCTTGCACATGTTCTACACAAGGATTTCCGGACGTCACTGGGCTGAAAATTTCAATTTACAAGAAAAATAACATTGTCAGAGGTTTAACAGAACTTAGAGAAAGGGATATGCATTTGCTAAATAGCTAGATCCCGGAGTTCGGCTTTAATGGGGGAGACCTGCATTACATGTAGGCATGTACCCAGTCTGCTGCCAACTCCTTCAGACTGACATCCACCCATCAAAGCTTTTTGATTTCTGCATAGAAAAATATGTCAATGTACTTTACCCATATGGAAGATAACCCAGGTACATGTAGAAACCATTGGATGCATTTTTACTGAATTACTGCAACCAGAGTTTTCATGTCTATAAGCACTAATTCAAGGGAGGCTTTGTATTAACCACTTGCTTACTGGGCACTTTTACCCCCTAGTAAGCAGTCTAAAATACTGGTTAGTGAGACAGCTGCTGTCCCAGCCAGGAGGGAAACAGTTAACCTGTTTCCCACACGTTTTGCTAAGATCTGCCTCTCTCCCTGTGCTGATAATAAATGGGTGGAGGGCTCTGCCCAGACACACAATCTGCATGATAAGGAAAGACACAGTCAAGCAACCTCATGTAATTTTCAGCTGTTTACAGAGAAGATTGAGTGGGGAGCAGTTCCACCTCAGAGAGCAAGCCTGCCTGCTGTCACATTCACAATGTAAAGGGACCTAAAGTCCTCCCTGAAGAACACCAGATCTGCCACTATGGACTCTGCTTTATATGGACTCTTGCCTATGCAGGTATACTGGGGCAACCACAAGCCTGAGTTAGGGATTGGGGACATTAGGAAAAGACTGTGCACTTTGTTTTGGAACTGTTATGCTGAAAGTTTCCAGTAAGGCTTTTGAAACTTTGTCCTGGTCTGAAGTTACTCAAGGGGTATAAAGCAAGTAACCAGCACAAAGCGTGGGTCAGTTAAGCACATTGAGGTATGAAGACAACAGTGTAAGGCCTTATACACATGGTCGGACATTCCGACCACAAAATACGTCAGATTTTTTCAGACGGATTTTGGCCGAAACTTGTCTTGCATACACATGGTCGCACAAAGTTGTCGGAAAATCCGGTAGTTCGGAATGAGGTGACGTACACCACGTACGATGGGACTACGTAGAGGCCAGTAGCCAATAGCATTCATCTCCACATTTTTTCTGAGCATGCATGGCAATTTGTGCGTCGGAATTCTCTACACACGATCGGAAAAAGTCATATTGGATTTTGTTGGAAAATTTTAGATCCAGCTCTCAAACTTTTTCTGTCGTGAATTCCAACAGAAAAAGTCTGATAGAGCCCAAACACGATCCGCTTTTCCGACAACATAAGTTGATTGGACTTCTTCTGTTGGAATTTCTGACTGTGTGTATGGGGCATAAGAGTTAATACTGTGTGAAGACCTAAGTGGTTACCAACGGTAATGAAAGTTTCTGTAGCAGTCTGTCACAAGTCTGTAGATGCAGCAGATGGGATAGCCTCTTTCAGGAGGAGTTGTTATCGGAAATCCTTCAATGGGAGCAAACCTGCACCGCACATGTCCCTGGCCTGTGCACAGGTATGAAAGAGGAAGAGTTAACTAAGTACATTCATGAAGCCCAGTCTATTTGTTCAAGTGTAAATGGTGTTAGGCCATTTCTAAGTTGGAGGTCCGCCTTAAGGTTGAGTTTTTCCCGAGAACGGCCTCTGCCTTATTTCTTGGGCAATGATGAGCATGATACGAGTAAAGGTATTTCCCGTGCAGGGCAAGTGACCCAGTCTACAGTGCCTAGTGTAGCAGCCCACAACTGAACAATGAATGAGCATTAATACTCTATATAATTGTCTATATAATTGTCTATTGAGTAGGCAGGTAACACGGGTAGCTGTACAAACGATACAGAAAACGCTGTCAAACTAGTCTGAGACTTTTTTTTTTTCTTTTACAGTCTGCTCATGTTTTTTTGTGATGTGTCTGACTAAAAATTAGGAATGAAGCCATAATGATGTTTTTTTTTTTCAGATATAAAAACAAAGCTCTGGTTGACTGCCATACACAACACCTCCACTTTTTCTTTTCTCCAGTTCTGATACATGATTCCCACTGTGCTTGGCAGCTTTTAGCTAAATGTGAACCAAGAATTTACAAAACCTCATTTAACTTCAGAGACGTCTCAAATAATGAAACAAATTCATGAATGTAAAAGCCACCTTCTAGCTAATAAACACACAGGCATTGGTTCACTAAAGACAAGTAAACTGAGCAAGGTTCCAGTGTTGTAATCATTGATGGACATTATGCACTAGAATGTAAGGAGCTGTCCAGTGCTGATCCCATGTTACTACAAGGTCAACATTTGATGATTGCTTGCATTGTATTAATTACAGTAAGTAAAGTGCTTGCAGAGAGGGATACGTACCCGGCATTCGGCCCACCACCTAAAACAAGGGCACAAGATACTCCTGCCCTTCTAGTGCCTTTAAATGGATGCACACAAATTTTAGGGGGTCAGTGTACCATAACCCTTAAGTGTGCCTTTACTGACCTGTGACCAGTGGCGGCTGGTGCTCGATATTTTGGGGGGGCAAAGAAACCTGCCCCCTCACTCACACATACTGCCACCAACCCCCAGTGCACAGACTGACCTCGGAAGGTACTTACGCTGCTCCCCACTCTCCACAATATCTCTCCACACCAGCTCCCCGATCTCTGCACCTGCTCCCGCTCATCCACTCCATCTCTTGCCTGCCGAGCTGTCATTGCTTCTCCTTCCAGCCAAACAGACCCTGGCCAGTTGGATCTCAGGACATGCTTCATAATTGACCAGGAGGAGAATCAGGAAAACAATAGCAAATATTAATTTGCTATTGTAACACAACTGGGTGGGCTCAGGGTGCAGTGCTCTGCGCCCTGAGCCCACCCTTTTTTGAAGCCAATTAGAGCTTAATCATGTGCTTAAAAAAAAACATTTAAATCTATGCGTCCAACGCCCTGCTTGTAGATTAGGGGCCAGGTGCATGGATTAGGGGGCGGCGCCCCTGCGTTCCTAATGGAGCGGCTGCCACTGCCTGTGATACATTAATCCAGCAGCAAAATGTAAGGGTAGGCACCCAGAGGTTCCTGTAAATATATCTTCACTTTTTCTCTAAAGTGCCCCAGGAACTTCACCTCCTGTCTTCTTTACTTCTTTACTTCACTGATGGTCTATCAATATAATGATCAATCTTACTGATGCATTTGATGTGTTAGATGAGGATAAGGGCTGGTCCCAATACATAGCTTCCTAGTTGGTATCAATCTTTCCATAATATAGTGCCCCGGGTTTTTGTGTCTCTTGGGGAGATTTAGATTATTCTTTCTCAACATGCTTACCATAAAGGCATGATCAAAATGATTAAATATGCAGCTTACTGTACATTAGCAATAATTGAGGGTATCTTAAAAAATAATAATTTGTATATAAACTATGACTTGCAGAGCATATCATTTTTATATCTGTCTGCTCTGCTCTATACTAAACATTTATAATGTAATAATTGTACAAAAAATAATAATGGCATATTTAGTAGTAATAGTTGTGATCAGTAAAAAAAAAAAAGCTCCCTTGCATTGGTGGTCAGTGTAGAGGTGTAGTGTCCCCTTAAACTAGTTATCAGTGACAGAGGGACACTTTTACATTGGTGGTCAGTGGGAGAAGAACCGCCTAACATTGATGGCCAGTGGGAAAAGGGCCATACACATGGGCTAAATGTTGGCCGGTTTCTATTGAATTGCTGCCACTGGAACCTCAGCTGTCACTTTGTCAGTTTTACCTTCAGAACTTTGCAAATATATAACTGGCATGGGAATCATTCCCATTTAATATGATCAATCAGTGCCACAAAAATGCTAAATAAAATTTGAATTAAAATAAAACTATTGTGCACGTGTAAATTTATAAATTAAATATATATAAATTTCTGTAATTTCTTGATTGCTGTGTACAAATATTCCACTGCTGTGCTCCTACCACACTTCTTAGGTATAATAAACTTTCTCATTGAGAAAGCCAAATCGTAAGGCGATACGCGTGTAAAGGGGAGGAGCTGAGCCTGTGACGTCACGCCATCAGAGTGGTGAGCGAGCGGACGTCTTGTAACATTGTGATAAGCAATTTTACCTTTTTTTATTCTTGTAAGTGCAATATTTTAAGAGGGATTTTGAATAAATGATTGAAATGGAGAGCACTATGTTTCTTGCATTTGTATTTGCATGAACACGAACCATATCCAGAGGGGAAATATCTAATCTCTGAGTTGTTTATGCAACAGGCTGGAGCAAAGAACTGATATCGAAGTGGAGAAAAAGGAGGGAGCTTTCATTCTGAGCTTTTTTGGCTCGTTGTTGAGGTGAGCAGTCATAACAGCTGGTGAAGGTCTGCACAGTTTATTATACCTAAGAAGTGTGGTAGGAGCACAGCGGTGGAATATTTGTACACAGCAATCAAGAAATTACAGAAGTTGATATACAGTGCCTTGCGAAAGTATTCGGCCCCCTTGAACTTTTCAACCTTTTACCACATTTCAGGCTTCAAACATAAAGATATAACATTTTTATTTTTTGTGAAGAATCACCAACAAGTGGGACACAATTGTGAAGTGGAACGAAATCTATTGGATTTTTTAAACTTTTTTAACTAATAAAAAAAAATGAAAAGTGGGGCGTGCAAAATTATTCGGCCCCCTTGCGTTAATACTTTGTAGAGCCACCTTTTGCTGCGATTACAGCTGCAAGTCGCTTGGGGTATGTGTCTATCAGTTTTGCACATCGAGAGACTGAAATTCTTGCCCATTCTTCCTTGCAAAACAGCTCGAGCTCAGTGAGGTTGGATGGAGAGCGTTTGTGAACAGCAGTTTTCAGCTCTTTCCACAGATTCTCGATTGGATTCAGGTCTGGACTTTGACTTGGCCATTCTAACACGTGGATACGTTTATTTGTGAACCATTCCTTTGTAGATTTTGCTGTATGTTTGGGATCATTGTCTTGTTGGAAGATAAATCTCCGTCCCAGTTTCAGGTCTTTTGCAGACTACAACAGGTTTTCATCCAGAATGGTCCTGTATTTGGCTGCATCCATCTTCCCCTCAATTTTAACCATCTTCCCTGTCCCTGCTGTAGAAAAGCAGGCCCAAACCATGATGCTGCCACCACCATGTTTGACAGTGGGGATGGTGTGTTGAGGGCGATGAGCTGTGTTGCTTTTACGCCAAACATATCGTTTTGCATTGTGGGCAAAAAGTTCAATTTTGGTTTCATCTGACCAGAGCACCTTCTTCCACATGTTTGGTGTGTTTCCCAGGTGGCTTGTGGCAAACTTTAGACGAGACTTTTTATGGATATCTTTGAGAAATGGCTTTCTTCTTGCCACTCTTCCATAAAGGCCAGATTTGTGCAGTGTACGACTGATTGTTGTCCTATGGACAGAATCTCCCACCTCAGCTGCAGTTCTCTGCAGTTCATCCAGAGTGATCATGGGCCCCTTGGCTGCATCTCTGATCAGTCTTCTCCTTGTCTGAGCTGAAAGTTTAGAGGGACGGCCAGGTCTTGGTAGATTTGCAGTGGTCTGATACTCCTTCCATTTCAAAATGATCGCTTGCACAGTGCTCCTTGGGATGTTTAAAGCTTGGGAAGTCTTTTTGTATCCAAATTCAGCTTTATACTTCTCCACAACAGTATTACGGACCTGCCTGGTGTGTTCCTTGGTCTTCATGATGCTCTCTGCGCTTTCAACAGAACCCTGAAACTATCACAGAGCAGGTGCATTTATACAGAGACTTGATTACACACAGGTGGATTCTATTTATCACCATCAGTAATTTAGGACAACATTGGATCATTCAGAGATCCTCGCTGAACTTCTGAAGTGAGTTTGCTGCACTGAAAGTAAAGGGGCCGAATAATTTTGCACGCACCACTTTTCAGTTTTTTATTTGCTAAAAAGGTTTAAATTATCTAATAGATTTCGTTACACTTCACAATTGTGTCCCACTTGTTGGTGATTCTTCACAAAAAATTAAAATTTTATATCTTTATGTTTGAAGCCTGAAATGTGGCAAAAGGTTGAAAAGTTCAAGGGGGCCGAATACTTTTGCAAGGCACTGTATATATGTATATATATATATATATATATATATATATATATATATATATATATATATATATATATATATATATATATATATATATATATATAAACTTTCTTTTATTTTATTTTGATTTATGGAAATGTTTATGCTGCCACTGTGTTGAGATTTATTTATTTAAATATTCCCATTTAATAGCTTGCAACAACAGCCTTGAGGAGAGGAGAGCCCTTTTTCTCCTGAAATGCGTTGGCTTGATATACTTGTTGCTATTCTCAATAAACACCTCTTAATTTACCATTGAACCTGCATTCTTTTGGACATTGGGTGTGCCTTCTTTCCTATTATTCCAAGTCTACATGTGGAAATGACTATAAGGCCTTTACCAGAAAGGCAGCAGCCCAAACCCTAAGAGGGCTCACTGCCAGTATCCACCAGTGGATTTGACCTACTGGGGGGACATCTCCTTACTCACCGACACAATCACTACCCATGATCCAGTCAGTCCAGCGCAGCCTTCAGCACAAACAAGATTTTTAAATAAGAAACTCTTCAAAACAAGTTGTCCCTATTCTGGTGGCTGCTGTGTTGCTTGAAATCTTCATTCATCTGCCCCATGGTTACTCCACAGCTGTGATCGAGGGGTGTTGCTGGGGCTCATACAGTACGAGTGCCTGCACCTGTAACAGTTACTCATCAAAAGTGTTGACTATGCCCACCCATTTCTCCCTGATTTATTCATAGATGCTGTACCATCATTTCTCACAACGAAAAGCTGTCTATGAATGGAGGAGTTGGACTTTTCATTTATCCACCCATCCTCCATTCATAGAGAGTTTTTCATTGCGGGAACCATTAGTACAGCTTCTATGGATGAAGCAAGGAAAGGGTGCCTTTGCAACCCCTCATATTTACCCTTGCAGCACCTGTGGTATCTGGGGTCTAGAAGACTGAACATTTTCAAGCAACGCAGCAGCCTACAGCACAAAGGACACTTTGCATTCATTGTGTGTACTGTCCCTTGAGTCTATTTAAAAAAAAAAAAGAAAAATCATGAAACTTAAGCTTTAACATTCAGCGCACATCCGTTTTTCGGAGGTGTTAGATATCTGGAAGTAAACCTCTAAAGTGCTGAGCAAATGTCTTCTTATGGTAACCTTAAGATTTAATAAAGCAAAGGGAACAGGGTTTTGTTTATTTAGAGTCAAACTTTGGAATAGTTGAGAAAGAAGGGACAGGCATATGATTCACTTATTATATTAGTCCTTCCTCAAATAATAGAAAGTGTCTATTTGATAACTCATTTTGAGAGGCATCAGTAAATTATTGATCTATCCATTATATGTCAAATTAAACTTTTATCAGACATTGGTCTGGCCGGTGTAAGATTTTTTCCCTTATAGTGACAACATTTAAGAGCTACAAGTCCTCGTGGATGTGTTCTTATTTATAGTGTGTTCGGATGGTAGATAACATCGGCCGGCACTGCCTCCATTTGGACGCTCTATCAGCCTGAGCGCAGAGTGTGATTTATTATGCTCAGCGGATTGATAGATAAAACAATGGCTGCTGGGGCTAGATAGGACATGGCTATATTAATCAATTCCATCCTTAAGCTCTGATAATATGTTCAGTTTAAAATATATATTTGCTTTTTTCAAATTACAGTGTCATTGTTGAAAGCTTACAAGTCTGCTCTATTCACATCAGGATGAAAGGCTATGCTTCAAACGCTCCTGGCCCGGAATATTAAATGAACAACAAAATTGGGGATTTTTTACTTTGGCTCAATTTAAATGGCAACTCCAGGCTACAATTAAGCAATCTCAAACCTTCAAGCCAGACACCAGGCATACAGCTAAATACACTGTCAAAATGCATATATGTTTATTGCTTATCCTCCCAAATGATTGATAATTCAGCTAATGTTAAGCTTTACACACATTATGCACTGCAGATGGGTAAAACACATAGGGGGTGATTTTCAAAAGCCGTGTGCCATCAGTAGAGGCGCGCAGCGAGGCGTAATGCAGTTTTGCATATTTACAAAATTAAAATATTAATTCTTGATCTTTAAAGGTGACCATATACTGAAATCAGTTAGATCTGAAAAATTATTAGATTTAGTGCAAAAGCCTGTTTGATTTCCTAACTTTAAAAAAAAAAAAAAAATAGATTTTCCCAATAATTTGAATTATTTGTTCAAGTGTGTCTTCCTATTACCTATTTTGCCAAAATATTGAGTTGTACAGAGATTAGCCAATCAGATTGCATAGTGCATGACCATCTTAAGTGCCAAATTTGGAATGTAGAGGTGCCATGACCCACTTGTATTTTCCTAACGATATTTCTTGGGCATTATACAAGGCACATGAGAAACCACAGGTTTTTTTCAAGACATGCTAGAGTGATCAGGAATCTTCAAACTATGGCCCTCCAGCTGTTGCAGAACTACACGTCCCATGAGACATTGTAAAACTCTGACATTCACAGACATGACTGGGCATGATGGGAATTGTAGTTCCTGAACAACTGGAGGGCCGTAGTTTGAAGACCCCTGTGCTAGACCATTATTATGCCTCCAGAATTGGGAGTGTAGCATCTACCCAACTTCTCTCTGCTGGTGGACACAAGAACCTACATCTATAGAGATATATATTGGGCAGCACAGTTGTGCAGGGATTAGAACTTTCACCTAGCAGCAAAAAGGGTCTCTGGTTTGATTCCCGCCCGCGACACCATCTGCCTGGAATTTGCATGTTCTCCCTGTGCCTGTGTGGGTTTCCTCAAGGTACTCTAGTTTCCTCCCACACTCTAAAGACATGCTGGTAGGTAAATCTGATATGGTCTAATTTGACCCTAATATGTCTGAATATGTGTTAGGGACCCACACAAAAACCACCCCATATTAAAAAAAATTATAATTTTCGTAATTTGCAAATAAGGATTATCTCTTCCTCAGAGAACAATGAGCAGGGCATGGATGTGGGAAGAAATTAGCAGCAGTACAAGCAACTTCCTGGAGGGGAGTGATGTCATTCCTGTTGCTGGCCACTGCTTCCGGGAACCAGATATGTGCCACGGGTACATACCTCCACACACACAGCAGTTGCGCATCTAACATACACAGCGGTCGCGCATCTAGATGCAGGAACCCATTTTATGGATATTAATAGTAAAGCAGAGGCAAATTTCCAGGACTGGACTAACAAATGTTTATACTGAAAGGCAATTGGTGTTTTCTATGAAACAATGTCTAAATGGGCCATTGACATGCATCACCATTGGATTTAGGAATGTGTCTTTGCAAAGTTAAATTAAATCCTTTCTTATTTTTGCTTGGGGGTAGAGTGCAGAGGGATTAGAAGTCTTGTCCATTTTTGGGGATACACACACACACATACTTCACCCAATGTACAGAGAACGTCAAAGTGGGTACACCTGTTAAGGATATCCTTAAATTATTAACCCAAAAAACACACTCTCTGAGCATGCCCAGAAAAATCCAAGTACTGTTCACACACAAAAAGCACCAAAAATATACAAAGTCCCTGAGCGTGTCCAAAAAAAGCATGTGCCACGTTAATGGTTCAGCAGGATTTACCTACAAGACATAGGGTGCCCTGCAGATTCCTCTATCCTGAACCTCTGAAAAAAGATCCTGAAGCCAAGTGATGAGGTAACCTAGACTTCAAAGAAAATGTTATCCTCACAAGAGATAAAAAAAGGTACGGGGTGGGGAGGGTGTAAAAAGTATAGCACACAAATAGACATTCCCAGAGGATGAGATTTACTTCAGTTTTGGTAGAAGCTGGTGGGTTTACTCATTTCTTCTTTTTTTTTTTCCTTTTTTTTTTTTTTGGAACACTGGTGATGGCTCTGCAGACCTTCAGTTTGCCCTACTCAGCCTATAGGCAGGTGCAATCTACTTTCTCCGTTGCAGGTAGTGCTCCTCCACAGTGGCACTGCAGTTAAACAGGAAGTCAAAAGGAACATGACTCCCCTATGGTTTTCTGGGTCAAAGAGGAAGCAATTCAATTGGATGTTGCAGCCCCATGTGACTGGGGGCCATCTTGTTTCCAGCAGAGCCTATTTACAGCCTTAATTCCCAGGCTTGACACATATTTTGCGACTGGGTAGAGTAGAGACAGAACTAGAGACAGGAAAGGTCTCCTGATGAGTATGGAAAGCACAGGGCTCGCAAACTTCTCTGGACATCTTCCCGTTTGGGCACATGATGGCCAGGCCGTACTCTGCTCCACCTAACAAGAGCTCTCTAAATGCTGCTGGATCTGTGATTGATTCCAGTTGGGCTATCTTTCCGCCCGGTTTATTGTGAACTCTCTTTGTATTATTTCAATACAAGTTTTTTCATTGCACTTGGACTGTGTGTGTGTTTTTATCACCACACCACTTTGCACCCCACCTACTTGTGTCTATTATGAAACGAAATACATGTACGTGTTACATCCCCTTCCTGCTTCATCTAGATCACGCAAAAGCTGTAAAGGTGAAGCCTCTATGTATTATTAATGGCAGCTGGGAGGAGATCGCAACTCACCTCCAGGAGTCTCAAGGCCCATTTATACATAAGAAATCTGTAATAGTGTGCTTATTATGAATGGGCTGCTGACACATCAGTGTGTTGGATGCCATTCACAATGAATGACACTGCATATAAAGCATGTGCATTGCCATGTATTGTGACATTTTGGACATGTTTGCCTGTGTTGTCACAACTCACAAGTGCTAGTGGGCCCTCAGGGAAATACAAGCAGTTCGGATATGATTAAAGTTGCTGGTGTCTGCCTAGACCTCCTGAATGATCAATTTTGGGTAGACATGCCTTTTAAATTTTTAAATCCATAAAGTGTACAGCACAGCTTATTGAACATTTTACAGCTCGTAATTTATTCTGCTGCATAATTAAGGGATGTGTTTAGTAAGCTCCATTATTAATCTGGCAAATTTAAAGAACATAAAGAAGAGGACTCTCCTGGGATATCGGTTGTAGCAGCTGCAGCTGTTTAGTGGAATGCATTGTCACATGGATGGAGGAATATGACATGTTGGGATACAGCGAACAGCTTTGATATATAAGACCCCCGGGGTTGCCATAACAATAGCAGTGTAATGACTTTCACTGATTGTAAAATATAAAGAGCGCTCAATGGAAAGACGTGTTACAGTTAAATAGCTGTAATTACCACAATATATCTCCTGTGTTTTCATTCTTCAACGTCTATACGCAAGCCCGGACTTCAAACAAGAGGAATGGATCAAAGATATCAGGGGCATGGCTGAGTCTGGGGATTAGGTACATTAGTAAAAACGTACATAAATGTTGCAGGAGGAGGTAGGATGCCAGCTATACGAGAGGGAAGTGATGTAGTGACAGAATGTACCTAAGTGTAAATGCACAATTTGTAAAAGGTCTTTATCCAATTAGGCTGGACTGGGAGCTATTATGCGCAGGTAACCCAGATCAACAATTCTCAGTGTAACGTTTAAAGAGGAAGTAAACCCTGCCGGGTTTACTTCCTCTATGTCTCCCTGCAAAGGTAAAGCATAATGGGCTACTATGCATCGCATAGTAGCCAATTATGTGTCACTTACCTGACACAGGAGCCAGCGATGTCCCCAGTAGTCCGGAGCGTCCATCTTCTTCCAGGTATCGTTGCTCCGGCCACTCACAGCGTCGGAGCAGCGATGACGTTACTCCTGCGAATGCACACGGGAGCTGCCACTAACGGCATATCGGCGTTAGAAGTGGCATGCCACTAACAGCGATAGTGCGCCTGCGCCGTAGACAGCTGTGACTGTCTTTTAGTAAATATCTCCTAAATGTGTAGGTTTAGGAGATATTTCTTGGACCTACAGGTAAGCCTTAATTTAGGCTTACCTGTAGGTCAAAGTGGTTTGTAAGGGTTTACAACCACTTTAAGGGTCAGCATGATCTCAGAACACAGGCTTCTCAAAACCAGGCATTGTTTATGTAGCGCTTGGTTGCTACTAGTAACTAACATCCACCATGTCACCCTGCAGACCTCCATCCTATCCCTTTTGTGACAATGAACAGTCATTTGTGTGGTTTTTGTTTTGTTCATTGGGGAATATAACTTGGTTGGGGGAAAGGAAATATGAGATGCACATGGAACAATTGCTTTGCCATCATATTTAAGAATTAGAACAAAAGGTTGAGCTGTGAAGTACTGATGCACACGTAATATCTACAGGGGCTTCCCCTGCATAATACCATGCTGACTATTACTCCTCCTCTGCGTATCTCCTGCAGATGGTTGCTCTCAGGATTTCCACCCTCCTGCACAAACTTCCTCTGTAGATCATTACTCTTCCTGCCACACCATCCTCCCTTGACAAAAGAGACCACTCTGAACAGTCTCAGTTGCTGGCTAGAATTGGTTACACTGTTACTAGGCCAGAGGTCTGCATACCTCTCCCCCGATGGCCTAGTAATTTAGTAGCATGTGTTGATTGGTGGTCTACTGTTCGGGCCATAGCGATTTGACACTCTCCCCACAGCGTCTCCTCTGGCCTTGCACCCAGGTCCCCTGACATGCGTCATCCAGAACGCTACTGTGGTCCACTCGCCGACCTTCTCCTGCCCCGAGTCCATGATGGAGAGTTTTAACTGGACATACGTATGGGCAACTTCTCCAGCCCCTCTGTTCCAGAACACTTCATTCATGACCGTGTAAAGATTAAGCTCCGTCCCAGCTTTCCCAGGCTCCTCCGCTAGGCCTGGCACCCCCCAGATTGGAATGGGGCCCCTGCTCTGCCTAGTACTCCATTCTCCACATCTCCCGGTTGCTGTTACCCCAGCTTATATGGGAGGCCTGTCCCCTGCCAATTCCAGTTGGGGATTGGTCAGAGCTCCTCACATGAGCTGCCTGCCACTCCAATCCCAGGCCCTGCCCCTCTTCCAGATCATTCTTCCTGGATGAGCAGGGGAGGCGCCTCAGAACTAAAGCACAGGTGGTCATACCCACTGTTGCACTAACCGCTTCCTGCCCCCCAGATCAAAACAAGCAGGCCTAGACTGAAACATAGGCCTGCCCAAATTTACCTGCACTGACCGTTTCCCTTACAAAATCCTCACTCTAGCACCTACCTATGGTAGAGGGTGTAACATTTATTCAACTCAAAGGGGCTTGTATGCAGCAAACAAAAGTCCTTAACAGAGAAAGAATGCTAAACATGCTTCTTGATTGAGTACTAGAGATGAGCTTGGGCGTCTTCCGAACTCATCTCTACCTGAACTCCAAACTTGTAGCTTTTTGTAGGTTAAAAAAAAAGCGCGCAAGTTCAGAGTTCAGGTTGAGAATTGTTTGGAGGATGCCCAAGCTCATCTCTAGTTATCACACTCTCAATAACATAAAATGAATGAGCTTGCATTAGCCTGATAAAGTCCAAGACAACTAAGTCCATTTCAGAGACGCACCACAGAGCCCAGGAAGCAGCAGAGTTTTTGGCCAGTATCTCTAAAATTTCCACAGGTGAAATCAGCAACAGTCCTCCCCAGAACTCTTTCTTTGTCCTCTGCTCTCTGCTGCATTAACCCCTGCTGACTCTCTTAAAGTGTTACAAACCCACAACAGTAAAATCAGTCTGTATATGCTGTAAAACATGCTTGTTATATGGGGTTAATCCTCCATATTGTGTAAAAAGGCTGTTTGATCCTGTCTTCTATGTTTCTCCTCTTCTTCCAGAGTCCCCAATCCATCTCCTGATAGAACAGAAGCTAGGGGACAAGCTGTACATGCTCAGTTTGGTGTGTATTGCTAGAGTATTTATTTTTTCCTTGGGAGAGTGCATGTGATGAGCACAGGGCCAATCAAAACTGTCCAGACAGAGGGTCAGGGGTCCTGCAGCCGGATAGGACAGTGAGAGTGGAATGAAAACTCCTCCTTCAAGCTTTAACCAGACACTTATAGAAGTCACAAGACTGCTCTAACTGCTGATGAAAAAAAGGGATTTAGCAGTTTATTTTTACTAAAGCGTTTGCATTTCCATGTTATGTGTACTGTGGGAGACCAGACTCACCTACCTTACACGAGTACACAGAGTGGAGTATGAGAGGCACAGGAGCAATGGATGGAGGGAGGGAACATGAACTACCAGAGTTAACTTTTCATATTAACCAGCTGGAGATTCATCGATAGGACCACCCTGTGTCCTAGGAGCCAATCAACTTCTGGATAACTTTAAAAGTTAACTTGGACAGCTCCCACCCTCTATCGAGTGTTGCTGTGCCTCCTGCCCTCCTCTGTGCTGTGGGCATGATAGCGGTGGAGGCTTGGGGAAAGAATCGGCTCCTAAGGGGAAGGATCATGGCAGTCCAATTGGGACAGTGACTCAGCCCGGATCCACTATGTAGTCTGCCATTTAGTGATGCCTGCTCTACTTCGTCAGGGCTCAAAGGGACGGCAGTGTGAGTGGGAAGCAATATGCTGTATATGAACAGTTTCTAAACTGAATAAGTGCTACATGTAATTTGTGAAACTGCATTTGCTAAAAAATTGAGAAAAAAAATAGAACTAGGGCTATTACTTACAGTATGTAGGATGTGTATTTTATGTTGCTGGTTCCTCTATTACCTTAAAATCCTCCTTCATCGATCTCCCCACCACCACTGGTGCAATCTTCCACTGCAACAGGGATAACCTGCCAGCAGAGCTGTGACCAGGGGCAGACTGATCATTCGGGCACTCGGGCACTGCCCGAGGGCCCCATGCCACTAAGGGTTCCCCATCGGGTTTGCCAGCCTCAATAAAACCAGGGACAGTATTTAAAAATCTGTGTTTTTTAAAAAAAATCCCAAGATTATAGCTGTCCCGCCTCTCCAGTACCTTTTCAGTGTGTGTATGTGTATTCTGTGTGTGTATACTGTGTGTGTATATTGTGTGTCTGTGTGTATACTGTATGTGTATATACTGTGTGGCACCATAATCTATTGCCTGGGGGCCCCATAATCTCCTATTGCTCAGGGGCCCCATAATCTTCTCTTATTGCCCGGAGGCCCCATAATCTCTTATTGCCAGGGGCCTCATGAGTTGTCAGTCCACCCCTGGCTGTGACAGACACTCATCAGGAGTGCCGGACTATGCTCATCCTTTCCACTCACCTCCTTGATTGATAAGAGCTACAGCTTCTATGAATGAAACAGGAACATTGGATGGGGGACAGGTCAGTGATTGAAAGGTCAATTTCCTCCATTCATAGATAATATTTCATTCATAGAAGCTATAGTCAAGTTTCAGTGGGTGGTGGAGGTGGGCCAAAAGAGCAGGCATAGTCAAGGCACTCTTGATACAATGCAACTCCACATATACTTTAAGAAGCTGGTCATTTTTTAACCATCACAAAAAGCTAAAAAATAAAAAACGTCAACTTTCCAAGGCATATGGGAAATTACAAAAAATAAATAAAAAATAGTGTGCATACAACTCATGGAAAAAAACACATGCATTTGTAGGGGTCAGCCCCTAGGATTACTGAACTATATTGCACTGTGTTCCATCTATAATATATACAGCCTGCTATTTCCAGTTTAGCCACAAGATGTCACTGTTGCTGCCGACCCTTCAGAGGAGAGGAAACAGGAAGTGGCAGTGAGAGAGAACTGTGAGGAGTGTGTGGGCAGCTGAGGAATTCCTGTGCGGAGCTGAGGAAAAGTCAAGTCTGCCCTGAGGAGAGGGAGACTTTGTGTGGATAAAGAGTCGCAGTATCCAGCTAAAGATCGGGCACCTCGGGCAGAGAGAGAGAGCTGTGGTGATTTTGGGCCGCATCTGTGTTCATCCATCCGTCCCAGACGGGCAAGCTGCAGCACTAGGAACTGGACTTCACCTGCCTCATGAAGGAGGCCAAGACAAGGGACCCTCCAGCTGTCTAACAAACTGTGAGTGAGCACCGGTGCTGGATTGTGATAGGGAATAGTACAGTCCCTACTGAGATAGTACGTTGTAGAACCGTGTCCCGATAAGCGGGAATCAGGCAGGACATATTAGAAGAGGGTAGCCTGTATCACTGTGCATGTGTTGGCGGGAAAGCCATTTTGTGTACCACATTCCAGTTAGCCTTACTGTAAACTACTGTGAATTGTTAATACTGTTATCCTCCTCCTCCGGCCATTATATCTTACTGTTTAATAAAGCCGGTTTTTGTTTCAGCCTCCTTGTCTGCTGTCCCGTACTTGAAACCTGCATTGCGGTCTCCTATACCTCTGACCGCTACAAGTGGCGCTGCGAGCAGGGTACGGTTACAGAGATGGAGGCGGCTGAAGGCAACGTACCTGATGTTGATGTGAATGCCTTAGGTAATGGTGGAACCCCTACAAGGACCCTCCCTATGGGCATGCTTTTTAACTTGTTGCCAAAATTTGATGGCCAGAACATGTCACTGTCAGACTGGGTGACGAGATTACAGAGCGTTGCTAGAATTTACAATGTCAGCCCAGAGCTACAGGTGGAAATTGCTTTGGCTGCCCTGGAGGGTGAAGCGCGGAAAACTGTTTGCTTACAACCGGAAGCTACGCGCAGTACCTTGAAAGAGATTGTGCGCTTTCTAGAAGAAATATACGGTGAAACAGCTAGTGCGGGCCACCTCCGGGCAAAGTTCTTCTACCGGGTACAGCAGGAAAATGAAGGGGTCTCACAATATGCAACGGCTCTACAGGAAGTACTGGCTGAGATACAGAAAAAAGAGGCAGACGGGATAACCGCCATGGGATCCGCAGACCGGATACTGAGGGAACAATTGATCCTGGGACTCTACAGCTCTCACCTGAGACAAGCCCTACGGGAACGAGTCAGAGTGGACCCTACACTGAATTTTCGGCAAATATTGGCTGAGGCCGTGGAGCGAAGTAAAGAAGAAATTTATGCCTCTGGAGTGATACGGACCCAGACCGCCTCCCTCGGGGTTGCGAAGAATGAAGAGGTCCTGGTTAGAGTGGTGCAGGACCTACAAAGCTCCCTGGGTCTCATGCATGAGAAGTTGACGCAAATAGAGAGACGGATGGATTTGAGCTACCCCCCTGAGGTTGCATATCTGGGGCAACAACAACCTTATCAGACTGCCTCGATGGTTCCTGCACCAGAGCATCCTTACCCACGTATTCCCACCTACCGAGTCCCTCAATATCCTCCAGTGAGCTCGGCCAGTCCAGGCCTACGGGCGCCTCCCACACACAGACAGAGAGAACAACGCAGAGAGGCTCAGTGGGACAGTCATCTTGGAACAAATGGAGATAGATGTGAAAGCTCTAAGTCCGGATCATTTACGAGCAGTTGAAACCATGCTGTGGGAGAATCAAGCTGCGTTTGCCCGCAATGCCAATGACTTTGGTTGCACAGATGCTATCACACATGAGATACCGACGGGGGACACTCCCCCAAGCCGAGAGAGATATCGACAGATTCCACCCAAGTTGTATCAAGAGGTGAAGACATTGCTGAAACAGATGATCGATTCAGGAGTGGTTCGGGGTAGTCAAAGTCCCTGGGCAGCCCCAGTGGTGCTTGTCAAGAAGAAGGATGGCACCATTCGATTTTGTGTGGATTACCGGAGATTGAATGCGTGCACAGTGCGGGACTCATATCCTCTGCCTCGCATCGAAGAGTCCCTAACAGCCCTAGGGCGGGCTAAATACTTCTCCACCTTGGATTTAGCAAGTGGATACTGGCAGGTACCGGTGGCTGAACAAGACAAGGAAAAGACAGCATTCATACTTCCCATGGGTCTGTTTGAATTTAATAGGATGCCATTTGGGCTGTCTAATGCCCCAGGAACCTTTCAGAGGCTGATGGAAAAATGTCTGGGAGATCTAAATTTTGAAGCTACCCTGATATACTTGGATGATATTATAGTGTACTCTGCTACTTTTGAAGAACACTTGGCCCGATTAGGACAGGTACTTGAGCGACTGCGGGCCCATGGCCTGAAGATAAAGCCAAAGAAGTGTCATCTCTTCAAGAAGGAGATCGAGTACTTAGGCCATACGGTGTCCAAAGACGGGGTGCTGCCATCCCAAAATAAAGTGGCTGCCATTCAACAATGGCCGGAGCCTAGAACGCTGCGTGAGTTGAAGGCCTTCCTTGGTCTGACTGGTTACTACCGGCGGTTCATCAAAGACTATGCAAAGATAGCGGGCCCTCTGAATGAGATTTTGAGAGGAACTGCTGGGCAATCCAAGAGTCAAAGTGTTCCCTGGGGACAGAAGCAAGAGGAGGCCTTCCTGACCTTGAAAGAGGCTCTGACATCGGCCCCCATCTTGGCTTATGCTGATTTTGACAAACCATTCTTCTTATCTACTGACGGTAGTCTCTACGGACTCGGGGCAGTGTTGTCACAGATGCAGGACGGACACGAAAGAGTGATTGCCTATGCCAGTAGGTCCCTGCGGGATACGGAGCGAAACCCTCATAACTATAGTTCCTTCCGGCTAGAGCTCCTTGCCCTGGTGTGGGCCATGACAGAGAAGTTTGCCGGTTACCTTACAGGGGCTAAAATCTTTGTACGGACTGATAACAATCCCCTGGCCCATCTGGATACTGCTAGACTGGGAGCCCTGGAGCAACGTTGGGCAGCTCGCCTTGCAAAGTATGACTTCTCAATTCGCTATCGCTCTGCTACAGAGAATACCAATGCTGATGGTCTGTCGAGGGTTACTTTTGAAACTCCATTGGGAGAGCTTGATGAACAAAAGGAAGAGGATGAAATTCCAGACTTCCGCAAGTTTACACCTCCAGCAGTCGCAGCACAGACAAGCGGGGAGGCCCGGTCCCTGCCTAAGGCATTAGCAAGAACTAATGAGGAATGGGGGCGAATACAAGATGAAGACATTGGACTGCGACAGATAAAAGGTTGGGTGGCTCGGCAAAGAAAACCAGACAGAGAGGAAAGGGCTGATCTTGATGCTGAGATGAAGTCAATTCTACATCAATGGGACAGACTAGAGGTTCATGGAGCTGTTCTATACCGCAAGTGGCAGCAGCCTGCCGATCTGGAGGCAAGATGGCAGGTTGTCATACCAAGGAGTCTGGCACTAGAGATAGCCAGGGAAGCTCATGAATTTGGAGCTCATTTCGGGCCAGTCAAAACTTACCAGTGGCTGCAGCGTTATGTGTATTGTCCACGACTGGAGGTCGTAGTTGAAGAAGTCTGCCGACAGTGTAGAGTGTGTGAGCTTACTAAAAGCACAGAGCAGAGGGCACCCATACAGCCCATACAGACCAAGGAACCGCTGGAGGTATTGCTGATAGATTATCTCCTCGTGGGACAGTCAGCCAGAGGCCCACAATACTGCCTGGTCATGATTGACCACTTCTCCAAGTTTGCAGTGGTCACTCCAACTCGGGACCAGACGGCTGAGTCTGCAGCTCGGGCCATCTGTCAAGATTTCATCCGGGTCTATGGATGCCCGAAACGGATTCACTCAGATCAAGGAGCATGCTTTCAAGGGAAAGTGATGGAGGAGTTACACCGACTGTATGGCATTGGAAAATCCAGGACAACTCCATATCATCCCCAAGGGAATGGGGCCTGTGAGCGCTTTAATCGGACTCTGCTTCAGATGCTGAGGACCTTAGAGGAGGACAAAAAGACACACTGGCCAGACTATCTGCCTGAATTAGTCTGGGCCTACAATAATCGTGTCCACACTACCACCGGCTATACCCCATACATGCTACTGTTCGGTAGAGCCGGACGAGAAATTGTCGAATTGAATTTGGAACAGCCAGAAGATGTGATAGAGCGATCAACCACCTCATGGGTGAAAGAACACCGCAAGCGACTCCAGACCATCTGCCGGTTAGTAGGCCAGAGATTGCAAGAAAAGACTTATACTGACCGTCCTCCCATCCAAGAGATTCCGTTGCAACCTGGAGACCGGGTGCTGGTTCGAGAGAAACGGCCCAGAGGCAAGTTGAGTGAGCGTTGGGAGGTACAGCCGTACAAAGTGATCAAGAGAGTGTATCCCAATGGTCCAGTTTACGAAGTTCGTGTTGAGAATGGGGAGTCGGCTTCAAGGGTTCTACATAGGAATATGCTACGGCCATGTCGGTCAGAAGATCGGATACCTGCACAGAAGACACCACTCCCTGCCCCTTCCTCAGAATTTGTCATTTCCGATGGGAATAATATTGAAGACTGGTGGATTGTTCCTGACTCTGCACGTGATGAAGCCCCTGTTATAGAACCAGTACCAGCTCCAAGGGAGGAAGGACAAGTCCTAACAGAAAGACAAGACCTTCGGAGATCTAGTAGGTCTACTGCAGGGGTTCCACCAAACAGGTACAATGCTGATCAGTTTATTTGGTCTAACTGTATGTATTATGAACAATGTTGTGCTGCCGTTAAAGATTGATTTAACCCTTTTCTTCCCCATGGACTATATAGCAAGGCCGAGGACGGCCACCTTTAAGCGGGGAGGCATGTAGGGGTCAGCCCCTAGGATTACTGAACTATATTGCACTGTGTTCCATCTATAATATATACAGCCTGCTATTTCCAGTTTAGCCACAAGATGTCACTGTTGCTGCCGACCCTTCAGAGGAGAGGAAACAGGAAGTGGCAGTGAGAGAGAACTGTGAGGAGTGTGTGGGCAGCTGAGGAATTCCTGTGCGGAGCTGAGGAAAAGTCAAGTCTGCCCTGAGGAGAGGGAGACTTTGTGTGGATAAAGAGTCGCAGTATCCAGCTAAAGATCGGGCACCTCGGGCAGAGAGAGAGAGCTGTGGTGATTTTGGGCCGCATCTGTGTTCATCCATCCGTCCCAGACGGGCAAGCTGCAGCACTAGGAACTGGACTTCACCTGCCTCATGAAGGAGGCCAAGACAAGGGACCCTCCAGCTGTCTAACAAACTGTGAGTGAGCACCGGTGCTGGATTGTGATAGGGAATAGTACAGTCCCTACTGAGATAGTACGTTGTAGAAACGTGTCCCGATAAGCGGGAATCAGGCAGGACATATTAGAAGAGGGTAGCCTGTATCACTGTGCATGTGTTGGCGGGAAAGCCATTTTGTGTACCACATTCCAGTTAGCCTTACTGTAAACTACTGTGAATTGTTAATACTGTTATCCTCCTCCTCCGGCCATTATATCTTACTGTTTAATAAAGCCGGTTTTTGTTTCAGCCTCCTTGTCTGCTGTCCCGTACTTGAAACCTGCATTGCGGTCTCCTATACCTCTGACCGCTACACATTGATACTCATTTTAGTGCGCTTTTATCACCATTGGTTGATGTGCATGTGGGTGTGTGCAGCGGCAGTAACACACACTTAGTCCAGATGCAGTTGAACATTTGTATTGAAGTCAAAGTACAACAGTTCACAACAAGCCCGGTGGAAGGTGGCCCAACAGGCAAACACGGATGACAGCAGCATGTAGTAGAGCAGGTCTCAGCTGAGCTGACAGCGTCTGTCTCGAGGAGCGGAATGCAGCCTGGCCTGTTCAAGCCCAAGTGGGGAGATTTCTAGGAAAGTGGTGAATCCCTAAACTTTCCATCCCCATCTGGAACCTAGGCTACATACCCCCTAAATTTGGGGTCTCTGTGACCCTAGGTTGCCATACTACAACCCTCGAAGCTCGAATTTTTTTATTCAATTTTTCCAATGTTCATGGCAGGTGAAGACCTGCCTCACCTGCCTCCCTTGACTGCACGTCCCTGGTGTAAACCAATCCTTTAGGTTACAGACTTGCTGGTACTGAAATGAAAAGCTGACATTTTTTCACTAGACCTGTTATTTTTATCTTCTTTGCTTTCCAGAACTTTGTTGAATTGTCAAGTTTCTAACTGGCAAGTCACGTGTACTGACTGTATTTCTGTATGAGCCATCACTGGTGGTCACGTACCAGTCATTTTTCATTTCTCCTCTGACTGTACAGAGGCCTATAAATGAGTTACAGATCAGACATACAGTGTCTAGCCCTGAGTCCCTAATGAGTGCATCTGACAAGCCTGTCCACAGCCCTTTCAATTTCTCTAACAGTGGAAGGGGAACTCCAGGTCTACTTACTGCACCATTAAAATCTAACATGTCATTTAATAGGTTTTTTTCACAATAAGATTAATGATCTGTGAGAGGCAGCCATATTACAAAGTATCCTGTGCAGATCTAATTTTTGATTTATGTTTTTAAATTACTTAAAACAGCAGCTGAGTCCTGAACACTTTAGGGATGGGTGGAATTTCACAGGTTAGGGCAAAGGATGTGAATCCTAGACAAAGTTTATGTCTCAGGATTCCCCCAAAAGACAGCAGTCTACCTGACCAGAATGCCTTAGGTGTGAATATGGCTTAAAGCGGTAGTAAACCTCAGTTGGTTAGAAAAAAAATCCCTGCAAGGCAATGTCATAATGTGCTAGTATGCATTGTATACTAGCAGATTATGAGAAACTTACCTTAGAACGAAGTCCTCCAGTGCCACGCTGTCACCGCTGAGAGGGCTGGCATCTTCCCTGGTCTTCCTTCCGAGTTTGCGGCCTCCAGATACATGAGTGGCCGGGAGCATGATGACGTCGCTCCCACGCATGCACGTGGAAGCTGCTGTTTATGGTACGGGCTCTGAAGGTCTGGCACTATAAGCCAAACCTTCAGAGAGCGTGCATCGGTAATGTCACCGGCTGCATGCACTCTGAATATCTCCTAAACAGTGCATGTTTAGGAGATATTCACAGTACCGACAGGTATGCCTTATTATAAGCTTACCTGTAGGTATAAGTGGTGTAACAAAGTTTACTAGTTTACAGTAATTTTTTGTTTTGAATACATTGAGGAGGGGGTAACAATTCTGCTAGGTTAATTCTGGCTATGCTTCAGCTGGGGAGATTTTTGATTATTTTCTGTCTCTGTGACCCCATTAATAGAGATAGGAGGTTGTAGTTGTCACAGGAACAGAATGGCAGAGTTTACTAGTTTACAGTAATTTTTTGTTTTGAATACATTGAGGAGGGGGTAACAATTCTGCTAGGTTAATTCTGGCTATGCTTCAGCTGGGGAGATTTTTGATTATTTTCTGTCTCTGTGACCCCATTAATAGAGATAGGAGGTTGTAGTTGTCACAGGAACAGAATGGCAGACAGCAGTAAAATGTTCTAAGCCTTTCCCATTTACTAAAACTGTTTTCCACCAATCCCAACTTGTCAGCCAGACAAGGAGGTGGGTAGGGGGGCATTAAGAACTTGGAATTCTGATATACAGGCTGCAATTACATGCAGCACCCCTCTGACACCCCAAAGGCAGCATAGCATCTCCAGAGGGAGGGGCGGGCTAGCGTTTCACTCTCAGGGCTAAAATAGGGGGACCAAAAGATATTGGATGCAAGTCACTTTTGGCCTTTTAAAGTTTTATTGCTGAAAAGTTAGGATGGTGAGAGTTAGGGGGTCTCAAATACCATAGCAGATCACCTATAGGCTTTACAGATCCAGGACAATGTCCATCTTCACAGTGTCAGGACCTTTAAGCTGACCCGGCAACACTGTAAACCTATTCCCAAATGTCAGTGCTTCCTCCAAGTGAGTCACCAGGCCCTTCTGTGAGACCAGGCTCTCTCCAGCAAGGGGACTCCCCTGGGTCTAATCCTTGTCACAGCTTCCTTTCGGACCAGGCAGGACAGCTTCAGGACCACTTCAGCACATATTGTGCCCCAAATCAGGCTTTTGAGCCTAACAGCGGACCTCCATCCAGCAGCACTTCCAAGGCCTCAGCCCGGGGAAAGAGAGAGCACATGACCTGTCCCAAATTGTTATATCCTCCCCCAGAATGCACCAGTGCCAGTAACCTCCTATTGGATTGGCTGAAGAAAATATAAATATTTATAATGTAGCTTTGTTTGTGAAATCCCATACTATGACCTGTGATCCCAGTGACATCTAGCGGAGACAGTGAGAAATCACAAGCCAACTTAAAGTGGTTGCATACCGAGGGACATTTTTTTCTTGTCCTGCAAGGTAAAGTCAAAATGTGCTAGTATGTACTCCCAGGGATGTTTTTTTTTATCACCCCACACCTTTATTTCCCTGTAATGGGTCAAATAATGGGGGGGGGGGAAGTTATATCCATAAATTATATTGACACATTTATGTCTCCGTTGGTAGATTACTGACGCAGCCACCCCTGATGAAATGGAATTTATGCACAAACATGTCGGGCCTTCATAGAGATGAATCATGGTGGTTAGATCACCTTACATGCTCTTTTTCTTTTCAGTACAATTTTATTTTCTTATAATTTTTTTTAGCTCTCCTGTACTATGGTAGATGGTCTCCCACATTTACTGTGCAATATGCCATGCTATTACTCATATGCATTATGGTTTGTAACCTTTTAGTTTTATGGTTTTCCAATTTATATATGTACTTATCTGACTACGTGATGTCATGTATGGTTTTATGTGAATAAACAGAAACGTTTTTAATTTAATGTTTTGATTACCAGCTATTCCCAACATGCTTCATTTTAAGGCTCAAACTTTGTTTTTTTTCTTCATAGAAATAGGGATGGAGGTGTATTTATACGTCTCATTTAAAGTCCCAAAAACCCCTCTCAAGATATCCGCTTATAGTTTCACCAATCGTTTAGACATAGTTTCATAGTTTCATAGTTTCTAAGGTTGAATAAAGACACCAGTCCATCCAGTTCAACCTGAGTGAGTGTCTACAATTGCCCCTATCCCTGTACATTGAACACTCAAATCGGTCCCTACCCTCAAGGAGCCCACAATCCAAGGTCCCCATTCATATACTAGGGCCAATTTTGGACAGAAGCCAATTAACCTAACTGCATGTCTTTGGATTGTGGGAGGAAACCGGAGTACCCGGAGAAAACCCACGCAGGCACAGGGAGAACATGCAAACTCCAGGCAGGTAGTGTCATGGTTGGGATTTGAACCAGCGACCCTTTTTACTGCTAGGTGAGAGTGCTAACCACTACACCACTGTGCCACCCTAATCCATCCATGTGACATCTATCCAGGTTTTCTTTAAAAGCTCTTTTTTTGGCTTTCGTTTACCTTTAACTATCCCCGTCCTTTAGCAGATACCTAATTCTCTGGTAAAGAACATTTATTTTTCTTGTACGAATTAATTGCTGTGTAACCTTTCTTTCTTTACACAAGCCGAGAGCTTTATTAAATAATTTATTCCAGTCTGTTTGAAGCTTTCCAAGGAATATGATTATAAGTATGAATATCGGCTGTGCAGATTTAATGAACATATTGGGGACAGGTAAGATGTTCGGCGAGGATAAGAAAAACCACGGCAGGGATGTTTGGTAAAATGCAACCTCAGCTTAACAGCTTGTCACGTTCTTTATGTGCTAATAAGGCAGGAGGCTTCAGGTCCCTGAAAGGTTATTAACGACAAGTATTTTCTAAGGTGACAGGAAAACTTGTTAACTGAACATATGACAAAAGCCTAAAAGGTCAGATGTTACAGGGTTGCTCTACCGTAAATGGTACAAAGTAATTTTTTTTACATTAAGAGAAAAAAGAACGAGAAAATGAATGTATGTAATATAATGAATTGGTCTAGATCTGTATGATCAGTGCAGATGGAGGATCAGAGGTGTGAAGTGTGAGTGTAGGAACCATGAGGAGCAGAGGCTTCTGACATTGGACAATGTGAGTATGCACTTCCTTAGGGTTTAGGATAAGCGCAAGGATAAATCTCAAGTTTAATCTGCATGTAGACAGGTGCAGTCTACTTTCTCCACTGCAGGTGGTGCTCAACCGCAGTAGCATTGCAGGGGGAGAGGAAATCAAGAGGAATATGGTTCCTCTATGGTTTCCTGGGTCACTGGGGAAGCTATCCGGTTGGATGCTGCTGCCCCATGTGACTCTGTTAGTCATCTTGGGTAAAGCAGAGCCTGTTTATAGCAGTAGTAAACTCACTACAACTAATCCACTAAAAGGATAGCAGTAGAAATAAATGTACTTTCAGACACATAGAGATAATCGATAATCAAATCAAAAAATTAAATGATAATCTTGCCACTTTATAAAACTCTGGTTAAGCCACATCTAGAATATTCCTTCCAGTTCTCATCACTAGTCCTCAGGAAGGATGTACTGGAGCTGGAGAGAGTCCAGAGAAAGGCAACTAAATGATGAGACGGACTGGAGAACCTCAATTAAAAGGAATGGCTACTAGCGCTAAATTTATTCTCCCTGGAGAAGAGACACTCGAGAGGAGATATAATAGCGATATATAAATACCTTAATGGTGATACCAGTGTAGGAGGGAAACTTTTCAATCTGAGTGAGTAAGAGGACACGGGCCACACAATGAGATTGGGGAGAAGCAGTTTAACCTTAAGCTGCGTAGGGGATTTTTCACTGTCAGGGCGATAAAGATGTTGAACTCTCTTCCACAATAGGTAGTATCAGTGGGGAGTATTAATAGTTTTAAAAGAGTCTTGGACGTGCATCTTGGTGAACACAACATACAGGGATATGGGAAATTATTACCAACACTCACACATGCACCTTCACAGGTTGAACTGGATGGACTATTTTCTTTATTCAAACCTACGTACTAGGAGACTATGAAACTATAAACCAAAGTGTCATATAACTGTGCTTACAATTTCTTCAGTTTTTTGTTCTTGTAGACTGTTCTGTCTAACGCCTCCAACTCCATTGTGGAGTCCTCTCTCTCCCTTTCCTACCCAAACTTCTGCCATTCTTGTATGTCAGTACAGTGACCTCACAGATGTACAGTAAGGTTAAACTATGGAACTGGTGAATGCTCAGCAATCTTGCGGCATTACGACGTATTGCCTTGGAGTAATGCTGATGGAGATATGGCACAAAGCTGTATTGATTAATGGCACACTTAGTGTGCCTTTGATCAGGATAATAATGTGCATGTGCAAGTGACATAATTGTAGCAAGAGTTTTCAAAGACGCCAACTAGTAAGTCATTATCTACTGCTTTGTATGATGCAAACTTCTCCTGGCAAGTTTACTACCATTTTAATGCCCTAGCTCCCAGGCTTGGCATGCATTTCACATCTGGGTAGTGTAGGGACAAGTCACCCATCTGTCAGATAGTGATTATTGGCAGGGAGAGATCCCAGAGGAATAGGGAAAGGGTAGGGATATTCCAACCTCCCTGGAAACTTCCCCATTTGGATACAGACCGGTCAGGCCTCATTCCACCCCTCAAGACAGATGTGTTGGCACATCTGAGACCTGCTCCGCTAACACAGCTTTTACAAGGTGTTAAATGTTCCTGGTCTGGTGCCTTCCTGCAGGGTAGTTGTGAATTACTGGATTCTGCATAGCTCCCAACTGTCCTTGATTTTAAGGGACAGTCCCTGATTTGGAACAAAGTCCCTCTGTCCCTCTTTCCTCCTCGTTTGTCTCTTATTTTGGTCTGATCTATATAGTTGTATATAAAATGCACTATTTCTCTTTTAAAAAGAGTTTCCCAATGCTAAACCTTTCATCAAATTTCTAAATTGTTTGTAAATTTCAAAAGCCAATGTAAAGAAATAACAGTGATAAGATAGCACTTGTTGGTTTAACCAATCATTTTATTTTATAATTCTTCTTTAAGGGTGTGTCAGATCTCAGAAATTTGGGAAGTATGGATTCTGCATTATTTAAGTTCTGTTTTCTACAAATGGACTCTCTGTGCTTGCTTATATGTTTCTATTCTTGTTCCCTCTTTTCTACCTCATCAACATGCTAATGATATTTTCAAGTAAATCCATTTTTCATTACATATCTTGTTTCAGACCAGTGACATCATCACTGGGTCTCTGTGCTTTTTAATCCAATGCAGGCAGATCATGGCTGATGGGAAGGGGCCAGCTGGGTGCTGTACGTAGTTTCCTGTAACCATCACAGCACCCTTCCTCAGTACTCCTCCTAACAGCCCTCAATCCTGATGCAAGCAGTGCGTTGTTTTTTAAGAGTGCAAAAATACAAATTACTTTATGGGTGGGTCTCAGTCTGGAGGATTGTGTGTTCCTAGTGAGGTTGCATTTGCATGAAGACCACCTATATGTAATACTGATCCTCCATCATTGAAAAACTTAAATGGCGAACCTGCTTATTGCAATATAGTTTATATACAGCTCTTGTTATGTTAGGTAAGCCTGTCTCTTCTGGTCTAGGATTCTATAACTAGTTTTACCTCATGATTCAATAACCAGCATAGGCTAGAGCCAGGTTAGGTATCCGGCTTCTGGTAGCTAGGTTCAGTTGCATGTAATATTAGAAACTACTAGGAAAGGACTAAAGCACAAAGTAGTTACGCTGACTCTGAATTCCAGTGCCACACCACAGTTTCTGCATGTGAGAAGCTGCATTCCAGGCTAGGTGGGCAACAGTTGGATGATCTCCCACATTGTGATCATCCACATGGGCAACTGCAACTGGGCTTTGCTGTAACATTCTTCTGAAGGTATCTCTAATAATAACAACTATCTATACCAGCCCTTTGCTGATAAAACCTGTTTGAACATTTGCATGTATGTACTATTAGTAATCCTTTTCTTATATAAAGCTTGTATTATTTCCATACTGGTGTGCATCTATATAATTATGGTTAATGTTATATGGTGGTGGCATTAGTTCCTCTGCTTTAAACTAGTTTGGTTAAATTACTGATTAATTTCCCAGCAAGGGGACCCCCTTTGTTTACAGAGACCCTGCCCTAGGTGAAGTCACTGCAAACTTTATTATCAAGCCCACTCTCCAACTTAATAATGGTTCTGGTTCCTTGCACTGTAAGGGGGAACCCTGAGGACTCTGATGTAAAGTGGAACTCTATGGACCCTGATGTAAGAGAGAACTTTGTGGACTGCAATGTAAATGGGAACTCTGTGGAGTCTAATGTAAGGGGGAACTTAGTGGACTGTGATGCAAAGGGGAGCTCTGTGGATTCGGGTTCAAACGGGGGGGGGGGGGGTGTCCAGAGCCCCCTTACGTTAGAGATTTCCTTTACAGCAGAGTCCACAGCATTCTATCCTACATCAGAGTCCTTAGAGTTCTCCTTTACATTAAAGTCCACAGTGTTCCCTTTTACATCAGGGTCTGCAGGGTTCCCCCTTGCACTGTAAAGGAGAACCCTGCAGTCTCTGATGTAGGGGAAGCTCTGTTCTGGGTTGTGTTAACTTGACCTTCATGTAAAAGGAGAAATTAGTTTTTGCTTTTTGTTATACCTTAAGCACATTTTTAATATTCCTTAAAAATAACTAATAATAATAATAATAATAATAATATTGATATTTGCTCTGGAAACCGTCATTTAGGTTAACCTATTAACTGAACTGTCAGTAAAAATCTTACTGTGCCAGTAAATTTTTGGGTCATGTTGAAATGGATAAGAACTACAATCTAGTTCAAGGTTATCTGCTGCTATTTCTAATTGAAAAGTATAAATGCATGCACATAAGAAGTAAACACTCTCTGAGACACGTTCAGCTCGGTTACTTCTAACTTCTGATTTATTCGTGGGCGGTCAGTAAAAAATTGTCTGTAAATTTTGTGTGTAGTGTAATACTGTGTACACACAACCAGACTTTTCAACAGCAAAGGTTAGACGGAACGAATCTGCTGCACAATTTGATCGTGTGCGGGCTTCATCGGACCTTTGCTATGTAAAAATCAGACGGACTTTAGATTGAGAACATGTTTCCAATCTTTCCGACGGACTCGAGTCAGGTCGAAAAATCAGTTCGTCTGTATGCTAGTCCGACGGACGAAAACCGATGCTAGGGCAGCTATTGGCTACTGGCTATGAACTTCCTTATTCTAGTCCGGTCGTACATCATCACATTAGAATCCGTCGAACTTTGGTGTGATTGTGTGTGGCCTAGTCTGTTCATTTGGAAAGCCCGTTGGAAGTCCGCCGGAAGTCCGTCGGGAAGACCGTCGGACCTAGTCTGCCGGAAAGTTCGGTCGTGTGTACACGGCATTAATAAATTTCACTTCGGGAGGTTGGCAACCCTGAACACCGGTGACTAGCTCATAGCCTTCTACTTACCTTTTTTAGGCATGACTTCTATAGCAGACAGGCAGTGCTGCAGGCTAGTAGGAGCCCACTGTGGCTAACAGATGAGTATTTGTGGACTATTTTTGTTTTATTTTTGCGTAAGGAGCATCAAGGGGGGAGTTAAACTAATTTCCAGGATTTAGGTTCACTTTAATAACCATTTAACATAAATGCTTACATCGCAGCACTTAATAGAACTATTTTTTGGTTGAATAATAATAATGTCCGGCGGGATATCATTTTTGTATAACTATAATCAAGGTGAAATTAATGGTTCTTAATGCATCTGTGTTGTTGTCTTGGTAATTAATGTGTGTGTTTTTGTTATTTCGATGTTCCACACTGCATTGCTATCTGTGCACGCACATGATAATGTTATAATTTAGCTGGCTGAGAGGATCTAATGAGGCTGCGGAAAAACATGGCAAGATAGGTTTAATAGATGATAGAAAATACACAGCAGCTAAATATGAACCAAAAAAGTATTAGCGTAATGATCCATTCTTCATCAAGAACTTCCTCGAAATGACTTCAACTCAATTCAAAAGATGGGAACAATTAAAGACTGCTAGGATTCCATTCTCGCCGCTCCGTAGATTTGCTAATGCCACAACGTTAATGAGGACAAGCCGTTTACCGCGTCTGCTGCAGTCTACTATTCATTAACACTCGTGCTATCTTAATACGATATTTTACTTGTATTATTGTATTGGAGAGTCATTTAATCACTTTCCTGGCTTTTCATGATGAGATGTGTTTTTTTTTTTCTTCTTTTGTCTGCTTCTACAAAGCCAATTAAATATCTGTTACAGAATAAACCTTAAGGGATCTGTATATTCTTCAATCTACATACACATTAATGACTCTGATGTCATAAGGGTTATTAGTATGACTAAGGTTCATATTTCCAACTAATTCTCATATCTGTGAGGATGAGTAATAGCAGTGCAGACTCTCAGAATATGAGCTAGTAGGGCAATATTAGATGAGTAGTACTGCCTGCTGCTACTTTCTAAAAGAAAAATCTTTCTGTACAACATAAGCACTCAATTCAATCATTCAATTTTCAAATAATACTCCTACTTGCTTGCATAATAATTGATCCCTGTTCAAATCCATGTTTAGCTGAGACAAGAAATGTCACACTGAGAAAACTCATATACAGTATATTTACTTTACTTTATTTACTTTACTATATATACTTTAATGGCATCCCAGTCTTAGTCCATATGGTTCAATATTGAGTTGGCCCACCCTTTGCAGCTATAACAACTTCAACTCTTCTGGCAAGGCCGTCCACAAGATTTAGGAGTGTGTCTATGGGAAAATTTGACCATTCTTCCAAAAGCCGATTTTGTGAGGTCAGGCATTGATGTTGGACAAGAAGGCCTGGCTCACAGTCTCCTCTCTAATTCATCCCAAAGGTGTTCTATCAGATTGAGGTCAGGCAGGCCGGTCAAGTTCCTCCACCCCAAACTTGCTCATCCATGTCTTTATGGACCTTGCTTTGTGCACTGGTCCAAATCATTTGGTGGAGGGGTGATTATGTTGTGGGGTTGTTTTTCAGGGGTTGGGTTTGGCTCCTTAGTTACAGTGAAGGGAACCCTTAAGGCATCAGCATGCCAAGACATTTTGGACAATTTCATGATCCCAACTATGTGGGAACAGTTTGGAGATGGCCCCTTCCTGTTCCAACATGACTGCGCACCAGTGCACAAAGCAAGGTCCATAAAGACATGGATGAGCGAGTTTGGGGTGGAGGAACTTGACTTGCATGCACAGAGTCCTGACCTCAACCTGATAGAACACCTTTGGTATGAATTAGAGCTGAGACTGCGAGCCAAGCTTTCTTGGCCACCAGTGTATGATTCGTCTACTGTTTTTAGAGATGACCCAACAATACATTAACACACCAGTAGTGAATAACGGGAATCTAGTAAAGCAGAGACATGCCCTGTCTTGGACAACAAAGGCAACAGTTTGTGAGCAGGGTGCAGCATGGTGTGTCGGTAAGCAGAGAACACACAGAGACTGAGGTGAATGAGAATAGTGTTAAAGTCCTAATAATGCACAATTAGGTCAGGCTGTTAGGCACACCTGCCCAAACCACTCATGGAACTGTAGTAGGGAAGCGATATCTTGAGATGAAGCTGTCTGCGTCTGCAAACGAGGAACAGGAATGCAGCCGGGCAGGTCTACGCCCAAATGGGAGGCTGCCTGAGCAGAGATAGCATAGTTCCTGCCCTTTCTTTACTCCTCTGGAACCTTTACCTGCCGCTATACACTGTCCCTGACAGACGGGGAATCTGTCCTTACACTAACCACTTATATAAAGTGCACCGAGTCAGGAGGCATGGGGCTTGAATAATCTCCGCCCTCACCCAAGATGGCCGCAATTGGACAGCTGTTCTCCTGGTAACCGTGGGAAGTAATGAGTAACTAAGTTCCATAAAACTTCCTTCCCCTTCTGTATTTCCACTTCAGTTCAGCACCACCTACAATGGGGAGTACAGGCTGCACCTGCCTATAAGTTCAATAACAGTGGAATTCTTCAAAATTATTAAATGAGATGAATAGTACAAGCAGCGCTATTGAACCTTACAAGCTTACAAGATAGGAACAAGATAGATCCCAGGGATGGGAGAGCGGTAGGATGATCTGCATATACCTGAATATCCTGTTGTGAGCAATTGAACCAATGCCTAATTAATTTTGGATGTTTGTGAGTGAACAATTTGTTGTTTTAAATATAAATAAAAAGTATTACACTATATGTGACCCCCTTGAGTGTGTTATTCTGCACGTGTGAAGGTGTTTGGAAAAGCGGTGGTGATGCAGCAGATTCCAATATAAGAAAGGACTGATCCATTTTTTTGTATATACACAAATGATGTTATATATTAGCTGGACAATGATGGATTTTTAATTCAGTTCCTCCTTGGTTTTATGTTTATTTATTGATACATTTATTTATATCAACGAGTATATATCAACATAATTTTTTTAGTTTAACTGATGAAATAGCGCTGCTTGATCTATACGTGATTAATTATTTTTAGATATTTATTTATTTATGGATCTGTTTGTATAAAAAATTTAATTTATTTCTGTGAGGAATAAATATAAAGCAGCTGCTAAATTAGATTAGAAATTCCGCGGCCCCCAGTATACACACACATGGTTAGTGTGTGAGCGCTTGTGTTTATACATTTAGGTGGCCAATGGTGTTTTAGTATAAACTTTGTTTGAGATGAATAGTACAGTTGTTCTCTTTACCACCACTGAAAGGCCTTGCCTGAATCACACTAGGTGAGTGGAGCATGGAACTGCAAGGATCTATAAAACAACAATCAAACCTAATAGGTTGCAAAATTGTTTTGGCTAACTATGGGGCCTAACATCAGTTTGGTAGAGCCTAACTAATCACTGGCCAATGGGTAAATCTTTCACAGAGTGTACCAGTAATTGGGTCCTTTAACTCAATGGTGGAGTGCTAAATCTTCAAATAAAGGTATTTGGAATCCACAGTAGTGAGAAAATCTTTGCAAAGTGTTCCAAATGGAAAACAATGAAAGGATGGGTAGTCCTCTTTAAGAAAGCTTTTTCATGGGTAGTAATTTCCAGGCAAAGTTTAGCAGATGGCCAAACGCTTGCTGAAACCCTCCTATTGTGAGCTGTGTGGTCTGGGGGGTGGAGCATGTGCAATACATGGGAAAGAAGGTTTAAGCGAAATCATAAAAAGTAAAGGAAATGTTTTGTTTAATTTGTGAGGCATGTGCATCAGATAGTAGCTTGATTTGAGACTTGTGTAGACTCTCACACAGGAGCCTTTTATTGTACTTGTTTTGACCTTTTTTCGCCATCTATTAAAGATCTGTGCTGCTGATGCCCTGCGACTTTTCAGCCACTTCCTGTCTACATGCACCCTAGCAATGCCTACATTGGGGTTTTCAGACAACATTTCTTGATGGTAATAACAGTGGACCATGCTTGCATGATATGTGTTGCCTTTTGTACTATCCATCAGAAGACCATATGACTGTGTAAAAAACACAGAAGAACAGTTAGGAGACAGGAACAGCTATAACAGAAAGTACTTAAACAAGGACCTTCAAGGCAGGATCTATTTTTAAGCTTTAGATTCAAAAAGATTAAAGTGGATGTAAACCATCTCTCATCCTTTCTAAACGATTGCAATATTGGTTATCTAGAAGGATATACACGCCTCCTGAATGTATACTTGTCTGTCAAATGTTTCCCCTCTGTCTGCTATGAGACCCGAAAAAATGCAGATTTTGTGGGTGGGTCTGTTTTTCCAGGGCTCAGTGGGTGGAGTCATGATGTCAGTAGACTCCCTGCCCACCTCTACACTCCCCTTATGAACATGTATTTTCTCCTGTGTATTTCTTACACTGAACTTCTGCTGTGATCATCACTAACATCCAGTCAAAATCCAGAAAAGTCCCCACATGACTTCAGCATGCCAAATCATGCTGAGGTGTGGATCAGCCAATCCTTGCAGAGCAGCAGAAGAAAGGAGTGTGAGGGAATTGAAAAATAATGCATGTCTCTTAGGCTAGTGCACAAGATATGTAAATCACCTGTCACTCACAGCAAGGGGGAGAATTTGACAAAGTTTTTCTCCGTTTGTCAAGATTTATCTCACTGAACAATAAAAAAGGATTGCTCAGAACTGGATTAACTCTTTGTGGCAAGACTGGGCTCAATTGATAGGAAATCTTATACTCTACACTATGACATTAAAAAAAAAGAAAAGAAAAAAAAATTGGGTTTACATCCACTTTAAAAATTCCTTTTAAGAATGAGATTAACATGTTCAAGCTTATATGAGATTTTAGAGCAGGCGCCAGTAACTTTTGAAACGCATGTCAGGGGTGGTACCTGATGCCTTTTTTGTTTTCATATAATGCCCATTTCCCTGCACTGGTGTTAAAACAACCAACTGTTGAAAAAATTCACCTTCTAGGCTTCTGATACTTCTATAGATGGAGAATGTAGTGATGTCACAGCACATTCTGTTAATAGAGAGGCTCGGGCAGAGCTGTTGTGGGTCTGTCAGGTCGCTACCTACAGCGGAAAATCACTGCTATAGTGATCAATTGCTGGCTGATTGCAGTCATCAATAAATTACCATTAGAAGTGATCTGCTACTGCCCAGCTGCAAAGGGGATTTGAATCAGGCCACTGCTGACCAGATCCAGACCCCCCATGAAAAATATCTGTAAAAAAATGTAAAAAGTGCAAAACATATACTATAAATAAACAATCTCTCCCTATATTAATCCCCAGCTCCCAACAATGACATCAAATGATCTGGATGACATTTTCTTACTGTGCAAGCATCAAATGCTCACTCAAATGATTGCAATAGCATTCAACTTTTTTTTGCTACATATTTCTGCAAGATTCTCATTTGTGTCACTGTTCTCAGGGCCGGTGTTACCACTAGGCAAATTAGGCAGCCGCCTAGGGTGCACTGCTGCCTAGGGTGCCCAGCCACTGGTGTCCCTACTCTCTTCTCTCTGCAGCAAGCAACTCTTCTCTCTGCAGCAAGTCTGAGCATCAGCAGACAGTCGCCGCTCTGTTCGCACATACAGTATCTCACAAAAGTGAGTACACCCCTCATATTTTTGTAAATATTTTATTATACCTTTTCATGTGACAACACTGAAGAAATTACACTTTGCTATAATGTAAAGTAGTGAGTGTACAGCTTGTATAACAGTTTAAATTTGCTGTCCCCTCAAAATAACTCAACACACAGCCATTAATATTGTAGCAGATGACATTTTGGACAAAATGTCATACGCATGTAAATTTCGTTTTTGCCTCAGAAGAGTAGGGATTCTGAGGGTTAATTACATAGGTTGGCCTTAACATCAGTCTGGCCAGGTTGTGTTTGGAAGTTCTGCCTGATCATGTGTATGGTGAGGTGCACGTGACAGGCTAGAACCAGGCCTGGTTGGATGTTTGAGTGTCAGCCTTCTCGGAGCCAATCAGTGGGAGTGCCGGAACCGCTGGGGAGTCTGGGAAGGGGTACTTAAAGGGATGTGGGTCACGTGTTCAGGGGAGAGTAGTTTGTGAGACCTGTGTGGTCTGTTCGGGTTCCAGGACCGGGATAGCCCCATGAGGGGTCCCGGTCACGGGGTGTTCGACACCCCGCAACATGTTCCTGTTGAAGGCCCCTGATATACCTGTCTGGTCTGGGGTAGGGATCCATCTGTTCCCGAGTCTCGGACCCGGCTGGTCCAAGTCGTAGTAACTGAGGGAGAATTCAAGGTGTCCGGGTGTGCTCTTGGCTTGGCGAGGCACCACAGCTTGTGGAAGTGACCGGGGGAGGACTCTTCGGAGGAGGGTCGGCAAGTGGCATCCTGGGAAGTGCCTGGTTACTGAGTTGGGAAGGACATTGACAAATTCATGCTTTTCCAGTACCAATGAGGAGATGGTGAACATTCCAGGTACTGAGGAAAAGGTTCCTGTTCAACTTTAGTTACAACTGGTCTACGTTCACAGGGCTGTTTCAAGTTTTGAGTCAACGTGCTGACTGCCATGATCTTTGGCTAGAGATCTGTTCAGCCTTGAAGTGCCCAGCTGTGAGTGGCTACTCTCTGGGTGGAATTAGAGACTTTGCTAGACCTGCAGTTCAAGGTGCCTGAGTTCTTCACCTGTGCCCTCTGTTCCCACAAGAGACTGTGTTATATGGATGTTATGGATATGGATGTTACTACTGCAAAATAAAACCTTTGTTAAAGGACTTCATTTGAGTTAGTGTTCAAGTCGTTGGGTATCAACCCTGGGAACCCCTAGACATGGAAGAGCAGGCCGAGAGAAGGTAACTGGTAAGCCCAACAAGTCAAGGCTGCCTAGCAGAGGTTGTGGCCGCTACAATATCTAAACCACTGGCAACAAAAGTGAGTACACCCCTAAGTGAAAATGTCCAAATTGGGCCCAAAGTGTCAATATTTTGTGTGGCCACCATTATTTTCAAGCACTGCCTTAACCCTCTTGAGCATGGAGTTCACCAGAGCTTCACAGGTTGCTACTGGAGTCCTCTTCCACTCCTCCATGAGGACATCATGGACCCGGTGGATGTTAGAGACCTTGCGCCCTTCCACCTCTCGTTTGAGGATGCCCCACAGATGCTCAATAGGATTTAGGTCTGAAGACATGCTTGGCCAGTCCATTACCTTTACCCTCTTAAGCTTACTGCTTCTTAAGCAAGGTAGTGGTCATCTTGGAGGTGTGTTTGGGGTCGTTATCATGTTGGAATACTGCCCTGCGGCCCAGTATCCGAAGTGAGGGGATCATGCTCTGCTTCAGTATGTCACAGTACATGTTGGCATTCATGGTTCCCTCAATGAACTGTAGCTCCCCAGTGGCAGCACTCATGCAGCCCCAGACCATGACACTCCCAGCACCATGCTTCATTGTAGGCAAGACACACTTGTCTTTGTACTCCTCACCTGGTTGCTGCCACACATGCTTGACACCATCTGAACCAAATAAGTTTACTTTGGTCTCATCAGATGACAGGACATGTTTCCAGTAATCCATGTACTTAGTCTGCTTATCTTCAACAAACTGTTTGTGGGCTTTTTTGTGCATCATCTTTAGAAGAGACTTCCTTCTAGGATGACAGCCATGCAGATCAATTTGATGCAGTGTGCGACGTATGGTCTGAGGACTGACAGGCTGACCCCCCACCTCTTCAACCTCTGCAGCAATGCTGGCAGCACTCATATGTCTATTTCCCAAAGACAGCCTCTGGATATGACACTGAGCGTGTGCACTCAACTTCTTTGGTTGACCATGGTGAGGCCTGAGTGGAACCTGTCCTGTTATACCGCTGTATGGTCTTGGCCCCAGTGGTGCAGCTCAGTTTCAGGGTCTTGGCCCTCTTCTTATAGCCTAGGCCATCTTTATGTAGAGCAACAATTCTTTTTTTTCAGATCCTCAGAGAGTTGTATGCCATGAGGTGCCATGTTGTACTTCCAGTGACCAGTATGAGAGAGTGAGAGCGATAACACCAAATTTAACACATCTGCTCCCCATTTACACCTGAGACTTTGTAACACTAACGAGTCACATGACATCGGGGAGGGAAAATGGCTAATTAGACCCAATTTGGACCTTTTCACTAACAGGTGTATTCACTTTTGTTGCCAGCGGTTTAGACATTAATGGCTGTGTGTTGAGTTATTTTGACGGGACAGTAAATTTACAGTTATACAAGCTGTACACTCACTACTTTACATTGGAGCAAAGTGCCATTTCTTCAGTGTTGTCATATGAAAAGATATAATAAAATATTTACAAAAATGTTAGCGGTGTATTCACATTTGTGAGATACTGTAGTGTCAGAGGCGTAGCGGCAGCGGCATTAGTGTATTTAGGTTTTGTGCTGCCTAGGCCTGACTAAACCCCTTTCGGTCAAGGCCACACCCCTTGCTGCTTAAGACCCGCTCTGAAATTGTATTCCCTTAATTAGCATAGATTTCCTCTCACTTCCTGTTTGGCTATGGGGCAGGAAATGAAGGGCTATCTCTGCAATGGGACAGGGATGGTAAAAAAAACTGACATGGGCTATACCCTCCCTTACTCTATCCAAAGTGAAAAAAAAAAGTGTTGCCTATAGTTCTTCTTTAAGCACAAATTTCTGATAATTTTATGGAGAGAGCTAAGAAGATACAACCATGCCAATGGTGCAGCAGAAAAAATAGCACAGTGAGGAAGGTTTGTGGTCCAGGATGATAGGACAGTCAGAATTAGAAGCAGAACCCCCCCCCCCCCCCCCAGTCACAGAATGTCGGCCGCCCGCATACTGTAAGCAGCACGGCTGCTTTATGGGGCCCATAGATTAATTTGCCTCTCAGCCCAGTCCACCCCATAAGACTGGCGCTATACTAACAGTGTAGTGCAAGCTAGTGGGGACTCTTTCCATGCTGCGCCCCCTGCAAAGTGCTGCCCTAGGCCTAGGCCTTGTTGGCCTAGGTCAGGATACAGCATTGTGCAGCGGGGAACTGTGTCTGGGTGCTGACTCCTGAATTAATGGAAGCAAGCAACCATTCATTGATGGGCACTGGTAGACTGCATTGATGGGCGCTGGTAAGCTACATTTGATGGGCGATGGTGAGGCTGCATTTGATGGGTGATGGTGAGGCTGCATTTGATGGGTGCTGATGAGGCTGCTTGGTGGGCGCTGGTGAGGCTGCATTGATGGGCGCTGGTGAGGCTGCATTGATGGGTGCTGGTAAGGCTACATTTATGGGCACTGGTAGGCTGCATTGATGGGTGCTAGTAGGCTGCATTTGATAGGCACTGGTGAGGCTGCTTGATGGGCACTGCTGAGGCTGCATTGATGGGCGCTGGTGAGGCTGCATTGATGGGCGCTGGTGAGGCTACATTGATGGGCACTGGTAGGCTGCATTTGATGGGCACTGCTGAGGCTGCTTGATGTGCGCTGCTGAGGCTGCATTGATGGGCGCTGGTGAGGCTGCATTGATGAGCGCTGATGAGGCTGCATTTGATGGGCGCTGATGAGGCTGCATTTGATTGGCGCTGATGAGGCTGCATTTGATGGGCGCTGATGAGGCTGCATTTGATGAGCGCTGATGAGGCTGCATTGATGGGTGCTGGTGAGGCTGCATTGATGGGTGCTGGTGAGGCTGCATTGATGGGTGCTGGTGAGGCTGCATTGATGGGCACTGGTAGGCTGCATTGATGGGCACTGGTAGGCTGCATTGATAGGCACTGGTAGGCTGCATTGATAGGCACTGGTAGGCTGCATTTGATGGGCGCTGGTAGGCTGCATTGATGGGCTCTGGTAGGCTGCATTTGATAGGCGCTGGTGAGGTTTGCATTTGATGGGCACTTCAATAAAATGGGCAGGGAAAAGGGATGGAGCCAAAGGGGGGGGGGGCAAAATGAGGTTTCGCCTAGGGTGTTAAAAATTCTTGCACCAACCCTGACTGTTCTTATATATTCTTTTGTGTGTACAAGTACTTCAGCATACATGAGTCATATATGCATGAGTTGTCTCAGACTCCACTCCCAAATTCAATGTAACTGTAAATCCCCATGTGGTACTTCAATTTCTCTATTTATAAAGTTGGGAGGCATGGTGGGTATCGGAAAGGTTGTGGGGAGTTGTTGGGGATGAGTTAAAGTGTATAGAGAGACACTGAGATGGGGACTGTAAGGCAATGGCAATAGCAGCCCTGTCTGGAACTCTCAATTTCTACAAACATGTTTTGGCACAGTAGACTCAAAAGGTCACCTATCCCTGTTTTAGAGATAAAAAAAAAATCCAAGCTGTTCCTTGTTTAATGTCATTTTAATATGACATAGAATTCTAGAACTTTCATTTTCACATTTATTTATATTGCATTCGAAATGTACTATTTGGCTGTCATGGTTCGCATTCATTGCTCACGATTTGGAAAAAACACTAACTGAAATTCTATTGCCAAGATACTTTTGCTAATCTCTGTGCACCATTTATTTGGTTGGAAGAACTGATAGGGAATTTCAGCCTGGTGCTTAGCAAAATTAGATTCAAGCTAAACCTTCCATCTATCAGTAATGTTTGTATTCCAGTAGCATAACCTGGGGGCTGTGTTTCCCCCCCCCCGTACAGCTCTTCTGTTTTTACCTAGGCTCTGCTTCCAGATACAAAATTCAAACAAAATACAACAGAATTACATTTTGAAGATTATACAGTATAACAAAAGGAAAGGAGAGCACCTCTGCATCAGATTCTGATTTATTCGGCTTCAGCAGAATGCAGGAATAAAATCTGGAACCAGCAGAGTGAAGAGTAGTTCCAGAAAGTTAATAGAAGAGCTTCAGTATGTGAATAATTTCTTTTATCTCATTGCCCAATCTATAATGATTCTGGTTCTATGAAAAAGAGCACTAACCTGCTTGTCAAATTTGCATAATTTGCCTTATATAAAACAAATGAAACAAAAACAAGTAGAGAGGGAAGAGCAAGGCTCCATTATAAAGCCTGCAGCACATGGGCAGGCATTGGGATCTCCGCTGCTCATTAGGAGTGGGCCTGTTCGGCTCCCCCCAGTTCAGCTCGCACCAGAACATGCGAACAGGCAAAAAGTTTGAGCGAAAATGGGAACCTTATTAAAGTCTATGGAACACGAACATGAAAAATCTAAAGTGCTCATTTTAAATGCTTATATGCAAGTTATTGCCATAAAAAGTGTATGAGGATCCGGGTACTGCCTCAGGGGACATAATGCAAAAAAAGTTTTTAAAATTAAGGCTTTTTCAGGATCAGTGATTTTAATAATGCCTAAAGTAAAACAATAAAAATTAGATATTCCTTTAAATATTGTGCCTGGTGGGTCCCCTTAGTCTGCCCGTAAAGTGGCGCATCTGTGTAATGTATAGAACAGTGCCCCAGCAAAATTACTTTTCTAAAGAAAAAAAAAGTAATTTAAACTTGCTCGCGGCTGTAATGTATTGCCGGCTTCCAGCAATAAAGATGAAAAATCAAGGAAAACATTGGCACGCCCCCCCTCTCTCCCAGTCCATACCAGGCCCTTTGGGTCTGTTATGGATGTTAAGGGGAACTTCAGGATGGGGGGGGCGAGCGAGCAACCGCCCCCCTCCTGAACCATACCAGACTACATGCCCTCAACATGGGGAGGGTGCTTTGGGGTCCCCCCCCCAAAGCACCTTGTCCCCATCTTGATGGGGACAAGGGCCTCTTTCCTGAGCATGTGCAGAGCAGGGTGAAACTGTATTACATTAAACAGTATAGACACTTAAAGAGGAACTGCAGTTTGCTCACATCATTTGTAATAAAAACATCTTTGCTATTCTGAAGCTTCCCTCCAACCACTTTGCATATTATTTGATATATACTGTGATTCTGTACTTGTCAAATATGCTGCAGAAACATCCCTCCACTGGCTGCATCCATTTTAACTGTGGGCAGCTGAAGCTGCTGCCCTTCACTTCCAGGATTTACACAGACACACAAAGCCACACCTCCAGCTCTGCAGCTCTCATTTGCTCCTTTATGACTCATCCCCCCTCCCTTCCTGGCCAACTTTTACGAGAGTGAGAGAGAGCTGTGCATGATGTCATAAGCCTAGGCTTTTTAACCAGACAAGAAACAGCAAGTGGGCTGTATAAGGTACTTGATGGCAGAAAAAAAAGTTTTACTATCCAAAATTAAAACAACAAGGGCAGAAGATTTAATAGATGGAAAAATGAAAAAACGACTGAAGTTCCACTTTGATATTAATGTTTTACATAGCTATACCTGCAGAAGGGGCCAGCCTGAAGTGATCTAGCAGGACTTCATTTTCTGACTAAAGTTCCATTTTAAAGAGGAAGTAAACCCTGATGGGTTTACTTCCTCTGTCTCCCTGCAAAGGTAAAGCATAATGGACTACTATGCATCGCATAGTAGCCCATTATGTGTCACTTACCTGACGCAGGAGCCAGTGATGTCACCACTGTCCCCTGTAGTGCGAAGCGTCCATCTTCTTCTGGATATAGCTGCTCCGGTGCTGTGAGTGGCCGGAGCAGCGGCGACGCCACTCCGGCTCATGCACATGGGAGCTATAAGTGACGGCATGTTTGCCTTCACTTGCAGTGCGCCCAGTACGCATTCACCGTTGTCTACAGTGTGAACACGCCGTAGACATCGGTGCCCTATTTTTGTAAAATATCTTCTTAACCGTGTAGGTTAAGGAGATATTTCTTGGACCTACAGGTAAGCCTTAATCTAGGCTTACCTGTAGGTTAAAGTGGTTTGTAATGCCGTGTAGGGATGAGCTTCGTGTTCGAGTCGAACGTACGTTCGACTCGAACATTGGCTGTTCGGCCGTTCGGCGAATCCCGAACGTTTGGGCCGTTCGCGTCAAAATTCGAGTGACGCGCGCACGGACCACAATGCACTGCGGTGGCGCAGTGCATTGCTGCCCCATGATTGGCCAAGCATGCACTGTGACCCCGCATGCTTGGCCAATCACAGCGCCGGCAGCGAGGAGAGCCATGATTGGCCACAGGCATCCTGCCTGTGGCCAATCATAGCTCAGGCTGTGTAGTGCACGCCCCACACTATATAAGGCCGCCTTTGAGGCGGCCTCGTGTAGTGTGTTACTTAGCATCTGAAGCAGTGGGTGTTCTGTGTACCTTCAACACAGTACACACCAATCGTTTTTGGCTGATTTCCTATCTTGCTGCTGTGTAGTGGTTGTTGTCTGTGCCCTGACTGCAGTATACACCACTATATTCACCTCACCTCTATAGCTAGTGATCTAGCTTTAACCACTTAACAACTGCCCATTGCCGATTAACGGCTTCAGGGCAGTTGTTTAACTCTGAGAGGCTGTTAATTAACGGCCTCCCAGAATTCTGCTCTCGCATCCCCCGAGGTGTGCGCACTCGAGAGCATCCGTGACCGCCGGGTCGCATCACGGATCACGGTAAACGGCCGCTCATAGCGGCCGTTTACCACGTGATTGCTCCGTCAAATGACGGAGTGATCACTTGGAAACAAACCGGCGTCATGTTATGACGCCTGTTCCTCCCTCCCCTCTCTGTACCGATCGGTACAGCGGAGGGGAAAGAGATCGGTGTCAGTAGCGATGTGGGCTGCATCTGCAGTGCCCACATCGCTGCTCACCGAATTTAACCCCTCAATTCCCTGCCAATACTCTGCAATACCAGTGCATACTCTGCAGTACCCTGCCATTACTCTGCAGTACCCCGCCATTACTCTGCAGTGCAGTACCCTGCCATTACTCTGCAGTGCAGTACCCTGCCATTACTCTGCAGTACCCCCCATTACTCTGCAGTAACCCCCATTACTCTGCAGTACCCCCCAATACTCTGCAGTACCCGCCATTACTCTGCAGTACCCCCAATACTCTGCAGTACCCTGCCATCACTCTGTAGTACCCCCCAATACTCTGCAGTACCCTGCTATTACTCTGTAGTACCCCGCCAATACCCCGCCAATACTCTGTAATACCCTGCCATAAATTGCCATACCCAGCCATACTCAGAGATACCCAGCCATACTCGGTGATACCCCGAAATACCCAGCCATAGACGCCCCCCACCCCTCACCGCCCTCCGGTGCTTCTACCAACTCGCCAGTACGATCAAAGCCAGAATCTTTTTTTTATTTTTTATTTCAGGCTTCCCAGCCTAGAGGTGAGATGTGGGGTCATATTGACCCCCCAGATTTCACTGTAAAGAGGACCTGTCACCCCATATTCCTATTACAAGGGATGTTTACATTTCTTGTAATAGGAATAAAAGTGATCAAAAATATATTTTTGGGGAAAAAAATGTCAAACTAAAATAAATAAAGTAAAATGAACAACAAAAAAATAAAATAAAAATTAAAGCGCCCATGTCCCCATGTGCTCGCATGTGCCACACATGTGAGGTATCGCCGAGAATGTTAGAGCGAGAGCAATAATTCTAGTCCTAGACCTCCTCTGCAACTCAAAACATGTAACCAGTAAAAAAAAAATTAAAGCGTCGCCTATGGGGATTTTTTAAGTAGCGACGTTTGGCGCCATTCCACGGGCATGTGCAATTTTGAAGAGTGACATGTTTGATATCTATTTACTCAGCATAACTTCATCTTTCACTTTATGCAAACATTGGGCTAACAAGTGGTTAATAATAGAGCTTGCAGTCAGTAGTGTTAGGAGATAGTGCGTGCTGTCTGCGTGCTCTGTACCCAGTACATACCACTATAATATAGGGCAGGCCCCTACTTTCAAACATCCAACTTACAAACATCTCCTACTTGCAAACGCAAGGAGACAGCAGCAAGTGAGATGAAAAAAGATGGACGACAAAACAAATTATACAGGGGTGATAACCCTTCCCTATGTTTTCCAAAAAGCTTAAAGATAGTTTTTTTGACTGGAGCTACACTTTAAAAATGTACCGGTTGAAAATGACAAACAGATTCAACTTAACACAACAAACCTACACAGTCCCTGTCTTGTTTGCACCGCCTGTATACTGCTGTTCTGAGTATATAGGGCCTGGGGGCCACACGCATTTCCTTTTTTTAATATGGGTACGGGGTTCCCCTTAATATGCGTACAAGACCCAAATAGGCTGGTAATGGGCAGGGAGGGCTACCCATGCCATGTTTCTCAATGATTTTCAACCATATTGCAGGAACCAGATATAACATTAAAACCGCAAGCAGTTTTAAATGGTGTTATTTCCGTTTAATGTCATTTTGTGCAGGGACTGTTCTAAACACGGGAAACACGTGGCACTTCACATTTTCACATTAATCGTCATTAAAATCAGTGCTCCCGCCAAAACTGCAGTTTTTAAAACTTTTTTTTGCAGTGACCCATGTCCCCTGAGGCAGGAGGCAGGTCCCCAAACCCTTTTTAGGACACTATCTTGCATATTAGCCGTTAAAATTAGCACTTTCCATTTCGAACGTTCGAGTCCCATAGACTTCAATGGGGTTCTAACGTTCGTACCGAACGCGGGGGTCATTCGCAAGTTCTGGTGCGAACCGAACCGGGGGGTGTTCGGCTCATCCCTAATGCCGTGTACACACGATCAGAATTCTCATTGGAAAAAGCTTTGATGGTTTTCCCAATGGAATTCCGACGGAATTTGGCTCAAGCTGTCTTGCCTACACATGGTCACACCAAATTCTGATCATTTATAATGTGGTGACGTACAACACGTACGACGGGACTATAAAAAGGAAGTTCAATAGCCAGTAGCCAGTAGCTTCTGTCTCGTAATTGAATCTGAGCATGCGTGATTTTTGGCGTGTCGATATTGTATACACAGGATCGGAATTTCCGAAAGAAAATTGAGAACATGCTATCAATTTTTGGCTGGCGGAAATTCGGACAGCTAAATGGAGCATACACACGGTCGCATTTTCCAATGAAAAGCTCTCATCAGTCTTTTTCTGGCCGGAATTCCGACCGTGTGTACGCGGCATAAGGGTTTACAACCACTTTAACGTGTTCTAGTTTAGATGAGACTTTACAAATTATTTAACCACTTGTTATACTCACCTCTTCTCTGCTGAAGCCATCCCTTCATCTGTGGAAAGGTGCCAGCACCAGGATCCTGGCCAGATTTAAATTCTTCCAATCTTCAGCTTCTTCAGCTCCATGCATAGTAATTATTCTACCAATATCTCCACTAGACTAACCATGAAATATACAAAGTATTTCTGCGTGCTATCATGTAAGCCACTATAGAAGACCTTTATATTTATTCCCAAGAGGATATATTACTTCATCGACACTCTGTTATCTTTCAAACAACAAAAAAATTATGTATCGAACCACAATGGATGAAGCAGAAACTTTGAAGATGAAAAGAAGGCATGTTCAAAAACAAAATGGGATCCTGAACATTTCCTATGAAACTCGTTGAACCGTCAGCTGTCTAATTCACAAGAAAATCAATGCTTGAAATAATAAAATGGAAGCTGGCTTTTCGATACTCATGTAGGTCTCAACAAACTGATTGAACTGACAGATTTCAATTGCTGCTTAGAAAACAATGGAAACTGTTTGGGCAGAATGTCGAAGTCTTGAGAGTTTGGCATGGAATGGATCTTTGTTGTGCTTTGCTTCATTGTTTTTCTCCTACTCAGATGTTCAGGCAAGGTGTTGCTGTAAAGGAATACCTAATGAAGGAGACTGATTGTCAGTTCACGTGTTAGAAGAATGTATTAACCTTCATGCAATTGCTTAAATAGTTCATGATGAAGAATGTCAATTAGAAAAAAAATCCTGAAATGTTTGAAGTTTATGCCGTTGTAGTTGATCAAAGTTGATAAGACTGGCACGCAGCAGCTTATTATTATCATATGAAGTTTAAAAGATGCCATGAAAAGTATTGTTTAGAGGATAGGGAACATAATCATAAATAGTGCTACAAAGTGATCAAGAATGTTGAATTACAGTTTGAAACTCAGTGGGGGTTCCCTGAAATTAGCTGCCAGTAGGGAGCCCCATTAAAAGCAATGGGAGGCTGATAGCTCCCGCAGCTTCTCACAGCAGATCGCATGTAATCGCTCATGGAGTGATTACCTGTGAACGATCGGCCCTGGATGCACACTGTTTACCCTTTATAAGCTAATTTCAAGTAGCCCCATTTGCATGTATGAATGGGGCCTTACCAATAATAAAATCTTTACTTAGAATCTAATTAAAACCCCATTAAATCTAGAAACCATGACCATTGTTGACCTCTGAAGATAGAAATGAAAGATCTTGTTTTATGCTATAATGGCTTGGCTTCCACATACAGTATGTAAAATCCATTGTCTTGTTTATTGGTGTCTACTAATGACTGGGATGAGAAAGTTTGCTATATTCCATAGCGACTTGGCTGGTATGTTCAAACCATTGTCATGTCAATTATTTTATTTTAGGTTTATACAGTATATCGCCGGAATGGGGAAATACGAGAATGTTTTCATGTAGATGCACGGTAAATAAGACTTCTAACTTACTTGGCTGAACAAAAATATAATTTTTAAGATTGTCTATGAGATTTCCCTTGTTTTCTCAACAATACCCATCATTCAGACAGTAAGTGGTGGGAAAGCTCAAGAAATGAGGACCAAGGCAACAATAAAAACAGGGCGAATGTAAAAAAATTTGGCTACAGTTGGACCTATGATACAATTAAACTCTGATAACCTTAAATGTCCTTACATAGTAGGTGAGGTCGAAAAAAGACACAAGTCCATCAAGTCCAACTTATGTGTGTGATTATATCTTACACACATTTTTATTTTGTATTCCTTTTTTTTATTATTATTATTTATGACATGAACATCTTTAAAAACAAATTCATTTGTTTAGTGATTCATTACAATAATACTTATTATAACATAAATATTAATTATGAAATATTAATTAAATATATTAATTATTTTTATTTTATTTGTTTGATATATCCCTACTTTATTTTTTATTAGGGATACCTTTATATATTTATTGTATTTATATATATCATTCTTTATTTGCTGTAACAATTTATTACTTACATTATGTTAAAAAAAAACAATACAATTCTTACATTTTCAATTAAACCCTGATGTATTGAATAACAGTGCTGAGAGGTTTCACCAGTCAAATCCAATCGTTTAAATTCCGATCGTGTGTAGACAATTCCGATGGACAAAGTGCCACGCATGCTCAGAATAAATTACAAGATGAAAGCTATTGGCTACTGGCCTCTTTATAGTCCCTTCATACGTGATTTTCGTCACCTCGTTCTGAACGATCGTATTTTCCAAACAACTTTGTGCGACCGTGTGTATGTAAGACAAGTTTGGGCCAAGATCCGTCAGAAAAAATCCAATGGATTTTGTCGTCGGAATGTCCGACCGTGTGTACAGGGCATAAGATTACGTTTCCTAGCGCAGAATGCCAGAAGTGGGGAAAGATTAGAAGCCCAGTTTTTAATGCTATCTGGGGCTCATCCAATTGGCATGTAGAAATGCTTACTTATTCTTCATTTATTGAACACAGCTAAGGCCCTCGTACCTACCTACTCTTTGGGGTCAACCTACAATCCCATCCATGAAGATTTTGTTACAAAAGGTCGGCAAAGTTTGTCTCATGGAAGACCTCACCCACATATAGAGGAAATACCAAACACCACACCTCAATTTGGGCCCAATGGGTCAAATTTAAATCTACCCCTTGTTACAAAGACATTATATCTTCAACCTCAAAAAATGCTCAACCAAATGCAAATTCTTCACTAACTTAACCAACTTCTTCCTCCCATTCCCCCCTTTCTCTCTTCTCCTTATGATGTTTTTTTGCCACTCTTTCCTTTTAAAACCTCTATTGTACCATTTAAAAACGTATGGTACTATTTACTCAAATGCTCACCCAGACCCTTACCTAGTTTACTTGTTGTAGCCCTTTCAATTGAACTCCCTGTTCCTGGAGGTCTACGGGTGTTAATTGTTTGCTTGAATTTAAACGCATGTGAGCACCTACACATTGTAATAATTTATTTTTTTATGATTATTTTTGTCTGTTTTGTTTGCTATTTCTCAAAATAAACAGATATTAAACAAATAAAAAAATCTGGGGCTCATTAGACATTGCACGGTTTCACCAGGCAGAAGTGATGATAAATCTCTGACTGCTGCAACACAGACAAAAATAAACATGTCTTTTTTTTAAGTTTAATTAATTTTTTATTACATTTTTACAAAGTGGATACAATAAAAGCATAGAAAATGATAACAAATTAAGCACTGGGTAATGACAAAGTAAGGGGTGGGGGGATGGAAGGGGGTGTCTGTTACATATAGATAATAAACATGAGAAAGGGATAGGTATGGTTAGACGCTTGATTGATGGTTTTCATACAGTTGTAAAAAAAAAAAAAAAAAGAAGTTATGTGAAATATGAATAAAGAATAAGTACCTTATGAAACAGCTTAGATGGTATTCCGATGTAATGACAGGGTTATTTTCTAGATACTTTAGGGATTTTTTAGAGAGATGATCTACAACGGCAGTTCTTAAAGCAGAGTTCCAGGTATGGATTTTATTGCATAGTTACATTGGTCCAATTTGGATCCCTGTAAAGTTGGGTACACACAAACTGTTTTTTTTTTTTTTTTGTTCAACTAGTTGTTGTTTTGAGTTTAACCCCCCTGGCGGTATTCCCGAGTTTGGCTCGGGGTGGAAGTTTTATATCAAAAGCGGTAACCCCGAGCCAGACTCGGGACCGCATAACTGAATGCAGGAGGAGGTTTACTTACCTTCTCCCTTGGATCCAGCGATGTCCCCCCGCTGTACGAGCAGCTCATCCTCCGCTCGATTCATCACGGAGCCAATCTCCGTTCCCTGCGAGTGTTGCGACAGTGCCAAATTCAAAAAGTGAAACACACAGTATACATACAGTATGATGTAATCTTACAGATTACATTGCTGTATGTAATTATTTCACCCCCCCCCCCCCCCCCTTGTCCCTAGTGTTCTGTCCAGTGTCCTCCATGCAGTTTTATATTATAAAAACTGTTCGTTATGCCTGGAAACTGGAGATTGTCCATAGCAACCAAAACTGTCCCTTTACATCAAAAATTATTTTATACTAGCTAGAAAACAGCGATAATAAATTGTAATCACTCGCAGAATTGAGCGATAGGGATTTGTGGGGAGATTCGTAATCAAATACTGAAAAGTAATGACAGTGACAATTCTGCAACTGAGCAAATTTCAGTGTTTTTGATTTGATTACATTATTGAATAATTTTTATAATTATTATATTATTATTTGGTATAATCATTTATAGTTATTTATTATATTATAATTTATGATTTCATTTTTCAAACTTTATCATACCCGGGATGTCTGCTAGACTCTGGTTTGGACATATTTAAGTGATTTATTCCTAAGAATTAGGACTACAATATAAAATTTTCATGCAAAATAATTGTACCGCTTTCAGCACCTAAAACCCGAAATAATCATACCGCCAGGGAGATTAATACAACCCTAATTCTTTCCTTTTTTTGGATGCTCCTGTAATGTATTTAGGAGAGGTGTTTTTTTTTTTTTTTTTAGCGATTTTGATATCCTGCATCTCTTTTGTAAGGGCTGGCTCGCACCAGATGCAGTCCAGTGCGTTTTTAGTCTGCATTAGAAATTAATGCACAGTGTTTTCCATGTATTCTAATGCCTCTGCTTCACTTCAGTGTAGTGTGCTCCGGTGCAGGCAACAAAAGTAGATGATGGTGCATTTTTCCTGAATGGGTTACATCTGGAATGTGGCAAAATGCATGGAAAATGCACTGAATTGCACATATCCTGAATTGAGATGAGGAAAAAAAGAGGGGGGGGGGGGGTGCATAAAAACGCACCTGAACACATCAAAAACACATAAAAAGTATGTGTAAATGTGCATGCAGAAACATATTCAGAACACAGAAATTGAGGTGTGAACCAGGCCTAAAAGTTGAACTAAACTCACTTAATCAAATTTAAGTCTTTGTTTAATCCTTAAGATTCTACCCTTAGTAAATAGATAGATAAGCATTATATTTACTTGCCTTAAACTTTTTTCCCATCATTTTGTCAGTTGCTTCCTGGTTTCTGGTCTAGGCCAAAATTATATTATACATCTTAGGGGTCTTCATGGTCATTTTTTTCTCTTTCATCTTGACAAGGGTAAAAGGAGATTTCTCAGCTAAGCATACTCTTCTTCCTGCATGCCTGAGCAGATGGAATCCAGGAAGTAAATCCTCATAGGCGTGTACAGGGGGTGTGCCATATGTGCCTGGGCACTGCGTGTGGTGCAGATTCCCTCTACTGCCTAGGCTTTCTCCCATGTTGCCTCCTCTTCTCTGCGGTGCTACTGGCTTCCCACCTCTCCTCTCCCCTGGCTGCTCCAGGGGATGTTTCAGGATGGACAGCAGGGGAAGTTGCTAGAAAATACGTAGTTTACCAGCCCCTTCCTTTTCTAAATGAACACAGGGAACACACTCACTCACTCACTGTGTTCATTCATAACTGAAGCATAGTAAATGGTGTTTTAGTTTGTGAATGAACAGGAAGCCATTCAGCACAGAGCACTTCCCATTAATTCACTGTCCTGAGGCTGAGGCTGCAGAGAAAGGCATGTGTGTTTGAGCTTTGGGGTGCACACCCTAATGTAATAGGCTGCGCATACCTAAATCCTACATAAATCATATGCCCTTACTCAAGACGGACATGGCTACAAATGTGAGGGCGATTTATGAACAAAATAAAGGATGGAGACATGGATGGGTGGGTGAGTTTTCTCAGATTATTAAAAATGAATTAAATAATGTTTTCAGTTTGTGGTGCTCAAATAGAGTTGAGCTCCTCTTTCATCTTAGGATAGCCATGGAGTTTTCCTTTTTGTTTGGTACCAAGAGTAACCAATCTTCTCTTAATCACCACTTTGTATGCTTCCAAGATGGACATTGGAGAGATGCCCAGTTGAGAATATTCTGAAAAGGTTTTAATGTCTTTTACCAGTTCATCTTGCATGGTGGAGTTTTTGACGACGGTGCTTCCATTAAAATTGTTCTCTTGCAGTGTTGGGTATAGAAATGCATATAGCTAACAATCTAAGATCATTATATAATGAATTATAATTTGATTTTTGAGAAAATAATTATCTCAGAAAATAGCACCAGATCTCCAAAATGTGTAATATATTTGTGAGTAAAAAGAATAATCTTTCCCACTTGGGTGTTGGATACACCAAGCATCGATACGCTACGTGCCATGTAAACTCCTCTTTATTACAGATAGTTTGGTAGATAATGTTGTATGATGTGTCGATGCATTTATAGCAGGTTCTAAACAGAAGTTTACTGTAGGTTTCCCTCCAAAATCACTAATACTTCTTTAAAGTTCAGTAGTTTTTTGAGAGCCTGTCATAAAAATGGGATTTATGCTTGATTTGAATAGTAGATGTTTGTCAACGTGCAGTCAACATTCAAAACTGACCTTTTGAGGAATAAGAATCTCCTATTTGTGTCAGACATTTGAGCCTTTAAAAGTAAAGGTGAATCCTCTTTCCAGACTAATAGCAACACCTTTCATTTTATTAGTGTGGGAATTATTATAATACCAAGGTGGATAACATTTGGGGTGTAGTTTTACTTTAAAACATTGAGAGATGTTATAGGAGAGCTATATTTGTCACAATGCAACAGAATTCAGTTGAGATTTGATGTCTCTTTTTGAAGACCTCCTTTGTTGTAGGGGGTGGTAATCGTAATCATTGCCATGGCTGTTTAATTAAGGAAATCCATAAGTAAATAATACAAAAACTGTCAAAGGCATTGGGTGGAGAAGACATAGAGGGGTAAACAAGACACAGGGGTAACCAAAAAAATTGTATTTGAGCACTGAATGTGCCATAGGTACTGTAGGTGAATTTTTTGTGCAGCAGGGGGGCACTATGCCTGAAGATATACATGTATTGACCCTAGGCCATGTCTCCAGCATCAGTAAGGAAAAGCTACCCAAGGTTGTGCATTCCAACTTATGCTATGGTTAAACAACAAATGGGCCCTGCACTCCCTTTTGCATAAGCAATAAAATTTAGCAAAGTCACTGTAGGTCAGTTCCAATTGTACAGTATTATTTGTTTACTGTATTTGTGAGTTGCTGTTTGGTACTGTTAGAGTTAACTTGCTGATGTGTGTCTGCTGTTTGGAAAATGAAGTGCCCCATAGCTGGGATATTTAGGCAGAAGGGGGTGGGTCCTGAGAGAGTCTTCTTGATGCAAATTGGTCATGGAACAGAAAGGGGCCATACATGGAAAGATGTAATGTTGCACTCAAGTAGGTCACTCCTTGGCAGGACCCTGAACGTGATTAGCGAGCGAAACACTGAATAAACTAAAAAGGTATGAGATACCACAAAAAAGCCCTAAAGATCTTGCCAAATGCTAAAGTGGAACAGTGTTGATCGAATGCCATTTGCACTGCTATATGATTTCTGGAACAAACTCTGTGGACCCGGGCAATAGAAGATTATGGGGCCCCCAGGCAATCAGAGATTATGGGGCCACACAGTCTTGCTCACCAAGTTCAAGGACTGCTGTCAGCTACCCAGGCTTCATGCAACACTCTCCAATGAGAAAGAAAAAAGGCTCCTTCTCCAGACCAGACTTCACAGGTGATACCCTTCAGCATACTATATGTCACTCAACCGCCTTCTGGCCCTCAGCCAAGCACATGCTGAGACCCAAACAACAACCCCCGGTACATAGGCAGCAGCCCGGGACAAGAACATCCTCAGTAAGCCTCCCAAACATTTATCTTCTCCCTCAGCCACCTTCTGGGTGCTTCTCCCAGGTATTGGTTGAGAGCAGATACATATTTATAACTTTATTGGTTGGCACCCCTGCTCTATTCTCTGGAAGCTTCTTCCAGAGGCAGGCATGAATACACCACCACTAAGCTTAGGGATACCTGACAAGATCTAGAAACAAATCACCCCTCCACTGAGTACAGAAGAGCCAAAAAAGAAATTTCCCCTAACTAGGGCAGGGTGCATCCGTCCAAGAGATATCCTGTTTCCCCACCCTCTTACAAAGTGTGATAACTTGCTTTGGATGGATGAGATCTTGAACTTTACTGTATAGAGCTCTCTAAAGATAACAACGTGCTAGTGCAACTACTGTTTTCTGGGAATCCTTCTCCATGGAACCTTCTGATTGTGAGATCAATGATTCAGGTCTGTGGGAAGGGTGGGACTTCTCTTTAGCCTCTCAGCATTTCAGATCTGCACATTTGTGTTTTTACTGGCAATAAAAGTAGAATGGATCATGCATGTATTTCTCCTGCCGTGGAGGAGAAAGGCTAAAAACCCTGTCAGCTTTTTAGTGCTGTTTATATCCCTGTTGCAGTTTCCCCATCCCTTGTCCTCACCATGAAGATACGTGAGCAGAAATCTGGCTAACAGAGACAAAGGTAGTTAAAATGTTATATAGTTAGGTGAGGTTGAAAAAAGACACAAGTCCATCAAGTCCAACCTATGTTTGTGACTATATGTCAGCATTGTATATCCCTGTATGTTGTGGTCATTCAGGTACTTATCTAATAGTTTTTTTAAACTATTGATGCTCCCCGCTGAGACCACCGTCTGTTGAAGGGAATTCCACATCATTGTCGCTCTTACAGTAAATTGAAATCATATACTCTGTCAAGCGTCTCTTCTCCAGAGAGAATAAGTTCAGTGCTCGTAATCTTTCCTCATAACTACCGTATTTATCGGCGTATAACACACACTTTTTTCCCCTGAAAATAGGGGGAAAATCACGTGTGTGTGTGTTATATGCTGACAGCATACCTCAGAGGGGGACAAGTGCGGCCGGAATTCACCAAGCCGTCATCTCCTCTCCACTTGGCTCTGACTCAGCTCTAACTCGACTCTCACGTCACACACACACTCCAGCCTCCGCCACTGGCATTGGACCAGTGTTCTGTCTATCACAGGAACTGGTCCAATGCAGATGGAGGAGGCGGGACTGTGTATGTGACTGCCGACTGAGAGCTGAGTAAGCAGCAGTATTTCCTGCAAGAGATGAGAGATGGGCGCAAATCAGGCTGCAAATGGGCACAGATCAGGCTGCAGATGGGCACAGATCAGGCTGCAGATGGGCACAGATAAGGCTGCAGATGGATACAGAGCAGGCTGCAGATGGACACAGATTAGGTTGCATCGAGGCTAGGTACGGCCAGACCAGAGTCTTGTAGAGCGGGAGAATTATTGTTTTATCTCTGGAGTTGATCCCCTTTTTAATACATGCCAATATTCTGTTTGCTTTGTTAGCAGCAGCTTGGCATTGCATGCCATTGCTAAGCCTATCATCTACTAGGACCCCCAGGCTCTTTTTCATCCTAGGTTCCCCCAGAGGATCTCTCCCCAGTGTATAGATTGCATTCATATTTTTGCCACCCATATGCATTATTTAAAAATTTTCTACATTAAACCTTATTTGCTATGTAGTTGCTCACCCCATTCATTTGTTCAGATCTTTTTGCAAGGTTTCTACATCCTGCAGAGAAGTTATTGCCCTGCTTAGCTTAGTATCGTCTGCAAATACAGAGTCATTTAGGAACAAAATAAATAGGCTTGGTCCCAGCACAGAACCCTGAGGGACCCCACTACCCACCCCTGATCATTCCAAGTACTCCCCATTTATCACCATCCTCTGAACTTGCCCTTGTAGCCCTTTTTCAATCCATGTACTCACCCAATGGTCCATGCCAACAGACCTTACTTTGTACAGTAAACATTTATGGGGAACTGTGTCAAATGCTTTTGCAAAATCCAGATTAATAGATTGGTTTTGAAAGAACGATTCTTCATTAATCCATGCTGATTACTGCTAATGATACCGTCCTCAAAATCTTGTATATAGTCCCTTATCATCCCCTCCAAGAGCTTGCATACTATTGATGTTAGGCTAACTGGTCTGTAATTCCCAGGGATGTATTTTGGGCCCTTTTTAAATATTGGTGCTACACTGAATTTTCTCCAATCAGCTGGTACCATTCCAGTCAGTAGACTGTCAGTAAAAATTGAGGGATTAAAAAATACCTCAACCACCTATTTTTTGAAGGCCTTCTCCTTTGCTTTTTTATGCATTTTTACACTGGAGTTAAGCTATCCAGGACTTTTGTTTGCTCTTTTAAATGTATTACCCTATGGGATGCATTGGTTAATGTCCTTATTTAATATGCTCATAAAGCAAACCCATCTCTCCTCCGTGTTCATTGTTCCTAAGATGTTATCCCAATTCATACCTTCTAACAAGGCTTGTAGTTTAGGGAAGTTGGCTCTTTTGAAATTCAGTGTCTTTGTATTCCCTTATGTTTCCTAGGCGAGCCTTAGACAGTGGTGGCTGGTTCTCAAAGTTTTGGGGGGGGGGGGGGTCGCAAACATTTTTTTGAAAAAAAAATCATCAATTGCAGCCACTGTGCTCATCAACTGCTGCCACTGGGCCCATCAAACGCTGCCACTGGGCCCATCAAACGCTGCCACTGGGCCCATCAAACGCTGCCACTGGGCCCGTCAAACGCTGCCACTGTGCCCGTCAAACACTGCCACTGTGCCATTAAATGCTGCCACTGTGCCCATTAAACGCTGCCACTGTGCCATCAACCGCTGCCACTGTGCCCATCAAATGCTGCCACTGTGCCCATCAAATGCTGCCACTGTGCCATCAAACGCTGCCACTGTGCCATCAAACTTTGCCATTGTGCCCATCAAACTTTGCCATTGTGCCCATCAAATGCTGCCAGTATGTCCATCAAATGGTGCCAGTGTGCCCATCAAATGCTGACAGGTGCCCATCATATGCTGCTAGTGTGTCCCTCAAATGCTGCCAGTCTGCCCATCATATGCTGACACCCCGCTCACAACCCCCCCGGATTGATTGCTGGACACCCTGCTAATAGCCTACCCCCCGCGGATGGATTGCGGGACACCTTACCTTGGTAAGGTGTCCTCATCTCTGGCGTCTCCTCTCCAGTGAGCTTCCTCCACTCTGTCCCACTTCCACCAAAGCGCTGCACATCCAATAGGGACACCTAGTGCTTTGGCCAATCAGGAAGTCAGCCCAGTCCTCCAGGAACCCAAACCCCTCCTTACTACACCAGCTCTTCAGCCACTTGTTTACTTCCCTCTATGGCACTTCCCCCTCTACAAACAAGGCCAAGGATAAATCCAAGGAAAAGAACAAGTTTAACTTACCAACCAGCCCAAAGACAACCAAATGGCCTGTCTAACAGTATGCGTTAAAAGCAGGGGTTTAGTCTGCACACATTTGCAAATGCATGCATAAGCCACAGAGCCTCCTCAAGGCACCCTGGTATCTGTGGTACCTAACACTAACTTAAAAGTGTCCCCACAGTCAGGGCTGGACTTACCATTGGGCTTCACTGGGCTCAAGCCCATGGGCCCCGCCTCATAGGGGGCCCTGCCGAGATACATAGCCAAGTGTACTTGGCTCGGCTCCGCTCACAATCACGCCCAGCCCCGCCCTATGATGGACATAACACAGGGACTGGGCGTGACTGTGAGCCGAGCCTAGTACACTCGGCTACTCTCGGCTCCGCTCGGGACTGCAAGAGGACCCGAGAGCCGCCGAGAGGACCCGAGAGCCATCGAAATACACAGGACTCTGTATCTCAGTGGCGCCATTTTTACATTTCAAGACTGCAATGTCAAGGCTGCAAATGACACTGACAAGACTGCAATGACACTGGACAAGGTTGCAGATGGATGGACAGGGCTGCATTGATGGGCGCTTAAATGTACGTTTTTTTCCTTAAACTTCCCTCCTAAAAGTTTTTTTCCTGAAAATTCCCTCCTAAACTTGGGGTGCGTGTTATACGCCGATACAAACGGTAATGTATAGAAGGTGGGGCCCGAAAGTGACTCAAGCCCAGGGGCCCCCACCACCCTAAGTCCGGCCCTGCCCACAGTGGATGCACATGCATTCTGATGGATAGGTGAGAGCAGGTGGCCTGAAGGGGAGCCACCCCTTCTTAAAAGGTACAGGGGCACAATCTCACCTATCCATCAGAATGCATGTGCCTCCACTGTGGGAACACTTATAAGTTAGTTTTGGGTACCACAGATACCAGAGGGCCTTGACGAGGCTCTGTGGCTTACACATGCATTCGCAAATGTGTGCAGACTAAACCCCTGCTTTTAACGCATACTGTTAGACAGGTCATTTGGTTGTCTGTGGGCTGGTCAGTAAGTGAAGCTTGTTTCTTTCCTTGGATTTATCCTTGGCCTTGTTTGTAATTGTTGTTAGCCTTCCAATGCTTCTTTCTGCAATAGGCAGCTATAGATGGGAGAAAATTATGTATTTTTTGCACTTCCCCCTCTACTCTTCCTGACTGTCACCCATCTATTCTTTCCTAGTGCCTGCACCACTTTGTCTCCACCCGCCTCTGTGCTGGCCCCTGCCGGCACCTGCCGTGTACGTTCCTGGCTCTCCTTCAGTATGGAGGGTCTTCTCAGTGCTGACAGTTGCTTTCCCAGATTCAGAACCTGGACTTCCAAGGAAACAATGTGCTTACATTTTGCACAGCAGTATTCGCCCTCGATCGAATTATCAAGGAACGCATTCATGCCGCAAGATTTACACCGAGTCACATCTCCACACCTACTGGCCATTTTCCTACTAATTTAATGAGGATTGCGGATTATACCCTGTCCAAATTACCTAACAACTAGCTTCCTGACACTAATACTCAACAAGACAATACACAGATACTCAACAAGACAATACACAGGTACTCGCAGACCGACGTGCTCTTGCAGACCAACATGCACACACAATACACAACTACTAACGATCCACACACACTACTCAGACAACACTCAGGTACTCACAATACACAGGTACTACCTGACACTAATACCGAATACAGCCCACGTGCACTCGCAGCACTCATGTACTTAAAATATACAGGTACATACTCAACCTACACAGGTATTTGACCCCTGGTATAACCTCTTGTTTTCAACTCAGTTTTTTTAACTCATCACTTAGTCCAGTTCTACTTGGTTTAAGTTCCAGCAGGCTCACAATGATTTCTACAGTTATATAGGCCTCAAGCACTTGTGGCCAAATAACCACTTCCCTTAATTAGAAGTCTGAAGGAAGCAAAGAAAAAAAAAAGCTGTTTAAAAAGTTACAGAAAAGGGTGTTAAAAAGCTACAAGGAAAAGCCCCCCAAAAATAAAAAATAAAAATGCAACCCAGCAATCACTAGCAGTCAAAAGCAAAACTTGTTCAAACTCTCCACTCAAGGTCCCCACTGTTTAGCTTTCAACCAGCAGTCTGGCTGGACGCACTTTATCCAGAACAAAAATTTTAACTGGACATATTGTACAGTCTAATGCAGTGCATATGGAGTGGTATTAGCATTTAATTTCCTGGACTTACGCCATAGTTCCAATTATTAGATTTTTGTGTCCTCAGAACTTTGCTAATAAACACTAGTCCAGCATTTATTTGATATAGTTTATTTGATTTATTAAGTGGTACAAACTGATTTAGGCATAATAACAAACATGAATGAGTGGCTTGATAAGAAAAGGAGGATTATATTAGTGCTTTTTAAAAGCATATGAAATATTTGAAGTAGAGAATTCTTTGGCCTTGGCCGTGGATTAGGTTTTCACTTGACCTTAGCTGAATTTTTGCTTTTAACATTTGGATTGGTTCAAGGACCTGCAGTTTTAGAGATGGTAGATGCTCAGTGAAATTCTCTGCAAGTAATAGACTTCTCTGCTCAGATGAGCTGTCTTTGTCCTTGCTTTGTTTGGTGTGTGAGTGACAACATGGGGACATGCTACCGTAGAATATACAAAGCTACCTGATAACACTGTGAGACAGTAAAATAGGTATATTTCTATTTCTGTACAGTCTGCTCAATTTACATCTAAGAAAGAGTGTAACCTCAGACATACTAATAAAATGCTGTTATACTCATTACTCATGCCAACATTTCCAAATCAGAAGGAATCTTGAGTTCTGTTTAGGTTACCTAGGTATACATAAATGAAAATGCTTTCTGTCATACTTTGTTACCAATCGTAATAAAGTGTAGGAAAGTAGGAAAGGAAGTGTAGCGCTAGCCCTGCAGGAGGTGCCTGCTTGGTAGATTGGGTTCTCTCCTCTTATGCCTCGACTGTAAAAACAACCTCAGCCCTACTGACACATCAGATTAAGCCGATGGATACTGTACTGCTACTGGGAGCACAAATATAGATACCATGCACATAACTAAGGTTCAGTATTAAAAAGCAAACATCAGACTGGTTATTGCTAAATGATCCTAATATATTGTAACGGGTTACAGTAAATAGCAATATGCATATAAATGAGTAAGTAAATGATTGGGTCATGAACTAGTTTATAGTAGCATTAGTTCTGTGCAGCAAAATTAGAGTAAACCTGGTAATCCACAAAATTAGCAATAAGTAATGGCATGAGGAAACAGTAACTGCAATGATAATCAATACTGTGATAACCTTATATAAATGGCAGTGATGAAATCTAAAACTCCCTAAAGAGGTACCCTTTTCTATGAAAATAGGCAAAGTTCTTGTGAAGCAGCTGAGTGAGCAGCCTTTAGCCCTAGTTCTTCAGCCAGCTAGCATTGGGGCCCAGTCTTTATGGTGGTGTAGTTGAGTACAGTCCAAGTAAAGCATGAAGTAAATATTACTGCTAGTTAGATGGCCAGCCCTTATGTGCTCAGTCTTTACTAGCAACAATAGGTTAATGGCACCAGTTTTTCTTACCAATCCCAGCAAAACAGCAACATAAGTCCTGCTGTTCAGATGTCAGCTCCCTTCTGGATCTGTCTAGAGCGACTCCTGTCCTCAGCACACAGCTGCAGGCTTGTAGCAGGTGGATGTACACACTGGAGCAGCAATGTTCACAGCTTGGTCTCGTTGCAGCAAAGAGGAAATCCCTTGATACTCAGCCCTCTCTTTATACCAGAATCACATTGGTAATTGTAGTCCATTTATCCTTGCCATAGTAAAGTTGAATTCCTAAACTTCATCTCCCATGTTTCAGTGCTGGCAACCATCAAATCTCTTGAGCTCTTTCTGCTTGTCAGCTCCCCCTGTTGGATGGAGACAAGGTAGTTTTAACCCATTCAGCTGAAGTCCATTGGGAGACACAGAAAGGACTGCAGCACAGTTTCCTACATTACTTTCTGTCTCTAGCCAAGTACCTGGCTACAAAAGGATTATTGCAAAAATTAAAATGAGAAATCACTGCTGGAGTCAATGCTATATATCCCATATGGCACAGGTGAGCCACTGGTTAGGGTAGTTATAGTGTTTAGGAAGCAAGTTAAAAAATGTACAAATTGTGGTTGTTCTTTATTTTTCCCCTTTTCACCTGACGCCATGTATCTATTTATTTAGGCTCATACATTAACCACCAATATACAGGTAATATGGGCACTTTTCCATTGACCACCAATGTAAGGTGACACTTCACCACTAACCAAAAATGTAGGGGAACAGTTCCTTATTGACCACTAATGTAAGAGGCCACATCTTCACTGACCACCCACCATGCTTTTACACTTGATACTGTGGTAGTATGGTACCCCACCAGCAGAAGAATGCAGGGTTCTCAACCAGGCAGGTTGAGGGGCTCCAGGAAAGTTGTTTGTTTGTGAGGAAACTGGCTTTTCAGTTTCCTCGTTGTTTTCAAAAATCCAGTTTGGGACCTGGAGCCCGGAGATTCCATAGTGTTATGGGTGGGACGGAATCTCCAATCCTGGGACCGGGTTTTGGGAACAGCCAGAAGTCTGGCTAGTTGACTGCACAGGTGGGTCCTGGGCTTATAACAGAGCCAAGACCATGGTTCTGGGCTCCACCCTCCTGAGGAGTCCAGGCAAGCAAGGGAGAAGCATGCATGTCTGCATGGTATAATCAGAAGGCCCAAGGCTATGGGCTGAGCAGCAAAGAAGATAAAAAGAGGTACAATAGTTGTACGGCATCCCTGTTATAGGGATAAGAGGGCTGAAGTGTAAGCCTGGACGGCGGTATTGCTGAGGAGAGCCAGGTGGCTTGGCATTTTTTATTTTTATTATTACGCTGTTGCTGTGGAAAGCTGAAACCCCTGTGTGGGAAACCCACCTGTTATTGGACTTGTTTTCTTTTACTTTTAATAAAAGTGGGCCAACAAGCCCTTAAATGGCATAACTGGCGTGGACTCTGCTCACTGGTTTGCTCTACACAGGCTAAATAACCCCCAAATATCACAATACTCAAAGCAACATTTCTAAATTAAAACTAAGAAGTTAGTACATGAAATCTAGAGCTCTATTTAGGTCTCATGCTGGTGTAGGTACACACAAATGAAAATAATATTTCTCTTTTTTGTTGCCCATCATATTAAAGGATCATCACAAAAAGTACAGTAAGGCTCGGTTCACACAGGGGGCGACACGACTTGCCTGACAAGTCGCCCCCGTTCTGTACTACGGAACCGTTCTAAGAGGAGCGACTCGAGTTGCTCCGACTTAGAAAAAAGGTTCCTGTACTACTTTTGGACGACCTCGGGCGACTTGCATTGACTTCTATACAGAAGTCGTTTGCAAGTCGCCGCTGAGGTCGTGGCAGGTCGCAGCGCGGCAAGTCGTGTCGCCCCCTGTGTGAACCGAGCCTAAAGCCAGAATTCGCTACAGGAGTCAGTGACATACTTTCCAGATGTAGCACCCTCCTAAGTAAGTGTTATAGAGTGTATATTGTTTTGGGCTTAACAGAGAAGCAGACAGGCAAATATAGGTGCTGTGTGCTTAACAAAGAGCAGTGATTGATTAGTGAAGTCTGCTCAGTGTGCTCTAGTGCTGCTCAAGCTGTCTTGATGTTTCACACTGATCCAATAGCAAGAAGGCATATTGGACAGTGGGAGGAAACCTAGCAGGTGAGAGCATGGATGTAGATACAGCCCCAGCCAATTAAAAGGGGATGAGACCCAAAGAATGCTGGGTGCCTGTATTTAAGTCTGATGAGCACATGAGCTTGGGGTTCCAGTCCAGCCCACCTCTAGGGAGAGAGGTTCAGTTGGGGAGGAGGTGGCTGCCTCTGCCTCTCCCCAGCATAGGCTGCCATGGAGCCTTAGGTTTCCGACCTGAGGGCCTGAAAGCTACAATCCAGGGTTTCTGTGCAAGCTGACTGAGGAAGGATGTCTATGGATCCAGTCTGGTATCACTGGTATAGTGTGTCGCTTGGAAGTTGGAAGGATGCTACTGGCTGTCCCTGGACATTTTGTGAGTACAGACCCCTGAAGGGATTCCGGAGACTGTGTGTTGCTGAAATCCACCTTTTGGTCATAGAAATCAGCATACTGGGTGTGTGATCCACTGGCAAGTGTCTTGAGGAAAAAAAGTCCACTGAGTCCCTCCTGCTATAGAAGGACTTGTTCATTCCATACAAATGCTGTATGGTTCAGCAGAATAATCTGCTTCACAGTTCTAAAGAGAGTTGTCCTCGCTTGTGCATAGTTATTTTGGAGTGTCGTACTAATTCCCTTTTCCTATCCAAGTTCTCCAAATAAAAACATAAAAACACATCCCCTAGACTGGTCATTGAAGACAAGGAGCAGAAGAGTGTTTGCACCTGGCTGTCTGAAAATACTGTGTAACTGGCTGTGGATTAATCAGTGGGAGACCCAGGTATAAATATCTAAGCAGCTCTATGGGGGTACTGCTACACATATGGCACAGGAAAACTGCTGGTTAGGGTAATAGTGTTATGGGGAATCGGGGGTGGGGGCTGGGTGCAGCAGAAGTTAGGCCACTGCAGATAAGGAGTTCTGAATTTTTAAAACATTATACTTATTCTGGATTAGTGACTCAGAAAATATAGGGCCCCATTCACAAGGGCATTCTGATAAGGTTTGCCTGTCTTTTTTTTTTTTGAAGAACCTGATCAGAAGGTCCATGCAGCCTTATGGACAGGTATATGTAAATGGACTTGTGTATACCTGTCTACCTCTGGGTTTTGCAAAAAAAAAAAACAGAAAAGCACTGCATTCTTTTTTATTTTTTTTGTGGCCCAGATCAGATGCAGTCCAATATAAACAGACAGCAAAGTCTGTTTACACTCTGCCACCCATATGCTGTAGCTGAGAGGGGTTCAACCATGTCAGCTGGGCAGAAGCTGAGCATGCACGGATGTGACATCTGTCCCATTTAGCTCTAAACAACAGATCCCCTGCTGCTCTGTATGAAATGAAACTTATAATAACAGTCAGAAATGTATCAAACCCTCTACCTTAAAGGGGTTCTAAACCCTCTTCTCTTCTCCCCCCCCCCCCTCTTCTTTTTTTAATAAAAATAACAAACATGCCTATGCTTACCTGCTCTGTGCAATAATTTCTCACAGAGCAGCCCCGATCCACTTTTTCTGGAGTTCCCTGCCAGAACTCCAGGCCCATCTTCATCAGGTGCCGAAGGCACTTTTGCTGGGGGCACCCGTGCGGGCTCGCTCCCGAGTCCCCTGTTCATTGATACGGGCTTGGCCCCACTCCCTGCTCCTATGTCACTGTAATTGATTGACAGCAGCAGCTCCTGCTGCTATAAATCTGTCCAATGAGGAGAGAGACAGTGGCTGGAGTCGCTGTGCTTGTGCACATCTCTGGATTGAATTGGGCTCAGGTAAGAAAAAGGGGGGGAGCTGCAGCACAATTTTTTTTTTTTTTTTACCATAATGCATAGAACCTTGTGGCTTTACAACTACTTAAAGTATATTTGTAAGCTTGTAAAACACCTGGGCATAGACCCTCCTATACCAATTCTGACTTTTCCTTTTAGTACTGTGTAATGTTCCCTGCACGGAGAGAAACCCACCTGGTCAGTTGAGATCCATTGAGGAACAATAATGCTGCGTACACACGACCAGACTTTCCGGGAGACTAGGTCCGAAAGGGATTAGTCCGTTGGACAATCCGATCGTGTGTGGACTAATCCGATCGTTTTTCAGGGAAAAAATCAGACGGACCTAGAAATAGAACATGTTTCAAATCTGTCGGATGGACTAAAATCTGGAAAACTGTTCATCTGTGTGCTGGTCCGATGGACCAAATACGACACAAGGGAAGCTATTGGCTACTGGCTATTGTTTAGTCCCGTTTACGTCATCACGTTCAAAACAAACGGATTTACGAACGGACTTAGTGTGGTCAAGTCCGTTCGTTTGGAAAGTTCGTCGGAACTCCACCGAAAGTCCGTTGGGAAGACCGTGTGACCTAGTCTGCCGGAAAGTCCGGTTGTGTGTACTCGGCATAAGTTGTAGTCTAGCAGTATTACCAAGCTATAAGAGCTATACTTATAGCTTGGTATCCCTTATCAGTAAAGATATTGATCTGTAATTATCACAGGCTGATGAGTCCTTGCCCTCTTTAGGGAGGCCAGCTACATAAGCTAGTAAAAATTCAGTTCTGCCCTCTACACCTTCCCTAGAAAATTTGCAGAAACATAAAATTGAAGGTTAAAGTACATTTATGGTCAAAACATCATATTTATTCATGCATTCAATTTCAACTCTTTCCAGCTTATTCATATTTATCTGTAAACCTACATTGTGAAGAACCCCACACATATATACCTCCTTGTATTCACTATGCCCTGTGAATATGTACCGCTGTGTCATGGAATTCACAAAGCCTGCCTAATCATTGCCTGTGGGCTTTCCAGTTGAACATTGTAGAGATGTCTGGTTGAGAATTTTCTGAAAAGAAGGTTTTAATGTCATTTTGCAGCTCATCTCACATGCTGAATTTTTTGAAGAGGGAATCATTCAGTCTCCATGTTGGGTATAGAAATATGCATAAATACTGGGGAGTGATCCAAGATCATTATGGGATGAAATGTGGAGAAGATGAGATTTTTTGAAAGAAATTATCTCAGGAAATACCATCAAGTCTTGTGTATGTGTTATGTATTTGTGATGAAAAATAATATTTTCTCTCTATTGGGTGCTGGATACATTAAACATCTACAAGCTATGTGTCATGTAATCCTTTATTTATTACAGACACATTTTGTTAGAAATTGCGGTGCAGTGTGTTTGTGTTTCTATAGGTGGTTCTAAACAGAAATGTAGGTCTTTTGCCAAAATCACTATTCCTTTCGTCAAACCCCCCTATTAGACCCCAGATCTCTCCTCTGCCCTCCAATGCATCCGATCAAACCAAGATCGGCTTGATCAGATGCTTGTTTAAGCCAGTAAGGGCTTGTTCATGAGACCAAAACCAGAAGTGACAAAATCCTTGTCGCCTTTGGTTTCTGACATCACACAGCGGGAGGAGAAACATCAGTTCCTCTCATTGTGTCCCTGGAACTGGACCTGGCTGGTCACATCCTTACTGGGCTCCCTGATCACACGCCAGAGCAATGGTGGTGGAAGGGGATGGGACCCCCGTTCCACTGCCTGTAAAAGTAATCCATCAGCTTCTTAGCTGCTAACATTTCTTGTACATTGAAGGGAATCGCTTGGCCCTAAAAAAGTACCTGTAGGTCGCTGGATGGCAAGTGGTCAAGTCTGAACTCTTTCACCCCCTTCCAGTCCAGACTATTTTTCAGATTTCAGCGCTGTAATACTTTGAATGACAATGACACCATTGACTACAATTGGTGTTGTTTAATTATCACAATTGTTTTTATTTTTTTATAACTGAATGATAAAACACCAAACATTAAAAAAAATAAAAAATTCTTAGCTTTTGTTATAAAAATTTTAAAATAAATCATCTTCATAAATTTAGGGCAAAACGTATTCTGCTACATTTCTTTCGTAAAAATAACTCAAATAAATGCATATTTATTCTGTGTGAAAAGTCTTCAAACTATGGTATATGTAGACAGGTGCTTGGCTAAAGGCAGAAAGGATTTAGGACACTGTTCAGCAGTCCATTCTGTGTCTTTCAATGGACTTTAGCTGAATGGTTTAACACTACCTCGCCTCCATTCACCGGGGGTGCTGACAAGCAGAAAGCAACTTAATAACTGGCAGCACTGAATCATGGGAGATGAAGTTTAGGAAAGAAACTTTACTATGGCAGTTAATGAAAGATTAAACTAAAATCCCCAATGTGAGCTGGGTAGAAAGAGAGAAAGAGTTGTATTTTCACAGGCTGAATAGTGAGGGATTTCTTCTTTGCTACAATGAGACCAAGCTGTGCATATCAACCAACTAAAGTCATGTGACTGTGTGCTGTAAACAGGAGTCACTCTGGGCAGATTAAGAAGTGAGCCAACATCTGAACAGCGGGACACCTGTTGCTGTGTTGCTGGGACTGGTGAGAAGACACTGCTGCCATTAACCTGTTGCTGCTATCAGAAACTGAACACATAGGGTCTGATGATCTAAATAGCACCATTATTTAGTAAACGCAGACTTGACTGGGACTATACTCATGTGCACCACTATAAAGACTGGGCCCCAACGCTAGCCAGCGGAAAAACAAGGGCTAAAGACTGCTCACTGAGACATGTGCTTCACAAGAGCTTTGCCTATTGTCCATAGTATGAGGTACCTCTTTACGGAGTTATACATTTCATATAAGAGCTATACGTATAGCTTGGTATCCCTTATCAGTAAAGATATTGATCTGTAATTATCACAGGCTGATGAGTCCTTGCCCTCTTTAGGGAGGCCAGCTACATAAGCTAGTAAAAATTCAGTTCTGCCCTCTACATCTTCCCTAGAAAATTTGCAGAAACATAACATTTAAAGATAAAGTGCATTTATGGTCAAAACATCATATTTATTCATGCATTCAATTTCAACTCTTTCCAGCTTATTCATATTTATCTGTAAACCTACATTGTGAAGAACCCCACACATATATACCTCCTTGTATTCACTATGCCCTGTGAATATGTACCGCTGTGTCATGGAATTCACAAAGCCCGCCTAATCATTGCCTGTGGGCTTTCCAGTTGAACATTGTAGAGATGTCTGGTTGAGAATTTTCTGAAAAGAAGGTTTTAATGTCATTTGGCAGCTCATCTCACATGCTGAATTTTTTGAAGAGGGAATCATTCAGTCTCCATGTTGGGTATAGAAATATGCATAAATACTGGGGAGTGATCCAAGATCATTATGGGATGAAATGTGGAGAAGATGAGATTTTTTGAAAGAAATTATCTCAGGAAATATCATCAAGTCTTGTGTATGTGTTATGTATTTGTGATGAAAAATAATATTTTCTCTCTCTTGGGTGCTGGATACATTAAACATCTACAAGCTGAGTGTCATGTAAGCCCTTCTTTATTACAGACAATTTTTGTTAGAAATTGCGGTGCAGTGTGTTTGTGTTTCTATAGGTGGTTCTAAACAGAAGTTTAGGTCTTTAGCCAAAATCACTATTCCTTTCGTTAAACCCCCCTATTAGACCCCAGATCTCTCCTCTGCCCTCCAATGCATCCGATCAAACCAAGATCGGCTTGATCAGATGCTTGTTTAAGCCAGTAAGGGCTTGTTCATGAGACCAAAACCAGAAGTGACAAAATCCTTGTCGCCTTTGGTTTCTGACATCACACAGCGGGAGGAGAAACATCAGTTCCTCTCATTGTGTCCCTGGAATTGGACCTGGCTGGTCACATCCTTACTGGGCTCCCTGATCACACGCCAGAGCAATGGTGGTGGAAGGGGATGGGACCCCCGTTCCACTGCCTGTAAAAGTAATCCATCAGCTTCTTAGCTGCTAACATTTCTTGTACATTGAAGGGAATCGCTTGGCCCTAAAAAAGTACCTGTAGGTCGCTGGATGGCAAGTGGTCAAGTCTGAACTCTTTCACCCCCTTCCAGTCCAGACTATTTTTCAGATTTCAGCGCTGTAATACTTTGAATGACAATGACACCATTGACTACAATTGGTGTTGTTTAATTATCACAATTTTTTTTATTTTTTTATAACTGAATGATAAAACACCAAACATTAAAAAAAAAAAAAAATTCTTAGCTTTTGTTATAAAATTTTGAAAATAAATAATCTTCATAAATTTAGGGCAAAATGTATTCTGCTACATTTCTTTGGTAAAAATAACTCAAATAAATGCATATTTATTCTGTGTGAAAAGTCTTCAAACTATGGTATATGTAGACAGGTGCTTGGCTAAAGACAGAAAGGATTTAGAACACTGTTCAGCAGTACATTCTATGTCTTTCAATGGACTTTAGCTGAATAGTTTAACACTACCTCGCCTCCATTCACCGGGGGTGCTGACAAGCAGAAAGCGACTTAATAACTGGCAGCACTGAATCATGGGAGATGAAGTTTAGGAAAGAAACTTTATTATGGCAGTTAATGAAAGATTAAACTAAAATCCCCAATGTGAGTAGAAAGAGAGAAAGAGTTGTATTTTCACAGGCTGAATAGGGAGGGATTTCTTGTTTGCTACAATGAGACCAAGATGTGCACATCATTGCTTCTGTGTGCATATCAACCAACTAAAGTCATGCGACTGTGTGCTGTAAACAGGAGTCACTCCGGGCAGATTAAGAAGTGAGCCAACATCTGAACAGCGGGACACCTGTTGCTGTGTTGCTGGGACTGGTGAGAAGACACTGCTGCCATTAACCTGTTGCTGCTATCAGAAACTGAACACATAGGGTCTGATGATCTAAAAAGCACCATTATTTAGTAAATGCAGACTTGACTGGGACTATACTCATGTGCACCACTATAAAGACTGGGCCCCAACGCTAGCCAGCTGAAAAACAAGGGCTAAAGACTGCTCACTGAGACATGTGCTTCACAAGAGCTTTGCCTACCACCAAAGTAAGCTCTATTTGTGGGAACAAAATTATAAAAATTTAGTTTGGGTACAGAGTAGCATGACCGCGCAATTGTCATTCAAAGTGCGAGAGCGCTAAAAGCTGAAAACTGGTCTGGGCAGGAAGGTGTATAAGTGCCCTGTATTGAAGTGGTTAAGCTACATAGAACTCCATTCTATGCTACTATTGTCTACTGCTATAGTCTAGTGCACATATTGTCTAGTGAACTGCAATTGACCTAATCCTTTACTTACTCATTTATGTGCATACTGCTATTTACTGTAACCCGTGACAATATATTAGGTTTATTTACCACTTACCAGTCTCATTATCGCTCTTTGATACTGGGCCTTATTTGTGTGCAGGGTATCTATATTTGTGCTCTGAAGATGCACTAATATGTGAAATGCATTCAGATACGTCGCTGTCTTCATTTCCGCCTTTGCCCCCATGTCACTTCGCTAGCTCAGTGATTACGAGTGCTGCATTCCTGGGTACTAAGTGAGAGTACTTTGCGGAGGTGCCTCTCAAATGTAAGTCCAATAGATCTGTGTTTAAAATATTGTCTCTTAAAAAAAATATATATATATATTGCATTTCAGCCCTGAAGGTGGCAAAAAAATAAATAAAACGTTTGTGCCGCTATGCCTGACAATACACATATATCGACCATAGCCTATGGGGGTCATCACTGACTTCAAGTGGCATCAGAACTGTCTCCATCAACACGCTCCCGGCATAGTAGCTACCAGAAAGCTCCCGATGCATACAAGTGACCGGGAGTTTTCTGATGATGTGACCGCTGTGACAGCCAATCAGTGGTCACATGACCCGAATGCTCGCCACCACCTCATGGAGTTTAGAACTCTTAAAGGGTTCGGGAGGCAGTAAACGGGAAGGGGTTAATGAGTGCTGTAATTTATTGGCTTCAAAAGTTCTGCACCGAGATTTACTACTCCTGGGAGCACCTGATTTGTCATTTATATTGAAAGTGTATGTTCAAATATCTGTGGTCCTAGGGGGCTGCACAATAAAAAAGATCATAGTCAGGGGGCCCTAAAGGAAATTCACTCTGGCATTCACCAAGTAAGTCTCATAAAAGTGATTACAGCTATACTAAAACAACAGGAAACCATATCCCGCTTAAATTAAGAAATGTATCACTAACCTGACATGCACAAGAAACATGTGAAGATTTAATCTGGAACCATTAAAACAGCTCCTTATTACGCATTCAAATTAAATGATTAAATTCCTTCTACCAGTAAAAGTACTATTCATCTATGAGCAATGTCTCAATGAAATCATGCAAAATTGCATGAGGAGCCCTTGAAAGCTTGTTAAATTGCATCTGATTTAATTACAATTTTGTTAGTAAGATAAGAAGGGGAAATATCCTCCTAGCATCTTGTGGCTTTCAATCATCTTCCCAAAATATTTATATGAAAGGTTTGTATTAGAAATGTAATTATTCTGCGGGATAAAAAATGATTCCCATTAGCAAACTCCATATAACTATAAAAATCCATGAATATCCCAGTTCTAATTCGTATTCCCTACTGTTGGCTGTTTGATTGTTGGCATGCTGTTTCCTGCCCTTAAAGAACCCTAAATTATGCCAGAAAACATTAACCACTTCAGCTATGGCAGGTCCCCCCCCTTCATAACCAGGCCATTTTTTGAAATACTGCGTTACTTTAACTGACAATTGTGCGGTCATGCAATGCTGTACCCAAATAAAATTGATGTCCTTTTTTTCCCACAAATAGATTCTTCTTTTGTTGGTATTTGATCACCTCTGCGGTATTTATTTTTTGCGATATAAACAAAAAAAGACAATTTTGAAGAAAAAAAAAAAACTATATTTTGTACTTTCTGCTTTAAAACATATCCAATAAAACAAAAATGTAAAAAATCGAATTTCTTTATCAATTTCGGCCAATATGTATTCTGCTACATATTTTTGGTAAAAAAAATATCCCCAAAATCCCCCCCCCCCCCAAAAAAAAAAATCCCAATCCCAAGTGTATATTGATTGGTTTGCACAAAAGTTATAGTTTCTACAAACTATGGAATAGATTTATGGATTTTTTTTTTAAATAGTAATGATGGCGATCAGCAATTTTTAGCAGGGCCGCAACATTGGGGATATCTGACAAATGACACTTTTTGGGGACCAGTGACACTGATACAGTGATCAGTGCTAAAACAATGCACTGTCACTGTACTAATGACACTGGCAGGGAAGGGGTTAACATTGGTGATCAAAGGGTTAAAGGTGTTCCCAGGGAGGTGCTTCGACTGGGGGAAGACAGGGATGCGTGTTCCTGCTTAGCAGAAACACAAGATCTCCCTCTTCCCCCCTGACAGGATGGTGATCTGCTTTGTTTACATAGGCAGACTACCGTTCTGCCTCTCTCGGGAACGATCACCTGGTGCTGGCAAACATTGGGCCCAACGGTCCAATTGATAGGCTGAGCAGGTAGCTGGTGGCGAGCATGCGTGTCCCAGACCCAGAAATCGAAATTATATACAGTTACATGATTGTGCGCTGGAGGGCCGCCTGCCACAGTACATGTACGTGGGGAGGTCCGGAAGTGGTTAAAGCAGGGGTGTCCAAACTTTTTTCAAAGAGGGCCGGATTTGATGAAGTGAACATGCGCGAGGGCCGACCATTTTGCCTGACATTCTTTGAATCGTTAAAATTCGGTCTAAGTGTGTTCGTTCGAGCTCTAATACACTGCCCAACAAGAATTCTCTTGCCTTTGTGGCTGTGTGTGGAAGAAATGAGCTTGGGCGTATTTGTACATACTGTATTAATTGGCGTATAACACACACCTTCACTTTAAGAGGGAAGTTTCAGGAAAAAAAAATGTTTAAATAAAGAACTGTGAAGCAAAATAATGGTCAGTGCCCACCAATGCAGCCTAATCAGTGCACATCTGCAGACCCACCTTTGCCAGGAACACACCCACCACAGCCAGGAATGCCCCCACCATAGCCAGGAATGCCCCCCCCATAGCCAGGAATGCCCCCCCCCATAGCCAGGAATGCCCCCCCCATAGCCAGGAATGCCCCCCCCATAGCCAGGAATGCCCCCCCCCCCCATAGCCAGGAATGCCCCCCCCCCATAGCCAGGAATGCCCCCACCATAGCCAGGAATTCCCCCACCATAGCCAGGAATTCCCCCACCATTGCCAGGGACACAGCACCATTGCCAGGGACACAGCACCATTGCCAGGGACACAGCACCATTGCCTGGGACACAGCACCATTGCCAGGAATGCCTCCCCAAATGCCTCCCCATTGCCAGGAATGCCTCCCCAAATGCCTCACCATTGCCAGGAATGCCTCCCCAAATGCCTCACCATTGCCAGGAATGCAGCACCATTGCCAGGAATGACTGACCATTGCCAGGAACGCAGCACCATTGCCAGGGACGCAGCACCATTGCCAGGGACGCAGCACCATTGCCAGGAATGCCTCCCCAAATGCCTCACCATTGCCAGGAATGACTCACCATTGCCAGGGACGCAGCACCATTGCCAGGGACGCAGCACCATTGCCAGGGACGCAGCACCATTGCCAGGGACGCAGCACCATTGCCTGGGACGCAGCACCATTGCCAGGAATGCCTCCCCAAATGCCTCACCATTGCCAGGAATGCCTCCCCAAATGCCTCACCATTGCCAGGAATGCAGCACCATTGCCAGGAATGCAGCACCATTGCCAGGAATGACTCACCATTGCCAGGAATGACTCACCATTGCCAGGAATGCAGCACCATTGCCAGGAATGCAGCACCATTGCCAGGAATGACTCACCATTGCCAGGAATGACTCACCATTGCCAGGAATGACTCACCATTGCCAGGAACGCAGCACCATTGCCAGGAATGACTCACCATTGCCAGGAATGACTCACCATTGCCAGGAACGCAGCACCATTGCCAGGAACGCAGCACCATTGCCAGGAACGCAGCACTATTGCCAGGAACACAGCACCATTGCCAGGAACACAGCACCATTGCCAGGAATGCACTGACGAGCGCCAAAGGAGAATCTCCTGTTTACACGGCGGCTTCTTTAATAGAAGGTCCCGCCTCCTTTGATGGACAGAAAAGTTGTCCAATGGCAGTGCAGGAGAAGGACTTCCTATTACAGAGGCCGCCCGTAAACAGGAAATTCTCCTGTGTACGGCGCTCGGTCCTGTCCTCCCTGTACCTTCCGAAGCATATATATCAGGGGTAATGAATTAAAATTAAAGGAGGTCCGGTCGCCAAAATTTTCTTTGGGCCGAGGTCCGAATCTCAAGTCTGTGCTACGACTCACAAATATTGTAGTAACTGTATATCAAAAACATGAGAAATGTACAATTTCCTTAGCATTTCAACAATATTTATTGTCAAGTTACATCTGGTGATCCCAGATCAAGTTAAATCTGGTGTCCCCATCACAGTGCCCCTTTAAATCAGGTGTCCCCATCACAGTGCCCCTTTACATCAGGTGTCCCCATCACAGTGCCCCTTTACATCAGGTGTCCCCATCGCAGTGCTTCTTTAAATCAGGTGTCCCCATCAGTGCCCCTTTACATCAGGTGTCCCCATCACAGTGCTTCTTTAAATCAGGTGTCCCCATCACAGTGCCCCTTTAAATCAGGTGTCCCCATCACAGTGCCCCTTTACATCAGGTGTCCCCATCACAGTGCTTCTTTAAATCAGGTGTCCCCATCACAGTGCCCCTTTACATCAGGTGTCCCCATCACAGTGCCCCTTTACATCAGGTGTCCCCATCACAGTGCCCCTTTACATCAGGTGTCCCCATCACAGTGTCCCTTTAAATCAGGTGTCCCCATCACAGTGCCCCTTTAAATCAGGTGTCCCCATCACAGTGCCCCTTTACATCAGGTGTCCCCATCACAGTGCCCCTTTACATCAGGTGTCCCCATCGCAGTGCTTCTTTAAATCAGGTGTCCCCATCAGTGCCCCTTTACATCAGGTGTCCCCATCACAGTGCTTCTTTAAATCAGGTGTCCCCATCACAGTGCCCCTTTAAATCAGGTGTCCCCATCACAGTGCCCCTTTACATCAGGTGTCCCCATCACAGTGCTTCTTTAAATCAGGTGTCCCCATCACAGTGCCCCTTTACATCAGGTGTCCCCATCACAGTGCCCCTTTACATCAGGTGTCCCCATCACAGTGCCCCTTTACATCAGGTGTCCCCATCACAGTGTCCCTTTAAATCAGGTGTCCCCATCACAGTGCCCCTTTAAATCAGGTGTCCCCATCACAGTGCCCCTTTACATCAGGTGTCCCCATCACAGTGCCCCTTTATATCAGGTGTCCCCATCACAGTGCCCCTTTACATCAGGTGTCCCCATCACAGTGCCCCTTTACATCAGGTGTCCCCATCACAGTGCCCCTTTACATCAGGTGTCCCCATCACAGTGCCCCTTTAAATCAGGTGTCCCCATCACAGTGCCCCTTTAAATCTGGTGTCCCCATCACAGTGCCCCTTTACATCAGGTGTCCCCATCACAGTGCCCCTTTACATCAGGTGTCCCCATCACAGTGCCCCTTTACATCAGGTGTCCCCATCACAGTGCCCCTTTACATCAGGTGTCCCCATCACAGTGCCCCTTTACATCAGGTGTCCCCATCACAGTGCCCCTTTACATCAGGTGTCCCCATCACAGTGCCCCTTTACATCAGGTGTCCCCATCACAGTGCCCCTTTACATCAGGTGTCCCCATCACAGTGCCCCTTAACATAAAATGTGCACATCAGGATTTCCCTTAACATAAAATAAGTGTCATGCTGATGGGCACATTTTATATTAAGGGGCACTCTGATGGACACAACAAAACATGCCCCTTAACTTAAAATTTGCCCATCAAAGTGCCCCTTTTAATATAAAATGTACCTATCAGTGTTGCTCTTAAAATAAAATCTGCCCATCAGCGTGCCCCTTAACATGAAATAAGGGTCACACTGATGGGCACCTATTATGTTAGGAGGCATTCTGATGGACAATTTTTATTTTAAGGGGCATGCTGATGAGTATATTTTTAATGTGCACATCGATGGGCATATTTTGTAGGGCACATTTTGTTGTACCCATCAGCGTGCCCCTTAACAAAATATGCCCATCGATGTGCACATTAAAAATATACCCATCAGCGTGCCCCGTAAAATAAAATTTGTCCATCGGATTACCCCTTAACATAAAAGGTGCCCATCAGCGTGACCCTTATTTTATGTTAAGGGGCACGTTGATGGGAAAATTTTATGTTAAAGGGCACTCTGATGGGCACATTTTATTTTAAGGGACACGCTGATGGGTATATTTTTAATGTGCACATCGATGGGCATATTTTGTTAAGGGGCACCTTAACAAAACATGCCCATCAGTGTGCACATAAAAAATATATCCATCAGCGTGCCCCTTAAAATAAAATGTGTGCATCAGAGTGTCCTTTAACATAACATTTTCCCATCAGCGTGCCCTTTACAAAAAAAAGCCCCTTAAAATATGCCCAACAGTGTGCACAACACTGATCACTAATAGATAACTAATGTGCCCACATACTTTAACTGCAGGAGTGTGGGCACAACTGAAGCTGCCTCGCGATGAGATCCAGGACCCGGGAACCGCGGGCAGCAGGGGGGCGGGGCGCGCACGTGACGTCACACCCCTACTGCCCGTGTCTCTTCAGCTCCGAGAGACGCGGCCAGGAGCAGGGGGCGGGCACATGCGCGCAGCGTCACTGGTTGCTGGGGAAACCCGCGGTCCCAGCAAACCAGTGATTGCTGTCGCTTGCTACACTGGCGGCATGATATATATCTTTTGTGGCCCCGGCGCTGGGAGATCGTCGGGGGCCACAAAAGATATGTATGTCCAAATAACCAGGCGGCCCGTTCAAAACCGGGCCGCGGGCCGCAATTGGCCCGCGGGCCGGACTTTGGACATGCCTGGGTTAAAGGAAAAGTGTGGGCATAGTACAAAAATAAACAGACATGCTCACTTCCCTGCTACAGCATCAGTCCAACGCTGCAACTGTCCCCCGTCAGCTCTAAGCCCGAGAGCTATATGATCCCATGTACGTTGATCACTCAGTTCTCAGTCTTCACTGAGCAGAAATCACTCTCTGCTCTGCCCCTCCAGTGCTCACTGGAGTGCTGGGCTAGGGAGGGGGTGGGAGCAGCTGACTCAGACTCTCAGTGCCATGCTGAGAGGCTGAGCAAGCTGCCGGTCAGGCATCTGGATGGATCCCAAAATTATTGTTGGGTTGCTTCCACAGCCTGAACTGGCTCTGTGATGTCAGCCGACAGCAAGCTTTAGCCTGCTGTTGGCTGATTCTAAGGCACAGGAGATGACAAATACCGTATATACTCGAGTATAGGCCGACCCGAGTATAAGCCGAGGCCCCCAATTTACCCCCAAAAAACTGGGAAACCTATTGACTCGTGTATAAGCCGAGGGTGAGATATGCCTGTCCATCCCTGTGTGTGTGTCCATCCATCCATCCATCCCTGTGTGTGTGTGTGTGTCCATCCATCCCTGTGTGTGTGTGTGTCCATCCATCCATCCATCCCTGTGTGTGTGTCCATCCATCCATCCATCCCTGTGTGTGTGTGTGTCCATCCATCCATCCATCCCTGTGTGTGTGTCCATCCATCCATCCATCCCTGTGTGTGTGTGTGTGTGTGTGTGTGTGGCCTTGTGTGTCCAGCCTACCTGTGTCCCCAGCCTCCGTCCGGTCCCGAGCCTCCGTCCGGTCCCGTCCCGTCCCGAGCCGAGCCTCCGTCCGGTCCCGTCCCGTCCCGAGACTCCGTCCGGTCCCGTCCCGTCCCGAGACTCCGTCCGGTCCCGTCCCGTCCCGAGCCGAGCCGAGCCTCCGTCCGGTCCCGTCCCAGGATCACCGCTCTTCGTCGGCGCCCATTCCCCTGTTCAAATGCCGCGCCTCCCTGTCTGTGATAGGCGGAACACAATTTCCCAGCAGTCTGTGTTCCGCCTATCACGGCCATCCTTTCATCCTTGTCCGTAGTACGAGGATGAGACGATGTCCGTGATAGGCGGAACACAGGCTGCTGGGAAATTCAGTGTTCCGCCTATCACAGGCGAAGGCGGAGCCGGAGGCGCGGCTTTTGAATTATAGAATGGCCGCTGTCTGTCTGCTCGACGCGCTGATCGAGCAGGCAGACAGCGATGACTCGAGTATAAGCCGAGGGGGGCACTTTCAGCCTCAAAAAAGAGGCTGAAAATCTCGGCTTATACTCGAGTATATACGGTAAGTGCACTCTTGTGATCCAGAAAAAAAAGGCTTCGGCCATACTTCTCTTTTAATAGTGCAATATCATTAGAGTAATCCATTTAGAAACGGACTATGCACTGTGCTGCATTTTTTGCAAATGCTTAAAATGCATATGTTTAAAGTAAAATTACAGACACCCAGGGCTTTTCTCAGAGAATTGGTGCAGGTACTTTCCGGGTCACCTTTTGTCTCCCACCCTCCACACCGACCTATGGTTCCACCTCCCAGTACCACCCCTTTCATAAAATACAGAACCAAGTATCATTTTGTGATGCTAAGTAATTTGTATGGAATTTGTTGTAGTAAAATTGATCCCCTGCAGTCAGTAACAAATAGATCCCCAACCATTCCCCCACAACAAAATACCCCTCTAGCAACAATAGATCCACCCTAGCAGCAACACCTTGCCAGCATCAACAGACACTCCAGCAGCCAGCAACAATAGATCCCTCGCAACAACATAAGACCTTCCGCAGCTAAAACAGATCCCCCAAAAGTCGGCAACAGTAGATCCTCCAGCACATCTCAGCACCCTTTGCCATTGCATACATTCAGTGCTGGAGGTGATAAAGTCAGGACATTCCCTGCATTAAGTTAAAAAAAAATTCCATTGGCTCCTGCTTCTGTCAGTCAAATCTTGTATGGAGGGAGAGAGGCCAGGGACAGAAAGTTAGGCTTGGAAGCATGCCTGCACATGTGCCCCCATAGCAAGACTCCCCCAGCAATATGTTTGGAAGGACTAACTAATTCCCCTATGCATAAGGCCCTAAAGAAGGCCAGGAGGAATGCAGCCTGAAATAATATCCGTTTGTATACCACCGAACAGACTGTCTGCAGGCTCCCCAAAATCATCCTCAAAACGGCAACCGACACAGGGTGCCTGAGATCCCTAGACCTGCGGCCCCCGCGATAACCCCATGAAAGATTTTGTGACGTTCACACTACTCTGCAACTTAACCACTTTCAGACCGGACCAATTTGCTGGTCAAAGACCAGACCACTTTTTGCGATTCGGGACTGCGTCGCTTTAACTGACAATTGCGCGGTCGTGCCAGCAAACGCCCTTTTTTCCCGTGGCCGAAGAACCAGAGGTGGAAGTACCGCCAGCCCCCCTGGCCGGGATCATCAGTTTCATCCAGAGCCCAATGTCCTTGTGATCCCAGCGAATCGCCGGCCTAACTGCCTTCCGCTGCCTGGACTGTTCATCATAGCGAAGCCACGCCATGCCGGTATGAACCTTATTCGCCTCCCCAATTGCATCCAAATAGCAAAACAAGGCTGAACAGCTCCCCGGCTCCTTCTCTCCGATCACACTTGCCAAGATTGCAAATGCTTGCAATCAGTTAGTGAATGTGCGAGGAATAAGGCGATACCTCACAGTAGGCAGAATCAACTCCTTCCTGGTGTCTCCCTTCCAGTCAGTTCTGCAGGACCTCTGGGTTTAGCTTCTCTCTCTCTAGACCCCTGGGTCAACCAGTCAGGGCCGCATGGTCTCCCCCACCGAGGAGAGGGCAGCCGCCCCCTCCCTCCTGCTCAACTAACTCTGGCTTTTTATACAGTATCCTAACATGCAATGCAGAACTTTCTCTATGCCAATTGTCAGGGCTGTAACGAAGCATGTGCACTCACTTGTCAGGTCCCCTCCCACTGTACAATATGCCTCCCTATTGGACTAGTACCCGACCATCTTCCTGGTAAGCAGAAAATCCAAAATTACACTGTCTTCTAGCACCTACCTAGGAGGGTGCTACACAAGAATTGGTGATATAAGCTTCAGCGGAGACACCCTTTTCCCATGATAACTCTTACAGGAGTGAATTTCCCTTCTAGGGGAAGATTTTCCTCTCACTTTCTGTTGTCTCCCTCCGTTTGTAAGTATGAGTCATTTGTAAATCAGATGTTTGTAACTCGAGGACTGCCTGTATGTAGTTTTGTGCATTTCATTTTGATTGTAGGATGATGTTGTGCCAACTCCAAGTTGCCTGTGTGGTAAAATCGTTCCTGCAGGTGACAACACAGATAGTGAGGTGTCAATCTGCAGATTGAAGACTCACTTACTGGTCAGCTGCCAGAAGTACACACAATGGTTGCTGATTACTTCTGGTACTGGGGGGACCTTGGAGATTTGTCCTTTTCACTGGGCTCCTGGCAGCCATCTTGCGGGAATCTGTTTCTGATTGGACACAGAGCTCTCCCAAGATTTGGGCAGCCATCTTGAATTTAGAGAGGCTATATCTACAGTGCCTTGAAAAAATTTTCATACCCCTTGAAATTTTCCACATTTTGTCATGTTACAACCAAAAATTTAAATGTATTTTATTGGGATTCATGTGATTAACCAACACAAAGTGGCACATAATTGAAGAACGAAAATAATAAATGGTTTTCAACATTTTTTACAAATAAATCTGTGAAAAATTTGGGGTGCATTTGTATTCAGCCCCCCTGAGTCAATACTTTGTAGAGCCACCTTTCACTGCAATTGCAGCTGCAAGTCTTTTTGGGAATGTCTCTACCAGCTTTGCACATCTCGAGAGTGACCTTTTTGTCCCATTATTATTTGCAAAATAGCTCAAGCTCTGTCAGACTGGATGGAGAGCAGACAGCAGGACAACAACCCTAAACATACAGCCAGAGATACAAACTGATCGCTGTATAAATGTCAGCGGTCCCAAAAAATGTCAAAAGTGTCCGATCTGTCCGCCGCAAAGTCGCAATCCAAATAAAAATCGCAGATCGCCGCCGCCACTAAAAAAAATAAAAAGAATAAAAATGCCATAAATCTATCTCCTATTTTGTAGACACTATAATTTTTGCACAAACCAATCAATATACGCTTATTGTGATTTTTTAAATCAAAAATATGTAGAAGAATACAAATTGGCCTAAGCTAAACAACCTACATTTTTTATTTTTATTTTAAATTTGGGGATATTTATTATAGCAAAATGTAAAAAAATATAGGGGGTTATTTATGAAAGACAAATCCAACAATCCTGACATTGCACTGAAAGTGCACTTGGAAGTGCAGTCACTGCACTTTGCATTTATCGATTTGAATTTCATAAATAACCCCCATTGTGTTTTTTTTTTTTAAATTGGCGCTCTTTTTTTGTTTATAGCACAAAAAATAAAAAACGCAGAGGTGATCAAATGCCACCAAAAGAAAGCTCTATTTATAGGGGGGGAAACTGTGTCAATTTTGTTTGGGTACAGCATCGTATGACCACACAATTGTCAGTTAAAGCGACGCAGTGCCGTATCGCAAAAAATGGCCCAGTCGGGAAGGGGGTAAATCCTTCCAGGGCTGAAGTGGTTAAGCCCCAAAAATAGCAAAATATGTCTGAGAAGTCCTCTACATGTGGAGAACAGGAGCTCAAGCCACCTTTTAGCGGTCCATTGCAACAGACTCGGTGTCTGTGTGCAGATGGCCGACATTTTGTTGAAGCACTGAAATGATATTGTCCTAAGCCAACAATTCCAGCGCCTCCTCTGCCCGAGTTAAGCAGAATCCACACCTCTCAACATGCTGGAGGTGCTTAGATAATGGCAGGCAGCTCTATGCAATATAGACTTGCAAGATGAGTTAAAAATCTTAGCACTGGAGAGCAATGTGCCAAATCCTCTGTGCCCAAACTATAGCAGAATCTTAATAGAGTGCCAGAAATAGGGTTGCATCCGGAGAAGGTGGGATATTGGAATCGTATTATTTTATCTTTTATTCTTTTTTTTTATGAAGCTATTTATAGAAAAGCTGTATTTTACATGTGAAAAACATGAGTCTATAAGCCAAGTTGTAAGACTGCTGCAATGGGGAATGTAGTGGTGTGTGGTCTTCTGAGACAGCACTGTATTGCTGAGATTCACAAATACGGAAGGTGGCAAAGGTCCTATTCAGCCCTTGGGCTAAGTTTTATGATTGTCTTCACTGAGAACAAAAAGCCTAATAAAGGCTACAACAGCTAATAACAGAAGAGGACAAGGGATAAGGAGAGTGAAATGCTTCTTTACTTGGTACGGAATAAAAATGTCAAAACTGAAATAGTAAATAAGGAGGAGAAAGGCTTGTTCTTGGTGACAGCAGTCTGGAGCTGGTAGTTTTCAGCGTTGAGTACCAGCCACTAAACAAATGAAAACTCTGCCGCTCTTTGAAAGTGCAACATATTTTCTACAGTCCATGAAAACTCTCTTCAATGCTTAACCACTTGCTTACTGGGCACTTAAACCCCTGTCCTGCCCAGACCAATTTTTAGTTTTCAGCGCTGTCAGACTTTGAATGACAATTGCGCGGTCATGCTACACTGTACTCAAATGAGATTTGTATCATTTTTTTCACACAAATGGAGCTTTCTTTTGGTGGTATTTAATCACCAATTGGGTTTTTATTTTTTGATAAGCAAACAAAAAAAGACAAAAAAAAAAATCATGTTTCATAGTTTGTTATAAAATTTTGCAAACGGGTAATTTTTCTCCTTTCGTTGATATTCGCTGATGAGGCTGCACTGATAGTCACAGATGAGGCAACACTGATAGGCACAGATAAGGCGACACTGATTGGCTCTGATGGGTGGCACTGATGAGTGGCATTCATGGGTGGCACTGATAGATGTCACTGATAGGTGGCACTGATGGGCACTGGTAGGTGGCACTGATGGGCCCTGGTAGGTGGTATTGATAGGCAGCACTTGTGATGAGGCACTGATTGGTGACATTGATAGGTGTCACAGTGGGCACTGATAGGTGACACTGTGGGCACTAATGGGTGGTACTGTGGGCACTGGTAGGTGGTGCTGGTGGGTACTGGTAGGTGGCACAGGTGGGCACAGAAGCCTCTGCAGAGGCTCTTCATGATCTGGACTTATGTCCCTCTCACAGCTGCAAGTGATCGGTTTTTTTTTTTACTCCTCACGCTACCAGCCTGGCTCTGCTTACATCACATGATCAGCTGTCATTGGCTGACAGCTGATCACCTGGTAAGGGGTCAGGATTGCCCCCTTACTCCGATCTATGATGAGCTGAGTCTCATAAACTCACTGATCACTATGTGCGCTGCGCACACCCTGCAGGGGGCACACAGGCTGCTCAAGCACGGGAGGACGTAACGTCACTTCCGTTACACATTCTGTCGGGTCACCAAATCTGATGAAGGAGAGTAGTACAGGAGGTGTGCTACTGACCAGATGATTGGGTGATAATAGTGGGGCAAAGCCTAAAAAAAAAGAAAAGGAATGCAGCCACCACAACTAAGGATTGGTAAGCTGCAATATATTACATTTTCAGTTTTGGGTTTAATATTGCTTTAACCTGAGCCCTTTTTACTACTATCACATCCTCAAAGTCACTCTGCGGTCAGCTGGCTGCTACATTATACCCATCTCCATCCTACGAATGTTATTAGCTGTATAACCTCATTAAGAGTTAACTCAGCTTCTTATGTAGACTTGCTTTTGAACCCAGATGTTAGTGTGTGTTTATTAAAGTGACATCAAGTGGGCAGTTTAAAAAATGTTAGAACTCAGAGTACATATCTGAGAATGTCACTCTCTGAGGAGCTGATATCAAAAGAGAGGAAATCCTCTATTCAATCTCTTAGGCAGGGGCGGATCCAGAGTCTAATCTCGGGAGGGGCACTGCTATAAAATATGTTTTTTTGGGGGCAATTTATATGGGAAATGGCTGGTATTTGCGCTTCAATCATTACGGCACCATGGTTGTTGTGGTGTCAGGATTAGGGATGAGCCGAACACCCCCCGGTTCGGTTCGCACCAGAACTTGCGAACGACCCCCGCGTTCGGCACGAACGTTAGAACCCCATTGAAGTCTATGGGACTCGAACGTTCGAATTGGAAAGTGCTAATTTTATCGGCTAATATGCAAGATAGTATGCTAAAAAGGGTTTGGCGATCTGCCTCCTGCCTCAGGGGACATGGGTCACTGCAAAAAAAAGTTTTAAAAACTACCGTTTTGGCGGGAGCACTGATTTTAATGACGATTAAAGTGAAAAAAAAATGTGAAATATTCCTTTAAATATGGTGCCTGGGGGGTGTCTATATAGTATGCCTGTGAAGTGCCACGTGTTTCCCGTGTTTAGAACAGTCCCTGCACAAAATGACATTAAACGGAAATAACACCATTTAAAACTGCTTGCGGTTTTAATGTTATATCTGGTTCCTGCAATATGGTTGAAAATCATTCAGAAAAATGGCATGGGTAGCCCTCCCTGCCCATTACCAGCCTATTTGGGTCTTGTACGCACATTAAGGGGAACCCTGTACCCATATTAAAAAAAAGGAAATGCGTGTGGCCCCCAGGCCCTATATACTCAGAACAGCAGTATACAGGCGGTGCAAACAAGACAGGGACTGTGTAGGTTTGTTGTGTTAAGTTGAATCTGTTTGTCATTTTCAACCGGTACATTTTTAAAGTGTAGCTCCAGTCAAAAAAAATATCTTTAAGCTTTTTGGAAAACATAGGGAAGGGTTATCACCCCTGTATAATTTGTTTTGTCGTCCATCTTTTTTCATCTCACTTGCTGTTGTCTCCTTCCGTTTGCAAGTAGGAGATGTTTGTAAATTGGATGTTTGAAAGTAGGGGCCTGCCCTATATGCTCTGCAGAAATGGCGGAACAAGGTGTTGGTTTTGCAACAACATTGTAAGCCCTCAAAGTGACTCTTGGTGGCCGCTGGAGCGCCCTGCTGTGAACGATTATATCAAGAATTGTAATTACATGCCATTGTTGAACAGTGGTAGAAAAATTGACCTTTGGTGGTTGTGGTGCTGGTGCCACAACACTATAAGTCCTCACAGTTACTCTGGGTGGGCACAGGAAGGGGCCCTCCTGTGAAATATTATATCAAGAATTGTAATTACATGTCCCTGTTAAACAGGGGCAGAAAAATTGGGCCTTAGGCACTGGTGCCATCACACTGCAACCTCTGCCATACACTCTAGTTTTTTTGCAGGAATTAGCCCTGCTGCAAAGCATTGCATCAAAAATTTTACTTAAATGCCCCTGTTAAACAGGGGCAGAAAAATTGGGCCTTAGGCACTGGTGCCATCACACTGCAACCTCTGCCATACACTCTAGTTTTATTGCAGGAATTAGCCCTGCTGCAAAGCATTGCATCAAAAATTTTACTTAAACGCCCCTGTTAAACAGGGGCAGAAAAATTGGGCCTTAGGCACTGGTGCCATCACACTGCAACCTCTGCCATATACTCTAGTTTTTTTGCAGGAATTAGCCCTGCTGCAAAGCATTGCATCAAAAATTGTACTTAAACGCCCCTGTTAAACAGGGGCAGAAAAATTGGGCTGCTGGCATCACCCAGAACCAAAAATGTTCTTCCAACATATCAGCGGAGGAGGAAGAGGATAGACAATCAACATAACAGGACAGTCACTCAGCATCAGCATAGGCAGTCTTGAAGGGATGTGGTATTTCAAAAAAAATTATTCGGTTACATCAGCTTCAGGTGCTTGGTAGCTGTGGGTGATCCAAGACTGATTCATCTTGATGAAGGTCAGTCGATCAACTGATTCGGTGGACAGGCGCACCCTGTGATCGGTAACGAAGCCACCAGCAGCACTGAAGGTGCGTTCCGAAAGAACGCTGGATGCAGGACAGGCCAGTAGCTCAATTGCATACTGTGCAAGCTCTGGCCAGTGATCCATCCTCAAGACCCAGTAAGCCAGAGGATTTTCAGTGGGAAAGGTGTCCAAGTCTGACCTTGCCCCTAGGTATTCCTGCACCATGTAAATTAGACGCTGGCGATGGGTGCTGGAACCAATCATACCTTGGGGCTGCGGACTAAAAAATTGTCTGAAAGCATCAGTCAGACGGCCACCTTCTCCACCGCTCCTTCTGACTGATGCCTCAGCAACACGTTGTCCAGGACCAGGAGTTTGTGACCTCCCAGTCTCTGGGAACGCGTTGCACAGAGCTTTCTGCAAGGCCTCCCGGAGATGTCTCATCCTCTGCTCCCTCTGCGATGGCAAGATAAGGTCGGCAACCTTACCCTTGTACCGTGGATCAAGGAGAGTGGCCAGCCAGTAATGGTCCCTCTCCTTGATCCGAAGAATACGAGGATCCTTCCGCAGGCTTTGCAGGATCAGGGAGGCCATGCAGCGTAGGTTAGCTGAGGCATTCGGTCCGGAGTCCTCTGGGTCACTAAGGACAACATGATCCGCAGCTACCTCCTCCCAGCCACGTACAAGTCCACGTGTTTCTTGGGACTGTAAATCATCCCTATAAGACTGCTGCTGCTGATGCTGAGTGCCAGCCTCCACCTCCATGCTGACACAATCATCCTCCTCCTCCTCTTCCTCCTCCTCACCCTCTTCCTGTGTGATGGGTGGCACAGCAGGAACACTGTCTGGATAAAGGGGGCCTTGAGAGGCAAGGAAGTCCTCCTCTTCCTGCCTCTGTTCTGCCTCAAGTGCCCTGTCCATTATTCCACGCAGCGTATGCTCCAAGAGGTGGACAAGAGGTATAGTGTCACTGATGCATGCACTGTCACTGCTCACCATCCTTGTGGCCTCCTCAAACGGTGACAGGACAGTGCATGCATCCCTGATCATGCCCCACTGGCGTGGTGAGAAAAAACCAAGCTCTCCTGACCCTGTCCTGGTGCCGTAGTCGCACAGGTACTCATTGATGGCCCTCTGCTGCGTGTGCAGCCGCTGCAGCATGGCCAATGTTGAGTTCCATCTGGTGGGCATGTCACATATAAGGCGGTTCTTGGGCAGGTTCAACTCCTTTTGGAGCTCAGCCAGCCGAGCACAGGCATTAAATGATCGGCGGAAATGCACACAGACTCTCCTGGCCTGTTTCAGGACATCCTGTAAGCCGGGGTACCTGCCCAAGAACCGCTGCACCACCAGGTTAAGGACGTGAGCTACACAGGGCACATGGGTCAGTTGTCCCTGTCGGAGGGCGGAGAGGAGGTTGGTGCCATTGTCGCAAACCACCATTCCTGGCTTAAGCTGGCGTGGCGTCAACCACCTCTCGGCCTGCCCCTGCAGAGCTGACAAAACATCCGCCCCAGTGTGGCTCCTGTCCCCCAAACAAACCAGCGCAAGCACGGCATGGCATCGTTTTGCCTGCGTACTTGCGTAGCCCCTGCAACGCCTACGGAGCACCGCTGGTTCTGAGGACAGAGCACTGGAAGAGGCCATGGAGGAAGAAGAAGAGGAGGGGGTGGAGGAGAGAGGTGTGTCACAACCAATAGTAGCATTTTGGAGGCGTGGTGGCGGAACAACCTCCAATACTACTGCACCTTGTCCTGCATCCTTCCCAGCAGCCAGAAGAGTGACCCAATGGGCCGTGAAAGACAGGTAACGTCCCTGTCCATGCCTGCTGGACCATGAGTCAGCGGTAATATGCACCTTACCGCTGACCGCCCTGTCCAGCGAGGCAAGGACATTGCCTTCCACATGCCGGTAGAGAGCCGGAATTGCCTTCCGTGAGAAAAAGTGGCGTTTGGGGACCTGCCACTGAGGAACCGCACATTGTACAAACTCACGGAGGGGGGCCGAGTCTACCAACTGAAAAGGCAGCAGTTGAAGTGCTAGCAATTTAGCCAAGCTAGCATTCAACCGCTGGGCATGTGGATGGCTGGGAGTAAATTTCTTCCGCCGGTCCAGCAGCTGGGGCAGGGACATTTGTCTGCTATAATCGGACGTGGATGTACCACTAGCAGAGTTCCCGGAAGCACTTGGCTGTGACACACCTAATTCTACACCTTCATTCCTCTCAGAGCAGGTTTCAGAGAGGACTGAAGGTCTAGTGGGGTTGGAGATGCCAGCTGATGAGGAGCAAGGAGAGGTCCGCTTTGTTCTTTGGTGTGGGTCTTTGAGGTATGCTTGCCAACGAGCTGCATGGCAGGTCAACATATGTCTGGTCAAGCATGTGGTGCCCAAGCGGCTGATGTTTTGGCCACGTGAGATACGCTTGAGACATATGTTGCAAATAGCAGCGGTGCGATCTGATGCACTCGTCTCAAAAAAGGCCCACACCAAAGAACTTTTAGAATAACGCGCAGAGGAAGCGCTCTGCGCAGGCGGAGCTCTGCGGTGTGATTCAGTCGGTGTGCTGCCCCTAAGCTGGCCCCCGGAGGGCATCCTGCCTCGTTGGACATGTGCCTCCTCCTCCTCCTCCTCCTCCTCCTCCCTCCTTCCAGGCACCCACGTGGAGTCAGTGCCCTCATCATCCCCCTCCCTCTTCATCGCTGTAGCAAACCTGGCAGTATGCTGCAGCTTGTGGAACATGACTGCCAGATTGCTGTCCTTCTTGAGCATCCCCTCTCTCTGTGCTCACGCTACTGCCTTCCTCTAGCTGAGTGTCATCATCAGAGCCCACCAAACACTGGGCATCCTCCTGGAGCATGTACCCAACACTGTGCTCAAAGAGTTCAGGAGACTCCTCAGGAGGACGTGGTGGGTCTAGGGAAGGAGTCACTGATGATGACATTGAGAGGAGGGACGACGATGTGTTAGCAGCTGCTTTTCTACTACCCTGAGACTGGGTGAGAGAGGATGAGGAGGATGAAGAGGGCTTGGTCATCCACTCTACCAAGTCGTTGGCATGTTGCGGTTCAACATGTCCAGCTGCAGAAAAGAAGGACAAGCATGTCCCATGGCCACGTGCTGATGACAATGCACCGCGTCCCCGACCAGCACTGTTGTCTCTAGACACAGAGCCTGCTTGCCCTCTTTTATCGGCTCGCGCCTGTCTGCCTCTCCTTGCTGGCCTTCCAGACATGGTAATGGCCTGAAGGGAGTTGGGTAAAACAGTAGTTGGGTAGTTTATATTGTGCTGGAGGCACACAACACCCACTAACTCCTGCAGATGCCTTTTTTATAGAACAGCAGAGTTAAAGGGGTATATACAGATGTATACTGTGCTGTGCTGGAAGCACACACAACTTCCAATAACTCCAGCAGATGTCAATCGGGCCCAAATAGAGAACAGCTATGTAGGTGGATAATAGCGGTATGTACTGGGTACAGAGCAGGCACACAGCACGCACTATCTCCTGAGTGACACTGCTGACTGCAAGCTCTATTGTTAAAGATGGACCACTAGCTATATAGGTGAGGTGAATATCACGGTGTATACTGCGGTCAGGGCACGCAGACAATAACCAGAAAACAGCAGAGTTAAAGGGGTATATACAGATGTATACTGTGCTGTGCTGGAGGCACACACAACTTCCAATAACTCCAGCAAATGACAATCGGGCTCAAATAGAGAACAGCTATGTAGGTGTATATAGTGGTATGTACTGGGTACAGAGCACGCAGACAGCACGCACTAACACTACTGACTGCAAGCTCTATTATTAAAGCTAGATCACTAGCTATATAGGTGAGGTGAATATAGTGGTGTATACTGCGGTCAGGGCACAGACAGTAACCACTACACAAGAGCAAAATAGTAAATCAGCCAAAAACGATTGGTGTGTAACTGTGTTGAAGGTACACAGAACACCCACTGCTTCAGATGCTAACAAACACTACACGAGGCCGCCTGAAAGGCAGCTTTATATAGTGTGGGGCGTGCACTACACAGTCTGAGCTATGATTGGCCACAGGCAGGATGCCTGTGGCCAACCATTGCTCTTCCCGCTACTGGCGCTGCGATTGGCCAAGCATGCGGGGTCACAGTGCATGCTTGGCCAATCGTGAGACAGCAATGCATTGTGCCATCGCAGTGCATTGTGGGCCACACGAATTTTGCCGCGAACGGCCCAAACGTTCGGAATTCGGCGAACGCACGAACGACCGATGTTCGAGTCGAACATGCGTTCGACTCGAACACGAAGCTCATCCCTAGTCAGGATGATTGAAGCGCATTATTTCTATTAATACATTGTAATATAAAATTAAATGGTTCAACTCACCATAATGCAGAATCAGTGGGAGCCCTGAGGATGTCACTTGCCATGTGGCCTGCCACCAAATGTGGATTGTCACTTGCCACGTCACTTGTCACCAAATGCGGATTGTTACTTGCCACGTCACCTGCCACACATTGCGGATTGTCACTTTCCACGTCACCTGCCACACATTGCGGATTGTCACTTGCCACGTAGCCTGCCACACATTGCGGATTGCCACTTGCAACGTAGCCTGCCACACATTGCGGATTGTCACTTGCCATGTCACCTGCCACACATTGCGGATTGTCACTTGCCACGTCGCCTGCCACCAGATGCGGATTGCCACGTAGCCTGCCACACATTGCGGATTGCCACTTGCCACGTCACCTGCCACACATTGCGGATTGTCACTTGCCACGTAGCCTGCCACACATTGCGGATTGCCACTTGCAACGTAGCCTGCCACACATTGCGGATTGTCACTTGCCATGTCACCTGCCACACATTGCGGATTGTCACTTGCCACGTCGCCTGCCACCAGATGCGGATTGCCACGTAGCCTGCCACACATTGCGGATTGCCACTTGCCACGTCACCTGGCACACATTGGGGATTGTCACTTGCCACGTCACCTGGCACACATTGGGGATTGCCACTTGCCACGTCACCTGCCACACATTGCGGATTGCCACTTGCCACGTTGCCTGCCACACATTGCGGATTGCCACTTGCCACGTAGCCTGCCACACATTGCGGATTGTCACTTGCCACGTCACCTGCCACACATTGCGGATTGTCACCTGCCACACATATTGCGGATTGTCACTTGCCACGTAGTCTGCCACACATTGTGGATTGCCACTTGCCACGTAGTCTGCCACACATTGCGGATTGTCACTTGCCACGTCACCTGCCACACATTGCGGATTGCCACTTGCCACGTAGTCTGCCACACATTGTGGATTGCCACTTGCCACGTAGTCTGCCACACATTGTGGATTGCCACTTGCCACGTAGTCTGCCACACATTGCGGATTGCCACTTGCCACGTAGCCTGCCACACATTGCGGATTGTCACCTACTGTGTCACTTTTCTGCTAAGGGGGTCTTTTGTTGAGTCCCAGAGTGAAGATAGGCAGCAGAGAGCTGATGTAATCTCTCTGCTGCACACAGCTTCCTACACAGTGAGGGCGGAACTGGAGGGATGCAGGGCAGTGAGAGATGATGTCATCTCCCTGCTCCCCTGCCTGCTGGCTTCCTGATTGGCCAGCAGCCCTCCTAAGCCGCCCAGCTGCCCCCCCCCCCCTCACCCGACCACTTAGCGCAGGTACCCGCGGAACCGGCCGTGATTGGACCCGCGGAACCGGTCGTGATTGGACCAGCGGAACCGGCCCGCTGGTACCCGCGGAACCGGCCACGATTGGACCCGCGGAACCGGCCTTGCTGTCATCAGCTGCCGGTATTCTCGGAGGGGGCAATTGACCCGTTGCCCCCTCCCTGGATCCGCCCCTGCTCTTAGGCCTAATGTACACGGGATGCTGAGGAAACCTCTTCTGAACAATTTTTTTGACAGCTTGAAACCGGCTTTTAACCACATGCCGACCAGCGCGCGACAATATACATCAGCACAATGGCAGGGCTGGGCAAATGGGCGTACAGGTATGACCTCTTTAAGATGCGACATTGTGGGCGTGCAATGTCTGCCGGGTTCTCACGATCGTGTTACGGAGCGGAAGAACGGCGACAAAGCATTTCCATGTTCTGCCTAGTGATATGACAGGGATCTACTGCTCCCTGTCATCGGGAGCAGTGATTGCTGTCATGTCAGTGGTATCCCATCCCCCCACAGTTAGAATCACTCCCTAGGACACACTTAACCCCTTGATAGCTTCCTAGTGTTTAACCCCTTCCCTGCCAGTGTTATTTACACAGTAATCAGTGCATTTTTATAGCACTGATTGCTGTATAAATGAAAATGGTCCCAAATAGTGTCAAAAGTATCCGAAGTGTCCACCATAATGTCGCAGTCATGATAAAAATTGCAGCTTGCCACCATTGCTAATAAAAAAAATAATAATAATAAAAATGAATAGAAACTTCGGCGTCTGAACTAATTTTTTTGCCTTCAAAGAAAGGCCTCTAAACGCAACTGCCTAAAACCGACATTAAACGAACCTGTGTATATGTACACATAAGATAACATTGCATACCTCCCAACATTTTGAGATGGGAATAAGGGACACCTATTAGCAAATGTATGTAGGCATAGGACACACCCCTTGCCACACCCCCTTAACCACTTGCCGACCGCCGCACGACGATGTACGTCCTATTTTTGAAGAGGGATATCTCGATAACGGCAGCAGCTGCTGCCACAACCGAGATATCCATCTCTTCAGGCGGCGGTCGGCTGTACGATAACGTTTGCCGCGAGATCACCGCTATCGGCGGCGGGAGAGGTGCCACCCCCCCTCCCGCCGCCCTCCCGCACCTTCCACCGCTTACCGGAGCCGTCTGTAGCGGCGGAGGCGATCGGGTCCTCTTCCTAGCTGGGCATAGAGACAAATGAGGCTAAGATGGCCCCCACTCGTCTCTATACCATAGGAAGGCGGAAGCGACGTCAAAACGTCACTTCCGCCCGTACCTCTTAAATGTATATTTTTTTTAAATGTCATTTTTTTCTTTCTTTTTTTTTTTGTTGCATTTTAGCCCAAATATGAGATCTGAGGACTTTTTGACCCCAGATCTCATATTTAAGAGGACCTGTCATGCTTTTTTCTATTACAAGGGATGTTTACATTCCTTGTAATAGGAATAAAAGTGATCCATTTTTTTTTTTTTAAAACAGTGTAAAAATAAATAAAATCAATTAAAATAAATAAGAAAAAAAAAAGTTTTTTAAAAACACCCCGTCACGACAAGCTTGCGCACAGAAGCGAGCGCATACGTGAGTAGCGCCTGCATATGAAAACGGTGGTCAAACCACACATGTGAAGTATTGCCGCGATTGGTAGAGCGAGAGCAATAATTCTAGCCCTAGACCTCCTCTGTAACACAAAAAATGCAACCTGTAGAATTTTTTTAATGTCGCTTATGGAGATTTTTGAGGCTAAAAGTTTGACGCCATTCCACGAGCGGGCGCAATTTTGAAGCGTAACATGTTGGGTATCAATTTACTCAGCGTACCATTATCTTTCACAATATAAAAAAAATTGGGCTAATTTTACTGTTGTCTTATTTTTTTATTCAAAAAAGTGAATTTTTTCCAAAAAAAAGTGCGCTTGTAAGACCGCTACGCAAATACGGTGTGAAAAAAAGTATTTCAATGACCGCCATTTTATTCTCTAGGATGTTAGAAAAAAAACAATATAAAATGTTTGGGGGTTCTAAGTAATTTTCTAGCAAAAAAAACTGTTTTAAACATGTAAACACCAAGTCTGAAAAAGAGGCCTGGTCCTTAAATGGTTAAAGGAGAATTAACCCCCCAAAAAAGGTTAATGAAATCCACAAGGGCTTTTTTTTTACCACTACTATTCCTTTATATTGGCTTTTAAAATGATAAAATAAAATAAAAAAATAATAATGAAATAAACAAATGGATGGGATGTTTAGCACTGGGAAACACTTTTTGAAAGATAAAAAGTGAATTTTATATACAACTATTTAGATAAGACCAAAATGAGGGACAAATGAGGTGGAGTGAGGGATAGAGGGACTTTGCTCCAAATCAGGGACAGTCCCTCAAAATTTAGGGACAGTTGGGAGGTATGACATTGGATGAGTTCAGCGGTAGCTAAAAAAAGCATCCAACTGCCTCTGAACGTCCGTTTACCAGCAGCAGTGTACATGAGGCCTTAGCACTCTTTTTTTAAATGTCAAAAGTAAGGCTCGGTTCACACAGGGGCGACACGACTTCAGGACGACTTTGTGAGGCAACTTGGAGACAACTTAAACACGACTTTTAGACACGACCTGGGGCGACTTACAAGTCGCCCCAGGCCAGGCGACTTTTGCCATGGCCAATCAGAGAATGAGCTCTGAAGGGGGAACTCCACGCCAAATTTCTAAAAAAAATTTGGCGTGGGTTCCCCCTCCCAGAGCATACCAGGCCCTTAGGTCTGGTATGGATTCCAAACGGCGTGGGGGTCCCCCCCAGATCCATACCAGACCCTTATCCGAGCACGCTACCCGGCCGGCCAGGAAAGGGGGTGGGGACGACGCTCTCTCCGGCCGCAATGCCAGGGGCGCGCTGCGCGGCGACTTATATAGGGACAAGGGGCAAGGGGCGGGGTCATCGGTTGATGTCACATGGGTTGATGTCACATGGGTCGATGTCACACGTCGACAGTCCCAGCATCCTCCGGGACTGTGACATTGTAAGGGGTGGAGTCACCATGTGACATCAACCGATGACCCCGCCCCTTGTCCCTATATAAGTCGCCGCGCAGCGCGCCCCTGGCATTGCTGCCGGAGAGAGTGTCGAGTCAACATCTCCAGGAGAAGAAGAAGAAAAAGAATGGAAGGCGGCGGCGGCGACGGCGACAGAAGACCGAAGAGGGGGACAAGACCCCCGAAGTCGGAAGAAGAGGGCGGCGGCGAGGAAGAAAGCCGGGCTCCTCCGCTAATAAAAGAGCTAGAAGAAGATAGCGGAGGAGTCCGGCGAGAAGACCCCCGAAGACGGAAGACCCACGGAGCTGTGCAATAAACTATTTTATCTTGTGTGTTGTGTTTTTTTTGTACTTAATTTTACAGGTGAATGGGTAGGGGTACATTGTACCCCATACTCATTCACATAGGGTGGGGGGCCGGTATCTGGGGCCCCCTTATTAAAGGGGGCTCCCGGATTCCGATAAGCCCTCCGCCCGCAGACCCCGACAACCAACGGCCAGGGTTGTCGGGAAGAGGCCCTTGTCCTCATCAACATGGGGACAAGGTGCTTTGGGGTGGCACCCCCCCATGTTGATGGCACGCAGCCTGGTACGGCTCAGGAGGGGCGCCTGCTTGTCCCCACCCCCTTTCCTGGCCAGCCGGGTAGCGTGCTCGGATAAGGGTCTGGTATGGATCTGGGGGGGACCCCCACACCGTTTTTTCGGCGTAGGGGGTTCCCCTTGGAATCAATACCAGACCTAAGGGCCTGGTATGCTCTCGGAGGGGGAACCCACGCCAAATTTCTGAAAAAAATTTGGCGTGAGTTCCCCCTTCAGAGCTAATAATTCTGTCAAAGTCGCCTCTGTACATACAGAGATCCGACGTGGAGGCGACCTCCATTGAAATCAATGGGTACAAGTCGTCTACAAGTCGGATTGAAGTAGTACAGGAACTTCTTTTTGAAGTCGGAGCGACTTCAGTAGCGTGCATTAAGACGGCTCTCATTCACTTACATTGATTTTTAAATGTTGTCTGACCTGAGGCGACTAGGGGCGACCTGAAGTCGGATCTGAGTCACCCCTGTGTGAACCGAGCCTAATGCAGGAACTCATGAAAATTGGCACAAAGTGTATCAAGGAGAACTTTTTTTTTAAATAGACAATTTTTTTCATTGAGTGTTTACAGTATGTATATGTTTTATTATATAACAAATAAGGTATGAAAAAAGTTCAAAAGGAGGTGAAAGACATTGAAATAACATTAGCACAGACTTCCCGTCAGTTGAAGGATAAAGCACATACTCCATAATAAACACATTGGTCTTTTGCAGCTCATATCCTTAGATGCATCACATTTATATATCTGCAGGAGATCCATACAAAAAGTATTCTAATGAACTCATCCAAGTATTCGTTATCATATCGAGCTATTCAATAGCCCTTTATATTGTCTTTTGTAAGGTCGACAAGAGAAGCAATACAATCATTAAAATAATATATTAGCAAAACAAACGACAGAAAATATAGTTGTGCTCAAAAGTTTGCATACCCTGGCAGAAATTGTGACATTTTGGCATTTATATTGAAAATGTGACTAGTCATGCCAAAAAACTGTCTTTTATTCAAGTATAGTGATCACATGAAGCCATTTATTATCACGTCATTTTTTGGATCCTTTTAAAATCAGAATGATAACAGAAATCATGAAAAGTATAAAAAGTTTACATACCCTGGAATGTTTGGCCTTGGTACAGACACAGAAGGTGGCACACAGATTAAAATGGCAATTAAAGGTTAATTTCCCACATTTGTGGCTTTTTAAATCGCAATTAGTGTCTAGGTATAAATAGTCAATGTGATGGATTCTGGGTACCCCGGCTGGGCATCTCCAGCAAACCTGTGTCTTCTGTTCTGCAAACGCACCCGCAGCTGGCAGACCGTCCCTTAACCCCCCCCTCCCCCCCAATCACGAGGCAAACCACACAGATGTTGAGGGTTAAACATGCAGAGCATAAAACAGTTTATTAAGTACAAAACATACACCTTAAAACACAGTTAGGAACACTCCCCTTAGCCTTGATATAGAGGGGGTAGAGGACAAGGAAGAACCAATGGAAACTCAACACTTGTACATTCAAACAGAAACTACAGTTGAAACATATAAAGGGATTATGATAAGCTGGCAGCCCCTCCTTACACATCCCCCACTGGGATGTGTCTCCATACCTTTTGTCTATGTGCCATGAAATAACATACTTAAACACAATAACAAGAATCGGTTTACATGGTACTTTTTCGAGCCAGGGATTGACCCAGGCTCTGTTTTTGTAACTCTGTTACCCCTTGTGAAAAAGCAATAAAGAGAATAAAAAAAAAAAAAAAACACAATAACAAGAGGGGGTGGTGGGATGCAGCTGATATAGGGACCTTCATTACATTATCCCAACACCATTTTGTCCCCAAGTCTCGTAGACCCACGCTTTGGGCATGCCACCATCTTGTATATGCCTTTATCAGCTAAAAGTACATTGTTTGTGGAATAAAAGTATTTAGTTAGCCCAGCCGGACCAATAGGTTTAAGTAGCCAGAAACAACTCTACAAGCCCGGCCACAGATACCGCGTTCCGGTGAACAGGCGACGGCAGACACAAATGTCTGGAAGTGGCGTCTTCTCCTGGTGGTGGGAGAGGGCAAATAGTCCTCCAAATCTCAGATTCTGTGCTGGGCAATAGACTGTCGGTAGGAGGCCAGCCCACAGCCCCCGTCAAAACACACAGTGACAATGGGTTCTGTGACAGTCAATGAGTTTGTTAGCTCTCACATGGATGCAATAAGCAGGCTAGATACTAAGCCATGGGGAGCAGAAAACGACCAAAAGATCTGCATAACAAGGTAATGGAACTTTACAAAGATGAAAAAGGATATAAAAATAAATCCAAAGCCTTGAATATGCCTGTCAGTACTGTTCAATCATTTAATAAAAAGTGGAAAATTTGGGGATATCTTGATACCGAGCCAAGGTAGATCAAGAAAGATTTCAGCCACAACTGCCACAGGAATTATTCGGGATAGAAATAAAAACCCACTGGTAACCTCAGGAGCAGTGTTGCCCTCAAAAGTGTTAGTAAAAATAGCCTTGACCGGTTTGGCTTGGAACTGCACATGCACAGTTCCGGAGCTTGCTGAGCTGAGCCAAGCTGAGCAAGCCCCAGCTGATCCTGTATTTGGCCGGCGGGGGGCGGATTTCACAAAGACTGTGCGATGCGCTATACTGGCGAGACGAGTGATGTACTGGCACAGGCCACCAGGCACGCCAGCATTTAAAATCGGTAACTACAAGCACTGGAGCAGAAGGCTGAGCAGCATGTGGAACGGAGGAGCACTGCATCCAGGCAATCCAGATTCCAGAGTCCACAGGGAGTCAGGAATGAAGTGACAGCCCAGCTGACAGTGACAGCAGGTGCTGGTGGCAGGCCGCAGGGGGTGTTGGAGGCAGGTGGTGATGGAGGCAGGGGTTGTTGGTGGCAGGGGTTGTTGGTGGCAGGGGGTGATGGTGGCAGGGGGTGTTGGAGGCAGGGGACGATGGAGGCAGGGGATGATGGTGGCAGGGGGGGATGGTGGCAGGGGGTGATGGAGGCAGGGGGTGATGGAGGCAGCAGGGGGTGTTGCTGGCAGAGGAGGGTGGTGGCAGGGGGGTGGTGGCAGGGCGTGATGGAGGCACGGGGTGGCAGGGGGTGATGTGGGCACGGGGTGATGGAGGCATGGGGTGTTGGAGGCATGGGGTGATGGCTCTCCATCTTTTTATATCCGTTTCCATCTTTATAAATTTCCATTACTTTGTTACACAGGTCTTTTGACTGTTCTTTTCTACCTCCTCATGGCTTAGTGTCTAGCCTGCTTAGGACATCCAAGTGAGAGCTAACAAACTCATTGACTGTTTATACACAGACACTAATTGTGATAAAAAAAATCCACAAATGTGGGAAATTAACCTTAAAATTGCCATTTTAACCTGTGCATGTCACCTTCTGTGTCTGTACCAAAGCCAAACATTCCAGGGTATGTAAACTTTTTATGAGGGCCATTTGGGTGATTTCTGTTATCATTATGATTTATGTGATAATAAATGGCTTCATGTGATCACTAGCCTAAAATAAAAGATTGCTTTTTTTACATAATCAGTCATATTTTCAATATTAATGCCAAAATTTCACTATTTCTGCCAGGGTATGCAAACTTTTGAGCACAACTGTACATAGAGATATAGGGTATGTGACTACAAAGCGATGAGAGTCACATAGTATGTTTTTGAGCAAGAAATTTCAGAGTGTGGTGACTCTCTTGGAATATATATATAATTGGCAATTGGCCCTGTTGGTGTATATACAGTATATATTTGACACTTGGCCCTGTTGGTGTATATACAGTATATATTTGGCACATGGCCTTGTTGGTGTATATATTTGTTACTTGGCCCCCTTGGTGTCTATACAAGATATATTTGGTACATGGCCCTGTTGGTGTATATACAGTATATATTTGGCACTTGTCCTTGTTGGTGTACATACAGTATATATTTGGCACTTGGCCCTGTTGGTGTATATGCAGTATATATTTGGCACTTGGCCCTGTTGGTGTATATATTTGCCAATTGGCCCTGTTGGTGTATATACAGAATATATTTGGCAATTGGCCCTGTTGGTGTATATACAGTATATATTTGGCAATTGGCCCTGTTGGTGTATATGCAGTATATATTTGGCACTTGGCCCTGTTGGTGTATATATTTGGCAATTGGCCCTGTTGGTGTATATACAGTATATATTTGGCAATTGGCCCTGTTGGTGTATATACAGTATATATTTGGCAATTGGCCCTGTTGTTGTATATACAGTATATATTTGGCACGTATCCTTGTTGGTGTATATACAGTATATATTTGGCACTTGGCCCTGTTGTTGTATATACAGTATATATTTGGCACGTGTCCTTGTTGGTGTATATACAGTATATATTTGGCACTTGGCCCTGTTGGTGTATATACAGTATATATTTGGTACATGGCCCTGTTGGTGTATATACAGTATATATTTGGCACTTGGCCCTGTTGGTGTATATACAGAATATATTTGGTACATGGCCCTGTTGGTGTATATACAGTATATATTCGGCAATTGGCCCTGTTGGTGGAACTTACGGTGGAAAAGTGGGACTCTTGAGTGTGGCAGTAATCATTTATTTGGGTTTTCTGCTGTCTTTGTCCTTCAGCGCTTTATGCCCAGTACTATACTTATGTGGGTTACACATTTATAATGTAAGTAGTAAGATTTTGTCACATAAGTCAATGTTTTCATACATAGGACTTTTGTTTTATATGTAAGGCTGCATTTTATCCACAGCTCCACACCCAACCCTTTATTAAAAACGCATCTCCTTTCATAAGATTTTCCTTCTTTAAAGTTCAGACAATACACAAGTCAGTTATGCATTAAAATAACATTACAGAACAACTGAGCACAAACAAAAATCAAAGTGCGGAGCTAAAAAAAGAATTCAAAAATACACATTAAAAAAACAAACTCTGCATAAAACTTTTGTATGTGTATGGTTCTGTTAAGCAGCTGTGGTCTATCTAGTTTTTTGTTCACTTCCATATTACTTGGTAAAAATTCATGTAAATGCCAAAAATAAACTCAGTAGGAGTTTGCCCGAAAGGTGCACTTTAGGGCACCTTAAATTAACCTTAATGTACTGTAGCCTTCTTGCATTGCCTGGGGGTTTACCTGGGGCAAGAAAATGCATATTAAAATACACTTCAGTGTCATTCCTTTTCACACCTTCCAGATCATTACGATCTCAAAATCCACTTTTATTTTACAGCACCTATTTATTTGTCGTACTATCTATTGACACTTCATTTACCCACTTATCGCTACTTATTAGGAATCACTTCTTTAACATGAAATTATTCAAAGAGGATACAGAAAATGGAGATACTACTGATTTACTTTATACATAATTTATAAGGCACATCTGTCAGATCTAAAATAAATGCATAGCTACTTCTGGTTAAGGAAGGAATATATGGAAGGGATGGGTCTGCAGAAGAACACATAGCAGGTAATTATGTGATATTTTTGACTTGAGAATACATTTAGGTGAAATCTTTACTTTTCACAAAGTGATGGGATTTAACCACTTCAGCCCCGGAAGGATTTACCCCCTTTCCTGAGCGGGACATTTTTTGCGATACGGCACTGCACCGATTTAACTGACAATTGCACGGTCGTTGAACCCCACAAACAGTGCTTTCTTTTGGTGGTATTTGATCGCCTCTGCGGTTTTTATTTTTTGTGCTATAAAGAAAAAAAAGAGCATTACATTTTGAAATAAACACAATATTTTTTACTATAATAAATATCCCCAAATTAAAAAAAGAAAAAAAAGTCTTCCTCAGTTTAGGCTGATATATATTCTTCTACATATTTTTTGGTAAAACAAATTGCAATAAGCGTATATTTATTGGTTTGCACAAATGTAATAGCATCTACAAAATAGGGGATATATTTATGGCATTTTTATTATTTTTTTATTTATTTTTTACTAGTAATGGTGGCAATCTGCGATTTTTATCGGGACTGCGACATTGCGGCGGACAGATCAGACACTTTTGACACTTTTTTGTGACCATTGAAATTTGTACAGTGATCAGAGCTAAAAATAACCACTGATTACTAAATGTCACTGGCAGGGAAGGGGTTAAATGTGTTCCCTCTGAGTGTTCTAACTGTAGGGGGATTGTGGCCACCAGTACTGTGGCAGCCCTATACCCCTTAAAGTGGCTGCAGTACAGCTACGGCGATCCGCGCAGGGGAGTCATTCTGCTGTCATCAAGCGGCGGTGGGCGGTCAGCAAGCGGTTAAAGTAACACTAAACAATATCTTTATTCTCCAAAGAATTATCCATACACATCCATTACTTAAAGTGATTGTAAACAATCGCTTTGTAGAAACAACCCATTTACTTTAAAATCGAAATGAAAGGCAAAACATTTGTGTGTGTGTAGATAAAAAAAAAAAAAAAATGATAAATATATTTTTTCCCTGTCTTATAAGTGATCATATTCCCTCTGTTCTCAGCTGCATAAGAGTTAGGGAGAGGAGAAGCAACAGCACACTGATCTTCCCAGTTAAAGGCTGTGCAAGGGGGGTGTCAGAACAAGCTCGATCATTGGAGGAGAGCAGGTTGAGTTCCCAGCATTGCTAGAACTTCTTAGTGTGGTCAGTTTTTAATAGGAGAGGAGAAGGACTGTCAGAAACACCAGGGATTTCACACAAAGGAAGCAATACAAAGAGAAAAGTATACTTTTTTCATACAAGTACATGGTACAGCAGGTACATATCAGGTATATGAAATGTTGTGGTAACAAACACTTTAAAGTTGAATTGCAGGAATTCAGCCACTTTGTAAAAAGTGAAGATACACTATGAGTTATATCCAAGGAGGTGTATGGCATCTCCTGAACTTATATCTATTATTTATATCTGACAGGTTTATGGCTCAGCTGGAGCACACTCTCACACTCCATGAAAGAGACGCTGTGAAAGAGAGACACACAGAGAAGCTATGCTCACATAATACAAAGGCTATGAATGGGCAGGGGAGGGGAAGGCATAGCAGCTGCACCAACTCTAATGTTGAAGATGCTTAGAACTGAAGCATCACCGTAGGGCTCATGGAAATACAGTGATGACCATCTTTCGGGAGTACAATCAATCTGTCAGATGTAAATAATAGAGATAAGCCCAGGAGATGTCATGGACCTCCTTTGACTTAACTCATAGTGAACCTGCACTGTTTACAAATAAGCTGAATTCCTGCAATTTATTACAGGTACTTAAATAATGCCGTCAATTTAAGCAGCACTTTACATATACATTGTACATTCACATTAGTCCCTGCCCTCAAGGAGCTTACAATCTAAGGTCCCTAACTCACATTCACACATATACATACTAGAGCCAAATTAGACCGGAGCCAAATAACTTCCCAGCAGTAGTGTGGGCAGAAACCAGTGCACCCAGAGGAAATCCTCACAGGCATAGAGAGAACATGCAAACTCCATGCAAGTAGTACCATAGTTGGGATTTAACCAATTCCATATTGGGCACTTTCACACCCTACCTGCCCAGGCCAATTTTCAGCGTTCTGCACTGTCACAATTTGACAATTGCCCGGTCATGCAACACTGTACCCAAATTTATTTTTTATAATTTTTTTCACACAAATAGAGCTTTCTTTTGGTGGTATTTAATCACCACTGGGTTTTTTTTTTTTTTTATAAAAAAAAAACGACCCCCCCCTCCCCCCGAAAAACGTGAAAGAAACGTTTTTCTCAGTTTCTGTCAAAAAATGTTGTAAATAAGTAATTTTTCTCCTTCACTGGTGTGCGCTGATGAGGCAGCACTGATGGGCACTGATAGGCGGAACTGATGGGCGACACTGATGAGCAGGCACCGATGGGCACTGAAAGGCATCACTGACTGGCATCACTGATGGGCACATATTGACATCACTGATGGGCAGAAATTGGCATCGCCGATGGGCACTGTTGGGGCTGCATTGATGATCAGTAGGAACACCCCCTGGTTCGGTTCGCACCAGAACCTGCAAACGGACTGAAAATTTGAGTGAACTTTAGAACCCCATTAAAGTGGGACTCGAATGTTCGAAATCAAAAGTGCTAATTTTAAAGGCTAATATGCAAGATATTGTCCTAAAAAGGGTTTGAGGACCTGGCTCCTGCCCCAGAGGACATGGATCAATGCAAAAAAAAGTTTGAAAAAAGGCAGTTTTTTCGGGAGCACTGATTTTAATGATGCTTAAATTGAAAAAAAAAGTGAAATATTGCTTTAACCACTTCCCGACCGCCGCACGACGATGCACGTCGACAGAATGGCACGGGCAGGCATATTGGCGTACATGTACGTCCCTGCCTTCCCGCGGGTCGGGGGCCCGATCAGGCCCCCGCCCGGTGCCCGCGGCGGTCGGTATTCGTTCGGGAGCGATCCCGGACGAGGGGACGGCCATTCATTCATGGCCACCCCCTCGCGATCGCTCCCGACGAATGAAAATGCTCCGTGACATCACTTCCTCTCCTGTAATGTAAACACAGGAGAGGAAGTGATGTAATCTCTCCTCCGTGTCGGTATTTTTCGTTCCGATACCGAGGAGAGGGGATCGGTGAGTTGCACCAACACGACACTACACAGTAGAACATGCCAGGCACACTCACACCCCCCCGATCACCCCCCCAATTACCCCTGCCCCCCAGTCACAGTGACACCAATGTCATTTTTTATTTTTTTTGCATTGGTGTCATTTGTGACTGTAATAACTGTTAGGGCAGTTAGGGTTAGCCCCCTTTAGTTCTAATGTACCCCCCTAACCCCCCCAATAAAGGTTTAACCCCGTGATCACCCCCCGTCGCCAGTGTCACTAAGGCTGGGTTCACATTGCAGCGGTTTATGAGAACGAATGTGATTCGCACCGCACTGCAGTGCAAATCACATACGATCTCTGTGCGATTCGAGTTCAGCCATTCGCCGCACCCGCCGCACCCGCCGCAAATTCGCACGGGACCCTTTTTTTGGTCTGCAGCAGAATCGGATCGCATGGGTGTTCACACCATGCGATCCGAGTTTGCAGATCGCACTGCGATATGCGAACTGATCTGGGGGTGTCATTAACATTTCACTGACACTCCCAGCAGTTCGCAAAGGGCAGTGTGAACTGCCGCCGGGAGGCATGCGATGCGGGAACCCGCCGCGGATTCGTGGCGTTCCCGCATCACTCCAGTGTGAACCCAGCCTAATAAGCGATCGTTTTTCTGATCGCTGTATTAGTGTCACAGGTGACGCTAGTTAGGCAGGTAGGTATTTAGGTTCGCCGCAGCTTTTTATAGCGCCAGGGACCCCCATATACTACCGCATAAAGCCCCCTGATTGCCCCCTAGTTAACCCTTTCACCAGTGATCACCATATAACTGTTACAGGTGACGCTGGTTGGTTAGTTATTTTTTTATAGTTTCAGGGCACCCGCCATTTATTACCTAATAAAGGTTTAACCCCCTGATCACCCAGCGGGTGTCATTTGTGACTGTAATAACTGTTAGGGCAGTTAGGGTTAGCCCCCTTTAGTTCTAAGGTACCCCCCTAACCCCCCCAATAAAGGTTTAACCCCGTGATCACCCCCCGTCGCCAGTGTCACTAAGGCTGGGTTCACATTGCAGCGGTTTATGAGAACGGATGTGATTCGCACCGCACTGCAGTGCAAATCACATCCGATCTCTGTGCGATTCGAGTTCAGCCATACAGATAGTATGGCTGAATTCGTGTCGCACCCGCCGCAAACTCGCACGGGACCCTTTTTTTGGTCCGCAGCAGAATCGGATCGCATGGGTGTTCACACCATGCGATCCGAGTTTGCAGATCGCACTGCGATATGTGAACTGATCTGGGGGTGTCATTAACATTTCACTGACCCTCCCAGCAGTTCGCATAGGGCAGTGTGAACTGCCGCCGGGAGGCATGCGATGCGGGAACCCGCCGCGCATTCTTGGCGTTCCCGCATCGCTCCAGTGTGAACCCAGCCTAATAAGCGATCATTTTTCTGATCGCTGTATTAGTGTCACAGGTGACGCTAGTTAGGCAGGTAGGTATTTAGGTTCGCCGCAGCTTTTTATAGCGCCAGGGACCCCCATATACTACCGCATAAAGCCCCCTGATTGCCCCCTAGTTAACCCTTTCACCAGTGATCACCATATAACTGTTACAGGTGACGCTGGTTGGTTAGTTATTTTTTTATAGTTTCAGGGCACCCGCCATTTATTACCTAGTCTCACTAGTGTACCCCTAAATTTAGGGGTGTCTACTTTCCAAAATGGGGTCATTTGGGGGGGGGTTTGTGCCATCTTGGCATTTTATGGCCTTCAAAACTGTAACGCCCTTAGAAAGCCTGAAGGCGGTGCTTGGTTTTCGGGGCCCCGTACGCGGCTAGGCTCCCAAAAAGTCCCACATATGTGGTATCTCCGTACTCAGGAGAAGCAGCAGAATTTATTTTGGGGTGTCATTTCACATATGCCCATGGCATGCGTGAGCAATATATCATTTAGTGACAACTTTGTGAAAAAAAAAAAAAAAAAAGTTTGTAATTTTCCCGCAACTTGTGGCAAAATATAAAATATTCCATGGACTCAACATGCCTCTCAGCAAATAGCTTGGGGTGTCTACTTTCTAAAATGGGGTCATTTGTGGGGGTTTTGTGCCATCTTGGCATTTTATAGCCTTCAAAACTGTAATCGGTAGTGAGAAGTGAAGTCAAATATTTACGCCCTTAGAAAACCTGAAGGCGGTTCTTGGTTTTCGGGGCCCCGTACGCGGCTAGGCTCCCAAAATATCCCACACATGTGGTATCCCCGTACTCAGGAGAAGCAGCAGAATTTATTTTGGGGTGTCATTTCACATATGCCCATAGCATGTGTGAGCAATATATCATTTAGTGACAACTTTGTGAAAAAAAAATAAAAAAAAATTAAAGTTTGTAATTTTTCCGCAACTTGTGGCAAAATATAAAATATTCCATGGACTCAACATGCCTCTCAGCAAATAGCTTGGGGTGTCTACTTTCTAAAATGGGGTCATTTGTGGGGGTTTTGTGCCATCTTGGCATTTTATGGCCTTCAAAACTGTAATAGGTAGTGAGAAGTGAAATCAAAAATTTACGCCCTTAGAAAGCCTGAAGGCGGTGCTTGGTTTTCGGGGCCCCGTACGCGGCTAGGCTCCCAAAAAGTCCCACATATGTGGTATCCCCGTACTCAGGAGAAGCAGCAGAATTTATTTTGAGGTGTCATTTCACATATGCCCATAGCATGCGTGAGCAATATATCATTTAGTGACAACTTTGTGTAAAAAAAAAATAAAAAATTTTTTTTTGTCATTATTCAATCGCTTGAGGCAAAAAAATAAAATATTCAATGGGCTCAACATGCCACTTATCAATTTCCTTAGGGGGTCTACTTTCCAAAATGGGGTCATTTGGGGGGGGTTTTGTACTGCCCTGCCATTTTAGCACCTCAAGAAATGAGATAGGCAGTCGTAAACTAAAAGCTGCGTAAATTCCAGAAAACGTACCTTAGTTTGTAGATGTGACAACTTTTGCGCAAACCAATAAATATACAATTATTGACTTTTTTTTTACCAAAGACATGTGGCTGAATACATTTTGGCCTAAATGTATGACTAAAATTGAGTTTATTGGATTTTTCTAATAACAAAAAGTAGAAAATATCATTTTTTTTCAAAATTTGCGGTCTTTTTACGTTTATATCGCAAAAAATAAAAATCGCAGAGGCAATCAAATACCATCAAAAGAAAGCTCTATTTGTGGGAAGAAAAGGACGCAAATTTTGTTTGGGTACAACATTGCATGACCGCGCAATTACCAGTTAAAGCAGCGCAGTGCCAAAGTGTAAAAAGACCTCTGGTCATTTACCAGCAAAATGGTCCGGTCTGAAAGTGGTTAAATATTGTGCATGGGGATGTGTCTATAGTATGCCTGTGAAGTGGCATGTGTTTCCCTTGTTTAGAACAGTCCCTGCACAAAATGACATTTAACGGAAATAAAGTCATTTAAAACTGCTTGCGGTTTTAATTTAATGTCTGGTTCCAGCAATATGGATGAAAATCATTGAGAAAAATGGCATAGATAGCCCCCCCCCCCCCCGCCCATAACCAGCCCCTTTGGGTCTTGTACGGATATTAAGGGGAACCCCGTACCCAAATTAAAAAAAGGAAAGGTGTGGGGCCCCTAGGCCCTATATACTCAGAACAGCACTATACAGGCGGTGCAAACAAGACAGGGACTGTGTAGGTTTGTTGTGTTAAGTAGAATCTGTTTGTAAGTTTGAACTGGTACATTTTTAAAGTGTAGCTCCAGTCAAAAAATCTATTTTTAAGCTTTTTGGAAAACATAGGGAAGGGTTATCACCCCTGTATAATTTTTTTGCCATCCATCTTTTTCCATCTCACTTCCTGTTGTCTCCTTCCATTTGCAAGTAGGAGATATTTGTAAGTTGGATGTTTGAAGGTAGGGGCCTGCCCTATATGCTCTGCAGAAATTTGGACCTAAGGTGTTGGTGTTGCCACAACACTGTAAGCCCTCAAAGTGACTCTTGGTGGGCGCTGGAACGCCCTGCTGTGAACTATTATTTCAAAAATGGTAATTACATGCCATTGTTGAACAGTGGTAGAAAAATTGGGCCTTTGGTGGTTGTGGTGGTGGTGCTGGTGCCACAACACTAAGTCCTCACAGTTACTCCCGGTGGGCGCTGGAAAGGGCCCTGCTGTGAAATATTATATCAAGAATTCCACGCAGCGTATGCTCCAACAGGTGGACAAGAGGTACAGTGTCACTGATGCATGCACTGTCACTGCTCACCATCCTCATGGCCTACTCAAATGGTGACAGGACAGTGCATGCATCCCTGATCATGGCCCACTGGCGTGGGGAAAAAAAACAAGCTCCCCTGACCCTGTCCTGGTGCCATAGTAGCACAGGTACTCATTGATGGCCCTCTGCTGCGTGTGCAGCCGCTGCAGCATGGCCAACATTGAGTTCCACCTGGTGGGCATGTCACAGATTAGGTGGTTGTTGGGCAGGTTCAATTCCTTTTGAAGCTCAGCCAGCCAAGCACTGGCATTATATGACCGGTGGAAATGGACACAGACTTTCCTTGCCTGTCTCAGGACATCCTGTAAACCCGATACCTGCCCAAGAACCACTGCACCACCAAGTTAAGGACGTGAGCCAGACAGGGCACATGGATCAGTTGTCCCTGTCGGAGGGAAGAGAGCAGGTTGGTGCCATTGTCGCAAACCACCATTCCTGTGCTTAAGCTGGCATGGCGTCAACCACCTCTCAGCCTGCCCCTGCAGAGCTGACAGAATATCTGCCCCAGTGTGGATCCTGTACCCCAAGCACACCAGAGCAAGCACGGCATGATATCTTTTTGCCTGTGTACTTGCGTAGCCCCTTGAATGCCTACGGAGCACCGCTGGTTCCTAGGACAAAGCACAGGAAGAGGCCATGTTGGAAGAAGAAGAGGAGGGGGTGGAGAAGAGAGGTGTGTCACAACCAGTAGTAGCATTTTGGAGGCGTGGTGGTGGAACAACCTCCAACACTACTGCACCTTGTCCTGCATCCTTCCCAGCTGCCAGAAGAGTCACCCAATGTGCAGTGAAAGATAGCTAACATCCCTGTCCATGCCTGTTGGACCATGAGTCAACGGTAATATGACATTGTCTTCCACATGCCGGTAGAGAGCCGGAATCGCCTTCCGTGAGAAAAAGTGGCGTTTGGCATTAGTCAGAGAAACAGCCAAGAGGCCCATGGTAACTCTTGAGGAACTGCAGAGATCCACAGCTCAGTTGAAAGAATCTCTCTACAGGACAACTATTAGTCGTGCACTCCACAAATCTGGCCTTAATGGAAGAGTGTCAAGAAGAAACCATTGTTGAAAGAAAGCCATAAGAAGTCCCATTTGCAGTTTGCGAGAAGCCATGTGGGGGACACAGCAAACATGTGGAAGAAGGTGCTCTGGTCAGATGAGACCAAAATTTAACTTTGTATGTGTAGCGGAAAACTAAAACTGCACATCACCCTGAACACACCATCCCCACCGTGAAACAAGGTGGTGGCAGCATTATGCTGTGGGATACTTTTCTTCAGCAGGGACAGGGAAGCTGGTCAGAGTTGATGGGAAGGTGGATGGAGCCAAATACAGGGCAATCTTAGAAGAAAACCTGTTAAGCCCCATACACACTATCATATTTTCCGCTGATTTTTTCCTTCAGATTTACCAAAACCATGTATTAGAAGGTCCTGCCTGATTGCATACACATTGAAACTCCTAAGGTTTGACCTCATATTATATGGTTTTGGTAAATCTGAAGGAAAAAATCATTTGAAAATCTGATAGTGTATATGGGGCTTTAGAGTCTGCAAAAGACTTGAGACTGGGGTGGAGTTTCACCTTCCAGCAGGACAAGGACCCTAAACATACAGCCAGAGCTACAATGGAATGGTTTCGATCAAAGCATGTTCATGTGTTAGAATGGCCCAGTCAAAGTCCAGACCTAAATCCCATTGCAAATCTGTGGCAAGTCTTGAACATTACCGTTCACAGATGCTCTCCATCCAATCTGGCAGAGCTTGAGCTATTTTGCAAATAATGGGAAAAAATGTTACTCTCTAGATGTGCAAAGCTGGTAGAGACATCCCCAAAAATAGCTGCAGCTGTAATTGCAGAGAAAGGAGGTTCTACAAAGTATTGACTCAGGGGGGCTGAATACAAACGCACGCCACACTTTTCACTTTATTTATTTGTAAAAAATGCTGAAAACAATTTATAATTTTCCTTCCACTTCACAACTATGTGCTGGTCAATCACATAAAATCCCAATATTATACGTTTACATTTTTTTGTTATAACATGACAAAATGAGGAAATTTCAAGGGGTGTGAATACTTTTGCAAGGCACTGTATTCACCATATTAAACTTTAATGTCCCTGTTTTTTTCCCCACAGAATTGTTTCTTTCTGTGTTTTTTTTTTTTTTTTACTTCCATTAAAGGCAAGGGAGGATGGCTATGTTCCTACCTATAGTGGGACCAGGGAGAATTAACGTATCCCCTCTCTAAGCCCTTTTACACACGGTCGGAGATTCCGACAACCAAATCCGTCGGATTTTGTCTGTCGGATTTTGTCTGTCGGATTTTGTCCGACGGATTTTGTCCGACGGATTTTGTCCGAAACTGTTGTATACACACGGTCGGACAAAGTTGTCGGAAAATCCGACGTGATGACGTTATTTAGTTACGACGGGACTATGTTCAGGCTAGTAGCCAATAGCTTTGGTGTAGGAATTTGATCTGAGCATGCATGGCACTTTGTCCAATCGGAAATCTCTACACATGATCGGAGTATGTCCGATCGGAGCATTTTGTCGGAAAATATTTCCGGCAAGTTGGAAAAGTTGGTCCGACGGATATTCCGACGGAAACAGTCCGATGCATACCACACACAGTTGGAATATCCGACAAAACACTCCGATCGGACACATTCCGACGGAATCTCCGACCGCGTGTACAAGGGCTAACAGGAAATCAGATCACGGCAGCAAAATAAATAAATACATTTGAATTAAATTTGGGGGAGTCTGAGTGCAAAAGAGTGTACTTTGAGTTAAGAATACATACATGAATAGCATTTTTCCATTTTAAACCAGAGTTTACTGTCACCTTCCAATATATGTATTAGCAAGGTAATGAAAATAATGGTCTCAGTGATTTCATGTTTTGAATTTAAAATTGAAATACCTTCTTTGGAATTTTAAACTGAAATATAATGACTGTAATGCATGTGGTGTATAAAGTACAAAAAAGCTAAATATTTTTCAAAAAGAATTTGAAGGACATCTGTTTTAGGCTGAAAATGAGAAAAATAAGCGTTGCGTTCATATATTTAAAAAATGAAGGGTAGGCTTCCAAGGACAACAAGCAACATTAGGTACACAAATAAAAACCCAATTTTGTTAATTTCTATATTCCTTCAAAAATCATACAATAATTTGTATTTCAGCTGGTGAAACTGCAGAAAGAAGAAAGTAGAAATATAAAAGACACTATGGAAAACATTAACACGTAATTAACAATTTACTCACAGGACACTTATACCCCCTTCCTGCCCAGGCCAATTTTCAACTTTCAGCGCTCTCACACTTTGAATGACAATTGCACGACTGTGCAACACTGTACCTATATGACATTTTTTATCATTTTTTTTTCACACAAATAGAGCTTTCTTTTGGTAGTATTTACTCAGCACTGATTTTTTCTAAACAAACAAAAAAAAATTGTTTATAAAATTTTGCAAACAGGTAATTTTTCTCCTTCACTGATGTGCGCTGATGAGGTGGCATTGATGGGCACCGATGAGTTGCACTGATGGGCACTGATAAAGCGACACTGATAGGTGGCACTGATGGACATAGATGGGTTGCACTGATGGGCACTGATGAGGTGCCACTGGTGAGCAATGATCAGGAGGCACTGATGAGGCTGCACTGGTGGGTGGCAATGATGGGCACTGATAGGCAGAACGGAGAGGTGGCACTGATAGGTTGCACTGATGGGCACTATTAGGCGGTACTGATGGGCACTGATAGGCATAGGTAGGCGGCACTGATAGGCAGCCCTGATGATGAATAAGGTAAAAATACTAATGCACAAACCACAAATATATATCAAGAGTGAGTGGCTGCCAACATGAAAACGTGTTCCCACACAGTGCTAAATAAATAATAAATAAATGTGGCGCTTACTCAATATAACAATCCAATAAATTTGTGCAGATGAATAATTGATGTGACGTTTCTTCAAACACAATAAAAAGTGCAATACATTCCAAAGTGACAATGTAATAAAAATATTGGATAAAGTCATCTGATCTGTGACGCAACGTGTCAGGAGGAGCCGGATGACGTCACTTCTGGTTGCGGCCGCATTTGGAAGTTTCCATTGTATGTGAAGCTGATTACTGCAATTTTAAATGTAAGTTTGCTGCTGTTTAAATAAAATACCTTTATTGGATTACTGCACCATGGAGACTTCTTTATATTGTATTGATGGCAATAGTGAGGCTGCATTGATGGCAATGGAAGGCTGCTGCATTGATGCCAATAGTGAGGCTGCTGCATTGATGGCAATGTCAAGGCTGCTGCATTGTTGGCACTTGTGAGGCTGCAGATGAGCATTGATCAGGCTGCATTGAAGGCAATGGTGAGGCTGCTGCATTGATGACAATGGTGAGGCTGCTGCATTGATGGCAATAGTGAGGCTGCTGCATTGATGGCAATAGTGAGGCTGCATTGATGGCAATAGTGAGGCTGCTGCATTGATGGCAATAGTGAGGCTGCATTGATGGCAATAGTGAGGCTGCATTGATGGCAATGGAAGGCTGCTGCATTGTTGGCAATAGTGAGGCTGCTGCATTGATGGCAATGGCGAGACTGCTACATTGATGGCAATGGCGAGGCTTTTGCATTGATGTGGACTGATGAGGCTACATTGTTGGCACTTGTGAGGCTGCAGATGGGCATTGATCAGGCTGCATTGATGGCAATGGTGAGTCAGCAGATGGGCACTGACCTTTATTTTGCTTCAAAGTTCCTTATTTAGAATTTAAGTTTAATTAAGTTTAATTTAATTTAATTTCGTTTTTTTACTGAAATTTGCCTCTTAAAATGAATGTGCTTGTTATACACTGATACATATGTGCGTCCTTGCACACACTTGTTTTCCTCTGTGCAAGGACAGAGTGAGATACAATGTATCTCTCTCCTCCATTCACAGAAAAAGAAAACACGGGGGCAGGCTCCACAGTGACTGATCACTGTGATAGCCAATCAGAGGCTATCACCATGATCAGGTGACCCGGAATCTGGAGTTCCAGGGTCTAGATAGTTAGTACGGGGCTCACAGTGAGACCCCGGTCTCCGTGCTGGGAGCACACTGTGTGAGGTGCGCTCCCAGCACAAGGGAATGTACGCAAGTATGCGGCTCCGCGTTAGAAAGCCCAGTGCAGTGGGGCCGCATATTTGTGTGATGTTGGCGTGAATGGGTTAGACAGAAAGTTCAGCTGGGCTTTAAGGCTTGTGACAGACTGCAGCACATTGATGTTTCCTTTATCATTCAAAGCGTTATAGATATTTTGTGATTGGATAACCAAGAAAATAAATGCCTTTCTTCAATCTGGTTGTCAATTTCATTTTAGTTTATTATACCAGTTCATTGTATGTGCATTTCATTTTTATTTGAATGAGATTTAGGCCTGTTTCACGCTGATGCGATTTCAGATACAGTCGCACATAATTGCATGACAAGGGACAACTCAACTCAGTGCAACGCAATTTTTGAACTGTGGTTGCAACTTGGCTACACAGAATATGCCAACTACATCAAAAATTTAACCAGGTTGCAACAAAGTCGCACTGAAATTATCAAAATCGCATTACAGTAATGTGACCCTAGCCTTAGTATGTTAAAACACTGTGTATCACAAACTATTGCCATGTTTTTCTTAATACATAACTGTTTCACCTTTTTTATGTTTGTTTGTATCTCATTGTTGCTGTTCCACAGCAGTCTCCTTCAGCCACTTCCTACATGTACTTACTCCAGTGCCATCTGCAGCTCCTTGCTCTGTGCTGTAAAAAAAGCAGAAGCATAATTGGGAAACAGCTGTTACGCCTTGGCAAGAGGTGCATGAACAAGATTCTTCATGACAAGATTGCTGGGTATTCTTTTAATGAAAGTTGCATATTTAACCACTTGCCTACTGGGCACTTTTACCCCCTTTCTGCCCAGGCCAATTTTCAGCTTTCAACACCCTCATATTTGGAATGACAATTGCATGGTTATGCAAAACTGTACCCAAACAAAATTTTTATCATTATTTTCATATAGATCTTTCTCTTGGTGGTATTTAATCACCACTGGGGTTTTTCTTTTTTGCTAAACAAACAAAAAAAACACCAAAATATTGTTATAGTTTGTTATAAAAACAGGTAGTTTTTCTTCTTCACTGATGTGTGTTGATGAGGCAGCACTGATGGGCGCTGATGAGGCAGAACTAATGGCGACTGATAGGTAACACCCATGGGCACTGATGAGGTGGCACTGCTGGTCACTAAGTAGGTGGCGCTGATGAGGCTGCACTGATAGGTGGCTCTAATAGGCGGCACTGACTGGCACTGATAGGTGGCACTGATGGGCACTGATGGAAATGGTGAGGCTGCAGATGGGCACTAACTAGGCTGCAGGTGGGCACTGATGCAATTTCAGATGGATTCGCACATAATTGCATGACAAGGGATATGCAATATCACGATATTCTCCCTGGTGCACATTCACATCAATGCAACTCAGTGCAATGCCAACTGCATCCAAAATTGAATCAAGTTGCAACAAAGTCGCACTGAAATGATCGAAATCGCATTACAGTAATGTGAACCTAGCCTTAGTATGTTAAAACTCTGTGTATCACAAACAAATGCCATGTTTTTATTAATAAATTACTGTTTCACCTGTTTTATGTTTGTTTGTATCTCATTGTTGCTGTTCCACGGCAGTCTCCTTCACTGGGGTTTTTTTTTTTTTGCTAAACAAACAAAAAAACACCAAAATATTGTTAAAGTTTGTTATAAAAACAGGTCATTTTTCTTCTTCACTGATGTGCGTTGATGAGGCTGTACTGATGAGCACTGATGAGGCAGAACTGATGGCCACTGATAGCTAACACCCATGGGCACTGATGAGGTGGCACTGCTGGGCACTAAGTGGCTCTGATATGAGGCACTGATAGGTGGCACTGATGGCAATGGTGAGGCTCCATTCATGGCAATGGTGAGGCTGCAGATGGGCACTAATTAGGCTGCAAATGGGCACAGATTAGACTGTATTGATGGGCACTGACCCTTATTTTGCTTCACAGTTCTTTATTTAATTTTTTTTCCCTGAAACTTTCCTCTTAAAGTGAAGGTGCATGTTATACTCTTCTGCGTGTTATATGCCAAGAAATACGGTATATCCAAATAACACACTGACGCTCATCCTTAAGCCTCATACACACTATCAGTTTTTCTGCTGAATTTTTCCTTCAGATTTACCAAAACCATATAATATGAGGTCAAACCTTAGGAGTTTCAATTTGAATGCAATCAGGCAGGCCCTTGCACTACATGGTTTTGGTAAACCTGAAGGAAAAATCAGCAGAAAAACTGATAGTGTGTATGGGGCTTTAGACTCTTCCCCACACACAGCTATAAAGGCAAGAGAATTCTTGTTGGGCGGTGTATTAGTTCATGTGTATTTCATTTTAATGGTTCAAAGAATGTCAGGCAAAATGGTCGGCCCTCACTCATGTTTACTTCATCAAATCCGGCCCTCTTTGAAAAAAATTTGGACACCCCTGCCATAGATACACTCTTTCAGGAACCAGTCTGGAAAGAACTATGGCCTCGTTCACATGGACACTGACACCCATATACCATGACCAGGCTATTGTTTTCTGTGTCTGTAGGTGCTGCGTGCATGTGGACCATACAAGTCTGATTGGACACAGTTGCTCGTCCTATTTTTACAGAAGTCGGGGGGGGGGGGGGGGGTTGGTAAACAGTCCTGAACACACACTGTCTGCCTGTCTGCATTCAGGGCCACTCTTCTGCACCCACATGCCTGTCAAATTAGTACAGGTGCAGGTGAGATGATATCATGCTGGACAGGGCCGGGTCTTTTTTTTTTTTTTTTGTGATGCGCTAAAACAAAACACCAAAAGTGAACCCAAAAAAGTGGCCACAAACACAAAAAAAAAGAGCATTTGGGTCGTGTCATAGGGTCCCCTCCCAAAGAGGAAGGACCCTGCTCTGACCCCGCAAGGCACAAAAATCCCAACAGGGGCCTGGCACACTCAAGTCCACTTAGCCTATAGGCCCAGTAGACTTCATGCCTCATGATCAGCTTAAGCCAACCAATGAGTACTGGGTGAGGGGCTGTCCTGAAGAGAGAGCCCCCTAAGGCTGGAGATGAAGGAATTCATGGGCCACACATCCTTCCCTAGACTTTAGGGTAGGCCCAAAGACCCACACACTACAACCTATGAGTAAAAAAAAAAGACACGAATACAAGGCCAGTGACAAACTGGGAGAGAAAATCTCCCAGTCTTGCAGCCTGGTAACAATAATTGCCAAAAGGTTTAGCCCATGAGGTGAGGTGAGGTGCAGAAAAAAGCCTTTCTGAATCAGAAACAATTCAAATTAGTTCTTACACTCCTGATAGCCGCAAAGCAGACTATAGCTAATGCGTGGAAAACAGATGTGGTGAATATTGCAGAAACCAAACGTAGAATGAATCAATCTTTCATCCATGCTAAAATGGACGCTATAGATAAAAACCAGATGACAAAGTTTGATATCATATGGAAACCCTGGATTAAATATTATACGTCAGATAATATTGATAACCGAGTTTTATTGTTATGGTGATTAAGATTTTCTATAGAATTACAACATTAGCTGATACATAAAACCTCCTCCGGAGAAATTATTCCCTCCCCTTCCCCTCCTATATACCTTATATGTTCTTCCCTTACTATATTATACTTACTATAAACATACTTTAGAAGTTATGGTCAAAACTTTAAAATCATATATTTTCTTTTAGACATATTTATATGCTTTCAAATTCTAAAATATATAAGGCCATTTATTGTCATTCCCACGAGAATATCCTGAAATTCTTCTTTGCTTTGTATCATCCGTACTTCAATATGTCTTTTTATCTCTGGTATCAAATAATTTGTCTTATATTCTATACATGTAATTTATTTTAACATAAAATAAAAAGTTTTGATAAAGCCTAAATAAAAAGCCTTAGTTGTCAAATACTGTTTTGCGTGGGTCCTGTTGCATGGCCATGAGGAATTCTGCTTAACCACTTCAGCCCTGGACCATCTGGCTGCCCAAAGACCAGAGCGTTTTTTGCAATTTGGCACTGTGTCGCTTTAACTGACAACTGCGCGGTGGTTCCCAAACAAATTTGACGTCCTTTTTTCCCCACAAATAGAGCTTTCTTTTGGTGGTATTTGATCACTTCTGCGGTTTTTATTTTTTGGGCTGTAAACAAAAAAAGAACAACAATTTTGAAAAAAAAACGCATTATTTTTTGCTATAATAAATATCCCCAAAAAATATATTAAAAAAACATTATTTTTCCTTAGTTTAGGCTAATACATATTCTTTGACATATTTTTGGTAAAAAAAATGCAATAAGCGTTTATTTATTGGTTTGCGCAAAAGTTATAGTGTCTACAACATACTACATGTTTTTTTACTAGTAATGGCGGCGATCTGCAATTTTTTTTATCGTGACTGTGACATTATGGCGGACAGATCGGCCACCTTTGGTGCTATTTGGGACCATTCACATACAGCAATCAGTGCGATTAAAAATGCACAGATTACTGTGTAAATGTGACTGGCAGGGAAGGGGTTAACCACTAGGTGGCGGTGTAGGGGTTAAGTGTGTCCTAGCTAGTGGTTCTAACTGTGGGGGGGATGGGCTACGTGTGACACAACACTGATCACCGCTCCCGATTACAGGGAGCAGTGATCAGTGTCCTGGCACTAGGATGAATGGGGAAATGCTTGTTTACAGCATCTCCCCGTTCTTCCTCTCCGTGAGATGATCGCGGGTATCCCCACGGACAATGAGTCTGCGGGACCTGCGTTCACACTCACGGAGCTCTGCCGCATCTTAAAGTCTAATGTACAGGTACGTTAATATGCCTGTACTTGCCCTTCTGCCGACATATATCGGTGTGAGCAGGTTGGCAAACGGTTAAAGCAGAGCTTTACCCATAAAGGGAAGCTCCATTTATCTGCCTCCTCCCCTCCTCTGCTGACACATTTAGGTTTCAACAGGTACCCGCTCCCACTTCTGGCTCTGTTTGCCGGAAGTTGGGACACTTCTGGGAAACTTTACAGGTCCCAGAAGACTGTGGCCCATTCATAAAGCACAGCGTGCATCACACATGCACAGTATGAAGTGGCTGTGAAGTCGCAAGGCTGGTTTCCCTTAGTCAGGATGGTGGCACCAGCACCTGATAGTCAATTGAAGAATCGGCTCGGGCGAGAACACCGCTGGATGCTTGGACAGGTAAGTTCCGTAGTATTAAGCCCCCATACATATGGTCTGAAATTCCGACCACAAAATCAGTCAGATTTTTTTCAGATGGATTTTGTCCGAAACTGGTGTTGAAGACAGGGTCAGACAAAGTTGAAAATCTGATCGTTGATGACGTTCGTTCATTACGACGGGACTACGTTCAGGCTAGTAGCCAATAGCTTTGCTCTCATACTTTGATCTGAGCATGCGTGGCACTTTGTCCCATTGGAATTCTCTACAAACGATCGAAAAAGTCAGGTTGGAAAATTTGAGATCCTGCTCTCAAATTTTTTCCGTCTGAATTACCAATGGAAAAAGTCCAAGAGAGACCAGACATGATCGGATTTTCCGACAACATAATCCGATCGGACCTTTTCCATTGGAAAATCCAACCGTGTGTACAGGGGGTTAGAGTCAGCAGCCTCTTTAAGGACACAATCTGCCATCCACCAATGAAAGAGCTACATAATTAGTGGTATTCTGTATTGCTTAAGATATTTTATGTTTATGCCATTAAGTGCCCTTTCTTTGAAACCCAATATTTATTGCAATTATCATTTTCCATGGACGACTATGCAGCAGGGTAAAAGGGAAAATTATAAAAACCATTATAGTCACCTGATCCCCTGCACCATAACCACACGTCGGAAAATTCTCTGACAAACAGCACTTGCATGCAGAGCCAGCAGCTGGCATTCTGCTACCAACACTCATGTTGTAAAGCGCTGCGCAAACTGTTGGCGCTATATAAAACCTGTATAATATTAGTAATAATAACCCTGTTCAGATCAGCAAGCTGAACAAGAGAAATTTGAAGCGTGTATGACCAACAGTACCCTGAGATCAGCGACTGAGCTGGATTGCATGGAATTTATGTATCACGCACTGTGTACGTCCATTATGTAATTATCAACACAAACATGTTCATCACACTGGTCTCTTTGGTAGTGGTATCCAGTCACCCGGACACTGCTGTAAGCCCCTGGTGCTATTTTGCTGCCTCTGTATGAAGTCTGAGTCCCCAATGAAATGAACAGTCCAGATTGATGTCTGCGATTCGCAGCTGGTGGGCTTCCCACAGCGCTGTAACACATCGACAGTAAATAACCCCTCTTTACCAGCTTCTGGCGTCCAATTCTTCTCCGCATTTGAACAGTTCATATTTTGTAGTGTCTGCTAATAATGAAACAGCTGCTGATCTCTAAGTCCCAGATACTTCTTATAATTATGATCTACCGTCTAGCGCCGTTTAATAAAACCAACTGGCTTTAATGTGCTCTTATGAAAATGACATCCTTTTAGATAGCAGTCCTTGTGACCGCTCTCACCCTCCTACTTGTTTATTAACATTAATAGGAATTACTGCCGGAGCCGGCTCACCCACGTGAGTCTTTAAAGCTGCAACAGATCAAATGCGCCTTCTCAATGTGCGTGGTTTGTCACAGCACACAGCAGTTACATGAGCGTGGCCATTACTCACAGATTTCCCCAGGGTGGCACAGTCTTTAAATCATTACTTGCTATTCTACAGCGCTCTGCGCCTCCAGATGTGAGCAGCTATGCTGGGCTCTGATTAGTCAGAACCCAGATGTCACCGTTCCCTGAAGCCTGAAGTGCAGGCACAATAAGCGATCATTCATTCATTTGTCACTGTGTTTACTATGTAGAAGAAATTGGCACAATGTGCAGGGCAGAGTACACTTTATGTGATAAAGGCTCAGTATTATACAGGTTATACTGAGCAAATATTACCTAATGATATAGAACGCATATTATCTGCATTTGGGGCTGTGCATCCGTACGGATGTCAGATTGGAGGCAGCATCTGTGTCTGTGCAGCCACTGTGTCCCAACTAACCCATGAGACTGACTGCATAGGGATGCACATAACACCGCCTGTGCCAGTAGACACGGCCTTCCACAAGCATATACTTTAGTATACCTGTGTGAATGAGGCCTTATTCTAAACAGCTGTTTCAGGGTTTTTCTCCTTCATCGGTGCATGGTGTTGAAGCAGAAAAATTACAGCTCAAAAGCTCCAGGCCTGTTGAAGACACCCCTCCTATATGATCTTGCAGGTGGAGGTGCTGGCTTTGCTCAAATTAGAAAGGAAGGAAAAATCATGCTCATGCTACGACTAAGCACCTGTCCGTGATGTGAAACGCGTTAGATGTTCTTCCCTGTCTTCTGTGCCTAAGATATGACTGTTTTTGGATTTTAACCTTTCTCCTGAACATTTTGTATTGAACTGTACTGTAATTATGTTGCCCCCACCCTATACATTGTAAAGCGCTGTGTAAACTGTTGGTGCTATATAAATCGTGTATAATAATAATAATAATAATCTTTCAACAAAGATGCCTTCAGCGGTGTGTGGCCATCCAGGATTTTTCCTTCCTGCATGGTGTTGAAGAACTACAAGAGGCAGTTGTAGTGAAGCTGAATGAACTGTTACATTTAAGTTAGGAAATGTTAAAGACTGTTGCCATAGGAGACAGCATCCCTGCATGTGTAGATGTGACACCTTGCTGGGGCCTTTCCCTGCACAGCTGTCCTCTTATTGAAGTGTCAGAGTCTGCCAATTGAATTTACAACTACTTAAGGGTGTCCTGGCCCTAACCCTCTTTCCCCCAAAAATATAAAAAGAACTGTTAAGAGAAATTAAACCTCTTTTATGTCCAAGAAGTGTCTGGCGCCCAATAACTTTGTCCACTTTGCACCCACTATGCCTCACAGTCCACCACATACAGAAGGATGTCAGCTAACTTTGGAAAGTTCTCATTAGACTGGAAAAGACCAGAGACCTTGCTACATGGGAAAGAACCAAAGTCAGGGGCATTGCTGTATATTTATAGAATACTTGCTGATTACTTATTGAGAGTCCTCAATATCCAACTACAGGTGCCTCCCCCTATACCTTCCTCTCAAGGTTCAAAAGCATAGTTCTTTGTAAGCCCTGTGGACTCTCCTGGAGGGTGCGGAGGGGACATGCGGACATTCTGGGACCATTGAATGTAGCTATTTTTACCATTTCTGGTTGTGCAATACATTCTCACCTTTCCATCTCCGTAATTAGAACTTTTTGATATATCACCTAGCATTAAAAATTCCCCTGAAGAAGACCAGAAATGAAAGGGTCGAAATGCATTGGTATTTACATGTAGATATGTAGTGCTGGCATTTTTGCCTATTAATGTAATGCAATGTAATTCTATGGACAGTGTTATAGCTTAGTATTTGGCGCCATCTAGCGGCTAAATACAGGAAATGGACTTCAATGATTTTCTTTTTCTATAGCACTAGAAAGCTAATAGGAAGTGACTGTGTTGTTTACATTTTTACTGTGACCTACCTACCCAGAATGCCAGGTGACCTACCCATGATCACCCTGTACTGAACTGCATGCTGGGTAGGCTTTAAAATGGGCCCGCGTGGCCATTTTCGTTCTCTTGTGGACGCATTGCCTGACTGCAAGGACCTGTGGGTCTGTGTGTCCCACAGCACTGTGACCTGCTTGGTGCGGAGCAGCAATCTGAAGCCAGAGAAGAACTTCACAGATTGGGAAGGATCCAGAGGCACCCTGATGGAGGTAACTGAGGACTCCTGGTGACCTTGTGAAGCGGAACATCGTGATGGTGTGGCCGTAGCAAAGAGACTGAGACCAGCAAAGTGGAGCTGATTTCTTCTTCAGACCCAATTTGGTGAGAGGGCGGTTGCCCACAGTTACTTGCATACACATAGACTTTAACACAGTGTTTCTGGGACCTGTAGTCCCACGGAACAGAACTGGACAAAGAGAATGCGTTAAGCAGGCCTCAAGCCTACCCCTCACCTTACTATTAGAACTGTGTTATTCCAAAGCAGTTGCAGGTGTACCACACTTTAGGATTTGTTCTAACATCCATCTCAAGTTAACACTTGTTATTTCACTGTTGAATTACAATTGCATTACAATACAAATAGCTAGCAGAAGAAAGAAGATTAAAGACTGCAGCTTGTATTGCAAGGCCTTGCATCTTATTAAAGTAGGGGGAGCCCCCTAGTGGTTGTGTGTATTTCATTATTAACTCTGCACTTCTGTAGTAACCAGAGTGTGCTGGAAGGGGGGAGGTCCCCAGAGTAAGGTGTAGTCACTTTGAGCACTAGTCCCAATTGGAGACACATTCTCAGGGATAATCTGAGACAAATTGATATGTACAACTGTTGTGTATACCTACTGTGCTGTTACATTATGTTGGTGTGACAGCGCAAATGCTACTATTTTACACTAACCTCTGTAAAAATACATTTCTGGTTAAGTACGTTGGTGTGGAGTGTTGTTCCTTTTTCAGCAGCAGGTGGAGCCATACCCAGGTAATAACAAAGGTATACTGTTATTATATTGTATATTGTGGGGTTATCCTTCACCATTAGCTCCACGTCAACATTACACCGCAGCTGTGTCAAGGGGACTGAGCCAATTCAGTGGGGGATTAATAGCAGAGTACAGGCCCAAACAAATTCAGCAGCTCCTTCGGGGGGGTCAGTGCTACAGATAGAAATGTCACAATGTAATTGACAAACTATGGTTTCCTTGGTGTATTGTTATGTTGGTGTTTGTGTCGCTAACCACAATATATATCTAAAATTTGCTGTTTAACCACTTGCCGACCGCCGCACGACGATATACGTCGGCAGAATGGCACGGGCAGGCATATGGGCGTATATATAAGTCCCTGCCTGCCCGCGGGTGGGGGGCCCGATCGGGCCCCCCCCCGGTGCCTGCGGCGGTCGGCATTCCTTCGAGAGCGATCCGGGATGAGGGGGCGGCCATTCATTCATGGCCACCCCCTCGCGATCGCTCTCGACGAATGGAAATCCTCCGTGACATCACTTCCTCTCCTGTAATGTAAACACAGGAGAGGAAGTGATGTATTCTCTCCTCCGTGTCGGTATTTTTCATTCCGGCACCGAGGAGAGAGGTTCGGTGAGTTGCACCAACACACCACACATACAGTAGAACATGCCAGGCACACTCACACCCCCCCTTTACCCCCCGATCACCCCCCCAATTACCCCTGCCCCCCCAGTCACAGTGACACCAATTGCTTTTTTTTTTTTTTTTTGCATTGGTGTCATTTGTGACTGTAATAACTGTTAGGGCAGTTAGGGTTAGCCCCCTTTAGTTCTAATGTACCCCCCTAACCCCCCCCAATAAAGGTTTAACCCCGTGATCACCCCCCGTCGCCAGTGTCACTAAGGCTGGGTTCACATTGCAGCGGTTTGAGAACGGATGTGATTCGCACCGCACTGCAGTGCAAATCACATCCGATCTCTGTGCGATTCGAGTTCAGCCATACAGATAGTATGGCTGAATTCGTGTCGCACCCGCCGCACCCGCCGCAAACTCGCACGGGACCCTTTTTTTGGTCCGCAGCAGAATCGGATCGCATGGGTGTTCACACCATGCGATCCGAGTTTGCAGATCGCACTGCGATATGCGAACTGATCTGGGGGTGTCATTATTTCACTGACACTCCCAGCAGTTCGCATAGGGCAGTGTGAACTGCCGCCGGGAGGCATGCGATGCGGGAACCCGCCGCGGATTCGTGGCGTTCCCGCATCGCTCCAGTGTGAACCCAGCCTAATAAGCGATCATTTTTCTGATCGCTGTATTAGTGTCACAGGTGACGCTAGTTAGGCAGGTAGGTATTTAGGTTCGCCGCAACTTTTTATAGCGCCAGGGACCCCCATATACTACCGCATAAAGCCCCCTGATTGCCCCCTAGTTAACCCTTTCACCAGTGATCACCATATAACTGTTACAGGTGACGCTGGTTGGTTAGTTATTTTTTTATAGTTTCAGGGCACCCGCCATTTATTACCTAATAAAGGTTTAACCCCCTGATCACCCGGCGGGTGTCATTTGTGACTGTAATAACTGTTAGGGCAGTTAGGGTTAGCCTCCTTTAGTTCTAAGGTACCCCTCTAACCCCCCCAATAAAGGTTTAACCCCGTGATCACCCCCCGTCGCCAGTGTCACTAAGGCTGGGTTCACATTGCAGCGGTTTATGAGAACGGATGTGATTCGCACCGCACTGCAGTGCAAATCACATCCGATCTCTGTGCGATTCGAGTTCAGCCATACAGATAGTATGGCTGAATTCGTGTCGCACCCGCCGCACCCGCCGCAAACTCGCACGGGACCCTTTTTTTGGTCCGCAGCAGAATCGGATCGCATGGGTGTTGACACCATGCGATCCGAGTTTGCAGATCGCACTGCGATATGCGAACTGATCTGGGGGTGTCATTAACATTTCACTGACACTCCCAGCAGTTCGCATAGGGCAGTGTGAACTGCCGCCGGGAGGCATGTGATGCGGGAACCCGCCGCGCATTCGTGGCGTTCCCGCATCGCTCCAGTGTGAACCCAGCCTAATAAGCGATCGTTTTTCTGATCACTGTATTAGTGTCACAGGTGACGCTAGTTAGGCAGGTAGGTATTTAGGTTCGCCGCAGCTTTTTATAGCGCCAGGGACCCCCATATACTACCGCATAAAGCCCCCTGATTGCCCCCTAGTTAACCCTTTCACCAGTGATCACCATATAACTGTTACAGGTGACGCTGGTTGGTTAGTTATTTTTTTTATAGTTTCAGGGCACCCGCCATTTATTACCTAGTCTCACTAGTGTACCCCTAAATTTAGGGGTGTCTACTTTCCAAAATGGGGTCATTTGGGGGGGGTTTGTGCCATCTTGGCATTTTATGGCCTTCAAAACTGTAACGCCCTTAGAAAGCCTGAAGGCGGTGCTTGGTTTTCGGGGCCCCGTACGCGGCTAGGCTCCCAAAAAGTCCCACATATGTGGTATCTCCGTACTCAGGAGAAGCAGCAGAATTTATTTTGGGGTGTCATTTCACATATGCCCATGGCATGCGTGAGCAATATATCATTTAGTGACAACTTTGTGAAAAAAAAAAAAAAAAAAAAAAGTTTGTAATTTTCCCGCAACTTGTGGCAAAATATAAAATATTCCATGGACTCAACATGCCTCTCAGCAAATAGCTTGGGGTGTCTACTTTCTAAAATGGGGTCATTTGTGGGGGTTTTGTGCCATCTTGGCATTTTATGGCCTTCAAAACTGTAATAGGTAGTGAGGAGTGAAGTCAAATATTTACGCCCTTAGAAAACCTGAAGGCGGTGCTTGGTTTTCGGGGCCCCGTACGTGGCTAGGCTCCCAAAAAGTCCCACATATGTGGTATCCCCGTACTCAGGAGAAGCAGCAGAATTTATTTTGGGGTGTCATTTCACATATGCCCATAGCATGTGTGAGCAATATATCATTTAGTGACAACTTTGTGAAAAAAAAATAAAAAAAAATTAAAGTTTGTAATTTTCCCGCAACTTGTGGCAAAATATAAAATATTCCATGGACTCAAAATGCCTCTCAGCAAATAGCTTGGGGTGTCTACTTTCTAAAATGGGGTCATTTGTGGGGGTTTTGTGCCATCTTGGCATTTTATGGCCTTCCAAACTGTAATAGGTAGTGAGGAGTGAAGTCAAATATTTACGCCCTTAGAAAACCTGAAGGCGGTTCTTGGCTTTCGGGGCCCCGTACGCGGCTAGGCTCCCAAAAAATCCCACACGTGTGGTATCCCCGTACTCAGGAGAAGCAGCAGAATTTATTTTGGGGTGTCATTTCACATATGCCCATAGCATGTGTGAGCAATATATCATTTAGTGACAACTTTGTGTAAAAAAAAAAAAAAAATTATTTTTTTGTCATTATTCAATCGCTTGAGGCAAAAAAATAAAATATTCGATGGCTCAACATGCCACTTATCAATTTCCTTAGGGGGTCTACTTTCCAAAATGGGGTCATTTGGGGGGGTTTTGTACTGCCCTGCCATTTTAGCACCTCAAGAAATGAGATAGGCAGTCGTAAACTAAAAGCTGCGTAAATTCCAGAAAACGTACCTTAGTTTGTAGATGTGACAACTTTTGCGCAAACCAATAAATATACAGTTATTGACTTTTTTTTTACCAAAGACATGTGGCTGAATACATTTTGGCCTAAATGTATGACTAAAATTGAATTTATTGGATTTTTCTAATAACAAAAAGTAGAAAATATCATTTTTTTTCAAAATTTGCGGTCTTTTTCCATTTATATCGCAAAAAATAAAAATCGCAGAGGCAATCAAATACCATCAAAAGAAAGCTCTATTTGTGGGAAGAAAAGGACGCAAATTTTGTTTGGGTACAACATTGCATGACCGCGCAATTACCAGTTAAAGCAGCGCAGTGCCAAATTGTAAAAAGACCTCTGGTCATTTACCAGCAAAATGGTCCGGTCTGAAAGTGGTTAATTGCATTCATTTTTTGCCTGAATAAAAGATTTTTAACCAATCATTTTTCTCATAACGTTTTCGCTGCTTAAATCCCCCCCAGGGAAACTCTTCTATTTTCTATCTACTTTTGTGATGTGCAGCGTAGTCGACTCTCACATACCAGTATGTCTTTTTCCATTTTGTAGGGATCCATTTTGGGGTCCTTCCTCTTCAGAGGCTGGTCACATTCTGTACACTTTGTGTATGTTTTTGTGTGCTGTGATTTCACTTTTTTTTTTTCGTTCACAGGGGAGCACCACACCAGGGAGATCTGTAAGTTAACAAAGCTGTAGGTAGTTTGGAAAAAATATGTCTAAATTAGCCTATATTTGCACCACACACCAGCAGTTCTGCATGTGCATCTAGGTAGAGGGATGAAAAGCAAAGATTTACATGGGCTTTGTCCGCTATCCTGAAATCAGGAAAAATCCTCTTATTTTTGGAATATGTGATGGAATGGGAAATATGAATACCTTCTGATTCAGGACGGCTTTACTGTGCTACATAGTAAAAGTAGTTAATATGATCACAGCTGCTTTTCTTCAGTCAAGGGTTCCTTAATTGAAAAGCCTATGTAATGACCAGCTGCAACGGTCCTGATCCATTGAGCTGCGATAACACATAACTCAAGTGCAAAGTGTTATTTCAAGCATTATTATCACCTTCTGCCCTGTGTGAGCCTCAAACTGATACCTCTTTTGCTTTGCCTGGTCTGTTTTCTTAACAGGTTTTTTGCAGTTTAGAATGAACTGCTCTGGAGAGAGGGGTCTTCTATTGGCATTAAAGTGGAATTCTAGAAAAAAGCACATGAATACAGTTCTGTGTTCATAAACAACTTCATTACTTGTAATACCCCTTCACTATTATAGTAAAAAAATTAAAAAACAGCAGTTAATAAACTCCATCAAAATAAATCTCTTTCTGTCTAAAAAAAAAAAGATATAAAACTTTGGGTACAGTGTTGTATAGCAGAGTAATTTTCAGTCAAACTATCAATGCTGAAAAATGAAGAATGGACTAAGGCCTCATGCACACTGGATGTTATAAAAAAAACAGTAGTGTAGCACTGACCCCCGAAAGAGCTGCTGGTTTTATTACGGTTACCTCCTTGTTTGTTTCTCCGTCTAGGGATTCCCATGGTAGATGGCCCAAAGAATGTGGAAACTGACACTGAATCTTCTTTTGGGTTATTTATTTGGAACAGAAACAGACTTTCAATAAAGGGTAGAGGGTTAGGAGTAAGTTCAGGTACTTAGGTTGCAAAAATTAAAGAAAATCCTTATAGAAAATCCAGAGAATAAAGACCGTTTCACAACTGGATTTTACAACCCCTGGATAAACCTCCTCTCACTAGGCCTAGCAGCCGGTAGGGTGCTTGACAAAGTCTCTGCTACAGACTTGTGATGTACACTTGGGCGTTACTGAGGGACATAGATACATTTAAAGAGCTATCATACGGTACCGGGTTCTCTCGGCCGATCTGGCGATACTGTATGAGTGTGGATCCAGGTTGTGTCCTTCAACTAAGCCTCCAGGCTCCTTCAGAGAAGCCAGCCTTGCGCACGGCCTTCTCCTGAAGAGTCCTCCCCTGGGGTTCTTCGGTTGCTGAGCCTCTCCCTTCAGATGAGATGGCACTGGACCACCCTTGGATCAGTAGGCCCCGAAATCCATTCGGGCCTGTCCCTGCAGTTGCGTTACCTCGGGTCAGCCGGCCCTGAGACTCGGAATGCATAGTTCCGCTTCCCAGGCCAGAAGGGCCATGGGCTGGGTCAGGAGGACCACCAGAACCAAACAGACAGAAAATCAAAGATGAAACCCCGAAGCACGTGGCGTTGGTACCTTAAATACCATCCCCCAGAATGCACAGCAGGAGAACACTCCCACTGGGCTGGTTCTGAGAGAACAGTGGCATTCAATACACTCAGCTAAACTGCGTTCCTACTCTTGCCGGCGGTGACAGCAACACCTGCGGTCATGGAGAACCCAGTGCAACCTAGCTGGACTGGTACTGAAACCAGAAATTTAGAGAATAGTCCTGAAACCCAACTGTGGTTTCAGGCAAATTAACTTTAGAAAAAAACCATAGCGCCTGCTCGTCAGAAGTCAGCGCTACAGTAGCATTAGCTGTAGATAGCTATAGCTGTAGAATGAGTTTTTCAGCGTTTTTGCAGCAGTGTTTTTTTTTTTGGCACAATTAGTTAGAAATGAAGAAACATGCCGGTACTGAGGGGATGAAAAATGGAGCTTCAGAATGGTGTGCACTAGATACATTAAATGTACAGGTCATACACGTGGAAGTGAAGGGTTAATGTACTGGTCACATACAGTGGCAGGATGGAGATGGAAGGGTTAATGTTCAGATGGACAGAATAAGGAGGGGGAAAGAGTTAATTTATAGGTCACATAAAGACAGCATGGAGATAGTACAGTTGTGCTCAAAAGTTTGCATTCCCTGGTAGAAATCATGACATTTTGAAATTGATATTGAAAATATGACTGATCATGCCCAAAAAAAAGATGACCCAGTAAACAGAATCACTATACCCAGCTAATCCAAGTAGCTAGGTACCATGTGATCGGTGTTATTGGTCATCACAGCGATCACATGGTACTGTTTACAATGTTGATCTCTCCTCTTGGGAGGCATAGTGCACCGAGGGTCAGTTAAAAGCAAGCAAATGGCCACAGTTTGGAGACCACTGCTTTTAGGTTTAATACTGCTTTAATTTGTGCCATTGCCTTTTAAGCTACCAGAAGTTCAGCTTTAATCACTTCTGGACCAAGCCTATTCCTGACACTTCTTGCTCACGAGATCAGTATTTTTTGCTAGAAAATTACTTAGATCCCCCAAACATTATATATATATATATATATATATATATATATATATATATATACAAATTAGAAAAGACCCTAGAGCAGGGGTATGGAACCTCGGCTCTCCAGTTTTGAAACTACAAATCCCATCATGCCTCTGCCTCTAGCAGTCATGCTAGGGTCTTGCAATGTCTCATGGGAGTTGTAGTTTCAAAACAGCTGGAGAGCCAAGGTTCCCTACCCCTGCCCTAGAGAATAACATGCCCACCATTGCAATATTTTATGTTGCACGTTATTTGCACAGCAGTCTTTCAAATGCAATTTATTGGGAAAAAATAAAAAATGTTAAATAAAAAAAATAAGAAAACAGTAAAGTTAGCCCAACTTTTTTGCATATTGTAAAAGATGATGTTACATCGAGTAAATAGATACCTAATATGTTATGCTTTAAAAAAAATTGCACACACTCGTGGAATAGCGACAAACTACGGTACTTAAAAATCTCCATAAACGAAGTTTAAAATTTTTAACCTAAAGGAGGTCTTTTGCTAGAATTATTGCTCTTGTTCTAACGATCATGGCAATACCTGACATGTGTGATTCGAACACCATTTACATTTGCGGGCGTTGTGCTTAAAAAATGTTTATTTTTTTTTGCTTATTTATTTTATTTTATCGTTTTATTTTACACTGTCCCTTTAAAAAAATATTCTGATCACTTTTATTGATGTCACAAGGAATGTAAACATCCCTTGTGACAGTAGTAGGCAGTGACAGGTACTCTTTATGGAGGGATAAGGTGTCTAAAAGACCCCAAATCCCTCCTTTGCACTTCAAAGTATTCAAAACAGCAAAATCCATTTTGGAATGCTGATTTTTTTTTTTTTAATCAGCGCCATTGGCAGCCGAGTATACTGGAAGTGACGTTGTGATGTCGCTCCCAGGTTTTTACATTGGAGACCCAATGGAAGCCTCATTCGGGGTCTCCACACAGCTGGCGGATGTAACGGATGGTAGAGAGACTAGGGTTGCCACCTCATCCCTTTAAACCCGAACACATATGAATTGCACAGGTTCTGAGGCTAGTTTAATGCAGATAAGACACCAAGGGGCTTATTTACGAAAAGCAAATCCACTTTGCACTGCAAGTGCACTTGGAAGTGCAGTTGCTCTAAATCTAAGGGGTAAATATGCAATAAGGGGGAGCTCTGCTGATTTTATCATCCAATCACGTGCAAGCTAAAAGGCTGTTTTTTATTTGACTTGCATGTCCCCCTTGGATCTACAGCGACTTTACTTTCAAGTGCACTTGCCGTGCAAAGTGGATTTTCCTTTAGTAAACAACCCCTCAAGTGAGTTTAATCACCACCCTAATTAGCCACAGGAGCTGTGTAATTAATATCTGTTTGGTTTTAAAGGGATGAGGTGGCAACTCTACGGGAGACCCAGGCAGAGCAGCGGAAGGCGGCGGGAGGGGGGGTTGTTCCCTCTGGCTCCTTATGATAATGGCCACGTGGCCCATTAGCCGCATGGGTTGTTATCATGAAAGAGCCGACCGCTAGCTCTAAAAAATGGTAAAAGTCTGCAGCTACAGCTATCACCCCTGTATAACCACTTCAACCAAATGACGTACAGGTACGTTATTTGGTTTGAAGTGGTTAAAGTGGAACTAAACCCTCCTATCGGTTTCAGCCAAGGAAGCTGCCATCTTGGCCTCTTTAATCTTCAACTGCCATTAAGCTGCACATGTGATCAGTTATGACACCAGCCATTGGATGGTTTGACAGTTTGGTTGAGAACACAAGTAAATGTGACAGTAAGCATTCCCGGCATGCTGGTAATATAACTGTTTTGTGAAACCATTGTGTTAAATCTTTGGGTTTATCTCCGCTTCAAGGGCCTACTAAATAAGTGTGCTTTTTTAGTCCTGCATCTAATAAATAAAGAATATGTATATAAACGCTATACATTTCCTTAGTAGAAAGGTCATTTTCTTCCGAGAAAAGTTGACAACAGTATTAATGTCTAAGGATTTATACACATTTATGTTAGACCCTAAGCTTTGCTGAAAATTTCTGCTTCATATGGGGGGGATGAAAGGTGAAATCTTGGTAATTTTTATGTCTTTTATTTATGATATATAAAAGCTATTTGAGATATGCCAAGCTGGAGAAATCGCCTAACAAGCCTGAAATATGTATCTTCTAAACACATTTAAATGTGGCATACTACTTTATTGACATTCTCTGTAGCTTTATTAGGCTTTGCTTAGGACACGAATGACCTAATCCCATCTCAGCCAGAGGGAATAACTCACTGCTGGCATGTCTGCATGCCGAATCCGCCGCTACCTTCCCGAACGTTACGCGTGCTGCCAGAGGACCCTGACATACACTGATTTGCCTTGACGAGGTTAATAATTCAGCAGTTACGGAGTGATATCAAGACTTGCACTCGCTACAAGCGTTAATGACAGCCTTTGCTGATTGATGCGCTGCCAAACAATTCACAGGATCACTACACAACTTTTATCAATAGACCGCAGCTAAAAGCCTAACAGAAAGTAACACATAGGATGATGAAAGGGTGAATTCAATAGAGACATTTCTAAAACTCGCACCAGTTCAAATTTTTTTTTTTTTTGTCTGAGCTGCATTTAATTTATTTTATACTTGCACTCTGCTTTCCTACTTTTATAAATGCTTACTTTGTCCTTGCAGGCCCTATGCATTGCTATTTAAGATGAAGTTTAATCAGTTTATACTTTTCCTTCCACCTTTCCCCCTCATGAACATGCTGATGACATTCTAACAAAAAGGTACAGGTCCTTTTCTGTGAACTGAACTATGAGACTTATACCGTGTACACACGACCGGACTTTTCGATGGACTTGGGCCGGCGGACAATCCAACGGACTTTGCAGCTGAGGTCCACCGGACTTTCAAATAAATGGATTTGGCCACACACGATCACGCCAAAAGTCTGACGGATTTGAACGTGATGATGTAGAATAAGGAAGCTCATGCCCAGTAGCCAATAGCTGCCCTAGTGTCGGTTTTAGTCCGTCAGACTAGCACACAGACGACTGGATTTTTTGACCAGACTCGAGTCCGTCGGAAAGATTTGAAGCATGTTTTATGGCTAGGTCCGCCGGACTTTTGGGAAGAAAAAGTCAACTGGAGCCCACACATAATCGAATTGTCTGACGGATTCCAGTCTGCTGGACCAAGTCTGTCAAAAAGTCCGGATGTGTGTACGCGGCATTACAGTATGCCACGTACACACAAGCGGAATGTTCCACAGAAAAAGTCAGACGGAAGCTTTTCATTGTATATTCCGATCGTATGTATGCCTCATCTGACTTTTTAAATTCTAAAATTCTGACGGATCTAGAAATATAACATGTTTTAAATATTCAGACGGAACCAATTCCTATTGGGAAAACCGCTTGTATGTTTCCTGTTCCGATGGACCAAAAATGACGCATGCTCTGAAGCAAGTACGAGACGGAAGCTATTGGCTACTGGCTATTGAACTTCCTTTTTCTAGTCCCGTCGTACGTGTTGTATGTCACCGCGTTCTTGACTATCAAACTTTGGTGTGATCGTGTGTACACAAGACAGTTTCAGCGGAATTCTGTCGGAATCTGTCGGAAAAAACCTTCACAGTTTAGTCCGACGGGAAAACCGGTCGTGTGTACAGGGCATTAAAGTAGCTGTTAAGGCAAAGCTTATTTTATGAAAAAAAAAAAACAATATTTGGTGCTGCGCTCCAAATATTAAAGTGCTAGCATGGTTAATAAAGTGCTATGCATGTAATAAAGTATAAAACAAAATGCATTAAACTTGATAGAAGATATAAATTCAGAGTGCATATAAAAAATATATAAAAAATCTTCAGAGAAGGGTGCTGGTGATTAAAGTGCTGTGTTGCATCAAATAGTAGTGACAAAGTGACTGGGTGATTTTCTCTTCAGTGTGCTTACACCTAAAGGTGCAATGGCTCCTTTCCTAATTGCTGTAACGGTAAACAGCACTAATAGTGACCAGGAAACATCCGGAGTGCTATGTCCTGCAAGCGGTATCTCTGGATGTGGATCCTTTTTAAGTCCAAAAATATCAACAGCCAAGTAATGGTAACCTGTGTGCTTTTCTTTCTATAGCCATAAACTTGCCTCTCAGGGCAGTATATCGGGCAAACCGCGAGGAGAAGGAGAAACAGGAAGCTCCAATAGTGAGGTATATCGAATTTAGTGTGTTTATTAAAAGTAAATATATGCTGCAGTACTCACATAAAAACAATAGAAATAGTGGGCTGGCTTTTGGGAGGAGTTATGTAAATATTAAAATTCCATGATGGGTGGGTGTCAGCCTGGTGGAGTGGAATGCCCTGGGTGGGCATCATGTTATGCTGAGCTTCCATGATTCAAAGAACTGAAATTTGATGAGTAAAATAGGCAGGGCAGGGACAGTCAAACTGGGGAGAGAGGAAAAGGGCTAGGAAATAAGGCAGAATTTGAATGCTGTAGCTTCTAATGCACACTTTGAGAAGCCCACATTGTGCAGTGAAATCAGAGTAAGCAATAGCAGTACACGAAAGGACGAATAAAAGAGGGCATACACGCAGGCTTGGGATCGGACATGCAGTGAGTGAGCATCCATCCAACAGGAAGCATCCATACATCCGTCATCCCCGTGGGGCGATGCAGCGGCAGGTATCCGGTCAGCCGAAAAACCGGCAGTATAAGCAAGATAAGCGGAGCAGTGTACCCCCCCTCCTGACCATACACAATCTTTCAAGATGGCGTCGGATAGATGAGAGACACAAGGTGGCCAGGCCCTTCTCAGCAACTATCACCTTTACCTTCATCTCTACCCAGATATGCTCAACAGATGGAGACAGTGCGGGACCCATTCTCTTCACAGTCATCAGGGTAACAGGACCCTGACCAGAGGGTTGAATTGTTTTTATTACCCCTCTCCCATGCTTATCCCCTGCTTATCTTTTTGGCACCACAGAGTCTGCAGGTTCCCCATCATCTTCTATGGACAGGAAAATGGCTGAAATGGATGGCTTGCTGTTCAGTCAACCCAGCCCTGAACAAAATGAGCCTACTCCACAACAGGCACCTTATGTAGGGAACACAGTCCTTCTGGCCCGGGTCTCCACCCTTCTCCAGCAAGAGCTGTCTAAAGCCTGCTCCATTATCACTACTGATCTCAGGCAAGATATACTGTACAGAGCATAGGAGACAGATTTGAGACCACTGAATCCAAAGTCCAATCCAAATAATACATCCACACGGGTCAATCAAAATTCTACCATGATCACTGAGCTTCAGGACAGGCTGGCAGACAGGGCTGGACTGGGACAGAAATTCGGCCCTGGACGTCATCCAGACCGGCCCACTTACGTTTTGAGTGTCCCATCACCATCCCCTTTACATCAGATTCTCATCAGCAGCCCCCTTACATCAGAGTCCTATCACCAGCTCTTTACATTAGAGTCCCACCACCAGCTCCTTACATCAGAGTCCCACCACCAGCTCCTTACATCAGAGTCCCACCACCAGCTCCTTACATCAGAGTCCCACCACCAGCTCCTTACATCAGAGTCCCACCACCAGCTCCTTACATCAGAGTCCCACCACCAGCTCCTTACATCAGAGTCCCACCACCAGCTCCTTACATCAGAGTCCTATCACCAGCGTCCCACCACCAGCTCCTTACATCAGAGTCCCACCACCAGCTCCTTACATCAGAGTCCCAACACAAGTTCCTTACATCAGAGTCCCACCACAAGTTCCTTACATCAGAGTCCCACCACAAGTTCCTTACATCAGAGTCCCACCACAAGTTCCTTACATCAGAGTCCCACCACAAGTTCCTTACATCAGAGTCCCACCACCAGTTCCTTACATCAGAGTCCCACCACCAGTTCCGTACATCAGAGTCCCACCACCAGTTCCGTACATCAGAGTCCCACCACCAGTTCCTTACATCAGAGTCCCACCACCAGTTCCTTACATCAGAGTCCCACCACCAGTTCCTTACATCAGAGTCCCACCACCAGTTCCTTACATCAGAGTCCCACCACCAGTTCCTTACATCAGAGTCCCACCACCAGTTCCTTACATCAGAGTCCCACCACAAGTTCCTTACATCAGAGTCCCACCACAAGTTCCTTACATCAGAGTCCCACCACAAGTTCCTTACATCAGAGTCCCACCACAAGTTCCTTACATCAGAGTCCCACCACAAGTTCCTTACATCAGAGTCCCACCACCAGTTCCTTACATCAGAGTCCCACCACCAGTTCCTTACATCAGAGTCCCACCACCAGTTCCTTACATCAGAGTCCCACCAAAAGTTCCTTACATCAGAGTCCCACCAAAAGTTCCTTACATCAGAGTCCCACCACAAGTTCCTTACATCAGAGTCCCACCACAAGTTCCTTACATCAGAGTCCCACCACAAGTTCCTTACATCAGAGTCCCACCACAAGTTCCTTACATCAGAGTCCCACCACAAGTTCCTTACATCAGAGTCCCACCACAAGTTCCTTACATCAGAGTCCCACCACCAGTTCCTTACATCAGAGTCCCACCACCAGTTCCTTACATCAGAGTCCCACCACCAGCTCCTTACATCAGAGTCCCACCACCAGTTCCTTACATCAGAGTCCCACCACCAGCTCCTTACATCAGAGTCTCACCACCAGTTCCTTACATCAGAGTCCCACCAAAAGTTCCTTACATCAGAGTCCCACCACAAGTTCCTTACATCAGAGTCCCACCACAAGTTCCTTACATCAGAGTCCCACCACCAGTTCCTTACATCAGAGTCCCACCACCAGTTCCTTACATCAGAGTCCCACCACCAGCTCCTTACATCAGAGTCCCACCACCAGTTCCTTACATCAGAGTCCCACCACCAGCTCCTTACATCAGAGTCTCACCACCAGTTCCTTACATCAGAGTCCCACCACAAGTTCCTTACATCAGAGTCCCACCACCAGCTCCTTACATCAGAGTACCACCACCAGTTCCTTACATCAGAGTCCCACCACACCAGTTCCTTACATCAGAGTCCCACCACCAGTTCCTTACATCAGAGTCCCACCACCAGCTCCTTACATCAGAGTCCCAGCACCAGTTCCTTACATCAGAGTCCCACTACCAGCTCCTTACATCAGAGTCCCACCACCAGCTCCTTACATCAGAGTCCCACCACCAGTTCCTTACATCAGAGTCCCACCACCAGCTCCTTACATCAGAGTCCCACCACCAGCTCCTTACATCAGAGTCCCACCACCAGCTCCTTACATCAGAGTCCCACCACCAGCTCCTTACATCAGAGTGTCCCCCTCCCACATGTACTCACGGTTCTAAAGGCAGCCTCTCTTCTTCCTCTCTCCAGTCATGTGATAACAAGCGATAGGGGAGAGAGGAAGGAAAGTCTGCTGACCGTGTCTATCGCCCCCTGCAGGCTGGAGGGAGCAGAAAGCCTAATGCTCTCTCCAGCATATCTCGGAGACTGCTCCTCCTGACAGGAGTGAAATCGAAATCACTCACTGTCAGAGAGGAGCGGCTCAGGACTGCACCAGACCGGCCCACTGAGCCATCGGCCCACCGGGAATCTCCCGGTAGTCCCGATGGCCAGTACATGCCTGCTGGCAGACACCAACAGAGAACGCAATAGAGGACCTGGAGAACAGGTCACACCATTACAACTTGTGCATCAGGGGGCTCCCAGAAACTTGTACAGATCTGGGACATGAGCTCATGAAGAACCTGATTCCAAATATTTCCCCCATCAGATGGAAATTGATAGGATCCATCGTGCTCTTACTACTCCTAGGGCTGACGGTCTACCGTGAGATGTGATGGCCAAACCACACTACTACAAAATAAAATAAAAAATGATGATGTCTGCCAGAAACAAACAGAATTTGTTTCTCTTTGACGCGCCTATACAATTATTCAATGATATTGCTCCATTGTCTGTTCAGAAACGGAGAAACATGAAGCCATTATTGCAGCAGCTCCCAAATCAATGGATCAAATATAGATGGCCATTCCCGTTTAAAGCGGGAGTCCACCGGGACTCCGCGTTTTTTTTTTTTTTTAAAAGCCAGCAGCTACAAATACTGCAGCTGCTGACTTTTAAATAGTGACACTTACCTGTCCAGCGCGCCCGCGATGTCGGCACCCGAAGCCGATCGCTCGCTCGTGCCGCCGCCATCTTGGGTATGGGAATCAGGAAATGGAGCCTTTCGGCTTCATTTCCCGGTTCCCTACTGCGCATGCGCGAGCCGCGCGGCGCAATCCGGACGGTCCCCGCTGCCTCTGGGAGCTGTGTGTTTCCCAGCAGGCAGCGGGGCACTTGCTGAAGGGGGCGGGCGCTTGCGGAAAGGGGCGTAACGCTTCCGCAGAGAGCTAGCCCGGAAGTGGGTGCAGTTACCTGGATTATCCAGGTAACTCCACCCCCCTCCCCCCTGAAAGGTGCCGATTGTGGCGCCGGAGGGGGGGGGATTCCGATGAGCGGAGGTCCATTTTAGGGTGGACCTCCGCTTTAAATAGTCTTTCAGTTATAAAGGAAAGTCCCACTCCTTTACAACTTTTTAGGGTGGAGAATATCTGCTGCTGGAGTTGGGCATTATCTCTAGAGAACCACAGATGACTTTCACTCAGCATCAGATAACCCGCTCCTTGTCACCGCTGTGGTCGGCACAGAGATCATCACAAGCTGGGAAATCCCCACCAAACACCTGAAATGACTGCAGCCTCATTCCTCCATTACTTTACTGGGGGATTGCACCAATCTCTTACATGCCTGTCCTGCTGACAGTGGTGGAAAGACCACTACTACTTCTGTTTACATTATATTTCTTCAATATGTTTTGACAAGTTTTGATAACTTATTAGCAGGCTACAGGTTAGCTATGGGCTCTGATATCTAGTCCCATATGTTAATTTAGAACCCTCACGGTGAGCCTTGTCTGCCGTGTGCTTGCTCTGGATGGACCTCAGATGGCAATCAGGCACTACCTAAACATTGGAGGTGACTCTGTTCAAATATATTATGTTCAGTCAAGTTTCTTTATATATACCTGCCTTACTTCTGTTTTTTATTCTAAAGTTTTAGATGTTTATGAATGAATGAATGAATAATTTGTATAGCGCTCAAAGTGAACTGAATCGCATCAAGGTGCTGAGCTGAGCTTTATTGTCCAGCTTCTAGAAGAGGAAAGTCTTGAGTTTTTTTCTGAAGACCTGGAGGTTTTCTTCCATGCGGATGTTGGTTGTTAAATCGTTCCATAGCCATGGTCCTTGGACAGCGAATCTCCGTTCCCCCTTAGATTTGTACCCAGATTTGGGAACGAGGAGGAGGTTTTGGTTAGAGGATCGAAGATTACGGTTGGGCATGTAGTGTTTTAATTTCTCAAATAGGCATTGAGAAGCATCTCAATGCACGCATTTGTGGGTGAGGCAGAGGATCTTAAATGTGATCCGATTCTTTATGGTTAGCCAGTGTAGGTTCCTCAGGGTAGGGGAGATTGATTCCCAGGGTTTTTTCCCTGTTATCAGCCTGCTGCCGTGTTTTGGATAAGTTGTAAGTGCGCAAGTTGATATTGGGGTAATCCTAAGTAAAGGGAGTTTGCGTAATCAAGCCGTGAATTAATGACTGTTCCAACTACTACTGCTTTGTCCTTCTGTGGGATGAATGGGATTAGTCTATGTAGCTGACGGAGCAGATGGTGAGAGCCACTGACTACTGCTCCTATTTGGGCATCCATAGACATTTGCGAGTCAAAGATGACCCCGAGACTCTTTGCCGTGGTCTTTGGGATGACGGTATGTCCAAAAATGGTGGGGGGTGTCCAGGGGATCTTGGTTCGGGACTTATGATTTGCGTGGAGGATGAGAAGCTCTGTTTTTGATTCGTTGAGTTTGAGGGAGTTAGTGGTCATCCAGTCTTCTATCAGAGTGAGGCAATTTTCTAATTGCTGATGTTGGTCTTTTTGTTCAGTGATACGAAAGAAAAGTTGCGCGTCGTCACCGTACGAGTGGAAGCAGAGGTCCAATGATCTGATGATATTGAGGAGTGGGCGGATGTATATGTTGAAGAGTACTAGCGACAAGGGCGATCTTTGGGGGACTCCACAGGAGACTGCCTCAGAGGTGAATTCTCCTAGTTTCACTGTCTGTGACCGATTTCCTAGGAAGGATGCGAACCATTGAAGATCTGAGCCTGTGACTCCTGCTACTTCTGTGAGGCGGAGGAGTAGAGTATTGTGGTCCACTGTATCAAATGCTGCACTGAGGTCCAACAGTACCAGGAGACATGATTCTCCGTCATCCGCTGCTTCAAGGGCATCATCCCGTATCTTGAGGAGTGCTGTTTCTGCTCCATGGCCCGGGCAGAAGCCTGATTGCAGCGGATCTAGGAGCTTGTGTGTATCCAGGTGGTGTTGTATCTGTTGAACTACCACTTTCTCTATGATCTTGGAGATGGTGATGAGGCTTGTAATCGGCCTGCGATTGTTTGAGTCCTGAGGGTTGAGGTTAGATTGCTTTAGCAGGGGTTTGACGATCCCTTGTTTGAGGGCGCCCGGAACAGTCCCTTCTTTAAACGACTGATTTATGAGGGGGGTTATGGTGGGAGCCACGATGTCGGAGCATTCTTTCAGGAGTTTTGTGGGGATGATGTCAATAGGTTATGTACTGTCACAAAGGTTTTTGATAATGTTTTTAGTGAGGTCCGTGGTAACTGGGGTCAGCGAAAACTTTGGCGGTTGTGGGATGTTGGTGTAGATATCTTTTTTTTGCTTTTGTTGACTGTGGTTGGCTGTTTTTTTCTGATGAATTGTTTTCTTGATGGTTTCTATTTTGTTGATGAAAAAATAAGATAATTAATTGCAGAAATATTGGGTTTCGTTTGCTGAGGGCTCTAAGCATACCAGGTTCATTGATTGAGCTACTATTTTAAACAGTTCCCGAGGGTGGTTTAGGGCCGTTGAGATTGCCTTTGAGAAGTGGTCCTTTTTAGCTTCGAAGATTGCTTTGCGATAATTCACCATGAGTCCTTTGTAGTTTGTGTGGTTTTCCTCGGTGGGATTTCTTCTCCATGTTCTTTCAGCTCTTCTACGTTCTTGCTTTAGTAGAGAGAGGTGGTCATTAAACCATTTTTTCTCCTGATGCGTGTCCTGTGTTTTGGAGCTACTGCGTCTGCTGATTGTAGTAATACCTTGTTAAGGGAGCTGAGTATTTGCTCAGATGAGTGGTTTAAATCCAGCATTGCTATTTTGTTGGATAAAATGGTTTTGAAGGTTTCGGAGTGTAGTTTTTTTCTGCGACCTGGTCCAATGCGTTGTTGTTGCAGGTTTCCGTTTCTGGTGTACGGTATTGGAAGAGATTTTGAATATGATGGCGTGGTGGTCCGTCCATGGTAGTGTTATGTTGTCGAGTATATCAATGTCCATATTTTGTTTGAAGATGAGGTCCAGGGTGTGACCTGACCCTTATGTGGAAGTCTTTATCAGTTGCTGCAGACCCAGTTCTTCCAGTTGGTTGATGCAAGCCGTCACGATGTGATCTTGCGAGTCGTTTGCCCAAAGGTTAAAATCCCCCAAGTGCCATGAAGTTCTTCGATTTCAGGGTGTGCATTGCAATGAGTTCTGTGAGGGGTGTAAGAAGATTAGTCTTTGGCCCAGGCGGTCTGTAGCATAGTAGAATGTGAGTGGTGTCATGGGGTGTTGATTGAAGATGTAGCGTCAGTGTCTCCATAAAAGCCACTGGGTTCTGTACCATTGGTTTGATGAGCCCCAGGTGCGATTTAAAGATCATATAGGATATCCTGAGGTACATATTCAATCTCAAAGTCCTCACAAGTAAGAGACTATAGTTATGATTCTAGTCCCCAAAAAATGCAGAGAACAAGGAAATCATTCTTTCTTAGAAGCTTGATAAAAACCTCCATATTTTGCCAATATCGCTTCCTGAACGGAAAAAATTGGACTCTTACCGCAATGGATGGACTCCAAACCAACGGAGTCGTTAGTGCTGGCAGAAACCAACCCTCTGCAGGGATCACAGGTGCACACTCCGCTCTCACACACCGCTGGGGGCGTTAACACGTGTAAATCTTCAGAGGATTTCCGACGCGGGCCGATAGTTTCCGGAACCAGCTTATTAGCCTTCCTCCCTCTCAGTTGACGCTAGGAAGATGGACAGGATAGCCGTCCGATTGCTACTAATTTACTGACTTTGGAGAGCTCTCCGAAAAATTTGTAGCGATTGGACAGCTATCTTGTCCATCTTCCTAGCATCAACTGAGAGGGAGGAAGGCTAATTGGCATGTTCCGGAAATTATCGGCCCGCGTCGGAAATCCTCGGAAGATTTACACGTGTTAACGCCCCCAGCGGTGTGTGAGAGCGGAGTGTGCACCTGTGATCCCTGCAGAGGGTTGGTTTCTGCCAGCGCTAACGACTCTGTTGGTTTGGAGTCCATCCATTGCGGTAAGAGTCCAACTTTTTCCATTCAGGAAGGGATATTGGCAAAATTTGGAGGTTTTCATCAGGCTTCTAAGAAAGACTGATTTTCTTGTTCTCTGCATTTTTTGGGGACTAGAATCATAACTATAGTCTCTTACTTGTGAGGACTTTGAGATTGAATATGTACCTCAGGATATCCTATATGGTGTATTTTTGATTTTGGATTCATGCTTTATACACGATTTGTATTGGAATTTATTTTTTATATTATAGATTTCACATATATTTAGCGCAATTTTACACATAATTTTTTGATTTGGTCCATAATGATATTAGATGGTTTCTAGTTGCAGCTTTTGGGTTTATCCTAGCGCGATATTCTCGTTTTTTTGTTTATGAGATTTAAAGATCACTGCTAGACCTCCTCCTTTTTTCCCTTTCCGATGCTCCGTTAGGATCCAATAGTTCTTTGGCACCAATTCGGTGAGGATGGTGTTGCAGTCGGGAGTAAGCCAGCTTTCAGTTATGAAGAGGCAATCTATGTTGATGATGAAGTCGTGTACTTCCAGTCTGCGTTTGACTGCTGACCTGGTGTTGATCAAGGCGCATGCTAATTGTTGTGGATGAGTAGCTGTCTTCCTGTGTTTGACGGTTGATTGTAGGCCGGTATTAGGTAGTCGTTCTTTTTGTAGGATTTTTTGTAAAGAGGGTGGCAATGTTGAGGTGGTATTTCTTAGTCTGTGGAGAGCTTCTGCTGAGTATTTGAAGTAGCACATGGCCTGCGGAGGGAAGTTGATGGTCCTGGGAGGACAAAAGATGGTGATCCTGCTCTGGGATTTTATCCTGTTGTCGGTCTAGTTATCAGACTTGCCGCCGTGTTAAGGCTATTTGTAGGCACGCAAGTTGATCTTTAGGGTCACCTAAGCGGTCAGAGTATTTATATTGGGGTCATGAATTCCTGGCTGTTCCAGCTGCCTCTACTTGAAGCGAAGAACCTGGACCAGAAGATTACTGCTGGTGAAGGCCGAATGGTTGAGCTAATGATGGTGTAAAATAATTTAGGTTGCGGTGCTGGGTGGGGGTCCTGTTGATCCAGAGGAAGGCGAAAAAACCCCTAGCTGTGCCAGCCAATTGCACCAATAGGAGGAAAAAAATCCTTCCTGACCCCCGAAGGCAGTCGGACCGCGAGACCCTGCATCAACTGTGGGGGGGGGGGGGGGGGGGGTCACGCAAGCTTACCTGAGGGTGGTGGTCCTGGCTTGCTGTGCGGTGGTCCTGTTGTGGTGGTCCTGTCTTGCTGTCTCCTGGTGTCTCTGCGTAGAGGTCTAATAGTGACAGGCGGCGGAGTACTGATTCAGGAAAAAGCCTACAGAGATGAAGGAGGTGGGTAATCTAGGAGGTGGGCTCACGCGGTGAGCTGCATGGTGGGCTCAATTGTTTTGGGGCTCATCCACAGTCTTCCTTGTCTAGCAAGCTAGAACATTGGCGGCGACCAATGGTGGCTGTGGTTGATGCTCCCCCAGATGGCTTGTAGGTGGGGGACCAGGTCACCAAAAGAACCTGCTGGGGGGGTCGGGGGTGCCTCCAGGTCCTGGTGGAGCTGAGGCAGTGCCTGGAGGTGCTGGGTGTACCAAGATGGCCGCCGGGCTAGGCCGGTGTAGTGTCATATTTTGTTCCCCATCATAGAACGCTCCGGAAGTGACGTTGCAGCCAGAAATTTAGCACTGCGCATGCGTGATGCATTCCAAACACTTGCGCCATGCGTTCCAAATGATTTGCGACAATGCAGACCAGTGAAACCGTCAGATAATGTCAGAGAAGTGAAGGGAGGTAATCCCCTCCCTGAGCCACAGTTACCCGCTCTCTCTCCGCCACTCTCTGCTCTGTCTAAAGTTAATGTCACGATTACCTCCCCTCAATCCCGTGACATTATCTGACGGTTTCACTGAACTACATTGTCGGAAATCCTCTGGAACGCATGGTGCAAGCATTTGGAACGCATTGCACATGCACAGTGCAAAATTTCTGGCCGCAACGTCACTTCCGGAGCATTCTATGATGGGGAGCAAAATATGACACTACATCAGAACCTAGGTTCTGGCTCAGGATGAGTTGCTGGGTGGACCAATATGGCCACCGGGCTAGGCCGAAGCCCTGGGCTGTCCCAAACTCGGCCTCCTGTTCTTGATGCGGGGTACTTGTGGATGAGGGGAGGGCTCAGGTCAGTGCAGATTGCAGGGCCTGCCGCGGTGAATGGATTCGAGTGGAGGGGCCGGTGTGTGCAGGAATGGCCGGCGGAGGCACTGGGCTAGGCTGGAGACGAAGTGTTTCCTGCGAGCGTGTCCGGAGCGGCTGGCAGCAAGCTCGTGCGATCCGAGGTGGGTGAGTCAAGCGGCGACTATCGGAGGCCGGGGGGATCCCGTTCCTAGACCCCCGTGCCCAGTAGGGGGGGTCGGGCTGATAGCCGGTTCTTGTTGCTGGAGGTCCGGGGAAGCTGAGGAACTTGTGGACGGCTGGTGACAGAGCTCCTGACAGTGTGTCTGCTCTGTCTCACAGCACGTCTCACAGCACGTTTAGTTTTTATGTTAACTATTATGTGACTATTATGGTGTTGTGAGTTGAGAGAGAGCTTGAAGTCTCTTTGTCGGATACCTCAGAGATGCCTGAGAGTGGCGATTTGGAGAGCTACTTCTCCAATTAATGTGGGGCCAGGGGCATGGACGTCCGCAGGTAGGGGCAAGGGGGGTCACATGCCCCCCCCCCTGGAATCAGGGATCGGATCTTAAATTCAGCACAGTTGCATCACTATCAGGGTGCAGGCAGCCCACACCTGCGTGCCAACCGCCAGTGGGGTGACACCATCAAAGTGTTGTCAAGCCCCCCTATCAGTGTAGTGTGACTTCGGGCTCTTTTCCCTGTTCAGTCCAGCAGAGAACTCGGCGGTGATGTGACATGAGAAAGGCAAGCTGCGGGCTATCAGAGGTCACCCCCCTTTCTCCTGTCAGGGAGAAGAGACAATGGCTCTCACCAGGTTCGCCTACCAGCTTCCTGCCCACTCCATTTCTTCCAGCTATGAATAAACACTGCTGCTGATGGGCGGAGCTATGACGTAGGAGACAGGCGTCCATCTGAGCGTCCGTCCGAGCCTCCTGATGCCTTCGCTCACTCTACCTCCCTCCGCCACGCACCTCTTCACAGCCCCATAGCCTGCACTGCACGCTCCCGAGTCGCGCCCGAGCCTTCCGGACATTGCGGTTCCAGGGAACGAGATCCGGCCCTGCCAAACCTAGCTGCAGCCCGCGCTAGTGGAACGGTTGCCCAGGAGTACAGCGGCGGAGCACCGCAAGACGCCGATACATGGCGGGACGGGACCTGAGCTGCATACCCTGAAGGGGAGTGAGGATCCTTGCTAGAACATACTGGAGCACAGGGGGAGGCTGTCTGACACAAGTCCCTACAGACCCGGTAGAGCGGTAAGGCAAGCAGCGGGACGGGGAAGTGGGGGAGTATCTGCTGGAGTGTCTGCTGGATCGGTGAGAGGCAAGGATATAGACACTGTGCTAGATAAGGGGGTATACCCCTAGGTAAACTGGAGCCTACCCTATCTTCTCTCTTTCCGTGCCTAAGGAATAAGCTGTCCTGACAGAATCCCATATGGAATGATTGTTTGATCTGGCTCTAGATGGTATTGCTGCCAGGGGAGAGAAAAGGAAAAGATATTGTTACCTAAAGGGGGTTCTCTCTGTACACCCCTCCCCCCCTGGTTATAAGAGACAGTTTTTTTTTATGTATACAATCAGCTATATAAAATCTGCAGGAGGAAACCTGTTATGCTATTAATAACAGTTGCTGGAGGAATCTAAACGCAGCTGTAATAGCCTCTGCTGCTGACAAGAGGATTTGCACTTTCCTGAGTTTTTTTTTTTTTTTTGGAGGATACCCCCGGAAACATATTCTATGGTTTAGAGAATCTACGATATGGACATATCCAATAGATACTGTTAATCACTAGACGTGCCCAATATAGAAAAGTGGAAGCAGCGGAAAAGATAATAAATCTTGTTTTCCATCAAACGGCCTTCTTGAAAGAAGAAGGGAAAGAAAAGAAATAATCTTTTTTTTTGGGGTCACTGGGAATTGAACAACGCTGGAGACATCAGGAGGTTATGGATTATTGAGTAATACCCCCTCCCCCCCCCTTTTTTTTTTTTTTTTGTGGACATTTTGGTGATGAAATTTAATCGGTACTGATCACCACCAAACGAATGTAATAATATTGTGATTGATGTTTTTTGGTTAGGTGGGTCTATTGAAGGGGAGGTATATAAAGTGGTGGTAAAGAATTATATTAATATCTTGTCATAGTGGGAAGAGAGGCAAGCTTTGATAGCCCTGCCAGGATGAGAGGGAAAGCAGGCAAGACAAACAAACAAATAACCCCTGCCGCAAGTCCGGTCGGAATTCAAAAATATATGGCCGCGAACATTAGTATAAGGGCAGGTGAAGAGGCTGGCAGCCCCAGGATGGAAAAATTGCTCCGCTCGGGCCCAAGTAGACAGAAGGGAGAAGACAGTAGAGGGACAAAAACCCCGGTTATTAAGCCAACTGAAAAAAAAAATAGTGCAAACTCTCAAAGTGGGGATAGTAGTCAGAATGAAGCTCAAGGAAGGGAGGGGTCAGAACATCTGGGGGTAGGAGAAAGAGGTCTAGACAGACAAGGGGAAACCCCCCAGTCTCCACAGATTAGGGAGATGCTCTCAGAGATGTTCATGAGAATGGAGGTCTCTCTAAGGGCAGATATCGCAACTATAAGGGAGGACATAGGCTTGGTCTTGGGGAGAGTAGAGGAGGTGGAAAACAAAATAGAGGCCCAGGAGCATAGAATAGATGGAATCCTAGAACAGGTAACAGCTCTCCGTAGGGGAAATAGAATAATTAGATATAACTTAGAAGATCAGGAGAATAGAAGCAGAAGAAAGAACCTACGAATAAAAGGTCTCCCTGAGACAATTAGCGCATCTACCCTTGGAGAGATAGCCCAACAGATCTTCAACCCCCTATTAGACAGAGAAGCCACAGCCCCATTAAAGTTAGATAGAATACACAGGATGACACGACCTTTTGGAATTAGATCAGAAACCCCCCGAGATGTCATAGCAAGATTTCATCACGTAGCAGAAAAAATGCAGGTAATGAGAAAAATTAGAACACAGCCAGGGGTGACCTACGGGGACGTGGAACTGCAGATCTATTCCGACTTAGCGGGAGAGACGCTTGGAAGAAGGAGAAGATTGAAACCACTAACGGAACTACTGAGAGCAGCCGATATCCCATATCAATGGGGATTTCCGGCATGTCTCATAGGGAAAAAAGACGGACGATCTGCGGTTCTACGTTTCCCGGAGGATCTCCGAGAATTCTGCGAACAGCTAGGAATACACCCTACTCCACAGATAGAATGGGATAGTGAAGAGGATCTAGGAGGAGCAGGGAGTATGACCCAAAGAAATAAGAGACAGGATAGATCGAGCGATTGGAGACGAAAGAATCCAAATACCTGAAGCTGAGACGAATTAGGAAGGGGGCAAAAAGGGGAAGGGGGGGGGAGGAGAGGGAGAGGGCTGGGGGAGTCTCGGACGGACATGGGGGTGAACCCCAGGGATATTATGGGGGAGAGGAGACCAATGGTATTGGCCTTCCAGCCCCATAGGTTTAACAAGAAAAGGGGAGTCCTACCCAGTCTTACGAGACGTTTTGTTATAGGACAGGGGGGGGGCGGGGGGTGGGAGGGAGGTTTTGGTTGTGTGGGTTTTTTTTATGGGCTCTCACTCGGTCCCCCTATAGGCGCAGCAGGTATGGTCTCCAACGGGTTCACTAGACGCTCCAACAAAAGAAGGGAAACCCCCACTGGAAGAGAGGTATGGGGATAGTTAATGTTATTACCTATAATGTAAGGGGCTTAAATACAAAAAGGAAAAGATACAGAATAAACGATGAGTTGCAGCACATGGAAGCAAATATAGTTTGTCTCCAGGAGACGCATATAACTTGCACCTCTGGGATCAGAATGAATTCGAATGATTTCCCGATATGGATTTATGGGGATTCCCCATCCTCATACTCCAGAGGGGTTGCAATAGGTTTTAGTAAAACAATGAGGTTTAATCTAGAGGAGCGACTGGTGGACCCGGAGGGACGATATCTGTGCTTAAAGGGAATGCTGTTTAACCTTAAATGCACAATCGTAAATATTTATGCCCCAAATGAGAATGCGGAAGTATTTCTAAGGAAAACATTGAACAAAATAGAGGATTTCAAAGAGGGGAAACTAATTCTTGCTGGAGATTTTAACTGGAGTATAAACCCAAAAATTGATACCTCAACGGGAGGACCCAGGACATCGGTACATAAGCAGAGAAAGTTTTTAAGGGCTCTGGCTCTATATCAGCTACAGGATACCTGGAGAGTACTGCATCCAAAGGATAGGGACTATACATGCTTCTCCTCGGTCCATGGTTCCTTCTCTCGAATAGATTATATTTTCTTGGAACACTCATTCCTGAAAGCACTTAAGAAGGCGGAAATAAAAATCAGAACTGTGTCAGATCATGCGCCAGTTATGATTAAGTTGGAGATAGGGGAGGATCATGGACCGAGGGGGATTTGGAGATTGAATGAATCTCTGTTACAGGATAAGGACTCTGTAAGTAGGGTGGAGAGGGAGATGGAACAATTTTTTAGATTAAATGACACACCTGGAATCTCCAGCCCCATATTGTGGGAAACGCACAAAGTGGTAATGAGAGGGGTATTAATAGGGATCGGAGCGGGGAAAAAGAGAGAGAGAGAGAGGAGGAAAACCCTACTGTATGAAGAAATCCAGAGACTGGAGATGGGTAGTAGACCAAGGGGACTCTATGACACTCAGGACTTAGTAATAAAAAAAAGAGAACTAGAAGACTACTTAGAGCAGGACAGGATGGCCGCTTATTATATTTTGGGAACAGAGAGGTATCAATGGGGAAACAAAGCCGGTAAATGGCTGGCCAGGAGAGTGAAGGATAAGAAAAGTAGAACTTTTATCCCAAGGGTAAGAAATGAGGCAGGAGACATACAAAATATGCCGGAGGATATTGTAAATACGTTTTATACATATTATAAGGCCCTATACAATATTCAACAGGATAGCTCAGAGAACAGAGGCTGAGACGCAATAAAGGACTATTTGAAAGGGATAGAGATCCCCAGGGCTAAACAAATAGAAATGGAAGCATTAGAAGCCCCGATATCAAAGCTGGAAGTTGAATGGGCTATCAAAAATACAGCTAAAGGAGGATGCCCCGGGCCAGATGGTTTCCCGATCTCATACTATAAGGAATTCCAAAAACAGCTGGTTCCAAAATTATGCGAGTATTTCAACGCAGTGGGGAGGGATGGAAAATTTCGAGAAGAGACATTACTGGCACATGTGGTCTTGATCTTGAAAGAGGCAAAGGACCCACTTGCAGTGGAAAGCTACAGGCCAATTTCCTTGCTAAACTCAGATATTAAACTTTTTGCAAAAATTATCTCCGAACGATTAAGACCTCATGTGCCAGAGTGGGTACAGCAGGATCAGGTTGGATTTATCCAAGGGAGAGAAGGGCGGGATAACGCATTAAAGACTATTATGTTAAGCCAGGAATCCATAAGGCAGAAGACCCCCACGATACTCATGTCTATAGATGCTGAAAAGGCATTTGACAGGGTTAGCTGGGGGTTCTTATTCGAAGTGCTGGAGCGATATGGATTAGGGGTGAGGATGAGAGGGTGGATTGAAGCTCTGTATACCAAGCCTAAAGCTAAAATAAGAATAAACGGGGCCCTGTCCTGCCCCCTTGAATTGTGCAACGGGACAAGACAGGGGTGCCCGCTCTCCCCAATATTATTTGTTCTGGCACTAGAACCTCTCCTGACGGCTATTAGGAAGAATCAAAACATCCATGGAATACGGGTCGAAGGGAGGGAGTATCGGGTTGCTGCTTTTGCAGATGATCTTTTGCTCTATATCTCTAGCCCGGAGACCTCTATACCGGCGACTATGGAAGAAATAAAAAAATACGGGAAAGTCTCCAATTTTAGGGTTAATGCAACTAAATCTGAAATTCTAAATTTAAATATACCAGTAGAAGAACAAAGAACCCTGCAAACCAAATACCCCTTTAGATGGTGTGGGAGGGAGTTGGCCTATTTGGGAATAAAGCTTACGGCAGGGAGAGAAGACTTGTTTGAGGCTAACTACATCCCCCTACTTAATAAAATCAAACAGTATTTAGATAAGACCCAATATAAAGCTTTATCTTGGATAGGGAGAATAAACACAGTAAAAATGTTCATTCTACCAATGTTTACTTATATATGTCAAATGGTCCCCATTTTATTACCACAGGGATATTTAAATAAATTAAATATGATGATTAAAAGATTTATATGGAAAAAAAAAATGGCGAGGGTGGCCCTTAATATTTTGACAAGAAGTAAAGACAGAGGAGGATTAGCAATGCCCGATTTCAAAAGGTATCACGAGGCTATAGTAATTTCACGAATCACAGACTGGACACATAACAAAAAAGGGAAGGATTGGGTGGAACTAGAAATTAAGTTAAGTAGAAGGGAGCTAGGGGAGATAATATGGATACCTGCAAAACATAGAGAATTGGGGATTAGCACAAGTTTATTGACAAAAGGGGTATTACGAATATGGGATATAATAAATAAGAGAAACAAGTGGGAGCACAATTCACCATTTATGCCACTATTAGACACTAAAATTTTTCCACCAGGTCAAGAGGAATATATATATTACAGTAGATGGGCTAAGAAAGATAAAATTAAATTACAAGAGGTTATGGAAGGGAATAGGGTATGCACATATGAGGAAATTATAGGAAAGTGGGGCCACAAGCCTTTAGATAGGTGGAGATACTTACAACTATATTATTTTACTCAGTCCTTACCACAACCACTAAGAGGACAGGAGCAACTTAGACCTCTGGAGAAGTGGATAGGGAATCCCCAATGCTTGGTAAAAAGGATCTCAAAAATATACGAAATCTTAGGGGAAGTAGAAGAACAAAAATTCCCCCCCTATATAGAAAAGTGGGAAAGTGAATTGGGACCGCTGGATAACGACCTCCATAGAAGCAGGATTATTAGACGAACGTACTCGGTTGCCAAATACCTTCAAACTAGAGAGATGTCATATAAACTTTTAACAAGATGGTATATAACCCCACAGCAAGGAAATAAAATCTGCAGCGAGACCTCCCCATTATGCTGGAGAGGCTGTTCAGTAGTGGGTTCCTTCGCTCATATATGGTGGGAGTGCCCTAAGATACAGTTATTTTGGGAGAAGATTATAAAAGCTATCTTTGAAATAACAGGGGAAGGGATTAGAAGAGACCCATGGGTTTGCTTATTCCATGACTCTGAAAAAGGTGAGAGAGAGTATGGGCAATCCCTGGTCCCGGGCCTACTGAATTCTGCTAAGGCACTGATCCCGCGAAGATGGAGGAAATCCGACCCCCCCTCGATGAAGGAGTGGGTAGAAAGGTTAGAAAGGATACGAAATATTGAGGAGACAATGTATAAACTGGATAACTCAGAAGGGAGATATCAGTATAAATGGCGACTTTGGATACAATTCGGAAAAACTGAAGGTTATCTAAAGCTGCTTGATTGTTAGCAAAGGGGGGGACCGAGTGAGGGGGGAGGGGAGGGAGGGATAAGGTAGATTATTCTTAATGAAACGGTGTTGTATTTATTATTATGTGGAATGGTCTATGTTTGTATATTTTGAAAAACTTGAAAATAAAGAATAAATAAAAAAAAGAATAAACACTGCTGCTAGTGCGAAATGTCAGCTATTTTGTCTGCTGTGATTTCCATCTTTTGATTTTTGATGTGAATTTTTCTCAATAAAAGAAGGCTACTTTTCAAGAGTGCGGCTGTCCAGAATCTGTTCCTGTTTATTGCTATTAGCAATTGCCAGCACCTACGACTTCCGAACCAGAGAAACGTTCATTATCTGTTTGTTTTTCCTGGAGCGGTGATATCTCCCTTTTCAGGCCAATCAAAGGAGACAAGAGAATCATGGGACATGTAGTCCCAAAGATTGGTGGCCCCATTTTCCACAGGGAGGAGGCTACAGCTCGATCAAAAGAGAGATTAAAAGACTGCAGCCTGGAAAAAATCTGAGGGAGAGTGCTACAGGAGAAAGAACAAGGAGTGTGCTGGGCAGAAGCCAGAGAGAGAGAGCCACATTGCCCAGCACCACCAGGGCGAGCTACATTGCCCAACGCCACCAGACAGAGCCATGCTGCCCAGCACCACCAGAGAGAGAAAGACTGAGCCACTGCCAGGGTACAGACATGCTACACTACTGACCAGAGTCGCCCCCGGGGGAACCCAGAGTGAGCAATCTTCCAGCCGGAGGAATCACTGCTGTAGTTTGGCTGGGTCTGGTAAGAGGGCCTGTTGGCCATTATCCGTTACTTATGCTAGGGATTGTACTACGTCTGCAGTCTTTGATGATGATAATGTGATAATGACATTGTCAAAAAGGAACGGCGCATGGGTGACCCTAAAATTATGCCCCCCCCAGAAAAAAGTTCTGCGGACACCCATGGCCAGGGGCATGTTGCCTGCTGCATCCACTCTTATGAATAATAATGTACACATTGGAGGTTATTTATGAAAGGCAAATCCACTTTGCACTACAAGTACAAACTACAAGTGCAAAGTGCAATTAAAATCGAACTGAAAATGCACTTGGAAGTACAGATGCTGTAGATCTAAGGGGGACATGCAAGGAAAATAAAAAACAGCAGTTTAGCTTGCATATGATTGGATAATAAAATAAGCGGAACTTCTCCTAATTTCAGATCTACCCCTCAGATTTACAGCGACCACACTTCCAAGTGCACTTTCAGTGCAATTTCAAGTGCACTTTGCACTTGTAGTTTGCACTTATACTGCAAAGTGGTTTGGCCTTTCATAAATAACCCCCATTGTCTTTTCATTGCCAAATGAGCACTCTGGATTGTGCAAATTATATATAGTATTTGATTATCTTTGTTATTGTTTTTATACCTAATGTGAAAACATTTATAAAAACATTGAAAGAGTTAATCCAGCTTTGAGCAGTCCTCTAATCTTTTTTCAGTGAGATAAAAACTGACACACAATAGGAGTCAGTGTCTCCCCCTTGCTGTGACTGACAGGTGATTTACATATCTCATGAGGCATTCTGTGTACTTCCCATCCCCTCCTTTCTTCTCCAGCTCTACCAGAATTGTCTGCTCCACACCTCAGTGTGATTGGTAGGGATGAGCCGAACACCCCCCGGTTCGGTTCGCACCAGAACTTTCGAACGGACCCCGCGTTCGTAACGAACATTAGAACCCCATTGAAGTCTATGGGACTCGAACGTTCGAAATGGAAAGTGCTAATTTTTAACGGCTGATATGCAAGATACTGTCCTAAAAAGGGTTTGGGGACCTGACTCCTGCCTCAGGGGACATGGGTCAATGCAATAAAAAGTTTTAAAAGCGGCCGTTTTGGCGGGAACACTGATTTTAATGACGATTAAAGTGAAAAAAAAAAATGAAATATTCCTTTAAATATGGTGCCTGGGGGGTGTCTGTAGTATGCCTGTGAAGTGCCACGTGTTTCCCGTGTTTAGAACAGTCCCTGCACAAATTGACATTAAACGGAAATAACATCATTTAAAACTGCTTGCGGTTTTAATGTTATATCTGGTTCCTGCAATATGGTTGAAAATCATTCAGAAAAATGGCATGGGTAGCCCTCCCTGCCCATTACCAGCCTATTTGGGTCTTGTACGCATATTAAGGGGAACCCCGTACCCATATTAAAAAAAGGAAATGTGTGTGGCCCCCAGGCCCTATATACTCAGAACAGCAGTATACAGGTGGTGCAAACAAGACAGGGACAGTGTAGGTTTGTTGTGTTAAGTTGAATCTGTTTGTAATTTTCAACTGGTACATTTTTAAAGTGTAGCTCCAGTCAAAAAAACTATTTTTAAGCTTTTTGGAAAACATAGGGAAGGGTTATCACCCCTGTATAATTTGTTTTGTCGTCCATCTTTTTTCATCTCACTTGCTGTTGTCTCCTTCCGTTTGCAAGTAGGAGATGTTTGTAAATTGGATGTTTGAAAGTAGGGGCCTGCCCTATATGCTCTGCAGAAATGGCGGAACAAGGTGTTGGTTTTGCCACAACATTGTAAGCCCTCAAAGTGACTCTTGGTGGGCGCTGGAGCGCCCTGCTGTGAACGATTATATCAAGAATTGTAATTAAATGCCATTGTTGAACAGTGGTAGAAAAATTGACCTTTGGTGGTTGTGGTGCTGGTGCCACAACACTATAAGTCCTCACCGTTACTCTGGGTGGGCACAGGAAGGGGCCCTCCTGTGAAATATTATATCAAGAATTGTAATTACATGTCCCTGTTAAACAGGGGCAGAAAAATTGGGCCTTAGGCACTGGTGCCATCACACTGCAACCTCTGCCATATACTGTAGTTTTATTGCAGGAATTAGCCCTGCTGCAAAGCATTGCATCAAAAATTGTACTTAAACGCCCCTGTTAAACAGGGGCAGAAAAATTGGGCCTTAGGCACTGGTGCCATCACACTGCAACCTCTGCCATATACTCTAGTTTTATTGCAGGAATTAGCCCTGCTGCAAAGCATTGCATCAAAAATTGTACTTAAACGCCCCTGTTAAACAGGGGCAGAAAAATTGGGCCTTAGGCACTGGTGCCATCACACTGCAACCTCTGCCATATACTGTAGTTTTATTGCAGGAATTAGCCCTGCTGCAAAGCATTGCATCAAAAATTGTACTTAAACGCCCCTGTTAAACAGGGGCAGAAAAATTGGGCCTTAGGCACTGGTGCCATCACACTGCAACCTCTGCCATATACTCTAGTTTTATTGCAGGAATTAGCCCTGCTGCAAAGCATTGCATCAAAAATTGTACTTGAACGCCCCTGTTAAACAGGGGCAGAAAAATTGGGCCTTAGGCACTGGTGCCATCACACTGCAACCTCTGCCATATACTGTAGTTTTATTGCAGGAATTAGCCCTGCTGCAAAGCATTGCATCAAAAATTGTACTTAAACGCCCCTGTTAAACAGGGGCAGAAAAATTGGGCCTTAGGCACTGGTGCCATCACACTGCAACCTCTGCCATATACTGTAGTTTTATTGCAGGAATTAGCCCTGCTGCAAAGCATTGCATCAAAAATTGTACTTAAACGCCCCTGTTAAACAGGGGCAGAAAAATTGGGCCTTAGGCACTGGTGCCATCACACTGCAACCTCTGCCATATACTGTAGTTTTATTGCAGGAATTAGCCCTGCTGCAAAGCATTGCATCAAAAATTGTACTTAAACGCCCCTGTTAAACAGGGGCAGAAAAATTGGGCCTTAGGCACTGGTGCCATCACACTGCAACCTCTGCCATATACTGTAGTTTTATTGCAGGAATTAGCCCTGCTGCAAAGCATTGCATCAAAAATTGTACTTAAACGCCCCTGTTAAACAGGGGCAGAAAAATTGGGCCTTAGGCACTGGTGCCATCACAGTGCAACCTCTGCCATATACTGTAGTTTTATTGCAGGAATTAGCCCTGCTGCAAAGCATTGCATCAAAAATTGTACTTAAACGCCCCTGTTAAACAGGGGCAGAAAAATTGGGCCTTAGGCACTGGTGCCATCACACTGCAACCTCTGCCATATACTCTAGTTTTATTGCAGGAATTAGCCCTGCTGCAAAGCATTGCATCAAAAATTGTACTTGAACGCCCCTGTTAAACAGGGGCAGAAAAATTGGGCCTTAGGCACTGGTGCCATCACACTGCAACCTCTGCCATATACTGTAGTTTTATTGCAGGAATTAGCCCTGCTGCAAAGCATTGCATCAAAAATTGTACTTAAACGCCCCTGTTAAACAGGGGCAGAAAAATTGGGCCTTAGGCACTGGTGCCATCACACTGCAACCTCTGCCATATACTGTAGTTTTATTGCAGGAATTAGCCCTGCTGCAAAGCATTGCATCAAAAATTGTACTTAAACGCCCCTGTTAAACAGGGGCAGAAAAATTGGGCCTTACGCACTGGTGCCATCACACTGCAACCTCTGCCATATACTGTAGTTTTATTGCAGGAATTAGCCCTGCTGCAAAGCATTGCACCAAAAATTGTACTTAAACGCCCCTGTTAAACAGGGGCAGAAAAATTGGGCCTTAGGCACTGGTGCCATCACACTGCAACCTCTGCCATATACTGTAGTTTTATTGCAGGAATTAGCCCTGCTGCAAAGCATTGCATCAAAAATTGTACTTAAATGCCCCTGTTAAACAGGGGAAGAAAAATTGGGCCTTAGGCACTGGTGCCATCACACTGCAACCTCTGCCATATACTGTAGTTTTATTGCAGGAATTAGCCCTGCTGCAAAGCATTGCATCAAAAATTGTACTTAAACGCCCCTGTTAAACAGGGGCAGAAAAATTGGGCCTTAGGCACTGGTGCCATCACACTGCAACCTCTGCCACATACTGTAGTTTTATTGCAGGAATTAGCCCTGCTGCAAAGCATTGCATCAAAAATTGTACTTAAACGCCCCTGTTAAACAGGGGCAGAAAAATTGGGCCTTAGGCACTGGTGCCATCACACTGCAACCTCTGCCATATACTCTAGTTTTATTGCAGGAATTAGCCCTGCTGCAAAGCATTGCATCAAAAATTGTACTTAAACGCCCCTGTTAAACAGGGGCAGAAAAATTGGGCCTTAGGCACTGGTGCCATCACACTGCAACCTCTGCCATATACTGTAGTTTTATTGCAGGAATTAGCCCTGCTGCAAAGCATTGCATCAAAAATTGTACTTAAACGCCCCTGTTAAACAGGGGCAGAAAAATTGGGCCTTAGGCACTGGTGCCATCACACTGCAACCTCTGCCATATACTCTAGTTTTATTTCAGGAATTAGCCCTGCTGCAAAGCATTGCATCAAAAATTGTACTTAAACGCCCCTGTTAAACAGGGGAAGAAAAATTGGGCCTTAGGCACTGGTGCCATCACACTGCAACCTCTGCCATATACTGTAGTTTTATTGCAGGAATTAGCCCTGCTGCAAAGCATTGCATCAAAAATTGTACTTAAACGCCCCTGTTAAACAGGGGCAGAAAAATTGGGCCTTAGGCACTGGTGCCATCACACTGCAACCTCTGCCATATACTGTAGTTTTATTGCAGGAATTAGCCCTGCTGCAAAGCATTGCATCAAAAATTGTACTTAAACGCCCCTGTTAAACAGGGGCAGAAAAATTGGGCTGCTGACATCACCCAGAACCAAAAATGTTCTTCCAACATATCAGCGGAGGAGGAAGAGGATAGACAATCAACATAACAGGACAGTCACTCAGCATCAGCATAGGCAGTCTTGAAGGGATGTGGTATTTCAAAAAAAATTATTCGGTTACATCAGTTTCAGGTGCTTGGTAGCTGTGGGTGATCCAAGACCGATTCATCTTGATGAAGGTCAGTCGATCAACTGATTCGGTGGACAGGCGCACCCTGTGATCGGTAACGAAGCCACCAGCAGCACTGAAGGTGCGTTCCGAAAGAACGCTGGATGCAGGACAGGCCAGTAGCTCAATTGCATACTGTGCAAGCTCTGGCCAGTGATCCATCCTCAAGACCCAGTAAGCCAGAGGATTTTCAGTGGGAAAGGTGTCCAAGTCTGACCTTGCCCCTAGGTATTCCTGCACCATGTAAATTAGACGCTGGCGATGGGTGCTGGAACCAATCATACCTTGGGGCTGCGGACTAAAAAATTGTCTGAAAGCATCAGTCAGACGGCCACCTTCTCCACCGCTCCTTCTGACTGATGCCTCAGCAACACGTTGTCCAGGACCAGGAGTTTGTGACCTCCCAGTCTCTGGGAACGCGTTGCACAGAGCTTTCTGCAAGGCCTCCCGGAGATGTCTCATCCTCTGCTCCCTCTGCGATGGCAAGATAAGGTCGGCAACCTTACGCTTGTACCGTGGATCAAGGAGAGTGGCCAGCCAGTAATGGTCCCTCTCCTTGATCCGAAGAATACGAGGATCCTTCCGCAGGCTTTGCAGGATCAGGGTGGCCATGCAGCGTAGGTTAGCTGAGGCATTCGGTCCGGAGTCCTCTGGGTCACTAAGGACAACATGATCCGCAGCTACCTCCTCCCAGCCACGTACAAGTCCACGTGTTTCTTGGGACTGTAAATCATCCCTATAAGACTGCTGCTGCTGCTGCTGATGCTGAGTGCCAGCCTCCACCTCCATGCTGACACAATCATCCTCCTCCTCCTCTTCCTCCTCCTCACCCTCTTCCTGTGTGATGGGTGGCACAGCAGGAACACTGTCTGGATAAAGGGGGCCTTGAGAGGCAAGGAAGTCCTCCTCTTCCTGCCTCTGTTCTGCCTCAAGTGCCCTGTCCATTATTCCACGCAGCGTATGCTCCAAGAGGTGGACAAGAGGTACAGTGTCACTGATGCATGCACTGTCACTGCTCACCATCCTTGTGGCCTCCTCAAACGGTGACAGGACAGTGCATGCATCCCTGATCATGCCCCACTGGCGTGGTGAGAAAAAACCAAGCTCCCCTGACCCTGTCCTGGTGCCGTAGTCGCACAGGTACTCATTGATGGCCCTCTGCTGCGTGTGCAGCCGCTGCAGCATGGCCAATGTTGAGTTCCATCTGGTGGGCATGTCACATATAAGGCGGTTCTTGGGCAGGTTCAACTCCTTTTGGAGCTCAGCCAGCCGAGCACAGGCATTAAATGATCGGCGGAAATGCACACAGCCTCTCCTGGCCTGTTTCAGGACATCCTGTAAGCCGGGGTACCTGCCCAAGAACCACTGCACCACCAGGTTAAGGACGTGAGCTACACAGGGCACATGGGTCAGTTGTCCCTGTCGGAGGGCGGAGAGGAGGTTGGTGCCATTGTCGCAAACCACCATTCCTGGCTTAAGCTGGCGTGGCGTCAACCACCTCTCGGCCTGCCCCTGCAGAGCTGACAAAACATCCGCCCCAGTGTGGCTCCTGTCCCCCAAACAAACCAGCGCAAGCACGGCATGGCATCGTTTTGCCTGCGTACTTGCGTAGCCCCTGCAACGCCTACGGAGCACCGCTGGTTCTGAGGACAGAGCACTGGAAGAGGCCATGGAGGAAGAAGAAGAGGAGGGGGTGGAGGAGAGAGGTGTGTCACAACCAATAGTAGCATTTTGGAGGCGTGGTGGCGGAACAACCTCCAACACTACTGCACCTTGTCCTGCATCCTTCCCAGCAGCCAGAAGAGTGACCCAATGGGCCGTGAAAGACAGGTAACGTCCCTGTCCATGCCTGCTGGACCATGAGTCAGCGGTAATATGCACCTTACTGCTGACCGCCCTGTCCAGCGAGGCAAGGACATTGCCTTCCACATGCCGGTAGAGAGCCGGAATCGCCTTCCGTGAGAAAAAGTGGCGTTTGGGGACCTGCCACTGAGGAACCGCACATTGTACAAACTCACGGAAGGGGGCCGAGTCTACCAACTGAAAAGGCAGCAGTTGAAGTGCTAGCAATTTAGCCAAGCTAGCATTCAACCGCTGGGCATGTGGATGGCTGGGAGTAAATTTCTTCCGCCGGTCCAGCAGCTGGGGCAGGGACATTTGCCTGCTATAATCGGACGTGGATGTACCACTAGCAGAGTTCCCGGAAGCACTTGGCTGTGACACACCTAATTCTACACCTTCATTCCTCTCAGAGCAGGTTTCAGAGAGGACTGAAGGTCTAGTGGGGTTGGAGATGCCAGCTGATGAGGAGCAAGGAGAGGTCCGCTTTGTTCTTTGGTGTGGGTCTTTGAGGTATGCTTGCCAACGAGCTGCATGGCAGGTCAACATATGTCTGGTCAAGCATGTGGTGCCCAAGCGGCTGATGTTTTGGCCACGTGAGATACGCTTGAGACATATGTTGCAAATAGCAGCGGTGCGATCTGATGCACTCGTCTCAAAAAAGGCCCACACCAAAGAACTTTTAGAATAACGCGCAGAGGAAGCGCTCTGCGCAGGCGGAGCTCTGCGGTGTGATTCAGTCTGTGTGCTGCCCCTAAGCTGGCCCCCGGAGGGCATCCTGCCTCGTTGGACATGTGCCTCCTCCTCCTCCTCCCTCCTTCCAGGCACCCACGTGGAGTCAGTGCCCTCATCATCCCCTCCCTCTTCATCGCTGTAGCAAACCTGGCAGTATGCTGCAGCTTGTGGAACATGACTGCCAGATTGCTGTGCTTCTTGAGCATCCTCTCTCTCTGCGCTCACGCTACTGCCTTCCTCTAGCTGAGTGTCATCATCAGAGCCCACCAAACACTGGGCATCCTCCTGGAGCATGTACCCAACACTGTGCTCAAAGAGTTCAGGAGACTCCTCAGGAGGACGTGGTGGGTCTAGGGAAGGAGTCACTGATGATGACATTGAGAGGAGGGACGACGATGTGTTGGCAGCTGCTTTTCTACTACCCTGAGACTGGGTGAGAGAGGATGAGGAGGATGAAGAGGGCTTGGTCATCCACTCTACCAAGTCGTTGGCATGTTGCGGTTCAACATGTCCAGCTGCAGAAAAGAAGGACAAGCATGTCCCATGGCCACGTGCTGATGACAATGCACCGCGTCCACGACCAGCACTGTTGTCTCTAGACACAGAGCCTGCTTGCCCTCTTTTATCGGCTCGCGCCTGTCTGCCTCTCCTTGCTGGCCTTCCAGACATGGTAATGGCCTGAAGGGAGTTGGGTAAAACAGTAGTTGGGTAGTTTATATTGTGCTGGAGGCACACAACACCCACTAACTCCTGCAGATGCCTTTTTTATAGAACAGCAGAGTTAAAGGGGTATATACAGATGTATACTGTGCTGTGCTGGAAGCACACACAACTTCCAATAACTCCAGCAGATGTCAATCGGGCCCAAATAGAGAACAGCTATGTAGGTGGATTATAGCGGTATGTACTGGGTACAGAGCACGCACACAGCACGCACTATCTCCTGAGTGACACTACTGACTGCAAGCTCTATTGTTAAAGATGGACCACTAGCTATATAGGTGAGGTGAATATCACGGTGTATACTGCGGTCAGGGCACGCAGACAATAACCAGAAAACAGCAGAGTTAAAGGGGTATATACAGATGTATACTGTGCTGTGCTGGAAGCACACACAACTTCCAATAACTCCTGCAGATGACAATCGGGCCCAAATAGAGAACAGCTATGTAGGTGGATTATAGCGGTATGTACTGGGTACAGAGCACGCACACAGCACGCACTATCTCCTGAGTGACACTACTGACTGCAAGCTCTATTGTTAAAGATGGACCACTAGCTATATAGGTGAGGTGAATATCACGGTGTATACTGCGGTCAGGGCACGCAGACAATAACCAGAAAACAGCAGAGTTAAAGGGGTATATACAGATGTATACTGTGCTGTGCTGGAAGCACACACAACTTCCAATAACTCCTGCAGATGACAATCGGGCCCAAATAGAGAACAGCTATGTAGGTGGATTATAGCGATATGTACTGGGTACAGAGCACGCACACAGCACGCACTATCTCCTGAGTGACACTACTGACTGCAAGCTCTATTGTTAAAGATGGACCACTAGCTATATAGGTGAGGTGAATATCACGGTGTATACTGCGGTCAGGGCACGCAGACAATAACCAGAAAACAGCAGAGTTAAAGGGGTATATACAGATGTATACTGTGCTGTGCTGGAAGCACACACAACTTCCAATAACTCCTGCAGATGACAATCGGGCCCAAATAGAGAACAGCTATGTAGGTGGATTATAGCGGTATGTACTGGGTACAGAGCACGCACACAGCACGCACTATCTCCTGAGTGACACTACTGACTGCAAGCTCTATTGTTAAAGATGGACCACTAGCTATATAGGTGAGGTGAATATCACGGTGTATACTGCGGTCAGGGCACGCAGACAATAACCAGAAAACAGCAGAGTTAAAGGGGTATATACAGATGTATACTGTGCTGTGCTGGAAGCACACACAACTTCCAATAACTCCTGCAGATGACAATCGGGCCCAAATAGAGAACAGCTATGTAGGTGGATTATAGCGATATGTACTGGGTACAGAGCACGCACACAGCACGCACTATCTCCTGAGTGACACTACTGACTGCAAGCTCTATTGTTAAAGATGGACCACTAGCTATATAGGTGAGGTGAATATCACGGTGTATACTGCGGTCAGGGCACGCAGACAATAACCAGAAAACAGCAGAGTTAAAGGGGTATATACAGATGTATACTGTGCTGTGCTGGAAGCACACACAATTTCCAATAACTCCTGCAGATGACAATCGGGCTCAAATAGAGAACAGCTATGTAGGTGTATATAGTGGTATGTACTGGGTACAGAGCACGCAGACAGCACGCACTAACACTACTGACTGCAAGCTCTATTATTAAAGCTAGATCACTAGCTATATAGGTGAGGTGAATATAGTGGTGTATACTGCGGTCAGGGCACAGACAGTAACCACTACACAAGAGCAAGATAGTAAATCAGCCAAAAACGATTGGTGTGTAACTGTGTTGAAGGTACACAGAACACCCACTGCTTCAGACGCCAACACACTGCACGAGGCTGCCTTAATGGCGGCCTTATATAGTGTGGGGCGTGCACTACACAGCCTGAGCTATGATTGGCCACAGGCAGGATGCCTGTGGCCAACCATGGCTCTCCTCGCTACTGGCGCTGCGATTGGCCAAGCATGCGGGGTCACAGTGCATGCTTGGCCAATCGTGAGACAGCAATGCATTGCGCCATCGCAGTGCATTGTGGGCCACACGAATTTTGCCGCGAACGGCCCAAACGTTCGGAATTCGGCGAACGCACGAACGACCGATGTTCGAGTCGAACATGCGTTCGACTCGAACACGAAGCTCATCCCTAGTGATTGGGCATGCTGAAGTCATGTGGTGACTTTATGGATTTTGACTGGATGTTAGTGATCATATCAGTGTAAGAAATACACAGGAGAAAATGCATGTTGACAAGGGGAGTGTAGAGCTGGGCGGGGAGTTTACTGACATCACGAATCCACCCACTGAGCTCCAGACAAACAAACCCACCCACAGAATCTAAAGTTTTTCGAGTCTCATAACAGACAGAGGGGAGACATTTGACAGACAAGGATACATGCAGGAGGCATGTATATCTTTATAGATAACCAATATGGCAGTAATTTAGAAAGGATGAGAGTGGGTTTACATTCACTTTAAGGTAAAAAAATTCCACTACCAATCCCCCCCTCCATACTTACCTGCATAAGTGTACGCAGCCAGGCGGAGAGGAGAGGAGGGAAGGCAGCAGCAGTGCAGGGGGTCACAACATAGGGGAAAGCTCAGGCAGTAGGGGGAATCAACACTGAACAGAGTGATTAGGGCACATCTGACACACCCACTGTGCACGCCTACGCTTACCCGAGCCATTTCTTGATCAAGCATTGTTCATGTCTGTAGCAGTTCTGTTTCTCTCTTCCTCCATTTACAGGATGCTCTGGAGGTAGTAGTCTACTGGAACTGTCAATCAGATCCTGTGAGGAGGGAACAGGGGCGTGGCTGAGCCACTCTGTGTGTGTCTCTGGATGCTCATAGCCCAGCTTGGGAGCGCACTCGCACATATGCACCTGTAGCACAAGGTTTGCTTTGGGGAACCTAAAGGATAGAAGGAGCGGCAAGTGCTGGCGGGGGACCCCAGAAGAGGAGGTATGGGGCCGCTCTGTGCAATATCTTTGCACAGGGCAGGTAAGTATAACTTTAAAAATGTATTTTAGATCAAAAAATATGAGCTTTTAGTATCACTTTAAAGCAGGGCTCAAAATTCCTGAGCTACTACACATGCCTTAAGGGTTACTTGCCACCAGTTGCCCCACCCAACATCTACCCTGCCCCGCCCCTATTTCCGCCCCTAAACACGTCCTTATAAATTATCTCATGAAATGACACTTAAATGTTTTATGCAGAATTAAGTTACAAAAATAAATACTAACAACAATTTTATCAGTGCCCATCAATGCAGCCTTGTCAGTGCCCATCAATGTAGCGTGACCTGTGCTCACCAATGCAGCCTCACATGCATCCATCATTGCAGCGTGACCTGTGCCCACCAATGCAGCCTCGCCTGTGCCCACCATTGTAGCTTCACCTGTGCCCACCATTGCAGCATGACCTGTGCCCATCATTGCAGCATGACATTTGCTCACCATTGCAGCCTCACCCATGCCCACCATTGCAGCCTCACCTGTGCCCACCATTGCAGCCTCACCTGTGCCCACTATTGCAACCTCACCTGTGCCCACCAATGCAGCCTCACCTGTGTCCATGATTGCAGCATAATCTGTACAGAGGAAGAGATAAGGCAGCTGGATCATCACAGGGTAATAGGATTGCCGGTTGGATCACAGAACGAGAATTGACAGCTGTAACAGCTTACATTAGATATGCCTCTGCTCGCTATCACTTACAGTCCCGCCTCCTGACCTGGAGCCTGTGATAGACAGGACACATCCCAGCATTGGACTAGCGTTCTGTCTGTCACAGGTGCCGGGTCAGGAGGTGGGGCTGTGTGTGATGGCGAGTGAAGGCAAATCAAATGTAAGCTGTTACAGCGGGCTATCCCCGCTCTGTGATGCGGCCGGTGATGTGTCAAATACTGTCCCCCATCGGATAGTGTCCGCCCTGTACTGGAGACGCTGAAGGTCTCTGAAGATGAACAGCGCCTGCACAGTGAGTCCAGGTTCAAGCCCCACCATCCAAGTGGACATAGAGTTAGAATAAAAGATAGCCGAGCGAAGCGAGGCCATGCCCCGAAGCGTGGCTAGTGAAGAAAGCCCATGAGGGGCCCTGTTACTATGTGCTACCATATGCCCACTTGGATGGTGGGGCTTGCACCTGGACTCAGTGCACAGGCGCCATTCTTTTTCTGAGACTTTCGGAGTCTCCTTCTCCTCCGTACTGCGCAAGCGCTGCTCCTGCGCAGTACAGGGCAGACACTATCCGATGGCCGGACAGTTTTTCATAGAACACCGGCTCTCCTCTTCTTCCAAGCTCTCTTCCCCTGGGGTGATTGCTGGGAGAACGGCTCGCATTCAACCCTGCCTACCAGCGGTGCTTGCCCCCCCTTCCCCCTACGGGGGCCCACGCTCACCAGCCCTCATTTTCCACTCGCAAAATGCTAGTAGGTGAGTGGAAAATTTGAGGGCTGCTTTAAAACATAATTGAACACGGGATTATTATACACTTACTGTAATTTTATTGACTCCTGGAACACACTTGTATGAGACATACAGTACATTGCCCCGCCGCTTCTCCCAAACATCACATTGTGTTACTGACTCATTTTTGGGAAAAGATCATATATACATATTTTTTTTAATCACAAGTGAATGTGTTACTTTCTCTGACTAATTTAACATCACCCACCCTGTTCATTGATACATACTGGGAACTTTTTGTGCCTTTATTTTACTGAAGTTTTTATGAATTTTACAGTGAAGTCTGTTTTGTTTACTGTACATCAGATGAACATAAGTAAAAGTATTACACTTTTTTTTTTTTAGAAAAGTGGAGTTTCCTGCCATTGTGTATGGGGTGAGAAGAATGACGTCCTCTGTATTACACACAAGAAGCTGGTAAAGTCCCCTCCTCCGGAATCAAACCTTCAAACATGAAACCAACATTGCTTTTTACTCTGACCTTTCTGTCTAGCCAAGCTGAGCACTCTCTGTGTTAGACGAAATAAACCTCGAAAAACCAGAACACTCCAATGACAAATCTATCAAATCACATTCAATGTAATCATATGTGAAGGTATTATCTGATTTTATTATAAGGGCGACTGAATTACAAGAACTAAGTGGCAGTCTCTGTGCTGTCAATAGCTTGCTTGAAACATCGTCCTATTTCTCTGATGCCCAACCTGCAGCCCATTGGTACTTGTAATGAACCAGTCCCAGATGCCAATGATAGGAGCATTCATTTTTCTGTCTCATGCACCCTAACTCTACTTTATTCAGCCTATCTCAACCCCTTTAACCACTTCAATACTGGCCATTTTCACCCCCCCCCCCCCTCCTGCCCAGGCCATTTTTCAGCTTTCAGTGCTGTCGCACTTTGAATGACTATTGCACGTTCATGCAACACTGTACCCAAATTAATTTTTAATCATTTAATCATAGAGCTTTCTTTTGGTGGTATTTAATCAATGCTGATTTTTGTTTGTTTTTTTAACTAAAAAAAATGTAAAAAAATTAAAGACGGAACATTTTGTTAGTTTCTGTAAGTAAATTTTGTAAATAAGTAATATTTCTCCTTCACTAATGTGCGCTGATGAGACTGCACTTATTGGCACTGATAGGCTGCACTGATGGGCACCAATGACATGGCACTTATGGGCACTGATGAGGCAGCACTTATGGGCACTGATTAGGTGGCACTGATGAGGAGGCACTAATATGCTGCACTGATAGGCGGCATTGATAGGTGGCACTGATAGGCGACATGGATAGGCAGCACTGACTGGCATCACTAATGGGCACTGCTGGGGCTTTCCTGTAATTAGAACACTGATGATCGGTGCCCTGGTCTCCCCTGCAAGAAGATACGTCAGTGTGAGGCGAGGAGAGCTGATTTAACGGCACTTCCGCATTTACATGTGACGGCTGTGATTGGACACAGAAGAATTTGACCATAGTCGGCTCACGACTGCTCACAACGGGAAAAGAAAGCAACAATGTAGCATATTTTGATCATCAAAAGGAAAACTTTATTGAAAAAAATGCACAAACATCTAAAAAAAGAGATCCCACAGGTGTATCACATACCCACACCTGTGAGATCCTTTCCTTCATAGTACCACATAGTCAAGTAAAATATGAAGCTGTAGAGAAAAATGAAACAAACAAAACAAAACAACATTGTGTACTAAAAACAATACAATATGCTGCTGCCAACTATATAAAACCCCCCACTACCTTGTAACCCTGATATCGCACTCTTATAAAAAATGTATTAAGCCAGGTATAGAGCATAGCAGTACTTTCTCATAATCCCCTAATTCACCACACCAGATCCATAATATGGAATATATTAATAGTCCATAAAGATCCAGCATGAGGGAAAATATATGTTCACTTCCCACATAATCACTTGTCAAAAATCTTACTTTGCAAGTCTATAGCTGGTGTAACAAATATGGAACAAAAAGGCAGTCCAGTAAATGGAGAGTTTATAGTCTGCTGATGCACAAATGAAAAGGCAGTTCCCAAACACTTCCACAGAGTACAACAGTGTAATACCCCTCAAACAATATGGAGAGTGGGGGATCTATGTTGCATGGTATAAGTCCATAGGTCTTGTCCTATCAGAAGACACACACGTCAGCCGCCAACTGGCTATATGGTCATATAGATGAATAGAGGCTCTGAATATACCGGTAACATAGCACTCATGTCGCTCAGCCGTCAGATCACCGTGATCATGCCTTTAGGAAGTGTCCAAAGGGAATTAATCCACAGTGTAGAGGATGGCCACTATAGTGCAAGCGGACAGACCACAGGTGGAGAAGTTACCAGACAGATACTCGCTAAACAGTATTGGTCAGCTTGAGGGAGCAAACACTCTTAGCACATCCGGGTCATCAATAGTCTGCAAAGAGATAAGTCCGCACAGGCATCCAGCAGAGGGAGTTCTAATTGAAAAATTTGCCGGTATAGTTGTATCAAAAGAAAAAAGTCTATACAGTAATCCAAAACGGCCATCAAAGTGTAGAATCACAGTGTAATACCCCTCAAACCATATAGAGAATGAGGAATCTATGTTGCATGGTGTAAGTCCAAGGATCTTGACCTATCTGAAGTCACACACATCAGCCGCCAACTGGTTATATCAGGTATGTCCAAAGTCTGGGCCGCGGGCCGGTTTTGAACGGCCCGCCTGGCTATCTAAACCAGCCTTTCTCAACCAGCGTGCTGCAGGTTCAGGGCTGTCAGATGAGCCCGATCCCCCGCCGAACTGTAAAGTGAAAGTAAAGTACAGGGGAGTGAGCTGTGATCTCTGCTTCCCCCTACAGTGCAGTACCTAGCTGAATGAGGAAGCTGGAAAGGTACAGTACTGTACTATAAGCTAATAAGTCCGCACAGGCATCCGGCAGAGGGCGCTCCAAGTGAAACATTCACCAGTATAGTTGTATCAAGAGAAAAAAGTCTATGCAATAACCCAAAAGGCCATCAAAGTGTAGAGTCACTCAGGGAGTGTAGTGGGGGGGCGACAGCAGCGTTATGACAACGCTAGGTCGACACATTTCGTGCCTATATACAGGCACTTCATCACAGCCAAACAATGGTTAAAGAGCTATGTCATCGGTTCTTTACAGAGATTGGGGCCGCAGCATGTCCTAGGAACACGCCCGGCCAGGATAGGCGCACAGGGAGCCCCCACAGGCACGTCAGCACAGCAATTCTCCGGCGCCATCATATGATGTCCTCCCAGAAAGAGAGCCGCACCGCTCCTCCATCATTTGACGGTGGGTGTACGGCAAGCAGTTAAGGGATAACTAAACCCAAGATCAAAAATGTAATATTTTGCAGCTTACCAGCCCTGACTGCAGTGACTGTATTGGTTTTATTATTTTTTTCAAGCTAAGAACATTTTCAGTAAATACAAAAAATAACAGTGAATCCTGCCAGAAATGAAGTCTCCTTGTCACTTCCTGTGATCTGTGCTAAAGAATGTCTTCCTTCATTGCTATCTTCTGTAAACTAGCAAATCCCTTGCCCCCTCACCCATGTAACGGAGATGAAGAGATATGAATATGTTTGTAGTCTATATCAGGAGAGCAACCTAGGGTGTCAACCTTGGCTCCCTCCATAGATACAGTGGACGAGTGATGTACCCTCCCAGGGGCAGGAAATATGTTATTGGTAGGATTACTGGGAGAAAATAAGAAAGAAAACAAAAGAATCTTGAAAAAAACAACAACATTGCCACCACACCAGTGACTGATAAGCTGAAATACACTATATTACCAAAAATATTAGGACACCTGCCTTTACACGTACATGAACTTTAATGGCATCCCAGTCTTAGTCTGTAGGGCTTATTATTGAGTTGGCCCACCCTTTGCAGCTATAACAGCTTCAGTTCTTCTAGGAAGGCTGTCCACAAGGTTTAGGAGGGTGTCTGAGAGAATGTTTGACCATTCTTCCAGAAGCATATTTGTGAGGTCAAGCACTGATATGGACAAAAAGTCCTGGCTCGCAGTCTCAGCTTTAATTCATCCCAAAGGTCTTCTATCTGGCTGAGGTCAGGCCAGTCCTCCACCCCAAACTCGCTCATCCATGTCTTTATGAACCTTGCTTTGTGCACTGGAGTACAATCATGTTGGAACAGGAAGGGACCATCCCCAAACTGTTGCCACAAAGTTGGGAGCATGACATTGTCCAAAATGTCTTGGTATGCTGACGTCTTAAGAGTTCCCTTCACTGGAGCTAAGGGGCCAAGCCCAACCTCTGAAAAACAACCCCACACCATAACCCCCCTCCACCAAATGATTTGGACCAGTGCACAAAGCAAGGTTCATAAAGACATGTGTAGCACTGACCCCCAAAGGAGCTGCTGATTTTATTGGGCTTTCCGTTACCTTCTTGACTGCTTCTCCGTGTAGGGGTTCCCGTGGTAAATGGCCCAAAGAAATGTGGAAACTGACACTGAATCTTCTTTTGGGTTATTTATTTGAAACTGAAACAGAGTACTTTAGATTGCAAAAATGGAAAGTCTCTTATAGAAAAATCCAGAGAATAGCAATCGTTTCATAACTAAATTTTACAACCCCCGGATAGACCTCCTCTCACTAGGCCTAGTAGCTGCTAGGGTATTAAGTAAAGTCTCTGTCACAGACTTGAGCGTAGAATACTTGAGAAAGTCTCTGCCACAGACTTCAGCGTTACTGAGGGACATCGACAAATTTAAAGAGCTATCATACGGTACCAGTATCTCTCAGCCGATCCGCCGACACCATATGAGTGTAGATCCATGAAGTGTCCTTCAACTAAGCCTCCAGGCTCTTTCAGAGAAGCCAGCTTTGCGCATGGCCTTCTCCTGAAGAGTCCTCCCCTGGGGTTTCTCCAGTTGCTGGGCCTCTCCCTTCAGATGAGACAGGACCGGACCACCTTTGGATCAATAGGCCCTGAAATCCATTCAGACCTGTCCCTGCAGTTGCGTTGTCTCGGGCTAGCCAGCCCCGAGACTTGAAATGCATGGTTCCGCACCCCAGGCCAGGAGGGCCATGGGGCTGGGTCAGGAGGACCACCCGAACCGAACAGGCAGAAAATATTCTCCCGAACCCCGAGGCACGTGATGTCGGTACCTTAAATATCACCTCCCAGAATGCACAGCAGGAGAACACTCCCACTGGGCTGGTTCCGAAAGAACAGTGACATTCAATACACCCAGCTAAACTGTGTTCTTACTCTTACCGGCAGTGACAGCGACACCTGTGGTCAAGGAGAACCCAGTGCAACCCAGCTGGACTGGTACTGAAACCAGAAATTTAGAAAATTAGCCCCAAAACCCAACTGTGGTTTCAGGACAATTTACTTTGAAAAAACATATGGTGCCTGCTCGTCAGGAGCCAGCGCTACACATGGATGAGTGAATTTTGGGTGGAGGAACTTGATTGGCCTGCACAGAGTCCTGACCTCAACCCGATAGAACACTTTTGGGATGAATTCGAGCGGAGACTGCGAGTCCGACCTTCTTGTCAACATCAGTGCCTGACCTCACAAATGTGCTTCTGGAAGAATGGTCAAACATTCCCATAGACACACTCATAAGCCTTCCTAGAAGAGTTGAAGCTGTTATAGCTGCAAAGTGTGGGCCAACTCAATATTTAACCATACGGACTAAGACTGGTGCCATTAAGATCACGTGCCTGTAAAGACAGGCGTCCTAATACTTTTGGTAATGTAGTGTATATCAAAAATCTGAAAAATTGCTCGTAAAGGCACAAGGTTTTTTACCTTCATGCATGGAAAAAACCTGTGTGCAGCAGCAGCCCCCCTGTAAAGGTAGGGGTCCCGATCATTTTGGTAATATAGTGTCTATTACAGTTTTGGTTTTGGGCTTAGGTACACTTTAACTACACCTGTATCGGGTCACCAGCAACGACGTCTCGAGAAATTGTCACCAGTCTAGACTATTTGTATTTGAAATGTTTTTGTGCATTCTACTGGATTAAACAGTAGTCTTTTATATGTGTCTACAGTTCAGCTTGAAAGGCTCTACCATGCAGCACGTGATGTTACAACAGCTGTAGAACTTAGAATTCTACACATGTTCAGATCTTGCAAACTGTCTTTTTTTAATGTGGCTAGTGCTAGAATGTTTAAAGAAAAATAAATCAAAAAAAAAAACACTTCCCCCATCCCTAGGCACCTGCAGCCCCAACAGCCCTGTCCTCTTTTTTTTTTTTTTTTTTTTTTATTTAATGTAAATGTATTTAAAGAGGAAGTAAACCCCGATGAGTTTACTTCCTCTTTCATTCCCTGCAAATGTAAAGCATAATGGACTACTATGCATCGCATAGTAGCCCATTATGTGTCACTTACCTGACATAGGAGCCAGCGAAGTCACCGCTGTCCCCTGTAGTCCGGCGCATCCATCTTCTCGGTGGGGTCTCGCAGCTCCGCCGCTGTCATTCAGCGAAGCCGCAATGACGTCACTCCCGCGCATGTGCACGGGAGCCGACACGCACGGCAGCTCCATTGTTGGAAATGCTGGGCTCAGTGCGCCTGCGTGCCGCTGTCTACGGCGCATGCGCCGTAGATAGCGGTGCCTGTCTTCGGGCAAATATCTCCTAAACCGTATAGGTTTAGGAGATATTTCTTGGACCTACAGGCAAGCCTTAATCTAGGCTTACCTGTAGGTCAAAGTGGTTTGTAAGGGTTTACAACCACTTTAAAATGTAACCGTATTTCCCCCTTCCTGAAGTCCCCCAGATCTATTTCTTTTTTTCTAAAACATTTTTAATACAATTTCAGGTCTGTCTGATGACATCACATGTCCTTCTGGATTGAGTGGAGTTTATGTTTTGGTGTGTGATCCACTCTCAGTCATGGTATATTATGGGCTAAGGCAGGGGGCGGACTGATAACTCATGGGGCCCCCGGGCAATAGGAGATTATGGGCCCCCCAGGCAATCAGAGATTATACACACACACAGTATACAATTACACAGTATACATACATGTACACACAGTATACACAGACATGTTTCTATTGGCTGAGAAGGTACTGGAGAGGTGGGGCAGCTATAATCTAAGTATTTTTAGACCAAAAGGATGTTGGTAAGGGACATTTCAGAGACAGATGTAAAAAAAACCTGATTTTTACATACTGTCCCTGGTTTTAATGAGGCTGGCAACCCTATTGGGGCCCGACAATTGTGGCCCAGGGCCCTCGGGCAGTGCCCGAGTGGCCAATGGTCAGTCCGCCCCTGGGCTCAGGGTATGTGATGGGGGGCACATCTAGCCTGGGATCACAGGAAGTGGGCTTGATAATATTGGTCATCATTCAACTTGGAAGGCTGGCAACTTCTACTAATGGTACCAGAGGGTACAGCTCTAGACTAAAGGTAAGTACTACAGTGAAAGCTCCTTTTCATTTTATAGATGAAAGACAGTCTTTAAAAAAACAAAAATAAAATCCTAGAGTTCTTCCTAAAATATAGAAGCCCCCAGCTCTCGTCACAGAGTTTGGTGGGCTCACACGTTCATTTACTAAGACTGGAAATCTGGTGCAGCTGTGTATGGTAGCCAATCAGCTTCTAACTTCAGCTTGTTTAACTAATGCCCCGTACACAGAAAAAACTTGGATGGTTTTTCCGACGGAATTCAGCTCGAGCTTGCCTTGCATACACATGGTCACACAAAAGTTTTCTGAACTTTCGACCATCAAGAACGCGGTGACGTACAACACTACGATGAGCCGAGAAAATTAAGTTCAATGATTCTGAGAATGTGTTGAATTGTTTCCGAGCATGCGTGATTTTTTGTGCGTCCGAATTGCATACAGACGAGCGCATTTTCTGATAGGAATTTTTCCAATCGAAAAATAGAGAACCTGCTCTCAATCTTTTGCTGGCTGGTAATTCTACCAGTAAAAGTCCGATGGAGCATACACACAGTTGGAATTTCTGACCAAAAGCTCACATCCGATTTTTACTGGCAGAATTTCTGATCGTGTGTATGGGGCATTAGCTTTAACAAAAAAAACTGGAAGTAAATGGTTCCTATGCAGAGCTGCACCAGATTTTGCTCTCTCTAGTTTTAGTAAATCAACCCACTCTGTCAAAGCTTCCAACTGTCCCTGATTTTGATGGACTGTCCCTGATTTTGTCCCTCTGTCCCTCTCCCCCCCCCTTTTGTCCCTCATGTTGGTCTGATACATATAGTTGTATAGAAAATGCACTTTTTATCTTTCAAAAAGTGTTTCCCAGTGCTAAAACTTTCATCCAAATTCTAAATTGCTGCATTTGTACATTTTAAAAACCAATATAAAGAAATAGTAGTGGAAAAAAAAAACCTTGTGGATTTAATTTACCTTTTTTTTTGGTTAATTTTCCTTTAAGGGTGTGTGGCAGGGGGCGTGTCCTACGCCTACATACATTTTCTAGTAGGTGTCCCCCATTCCCATCTCAGAATGTTGGGAGGTGTGTCCACAGATGCTGAAACAATACAGTTGGCAGTCCATAGGCAGCTGGTTAAAGCAAATGAGAGAAGACAAGGAGAGCGCAGCACTCATGAGATGACCTGTGGGTTCCTGTGCCACTGTATAGAGCCAGGTGCCCATCTGGTCCGCAACCAAGTCTACTGTGCAAAAGAAGAATATGGCGGCACCTCCAGCATATAAAATCTGTATCTTTATTATCTGGTTAGCTGGTTGAAGCACACAGAACAGTTAAGGTAGGTAAATACAAACATGTTTTCCAACACAGACCAAACCACAGTAGACATTTTAGATACTTCAGACAGACAAACAGACTGTTGGTCCCTAGAGGTCTAGAGGAACTGCTGTCTGCACATAATTTGTAATAAAAACATTTGCCATTTTGAAGCTTCCCTCCAACCACTTTGCATATTATTTTATATATACTGTGATTCTGTACTTTCCAAATATGTTGCAGAAATCTCCCTCCACGAGTCTGGCTGCATCCATTTTAACTGTGGGCGGCTGAAGCTGCTGCCTGTTCACTTCCTGGATTTATACAGACTACAGGTCTTTACTGCACGCTACTACTCGTAGACTTAGTAACACAGCCAGCAAATGGAAAACTGATATCCCTGAGTTGACAGAGGACATCTGGCAGGAAATTTTACCCCTCCAGGTTCCCTCTGTCATATCCTCCCGAGATAAAGTTATACAGACCAAACTGTTATATAGATCTTATTTAACGCCATTATTACTGTTTAAAATGGTTGTAAACCCTCCCCCACAACTTTGTCCCATGTAAATCAGCATAAAAACTTCTAATGAACACTGCTTGTAGATATCTCCTTACTTGCTTAGTATTGTTGTAATCCTTGTTGTTCTGTAGAATGAAGTCACTGAGCATGCCCAGATCTCCCCTGATTTACGGCACACTCTCTATGTCTTATCTATCTGTTATCAGGACTTCCTACAGCACTGAACTCTGCTAATCACTCAGAGCTTCCTCCTACACACCATGTGACCATGTGACCTCACATACAGTCTAAACTTGGCCTATACTGCAGTCTTATCAGCTGAAGCTGATAAGTCTGACAAAGGGAAACATTGACATCGGCACAAGTAAATACTATGAAATAAACAAGTCAGCTATGAACAGGGAAGCAGGGTTGCCATAGAAACGTTGGATTTAGAAGAAGGCTTGGTTAACAGTACAGGAAGTGCTCAATGTAAGGGCGGAAATACACTCCACTGTGGACTCAGAAAACAATACAAACAAGATGGCACTGCCTAACCCCTGGAAACAAGTTTTTTAAAGTTTCTTTAAACAGTAAGTAATATGCAATTTGGGCTGGATTACAGTGGCTATAGTCTGATAATGACTTATTATAATGGACTAAATGAAAAGAAGCATCAGAGCGGGAGAGTTTACTTCCGCTTTAAACTTAATAAACTACCCTCAGCATTATGTTCCAGATGCACCATGGCTGATGGCACATTTTTCCATTTAATGTGGGAATGTAATCAGATCAGGAAATTTTGGTCGGCGGTCACAGCCTTTCTTGGCTCTTTAACGAAAATACCTAACATATGTAATCCTTTGAGGTGTCTATTGGGTTATATTGATGATGAGGGTTTATCTAAACATATGCAAACGTTCCTGTGAATAGCATCCTTTTACGCTAAAAAAAACAATCACTATTCATTGGAAATCTCAGGCCTCACCAACCATAGCCTTTTGGCTCACTATCATTAATCAGGCTATTCCACTATATAAGCTGACATACGAATCCAGGGGATGGCCAAAAAAATTTCTGAAGGTATGGAACGCATGGGTTAGCTCTGAACATACTATTGCACCTATTATGTAAGAAACATCAGAAAATACTTGAAGCTTTCATTGGCCCTCTTATGACTCCCCCCCCCCTTCCTGGAAAACTCTCACAAAAGTGAGACAGAGAGAGAGAGCTGTGCATGATGTCATAAGCCTAGGCTTTTTACCAGACAAGAAACAGGAAGTGGTCTGTATAAGGTATTTACTGGCAGAAAAAAAAATGTTTTACTGTCCAAAGTTAAAACAACAAGGGCAGAAGATTTAATAAATGGAACATTGAAAATATGACTGGACGTCCACTTTAAGCATTCCTAATTCAGGTGTACACTGAATCACTGACTGAGCTGCACTGATCCTTAATTATTATTATTATTATTATTATTATTTTTATAGTACAGGATTTATATAGTGCCAACAGTTTGAGCAGTGCTTTACAACATGAAGGCAGACAGTACAGTTACAATACAATTCAATACAGGAGGGATCAGAAGGCCTTGCTCATTAGAGCTTACAATCTAGAAGAGAGGGTCAAGCAAAACCAAAAGTAATAACTGTGGGGAGTGAACTGATGGAGAAAATACAGTTGTTAGATGGAGGTAGGATAGGCTTCTCTGAAGAGGAGGGTTTTCAGGGATCATCTAAAAGCTAAATGAGTAAAAGATATTTGGACAGATTGGGGTAAGGAGTTCCATAGGATGGGAGAGTCTCTGGAAAAGTCCTGGAGGCAAACAAAATAGGCGGTGACGAGGAAGCTAGAGAGCAGGAGGTCTTGAGAGGAATGAAGAGAACAATGTGGTTGGTATTTTGAGACTAGGCTAGTGATGTAGCTGGGGGCAGAGTTGTGGATGGCTTTGTAATGCTCAGCAGGTGGAGAAAGCTCAAGGTTAATTGCAGTAAGGTGTGAGTAAAGTCTCGCACATGCGGTACGGTTGTTGGCAAGGGATTGTCTGTTGACAGACTGTTGTCCTAAAAATCTTACCGTTAGTACACTCCTTTTGACAATTGTTGTCCAACTTTTGGCCAACAAATGTTGGATGACAGACTAGTAAATTTTCGCAGACAGCGGTTTGAAGTCAGATTTTCGTATGGTCAGGGCTTTTTTCAGCGGGAACATGGGGGAACGTAGTTCCGGCACTGAATGTATGTTAATGGCAAGGGGTGCTGTGGTTTGCTGGAGGGCTTATTGATACTGGTTGCTGGGGGACCTGTTATTGCAGAGGGGATCTATTGCTGCCAGGAGTCTGTTGTTGGGCAGGTCTATTGTTGCTGATGGATGATCTATGTGAACTATTGCTACTGGTGGATGATCTATTGTTGTTGTTGGGGAGGGGGGGGTCGTATGTTGCTGAAAGAGATCTACATTTGAGGGAGAGCCTATTGATGCTGGCTGCTGGCGGGTCTATTGTTGCGGGGGGGGTGTCTATTGTGGTTGATTGCAAGGGATCTATTTCACTGCTTTTTCTACTGATGCAGGGGAGGATTTATTGTTGCTGAGGGATCTATTGCTGCAAGGGGGTGGGGGTCTACTGTTGCAGAGGAGGATTTATTGTTGCTGGGGGATCTATTGCTGCAGGGGGTTCGGGGTCTACTGTTGCTGATTTCAAGGGATCTATTTTACTGCTTTTCATGTTATTAACAAATTCCATACAAATGAAGTAGAACCACAACATGATACATGGTTCTTTACTCTTGAAAAGGGGCTGTACAGAGAGGTGGGTGGGAGATTGAACCAAGGGACGGTGCTCTCGGAGGTGGGTAGGGGGCAGAGACAAGGGGGAGTACCTGCACCTATTTTCTGAGAAAAAAAAGCCCTGTACACAAGTCCGTCACACAAAAGTCGAAAGTACGAGGCTTAAGGCTGATATAATACAGATTTATGTGTGAGAAATGTCCTATAGGTGCAACTTCTAGCTAACAGCAATGTTAACTGTTTCTGTGCAAAATTAACTTGAAAATTGCAATATAGTAAATAAAGAAAATGAGAAATGATCATAACTTGAATCAAACTGACTGAGAAATACAAACAACATATTTAGAAAGTAATGGGCTCTCTCTTTAAATGCAAAGACAAGGAATTTAATGTTTCTGATCCACTTTAGGTAACCAGTTTGGAGTCTCATTGGGCCCTTTAAACATGCTTCATATTATATAAAAGTCTGCAAAGTCACTTTATTTCCCACCTGGCAAATTGGCTATAATAACTTGTCATAAACCTGAAACACACTCTTATGTTAAAAGGAGAACTAGAATCAAACAGTCATTACTGTAATACTAATAAAGCCCAAAGAAGTGGAAAGAAAAGAATACTTTGATGGATTTGTAAATAGGCACATTTTCCACCAGGAAGAAGATAAGAAAAATGACAGCAGTCCAGATGTGTCATGTACCGACTCAGCGAGTCATAGGCTTTCATGCTGGATGCATAATATCTTGTTTTCTGCTGTGTGCTGTATAACATCTGCTACATCGGGGTAGGCGACCTTTTGAGCACAGTTTGTCGAAAAATGTTTTCAAAGAAATTGAGCGTGCCGATTTTATAACCAAAAAGCGTAAACTTCACATTCTCAATCGCGAAAAGGATTTTTTTATAAAGTAAATGCTGTAAACTACTTTAATAGTGAGAAAGTAATATAAGCCCCAAATCATGTACCTTCACACCTCAGATCACTGTCCCCCTGCAAATTTGTTTCATCACTGTACCCCCCCATTCATCTGCCCCACCACTGTAACCCCCTATTCATCTGCCCCACCACTGTAACCCCCTGCACATCTGTCCCACCACTGTAACCCCCTGCACATCTGCTCCACCACTGTAACCCCCTGCACATCTGCTCCACCACTGTAACCCCTACACATCTGCCCCACCACTGTAACCCCCTATACATCTGCCCCACCTCTGTACCCCCCTGCTCATCTGCCCCACCAATGTACCCCCTACACATCCGCCCACCACTGTAACCCCCTGTACATCGTCCCCACCACTTTAACCCCCTGCTCATTTGTCCCACCACTGTAACCCTCTATACATCCGCCCCACCTCTGTACCCCCCTGCTCATCTGCCCCACCACTGTACACCCCTGCACATCTGCCCCACCACTGTAACCCCCTGTACATCTGCCCCACCACTTTAACCCCCTGCTTCTCTGCCCCACCACTGTAACCTCCTATACATCTGCCATCACCTCTGTACCCCCCCCTGCTAATCTGTCCCACCACTGTAACGCCCCTGCTCATCTGCCCAACCAATGTCCCCCCTTTCTCATCTGCCCCACCACTGTACCTCCCTGCTAGGGATGAGCTTCAAGTTCGAGTCAAACTCATGTTCGACTCGAACATTGCCTGTTCGGCGAACAGTGAACAATTTGGGGTGTTTGCGTCAAATTTGAAAAGCCATGGAACACCCTGTACAAGTCTATGGGAGAAATCTAAAGTGCTAATTTTAAAGGCTAATATGTAAGTTACTGTCCTAAAAAGTGTTTGGGGACCCGGGTCCTGCCCCAGGGGACATGTACAGGCAAAAAAAGTTTTAAAAATGGACGTTTTTTCGTGATTTTAATAATGCTTAAAGTGAAACAATAAAAGTGTAATATTCCTTTAAATTTCGTACCTGGGGGGGTGTATATAGTATGCCTGTGAAGGGGTGCATGTTTACCATGCTTAGAACAGTCCCTGCACAAAGTGTAATTTCTGCAGGAAAAAAAGTCATTTAAAATCCCCGTAATACAGAGAACAGTCATTGAAAGTCATTGATTAAAAAAAAAAAAAAGCGTGGGGTTCCCCCAAATTCAATTACCAGGCCCTTCAGGTCTGGTATGAATATTAAGTGGAACCCCGCGTCAAATAAAAAAAAAATTACGTGGGGTTCCCCCTAAATATCCATACCAGGCCCTTCAGGTATAATTTACCACAACTTTGTGGCGGTGTTGAATTATAAGTCTGTTAACTTGCTGCACATTTTCACTGACAAGTTGTACACTTGCAGAGCACTTGAAGCACAAGTTCTAGTTGATACTTCCAATTTGTAGAAAATTTGCTTGGCAAGTCTCAAGCAAGAGCAAAGTTGCAGTGGTGAGTCTACAGCAAGAGCTCTGCAAGTCTACAGCATGAAAATTCAGTCACAGTGACCCCTCTGGTGGGATGACTATTGCACAATATAACTAAACCTGAACTTGCAGCAGACTTGCAGAATGTTTGCAAAGAATGTTTATCAGGAATCAAGCAATTTGGTCTTGCTGTAATTGTGCAACAAACTTGTGAAGCCTGGATAGTCTAGCAGTAGCTTAGAGAGTCGTTTTCAAACTTGCAGCTTGATTGCTTGCTATCTGGGATATAGCCACACAGGCACACGTAACAAAGCCCAGTGAGCTGAGTGAGAGGAATTCATATCCAAGCTTGGTTGGATGAATCTCTTATGCCCCATACACGCTATCAGTTTTTCTGCTGAGTTTTTCCATCAGGTTTACCAAAAACATGTAGTACAAGGGCCTGTCTGATTGCCTACAATTGGAAACTCCTAAGGTTTGACCTCATATTATATGGTTTTGTTAAATCTGAAGGAAAAACTCAATTAATGCTGTGTACACATGACTGGACTTTAGGTCTGACGGTCTTCCTGACGGACTTTCGGCGGAGTTCCAACGACTTTATGAATGACTTGGCCACACACCAACGGACTAAGTCCGTTCAAAAGTCAGTTTGTTTTGAACGCGATGGCGTAAGATGGGACTAAAAAAGGAAGTTCAATAGCCAGTAGCCAATAGCTTCCCTTGCGTCGTATTTGGTCCGTTGGACCAGCATAGAGACAAACGGTTTTCCCAATAGGAATTGAGTCCGTCGGACAGATTTGAAATATGTTCTATTTCTAGATCCGTCAGATTTTTAAAATGAAAGATTATTGGATTAGCCCACACACAATCAGATTGTCCGACGGACTGATTCTGTCGGACCTAGTCTGCCGGAAAGTCCGGTCGTGTGCATGCGGCATTAGGCAGACCATAGACAGTGCAAATTTATTTCCTGCAGCCGCGGATTGCAGGAAAGAAATTTGCACAATTCCCCCATCAACACAGACAGTGCTGACAGGGGAATCCCTCCTGCCAAACAATTGTCTTGACAGTGATTTTCACTAGCAGCTATAGCAGCCGCTTGCGATAATTGCAAATGAATCCGGCAGGCTGATTGTACCTAAGTTGATGGAGCGATCAACTTGGCGCATTCAGCCTGCCCTTTAAGACTTCGAATCTCTGCTGCTTCTTGCTGAACCGGTGTCCTGTCAAATAATGTCCCCCGTCGGATAGTGCCTGCTGTGTACTGTGCATGCTCAGTACACATGGCAAGCGGATTCTGAAAATATCCGAAAGATGAACGGCTCCTGCGCCGTGAGTCCAGGTTCAAGCCCCACCATCCAAGTGGACATGGACAAGTTAGAATAAAAAGAGCCGAGCGAATCGAGGCTGTGCCGTAAGGGGCCCTCTAACTATGTGCTGCCCTATGTCCACTCGGATGGTGAGGCTTGCACGTGGACTCACGGCGCAGGCGCCGTTCATCTTCGGAGATTTTCCAAATCTCCTTGAGCTCCGTACTGCGCAAGAGCTGCGCCTGCGCATTATGGGGCGGACACTATCTGATAGGCGGACATTTTTGGACAGAACACCAGCTGAGATTTGAACCGTATATGGCTGGCCTTACTTCTGGCTATTGTATTGTCAGAATACCCACACAACATCCAACTTTTTCCACCTGGTTGCTTCAATTTCTCAGTTAAAGTTTGTTGATTAGATTGTAAGCTCTAAGGAGCAGGAACCCTCTTAACTTTATTGCATTACATTTTATTGTAACTGAACCTTTTCCCTTTTATAATGTAAAGCACTGCGCAAACTGTTGGTGTTATATAAATTGTCTATATAATAATGATAATTGAGTGGTGACATCAGGACCATCAAAATTCAAGCCATGCATGGCTACCTTAGGACAGTACCTGGAGTGATAAGCTCAGGTCTCCAGATTCATGAGCAGCAAAATAATCATAGGGGGGATTTTAAAATATTGGCAGTTATTCAGGGTGTGGATGTCTAAAAAAAAAAATTGTGCAAATTGTAAACCATAGGAGTAGCAATGACCTCCTAATTTCAGAAGAGCCTCTCTTTACTCGCACACATAAAAAACCCTACAAGACTTGTGAAATGACACTTCTACGGCATACTCATTCTGGCTCAAAAATGATTTGGTGGGGAACATTGGATAAAAACCACCGACAGGGCCTGTGATCTGAAACAATCATCTAACCTCTTGTCATCCCTAGACCCCTGAAATGAAACCAGCTATGAAAATGATACAGTCGTGTCAATTGAAAGACGGTTAAATGATTTTCGAGTGCGGTATTCAGTTTGCCAGTTTTTTCCTCCAGAGGTGAGACCACCAACGTTCTCCCTCTACAAGGTTGTGTAAGCAGGCCTCAGCTCAGCTTCTACTAAATGGCTCCAAACTACTTTTAGAGTAACCATAAACATGATTTGCCAACAATGCAGGCAGAGGCTTCTTGGTAGAAAAACCTTTTCTTATCACAAAAAATTTGCCATGTTGAGCCCCGGAGCCATAGAGGCAAGGACTTCTGACTGTTAGGACCATGGTTGTTGGTAGGAAGAGGTAACAGAACTGATAAACGGGATGCTCTTAAAAAGGTAGATTGACTAACTATGGGGCACGTTTAAGGTCACCATCACATGGAGACACAGAAGACATTCTTCTGTTTAAGAATACATTATCGATTCATTAATTAATTCATTATTTTTGTATGAATTGGTAAAGCTGTTTTAAACTCCTTGCCCTTCCAACAAAGAGAAGTCCTAATGTCTCTTTGGTGTGGAGTTTAAAGGTGGGCAAGGTACGCTTTGTCTCACAAGATGTTTTAAACAGTTATGCCTATGTAGGTGAACAAAATGAGCTGCGCTAAAAACAAAAAATGATATACCTAAACCTAATCCAAAACTATACCGATAGATATAGAAAAGAACAATATTAAGTGACGAAAATATAATTAATAAATAGTATACATAAATGTTATCATATCATCATATAAGTGAATAAAGTGTATACTAAATCTGAAATGAAATTGACATAAATCATATAGAGAAAACCCTCTACAAAAATTAATGTATATTAAAACAAAAATTGTGTGTGCTAAATCTAAACCAATAAAATTAGCAAAAATAGTAATCAAAAGCAATAAAGAGTTCATATATAATGAAGAAAAAATTGTCCAAAAAGTATTGCTGATTCCTCAAAATTGATATTAAGGTGCAAAAATATCCACAAATGCGTATATATAGAAAATAATCATCCACCAGTGAGAAGAGGGGCCGCTTACCAGAGTTTTAGATCCCAGTGTTAGTGAGATCAGTAAGGCAACAGCACAGAGGTTTCTGGATAAACCGTCACAGACACCACACCATTTGCATCTCCAATACGAAGGCTCCAATCGGGAAACGAAGGTATCGTAGATTGCTGACACCACGCTGCTTCTATCCCCAATATGAAGCCTCCAGTCAGGAAACGAGGGTATCGTGGATCATGTATAAAAAAATCAAAGGCACTCGCATAGCGTAAAACCACTTGGTTTAATGAAATAGAGTAAAAAAATTTACACTCACATATGTATAGAAAAAACGATCACATAAAAAACGAGCCGACCGGACTCGTGTGCCGCCCGCACTTCCTGGTTGGGCGTAGAACACGGAGACGTCAGAACGCCTATCTCCCCGCGTTCTACGCCCAACCAGGAAGTGCGGGCGGCACACGAGTCCGGTCGGCTCGTTTTTTATGTGATCGTTTTTTCTATACATATGTGAGTGTAAATTTTTTTACTCTATTTCATTAAACCAAGTGGTTTTACGCTATGCGAGTGCCTTTGATTTTTTTATACATGATCCACGATACCCTCGTTTCCTGACTGGAGGCTTCGTATTGGGGATAGAAGCAACGTGGTGTCAGCAATCTACGATACCTTTGTTTCCCGATTGGAGCCTTCGTATTGGAGATGCAAATGGTGTGGTGTCTGTGACGGTTTATCCAGAAACCTCTGTGCTGTTGCCTTACTGATCTCACTAACACTGGGATCTAAAACTCTGGTAAGCGGCCCCTCTTCTCACTGGTGGATGATTATTTTCTATATATACGCATTTGTGGATATTTTTGCACCTTAATATCAATTTTGAGGAATCAGCAATACTTTTTGGACAATTTTTTCTTCATTATATATGAACTCTTTATTGCTTTTGATTACTATTTTTGCTAATTTTATTGGTTTAGATTTAGCACACACAATTTTTGTTTTAATATACATTAATTTTTGTAGAGGGTTTTCTCTATATGATTTATGTCAACTTCATTTCAGATTTAGTATACACTTTATTCACTTATATGATGATATGATAACATTTATGTATACTATTTATTAATTATATTTTCGTCACTTAATATTGTTCTTTTCTATATCTATCGGTATAGTTTTGGATTAGGTTTAGGTATATCATTTTTTGTTTTTAGCGCAGCTCATTTTGTTCACCTATTTAGTTTGATATCGGAGTATTACGATTAGGGTTGCTGCTTATAGGTTACTTTCTCTTGTTGTTTGAGTAGCGCGGTTTACCCTTTGTACCGAGTTATGCCTATGCTCCTGAAAAGTCATGAGATAAGTTGACACTCTAAGTGTCTGTAAACACACATGATTAGATGAGTAAAAGGGTCATGATAAGAAACATATGGATATATATACAGTACTGTATGTTATTTACACTATATTGCCAAAAGTACTGAGACACCGGCCTTTACATGCACATGAACTTTATGGCATCCCATTCTTATGCCCTGTACACACGGTCGGAAATTCCGATGGAAAAAGTCTGATCGGGCTTTTTCTGTCCGATTTTCCGACGCACAAAGTTTGAGAGTAGGATCTAAAATTTTCCGACAACAAGATCCGATAGCATAAATTCCGATTGTGTGTAGACAATTCTGACGGACAAAGTGCCATGCATGCTCAGAATAAACTAAGAGACGAAAGCTATTGGCTACTGGCCCGTATGTAATACCGACGTACATGTTTGACGTCATCTCGTTCAGAACGATCAGATTTTCTGACAACTTTGTATCCAACAAAGTTTTGGCCAAAATCCATCGGAAGAAAATCGGATTTTGGCATAAGTCTGTCCGCTTCAACTCTTCTGGGAAGGCTGTCCACAAGGTTTAGGAGCGTGTCTATGAGAATGTTTGACCATTCTTCCAGAAGCACATTTGTGAAGTCAGGAACTGATGCTGGATGAGAAGGCCTGGCTCGCAGTCTCAGCTCTAATTCATCCCAAAGGTGTTCTATCAAGGTCAGGACTCTGTGCAGGTCAGTCAAGTTCCTCCACCTCAAACTCACTCATCAATGTGTTTATGGCCCCTGCTTTTTGCACTGGTCCAAATCAATTGGTGGAGAAGGGTCTTATGGTGAGGGGTTGTTTTTCAGGGGTTGGGCTTGGCCCCTTAGTTCCAGTGAAGGGAACTTTTAAGGTTTCAGCATACCAAGACATTTTGGACAATTTCATGCTCCCAGCTTTGTGGGAACAGTTTGAGGATGGCCCCTTCCTGTTCCAAAATGGCTGCACACCAGTGCACAAAGCAAGGTATAACTGGGTCAATTGAAGTCCTTTACAACGAAATGCGTTGGTTTACTGCCATTCAGCTCTGTACATTTCACTTGTTTTTTTGCATTTCTTTGTGATCACATCGATTTTATTTGTAAACATCATCAGGATACTACTACTCTTGTTTTAAATAAACCCATTCATCTTCGATCTACACTATGTGGAGGCCTCTCTTCTTTTTTGATCCAATTCTATGATCATCTTTCGGACGAGACATCCGTGCATGCCATAAGGATGTCTGGTGACAGGACGTCAGAGTTCCATATTTCATCCAAGCATGTTTGACTCACTGCCACTGGTATGTGAGTCCACAGCCTCCGGTAAGAGTACCTACCCTTCTCCCTGGGTGGTGGATAGGGATGAGCTCGGTGTTCGTCTCGAATGCATGTTTGACTCGAACATCGGCCGTTCATCTGTTTGGCAAATTCAGAACTTTGTGGACCAGCCCACAATGCACTACGCCATCACAGTGCATTGCTGGCTCATGATTGGCCAAGCATGTACTGTGACCCCGCATGCTTGGCCAATCACATCGCTGGCAGCGAGGAGAGCCAGATTTGGCCAGGCGGATGCCTGTAGCCAATTATAGCTCAGGGGGGTTTAGTACATAGCCCACACTATATAAGGGCGCCAGCGTGGCGGCCTTGTGTAGTGTGTTGGCGTGCAGGGAAAGAGCAAGATAGGCAGGGACAGTGTCTTTTTGCTTGGGAACCTAGCACTGTTACAGTGGGTGTTGTGTGCCTCCTGCACAGTATACACCTGGAGCTACCCCTTATTGCTGGTGTTGTTCTGTTTCTGTAACACAGGCATCTGCAGCAGTTAAAGTGGGTGCTGTGTGCCTCCTGCACAGTATACACCTGAACATACCCCTTATTGCTGGTGTTGTACTGTTGCATATCTTGCATATTAGCCTTTAAAATGAGCACTTTTGATTTCGAACATTTGAGTCCCATAAACTTTTTCTAAAGTTCCTACGAATTTTAGGTCCGTTCAAAGGTTCTGGTGCAAACCGAATCAGGGGGTGTTCGGCTCATCCCTAGTGGTGGATGCACAACCCCCGGTGAACTGGTTACAGATGACTGCCCACTACTGTGTGCCTTGCATAGACTTTTGTTTCCAATCTTCTATTACCAGATTTGTTCTGTTTGCCATGTGGACATTCTGATGTGGATACAGGTGGACTTTTCTACATCAAGTGAACCTTCAAATTCAATCTATTGTGACCAAAAGTAATTGATTTTGCACCTATGTTATTTTCGGATTCATGCACTTTAATATTGCTATTTAACCCATTTTGGTCCTATATGTGTTTACATTGTGGTGGTTTTCTATTCACCTTTGTTTATAGATACACACTGGCTATTCAGTCATTCATTTCGCATATATGCTGTATTAGCACATATTCACTTGACTATAGTATGACTGATGTAGCTCAGCTGCTGTACCAACCACCCAACTCCATACCTTGCCCCTTCCCATTAAAACAAGACCACACCTTCCTTTTTGGAGTATTTAGTGGCCGTAGCAGCCTCTTTATTAATCAAAATAATAATTTAACATGTAACAAAAAACATCAACAAAAACATAATTTAACTTCAAACCCTGAGCGCGTTGGTCATCTGCAGGAAATTCCCCCTCCCCACCCCACTAGCATATTGATCCAAAACAAGCACTGCGGTAATATTCCTGTAACTAGGCCTCAAGCTGACATGCTAGCTCAAAGACACCCAACTCTTTTACCGCAGTGCACCCATTCACCAGCTGCCATATAAACTCTCACTATATGGCATATCAGCAACGAGCACATATCTTCAATGGGTCCCGCATCAACTTCTCTGTGGGGAGGGGTTATCTTCCTGTACCTGCATCGACCAACACCCGCCAACCGCTACGACATCCATCACCACAAACCTGAAAAGAAAATGAGTTAGCCTTTCCTCTCCCCCTACAGTTTGTCGCAACCAGATTCCCATAGCCATCACCCTGGCCATATCACCCCCCCTTCTCCGTTTGTCCATCATAACCACTCCGCCTAATGTAAGGGAGGGAGGGTGGGAACTTCCTTTCTCCGACTGACGCTGGGGCGTAGAGCGTGCACACATCCTCGCGCTGACTCCACCCCCCAGCTGCTCCAGCCAATCGCTGTGGTCCCCTAGTCTCATGACAGCCCTGCTTCTAACTCTTCATTCTCGGATACGCGCTGTACTTTATTGGCATACAACCAATTCCATCACGGCACTTATGTGCTCACATTGTGTTGCCTATTTTTGTTTCTTACACATGCCACTTTAGCGCTGCACTTTTTCCTGTATTCTCTACTATGTAAGAAGCTGTTTAACCTTCTAAAGTGTTTTTATTTCTGTCCATCCAGTCATTTTACAGATTTACAGCCTTGTACAGCCAGGCAGAGGGGATCACCTACAATGGTGTCCTCTTTCCACCCCTAACAGAGCAGTGGGGGACTGATTAGGTATTCTTCCTACTCACTCTACATTCTCCTATTATCTTCCGAGTATATTTTTACATGCAGAACATCTGACTAATACAGGGGATAACAGGAGGCTGATTACTAGTCAAATCCAGGTACTTGAACTAGTTACATTTAAAAGAAATACAGTTAAAGATACATTAATTAATACAAAACGTTATTAAATCTCCCTGGAGCTTAACTTTAAACTAAGCCTCATGTAAACCTGTGTGCTCTGTTATGGAAATCTTATTTCAGTTACAGGTATACCCCACTTTTGGGGTTTATTTACTAAAGCTGGAAAGTGCAAAATCAGGTTCACTTCTGCATAGAAACCAATGTGCTTCTAACCCTAGCTTGTTCAATTAAGCTTTGGTGATAAAACCTGGAAGCTCATTGGTTTCTATGCAGAAGTGAGCCTGATTTTGCACTTTCCAGCTTTAGTAAATAAACCCCATTGTGTACTTAAAAGTGGGGTATGCCTGTATTATTCCCTCCAGTTTACCCCTGTCTAGGTGACAGTTTGCAGACCAGTCATTGAACACAACCAAGAACTGCACCGAAACCAGCAATTAAATGATTGTGTCATCCTTGAGACAACATCCAACATCTCAGTCCAAGAAGTCCTGTTGCCCCTCCCTGATGCCTGAACAAAGATGGGCCTGATCTTCGGGGAAGAATGGCAGAAGAAAGGACTGTCGGAGAATACTGTGGTCTCCGTGAGAAGTTATAAATACCTGGAATGTTATGCTTACAGTACATGGTATTTAGCAAGCATGCACATAGCATAAAGAAATGTATCTAATGCTAAGTCCACTTCAAGGTTGAATTGACGTTTTTTTGAAAAATATGATTTTTGAACGGCTTTTTTTTTTTTTTTAAAGCAGCTTCAGGCATATTCTGCACTTGTTTTACTATATTCCAACTAAGGTGAAAATAACAAAATCTTTTTAGTTGATAAGCATTAGCCATTATTAATACATTTCTCTGTTTTGTGCTAGAAAATCTCACTTATCATTTATGTCCCTCTAAGACAGCTATTTAATCCATTTTTTTTCTAAAGATAAATGGGAAATAATGAGGCTAATGAGTGTTCGTTTTTCTGCCACAGGAAAAAGCTCTGAACAGTTGAAAGGAGCTTCCAAAAACTCCAGGAGCCATTTAAAGCCAATCACACCATTAAAAAGCATGAAAAGTCATAACTTTTTTTTTTTTTTAGTTTTGGATAGAATGGGGAAAGGTTAGACTTTTGTCAAGTTTTTATTGCTGTCTGTGTTCTGGTGTCCACTGTCACCAAGATAGAAAGTGTGGGAAAATCCAAAATGTTAGTTACCAAAGCAAAAGGCAAAAGGCAAGGGTAAACCATCCAATAGGGGCAAATATTTTGGGAACAAATGTCTGAATTTTTTTAAAAATTTTCCCTCACTTTGGGGAGATATCTGCTAATTTCCCATTGTGTATTAAGAACAGAAAAAAATTTCTGCAGCAGAACAAACAAAAAATAAACTGATGGGATTTAACTCTTTCATACTCAATTCTTTAAACTTTACATACACTTCAAAAAACACCTTAAAGCAGCCATGTACTGGCCATCTGGACTCCCGGGAGTTTCCCGGAGGGCCGATGGCTCAGTGGGCCACTCTGATGTAAGGGGGTGCTGATGGGACAGACTGATGTAAGGGGGCTGCTGATGGGACGCTCTGATATAAGGGGGGGGGGGGGGGCTGGTAATAGGACACTCTGATGTAAAGGGGCTGGTAATGGGACACTCTGATGTAAGGAGGCTGGTAATGGGACACTCTGATGTAAGGGGGCTGGTAATGGGACACTCTGTTGTAAGGGGGCTGGTAATAGGACACTCTGATGTAAGGGGGCTGGTAATGGGACACTCTGATGTAAGGGGGCTGGTAATGGGACACTCTGTTGTAAGGGGGCTGGTGATGGGACACTCTCATGTAAGGGGGTGCTGATGGGTTACTCTGATGTAAGGGGGTGCTGATGAGACACTCTGATGTAAGGGGGCTGGTGATGGGACACTCTCATGTAAGGGGGTGCTGATGGGACACTCTGATGTAAGGAGGCTGGTAATGGGACACTCTGATGTAAGGGGCTGCTGATGGGACTCTCTGATGTAAGGGGGCTGGTGATGGGACACTCTGATGTAAGGGGGTGCTGATGAGACACTCTGATGTAAGGGGGCTGGTGATGGGACACTCTCATGTAAGGGGGTGCTGATGGGACACTCTGATGTAAGGAGGCTGGTAATGGGACACTCTGATGTAAGGGGCTGCTGATGGGACTCTCTGATGTAAGGGGGCTGGTGATGGGACACTCTGATGTAAGGGGGTGCTGATGGGACACTCTGATGTAAGGGGGCTGGTGATGGGACACTGATGTAAGGGGGTGCTGATGGGACACTCTGATGTAAGGGGGCTGGTGATGGGACACTCTGATGTAAGGGAGTGCTGATGGGACACTCAAAATGTAAGTGGGCCGGTCTGGATGAAGTCCAGGGCCAAATTTCTGTCCCAGTCCAGCCCTGCCTTAAAGTGTATGTAAGCTTGAACAACGGACTTCTGTAATTTGCTACTATTTAGTTCAATACACCATGAAACATGTTCTTTTATAACATGTTTGATGAGTGCAAAAAAATAAATAAAAAAAGATCCGGCCAGAAATCCAGCAAGCTTGTAAGTTTTCTTATGCACATTTCAACCAGTATCATCAGCTAGGCCTAGTTCACTTTTGTGAATTACAGAACAACCCAATACCCCCCAAAATAAATAAATAAATAAATCAATAAATAAATAAAATTTACTGAGCTGAAGAGAGGAAGAGGTGTTCTTTTGATCTAACACAATTCATGTCCTAGGTGGACAATGCTGCAACTCTATGGAGTAGAATGTGTGATTTTTGTCACGCTTAGAACAGGAAGTTTGTTTCTACCTGGTTCACCAGGTGAAATAAGGGAAAAAAAAAAGAAAAAAGAAAAACGAATGCAGTCATCGCATATAAGTACTAGTTAACTGTAGTTTTCCCTTAGGGTTAGATACAATTTAAAGCAGAACTAAATCCCCTATCCTTCACAGCCAAGGAAGTGACCCTCTTAGTTTTGTTTGCAGCTGCCATGGTGTTGCACATGTGATCAGCTATGGCACAGGACATTTGATGGCTTTGGAGGTTAAGTATGTGGGAACTAACATAATTACACTAGTAACTGTGACAGCTAACATTGGTGGGTTTAGTTCCATTTTAAATTCATCTTTCTTACAGACTCCCAATTCATTTTACCAGATTTTTTTTCGAAAATCACCCGTTTTTAGGTAGCAATAAAAGAGAATGAAACCATCTAACAAGTCCATTATTTCTTACCATGTAACCCTCCACAGTGTCTCTTCTGGTGGTGGGACCAGTGATCTCTGGCTGTCTTCCACTGGTAATCATGGTTCTACCAACTGGTCTTGTTACCATCCCCTTTGTGGCTTCTCCACACAAGACCAAAGGACCATTTATGGATTCAGGTAATTGCCAACTTCCACAGTCAATAGAGAGTGCCTCATTACCAAGAAGAGATGGGCACTAAAAGAAAGCACCCTCCAAGGAAGGAAGAGGAAGCAGTGCTGTCAGCTGCAAAATGCGTTGAACACTATGAAGATATCATTTTGTGGAGAGGCTATTATGTACCCGATAGCAGAGCCTGATATGGTGTGAAAGGCCTCTCTTACACCTCTGACTTGGGGCCCCTCATAGTGTAGACAGGAGGCGCAGAAGTACAGAGTGACACAAGTGCCTGTAAGTTTTGCTAGCAGTAGGGCAGATGTCCATGCTGGGCAGGAGAAGTTATCAGATGGCTCTAGCAAGCAGTCGAGAAAGTGTGCAGGTGATAGTGGTGACAGGAGGCAGAGTAGCAGAGTCAAGCAGGCTGGGTCATACACGGACAGGATGGATTGGGTACAGGGCACAAGCAGGTGCGTGGTCAGGAAACAAGTTTGGTCTGAGTCCGGAGAGAAAGAACTGCTGCTCCAGGTGGATGTATCAAGCCTGAATGGAACCTCTCTCAAAATGCCAGCCCCTGCCCACCTCTGTGGCAAACTTGAGAAAAAGAAATGGTTGCACATCCAGAGGTACCAGTCGCCTTTTATTGATCACTGTAGTGACACCAAAGACACTAACGCACTCGTGACTCTATGTTGGTGTCTTTGGTGTCACTACGGTGATCAATAAAACGCGATTGGTACCTCTGGATGTGCAGCTGTTTCTTTCTCTCTTCAAACAAGCTAGTTATGGACTTGATTAGAAAAGCAGGAGCCAATGAAGCAGACAGAGGTGGAGGTCAGAGGTTACGCCGAAGTTGGTGCTAGCGGAGTTTAGAGAGTGATCAAGACAAATTGAGTCAGCAACTGGAATCAAGATACAGAATCACAGAGTCACAGGATACACAGGAGGCTGAAGACAAAGTAGCACTTACCCTGCACTGGTCGAGTTTAACCACTTCAGCCCGGAAGGATTTACCCCCTAATGACCAGGCCATTTTTTGCGATATGGCACTGCGTCGCTTTAACTGACAATTGCGCGGCCCAAACAAAATTGATGTCCTTTTTTTCCCCACAACTAGAGCTTTATTTTGGTGGTATTTGATCACTTTTGCGGTTTTAATTTTTTGCACTATAAACAAAAAAAGAGCGTCAAATTTGAAAAAAAAAACAACAACCTTTTTTACTTTCTGCTATAGTAAATATCCCGAAAAAACTGTAAAAAAAAAACACATTTATTCATCAGTTTAGGCAGATATATATTCTACATATTTTATGTAAAAAAATTGAAATAAGTGTATATTGATTGGTTTGTGCAAAAGTTATAGTGTCTACAAAATAGGGGATAGATTTAGGGACTTTTAATTTTTTTCATTGCTTTTACTGGTAATGGCAGTGATCTGCGATTTTTAACGGGACTGCAACATTGCGGCAGACAAATCTGACCCTAGGTGACACTTTTTGGGTTAACACTAGGGGGCGATCAAAGGGTTAACTGTGTTCCTTCAGTGTGTGTGTTCTAACTGTGTGGGAGATGGGCTCACTGGGACAACACAGAGATCGCTATTCCTGATTACTAGGAACAGCCAATATCAATGTTGTCCCCTGTAAAAGCGAAGATCCACCTTGTTTACATAGGCAGTTCCCCGTTCTGCCTTTCTGTGGAGCAATCGCGAGTTGTCGGAGGACATAGAGTGAGCCGGACCCACGCACGTGCACCCCCGGGATTCAGCAGGCGCGCATGGGCACCTATAGTATCTCATGCATGAACGACGTACAAGTACATCGTTTCTCACAGCCGGGCCACCCTGGCGCAGTATATGTGCGGTGGGCGGTCCGGAAGTGGTTAAATAGCCCCTTTGGTGCCAACATTTGTCACAGGTGCATGTGAGCACCGACGCGCATGAGAATGTGTGGCGGCACATGTGTGTGCGAAAGTATGCACATGCGCATATTCATTAGCCATTGCCAAATTCGTGCGAGAATTAAAGGGAGCAAGGTTTAACTTGCGCACAGAAGTCTGTCCAGAGAAGTCATCTCATCTATTGACTACTTGACAAGGCTTTGCTTACAGAGGCCTAACACCTAATAAATATATCTGTCTCGTCATCACCATGGTATTATAATATGGGATCTCAATGTATATATCCTTGGGATAAATATTGGTGTTTTTACATGTTTTCAACTTACTATTATAATAAACTTTGTATGCCTAATCGTGTGCTGCAAATTATATGCATGGTAGAGGCATTTTCTATTGGCCTTTCCTGTTTTCACATTCAATTTTACTAATTTCTATCAAACCCTATTCGTTTGATAGAAATGAAGAATCAGACCCAACCTACATGACAACTTCTTCAGGTAAGTGGCTGGGGACCTAAAGTATAACTAAAGACAAAACTTTTATTTTTTGAGTTTGGGCAGAGTAGAGATGGATTAGAACGCATAATAAGTTTTTTATTGCAGTCTGTGCCCCCCTTAAGGAGATTCACCCTCTCTTTTTGTTCTGTTTACCATTATCATTGAAAGTGAAAGTTAAGGAAAATCTCAAATGTTGGGATGTCTTCAGAACATTATTCGAGGGGGAATCTTTCAATGAGGACATAAGTTCTGGACCTGGGAGGCCCAAATGGATTCCCTTAATTTGCAGGGATTTCCTCTAACTTCCTGTTTTGGCTATGGAACAGGAAGCAAAGGTAAATCTCCCCAGTGGGACACAATTGGAAAAAAAATCACGGGGCTATAACTCTCCCATACTGTATCCAAAATGAAGAAAAAAAAAACTTTTGCCTATACTTCTGCTTTAATGAATTTTTTTTTATGTGCAGTGGGAGGGGAAAATGCTTTTTTTTTTTTTTTTAATGACCAAAGATACACTTTAAGTTGTCATTTTGTATTTGCAGCTTTATTTTGAGTGATTTAGTATACGACCTTGCTTTGAAAATAAAAATATGTGTCCTCCTAATTTGCAGATTCCTGATATCTCTGAATAAAATCCATGTTGAAATATGGACCATGCCAAAATCATCACTAACAAGGAAGACACTTTCAATATATTAATGAACATGATAAAGGTGCTTGCAGGTTCACGGGTTATTTCATGGTATATTAGTTTAATATGGTATTGATCACAGTCGGTTTGGAAGGTGGGGAGGGGGGTCTTGGGATAACAAGCTTCTTAATATAGAAGCTGGATCAATATACCACGTGGAAGCACTGAACCCTAAAGGACTCAACTAACAGTTTATGCCTTCTCTTTCATCTCCTAGAAAGATGGTTGCTGCATTATAACTAAGTATGAAAGAGAAACTATAATGATTCTGGCACACTGGTATTTTCGTTTTTTAGTTTTTTTAGGTTGATAGGTTCATAAGCTGTTGTGTGTGTGTGTGTGTGTATGTATGTATGAATACATGTGTGTGTATTAATATACATATAGATATATTTATATATATATATATATATATATATATATACACATATATATATATATATATATATATATATATATTTTTTTTTTTTTTCAACTTACTTTGCAAGGAACCCAAGGGTTCCCAAGACAGAATAGAGTCAGCACAGCAGATGCTGTCAGCTTTGTTTTGAGGTATGGATTAGTTACTGCAATGAATCATTCATATGTTTTTCATCTATTGGGTTTTGTAAACATCATTTTTGTAAATCAAAGAAGCAAACAGACATCCTGAAAAAATTGAAAACTTCAAAAAGAGCCTACAGCTCCACCTACTGCCTCCAAGTATTAACATTCAATAAAATAGTTTTTTTTATTCCTTGTCATGAGAAGTAAAATATGTAATGGACTTACTTTTTTTTCTATCTTTTTCTTTTTTTATTATTATTATTATTATGGTAATACCCTTTTTTCAAAGTAAGTAAGCATTTGAAAATATTACACTTGGAAAAGGAATATGACTAATCCTGTGGATTTAGGTAGGTCCTTAGCATATACCTAAGCATCCTCATCGTGTCTTTCTCATACAAGTATTTTTTACCAGTCTCAGTTTATGTTTAATAGGAAATAAAAGTTTAGAAGGACTATTAATGGAAGGCATTGTGGAAGTTGAAGTGTATAAAAAAAAAAAATACAGTGCCTTGAAAAAGTATTCCTGCCCCTTGAAATTTTCCACATTTTGTCATGTTACAACCAAAAATGTAAATGTATTTTATTGAGATTTTATGTGATCGACCAACACAAAGTGGCACATAATTGTGAAGTGGAAGGAAAATGATAAATGGTTTTTAACATTTTTTACAAATAAATCTGTGAAAAGTGTGCATTTGTATTCAGCCCCCCTTTGTAGAACTGCCTTTTGCTGCAATTACAGCTGTAATGCATCGTACACAAGATCAGAATTTTGGTTGGAAAAAAACTCGCTCAAGCTGTCTTGCATACACACAGTCACACCAAATTCCAACCGCCAAGAATGCAGTGACGTACAACACATACGACGGGACTAGAAAAAGGAAGTTCAACAGTCAGTAGCCAATAGCTTCCATCTCGTAGTTGAGCATGCGTGAGTTTTTGCGTGTCAGAATTGCATACACACGATCGGAATTTCCGATAGAAAGTTTTTCCGTCAGGAAACTTGAGAACATGCTCTCAAATTTTTGCTGGTGGGAATTCGGCAAGCTAAATTCTGATGGAGCATACACACGGTCGCATTTTCCTATGAAAAGCTCTCATCTGTCTTTTTCTAGCCGAAATTCCGATCGTGTGTACGCGGCATAAGTCTTTTTGGGGGATGTCTCTACCAGCTTTGCACATCTAGAGAGGGACATTTTTGCCCATTGTTCTTTGCAAAATAGGTCAAGTTCTGTCAGATTGGATGGAAAGTGTCTGTGAATAGCAATTTTCAAGTCTTGCCACAGATTCTCAATGGGATTTAGGTCTGGACTGTGACTGGGCCATGTTAACACATGAATATGCTTTGATCTAAACCATTCCATTGTAGCTCTGGCTGTATGTTTAGAGTCGTTGTCCTGCTGGAAGGTGAACCTCTGCCCGAGTCTCAAGTCTTTTGCAGACTCCAACAGGTTTTCTTCTACGATTGCCCTGTATTTGGCTCCATCCATCTTCCCATCAACTCTGACCAGCTTCTCCGTCCCTGCTGAAGAAAAGCATCCCCACAATATGATGCTTCCACCACCATGTTTCACGGTGGGGATGGGTTGTTCAGGGTGATGTACAGTGTTAGTTTTCTGCTACACAGCATTTTGCTTTCAGGCCAAAATGTTCAATTTTGGTCTCATCTGACCAGAGCACCTTCTTCCACACTGTGTCCCCCACATTGCTTCTCACAAACTGAAAACGGGACTTTATATGGCTTTCTTTTTGCTACTCTTCCATAAAGGCCAGATTTGTGGAGTTCACAACTAGTAGTTGTCCTGTAGACAGATTCTCCTAACTGAGCTGTGGATCTCTGCAGCTCCTCCAGAGTTACCATGGGCCTCTTGGCTACTTCTCTGATGAATGCTCTCCTTGCATGGCCTGTCAGTTTAGGTGGACAGCCATGTCTTGGTAGGATTTCAGTTGTGCCATGCTTTTGGATGATGGATTGAAGAGTGCTCTGTGAGATGTCCAAAGCTTGGGATATTTTTGTATAACCTTACCTTGCTTTAAACTTCTCCACAACTTTATCCATGACCTGTCTGGTGTGCTCCTTGGCCCGCATGATTCTGTTTGTTCACTAAGGTATCTCTAATGCACACGTAACGGACTTCCCGTCGGACTGTCCGCCGGACTTTCCGAACGGGCTACTTGTCCACACATGGCACTTTTTCAGTGGACTAATACGGCGTACTATGTCCGCCTGACTATCCGCCGTACTTTTGAAATGAACGGACTCGCCCACACACGTGGAGGAAAGTCCGCTCATTTTGAGCATGTCTCCAGGTAGCTGGGGCCAGCGAAAGAGGCGTCGCTGGCCCCGTCACCTGGTATGGACTTAAAGGGGAATCCCTACGCCGAAAAATCGGCGTGGGGTCCCCCCCTAGGTCCACATCAGACCCTTGTCCGAGCACGCTACCCGGCCGGCCAGGAAAGGGGGGGACGAGTGAGTGGCCCCCCCTCCTGAGCCGTATCAGGCCGTGTGCCCTCAACATGGGGGGGTGCCTTGGGGAAGAGGGGGCCGCACGGCCCACCCACCCCAAAGCACCTTGTCCCCATGTTGATGAGGACAAGGGCCTCTTCCCGACAACCCTGGCCGTTGGTTGTCGGGGTCTGCGGGCAGGGGGCTTATCGGAATACAGGAGCCCCCTTTAATAAGGGGGCCCCCTGATACCGGCCCCCCCACCCTATGTGAATGAGTATGGCGTACAATGTACCCCTACCCATTCACCTGTGGAAAAAAGTAAAAAAAAAAAACACAACACACAAGGGTTAAAATAGTTTATTGCACAGCTCCGGGGGTCTTCTGTCTTTGGGGGTCTTCTCGCCAGACTCCTCCGCTATCTTCTTCTAGCTCTTTTGCTAGCGGAGGAGCCCGGCTTTCTTCTTCGCCGCCGCCGCCCTCTTCTTCCGACTTCGGGGGTCTTGTCCCCCTCTTCGGGGGTCTTGTCCCACTCTTCGGTTCTTCTTGCCGGGCCACCGTGCCTTCTTCTAGCTCTTTTACAGGCGGTGGCCCGGTCTTCTGTCGCCGCTGTCGCCGCTTTCACCGTCTTCTGTTCTTCTCTTCAGATGTTGCCTCGTCGCCTCCTCCGCTCACAATGGCACAGACGCGGCGTGCGGCGACTTATATAGGGACATCACCGGATGATGTCCCCGCCTATTATGATGTCACAGTCCCAGCATCCTCTGCAGGTAAGATTCTAAGAAGTTTTTGGTTGTAACATGACAAAATGTGGAAAATTTCAAGGAGTATGAATTATTTAAGGCACTGTAAATAAAAGGAGTTGGGTCCTCTTGCAAATTCATATCACAAACAAACATGTGAAAACCCTTGACTGGCAATGTCCCTATTTCTGCACATTGGCACATGCATGCGTCATCTTCTGATGTCACCCTGACACTGCCTAGAACACCTAGCCATTTCTACATAAGTCTCTTGATATTACTTTACCATGTAGATAATTTTCTTATCTGGACACAATTTTTAAATGAACTCCTGTGTTTGAGAAAGGAATTTAATAACCATTTAAGTCTTGTAATAAAACTATACAGCCCCTGTCTTCCTAATAGGAAAATGCAGCAGGGAACATGGTCACCACTTCTCCTTTGGTTGTGATTTATATGGGATGTAACACATTGCAACGGTAGAAGATTGGAGGATCTTTAAAAAATAACTCAGAGCGGCATTTGTTAAAGTGTCAGAATAATCAGGAAATACATGCTGCAAACATAAAATGTCCTTCTCTAGGTTACTGCTTCAAATCAACAGCTGTTACTTTGTGTAGCGTGATCAGTACAGGCTCCGAGCAACTGCGGACTTTAGAGCAGCACAATAAATTTCCACTCCTGATTGATGGAAGGAGAAGTAGCAGGGGCTGTGCAAGCCAGACGGCCTGTGTGCTTCTGTCCTTTTCAGCTAATGTGTAACAACCAATTTATTTTGCAGAACATTAAAGGAGAAGTCATTACATTTTTGGAAATCAAAAATAAATCAAGGAATCGCGTAGCTATAGTGAAAACTTTGTAGCAGTAGGGGATTTGAACTTTTGTGCGACATGGTTGTTCCATAAGTGTAACTAAATTAGCCCATGCCTTGCAATATGCGAACTAGTAGTGCATAAATGTATAGGGAACTCTTAGCATATTTCCCTCAGTTTTGGCCCCTCTGAACAATGACCCTTTTAGACCTTGTTCACACTGGCATTAGAAAGAGGTCAGTTTTTGCCGCTCCCTAAATGCTTAGCAATGCAGCCAACAATGGATAATTTGGACAGCGGACAGAGCTGTTCACAATTGAAAAATATGTAGTTTGTGTTGCTTCGCTTAGCTGTGCAGCAAAAATTAAGTTACATGTTGAATCTGGGAAGAGTTGAAGGTTGTTAAAGTGATTGTAAACAATCACCTTGTAAAACAACCCATTCAGTTTAAAATAGAAATGAAAGGCAAAAAATGTTTGTAGACTTTCACCAAGTAAGGCCATTTCAGGAGCTCAAGTTAACTTTTGGTTTCCTAACTCCATGTTCTTTTGCTTCCTCCAACTGCCAATTTGGGGACCGGACTCCAGATTTAACCCCTATAGACATACTGGATGACCTGCGGGGGATGGACCCAAAGAAATTGACCTCCATTTGCTACACAAACCTCCTTACCCCTGCTGCATCGGACTTGGCCTTCGGGCTCAGGACCAGATGGGTGACCGATGTGGTGGAGCTGGAGGACAATTAATGGACAGATGTGTTGGCCTCCTGTAAATTGGTCTCTCCAAAACTTTCTGATGGACTCACACAACTAGATATCTTGCATAGATGGTACCTGACCCCAGCCTGCATAGCCAGATAAAGACCCAGGCGGGACCCCTTGTGTCCTAAGTGTGCCAATCGTGATAGTTCCCTTTTTCCATCTCATTTGGTCCTGTTCAGTCATTCAGGGATACAGGGAACAAGTGATTGAATTCCTTCACAATGAAATGGGCTCTCCATTAAAGTGGAAGTAAACTCCCCTATCGTTTTCAGCCAAGGAAGCTGCCATCTTTGCCTCAACTGCTATGGTGCTGCACATGTGATTCGTTATGACACCAGCCATTGGATGGTTTGATAGTTTGGCTGAGAGCACAGCCAATGTGCAGTTAGCATTCCCGGCATGCCTTTTTTTTTTTTTTTAACCGTTTAAATCCATGGGTTTACTTCCACTTTAACTCTCTGCCCAAAACATTGTTTGCTAGGGCTACTACCTGATCAGGAACAGAACAGACACCACCACACTTTCATGCAGGGAACATTGTATGTAGCTAGATTAACCATAGCCAGGAAATGGCTTCGGACTGATGTTCCAACTTTCCAGGAATGGATGACGACTATTAACCAATCCCTACCATACAAAAAACTGATATACAAGTACAGAAATTGCCCCTCCAAATAACATAAAATTTGAAATAGATGGCTGGAACTGGCATCCACGACCACTGAACCAGAAATAGAAGATGGTTGACCACCATTGATACATGATAGGTGTTCGTTGGCTTGCTCAGGGTACTTATTTGACAAATGGCATTTAACAATGGTCATACCATCCTATTGACCCCTTTTATTCTGGCACCACACTGTATATGAAGTGTTTATTCTTTGACCATACTGTTTGTTGCAATTTGTTTAACACAACTGATGTATGCATTAATACCTTATGTTATTTGTGAAACTTTTGTGACGCTTTTGGCTCTGTATACTTAATTTACATTAAAAGTTTATTGGATTTAAAAAATAAGTTTTTTTGTAGAGATATAAAAAAATTTTTTATAAACACCTTTTTTCCATTTTGGTCACATTCTCTCTGTTCTCTGCTGCATAAGAGCTGGAGGAGGAGAAGCAGCAGAACACTGAACTTCATAGTGAATGGCTGCACAGCATATGAGGACAAGTCTAATAACTGGAGGAGAGTACACTGAGTTCCTAGCATAGCTAGAGAACTGACCATGCTGTGCTCTCCTGCTCGGTATGGCCAGTTTTTAATAGGAAAGCAAGGGGGCTACCAGGAATTCTACATAATGGAAGCAATGAACAGAGAACGGGATACTTTTTCATACAAGTACATGGTACAGCAGGCACATATCAGGAATATGAAGCGTTGGGGGTAATAAACGCTTTAAACTCTTTATGTTAAAGTCTATGGTAAAGTGTAAGTGCACCTGTAACATTTACACCGTGTTTACGGCGCGCTTACAGCAAGTTTGACAAGTGTCAATAAAATAACAGTGAGCTGGAAAGAAAACCTTCCCTCCTAATAAAAAAAATAATAATTTGAAGGGCACCTGGGGTGTTTTTTTGTAATGCCCATTAATCAAAAATGCTTGTTAACACTATAGGCATGTTGGTTTGCGTTAGGTTTGTAGTGTGAACTTAGCCTTAAAGCAATATTCCTGATATGTGCCTGTTCTACCATGTACTTGTATTGGAAAGTGTCCTGTTCTCTTTGTATTGCTGTGAAATCCCTGGTGTTTCTGACAGTCCCTCTGCTTTCCTATTAAAAACTGACCACACCAGTGGCGGCCAATCCATAAGGTGCGCAGGGGCGCCACCCCCCAATCTCCATGAGGGGCGCCAGAAGCATAGGTTTCTAGAATTTTTTTTTAAGCACATGATTAGAGCCTGAGGCTCTAATTGATATAAAAAAGACTGGACTTGGGGCGCAGAGCACCATTTGCTAATATTCACTAATTTCTACCAGCTTCTCCTCCCGGCCAATCAGGACAGGAAGCGGATCTTAAGGCCAGATTAGCTGTGATCAGAAGCCAGGGAATCCACGACTTGGATGGGGTAAGTGCGGACCTGGCGGGGGGGGGGGTTGTTTTCTGCCCCCCCCCCAAAAAAAATGGACCACCAGGTGCCACACTAAGCAGGAGAACACATTGTGGTCAGTTCCCTAGCTGTGCTGGGAACTCATTGTACTCTCCTCTAATGACCAGACTTGTTTTGACATGCCCCCACTACACATCCATTCACTGGGAAGCTCTGTGTGCTGCTGCTTCTCCTCCCCCAGCTCTTTTGCAGCTGAGAACAAAGAGAATGTGATCACTTACAAGAAAAGGAAAAAAGGGTACTTATAATGTTTTTTTATATCTATGCAAAAAATGTTTTTGCCTTTCATTTCTATTTTAAACAGAATAGGTTGTTAGTTTACAATTACTTTAATCTTACCCTTCGGACAGATCCACTTATATTGGGTGATTGGAGTCTAGTGGGAATGTAGACCTCAGAGAAAGAAAATGTAAATGTTGTCTAGTGCCTCATGTGGCCATGTTTGGTTTCTAAATATGGGCCTCCCCGCAATGGCCCATAAGACACCAGCCACTCATCACGTGCTGTGATTATCCCCACCTCCTGCTCTGCCTCTGTCCCATCAACAATACAAGTGAGCGTGGTCAGTGGGCGCTTTGACAGGGGTGCCCATTGATTCCAATGGCGGGGCGGTAGAGGAGCGGTGTATACACTGCTCCTCCACCACCCGGAAGATGTTGCTTGCAGGACTTTTTCAAACCTCCTGCAAGCCCACCACCCCAGTGTGAAAGCAGTCAAAGGAGACAAACTAAACAGAACTAAAGAAAAAATAGGACCCTTGGCATTGGTAGAGAGCTTACATATTTTGGTACAATACAAGCCAGTACCCTATGATTTTTGCTCTGTTTAGGGTGAAATGTCTAATTGATGCCCCTAATATGCTTTCCTGTTTATTTAAGATGTACTTGCATCTGAACATTCTGCAAATGGAAATAGATTACCTTTGAGTCAACCTAAAAGGCCCAACAAGTAGATACAATTAAAGATCTTGCCTCTTATCTACACATAGATGCATGTGCGTGTATGTCTGCAAATAAATGACATTGTTTGAAAACTATATAAGCCGAACATACACAAAGGGCAAGATAACAGTCTTTACTGATTTCCTTTTTCCTCCCGCTCGTTGTGTGATACAGATTGAATTATGTAGGAGTGAGAAAATGAAAAAGCTATTTAAAGAACAAACACTGTAGAGATCTAAGTTTAGTAACACAACGGGGGTGAGCGTTTTCACTTTTGATTTGGGAGGAAACAGCAAGAGAAAATTGGGTTCACAAACACCCCACAAGACACATCACCTCTTCCTATCTCAGAGCATGGGAATGACCAATAAACAGTTCTAGATAAAGATCGTATGAGTGTCTTATGTGGCAGGATGAAGGTTTAAAGGGATTTTCCCAGTTGGTAGAACAAAAATGGACCACTATGTCCCCTCAGCCCCACACAATTGGATTTGTTATATTGTTTGCTCTGAATTTATTTCTTCTAAGATATCCCCTGATTTCAAAGTTCTCCAAACACATTCAACATCCCCCAGTCCAGCACAACCATTAATGTCTGGCTTTTCACATGAAGACTGTCATGAAAGAAACGTGCTGTTTTCCTTTGTGGTTCACCTTTTACTGAAATTGGCAGTTACCTGGCTATCAAACTGACCCTCTGGCTTCTATACCTGGTGTCACAAGTATGTAAAGTGAGGAAGAATTTCCATGATGGAGTAACAGTCAGCAATGAAACTCAAAAAAATTTATAACATTGCGCTGACACACTAGGGATGGGCTGAACACACTGCCCCCCCCCCCGATTCGGTTCGCATCAGAACACTGCGAACAGGCAAAATGTTCTAGCGAACATGCGAACCCCATAAAAGTCCATGGGACACAAACATAAAAAAATCTAAAGTGCTCATTTTAAAGGCTTATATGCAAGTTATTGACATAAAATGTGTATGGGGACCCGGGGCCTGCCCTAAGGGATGCAAAAAAAGTTTTTAAAACAATAGTTTTTTTCAGGAGCAGTGATTTTAATAATGCTTAATGTGAAACTCAAAAAATGTAATATTCCTTTAAAGTGGGGTACCCCCTAAAAAAAAAAAATTAAAAGTCAGCAGCTACAAATACTGCAGCTGCTGGCTTTAATAATCGGACACTTACCTGTCACGGGTTCCAGCGATGCGGGGGAACGAAGCCCCCCCCTCGCTCCCCGCTCCGCTCGCGGCGCCGTCATGCATACTGTGGGCACCCGGCTGTGGCTTCACAGCCGGGCACCCACTGCACATGCGCGAGCGGCGCAGGGCGCCGTGATACGCCGTACAGTCACCTGGGACACGTGACAGGTCCCAGGTGAATGTGCGGCGCGAGGGGAAGTGATGTCACCAGCCCGGGCAATGAAGAAGGCAGACTACGAGGGACCCCCTAGCAACCGGTATTTAGAGGTGAGTAAAAATTTTTTTTTTTGCCAATTATTTTTTTTTTGATTTTTTTTAAGAATTTTAAGTAGTTTTATTTTTTGGGGGGCAACTCCACTTTAACCACTTCAATACAGGGCATTTTCACCCCCTTCCTGCCCAAGCCAATTTTCAGTTTTCAGCGCTGTTGCACTTTGAATGACAATTGCTACACTGTAATCAAATTAAATTTTTATCATTTTTTCCCCACAAATAGAGCTCTCTTTCTTTCATCTCTGCGGGTTTTATTTTTTGCACTAGAAACAAAAGAAGAGTGACAAGTTTGAAAAAAAAACACAATTTTTTACTTTTTACTATAATAAATACCCCAATTAAAAACAAAACAAAAAAAAAAACATGTTTCCTCAGTTTAGGCCAATAGGTATTCTTCTACATATTTTTGTTAAAAAAAAAAAAAATTGCAATAAGCGGATATTTATTGGTTTGCGCAAAAGTTATAAAGTCTACACAATAGAGGATAGTTTTATGGCATTTTTATTATTATAATTTTTTTTAGTAATAGTGGTGATTTGCCTTTTTATTTTTTATCGTGACATTGCAGCGGACACATTGGACAATTTTGACACCGTTTTGGGACCATTCACATTTATACAGTGATCAGCGTTATACAAATGCATTACTGTATAAATGTCACGGGCAGTGAAGGGGTTAACAAGGGCGGTGAAGGGGTTAACTGTGTTACCTAGGGAGTGATTCTAACTGTAGGGGGCGGGGACTCAGAAGGGGAGGAGACCGTTCTGTGTTCCCCTGTACTGGGAACACATGATCGTTCTCCTCTCACCTGACAGGACATGGATCTGTGTGTTTACACACACAGATCCACGGTCCTGCTCAATTAACGGGCAATCACGGGTGCCCGGCGGACATCATGCATCGGCTCCCGTGCGCATGCACCCCCCCCAAATGGCCGGGAAGCCCAGGACATCATATGACACTCCTGCCCAGGATGGAAGATCCCTCCTGCGACATCATATGTACATGGGCGGGATGTGAAGTGGTTAACCACTTGCTTACTGGGCACTTAAACCCCCCTCAGTCCCAGACCAATTTTCAGCTTTCAGCGCTGATGCACTTTGAATGACAATTCCGCGGGCATACAACACTCTACCCAAATTATATTTTTATCATTTTTTTCCCACAAATAGAGCTTTCTTTTGGTGGTATTTAATTACAGCTGGGAGTTTTATTTTTTGCTAAACAAACAAAAAAGATGCAAAAAAAAAAAAATCATGTTTAATAGTTTGTTATAAAATTTTGCAAACAGGTCATTTTTCTCCTTCATTGAAGTGCGCTGATGAGGCGGCACTGATAGGCTGCACTGGTGGGCACTGATAGGCTGCATTGGTGGGCACTGATAGGCTGCATTGGTGGGCACTGATAGGCTGCACTGGTGGGCACTGATAGGCATAGTTAAGGCGGCACTAATAGGCACAGATAAGGCGGCACCGATGGGCACAGATAAGGCGGCACTGATGGGCAAAGATGGGCACAGATAAGATGGCACGGATGGGTGGCACAGATGGGTGGCACGGATGGGTCGCACTAAGGGGCACTGATAGGTACCACTGATAGATGGGACTGATGGGCACTGATAGGTGGCTCTGATAGGTGGCACTGATGGGCACTGATGGGCGGCACTGATGGGCACTGGTAGATGACACTGATGGGCACGGATATGTGACACTGGGGTGCAGCACCTTTGTTGAGGCAGATTGTGGGCACTGCTGAGTGGCACTGTGGGCACTGCTGGGTGGCACTGCTGGGTGGCACTGTGGGTACTGCTGGGTGGCACTGTGGGCACTGCTGGGTGGCACTATGGGCACTGCTGGGTGGCACTGACGGGGGGCACTTATTTTTTAATCATCTTTATTGATGAGGGGGCAGGTGGGCACTGGCAGGGGGCAGGTGGGCACTGGCAGGGCTGGCCGTGATCGAGACTGATGTCCCGATCACGGCCGCTGGTGATCGGCTCTTTTTTTTCTCCTCGCGCTGTCAGCGCGAGGAGGAATAATAGCCGATTACCGGCTCCGTTATATCACATGATCAGCTGTCATTGGCTGACAGCTGATCACGTGATAAGGGTCGGGATCGACCCCTTGCTCTGATCGGTGATCAGGCGAGTCTCATAGACTCGCCGATCACAGAGCGCTCCGCGCGCGCCCCTCAGGGGGTGCGCAGGCCGCTCGTGCACGGGACTACGTCAATAGACGTAGTCCTGGAAAAGGAGATCCGCGCTGTAGCCATCATTCGGCTATAGCGCAGGTCTCAAGTGGTTAAATATCATGCCTGGGGGTCCCCTAACTCTGCCTGTAAAGTGATGCATCTTTGCAATGTGTAAAACCATACGACAGCAATAATTACATTTCTAAAGGAAAAAAATGTAATTTAAACTGACGCTGATTGGGCGCCGGCACCCGATGATCGGCTCTGGACATTACTGAAGAGAGCCCTGCGTAGGTAAACAAACACATGGCTCTCTTCTGACAGCAGCAATGTGCTGTTTTTTTCTTCCTGCAAAGCAGGAAGTGAAAAACAGCACATTGCTTAGTAAAAACAGCACACGGCACACACACTAACACACAGTAATGTTGGCCACACATTTAACCCCTTGACCGCCCCTGATGTTAACCCGTCCCCTGCCAGTGTCATTAGTACAGTGGCAGTGCATATTTTTAGCACTGATCACTGTAATGGTGTTACTGGTTCCCAAAAAATCATCCAAAGTGTCAGTTAGGTGTCCGATTTGTTAAAATTAAAAATTTCATAAATATATCTCATAGCTTTTGGACGCTATAACTTTTGCAGAAAACAATCAATATACGCTTATTGGGATATTGGGATTTTTTTTTTATAAAAAATATGTAGCAGAATACATATTGGTCTAAAATGATGAAACAATTATATATCTATATCTATATATATATATATATATATATATATATATATATATATATATATATATATATATATATATATATATATATATATATTTTTTTTTTTTTTTTTTTTTTTTTTTATTGGATGTGTTTATAGAAGAAAGTAAAAAAAAATGTTTTTTTTTTTTTTTCAAAATTGTCTGCCTTTTTTAGTTTATAGTGCAAAAATAAAAACCACAGAGGTGATCAAATACCACCAAAATAAAGCTCTATTTGTGGGAAAAAAAGGACATATATTTTATTTGGGTGGAGTGTCGCACAACCGCGCAATTGGCACTCAAACTAACGCAGTGCCGTATCACAAAAAATGACCTGGTTATGAGGGGGGGGGGGGGGGTAAACTTCCAAGTGCTGAAGTGGTTCATTTTCACCTTTTGATCCCATTAGTAAGTCAATGGTCAGATTTTTTTAGATTTTAATTTATGTAAAACGTACTGAATATCCTAAAAGGAAATAAAACTGGTGTTGTAATTGAAACTTTTTTTGTTTGTTTTTGTGTTTAGTGTTATTGATTGTTTTTGTTTTTAGTCTTATTGATTGTTTGTTTTTAGTCTTATTGATTGTTTGTTTTTGTTTTTAGTGTTATTGATTTTGTTTTGTGTTTAGTGTTATTCTAACCAAAACAAAAAGACAGTTTTGAATGAACACTTTTCCTATTCCACATGTCCTATGTACAGTAGGTTTCTTTATATTATCTGCAGTAATTTAACTGTAAAAAAATGTTAGCAACATTTTTTTTCTTCTTTTCATAAAACTTCTTTTTATCTTTCCCGAGGCAAGGATACAACAATGTTATAAATTTCTAATGTGATAGAACAGACAGAAAATGGCAAATGGCTGCTCCCTCGTAGCTGAATGCTTTTCCGACTTTATTGCAGTTTGTTTCTTCATAACTGAGAATACAGTATGATTTTTCTATATCTCCTGGGTCAGATGACCTACACGTTTCAAGCCACTGCAGCGTTTTGTATAATAGATACATCAGTCGCCGGCGAGATAAGCTGCTTGTTTTGCTAGGATATTCAAGATGAGTAATAGATGATCCTTTGATCCTCATTTTAGTTTTATGTTCACTTTTTTTTTTTTTTTGTTCTGACTTTGCTGCATACTGTGAGTAATTATTAGTGCCAAAAATTCCCAACGCGTTTTATGGACTATCTGTGTGTTCTTTCAACTTGATCATCACTGTCAGCTTTGTTGTGACCTAATATCAGCTCGTCCCCAGTGGAAAAAGTTTCCTTTCACTTTGGTGATATTCATCAAGAACCCTGTCAGTCCTTCTAATGAACAGCAGCTTCTCAACGTTTATTGGCAGTGGTCTGTTGCAAGTGTCAGTGACAATGCTGGCAGATGTGCTAAATATTCTTTCAGATAAGCCACAGGAGGATGTAGGACAATAATAAACCTCCATGAAAGCTCCCCAGGTCATTTTTTTTTTTTTTTTTCATGAAATAAATGGAGTGAAAACTTTTCTATTTAAAGAAATAGTATTCCATTTTTTTTTTTTTTAATTTTGCAGAGTTCAATTTAATGAGGAGCGGCAATATCATGAACACAGAAAGATACAAAATGGGAGAGGTGAACCAAGGTCATTGTAATCAAGAGAGAATATCCTTCAATATTTTATTTTTCGTGCCATAATATTGCTGCACTTTTTAAATATTTGATGCAAAGCGAGGAAATAAATAATAGCAATAACAATAGTATATATTCTCATGTCCTTGTTTTGTTATCTTGTATAAAGCTATGAAGAAAAGCTATATAAGAAAAGGAGAAGAAGTAAAAAAAAAAAAAAAAAAGGTAACATAAAAGATTCCTCTGGGGCCACAAATATTAACATATGCACTATATTGTCAAAAGTATTGGGACAACTGCCTTTACATGCACATGAACTTTAACCGCTTCAGCCCCGGAAAAGATTTTACCCCCTTCCTGACCAGAGCACATTTTGCGATTCGGCGATGCGTCGCTTTAACTGACAATTGCGCGGTCGTGCGATATTGTATCCAAACTAAATTGATATCCTTTTTTTCCTCCTGCGATTTTAATTTGTTGCGCTATAATCAAAAAAAAGAGTGACAATTAAAAAAAACACAATATTTTTTACATGTTGCTAGAATAAATATCCGCCAAAAATATATATACAAAAATTTTTGTTCCTCGGTTTAGGCCGACATGTATTCTTCTACATATTTTTGGTAAAAAAATCACAATAAGCGTGTATTGATTGGATTGCGCAAAAGTTATAGCGTCTACAAAATAGGGGATAGTTTTATGGCATTTTTATTATTATTATTTTTTTTTACTAGTAATGATGGCGATCTGTGATTTTTATCAGGACTGCAACAATATGGCGGACACAACGGACACTTTTGACCCATTTTTGGGACCTTTGACATTTATACAGTGATCAGTGCTATAAAAATGTACTGATTACTGTACAAATGTCACTGGCAGGGAAGGGGTTAACACTGGGGGGTAATCAAGGGGTTAATTGTGTTCCCTAGTGTGTGTTCTAACTTAAGGGGGGGACTGTGTAGGGGAGATGACAGATCGCTGTTCATACTCTGTATTTGTTCATACTCTGTATGAACAGACAATCTGTCTCTTCTCCCCTCAGAGAACTGGAAACTGTGTGTTTATACACACAGATCCCAGTGTGCCAGCAGCGATCGCGGTAGCCTGGCAGTGATCGTAACCGCCGGGCACTGGCATCGGCTGCGGGGGAGAACAGCGAGCATGCACTACCCATAGTGGCCACAGGGCGAAGCGATGTAACATAACGTTGTTTTGCCCAGCCATGCCATTCTGCCTGGCAAGTGGTTAATGGCGTAGGGTTCAATATTGAGTTGGCCCACCCTTTGAAGCTATAACAGCTTCAACTCTTCTGGAAAGGCTGGGAATGTTTGACCATTCTTCCAGAAGCACATTTGTGAGGTCAGGCAATGATATTATATGAGAAGGCCTGGCTCACAGCCTCCTCTCTAATTCATTCCAAAGGTGTTCTATTAGTTTGAGGTCAGGACGGGTTGTGCAGGCCTTCCCAGGAGAGTGGAAGCTGTTATAGCTGCAAAGGGTGGGCCAACTCAATATTGAACCCTACAGACTAAGACTGGGATGCCATTAAAGTTCATGTGCGTGTACAGGCAGGTGTCCCAATACTTTTGACATTATGGTGTATATGATACGTTTAAAGGGTTTTTGAATTAACTCACAACATTTTCCAAACACCCCTGGTCCTAGCTACACTTACATTTTCTTGGATGATAATTTTCATTGCTCATGCTGGCTGATGTAGCAATCTGGGTATTTGAAAGACTTGCTCTTCTGTATGCTTCTTTCTTCTTTCTCTTCTGGGACACTGTCCCAGATTCAGATGAGATTCTTATTGGTCAGCATGGTCATGTGTAGAGCCGGGACTAGGGTTGTGGTAAGGGTGTAGAGAGTTATTTCACTTTTTCATTTTGTACAAAAGGGCGAACTAATCCTTTAAGGGTTTTTTAAAGGGTATTTTTTTTACGGGAACTCCAGACAATTTTCTTTCTTTGGTATCGGGAGGGGAAGGGTGAGAACCTGTGTTGATTGTTATTGCTGTTTGTAGCTCTGTTTTAGGGATACACATCCAATAAAGTAAAACCTAACATTTTACTTCCTCCCAATCTTCTTATTGCCCTTTTACTCGCTCATTCCTTATTCCTTACAATTACAAATCAGTTTTCATATTGTGTCCTACCCTTTTTATTCACAACACTTAAGGCTCGGTTCACACAGGGGCAACACGACTTTTGGAGGCAACTTGGACGTGACTTTACTTGACGTGACTTGACGTGACTTGGAAGCGACTTACAACACTACTTTAAGTCGCCCCAGGCTAGGCGACTTGCCGTGGCCAATCAGAGAATGAGCTCTCAGGGGGGAACTCTTTTTGAGAGCTGATAATTCTCTGAGAGTCGCCTCTGTATAGACGGAGATCCGACTTGGAGGCGACCTCCATTGAAATCAATGGGTACCAGTCGCCTACAAGTCGGATTGAAGTAGTACAGGAACCTTTTCTGAAGTCGGAGCGACTTCAGTAGTGTGCATTAAGACAGCTCTCATTCACTTACATTGATTTCTACATGTTGTGCGACCTGAGGTGACTTGGGGCGACTTGAAGTCGGATCTGAGTCGCCCCTGTGTGAACCGGCACTTACTCTGCAACTACTCATCTTTTTTGTTTAAAGCGTAAATAAAGGCAAAACTATTTTTGCAGTTGGATCAGAACACCAATTAGGTTTTTATTGCTGTCTGTGCCCCCATTAGGCAGATTCACCCTCCCTATTTACCCTTTTTATCATTATTATTAAAAGTGAAAGTAAAAGAAAATCACAAATTTAGGGTTGTGCCCAGAAAAGTAATCTCCCATTGGGGACACCAGTTCTATTGACTGGCGAGGGGGTCAAGGTATTCCCTTAATTTGCAAGGATTTCCTCTCACTTCCTGTTTTGACTATGAGGCAGGAAGTAAAAGTAAAATCTCTCAAATGGGACAGAGATGGCATATAAATCTGACTGGGATTATAACCCTCCCTTACTAAATTATGCCTATAATTCTACTTTAATTCTTTGGTCAACGCCTTAAAAATTTGTATTGACAGTCCCTCTTCTGCTTCCATATCTCCAGTGGACTTTCTTTGCATGCCCAGATCTTTCTTAAGGAACCAACCCCCTTTCCTGCTTCATTACCCCCTGATAATAATAACTGTTAAAATGTTCATGATATTCTCATGACACAAGTACATCTAACAATGAATACCCATAGCATAGCAAACTTTGTCTTTATGGCCACTGTAGAGGATTTTGTCTCCTAATTTCTTCTTTTGATTTTTACGTTAACTTCTGACAAATGGAACAAGATGGTCTCTGTGTTACAATGTCTTAATAAAAAAAAAACTTACAAAAAACCCTAAAAATGTATTTTTACTGGTACAGGGGCAGAGGGGAAATTTCCTAATTGGGACACAAGTTTCTGTTACAGCTATCTAATTGGTAAGATCTTTTATCACCCTATTGTTAGGGTTATGCCCCGTACACGCAAGCGGATTTTCCATCTGAAAAAATTTAGTTTTTCTGTCGAAATTCCGCTCAAGCTTGGCTTGCATACACACGATCACACAAAAGTTCTCTGAACTTTCGACCATCAAGAACATACAACACTACACCGAGCCGAGAAAATGAAGTTCAATGAGCATGTACTAGTAACCATAACCAGTATTAGTAAAGATAGCTCTGGTGGATTGGTAACCAATCTTTACCGAAAATCAACTGCGGCCAATACGTTGCTACACGCGACAAGCTCACATCCCTGTCCATTAGTGCCTAGTATTCCCTACGCCCAATACCTAAGACTTAGGCGGAATTGTACTGAACACCAAGACTTTCTTACTCAAGCGGCTTTACGCGAACGCCTACTGAGTCGGGGCTATACACGATCTAACCTCAGAAAAGCATTTAATAAGGCATGTAGCCGGACACGAGAATTATTACTGTATGGTCCCCTTCGACCTAATCACCCCACTATGGTGAAAATGATTACCAAATATTCGATGCACCATAACATACTTAGAAACGTATTGTCTATTCACTGGCATCTCCTAGCAGACCATCATATCCTGGGGAAATACTTGAGATAAGCCCCAGAATTGGTCTTCAGGTGGACCACAACTTTAGGGGATAAACTGACGAATAGTCACTACAACATCACTGCATGTGAATGGGAGGGTCCTCGTGGTACCTTTCAGTGTGGAGATTGCCCAAAGTGCCCTTGGATTTTGGAGGGCATTACATATACCCTCCCAAATGGAGAAAGATTTACTCAATTTTTTCATGCAAACTGTGGTTTATCTGATGGTCTGTGCAGTGCGATTTGGACAAACTAACCCTCAACAATCATACCGAGTTGCCAGTATAATATTCCTAATTACTTCCAGATGAGCATTAGTAAGTATTGTTTTGATAAACTGATCTTATTTTGATACTCCTTATCTCTCTATATGTGCCTATATTATATATGATCTATACTATATGATTCACTATTTACTACTCTTAATATTCAATTAAAACAATTCACCTAAGATGATTTAGGGAGGTCTTTCTGCCCCCATTTTTATTGTCATGGGATATATTAAATATTAATTTAGGATGTCGCTTGATTAATTTGAAATAGTAATTTGTAGTTTGGTAGTATTTTATGGTTTTTCTTTTTACCATTGTCCAGACTGGTTCCCCTCTATGCCCTCCTGAGCCATTTTGCCCTGCCATTGAACGCATGGTCGTGCACAAAACTTTTTACTTCTCAAGTTGGGGCCCCCACGTGAAGCGGTGGAATTTGGGGGAGGGTAAGCACTTCTTTGAAAGCCCCAAGTGTAGAGATTATATAACATATTGTATGGATTATATATGTAATAAATTGTGATTTATGTATTGTCTGTAATAATTTTTTTGTTTTTTATGTTATTGCTTATTAGTTTGTGTATCCCCTGAAGAAGCTATTGCGAAACATGTCGGGGTATAGTTGAACACAAGCTTCTCCAATCTGCTCATCATGTGGACCAGTCTTTGAATGTCATTTTTATATATATATATATATATATATTCATGTGACACGTCATGTGTTAATTTTAATCTTTCAGAATAAAAATTATTTTTATATTTCTTGTTTTTCTGTGATAACTAAAGTACCCGAAAATCCCCCTCTCTCTGGCTCTTTTACCATAAAAAATATTTCAATTGGGATGAGGTGCCATTCTGTTTTGGGTGCTGATGGAGGCTAAAATCAAACTTTGAATACACATACATCCATTGTTTTTTGTTTTGGATAGAGTAGGAAAGGGTTAAAATTTCTGATGCCGCGTTCACATGACCAGTTTTCCCATCGGAGTAAACTCCAAAGGTTTTTCAGACGGAGTTCCGCTGAAACTGTCTTGCGTACACATGATCACACCAAAGTCCGATTGTTAAGAACGCGGTGATGATGGGACTAGAAAAAGGAACTTCAGTAGCCAATAGCCTCTGTCTCGTACTTACAGCAGAGCATGCGTCATTTTTGGTCCATTGGAACAGCATACAGACGAGCGGTTTTCTCGATAGTAATTGGTTCCGTCGGAAATATTTAAAACATGTTCTATTTCTAGGTCTGTAAGAGTTTTCGTAAAAAAAAGTCCAATGAGGCATACAGACGATCGGAATATACGATGAAAAACTTCCGTCTGACTTTTTCTGTCGGACATTCCGCTTGTGTGTACGCGGCATGACAGTTTATGTTTTTTTTGTCTTTGTACCATTAGGGCTCTTTCACATGGGGCGGATCCGTGCTGATCTGCCCCGTGGACATCCGCTTGCTCAGCGGGGATCGCTCCATTGATCCCCGCTGAGCAGGAAGATGCACACTGCTCAGGGATGGACCTGTGAGAGCCGCGCTCTCCCATATGGGAGATCGGATGAGGACGGACCACAGAGTCCGTCGTCACCCGTTCCAATCCAATGACAGATGGAAAAGAAGGTTTTTCCTCCGTCACACTTTTTCGGAGCGGGTCGAGTGTCAGCGGACATGTCATCGCTGACATCCGATGCTCCATAGACCTCCATGGAGCATCCATTGAGGTCCGCCTAAAAAACTGACAGGGGGACCTGAACGGATCGGTCATGTGAAAGAGGCCTAAGGGAAATTGTTCACTTCCTGTCCCAAAAGCACAACAGGAACATCTCCAAAAGCGAGGGGAATTTCCAAGTGAGCCTGGAACAGATGTCCCAATTGGAAGATTTCCCCTTGCTTGTTGTTCTATGGACAACTCTAAAATGTTAGATTTTTCATCAGTTGCTTTATCGATGATAATGATCACCAGTGCACACAGGATAATTCTCCCCAAAATGGGAACGAGAAATAAAAACTTGAAAGAAAACTTTCTTACTCTATCTAGAACTAAAAAAAGTTTTGCCCAGATATTCAATTTAAAGTAAATATGCGATGAATTAGCTCACAACAAGACAGATTCCTAATTAAGTCCTTGTGAAATTCAAACCATCCTTGTGTCAGTAAAATAGTGATATTGTATAGCTTCTTCTGTTTGCAAAATTAACAATAAGCTGGCAAAAAGATAACCTATTTCATTTTTTGTTTCTAATTTTAAAGCTTTCCATTGCATGCAATTTAAAGTATACATGGAAAGTGCATGCTGCGCCAAGGTTCCTCTGTTTTATGCTGCCTGATCAATGAAAACATGAACAGTGGGACATATAGCATTGAATCAATTAAGATCATGCTTATCTTACAGCCACCAATTCCTCCCTGTAGTGCATATAAATGAAAAATCAGACGTTACCAATGCAGCTTAAAAATATGTAAACCCCATCATAATATTTAATATTAAAAAAAAAAAGAATAGCTGTTGACCCTGCCATGATGGTTCTTGCTTTCTGTTATGGGGTGACATAGCTCTGTCTGCCAATTATGCTTCAGTTTTGTCACCCTGTGATGCAAGCTTCTTGTGATAGAAACTACTAGCATTCATTTCAACAAACCTCATGGAGGCACCCATCTACTGTTGTCACCATCAGTAAATCCTCCATGTCTACTTGACATGCAGCCATTGCAAGTAGACATGCAATGAGGCTGCAGGAGATCAGAAGCTTTCATGTAAACAGGAGCTGTAATAAGTCTGCTTACCTGAAGATGGTAGTGTCCTGCTCCATTAAGTTGGCAGGTGCCACAGGCTTCTAGGCAGTCCCCTAGTATGGACGCCAGTCAACCATCTTGAGGAAAATGGGGTTATCTTTTATGGATGTTGAGATCTCAAGAGCTTTGAGCAGCCATCTTGGGCCAAGAGGTGATTAAATAATGCTGTCAGCTTCTCACGTACCTGGCTGATGCAGAGGAAGGTCTTCCTTACGTATCTGACTTGTGGGCCCTGGTTGAGCAGACAGGAGGCTCGGTAGTGCAGAGTGGTATGAGAGCCTGGTGGGTTAGTTGCTGGAAGAGTGGCTCTAGGGTCCCAGATTACCAACCGGACAGCAGACAAGCTGTAAGCAAGAGCACCGATATCATACAGAGGGTAGGAACCCCCACTTTCTAGGAAGAGAATAGGCATAATGGAAGGGAAAGGAACCAGATGAACAGGGACAGTGTAGGGTTTTCCTTACAGGGTAGCATCGCAAGGGGGTCTATGCTTTCAGCCAGCCACCTTTGACCTTCTTTTAACCTCTAGCCAGAAATTTCACAATGTCATCTTACAGACTTCAGAGCAGAATAGAATTTCCAGTACGATCTTTCGAGGAAAGCACTCCTTGAGCCAACTGCTATCTGTAAGTCTTTTACTTTGACAGAAAAGTGGCTTATTGTCCTCTGGTGACATTTTGCCTGTATGTGCCTGATCATATACTGTGCCATTAAAGCTATTGGACACACTTTCAAACTTTTCCACAAACATTACATTCAAGCATTATGTAGCCTGCTCCCTTTCTTTAGGTATGTCTTTGCAAGCTTCACTCACCCTCAAATGTAAGGTCATAGGTTGGACTTGATGGACTTGTGTTTTTTTTCAGCTTCACCTACTATGTATGTAACTATGTAAGAAAAGTTGAAACGTCCTTCATCAGGCAAATGCCTGATGAAGGAGCACGCGTGCTCCAAATGCGAGCGTTATAGCCACGTCCCCCACTCTAAAGTCTATGACGTCTCTCGCTGACGTGCTTGCTGACGGTATTCATTGTTGGAAACTCACAGCTATGGACTACACCGGAAGTGACTAGGATTTGACCCCTCACCGCAGCCCAGCAGGAAACAGGAGGCCAGCCGAGGACGCCTTAAAGGGAACTATCCCATGGCTGGTTTTACCTACTCAAATGTGAGTGCAAACTTTTTTATGATAAAAGTCAAACTTTTAAACCGATTTACTACTCCTAGAGTTGCGCTGCTTTTACCCCCCCCCCTCTCTCTCTCTCTCTTATGCTACAGAGTCCCTTCTGCTCTGAGGAGCTGGCTTTGCAACATATACCAGAACTTATAAGTCTGGACTGACAAACCTGCCTTTAATTATCACAAGGAACATCCCCCCTCCCCCATTTTTCTCCAGCTTTATCATTGCCCCATCATTTTTCACTAACAGCTCCCACCAGAGCTCCATTCCCTCCCTTTTTTAAACTATATAGGAAAGAAGTAGATTGCATTGAATCCTATGGTTGCAAAAACATGTCCTCAAACTCTGAAACTGCAAACTTTTCTACATTTTTTTTAAATTACTGCAACAACCAAATTTAGTTGTCAGAAACTTAAAATGTTTATTACATCAAAACTTCCTATTCCTGATATGTGCCTGCTGTACCATGTACTTGTATGAGAAAGTATCCTGCTCTCTTTGTATTGCTACCTTCATGTGAAATTCCTGGTGTTCCTGCCAGTCCCTCTGCTTCCCTATTAAAAACTGACTACACCCCGTGATCAGTTCCTTTGATATGCTGGGAACTCAGTGTACTCTACTCCAATGATCAGACTTGTCCTGACCCCTCCCCAGCACAACCATTCACTGGGAAGCTCAGTGTGGTGTTGCTACTCCTCTCTCCAGCTCTTATGCCGCTGAGAACAGAGAGAATGTGATCACTTATAAAAAAAGCAAAAAAAGGTATTTGTAATGGGTTTTTATTTCTATACAACAATGTTTTGCCTTTCATTTCTGTTTTAAACTGAATGGGTTGTTTTACAAGGTGATCGTTTACAATCACTTTAACTGATGTACACACATCTGGATAGGCTGTCAGCAGTTATTCCCCATAGCCAACAGCCTTTGGGAGTGTAGTGGAGTGTCAAGTAGTTGACCGTGGATCATTATTCATTACTTTATTCTGCAGATGGTTCTCTTTCAGCTTTGTCTGATTGTGTTATCTTTTTACTGCCAAGATGCTCCTTGGATTTATTTGCTGTGCCCCCCACTACTGCAGATGATCTCTCTAAAATCCACACTTGTGCATCACATCTGTGGATACAGGGCCAAGCACAACTGTAGGTCAGAAGATCCTGAATGGCTGGGCTATTTGGTAAACTCTCAAGCTGGCTCTTGTAGAGCATACTCATGGCTAAAACATATCAGGGGCATGGCTTTGGGTGTAAGTAAACTTTGGGTGTATAGCTGTGCAATAAACTTTGGCTGGCGTTGAACGTCTTGATGTGTGATCTGTTATTTGGATGGAGGACTACAGTTGAGCAAAAGCAGACACCAGGGTCTTGGCACCCAGCAGATTCCAGAGAATCAAGCAGGATATATGCTGGCCTGTGAATGGTGAAAGGGGTTGGGTTCCTCTAGCTGTTGTAGTGTTTGCTTACTTGCGTGTGTAACTCTTTACTGTGTTTAAGTATGACTGTAGTGGCTCATCTTGCTTGTTCTTCTGACGTTACTTGTTCTCTACCTGTCCTGAACAATGCAGTGTGTCCTGACTAGTACTTACTGCTCACCATTGGCGGCTGGTGTTCCATTGGTCAGGAAGGCAAACAAATCTGAGACATCTACCCCCCTGGTTACTCCAGCCCGCCACCCCACACCATACCCCTCCAGTTGCCGGCTTGCTCGCGGAGTGCTCATCGCTTAACCCATCCAGGTCACGGCCTCCCCCTTGTCTCCTCCGTGTCCTGGCAGTTGCTGCTTCTCCTCCCAGGAAATGGGGTCTTCTTCCTGACCCGCTTTCTGATTGGCCAGGAGGAGAAACAGGAAGACATTAGTAATTATTAATTTTCTAATGTCACACAACTGGGTGGGCTCAGGGCGCAGTGCTCTGAGCCCCGAGCCCACCCTTTTTTGAAGCCAATTAGAGCCTCAGGCTCTAATCATGTGCTTAAAAAAAATGAATCCCATTGAAATCCATACATCCAGTGCCCTGCCCTGTAGATTAGGGGCTGAGTGCATGGATTAGGGGGGCGGTGCCCCTGCTCCCCTTATCGATTGGCCGCCACAACTGCTCACTCTGGTTTTCACACTTTAAAGAGGGATTCCACCAAAAAAAAAAAAAAAAATATTAAAAGCCAGCAGCTATAAATACTACAGCTGCTGACTTTTAATAAATGGACACTCACCTGTTCCGGGTTCCAGCGATGCCGGCAGCCGAGGCCGATCGATCGCTCGGCCCTCGGCTGCTGCAGTCACCATTCTAGGTGAGGGAATCAGGAAGTGAAGTGAATCGGCTTCACTTCCCGGTTCCCTACTGCGCATGCGCGAGCCGCGCCGCGCAATAGGAAATCTCCGCGCTGTCACTGGGACATGTGTGTGTCCCAGCAGACAGCGCGGCGGGGCAGGAAATGGCGTAGACTCCCACGGGAGTCTATGCCCGGAAGTGGGTGAAAATACCTGTCTTTGACAGGTATCTCCACCCCCCCCCCCTGAAAGGTGTCAATTGTGACACCGGAGGGGGGGAGGGATCCGATCAGCGGAGGTTCCACTTTAGGGTGGAATCCCGCTTTAAGCTCCTAGGTAATCCTGACAATGACTACTAGTTCCAGTATAGCTCTCTCTCCCACCCTTTGGAGTTTGTATTCCAAACGTTGAAACTTTCATGTGGAATATTATGCCCTTAGGAATCTGTTTTTACAATTTTTTCAATCACAGGGCTCTTTAACATGTACATAATGATTTATTAAATTGCACTTTTGCTTTCTGCCAACTGGCATTGCTGAAGATTTTCACAGAAAAGAAGCATGTCCTACAGAAATGTAGAGGACAAAAATATAGAAATCCTGCTGAGAAACTATAACTAAACTCTGTCACATGAAAGAACTGGAAAAATTACTTCTTTTTTTCTCTTTGCATAATACGAAGGAGGGCAGGAAAGGAAAAGCGAGAGACAGTGGAAGAGATTGAAATAGGGAGAGAGGAAAATGAGGCGTGATAAAATGTGTTTAATTCAGAACTGGTTCACCAATTTTATTTTTACCCATTTTAGAACTTAAATGTGTAAATTGATTAGAAAGAAAATAGGGCCACCCCCTGGGGGCAACCTACCCTATCCGTATAGCTCAGGTGTTATAAGCATGAACCTTAGGAAGGTTTACTTTGCAGCTTATTGGGGATGGTTGTACTTCTGTCTTGTTCTAAAGCAGGGGTGCCCAACCTGTGGCCCACAGAGCACCCTATGTGTCCCGCGACCTCCTGCTCTGGGATAGAATAGAAAGAATACTGTTATTAAAGGTCAGTTTATTACTAAAATCACAGTATATATATGGCCATATCTTTTCTGCAGTGGTTACTGGGCTGCTTTCAAACTGATCTGCAGGTGCAGAGCAGTTTACCTGCAGGTTACCTGCACTGAGCCATAGACTTCTATTATTACCTGTGAGTTTGGTGAGCTTTCTGAAAGTGCACCAAACCTGCAGAATATAATAGAAGTCTATTGCAAACTGCAGGAAAGCCAAAGGTACACTGCATTGCACACATGGTGTGGGTAAACCGCAGCACATCAGTGTGAAAGCACCCTTGGACCCCTTTCATAGGGTCAGTCTGACAGTCCAACCAATTGGACCCTCAATTCACCTCTAAGTAGAGGTAGACATAAACAGACTTGTATTCTACCTCCAAAATGATCCGCTAAAAAGTATTGTGGGCTGCGTCCGTGTCCGCTCTCCAAATGCAGAGTGGACACGGACATGCCATCCACTGCTCTGCTCATTGTGGCCCGCTACCGGTTACCAAGTCGCTTAAGTGGCCCTCGCTCTTCAAAAGGTTGGGCACACCTGTTCTAAAGTCTGTGTAATTTGCTTTGCTTGCAATGATCTACTGCCTGTGTTTTTGTTTTCTCTGCCTTAGCCCCTGCATTTTTAAAATTACTAAAAATATTATAACAAAAGAAAGATAGGGCGCCGCCCCCCCGACACCTCCGCCGCCCTCCCTATTCATGTGCCCAGCCCCTTTCAGGACGCACACATAAAATACTATGACGGGGATAGGTGGGGGTGTGTATTTTGAAACACATGATTGGAGCCAGAGGCTCTAATCGGCTTCAAAATAGGGTGGGCTCAGGGCGCAGAGCACTGTCCCACCCTGTTGTGTGGCATAGCGAATACATTTTCGCTATGTTCCTCCCTGCCAATCAGCAGGCAGGTCAGTGAGACCTGTTTCCAGATTGGCCAAAGCAATCCTATTGGATGCCTAATGCTTTGGCAGAAGAGGACACATGGCAGAGGAAGCCTGAAGAAGAGCCACGCGGACACAGGACTCGCAGCCTCCGAGCTGCTGAGGTGGAGAGCTGCTGAGCCGGAGAGGAACAGAGCCACCGAGGAGAGCAGCTGAGCCACCAAGGAAGAGAGCCATGAAGGCAACGAGGAAGAGAGCTGCTGGCAAGGAGGAGAGCCCCATCACGCCAGGAGGAGTGGTAAGTGCCGCCGGACCGGCTGTGGGGGGGGGGGGGGGGTGTTAGTAAAGTGATGGCTGCATTTGATGGGCACAAGTGGCTGCATATACTGGACAGAAGTGGCTGCATTTGATTGGCACAAGTGGCTGCATATACTGGGCACAGGTGGCTGCATTTCATGGGCACAAGTGGCTGCATATGATGGGAACAAGTGGCTGCATTTGATTGGCACAAGTGGCTGCATTTGATTAGCAAAAGTGGCTGCATATACTGGGCAAAAGTGGCTGCATATGATGGGCTTAAGTGGCTGCATATGATTGGCACAAGTGGCTGCATTTACTGGGCACAAATGGCTGCATATGCTGGGCACAAGTGGCTGCATATGATGGGCACAAGTGGCTGCATATGATGGGCACAAGTGGCTGCATATGATGGGCACAAGTGGCTGCCTATGATGGGCACAAGTGGCCTCATTTGACTGGCTCAAGTGGCTGCATTTGACGTGACAGCGGCCACAATGTAGCAGTGAAACTGCTATAGGGCGGTCGGCAAGTGGATAAAGTAAGGGAAATCCTGGTTATAAAAACATTTTGGACATTCCTTTACTTCCATCCTTCACCAGGGCAAATAAGGGTAATCTCACCAGTATGTGCTTTAGATATTAATATTCATTAATTTGAAAGTATAACACTTCCAGGCACCTTTCAGAGAGATTACAGTATAATCATCACCTAGGCTCAGAATCCATTTCCTGCACTGAGATTCTGTCCTGGACTAGACTGAAGTGTATAGCTCCCAACTGTCCCTGATTCCGAGGGACTGTCCCTGATTTGGAGCAATGCCCCTCTGTCCCTCATTTCTCCTCATTTGTCCCTCATTTTGGTCTCATCTATATAGTTGTATATAAAATGCACTTTTTACCTATCAAAAAGTGTTTTCCAGCACTAAACCTTTCATCTGATTCTAATCTAAATTGCTGCATTTGTAAATTCCAAAAGCCAATATAAAGGAATGATAAGTGGTATAAAAAAAAAGCACTTGTGGTTTTAACTAATCTTGTTATTTGTACAATTCTCCTATAAGGGGGTGTGGCAAGGGGTGTGTCCTATGCCTGCATATTTTTTCTGACAGGTGTCCTTCATTCCCATCTCAAAAAGTTGGGAGGTATGGGGTGTACACATGCTGTCTATTACTAATCAGTGTCTTGCTGCAACCTCACAATTTGTGACATGGGAGCAATGTTGCAGTGTGCTCACTGGAGGAGAGGAAACTGATTAAATGCTTTATCGGCCTGCAGCAGACTGATGTAGTACCAGGGATCATAGCTCCCAACTGTCCCTGATTTCGTGAGATTTTCCCTGATTTGCACCAATGTCCCTCTGTCCCTCTTTCCTCCTCATTTGTCCCATTTTGATCTTATCTATAGAGTTGTATAAAAAAATGCACTTTTTATCTTTCAAAAAGTGTTTCCAAGCGCTAAGCCGTTATCTAATTTATAAATTGCTGCATTTGTACATTTCAAAAGCCAGTATAAAGGGATAGTACTAGCTAAAAAAAAGCACTTGTGGGTTTACCTATTTTTTTCTTTTTTTGTAGAATTCTCCTTTAAGGTGGCGTAGGTAGCAGGGGTGTGTCCTATGCCTACATACTTTTGCTAATAGGTGTCCCTCATTCCCATCTGAAAAAGTTGGTAGGTATGCTAGGGCTTAATCACGTGACCTGAAATACACACTGCTCAAAAAAATAAAGGAACACTTTGTGAAAAATACCATGCTGGAGATCTATACTGATTTGTACTGGGTCATTTTTTTAGGAATGAAAGGATGCCACATGGTTTGATGGAAATGAAAATGATCAACCTACAGAGCACTGATTTCAAATACACCCCCAAAAAAAAAAAAAAAGAAAAAATGATGCAGCAGGATAGTCCATTTTGCTAATATTTCACTGCAGTTACTCAAAATGGTACTCAGTAGTTTGTATGGCCCCCACACGCTTGTATGCATGCCTGGCAATGTCGGGCATGCTACTAAAGCGACGCCGGATGGTGTCCTTGGGTTATTTCCTCCCAGAGACCACCTCAGGGCATCTCTGGGCTCCTGAACAGACTGAGGTGCAACCTGGTGGTGTTGGATGGACCGAAACATAATGTCACAGAGGTGCTCTATTGGATTTAGGTCACTCGAGCATGGGGGCCATTCAATGGTATCAATTCCTTCTTCCTCCAGGAACTACCTGCATACTCTCGCCACATGAGGCCGGGCATTGCCGTGCACCAGGAGGAAGCCAGGACCCACTGCACCAGCGTAGGGTCTGACAATGGGTTCAAGGATTTCACCCCAATACCTAATGGCAGTCAGGGTGCCATTGTCTAGCCTGTAAGGTCTGTGCATCCCTCCATGGATAGGCCTCCCCAGACCATCACTGACCCACCATGAAACCCGTCATGCTGAACGATGTTACAGGCAGCCTAACATTCTCCGCAACTTTTCCAGACCCTTTCATGTCTGTCACACATGCTCAGGGTGAACCTGCTCTCATCTGTTAAAAGCACAGGGCGCCAATGGAGAACCAGCCAATTCTGGTGTTCAATGGCAATAGAGCTCCACGGTGCCAGGGAGTGAGCAGGGGGCCCACTAGAGGATGTCGGGCCCTCAGGCCACCCTAATGAAGTCTGTTTCTGATTGTTTGGTCAGAGACATTTACACCAGTGGCCTGCTGGAGGTCGTTTTGTAGGGTTTTGGCAGTGCTCATCCTGTTCCTTCTTGTACAAAAGAGCAGATACTGGTCTTGCTGATGGGTAAGGACCTTTAATGGTCCTATCCAGCTCTCCTAGAGTAACTGCCTGTCTCCTAGAATCTTCTTCATGCTCTTGATACTGTGCCAAGAGACACAGCAAACCTTCTGGCAATTGTACATATTGATGTGTCACCCTGGAGGAGTTGGACTGCCTGTGCAACCTCTATAGGGTTGACATATCGCCTCATGCTTCCAGTAATGACACTGACCCTAACCAAATGCATAACTAGTGAAAAACAGTCAGATGAAGATGAGTAGGGAAAAAAATGTCAGTGGCCTCCACCTGTAAAGTCATTCCTGTTGTCTCATTGTTTCCCATCTAATGCACCTGTAGTTAACTGACCAGATCAATATCCCAGGAGTTTCATTGACTTTGATCAAAAAATGTTCCTTTAATTTTTTTGAGCAGTGTAGAATCTCACAATTGCCACCATTGCAGTGTATGATACTTAGAGCCTTAAAGTGTTACTAAACCCACAACAGTAAAATCAGTCTGTATATGCAGTAAAGCATGCTTGTTATACTTACTGGGGAACCTAAGGGGTTAATCCTCTGCATCGTGTAAAAAGGCTGTTTGATTCTGTATTCTCTGTTCCTCCCCTTCTTCCACCATCCCCAATCCATCCCCTGATAGGAGAGAGCCTTGAGGGCAAGCTGCACATGCTCAGTTGTGTGTGTATTGCTACAGAGTTTTTTTAAATATTTTTTGGGAGGGTGCATGTGATCAGCACAGGGCCAATCAGCACTGTCCAGACAGAGGATCAGGGGTCCTGCAGGCTCACAGGACAATCAGGGGAGAATTAAAACTCCTCCTAAAAGCTTTAACCAGACACAGATAGAAGTCACAAGACTGCTGATGAGAAAAGGTATTTAGCAGTTTATGTTTACTAAAATAATTGCATTTCCATTTTCTGTGTACTGTGGGAGACCAGATATAGTGAATGCAGGGTCCTGGTCTGGGTTTAGCAATACTTAATTCAACAATCAGATCTTAAAAAAATTGTCATTTGCCTGATACTGGTCATCCATTCCAACTGATATGCAATTCAAGCAGGGCCGAACCTGCGGAAATCATTGCAGACTGCTAAGTTTTGATGTTCATGAAGGCATTTCTCCCACAGGAAAACCTTCCTAATAACACACGTTTAAATCTTTGTTTTATCATATTAAAGCATTTTCTCAATAGTATGATGTCACTTTTACATTTGTGATTCCAGAAGCAGTTCTGCTTTAGACTATTAACATAACACTGATGTAGCTGCTAACCTAATTGCTCTATATTAAAGAGAAAGTAAACTTCCTCTACAGACATCAACCTAATAAGTAAACCTATAATAAGGCTATCCTATAGGCAGTGAAAATATCTCCTAAGCATGTACGGATTTAGGAGATATTTACAATATATGCAGCTGGTGACGTCACTGGCACATACGCTCTGAAGGATCGGCCACGGATGCCGTTCCTTCCAAGCCCTGTGTTGTGAATGGTGGCTCTCCACGCATGCGCGGGAGTGACGTCATTGAGGCTCCAGCCACTCACAACGCCGGAGCGTGCGAACCCAGAAGAAACTCTGGGGAAAATGTCAGCCGTCTCAGCGGTGTGCGGGTGCCGATGCAGGGGCTTCATTCTAAGGTAAGTATTTAATAATGAGCTAGTATGTGATGCATATTAGTTTATTATGCCTTTGTCTTATGCCGCGTACACACGGGCTGACTGTATGGCGTACTTAGTCCGTCGAAACACATTTCAGCGGACAGTCCGCTCGTGTGTGGGCTTCAGCGGACTTTTTCAGCGTGCAGTCCGGAGTACTAAGTATTTCGGATTTTTCGAAATTCTGTCCGTCGTACTTTGGTTTCAGCGGACAATCCGCTCATCAGTAGGCTAGTTCGACGGACTAAGAATGGCGCATGCCCAGAAAGGATTTACACGGCGGAAGGGTGCTTTGCTGTGTATTGGACTTCCTATTTCTAGTCCCGTCGTACGTGCTGTACACGTCATCGCGCAAGCTTTCGTCGGACTGTTTGGGTATCCGTGTGTGGTCAAGTCCGTTCATTCGAAAGTACGACGGACTGTCCGTCGGATTGTATGACGAACTAAGTATGCCATACAGTCCGCCCGTGTGTACGCGGCATTACAAGTTTTTTTTTTCTTCATTTTTTTTAAAGAGTTTACAACCTCTTTAAGCAAGACTGTTGCTTTTTGAATTCTATCCATGAATTTAGTGTAATTCAAGATAAGTTAAAGCGAGAGTGCACCTAAATTATTTTATTAAATGCCAGCAGCTACAAATACTGCAGCTGCTGACATTTAATAAATGGACACTTACCTTTCCTGGAGTCCAGCGATGTCAACAGCTGAAGCCAATCAATCGCTTGGCTCTCGGTTGCTGCCGCCGCCATTCTCGGTGGGAGAATCAGGAAGTGAAGCTTTACGGCTTCACTTGCCGGTTCCCTACTGCGCATGAGCGAGTCACGCTGCGCATCCGAAATGGTCCCCGCTATCTCCTGGGACCTGTGTGTTTCCCAGGAGACAGCGGGGGGTGCGGAAAGGGGTGTGACTCCCGCGGGAGTCTATTCCCGGAAGTGGGTGCAGATACCTGTATTATACAGGTATCTGCAGCCCCTTCTCCCCTGAAAGGTGCCAATTGTAGCACCCGGGGGGGGGGGGGGGGGGGGGGGAAATCAGATGAGCGGAAGTTCCACTTTTGGGTGGAACTCTGCTTTAACTACTTGCCCCCTGCCCATAGTAGTTTTAGTATGGACAAGCGGCACAGCCAGGCTGGACAACTTACCTGTACATCGGCAGCTTGCTTCCAGGTTTGGAGCAAGCATGCACTTGCCCCCTGCCGACCCAAGCTGTGATAGGACACAGCACAAGTTTGGCAGCTGATTTCAGCCAATGATTTTGGCTGAAAATAGCTGATTAACTGTGTCCAATCACAGACAGAGTTCTGTGCTTACAATAACACATAACTCAGTGTACAGGGAACATCAATCTGGCTCTTTCACAGGGCAAAAACACAGCTAGATAGAAAAGTAAAAGCAGCACATATTACACTTGTTAGGCACACAGTTAACCTCTTGATTGCCCCTAGATGTTAACCCCATTTCCAGCCTTAGTACAGTGTTAATGTAAAGTATTATCAATGATCACTGTATTAGTGTCACTAGCAATGTCAGTGTTAGTTAGTGACCCTCTCAGATAGTGTCTGGTAGTGCCAGATTGCCCACCACCTTTTCAAAGTCACACTAGAAGTCTCTGATCACTGACATTACAGTATAGCTGTGTAAATTCCTATATGTATTGCATAGTTTTTAGACACTATAGCTTCTTGTTTGGTTATTAGTCATAAACCAAAGAATATACACTTATTGGGTTTTTCTTTTTTTACCAAAGACATGCAGCAGAATACATTTTGGACTAAATTCATAAATACATTTGATTTTTTTTTTTATTGAATATATTTTATAATAGAAAAAAAATGTTTTCAAAAACAATCTTTTTCATATACAGTGTATATATAATAAAAAATAAAAAACCTAGTGGTAACCAAATACTACCAGAAGAAAGCTCTGTTTGTGTGAAAAAATGATATACATTTCATTTGCATACAGTGTTGCATGACCGAGTAATTGCCAGTTAAAGTAGCGGAGTGCTGAATAGCAAAAAAAAACATTCATTCCTGGTCACGAAGGGGGTAAAACCTTCCAAGTGGTTAACATGAACATTATACAGTATATTAATCTGCACAACACAAGCAGATTTAGCGCTAAAAGACTGTCTCCCCATCATAGTGTCATGATGACAGCTGAAGCAAGAGCAAAAAAAGAAGCAGGGCAGCCACAAAGTGTCCCCAGGGATGATGGGGAAAGAAATTACACACAACCAAACCACTGCCAGGAACTCATACTATAATGCACAGACTGTAAACTGTCCAAGGGCCATGTGTGTGGAGCTAATGATAGTGATGATTGGAAGTCCAGAGCCCAGTAACATAAGTAGGCAGAAGTCAGATAAAACACAGTTTATTCCAACAATGAAGCAACAATAAATCAGCAAGAAGCCAGAGCTGAATGTGGAACAGCATCACCAGGGATGGATCTGATCCCGACCTGCAGCAGCAGAGATTTGCCGGAGGGCTGATCCACCTACAGGAAGGTTAACTGCTGGCGGATCAGCTGATCCTTGTTTTCCAGCCACATTGTTTCCGATGACCTGTGCTTCCCCGCTGTTCGGTGGCTGCGGGCAGATTTCTCCCACTGTCTAGGTCCAGGGCCAGTAGGAGCCCCAATCACATGTAAAAATGTATGGTTACAATAAGAACCCACATGTACTGGCAGGTAGGATGGCAGTCTGGATGCTTTTTTTTTTTTTTGAGAATGAAGGACACCTATTAGCAAAATTATGTAGGCATAGGACACATCCCCTGCCATGCACCCTTAGTGCCCGTTCACACAGGGGCGACACGACTTGCAGCGCGACTCACAGACGCGACCTGCACACGACTTCAGCAGCGACTTGCAAAACGACTACTGTATAGAAGTCAATGCAAGTCACCTGAAGTCGCCCCAAAAATAGTACAGGAACCTTTTTCTAAGTCGGAGCGACTTGAGTCACTCCTATTAGAACGGTTCCATAGTACAGAATGGAGCGCGACTTGTCAGGCGGCTAAGTCGCCTGACAAGTCGCGGTAGTGTGAACGGGCACTTGACGGAGAATTATACAAAAAAATGATTAGTTTAACCCACAAGTACTTTTTTTTTTACCACTAACTACTATTCGCTTATATTGGCTTTTGAAATTTATAAATGTAGCAATTTATAAATTGTATCAAAGGTTTAGCACTAGGAAACACTTATTGAAAGATAAATAGTGCATTTTTTGTAGAACTATTTAGATCAGCCCCTACCCTGTCCACCTTTAGGAGATCCCTGAAAACTCATTTATTCAGGGAAACCTACCTAACTGTCCCCGAGCCACCTCCATCAATTCATTCTCTGCAGCTATTACCTTTTGTACCACCACCCCCTCCCTTTAGAATGTAAGCTCTACGAGCAGGGCCCTCCTGTACCTTTTGTATTGTACTATAATTGTGTTGTCCCCCCCCCCCCCTATATAATAATATTAATAATCAGATCAAAATGAGGGACAAATGAGGGGGAAAGAGGGACAAAGGGAATTTGTTCCAAATGAGGGACAGTCCTTCAAAATCAGGTACAGTTGAAAGCTATGTGGTGTATGGATGAATGTGTATCATACCTGGCAGCCCTGTTACGCCTGGTCACAGCCTGGTGACAAAGCAGACATCTGCCCTTCTATGGGAGCGATGGAAATGGCTTAAAATGGTTGTAAAGGCTCAAGGTTTTTTACCTTTAGGTATTCTATGTGCAACACCCCCTAATACTTACCTGAGCCCCATCTCAATATAGCGATGTGCACAGGAGCTCTTCCGGATCTCTTCCTCTCATTGGCTGAGACAGCACCGGGAGCCATTGGCTCCTGCTACTATCAATCACAGCCAATGAAGAGAGAGAAGCAGGGGCAGGGCTAAGCCATGTTTCATGTTTGAATAGACACACAGAGCAGCGGATCGGGAGCAATCCTCCTTTGGTAGGGACCTGAGAAGACTAGAATCGGGGCTGCTCTGTGCAAACCTGCTGCACAGTGCAGGTAAATATGACATGCTTGTTATTTAACCAATTAAGGACCGCCTACTGCAGCAGGGTGGCCCGCCTATGAAAAATCATGCACCTGTACATGATTTTAGTCTTGGGGCACATGATTGGACATGGAGGGAGCCAATCAGCGAGTACAACAGGCGTGATGTCCACCAGGACCTGCCGATCATTGACAGGAGAGGCAGAACAGACAGTTTTATCAGAGAGGAAGATAGAGATCATGTGTTTCTGCTTAGCAGAAACATGGATTTCTGTTTTCCTCCAGTTAGGTCACCCCCCAGTAATCACTCCCTAGGAGCATACTTAACCCTCTGATTGCCCCTGATGTTAACTCCTTCACTGCCAGTGTCATTAGTACTGTGACCATGATTTTTTTTTTAGCACTGATCACTGTATTAGTGTCACTGGTCCCCAAAAAGTGTCACTTAGTGTCCGATTTGCTCACTGTAATGTCGCAGTACCGCTACAAATGTCTGATCGCTGCCCTTGCTAGTAAAAAAAGAAATAAAAATTCCATAAATCTATCCCATTGTTTGTAGATTCTACAACATTTGCACAAACCAATCTATATACACTTATTGGGATTTTTTTTACCAAAAATATGTAGCAGAATACATACTGGCCTAAATTGATGAAGAAATTAGATTTTCTTTTTTTTAATTCATTGCGTATGTTTTATAGCAGAAAGTAAAAAATATTGTTGTTTTTTTTTTCAAAATTGTTGCAAAAAGAGCGCAAAAAATGAAAACCGCAGAGGTGATGAAATATCACCAAAAGAAAGCTCTATTTGTGGGGAAAAAGGGACATAAATTGTATTTGGGTACAGTGTCATACAACAGTCAGTTAAAGTAGAAAAGAGGCCTATCGCAATAAAAGGCTTGGTCATGAAGGGGGGGTGAACCTTTGGGGAATTAAGTGGTTAAAAAAAACCCGCCGTTAATATCCCTTTAAATTAATATATACAGGGGCTTCCTCCGTCTATCAGTTTATGGTTCCCCACAATTACATAAAAGCAGCACAGAAATCATCATTTATAACTCATGGCTCCAAAGGTAAAGAATTAAACAAGTATGTGGAACAGATAGATGCCCCCTTGTTCAATGTCCTTGTTTGAAGTTATATTGCAGATGCAGACAGGTTGAAGGTAAATAGTGCAATGTTTTACACTGGCTTGGGTCTCTGAAACAGCTCTCAATACATCAAAATAAATAGATTAGATAGTTACTTGGTATCCTTGGATATATTAAAAGAGTTGTTTTTGAAAGTATATTAATCTTTTAAAATAGTTCAGTCTAAACATATCAACTGCTTTATGATTAAAAAAAAGTCTATTTAACAATATTCTGCTCATATCAGTCCAAATGTCTCAACTGCTTTATACCAATCAGTCAATTTCAATTTATTCTGCTCATATCCTAATAGAAATTCCATTAAAATGCTGAGCACAGCTTTCTTCTCTGACAACCTGCCGGAGTTTATAACTAACATGTAAGAATCAATGCGTAGAAACTAACACACTGCAGGAGTTTGGATCTTTCTTAGGATTTAAATTAACCAATGAAAAGGTGAGGTGCTGATATTAAATTCTTACAGAAACTTGGAACTGAGATATCATAAACTGACAATTATGTTAGAAGAATAGATTGTTATTTCAAGTAGGGCTATTTAGTAAAGGGAAGAGGAGTGCCGTGTTCCATAACAACCGATCAGAACCAGAACCAATTCAGTAATTCGGGTTCAGGAAACATAAATCAAACTATTTACACTTTAAGGTTTTTTTCTTTTCACTGTTCTAATGGATTCATCTAGAATCACCTTTGAAATATCTCATAAATCAAGTCAGTTTTACTTAAGGTCTCTTTCACACAGGATGCCCGATTAGGTCTGACTGTCCGCTTTTTGGGCAGACCTGATCGAAATCTCCATTCTTCCCTATGGAGTGGTGGATATCAGTGGACACATCTCTGCTGACATCCGCCAATATCCGATCCGATCCTGTCCACCAAATCCAGAAGGATGGTGGTCCTATTTACCATCTTCCTGGGGGCTCAACGAAGCGATCCCCGCTGAGCAAGCAGAGTCCTTCAAAACAGATCCACCCTGTGTGAAAGGGGCCTAAGTCATGGCATTTTCTAAGAATTTTATAAACATTTTTAATCCTTTCATGACTAAGCCTATTTTTGGAATTTGGTGTTTACAAGTTAAAATCCATATTTTTGCTAGAAAATTACTTGGAACCCCCAAACATTATATACATTTTTTTAGCAGAGACTCTAGAGAATAAAACAGCGATTGTTGCAATATTTTATGTCACACGGTATTTGCGCAGCAGTGTTTTAAACACAACTTTTTGGGAAAAGGGACACTTTCATGAATTAAAAAAAAACAAAACAGTAAAATTAGCCCAATTTTTTTGCGTAATGTGAAAGATAACGTTACGCCGAGTAAATAGATACCAAACATGTCACACTTTATAATTTGCGCGCACTTGTGGATTGATGACAATGTACGGTACCTAAAAATCTCAATAGGCGACGCTTTAAATTTTTTTTACAGTTACCAGGTTAGCGTTACAGAGGAGGTCTAGTGCTAGAATTATTGCTCTTGCTCTGACGATCGCGACGATACCTCACATGTGTGATTTGAACACCGTTTACATACGCGGGCGCGACTTCTGTATGCATTTTCTTTGCTTCGCGAGCTCGCGGGGACGGCGGGCCCTTTAAAAAAAATTTTTTTTTTTTTATTTATTTTATTTATTTTAAAATGACTAAATTGTTTAAAAAAATAAATAAAAATTTGATCACTTTTATTGCTGTCACAAGGAATGTAAACATCCCTTGTGACAGTAATAGGTGGTGACAGGTACTCTTTATGGAGGGATCGGGGATCTAAAAGACCCCCCCACCCCTCCTTTACACTTCAATGTATTCAGATCGCCGAAAACGGCGATTCTGAATACCGTATATTTTTTTAAAACCGGCGCCATTGGCAGCCGAGTAAACGGGAAGTGACGTCATGACGTCGCTTCCGTGTTTACTATAAGGAGACTGGAACGAAGCCGATTACGGCTTCGTTCCAGTTCCTCCCCAGCAGCCTGAGGCAGTGCAACTTGAATCGGTGCTCCCGATCGAGCGGGAGCACCGGTAACAGCGGCAGGAGGCGGAGGGAGGGGGGGACGTCCCCTCCCGCTCCTCCGGCATAACAGCCGAGCGGCTTTTAGCCGCATCGGTTGTTATGCCTGGATAGCCAATTGCCTGCTGAAAAAAACGGTACCAGGATGATGCCTGCAGGTACGGGCATCATCCCGGTATACCCCCCGGAAGCCGAGTACGCATATCTGCGTACGCTCGACGGGAAAGGGTTAATGCACTGAAAGTATAACCAAAGGCACAGTGGAAATGGATTAGAACACCTATTAGGTTTTTAATGCAGTCTGTGTCCCCCTTAGGGAGATTCACCCTCTCTCCTCATCCTGTTTACCATTGTCATAAAACGTGAAAGTAAAGAAATCCCCCGCATTTTGGGATGGGAAATTTTCCAATGGGGACACTAGTTCTGGTGGCCTGGGTGTTCCCAAGGAATTCACTTAATTTGCAGATTATCTGTTACTTCCTGTTTTGGCTATGGGACAGGAAGTGAAGGTAAATCTCCTCAATGGAACACATATGGCAAAAAATAAAACATCAGGGGTTATAACCCTCCCTTACTCTATCCAAAAAAAAAAGTTTTGCCTATAGTTCTGCTTAAAAGTGACACTAAAGGTTAATTTCTTAAAAAAATAACAAACATATACTTACCTCCACTGTGCAGCTCATTTTGCACAGAGTGGCCCAAACCTTGTCTTCTGGGGTCCCTCTGCGGCTCTCTCGGCTCATCCCCACATCAGATAACCCCCTGGGAGAAGCGCTCTCTCCGTGCGGGTTACCTTTGTGCACACTCCCGAGTTCAGCATTCGGTATCCATAGAGGCCGAATGCAGGACTCGGCCTGCCCCCGGCAAGCCGCATCATTGGATTTGATTGACAGCAGCAGAAGCCAATGGCTGCGCTGCTATCAATCTGTCCAATCAACAGCTGAGTACCCCCTAGCAGAGAGGCGGCGTGTCCCCGTGGGACAAGTTCGAGGGTTCTGGGAAGTAAAACGGGGGGCTGGAGGGCTGGTCACGGACAGGTGTTTTTTCACCTTAATGCATAGGATGCTTGAAGGTGAAAAAACACAAACCTTTACAACCCCTTAAAGTTTTCAAAAGGAGCTGCTTTAGATGTTCTCTTATGCTACATAAACACGACCGGTTTTCCCGTCGGAATAAACTCCAAAGGTTTTTCTGACGGAGTTCTGACAGAGTTCCGCTGAAACTGTTGTGTGTACACACGATCACACCAAAGTCCGATTGTTAAGAACGTGGTGACGTACAGCATGTACGACGGGACTAGAAAAGGAAAGTTCAATAGCCAGTAGCCAATAGCCTCCGTCTCGTACTTGCTTCCGAGCATGCGTTATTTTTGGTCCGTCAGAACAGCACACAGATGAGCGGTATTCCCAATAGGGATTGATTCCATTGGAAAGATTTAAAACATGTTCTATTTCTAGGTCCGTTAGAATTTTCGTAAAAAAAAGTCAGATGAGGCATACACACGATCCGAATATACGATGAAAAGTTTCTGTCTGACTTTTTCTGTCGCACATTCTGCTTGTGTTACAGTTGTAATTGCAATAGAAAGGAAGACCTTAGCATGGCAATACTTGTTCTAAAAGGAGATGTCTGCTCAATTTGTAGAGATTTCCTCTAACTTTCTATTGTTTTATCAGAACAAGAAGTGAGGGGAAAAACTGCACAAATGACAACGTTTTTTTTTTAAACTCCTTATCTCCTACTCCAACCAAAACCAAATAGATATTGCATGTTTTAAGGTCTGGTTTTAATGTTGCCTACTTAAGTCTTCAGGTGTTTATCTCCCTTAATCCCCTTGGGTGCCAGAGTGCTTTTTTTTTGTTTTGGAGATGTTTTGGATCCACACCTTTTGCTTTTGCTTTAAGCTTTTATTGTGTGCCCTAATGTATTATATTTCAATTTTTTTAAGAGGGAGGCAGATAGGGCTTTGCTTTGGTAACAGGTTTGTATATATATATATATATATATATATATAAAACATTTATTTCCTATTTTTTTTTTTGAAGAAATAGTGTTTTTACTGATTTCCCATTGCTGATCCTACTCATCGCTGGAATCTTCTCCGCTCTGTTGTGATCCGGCTTAAACCTCTTACCTCTTTACCACACCTCTGCCTTATGTTTTGTCTGATATCTGACTTCTGAGCTGTCAACCACTCTCTGCCTCTGGCCTGTCATGGGTGCTGTCGTCTCTATCTGCAGCTTGTTTCAGTCTGCTCCTCTTTTCCTTCTTCACTCAGTTCTTCGGTGGTCTTTTCAGCAGACTACAAAAGTACTTCTTTGCCAAATCACTTAGCAGAAGTGGTCACATGTGGACTGAACTCTCAGCATCCATGCCACTTTGTGCCCTAAATTTTACCATTTCCAGGGGTGTTTGAACCAGAGCTGTAAGGGAAGTTCTCTTGTCATCTTGGCGTTCAACCAGGTGTGTTATACTGCACTTTGAATATTTATGTTTCTATGGCAAATCACTACGGGGTTATTTCCAGTGGTGCATGTTGGGAAAGGATAGAAATGTTTGTGGTGACTTTGGAGAAGGGTTTTTGCTTCCCGATCTGTGTCCTGGAGAGAGTATTGTGCTGAATGCTTGTGCCTTCCAGGCCTGCTGTCTAGAGAGGATGATGCTATAAGAGGGGCCTCGGCCTGGACAAGGAATATATACATCATTACCGCTCTTACAGCAAAGCACCCTCTACAGAGTTTAAGGTTAAACCGCTTCTCTTCATATATTAGTGAATGGCCACGTGGCTTTTTAAATCCCCTTTCACAGAAGAGTTTTATCCCTATTGTGGGGTCACCAGTATTTGTATATTGAAATCATATTCCCTTTCAAGCGTCTCTTCTCCAGAGAGAAGAAGTTCAGTGTTTGCAGTCTTTCCCCGTAGCTGATATCTTCCAGCCCCTTAATTCATTTTTTTGCCCTTCTCTGGACTCTTTCCATTACCAGTATAATCTGAGGACTGGTGCCAAGAACTGGACAGCATTCTCCAGGTGTGGCCAAACCAGAGTCTTGTAGAGCGGGAGAATTATCGTTTTGTCTCTGGAGTTACCATATTTATCGACGTATAACATGCGCTGGCGTATAACACGCATCCCAAGTTTAGGAGGGAATTTTAAGGAAAAAAACTTTCAGGAGGAAAATTTAAGGAATAAAAAACTTACATTTAAATGCCCATCAATGCAGCCTTATCAGTGTCCATCTGAAGCCTTTTCAGTGTCATTTGCAGCCTTGTCATGCAGCCTGTCCATCATTGCAGCCTTGTCATGCAGCCTGTCCATCATTGCAGCCTTGTCATGCAGCCTGTCCATCATTGCAGCCTTGTCATGCAGCCTGTCCATCATTGCAGCCTTGTCATGCAGCCTGTCCATCATTGCAGCCTTGTCATGCAGCCTGTCCATCATTGCAGCCTTGTCATGCAGCCTGTCCATCATTGCAGCCTTGTCATGCAGCCTGTCCATCATTGCAGCCTTGTCATGCAGCCTGTCCGTCATGCAGCCTTGTCATGCAGCCTTGTCATGCAGCCTGTCCATCATGCAGCCTTGTCATGCAGCCTGTCCGTCATGCAGCTTTGTCATGCAGCCTTGTCATGCAGTTTGTCCATCATTGTAGCCTTGTGCATCAGTGATGTCAGCTTATGTTTTTAAAAATGGCGCTGCCGAGATGTCCTGTGTATCTCGGCGGTGCCCGGAAGTTCTCGGCGGCTTTTGGCCGCTCTCGGCCCTTCTCAGCGGTTTTCGGCCGCTCTCACCCCTTCTCGGTGGCCAAAAACCGCGAGAAGGGCCGAAGGCTGCTGAAAGCCACCCAGAGCCCAAAAATCATGCGGAAATCGTGGAGGATCGGCGTATAATACGCACCCACAATTTTCCCCTGATTTTAAGGGGAAAAAAGTGCGTGTTATACGCCGATAAATACGGTAATTCCCTTTTTAATGCATGCCAATATTCTGTTTGCTTTGCTTTCAGCAGCTTGGCCATTGCTGAGCCTATCATCTACTAGGACCCACAGGTCCTTTTCCACCCTAGATTCCACCCAAAGGTTCTCCCCTAGTGAGTAGATCGCATTCATATTTTTGCCAGCAAAATGCATTATTTTAAATTTTTCTACCTTAAACTTCATTTGCCATGTAGTTATCTACCACATTAATTTGTTAAGATCTTCTTGCAAGGTTTCCACATCCTGCAGAGACGTTATTGCCCTGCTTAGCTTAGTATCGTCCGCAAATACAGAGATTGAACTGTTTACCCCATCCCCCAGATCTTTTATGAGTAAATTAAATAGGATTGGTCCCAGGAAATCACACATTTTTTTGCACTATTATTAGAGTATATTTAGGAACCAGTGTTTGATTGTATGCAAGTGATATATATGTATAATAATAATATAAATAAATAATCCACCCAATACTATTCATTAAGGACACTAAGCCCTTGTACACACGGTCGGAGAATCCGTCGGAATGTGTCCTATCGGACCCTGTTGTCGGATAATCCGTGTGGTATGCATGGTATGCATCGGACTGATTCCGTCGGAATATCCGTCTGACCCAATTTTCCAACTTGTTGGAAATATTTTCCGACAAACTGGTCCGATCGGACATACTCCGATCATGTGTAGAGAATTCCGATCAGACAAAGTACCACGCATGCTCAGATCAAATTCCTACAGCCTGAACGTAGTCCCGTCGTAACGAAATAACATCATCACGTTCTGAACGATCGGATTTTCCGACAACTTGGTCCGACCGTGTATATGCAACAGTTTCGGACACAATCCGTCGGACAAAATCCGTCAGACAAAATCCAACGGATTTGGTTGGCAGATTGTCCGACCGTGTGTACAGGGGCTAAGGAGGAAGATTTCATATTTTGCTTGCACTTACATTTGGTAATATCACTCAATCATGATTGGAAATATGTATGTTGCACTTTTAAGGACTTTTTCAGTTTTATGCAGTTTTATTGTGAGACTGTGATTATGCCATTTTGCGATTTTTTTTTTGGTGTTTTTATTTTTCAAAGTACACATTTTGTTTCACATTTTCACTTATATTTGTGTATTCACTTATATTAATTACCAAGGAAACTAAGGAGGAAGGCTTCAGATTTTGTTTGTACTTTATGATTTAACACTTTAATGTTGGCAACTATGCTGTATGAGCTAGCTTAGGATCTGCCTTCATGTGCAGCTCTTGCCTTTCAACAAGCTTAAAGCGGTTGTATTGTTGGTCATTTTTGCCTATAACAAGGCTTACCTGTAGGTAAAATGAATATCTCCTAAACCTGCATGGTTTAGGAGATAATCACCTTTCATGCAGCCGTTAACGTCAGTGGCGCATGCGCGCTGAAGATCCGGCTGGCTTGTGACGAACCTTGCTGGAACTAAGTGATGTCATGGCGGCTCCGGCCAGTCACAGTGACGGAGCCTGCAAACCCGGAAGAAACACAGAAGGAACATTTCAGCCCCCTAAACGGTGACCGGGCGAGCTGCGAGGGCCTCGTTCTTTTTTTTTTCTTTTATTTAATACTTTATTTTTACATGAGAACAATACAAATCGATACCTCAATTTATAATTTCAACACTGCATACATATGTCATACAATAAATTGATCCCAAAAACTGCATTATTCCTGCTCAGCTATATCGCATTCTTATTTTAGTTCTCATATTGTTTTATTCTTATTATACATACAACCAAAAGCAACCCCCCCCCCCCCCCCCAAAAAAAAAACATAACAGAAGAAAGAGAAAAAAAAACAGATAAAACCCCCTTCCCAACCCAGGGGGGCTCTCCTCTTGATCTCCTCATTTACTTCTGCAAGGAACTCACTCCCCCTACATCTGCCATTAATTTCTTTCCCTCTTCTGACTGTGTAAATGTCACCCATGTAGACCATATTTTGATAATTTGTTCCTTTCTATCCATTGTCGTAGGTATGAGCTTTTTCATTATCTCTACTCTTCTAACTTTATTGAGCCACATGGAGATGGGGGGTGGTCGTGGGTCCTTCCAGCACGAGGCAATGCAGCTTTTTGCCGCATTTACCAAGTGACTTAATACTGAATTTGTATATTTCATAAGTGGGATTTCTGAATGCTGTAGTAGGAAGAAGGCCGGGTCATCCGGAATCTGGTTTTGAGTGATCCTCTGTACTTCCTGCCCCAACCGTCTAATTATTGGACAGAGCCAAAAGATGTGAAATAAAGTCAATTTTTCTTCGCATCCTCTCCAACAATGGTCTGAAGGGGCGGGGAAGAATTTATTGAGAGTTTGAGGGGTATAATACCAACGTGTTAATAATTTATAGTTCTGCTCTTGAGTTTTTGTACACCTCAATGAATTTTATTGCAAGTTAATTTAATGACAGATATAGAGCCTTGTTCTAAAGTAAGTATTTCATAATGTGCTTCTTTTTTTTTTTCCGGCAGTTTACTACCACTTTAATTGAATGTATACATTACAAGAGAGACACATCAAGCATGTCTTGGAATACAATAATTAAATATGAACTTGCAATATATCAAAGCCGCAGCCATTGGAGCACTAGATCCATCTAACTGTACAGGAAAGGACTCAGAGAAGCAGGCAAAGAGCAATGACAAGTCTAAGAATGCAGCTGTGCTAATTTTATTTCTAACCTGTAAAATGAATCTGTATGTATATATGGATGTCTCCGGCCTATACTGTATTCTCTTCAGGTATCTGGATAAACATTTTAGATGCATTTGAAGTCTGTGCAATCACATTGAACATTCATCTGCATTCCATGGGGAGCCATGCCACATCAGCAAACATCACACTGATTGGTAATGGAGCTGCATAAATTCATCTGGAGCCTCAGCAAGTCTAATGATACAAAATGTACTGAAGTGTAAATGGGGAATTATGCACAAAGCACAATACAGCACTAATCATCAATGAGCTGGTGGAATATGTTGACCTTAAAGTTTAAAGAAAATGTCCAGGACTGTGTTAAAGCTTAACTCCAGGCAAGGAGATAAAATACACAGTTAAAATACATATATAGAAGCTTTTTCCTGCAAAAAGATGTGTAAATCTGTTCAGCCAGCCCAGAGGCTTAGAAAACCTTACCATATAGCAGAGCAAGGTTGTTGACCTGACTTTTCAGTATTGCAGTTAAGAAATACAGACGGGTCACCTCGCTGCTCCCCAGAATGTGATTGTGAAGGAGCAGTAATGAGTCATTCCTATATTGAGTTTACTATCTTCCCCTTTCAGAATGTTCATCAATATGCTCAGGTGTACTGCAGCACAACCAGCTGTATCCCTCCATCTCCCAGTCTATAACAATATGTGCTGGTGCCTTATAATGCCATGCCCCTGGGAATTTATGAACATACTCTAAAACTATTCTTTGGTTTTCAGATTTTACAATGGGCATCTTCCCCTGAAGAAGTGAGATTATTGTCATGAAACGCGTTGAGCTAAAGGATGTACTCATCGTTATGTTTTGTGAAAAACTTGGAAGAGTGGAACTTGTATACTATATGTATCATTATATGAATAAAATATTGACTGTATGCTGATACATGGTAGTGTTTACAAATCAGCCTGCTGTTTTTAAATGTTCTTATTTATGACAAAAAAGTTCATCTATTGCTTGATAAATCTTTTTATGCTAATGTTGTACCTCATTTAAAAAAATGTTTTTAGTTCTTTGTATCTCTCAGTCTGAGTGCTATTGTCCAGAAAAATACAGCAACATATGCTTCTTAAGCCTTGCACACACAATGAGACAAATGATCGTTCGTCTTTTTTTTGCATGCTAGTCTCATATCGAAGCTGAAGAGGTTACAAAAATTTTTTGCACAACAAAATACAACAGAATACAACTTCAGAAGTGATGTATTATATTGTAATGCAAGGCTCAACATTTAAAGTCTTGAGCTACTAGCCAGGCTTTAAGAGTTACTTGCCACCAGTTGCCCCACCCAACCCCTACCCTGCCCCGCCCCTAATTCTGTCCCTAAAAATGCCCTCGTAATTATCTCATGAAATGACACGGTTAAATGTTTTATTCAGAATTAAGTTACAAAAAGAAATATTAAAGCGGAGGTCCACCCTAAAGTGGAGCTTCCGCTCATTGGAACCCTCCCCCCTCTGGCGCCACAATTGGCACCTTTCAGGGGGGAGGGGGGTGCAGGTACCTGTACAGTACAGGTATCTGCACTCACTTCCGGCGTAGATTCTGCAGAAGCTACGCCCCTTTCCGCAGAATCTACGCCCCTTTCCGAAGGTCCCCCGCTGCCTGCTGGGAAACACATGGATCCCAGAGACAGCGGGGACCATCCTTATTGTGCAGTGCGACTCGTGCATGCGCAGTAGAGAACCAGGAAATGAAGCCGCAAGGCGCCACTTCCTGATTCCCATACCCAAGATGGCGGCGGCAGCACCCGAGAGACGATCGAGAGACCGGCTTCAGGTGCTGACATAGCGGGCGCGCTGGGCGGGTAAGTGTCATTATTTTAAAAGTCAGCAGCTGCAGTATTTGTAGTTGCTGGCTTTTAAAAAAAAAAAACGGCGGACTCTCGCTTTAACATCTGAGGCCTGAGGGAACCCCTGAGGAAGCCACATGACCGTGACGATACCCGTAGGGTGGATTAGGGTGAGGCTTCTGTTGAGGATCATAGTCACGTGGGAGCCGCAGCCCATGTATGTTTACAAAGAGCAATATCTCTGTTTTAATGTAGGTGTACTTAGTTTTAATAATAGTAATAATTGTAATGTGGGAACTTTCTTATTCTTATTTGCAAAATAGCTGAAGCTCTGTCAGATTGGATGGGGAGTGTCTGTGAACATCAATTTTCAAATCTTGCTACAGATTCTAAACTGGATTTAGGTCTGGTCTTTAACTGGGCCATTCTAATGCCGCGTACACACGGGCGGACTGTATGGCGTACTTAGTCCGTCATACAATCCGACGGACAGTCCGTCATACTTTCGACTGAATGGACTTGACCACACACGGATGCACAAACAGTCCGTCGAAAGCTTGCGCGATGACTTGTACAGCACGTACGACGGGACTAGAAATAGGAAGTCCACTACACAGCAAAGCACCCTTCCGCCGTGTAAATCCTTTCTGGGCATGCGCCATTCTTAGTCCGTCGAACTAGCATACTGACGAGCGGATTGTCCGCTGAAACCAAAGTACGACGGACAGAATTTCGAAAAATCCGAAATACTTAGTACGCCAGACTGCACGCTGAAAAAGTCAGCTGAAGCCCACACACGAGCGGACTGTCCGCTGAAATGTGTTTCGACGGACTAAGTAGGCCATACAGTCCGCCCGTGTGTACGCGGCATTACACATGCTATGCTTTGATCTAAACCATTCTATTGTAGCTTTGGCTGTATGTTTAGAGTTGTTGTCCTGCTGGAAGGTGAACCTCCGCCCCAGTCTCAAGCCTTTTGCAGGCTTTATCAGTTTTAAAAAAAATGACCCTGTATTTGGCTCCATCCATCATCCCATCAACTCTGGCCAGCTTCCCTGTCCCTGCTGAAGAAAAGAATCCCCTCAACATACCGTATATACTCGAGTATAAGCCGAGATTTTCAGCCTCTTTTTTGAGGCTGAAAGTGCCCCCCTCGGCTTATACTCGAGTCATCGCTGTCTGCCCGCTCGATCAGCGTGTCGAGCAGACAGACAGCGGCCATTCTATTCAAAAGCCGCGCCTCCGGCTCCGCCTTCGCCTGTGATAGGCGGAACACTGAATTTCCCAGCAGCCTGTGTTCCGCCTATCACGGACGTCGTATCATCCTCGTACTACGGACGAGGATGATACGAAGTCTGTGATAGGCGGAACACAGGCTGCTGGGAAATTCAGTGTTCCGCCTATCACAGGCGAAGGCGGCGGCGCAGCTTTTGAACTTTACAATGGCCGCCGACGAAGAGGGCACGGGACGGCACGGCACGGGACGGGACGGGACGGGGGCAAGGCAAGGCACGACACGGGACGGATGCAAGGAGGCAAGGCACGGCACGGGACGGAGGCAAGGAGGCAAGGCACGGGACGGAGGCTCGGGACAAAGGTAGGCTGGACACACACACACACACACACACACACACACACACACACACACACACACACACACACACACACACACACACACACACACACACACATGGATGGAGACACACACAGGGATGGATGGATGGATGGATGGAGACACACACACACAGGGATGGATGGATGGATGGACACACACACACACAGGGATGGATGGACGGACACACAGGGATGGACGGACACACAGGGATGGACGGACACACAGGGATGGACGGACACACACACAGGGATGGACAGGCATGTCTCACCCTCGGCTTATACACGAGTCAATAAGTTTGCCAGTTTTTTTGGGGGTAAATTGGGGGCCTCGGCTTATATTCGGGTCGGCCTATACTCGAGTATATACGGTAATGCTGCCACCACCAATTATCACAGTGGGTATGGTGTGTCCAGGGTGATATGCAGTGTTTTTTTATGCTCCACATAGGGGGTTATTTATTAAAGGAAAATCCACTTTGCACGGCAAGTGTTCTTGGAAGTAAATTTGCTGTAGATCTGAGGAGGGCATGCAAGGAAAATCAAAAACATAATTTTAGTTTGCACATAATTGGATGATAAAATCAGCATAGCTTCCCCTCATTACAGATCCACCCCTCAGATATACAGTGACTGCACTTCCAAGTGCACTTGCAGTGCAAAGTGGATTTGCCTTTCGTAAATAACCCCCATAGTGTTTTGCTGTATTTTGGGCTCATCTGACCAGAGCGACTTCTTCAAAACGTTTTCTGTGTCCCCCACATGGCTTCTCGCAAGCCGAAAATGGGTCTTCTTCTTGCCACTTTTCCATAAAGGCCAGATTTGTGGAGTGCACGACTAATAGTTGTCCTGTGGACAGATTCTCCAACCTAAGCTGTGAATCTCTGCAGCTCCTCCAGAGTTACCATGGGTCCCTTGGCTGCTTCTCTGGTTAATGTTCTCCTTGCCCGGCCTTTCAATTTAGGTCGACAGCCATGTCTTGGTAGGTTTGCAGTTGTGCCGTACTCTTTTTGGATGATGGATTGAACAGCGCCCTGTGAGAGTTTCAAATCTTGGCATATTGTTTTATAAGCTAACCCTGCTTTAAACTTCTCCACAACTTTATACCTGGCCTGTCTGGTGTGTTCTTTGGTCTTCATGATGCTGTTTGTTCTCTAAGATTCTCTAACAATCCCCGGAGGGCTTCACGCTGTATTTACAGTGAGATTAAATTACACACAGGTGGACTCTATTTACTAATTATGTCATTTCTCAAGGTAATTGGTTCCACTATACTTTAGTTAGGGGGCTCGAATACAAATGCATGCCACACTTTTCAGATATTTATTTGTAAAAAAAATTGAAAACCATTTATCATTTTCCTTCCACTTCACAAATATGTGCCACTTTCCCAATAAAATTCATCCCAATAAAATCCCAATAAAATACGTTTATGTTTTTGATTGTAACATGACAGAAAGTGGTACATTTCAAGGGGTATGGATACTTTTTCAAGGCACTGTAGGTGCATCATTGTTTATACACATACAGGCTCTCCTAATGTAATGACTAGGTTCCGTTCCAATGACCAGGTCATTAAATAAATTGGTTGTTAAACGAGGAGCCACAAGTAATCAATATTTTAAGCATTCTTAACTACTGTACTGTACTGTATTGTGAAAAAAGGTCTAGAACAACTCCAGCTCAATAACGTTGTTTTAATTTGCACAAGTACAGAACACAAACAAATTGTGTACTGTACTATACAATACAATGATGTACAGCATGTCGTTTTGGTGGGGGAAGCTGGTCGTAAGTCTGAACGGTCGTTAAACAGGTAAGTCGTTAAATGAGGAGTATCTGTGTATAAAACGCTTTCATTGATTGTATTATTATTTATAAAAAGCGCAGCCAATAACTTTTCACTTTTGTTAATGAGAAGGAAGAGTCCTGGGCAGCCGAGTCTCTCGTGCATCATCGCAGGATTGAGAGGGTGCTCAGGTAAGTATTGGGGGGCCCGAGGAGGGCTGCTGCACACAAAAGGCTTTTTATCTTAATGCATAGAATGCATTAGCATAAAAAAAACCTTCTGACATTACAATCACTTTAACATAAAGCATATCAGTACCCATCAGTACAGCCTCATTAGAGCAGCCTCATCAGTGCCTATCAGTGCAGGATCGTCAGTGCAGCCCCATCAGTGCAGCATATCAGTGCTCCCTTATTAGTGCAGCCTCATCAGTGCATCGAATCAGTGTCCATCATTGCCGCCTCATCAATGGCCATCAGTACCCATCAGTGCAGCCTATCAATGCCCATCAGTACAGCCCCATCATTGAAGCACAACAGTACCCATCAGTGCAGCCTCATCAGTGCCCATCAGTGCAGCCTATTAGTACCCATCAGTGCAGCCTCATCTGTGCAGGCTCATCAGTGCCCATCAATTCAGCTAGGAGATCAGGAAGCAAGGTCAAGGCAAGCCGGGTCACAACAGGTATCTCAGATCAGAAAGCAAGATCAAGGTATTCAAGGGAGCTGAGATAATCCAACAATGTCCTGTGTTTACAGGCCAGCTTTAATAGGGCCACTGGCACCAGTGTCTGTCACACCAATTGTGTGCCGTCACGCACTTGCAGTATTGCGCGTGCATGCGCGCTGTTGTGCACCGGTATGCGCCAATGTGCCTTGTTGTGCACTGATGCATGTCTTGGGACCCTCTGTGGGCATCCATGAGTGTTCTGGGTGGCTTTGCCAGCACTATGACAACCATGTCCCTGACAGCCCCTTATCAGTGCCCATCATTGCTGCCTCATCATCGGCCATCAGTGCAGTCTCATCAGTGGCTATCAGTGCAGCCTCATCAGCACCCATCAATGCAGCCTTATCAGTGTAGACTTATCAGTGACCATCAGTGCAGCCTCATCAGTGCCCATCAGTGCTAGCTTAACCAGTGCCCATAAATGCAGCCTATCAGTGCCTATATATCAATGACCATCAGTGCAGCCTATCAGTGCCCATAAGTGCAGACTTATCAATGCAGTCTATCAGTACCCATAAGTGCAGCCTCATCAGTGCCCATCAATGCAGCAGGGATCACAGGGAGGAATCGAGAGACTTGCGAGTCAGATCACAGGGATCCTCCGCTGTAAGATGAAATTCTGGCCTCTGTCAAACAAAGTCCAGCCTCCTGGACCAGCATTGGACCAGTGTGCTTTCTATCATAGGAGCCGGTCCAGTTGGCGGGAATTTGTTTGACAGTGGACGGTGTTTCAAATCCAAGCTGTGTCACAGCGAGGGATCCCCACTGTGTGTGATCCGGCCGTCTCTTCTTCTGGCAGTTTCTTGGCTGAGCTGCCAGGAAACTGACGGCCCAGTCCACCTCTGCTCCACACTCACCCTCCGCTAATTTCCTCTCGCCAAATGTGAACAGGTGAGTGGAAATTTTGAGGGCTGTTGTAATGTATTTTTTCATTTCCAATCTTGGTTGAATACTGTACTGATTAAACTAAAATCGGTTGTTCTGATATTGTACAAACCCCTAAAAGTTATTACTAGTGCAACGTAAACGTCTGCAGTTGCGAGGCAATTGTGGCACAGTTCCATTCCCTTGAATAGTTTAAATTCGGCAGGCGGCAGGGCGCCATGACGTAGGATGCAGGATCTGAGGGAGGAACCAGTGTGAGGCTGGCCGGAGTGGGAGGACGGCGTGTCACGTGGAATACAGCTGGAGAGTGAGAGGCTCCAGCTGGACGAAACAGCTCTTCCACTCGCCGCCGCTCCGGAGACCGCCCGCCCGTCGGATGCCACATGAGAGACGGATATGATAGTGGTATCGGTGTGTGCTTCCTTCCCCTCCGTTGTCCCCCCCCCCTCTCACCGGCCGGATTCCATCAGCATCCAGCGCTGTACAGGGCTGCACAAGCGTTGCGACCATAACACCTGTATATGAGTGAGAGGACTGATGCAGGAAGACGGACCAAGGAGTAGATCCAAGTAACAACATGGAACAGATAAGAAACTATGAGTCTGTGATCTGTGATATTGCTGTTTGATTGTTTTGAATTGGATTAGGTGGTTAGTGCTGGGTCTTGCTGGGCCAGGTGGTGTACTAGCATACCAAAATCAGGAGGAGTGATATTGTACAAGGCAAGAGCCTGGGCTTTATGGAAAACTGTTATAGTAATATTACTCCACCTGATGCTTAGATTGAAATCCCAGTCTCGGTTAGGCAACACAGCACTGGGTTATATTAGATTATGTTGCGCAACCAGCTCTCCGGAATCTGAAAGAGCAAGACGTGCTGTTAAGGGGCGCTATATAATTATATTTTATCAGGTGGCTTGGACATGAGGCTCTGAAAATGGAGGCCAGGTGGTACTGCTGGTTTGTGTTGCTCTCTTCTCGTTTTCTTAATCCTACTGGGTGCTGATAAAGGGTTAAAATTACTTAGCACATTTATATAAACAGTACCTGGGAGGCCATTACCCTCTTTGTGTTGTTTCAAAGACTTCCCTAATCCTGAAAATACGTGCTATAGTTAAAGGCTCCATCTGAGAAGAAGGTCTAATATTGAGACGGTGAACTATATAAATTTAGGCGAAAGAATCAGGATTATACCCGGGAACCCATTTACTGTGAGATAACCCAAACCAAACCAAACCAACTCTGGGGCTCTTTTAAGAATACCCCTGACGTCCTATAAACTCAAAGACTTAATTGACCATTATTATACTGGTAGGGGGTAAATATCATAATATCTACATGGTATAAACGCCCCAGAGTGTGAGATTTATTCTCCCCTAGAGATTCCACGGGAAAGGTGCAAACTAAATAAATAAGGATACCATAAAAATAAAAATAAAAAGGGGGCCGGGTGGGGAAAAATAAAAGCAATAAACCCTATCTGCGCTTAAAAAATAAATAAATAAATAAATATATATACAAAAGGATCAATAAAGGAGAATCTCAAAAGGAATATACATATTCTACTCTGCCGCACCAGGGATAACGCTAAGATAACGACGGGCGAATCAGCCTTGTGGGGTGGAGAGAGTGCGAGGAAGAAGGAAGAGGAATACAAAATGAGTAAATCCTCTAAACAAAATGGACGGGGGGGGGGCCTTAAAACCCCAAAAAATGCAACAGACAGCACAATTAAACAATATTTGACCCAAGGGGGAAGCCCAAAAGGAGAAGGGGCGGAAGGAGTACCTCCGAAACCAGAGAAGAAGAAGGGACAAGACAAAAAACATGGAAAAACCAGGGACCACTCCAGGGAGGATTTTACAACCGAAAGCGAAATGGAGCTGAGCAGAGATGGAGAGCACCGGGGAGTAGACTTGCCTATAACACAGCAAGTTCTGAGAGAAATGCTCTCAAATCTCGAAGTCGCAATAAAATCAGAAATCGCTTTACTGCGAGGGGATCTGGGACACCTGTTAAACAGAGTGGAAGAAGTGGAGTCTAATATGGAAAGGCAAGCCCAGGAATTAGAGCGCGTGAAAGATCATATTAAATCAACAAATCAGAACCAGAGGAAAATCCTGTATCAATTGGAGGATCAAGAAAATAGAAATCGCAGACAAAATTTAAGAATACGTTCAGTACCTGAAAAAAAAACAAGAAGACCTGAAGGAAATCATCAAAAATATATTCAATCCACTCCTGGACAGAGGAGAGGATGGATTTCCAAAGATTGAACGGGTCCACCGTATAGGTAGAATATGGAACGAAGGAACCAATAAGCCACGAGACATTATTGTCAGATTTAGATTCTGTGAAGATAAAGATGAGATATGGTCAAAACTAAAGGGGAGAGATGTTTTGAAATACGCAGGGGCAGAACTGCAAGTTTTCCCAGATCTAGCCTCAGAGACATTAACCAGAAAGCGGTTCCTGAAACCCTTGTTAGACCAGATGAAAACGCAGAATATACGTTATAGTTGGGGATTCCCGGCTTGTCTCGTAGGATCTAAAGATGGCAGGACAGCTAGGTTGCGATTCCCAGATGAGCTGTTGGGATTCTGTGAGAGATTGGGGATTCAGGCCCCGGCTTTGCCGGGATAGATGGATGGGGATCTAGGGGTTTTGGGGGAGGGGGGGGTTCCTGGGAGGGAGGGAGGGAGTTATGTGAAGTTACATCATGGTACTTGTGTGGTTGCGGGGGGCTGGTCCTTCCCCCCCCCCTCTCCTTAGTATTATCTTGGGGGAGAGGAGAGGAGGGGGAGGCCGAATACTGTCCTTTACCTTAGAACCTATAAGACTTATCGATGGTCGGGATTACCGGACCACTCAGTGAGTCAAGGGCCAGATCTAGGCCGGGAGGGGGAGGGAGGAGGGGAAGAATGGGAGGGCGAGGGGAGAAGGGTAGGTCGGGGAGGGGGAGGGGAAGGGGGGGAAGGGGAGGGTTGGGGGGAGGGGGAAGGGGGGGAGGGAAAATCTATGCTAGAGAGGTTATTGCCCGGTGTAGAAGCAAGAAGGAGATTTTCCATAGTTATCCAAGAGATCCAAAATGCAAGCCATACATTTTATGACATATAATGTCAAAGGCTTAAATACGCCTAGTAAGAGGCATAAGATACTGAAGGAACTTAGGCATTATAAAGCGGAGGTAATTTTTTTACAGGAAACTCATTTTTCTCATAAGGCAAATATTAAGTTATATTCAAAAGAGTTCCCAGTGTGCGATAACAAGTAGAGGAAGGGGAGTGGCTATAGGATTCTCAAAGAAGATACAGTTTAACTTAGAGGAAAGATTAGTAGATCCGGAGGGAAGGTACCTAGCCCTAAGAGGTAAACTGAGAGAAATGGAATGTACTTTGATCAATATTTATGCCCCTAATCGTGACCCTACAAAATACTTAGGGGGCCTTCTGGGGAAATTAACAGATTTTGGGAGAGGACCAGCGATTCTGATGGGGGATTTGAATTTTTGCGTCGATCCGGGATTGGATAGTACATCCGGGGCACAGGGGACTAGTAAGGTGCAATTAAAAAGAATAAAACAAAAATGACATACTTGCCAACTAGTAGACGTTTGGAGAGTACAGCATCCAAACGAGAAAGATTTCACGTTCTATTCCCCGGTGCACAGGATGTACTCCCGGATCGATTATATTTATGTTGATCATAGAATCTTGGAAATGGTTGAAGAGACCTCGATAGAGGTTGCTACACTCTCTGACCATGCCCCTGTTAGGATGAAGCTGCGACTAAGGGGTGGGGAATGTAAGACCTTCACCTGGAGGCTAAATGAAGGATTAATTCAGGATGTAGAGGGGGAAGAGAAGATCAACAAAGAATTAGAACAATATTTCACGATCAATAACACCGAGAATATATCAAGTCAGAATCTATGGGAGGCCCACAAAGCCTATATTAGGGGGATCCTGATATCATTGGGAGCTAGAAAAAAAAAAAAGAGAGATCGGAAAAAAATCAAAACTTTGATAGAGGAAATATTTAGAATAGAACAGCAACATAAAAAGCACCCGAATCAGGATAAGGTAATCTTCCAAAAATTATTAATTAAGCGGGATGAATTAAAAACCCTGATGGAACAGGAAACTCAAAAAACGTTTAACCAAATAGCTAGGGACAGGTACTATGGAGACAACAAACCTACTAAATATCTAGCAAGAAGATTACAAAAGAAAAAGTCCAGAAATTACATAGAAAAAATTCAGACAAGTAAAGGGGATATGGTCTACGGAACAAGTGAGATTGCGGAAATATTTAAGAGTTATTATGAGAAATTATACGCAGTAGATCAGCCCATAGGGCTAAAGGCAGAAGAAAAGGACCTAAAAGTGGGGGAGTATTTGGAAAAAGCCCAATTAACGAAAATCACTGAAATAGAAATGGAATTACTAGAGAGACCTATTTCAGAGGAAGAATTAAAAAAGGTACTGGTGGATTCAGCCTCTGGTAAATGTCCGGGCCCAGATGGGTTTACTGTATACTATTTTAAGAAATTTAAGAAAATATTAATACCCCATCTATGCAATTATTTAAATGGACTTGGGATAGAATATGAAATGAGTGAGGAAGCAAGGTCCGCATTCATAACGGTTATACGGAAGGACGGGACTTTGTGCTCTAATTATAGGCCCATATCTTTACTGAACGCCGATACAAAGCTGTTTGCTAAAGTTCTGGCTAGTAGAATGAGGGCCCTGATGAACACATTAGTACATCCCGACCAAGTGGGCTTTATATCCGGAAGGGAGGGAAGGGACAATGGAGTGAGAACATTGCTCCTTCTGTCCCAAGAGGGTGAGAGAGGGAGCCCGAGTCTACTCCTGTCGATTGATGCCCAGAAGGCCTTCGACAGGGTAGACTGGGGATTTATGTTCCGAACCCTGGAGGCAATGGGAGTGGGACCCAAAATGGTTCAAAGGATTAGGACACTCTACTATCACCCAACCTCAAGGATTAAGATCAATGGTATGTTATCCCCACCCTTCGAGATGAAAAACGGCACAAGGCAGGGGTGTCCTCTATCACCCCTGCTGTTTGTGCTGTCCTTAGAACCTCTGCTTGCCTCGATTCGCAAGGATCCACAGATCAAGGGAATTATAATAGGACAAGAAGAACATAAATTGGCCGCTTTTGCCGATGATGTGTTATTCTATATTAGGGAGCCAAGCAATACGATGCCCAAGTTGACAGAAGCAATAGCACAGTATGGCCAACTTTCGAACTTTAAAATTAACCAAGTTAAATCTGAGATACTCAATATCAATACGGGCAAATTGGAAAAGAGCTGGCTACAAAAAAAAAATGTGGGTTTCCTTGGCGGAAGGAATTAAATTACCTGGGAATAAAACTTACAACCTCAGTAGAGAAACTGTTTAAATTAAATTTTATCCCATTGCTAGATGAAATCAAGAAAGAAAGTAATAGATTGGTAAATAGACCACTGACCTGGATGGGACGTATTAATACACTTAAGATGTTCATTGTACCAAAGATTTTATATAAATTCCAGATGATCCCCATAGAGATACCGAAGTACTATTTTACGAAGATTAAGACACTGTTAGGGGGATTCATATGGAATAAAAAAAAACCTAGAGTCTCCTTCACTACCCTGAAACGAAGCAAAAGTCAAGGGGGATTAGCTGTACCTGATATACAAAAGTATTATAACGCTATCGTGTTGTCGAGATTAATAGATTGGGTAAGGGAAAATAATAAGGAAAAAAGATGGGTAAATATAGAAAATTTTTTGAGTAAAACACAGTTGAATAAGATAGTATGGAATCCGCCTAAACACAGGACACTTGATGCAGGCACAAATATTTTGACACGTAATACACTTAGGATTTGGGATAGGGTATATAAGCAATTAAATAGTCAATATAATTCTCCACTTATAGAGTTAAAAGAAAATGAATATTTCCCTCCAGGGCTAAAAATTAATAGCGGGAATTGGTTGAAAAAAGAGAAGGCACAGGTTCGGGACCTTATAAAAGGAGGAAAGATTTTGTCACTACATGAGTTAAAACACAAAGGGGATCTAGGAAGAATAGATGAGTGGCGGTACCTCCAGCTGGCCCACTTTGTGAGAAGCCTACCACAACCACTAAAAACGGAAGAGGAGTGGTCACCCCTGGAGAAGCTTTGTTTAGCAGATAATTCCAAGGGGATAATCTCTAAGTTGTATAGGCTGCTAACCGAGAAAGGGGAGCTGGAGAGCCCGCCTTATATACAGAAGTGGGAAATGGAAGTGGGTACACAATGTGATAAAAGCACTCAGGGAAAATTTTTTAAACTTATACATAGATCAGCAGCCGATAGCAGAACAGCAGAAATGAATTACAAATGTATTTCTAGATGGTACGCTACCCCAGACAAAATTCACAAATTTCAACCAAGTAAGTCAAGGGATTGTTGGAGAGGATGCGGGGAATTGGGAACAATGACCCACCTGTGGTGGAATTGTCCTAAAATAAATAAATACTGGAAAAGGATTATATTTACATTATATAAAAGAAATTACAAATATTACAATTTCAGAGGACCCATGGGTAGTATTATTTCATGGTACTGGAGAGGAAATGAAAAAGTATCAGGAATCATTGGTCCCACATCTTCTAAATGCAGCCAAAAGATTGATACCAAAAAATTGGCAAAAAGAGGAAAGTCCAGCAATATGGGAATGGATTGATACAGTGGAAGAGACTTACCGTATGACTAGGCGAAGGGAAAGCCATGATGATAAGGGAATGTTAGTAGTAGATATATGGCAAGAGTGGAAAAAATTTAAAAAATCATGGAGCTACGCCGAGCATATAAGAATATGAGAAGGTTTAAACCTCCACGCATAGTTAGGTAGAGGGGGGGATGGAGGGGAGGCGGGGGGGGGGGGCGCAAGGGAGATGAGAGAGGGAGAAATTTGTAGGGGTTGATTTGATATTTTTTCTCTTTTTTTCGTGTATTCTATTCCCTGCATTATACTTGCCCTTAAAAAAAAAAACAAAAAAAAAAGAGGAATTTTTCTTGGGATATAAATTAGAAAAATTAATGCTACAATGATGTGAAGATGAGGACAACGTAAATGAACGTTAAACTGATTGGACCTCACGAAAATTCGCTGAAGTGGCAGGAAAGAAAAAATAAAATAAAAAAATAAAAATAAAATTCGGCAGGCGGTACTGCTTGCTAAATGTAACAGGGGGTAATTTTTGCCGTGGCATGGGTGTGCACCCCAGTCCACCAGCTTAAATTGAAGCAGTTGGGGATGATAAAAACGTGGCTCAATCACATGTTCTCAACTGCAAATGAAAATGACAGCTAAAGTAGACATTCCAATGGCAATATTTGTCTATGTAAGGGCTGCACCAAAGTAGCTCGAGAAAAAGAAAACGTACACAACATTTACAGAATTTATCCTTAAAACATTCCATGAAGTATTAAGCAGGAAGTTTATTCAAATGACTGTAATGCTGCGTACACACAGCCGGAAGGTCAACAAAGCTAATAAAGGGTCTGGAGGATATTAGTTATGAGGAAAGGTTGCGAGCACTGAACTTATTCTCTCTGAAGAAGAGACACTTGAGAGGGGATATGATTTCAATATACAAATACCGTACTGGTGACTCCACAACAGGGATAAAACTTTTTTGTGTAAGAAAGTTTAACAAGACACATGACCACTCATTAAAATGAAAAGAAAAGAGGTTTAACCTTAAACTACGTAGAGGGTTCTTTACTGCAATGTCCCGTACACACGATCTGATTTTCCGACAACAAATATTGGATATGAGCTTGTTGGCTGAAAGTCCGATGTGTATGCTCCATCGAACATTTGTTGGCGGACTTTCCGCCAACAAATGTTGGCTAGCTGGTTCTCAAATTTTCCACCAACAAAACTTTGTTGTCGGACTTTCCGATGGTGTGTACACAGATGGTGTGTACACAAAAGTTCACGCATGTTCGGAATCAAGCCGAAGGAGCCCAAAGGGTGGCACACTGGCTATTGAACTTCCTTTTTATCGGCTCATGGTACGTCTTGTATGTCACCATGTTCCCACGTTCGTAATTGTTGGCCAACATTTGTGTGACCGTGTGTATGTAAGACAAGTTGGAGCCAACAGCCTTCGAACAAAAATCAACAGGTTTGTTGTCGGAACGTCTGATCGTGTGTACGCGGCATTACTTTTAATCATCTGAGGAGAATAGCCTATGCCATCATCCATTTTCAATCCATAAACCAACTGAGCCACTTCAGGAGTAATAGGGCCACAGGTGGCCCTGCAAAAATTAGTTTTACATGCCTGCTCTAAATCTTTAAGAAAAAACATATTTGTGAACTGTTTTCCCTGATAAAGGATTTGCCATTCTGTTTAGCTGGTCCTGTGATACAGCCAATCCTGTAGACATCACAGAAAAGTTCTGGTCCTCCAGGTAGACTACACTAAAGTTACACAGTACAGCCTGCTCTGGGACCTGCCCCAGCCTGTGATTGGAAGGCGCAGCCAAAAACTGATAAGGTCATCACTCTGCTTTACAGAGGATTACCTGAAGATGAAATTGAGACAGATTCGGGTACTTACAGAAGGTATATATAAAAATACATTAAGCTCGTTTTAATTCATGCATTAAATTGTGAGGTTTTATGTTTGTCCAAAATAAGCTTTAATACATCTGATATTCAAATCAGCTAATTAAAATAACATAAAATCATACAAGAACAAAGGTAAACTGAAGGGCAGCCCACTTAAACAATAATAGTTTAGTGTGGTGTGTGTGACTTCAATCACAATTTAAATTTTTACTGATTCAAGGCACTAAATTATAACATTCACATTTATATGCGTAGCTGCTAATTATGTTTATTTATATTCTAACAAATCCCTTGTTTTTTTTTTAAGAGCTAAAATAATCAGCTGTGGTGTATTTATTGTGTATATGGTTCATTTTTTTACAATAAATGTTAAAAGAGAAGTTTGGGCTTTAAAAAAAAAAAGATTTATACTCACCTAGGTGGATGCAGCATCGATCCGATGATGCAAGCATTCTTCCACGAGTTCTAAGAGAACTAAGCAATCAAACACCACTGATCACTCAGTTCTTGGTTTTCAGGCTGCAAAGAGCTTGTGACTATCCGTGGTGAGAGCTGGCGGAGTGCTGGGCTGTGGTAGGGGCAGGAGCAGGTAGCTCAGACTGAACCAGCTGCTGGTCCAGGCGTCTGGGTGGATCCTGACCATATGGATCTTTTAAAAGCCTGGACCAGCTCTCTGACGTCAGCCGACAGCAGGCTTTAGCTGAAAACAGGTCACAGGAGTGCAGAATGAACTGCACTCATGTGATCCACTCATGTCATAACGTCACTTCCGCCCATAGCTCTTAAAGGGCTATTTTTTTTTATAATTTTTTTTAAATGACAATTTTTTTTTATTGTATTTAAGTGTAAATATGAGATCTGAGGTCTTTTTCACCCCAGATCTCATGTTTAAGAGGACCTGTCATGCTTTTTTTTCCATTACAAGGGATGTTTACATTCCTTGTAATAGGAATAAAAGTGACCAACTTTTTTTTTTAAAATGTGTAAAAATACAAAATAAAAGGTAAAATAAATAAAAAAATTTTTTTAAACATGCCCCGTCCTGCCCATATCATGTGCAGAAGTGAATGCATCAGTGAGTAGCGCCTGCGTATGAAAACTGTGGTCAAACCCCACACGTGGGGTATTGTCACGATTGGTAGAGCGAGAGCAATAATTCTACCCATAAACCTCCTCTTTAACTTAAAACATTCAACCTGTAGAATTTTTTAAACATAGCCTATGGAGATTTTTAAGGATAAAGTTTGTCGCCATTCCACGAGCGGGCGCAATTTTGAAGCCTGACATGTTGGGTATCAAGTTACTCGGCGTAACATTATCTTTCACATTATAAAAAATAATTGGGCTAACTTTACTGTTGTCTTATTTTTTCATCCAAAAAAGTGTATTTTTTCCATGCCTTGTACAAACGGTCTGTCTTAGACAGGTATCTGCACCCCCCCTTCCCCCTGAAAGGTTCCAACTGTGACACCGGAGGGGGGGAGGGTTCTGATGAGCGGAAGTTACACTTTAGGGTGGAACTCCGCTTTAAGGACCGAGCCTCTTTTTGAAATGTGATGTTTACAAGTTAGAAACAAGTTTTTTTTGCTAGAAAATTACTTAGAACCCCCAAATATTATACATTTTTTTTCTAACACCCGAGAGAGTAAAATGGTGATCTTTGCAATACTTTCTGTCACACCGTATTTGCGCAGTATTCTAATGCCCTGTACACATGGTTGGAAATTCAGACGGAAAAGGTCCGATCGGATTATATTGTCGGAAAATCTGATCGTGTTGGCTCTAGCAGACTTTTTCCGTCGGAAATCCAGACGGAAAAAATTTGGGAGCTGGATCTCAAATTTTCCAACAAAAAAAAAATCAGATCAAACTTTTTCCAAACGTTTGTAGAGAATTCCGACTGACAAAGTACCACACATGCTCAGATGAAATTACGAGACCAAAGCTATTGGCTACTAGCCTTTATGTAGTCCCGTCGTACGCAACAAACGTCACCCCGTTGCAAACGATAGGATTTTCCAACAATTTTGTCCGACCATGTGTATGCAACACAAGTTTTGGACAAAACCCGTCAGAAAAAATCAGATGGATTTTGTGGTCGGAGTCTATGCTTCTTCCTGTCCCACTGCGCTGTCTGCTGGGACACACATGGGTCTCAGAGACAGTGCGCAGCATTCCCATTGCGCTGCGTGACTCGCGCATGCACAGTAGGGAACTGGGAAGTGAAGCCGCAACTCTTCACCTCCTGATTCCCTCACCGAGAATGGCGGCGGCAGCAGCCAAGAGCCGAGTGATCGATCAGTCTCAGCTGCCGACATTGTTGGACCCTGGGACAGGCGAGTGTCCATTTATTGAAAGTCAGCAGCTGTAGTATTTATAGCTGCTGGCTTTTAATTTTTTTTTTTCCAGTGGACTCCTTCTTTAAGTGCCTAAAGAACCATCAGCTTGTAAGTAATTACTCCTGAGCTTGTCTGAAGAGCCACTTGAGCATGTTACCAGGGCCGTCTTTAATATTGATTGGGCCCTGGGCAAACATTTTCTTGCTCCCCCCCAGACAATTTCACTGTCCACCTGCTCTGAGACATACAATAAATAGCAGCTGGACTTAAAATCAGTTTACTGTATCAGATCAGGCAGAAATTGTGATTGGTTGCCAGCAGTTACAGCATATCATTACTGCTTACTGACTGGTTGATAGAGGTTACAGCACACATTACGGCTCACTGATTAGTTGCTAGAGGTTACAGCACATCATCTCCTCACTGCAGGGGAGCATGATATACATATGAATGTCGCCTTTATTTACATATCAATGCCACTGGCCGCAGCTATTTACTTAGTATTGCAGCCGCTATTTACATATGAATTCTGGTTATTTACATGTAAACACAGGGTCTGCAGGTGAGTTCTCTGTAAAGAGGGCAGAGCTGGGCACTATTAAGACCAGCACTTCACACTGAGATATTGGGACACAGCAAGGGACTAAAACTTCAAGGGACAAGGGAATTTAAACCTGGATAGTTGGCAAGTATGAGGCAGCTGTTTTGGGCCCCACAACAATGACAGGGCCCAGGGCAGCTGCCCCTTTTGCCCTGCCTTAAAGACGGCCCTGCATGTTATAAGTACACTGAGCGTGATATAAATAACCACTGTACTAGTTCCAAATACCCATAGAGCCTATAAGTACATCCTGAGGTACACATAAGTCTGGTTAAGAAACTATGCTGTATATTATTTTATATTATACAAAGTAAAAACAAAAACAGCAAATGGAAGCATAAATAGAAATAACTGTGTGATTTCAGTAAAATTATAAATAAACATTTGGATTTATAAACCATATGAATTTATTAATAGGTTTAAAAATATGTGCTTGCTAATCGTCATGTTGCAAAAAATGCATTTTAGTTCCAGCCCGGGGACTTAGGAAGCACTGTCGGGGGCCATTGCTTGAAATGACAATATTTGGCTTAATCTAGGTTACCGTGACCTACACTGGAGAGCTCTAATCTGGGGTACTTGTTAAAACTTGACGGATTTCAAGCCGCTGCCTAGTCCATGAAGACATGATTGATATGAAGAAATTATCCTTCACTCCCTTCAGAAATAGGAACTGCAAGAGGAATTTTTACTGACAGGAAGAGATGTGGTAAAAAACGGACTGATTAATGTGGCTAATGGCTCCCAAGGACACAGCGATATCAGACAGAGGAGAGATGTAACACTGGGAGCCCAAAGCCGCTCAGCTTTGCTGTAAGTTGATCAAGCAGCTCCAGTCTACAAAAATGCTAGATAATTAAGTGAAAACAGATCCGCCATATTACTTATCAAAACCATTGACAATTGTACTAATTAAGTGGCATTACAATGATGAGTTTATAATAATGTTTATAATAATGTATTCTATTTTTGTTTTACACCTTTGTTAGAAATTCGGTAAAAATGCTTTAGTGGCTCCATCAAAGAAAGGAAACGGTTTTGGCTGAAATTTAAAGCTGGGCTTTTAAATGTAACTAAAGCAAAAAATTCACATCAGGTTTGATTTTTTGCTGTGTATGAATGTCTGTGCATTTTGAATGGCATTGAGAGATCCCATTTAACTGAAATGATAATTGCATGTCAAAGGACCTGAAATAAAGCGTGTGCTGATTTTTCTAGAGCACGTGAGAGCCAAGCATCTGGAGTGAAGAAAGACCATTAGTTTGTAAAAGAAATGTATTTAAGGGTAAAGAGACCACTTGTGTGAATGGGTTATGATTGTGTAGCCCCTAAAGTGCTCTCATTGGTTTACAGGATTTTACTGGGGGTGGGGGGAGGGGGGTGGCAAGGCTGGCATGCCTTGGATCACAGGACCTAGCTGAACAGAAGGAGATTTATGGAGAGACTTTGTGGCTTCTGCTCTTAACCACTTCAGCCCCATAAGGATTTACCCCCTTCCTGACCAGAGCGTTTTTTGCGATTCGGCATTGCGTCGCAAAATTGACGTGCTTTTCTTTCCCACAAATAGAGCTTTCTTTTGGTGGTATTTGATCACCCCTGCTGTTTTTATTTTTTTCGCTATAAACAAAAAAAGAGCGACAATTTTGAAAAAAACACATTATTTTTTACATTTTGCTATAATAAATATTCCCCAAAAATATATACAAATTTTTTTTTCTCCTCAGTTTAGGCCGATACATATTCTTCTACATATTTTTGGTAAAAAAAAATCACAATAAGCATTTATTCATTGGTTTGCGCAAAAGTTATAGCGTCTACAAAATAGGGGATCGTTTTATGGCATTTTTATATATATATTTTTTTTTTTTTACTAGTAATGGTGGTGTTCAGCAACATTATGGCGGACACATCGGACAATTTTGACACATTTTTTGGGATCAATGCTATAAAATTGCATTGATCACTGTAAAAATGTCACTGACAGTGAAGGGGTTAACCACTAAGTGGGTTAAGTGTGTCCTAGGGGAGTGTTTCTAACTGTATGGGGGCGTGGCTGTGTGTGACACCACACTGATCGCTGCTGCCGATGACAGGGAGCAGACGATCAGTTTCCTTTCATTAGGCAGAACGGGGAGATGCTGTTTACAAGTAGAGTAAAAAAGTGGAGTTTCTCTTTAACAACTGGCTCCTTTACTTATACATTGTCAGAATGGCATGGCTGGGCAAAGCAACGTACCTGTACGTTACTTTGTATTTCCCGCCATGCACACACGCCTGCCGCAAGCTCCATGACTGTGCCAGTGGGACCTGGGGACTCGATGTACACCGGGTGCCCTCGATCGTATCATGGAGCCGAAGAACGGGGAAATGCCGATGTAAGCACAGCATCTTCCAGTTCTGTCTAGTTACAGGACATTGATCATCTGCTCCTTGTCATCGGGAGCAGCGATCAGTGTTGTGTCACTGCTAGCCCTCCCCACAGTTAGAATCACTCCCCAGGACACACTTAACCCCGCCCCCTACTGCTTAACCCCTTCACTGCCAGTGACATTTTTACAGGAATCAATGCAATTTTATAGCATTGTTCGCTGTATTAACCTCCCTGGCGGTATGATTAGTTCTGGTTTTAGGTGCTGAAAGCAGTACAATTATTTTGCATGAAAATTTGGTGTTTTATATTGTAGTCCTATAATTCTTAAGAATAACTCTCTTAAATCTGTTCAAACCAGAGTCTAGCAGACATCCCGGGTATGATAAAGTTTATAATATAATAAATAATAATAAAAATGATTCAATAATGTAATCAAATCCAAAAACACTGAAATTTGCTCATTTGCAGAATTGTCGCTGTCATTAGATTTAGTGTTGATGATGAATTTCCCCACAAATCGCTGTTTTCTAGTTGGTCTAAAATCACTTTTGACATAAAAGGGACACTTTTTGGTTGCTATGGACAATCTCCAAATTCCAAGCAGAAAAAACAGTATTTATAATATAAAAGTGCATGCAGGACACTGGACAGACCAGGGGGTGTGTAATTTTTTTTATACAGTACTGTAATCTGTAAGATTACAGTACTGTGTGTGTTTTTACTTTTTTGAGTTTGGCGCAGATCTCCGCTTCCCTGCGCCGTAACGTCACAGGGAACGGAGCTCGGCGGCATTCGTGCACTGTGTGAATCGAGCAGAGGACAGCTTGATCACGCAGTGTGGAGGACATCGCTGGATCCAGGGGACAAGGTAAGGAACTTCTCCCTGTATCCAGCGATGCGATCCCGAGTCTGGTTCGGGGTTACCGCTTATGGTACTAAAATCCCAACCCGAGCCAGACTGGGGATTACCGCTAGGGAAGTTAATGCCAGTGGTCCCAAAAATGTGTCAAAATTGTCTGATGTGTCCGCCATAATGTCGCAGTCATGGAAAAAAATCGCTGATCACTTACTATTATTACTAGTAAGAAAAAAAATAATAAAAATGTCATAAATCTATCCCCTATTTTGTAGGTGCTATAACTTTTGCGCAAACCAATCAAGAAACGCTTATTGCAATTTTTTTTTTTTTTACCAAAAATATGTCGTAGATTGCATATTGGCCTAAACTGAGGAAAAAAATTGGGGATATTTATTATAGCAAAAAGTAAAAAAAAATGTTTTTTTCAAAATTGTCGCTCTTTTTTTGTTTATAGCGCAAAAAATAAAAACCGCAGGGGTGATCAATTACCACCAAAAGAAGGCTCTATTTGTGGGGAAAAAAGGACGTCAATTTTGTTTGGGAGCCACGTCGCAAGACCACGCAATTGTCAGTTAAATCGCCGCAGTGCTTTGGCCAGCAAAATGGTCCGTGGGCTTAAGTGGTTATTGACTGTATTCATTTAACTCTGGCTTTTTAAAGGAGGTTGTTCTTAACTCACCTATACCATAAACAAGTCCTTCATAATGAAAAAAGTTTGACTTTTAGGATCAGGTCACCATTAAAGTTATTGGTGGGCTGACTCACCACTTTCTTTTACTCTATGTCTGAAAACTCCAATAGTAAGATTTTCCTTCCATGATACCTGACTCTATTCTGGTCTATCTTTCTGTGGTTTAGCACCATGTTTCATTCCTCATATTATATATAAAAAAATGAAACCGAGAACAGCAATAGAACATTCTCAAAATGGGCAAAGAAGTTGTTCAGACTATCTTGCAAATATAGAGCCTTAAAGTAGTTCTAAAGTCTTAATATTTTTTACATTAATACATTTTCTGCAGCTCGTCCCCCTTATGCTTACGTTACCTGAGCCTGATCTTAATCCAGTGATGTGCACAAGAGCAGCAGCTCTCTCAGCGCTCTGCCTCAAAGGCTCGAAGACAGCAGCAGGAGGCACTGGTTTCCGATACTGTCATACACAGCCAGTGAGGCGGGAGTAGGGGGTGAGGCCAAGCTGCACTCTGTGTGTCAATGGATACACAGAGTTGGCTTGGAAGCAAGCTTGCAGGGGGGAGGAGACAGAAGCGTCGACGGGGGACTTGAGGAGAGGAGGATTGGGGCTGCTCTGTGCAAAACCATTGCACAGAGTGGGTAAGTATAACATGTTTGTTATTTAGGAACAAATAAGGGTTTACAATCACTTTAAATATTATCAGCTGGTTTAACTCTCCAGCATTTATCAAATCTAAAAATATCAGTTTTTAGTGGGCTGACCCTTTAACCCCTTCCCGACCAGCTGCCACAGTTATAATGCAGCAGGATGGCTACCCTGCACGAGCCTTCGTAGTTGTATGTCAGCTCTTTAAGAAGCTGTAGAAGGCACGTGCGCTCACAGCATGTCCCCAGAGCCGAAGCGCGTGCCTGGTGGGTGCGATGAACGACAGGCACCCGCGATCGCTCGTGACAGAGCGAGAACCGGGATCTGTGTGTTTAAACACACAAATCCTGGTTCTGTCAGGGGAGAGGAGACAGATTGTGTGTTCCTACAAAGTAGGAACAAACATCTCTCTCCTCCTCTAGTCAGCCACATTCCCCCCACAGTTAGAACACACACTGAGGGAACATATTTAACCCCTTGATCACCCCCCAGTGTTAACCCCTTCCCTGCTAGTGACATTTACACAGTAATCAGTGGCTATTTTTAGCTCTGATCGCTATATAAATGTCACTGGTCCCAAAAAAGTGTCAAAAGTGACCGATGTGTCGCAATGCTGCAATCCTGATAAAAATCACAGATCACCGCCATTACTAGTAAAAAAAAAATAATAATAATAAAAATGCCATAAAACTATCCCTTATTTTGTAGACGCTATAACTTTTGCGCAAACCAATTAATATATACGCTTTTTGCAATTTTTTGTTTACCAAAAATATGTAAAAGAATATATATTGGCCTAAACTGATGAAGATTTATTATAGCAAAGTACAAAATATTGTGTTTTTTTCAAAATTGTCGCTCTCTATTTGTTTATAGCACAAAAAATAAAAACCGCAGAGGTGATCAAATACCACCAAAAGAAAGCTCTATTTGTGGGGAAAAAAGGACATGGATTTTTTTTGGGTACAATGTCGCACAACTGCGCAATTGTCAGTTAAAGCGACGCAGTGACGTATCGCAAAAAAAATGGCCTGGTCACAAAGGAGGTAGATTCTTCCGAGGCTGAAGTGATTAAAATACGGGATTGTGTTGATCAATGTACGTACTGTACACATGTCTTCCAAAACACTTCCTCTTAACTGTAACACCAAAGTGAAAGTAAAGCATGTTAATTATTTCCCTACAGCTAGCCAGGAAATATCCTGCCACACTTATTCTTTATAGAGACTATTTATTTTAGGCAAAGATTATTTTTTTTTTAACTCTGTAAATTCTACTTTTGACCTCAACTGGAAATTCCCACTCGTAGTAATTAAACTACTAAAGCCACAGACTAATCTGAATATGGTGGCAAACTGATTTTCACTTCTGTTTTACTCAAACTCATCGAAGAATCAAGAAGTGAAACTAGTTTTCCTGATACATTCACAACTTGGGACAGGCCCTGCTTATGCGATCAGAAACATATCTTCAAATTAAAACTGGGTCTGCTCCATTTTGCTTTAGGAATAAGTAAATTTGCTGGAAAACCCATTTAGCAAGTTTCACATTGAGTAAAAGAGCAACAGGGTAAATGTCTAGCCATACAGTATTATCATAATTTGCTAGAAACATATTATTTTCTTGGTTTAGGTAACATTAATGGATGTCTTAATTACTTGATACACAAGCACTTACCTTATACTATGTTATAGGTAGGTGCATACTTCCGTTGATCTACATAAATTGGTTGGTTGCCTTTTTTGACAAACCTACAATATTTATTTTCTACCATACGTATCTTACATCTTTGTCCGCCAGATCCTAGGGCTGGCCCATGCTTGTTCTGTGCCCCCATACTCTGCCCATATGACCTTGCGGTCCCATCGGAGTCTGTTTCCAATTGGTTGTTCTTCCAAGTTGACAGCAAACTACGTTTTACATATGTTAGTACTTTTCCCCAATATTGCCTTACTATTTATCATATCTCAGAGAAATACTATGTGTTGTATTTGTAACAATAATATTCACTATAGTTATTCTGCTCTTCCTATTCTTTTTTTTTTAAATCTTTATTCAATTTCAAAGATTTAAAATACAAAACAGCACCTATTGGGCATTCCCCCGGCTCAATATAATACATAGAATCAAAAAACAGACTATATATCCTATGTAACCCTATGTATGTCAACCAAAAAGAAAAAGTTTTTCTGTTACCTTTGTTCTATCTAACTTAGAAATTTAGCGTTTATGATCGGAGGGTCCATCCCTCAATAGGTTTGTATCGCTTGTGGTGATACACAGCAGAATCCCATTGGTCTGCCATCTCTCTTCTCCCTCCTCTACCTCTCCACACCCCCCTCCAACCCCAATCCCCTCCCCCCTCAAGAGAGGGATAGGGAAAAAAAAGGAAAAAACACCCCCCCTTCTCTCTCCATCCTCTCTCTCCTCTCATATTGCATCTACTAAAATCTAAAATGCTATACTTCCCAGAGCTGCTGCACCCAAACAGATCAATGGTCAACCAGTACCTGATATTTTGTTGACAAAAGTAAAGTTGATCAATTGTGACCCTGTTTTTTTTTTACGTAAGTGGGCTTTTTGCTATTTAAAAATGCTGTAAGTTCCTCCATGCTCATGATTTCATTTACCGCTCTGTTCCATTGACCTATAATAGGAGGGGTTGGGGATTTCCAATGTGTTGGCACACAAGTCCTAGCCACATTCAAAAGATGCCTCGCCACTGAGAACTAAGATGTAGTAGACAGGCTGTTAGATTCTGGTCAAGTGTTAGGCCAGTAAGATCCTTAATTTAATACATATATTTTGCCAATAGGGGAATATTTTATGGCCTGTCCAGAATATATGGAAGAGGTTCCCCTATGTTTTTCACAATGCCAGCAAGTAGAGTCTGCATTTGAAAACATACAATGCAGTTTCTCTGGTGATCTATACCACCTAGTCATCAACCTATATCCTGATTCTTGTATTCCAGAGGATATGGATGATTTATGTACAAAATAGAACATAAAATCTCTCTGTTCAACGGAGACCTATGTGTTTAAGTCTCTTTCCCATGCGGCAATATAAGGTGGGGTGTAATTTTCTGAAGGTGCAGTCAATCCCAATCACTGGTGTCATATTTGTCATCTGTAGATAATTTATTATTATCGGTTTGATCGAAAGGGCCATAGGGTGTTCCTTTATTTGGTTTGGACAATTTTTGCTCAACCACGGGATTGCCTTCGGGGGATAGATTGCTCGATAGGTATCCAGTTCTTTACACTCGTAAGATTTCACCAATCCAGAATTCTGGATAGATGTACTGCCTGGTAGTATCCAATTGGGTCTGGGAATCCTAAACCCCCACTCTTTTTTGGCACGATAAGCATATCCGCCTTGATCCTAAGTGGGCAATCTGCCCATAGAAATTTAATGAACTCTCTCGTAATTTATCTTAAAAAATTGATTGGGACTGTCACCGGAAGAGTTTGGAAAAGATACAGTAACCGGGGTAGTACATTCATTTTTAGAATGTAATTTTTCCCAAACCACGTATGTGTCAAGTTTCGCCATTGCCTAAGGTCATTCCTAATATTAGCGAGCAATTGGGGGAAATTATATTGGAATGTGTTTGTTATAGAGCGTGTGAGGTATATTCCCAGATACTTTAGTCTTTCTGTTGCCCATTTAAATGGAAATTGAGTTCTAAAACAGGAATTATAGCTTCTGGGATTGTTAGATTCATTTCCTCAGATTTTTCTAGATTAATTTTATTGTTTGATAGTTGTGCGTAACAATCAAATTCAATGGTCAAGTTAGGTAAGGATATTTATGAGATGTCTTCCCAACCTGTGCACCTGATATATCTCGGTTTCATCTAATACGTCTCAACAGAGGTTCCAATGTTAGTATAAAAAGAAGCAGTGATAATGGACAAGCCTAGCGTATACCGTTTGCCAATGTAAAATTTGCAGATAACACCTGGTTAGCTTTGACTGCTGCTATTGTGTATTCATATAGGGCTTTTATCCATTTCATTGCATTTGTCCCAATTCCTATAGATTGAAGGGTATTCCTCATAAATCTACAACTCACCCTATCAAATGCTTTCTGGCATCTGTGGAGAGAAGCATTGCAGGATGTTTGGTAGAGTTGCAGAGATGTATAGCAGGGCTCTAGTAGTATTATCCCTCATCTATCTGCCAGGTAGAAAACCTGACTGGTTCACATGGATAATATTTTCTAAATAGGGAAAAAGTCTTATTGCCAATATCTTTGTAAACAGTTTGGCACAGTGCGAGGAATCTTTATCGGGTTTCAAAAGTACGGTAATATGCACTTGTAAGGTGTCCTTCGGAATAGAGTTGCCCTGTAGTATTGAATTGAATGCTAATACAAATTTAGGGGTAAGGTTTGACTAAATGTTATATAATGAAATAAAGTGAACCCATCTGGCCCCGGGGCCTTACCTACCAGCAAGCTCTTTAAGGCCTTGATAAATTCTTCCTCTGATATAGGTTTATTAAGTGCTATTTTTTCATCACTTGTAATTTTTGGTAGGGAGGAGTCTGCAATATATTTACTTATAAGATCTTCTCTTTGGGTAGGTGCCAGATGAGACATTTGGTCTGGCAGGTTATATAAAGCTGAGTAATAATCTTTAAAACAATTTGCTATATCTACAGATTTAGTAACTTTTCGATTCTCCATATGCGCAATAACCTGACTAAGGGTCTATGTGCATGGGGCCTGTATAGAATGTGGGAGAAGTCTACCTGCTTTATTTTCAAATTCATAATATAGGTGCCTACTTATAGCATCTTCATTTTAACTCTAGATATCATGAGAGCATTGACTTGTTCCCGGAAATTTGGCAGTTCTACCATTGATTGCTCTACTTGTGATTTCTTATGTTGAGTTTCGATACAGTGTATACGTGTTATTAATGAATTCAATTTTTCAAGGTGTTCCTTGAAATCCTTACCAGATTGATTTAGCTCCAGATGAAGTGGATATCCAGGTGCGAAACTAGTCAAGCACATAATTTTTACTCTGAAAATTTAGAATTGACACTGCTGGCCAATGTTACCCACTATCAACCATTTTAATAATTTACCTTATCAGGTTATCTTGTATGCTATTGTATTGGGCTGGTTGCCTTACTCTGATTTCTTCAGGCCACCCAGCTGTATGCATTGAGCCCATTTGGATTCTGGATAGACGGTGGAGCCCTGAGAATTTTTAACCACACTCACTTATGTATATGTTGTTTAACATTTGTTATTTGTTATACATAAATAAAATAATTGTTTAATAGTGCTTTTATGTATGCCTAAAGTCCATTCTTTGCAACCCAAATGTCTTGAATAAATTATAGAACATGACATATTATATTTTGCTGTGCTGTCCACAGTGCCACCCTGTGGTGACAGCACCTACTTTTCATTGTAGTGAGGTTTGTAGCAAACTTTTAAAGCGAAAGCTGTTATCACCCTGCATTTTCTATTCATACCTCTCAGCTTTAGAAAGAAGAACATCTCAGTTGGTGGTGTAAAGTGGGCATAGCTAGATTGTAGTAAATAGTGGACGAGTTTTAAAGGGGCATGGTTAAATAGAGCATGTGCCTACTGGCAGTATACACTGAACCAGGGCCAGCCCAAGACATTGTGCTGCCTGGGCCCAAGAATGAAATGGTGCCCCCCCCCCCCCCCCCCCCAAAAAAAGCACGCCCACCAAAAGGCCCACACATTCATTATTTTATATCATGATAACTAAAATAAAATTTATCAGAAAATCTGATTAAAAATGCCATAAATCTATTCCCTATTTTGTAGATGCTGTAACTTTTACGCAAACCAATCAATATACGCTTATTGCGATTTTTGTTAATCAAAAATATGTAGTAGAATACATATTGGCCTAAACTGAGGACATTTTTTATAGCCAATATTTTTTGGAGGGGTTTCCACCATCCCTGCTAAGTTTAATTTTATACAGCATGTCTTATTTTCAGTTTGATGTGATGTGAAGTTGCGTATCAGAGATCGCTATTATCGTAATATTGAAGCCTATTGAGATTTTCATACATTAGAGTATTCTACCATTATTGTAATTTATTGATCAGTAAGTTAGAGCTGCACTTTTTGTTGTGTTGTGGGAACACATAACAATGCTTAGCGGCAAGACTTTTACTGACACTTTTTTATTTTACCTCCAGTAGTTTATTGTAAATAGTAGTGTAGTGATTACCTATTATACTAAAGATTGGCATGTGGAATTAATAAATATCAACAGATTTCAAGGACCCAGCAGCTATCAAACACCAGCCAATGACTGGGTTGCTTAAGAAAGGGGGTCACATACACATAGTGGACCACCCAGACCCCATCTCATTGGCTGGTGTTTGATAGCTGCTGGGTCCCGCCCACCCCCGACATCAATGCTGAATTCTGACAGCTGGCCTTTCTCTGCATTCAGTTACATTAGATCAGTGGTCACCAACCCTGTCCTCCGGGCCCACTAACAGGCCATGTTTTATGTATTACCTTGGGGAGATGCAGACTAGAATACTGCAATCACTGAGTAGCAAATAAGGATCAGTGAACACTTGGGGTGTTCGTGGCAAATTCGAAAAGCCGCAGAACACCCTGTACAAGTCTATGGGAGAAATTTAAAGTGCTAATTTTAAAGGCTAATATGCAAGTTATTGTCCTAAAAAGTGTTTGGGGACCCGGGTCCTGCCCCAGGGGACAAATATCAATGCAAAAAAAGTTTTAAAAACGGCAGTTTTTTCAGGAGCAGTGATTTTAATAATGCTTAAAGTGAAACAATAAAAGTGTAATATTCCTTTAAATTTCATACCTGGGGGTGTCTATAGTATACCTGTAAAGTGGCGCATGTTTCCCGTGCTTAGAACGGTCCCTGCACAAAGTGTCATTTCTGCAGGAAAAAAGGTAATTTAAAATCACTCACGGCTATAATGAATTGTCGGCTCCCCGTAATACAGACAACAGCCATTGAAAGTCATTGATAAAAAAAAACCTGCGTCAAATAAAAAAAAATGACGTGGGGTTCCCCCTAAATATACAACGCAGTGCCGTTTTGCAAATAATGGCCTGATCGTGAAGGGGAGTAAACCTTGTGGAGCTGAAGTGGTTAAACCAGCAGCTCTGGATGCTTAATTTGCCTAGCAGCATAAATAAATGATTTGGTTCTGTCAATTATCTTAAAATGAGGAGTGCATTTTTTATTTTTTGTATTTGGACAGAAAAGAAACCAACATTCAGGTACATTTACATTTAAGTCCCTACTGTGCTTCATTCTATAAATGTACAAATAGATGCGAACAACATGCTTGCACATAACAGGGCTATCTATCTACATATTTATAGTTTTCTGCACAATTAAGCAAGGGAATATATTAATGTTTATCCATGGGTATTTTACATGTAAATTTACCACTTACTATACCCAGGAAATACATTCAGGTGAAGAGTTACCTGGGATCTCAAAAAACAGCGAGCCCTTAAATGAAAATAGCATTCTGCTCCCATGGGCCACTGCTCTGGCCTGCCACATAGCTGCCTCCTCAGCCTCATAATTTTTCCATCTAAATTATGGATGGCTAAAAAAAATATTGTTAAAGGAGGGAAGTGAGCGTAGGTTAGAGCTAAAAAAAACACAAAAGTAGGAAAGAATGAACTTGGCAAAATTCATTTTACAGAAGGTTCAGCCAAACACGAACGTACCGTAGCGCTAAACCTGTTGAAGTCCATGAAAACTAAATCTTTTTTATTTTATTCCTGGCCCCTTCTCAAGGCCAATTTGTAAGCTTTTGTTAAAGAAAGGGCATTGTTTATTTTCTTGCTATTTTTTTCTAACAATAGATACCTTGCAAGGTACTCTCTCAATGTTAAGGGTCATGTAACCTGGCATGGCTAAGAAGGGGGGCACATGCTCACTGCTTCTCCTTTCCTGGCCACCCAGGTTGCATGCCTAGGTAAGGGTCTTTTATGAATTTTACTCCACGTAATTTTTTTCTTAAAGAGCCAATACACTTTTTTATAAACAAAAAGGTATATTTTTCGTTTAAAAAGAGTCCTGGAGCCTCTCTTAACCACTTAAGCTCTGGACCAATTTGCAGCCAAAGGACCAAGCCCCTTTTTGTGATTCGGCACTGCGTCGCTTTAACTGACAATTGTGTGGTCATGTGACGTGGCTCCCAAACAAAATTGGCACCCTTTTTTTCCCCACAAATAGAGCTTTCTTTTGGTGGTATTTGATCACCTCTGCGGTTTTTCTTTTTTGCGCTATAAACAAAAATAGAGCGACAATTTTGAAAAAAATTCATTATTTTTTACTTTTTGCTATAATAAATATCCCCAAAAAATATATAAAAAAACTTTTTTTTTCCCTCAGTTTAGGCCTATACGTATTCTTCTACATTTTTTTTGGTAAAAAAAATCGTAATTAGCGATTATTGATTGGTTTGCGCAAAAGTTATAGCGTTTACAAAAAAATTTTTTTTACTAGTAATGGCGGTGATCAGCGATTTTTATTGTGACTACGACATTATGGCGGACACATTGGACATTTTTGACTCATTTTTGGAACCATTGTCATTTATACAGCAATTAGTGCTATTTAAATGCACTGATTCCTGTGTAAATGACACTGACAGTGAAGGAGTTAACCACTAGGGGGCAGTGTAGGTGTTATGTATGACATTATGTGTTTTTTTTGTAGGGGGGCGTGGCCTGGCATGTGACGTCACTGATCGTCCTTCCCTATAAAAGGGAAGAGACGATCGGTGACAGCCACACAGGGAAGCATGGGGAGAGGTTTGTTTACACAGACCTCTCCTCATTCTTCAGCTCTGTGACCCGTTCGCGGGACACCAGCGACGATCGGGTCCACTGGTCCCGCGGTCACGGAGCACAGGACCGCTTAAAAAGCAACATACAGGTACGTGCTTGTGCCCAGCCAGCCGTGCCATTCTGCCGACGTACATCGGCTTGAGGCGGCCCTTAAGTGGTTAAAATTCCTCCTACCTTTCTGAGGCATTCAGCCTGGGTGGCTAAGAAAGGGGGTACAGCAAAAAAGCACCTCCACCCCTTCTGAACCATACAAGGCCACATGCCTTCAAAATTTGGGGGTACCTTGCAAGAACGGGGGATGAAAAAGCCTTCAACTACCCTTGCAAGACGTCTTGTCCCCATGTTGTTGTCCAGTCCCCTAAAAGTTATTTGGGTGTTTACATAGGGCAGGGGTGCCCGACCCCACATGTTGCCCTGGGGCGCCCTCTGATGTGGCCCGCCACCTCCTGCTCTGGGATGGTGGGTTGGCAACAGATGGAGTGATGCCAAATGTACTCTGCTTGTGACATTCACCTGCAATAAAGGTAGCAATGGCTCTGCTCTCTACTGCAGCCACATGCTTCCTCTAGCCTTGGGTCCTGTCACACTGATGCTTGGGGATGGTGGCAGCATTACCAGCAAGCATTACCAGGCAGCAGTACCAGCCAGCAGTACCCACCAGCAGTACCAGCCAGAAGTACCCACCAGCAGTACCAGCCAGCAGTATCCACCAGCAGTAATGGCCATCAGTACCCACCAGCAGCACCAGCCAGTAGTACCCACCAGCAGTACCAGCCAGCAATATCTGCCAGCAGTGCCCAAAGTGAAGATTGAGGTCGTTGAGGTGCAGGTGAATGGCAGTACATCAGTGTGACAGCAGCCTTAGGCCCCTTTTACGCATTGGTCCTATCAGGTCCGCCTGTCCATTTTTCATACAGACTCTCCATTCACCTCTATAGAGCGGCAGGTGTAAATGGTCTTGTGTCCATTTACACCCACCTATCTCCAATCCAATCCATGCAAAAAAAACTGAAGGTGATCTGTCCCCTTCTGCCTTATGGGATCAGAGGGCCTATAGAGGAGAGCGGGCCGTGTCTGCCCTACATATGCAGAGTAGACACAGATCTGTCATCTGCCTGCTCTGCTCATTGTGGCCTGCAACCAATTACCAAGTCGCTAAAGTGGCCCTCGCTCTTCAAAAGGTTGGGCACCAGTGGCGGCTGGTGAAGTTTTAAGATGGGGGGGCGCTAGACTACGCCCACCCTTTTGACCCATCCCACTTCTCATAAGCCCCACCCATTATAGAATCCACCAACTCCGTCCCCTGTAGTACATCATATACAAGGCTCTACATTATACACAGGGCTCTATACTTCATATACCAGGCTCTACATTATAGACAGGGCTCTGTACATCATATTCCAGGCTCTACATTATACACCAGGTTCTAATGACACATCAATATGTCTGACAGCCCAGCCACACTCCTCGTTCACCAGAGAAAAAAAAAACAGGAAACACAAAAAAGGTGCTCGGGAAACAGCAATAGGCAGAGGTCACCACAGACAATGAAGTACAAGAAAGCCTAATAAAATAAAACAATTACAGTCATCACATTTAGTGACTGCAATAATGCAATATCTTACATGTTTGCCTTTGGTGGTGGGATCAGAGGGATGGTGATGATCAGAGACAGAGGGATGGAGGTGGGGTGGGGAGTTGGATCAGTGGTGGGTGGGATGGGATCAGGGACAGAGGGATGGATCAGGGACAGAGGGGTGGTGGGATGGATCAGGGACAGGGGGATGGTGGGTGGGATGGATCATGGACAGAGGTATGGGTGGGTGGGATGGATCAGGGACAGAGGGATGGGTGGATGGATCAGGGACAGAAGGATGGTGGGATGGATCAGGGACAGAGGGATGGGTGGGTGGGATGGATCAGGGACAGAGGGATGGATGGGTGGGATGGATCGGGGACAGAGGGATGGATGGGTGGGATGGATCAGGGACAGAAGGATGGTGGGATGGATCAGGGACAGAGAGATGTTGGGTAGGATGGATCAGGGACATAGATATGGTTGGTGGGATGGATCAGGGACAGAGAGATGGTGGGTGGGATGGACCAGGGACAGAGAGATGGTAGGTGGGATGGATCAGGGACAGAAGGATGGTGGGATGGATCAGGGACAGAGAGATGGTGGGTGGGATGGATCAGGGACAGAGATATGGTTGGTGGGATGGACCAGGGACAGAGAGATGGTAGGTGGGATGGATCAGGGACAGAAGGACGGTGGGATGGATCAGGGACAGAGAGATGGTGGGTGGGATGGATCAGGGACAGAGATATGGTTGGTGGGATGGATCAGGGACAGAGAGATGGTGGGTGGGATGGACCAGGGACAGAGAGATGGTAGGTGGGATGGATCAGGGACAGAGAGATGGTGGGTGGGATGGATCAGGGACAGAGATATGGTTGGTGGGATGGATCAGGGACAGAGAGATGGTGGGTGGGATGGACCAGGGACAGAGAGATGGTAGGTGGGATGGATCAGGGACAGAGAGATGGTAGGTGGGATGGATCAGGGACAGAAGGATGGTGGGATAGATCAGGGACAGAAAGATGGTAGGTGGGATGGATCAGGGACAGAAGGATGGTGGGATGGATCAGGGACAGAGAGATGGTAGGTGGGATGGATCAGGGACAGAAGGATGGTGGGTGGGTGGGTGGGATGGATCAGGGACAGAGAGATTGTGGGTGGAATGGATCAGGGACAGAAGTATGGTGGGTGGGTGGGATGGATCAGAGATCAGGGACAGAGAGCTGGTGGGTGGGATGAATCAGGGACAGAGGGATGGTGGGTGGGTGGGATGGATCAGGGATCAGGGACAGAGAGCTGGTGGGTGGGATGAATCAGGGATGGAGGGATGGTGGGTGGGTGGGATGGATCAGGGATCAGGGACAGAGAGATGGTGGGTGGGATGAATCAGGGACAGAGGGATGGGTGGGTGGGGGTAGGCTTCATATGGGCTCTGTGTTTCACAAGAGCCTCCACTGACACTGCCAAACCGAGACACAGCAACACCAGTGGAGATAATAGAAGCACTGACGATCAGCACTTGATAAACACACAGCCTGTGTGAAACCTCCCCCTCCATCCATCCTGTAGAAATAAGGAGACCAGCTTTGTGTGATCGTCAGTGATTCCAATATCTCCACTGGTGTTGCTGTGCCTCGTTTGGCTGTCAGTGGAATCATTGAGCTCTGCCCCCCTCCTGTGGATTTCCAGCATCTACCTTGTTGTTGTTTCATAGCACAGGAGTTCACTCCTCTGCTCCTCTGCTCCTCCGCTCGGCGCATTGGGAAGATCGGAAGTGATGCAGATCGGCACTTTTAATTGCGCCACAAGGCGGGTTAAAACCCTGCAAATGAAGCGCCGCGTCTGCAATCTTGTGATTGCGTTGACGTGGCGCTTCACATAGTGCACTGTGTCCAGCGCTGCACTGTATCCGGCGCTCATACACAGTGCACTTAAAGAGGAAGTAAACCCTGATGGGTTTACTTCCTCTTTTTTTCCCTGCAAAGGTAAAGCATAATGGACTACTATGCATCGCATAGTAGCTCATTATGTGTCACTTACCTGACACAGGAGCCAGCGAAGTCGCCGCTGTCACCTGTAGTCCGCCGCATCCATCTTGGTTGTGGCGTCTCTCGCAGCTCCGACGAATGACAGCGGAGAAGCCGCGATGACGTCACTCCCGCGCATGCGCACGGGAGTCGCGTCTCGGAGCTCCGACGCTGCCATTCGGCGGAGCCGCGATGACGTCACTCCCGCGCATGCGCACGGGAGTCGACAAATTAGGCAAATCCATTCTTGGACTTGCCGCATTTAGTGCGCCTGCGCGCCGCTGTCTACGGCGCATGCGCCGTAGACAGCGGTGCCCATTTTCGGGCAAATATCTCCTAAACCATATAGGTTTAGGAGATATTACTTGGACCTACAGGTAAGCCTTAATCTAGGCTTACCTGTAGGTCAAAGTTGTTTGGAAGGGTTTACTTCCATTTTAAGGACTTTTTTTCATTTTTTTTTTTAAAAGGGCCATTTCAAAAAAAAAATATATATATTTTTTTTCAATTTTTTTTTATTTTTTTTGTGACTGCCTGGAGGGGGGCGGTGGCCGGGCGGCCCCTATGGGCGGGCCGCCACTGTTGGGCACCCTTGACATAGGGGAACTTATTGGAATCTGAAAGCCTCCATTAGAGCATGGCGTACACAGCACCCTTGTTACCCTGTCACAAAAAAATGTAAGTAGTAAATAAAACACTCACACTGCCTTTAAAAAAAAAAGAAAAAAAAAGAAAAAAAAAGAAAAAAATCCTTTATTAAAAAACAAACAAACTTTTTTCTAATCTAAATACATTGGCAATCATGTTGTCCAGTTATGTAAATCCACATGAATCATGATGATACAGTAACCAAGGATGTTGACCCACAATGCTTCTCGATAATGTTCACCCATTGCTACTCCGATCTCAAATGACAGATCTCCAACCAGCTTTTATATGTAGGCAAAGGAACCAGAGATTCTGGGTGACATCATTGACTAAATATGGTCATGCCCGCATTTGGCCAGTGACATCACCCAGGATCTCCACCCTTAGGCCGCGTACACACGGGCGGACTGTCTGTCCAACTTAGTCAGCTGAAACGTGTTTCAGCGGACAGTCCGCTCGTGTGTGGGCTTCAGCTGACTTTTTCAGCGGACAGTCTGGCGGACTAAGTCTTTCGGAATTTCCGTAATACAGTCCGTCCAACTTTGGTTTCAGCGGACAGTCCGCTCGTGAGTAGGCAAGTTGGACGGACTAAGTATGGAGCATGCTCAGAAAGGATTTACACGGCCGAAGGTTGCATTGCAGTGTATTGGACGTCGTATTTCTAGTCCCGTCGTACGTGCTGTACACGTCATCGCGCAAGCTTTCAGCGGACTGTCTGTTCATCGTGTGTGGTCAAGTCCGTTCATTCAAAAGTAGGACGGACTGTCTGTCGGATTGTCTGACGGACTTAGTTGGCCAGACAGTCCGCCCGTGTGTACGCGGCTTTAGTTTACAAACACTGGAGGAGATCTGTCATTTTGCAGGAGTAGTACTAAATGTGCAAATATGGCCAACTTGTTTGCCAGGTCTCCAAAATGCAAATAGGATGGGTTTGACTTCAAATAGTGTTCAACTCAAACCCAAAACTCATCTCCACACAGGTGCTTGCTACTGTTTGCATAACGGAAATTCTATTTTTTCTGGATCCCAGAGCCCTCTACAGGAAATAAGACCTAACATGCAGACACTCGGAGGCCCTTGCTAGGCAGCCAGAGAATTTTTTTAATGTAATTAATACGCAGGTTTGCTTTAAGGATACATGTTGGGATTTTATGGCAAATCTATATCTCCAAATATCAGAAAAACATCTTTTTTTTTTTTTTAAGCTCATAGTAATAAAATGGAAGCTTCAGAAATGGCTCTATCAATACACATCTATGGCAGTAAGTTATAATCTGAAGATCCAATTGATTTTTGAATGGTTGTAATAACATTTATTGGATAAATGCGCAATCACTGCCTGTTATTTGTATAAGACTAAACTAAGAAATACTTCAAAATGTCAATAACGCACTCGATGGATTTAAAATATTCCCAAATGAGCTATAATGGCTTCTGACTAATTTGGTTAGATGTGTATAAATATAATTGCAAATTATGTTTTATGTGTTTTTTTAGTAGCTGTAGGTGGTGTCATAAAAATAGAGGAGAGATACAGTCAGGGCAAAATCCCATAATATCACATTATGTAGATTTTGCTGTCACTTTTTCGTGAGCTGTAGCAGTATTTGTACTTTGAAGCTTACAGTTAACTAACAATTTACTAATTATCACCCCTCTGTTAATAGGTGAGAGTCCAAAATACAAAATGCAAATGTATTGTGTGTAATGGCTAGTTAACCAGTTCCTGACCGCGTACGCCGATGTATGTCGGAAGAATGGCACAATGGTACGTCCCTTTGAATTTGCTGCTGTGCCATTGCATGTGCGCCGCCGGTGGCGCACACGCGCCGGCTGGGAGCTCCATGAGTAGGATCGTGGGTCCCGCGGACTCGATGTCCATGGGCATATCCACGATCGTCTCACGGAGAGAGAGAACGGGGAGATGCTAATATAAACAAGCATCTCCCCGTTCTGCTTAGTGACACTGTCACTGATCATAGCTCCCTGTGATCGGGAGCTATGATTAGTGATGTGTCACACATAGCCCATCCCCCCTACAGTTAGAACACATCCCTAGGACACACTTAACCCCTACAGCGCCACCTAGTGTTAACCCCTTCACTGACAGTCACATTTATACAGTAGTCAATGCAATTTTAATCGCCCTGATCGCTGTATAAATGTGAATGGTCCTAAAAACGCGCCAAAATTGTCCGACGTGTCACTGATCGCCACCATTACTAGTAACAAAACATTAATAAAAATGCCATAAAACTATACCCTATTTTGTAGACGCTATAACTTTTGCGCAAACCAATCAATAAATGCTTATTGCGATTTGTTTTTACCAAAAATAGGTAGAACAATACGAATCGGCTTAAACTGAGGAAAACATTTTTTTTATATATTTTTGGGGATATTTATTATAGAAAAAGCAAAAAATATTGCTTTTTTTTCAAATTTGTCGCTCTTTTTTTGTTTATAGCGCAAAAAATAAAAACCACAGAATTGATCAAATACCACCAAAAGGAAGCTCTATTTGTGGGAAAAAGGGACATCAATTTTGTTTGGGAGCCACGTCGCACGACCGCGCAATTGTCAGTTAAAGCATCGCAGTGCCAAATCGCAAAAAGTGCTCTTGTCTTTGGCCAGCAAAGTGGTCTGGGGTTTAAATGGTTAATTCTACCAAATTCTTAAAAGCAGGACATTGGAGTCAGCCTGTGGTTTCTTCTACGGGCCCAGACATTTATAATGCATTATTTTATATACTCAAAATAACTTATCCAAAGTCAGGAAGCAGACACAGATACATGTCTTTTTACTTTATAAATTTATGCATGAATTATCTGTTTGCCTTCAGTTCTTTACATGTCAAATTTTATTAGAATTATTTGATTATGAATTGCTGTACTAAAACAAAGACAACCAGTTTTTTGATGTAGCAGATTTTCTTTACCTAAAACATGAAAAGGAAAACATTTTCTTTATATAAAGTACGTGAAGTAAGCTGTGTATCAGGAAAAGAGATGAGAGTACTTTTTTTAATGTTCAGATTCTAAACTTCTTGTATCCCTAGAGGTGAACTGGAAACCTTTGGCTTGAGGGATTAAACAAGCCATTTTGTGGTAGGGAAATCATTTTGTGGGCTAAAGAAAGTTCACAACATATAGTGGTTGATTTACTAAAACTGGAGACAGAAAAATCTGGTGCAGGTCTGCATAAAAAAAAAGCTTCTAGGTTTTTTTTGGGGGTTTTTTTTTTTTTTGTCAAAGCTTAAATAAACAAGCTGATGTTAGAAGCTGATTGGTTTCTATTCACAGCTATTCTATCCACAGCAGATTATGCACTCTCCAGTTTTCGTAAATCAACCCCATAGTATTCCACAGAGCCACTTGGTGGAGGTAGAGATCCCAAATGACATGGTTTATTGGAACACAGTTTTTTACATGCTCTATTATCAGCTTTCTTTGTGGCTCATGGCATGCGTTTAGTTGGGATGGGTGCGAGGCTCCGCCACTATGAACAGGGATATAGAAATGAAACAGGGTTTGCACTATGCAGAGTACGGGGCTCCGGAGTGTTTATTGTGAAGGGAGACAACTGTGTTTATAGGTTCACAGCTTTCTCCAGGTCTTGTAAACCCAGACTGGGGCGTGGAGCTTGAAGGCTTCAAAGTGTCTTCGGTGGGACAAAGGGGTTTATTTACTAAAGCCAGAGAGTGCAAAATCAGGCTCACTTCTGTGTAGAAACCAATCAGCTTCTAATCTCAACTTGTTCAATTATGCTTTGGCAATAGAACCTGGAAGCTGATTGGTTTCTATGCAGAAGTGAGCCTGATTTTACACTCTCCAGCTTTAGTACATAAACCTCAAAGTCTTCAATCCCATGTCCAGATCTGCCTGGAGACCTGTAGGGTGTGTGAATGCACAAGCGAGCATATTCATTATAAACTAGAAGCTGGCCATAACACAGGGCACTTGTTTGAAGAGTTGGGACAGCTAAGCAAGTCTGCAGTAGACATGTACGATTCGTTTTTTACGAATCTCAAATTCGTACGAATTTCCCTAAATTCGTACGTTCGGGAGGATCCGAAATACGAATTGCCATGCGTGCAAATTTTGTACGAAATACGAACTTTTGTTTACGAATCCCCAGGAGGAAGTCAGCACAGCACAGGGATGGTAGGAGCCCCTCATCTAACGAAAATTAGTATTTTGGATAGGAAATTCTTCAACTGAATTTCGTATTTTGGATAGAAACCAAACTTCCATCAGCACCGACTGTCATATTGAGGTATATTTTTGCCTTTAAATTCATCGTAAAGAACATTCATACAAGTTAACAAACCTAACGACAATTCGTATTTCGTACAAATTGAAATTGAATTTTGGATGCGAAATACGAAGTACGAATTAATTCTAATACGAAACGGAACGGAACAAAACAAATTTATTGATGGCGCCCATGTCTAGTCTAAGAGAGTAGGGCTAAGAGAGTTGAGACAATTGGCGAGTCCAGGGAACAGAAAATATTATCTGTCTTGGAAGAGTAAGAAAGCCTGGGGTTTAAGGCCCCTCTTTCTAGAGGCCAGGAATAGGCCTTTGCATCAAGGTGCTGTAACTAAGTTCAAATCATCCAAACAAGACCAGACTGAAAGTGCAAAAACATTTCTTTCCTTTTGTCTTTCTATTTTGTTCATTTTAAGGTTACCTACATAACTTTTAAACAGTAAACTGTACATATAAAAGGAAATCACAAATAAAAAATGTACCTGCTTTTATCATTTATGTTGTTTAATGCTTTTACTGAGTGCCACAATTGTGCTTCTACAATGAAAAGGTCAGCTGTTATTTCATGTATAAGTTCACCTTTTAACAGTACATTTGCAGAAACAAATGCAATAAAAGTCATACAGAGTTTTTTTTTTATGATAGTTTGTCCTTCTTTCTCCCTTTTTATGTACAAATACTATTCATTGTCAGAGCCTCTGCGTATGATTTCTTATAAACAGGACACAGATTTTGTCTTCTGAAATTTACAATATATGACCAAGTGCCTCCTCTTTTTTTAGTCTAGTACAGCCTGACGTGATGCTTGCCCCAGAATTTACATACAATGCAAATTTTGGAGTCAGAATATTCTTCCAGGGAAAAGTAGTGTTTCTTGATTCTTAAACCTTAGTGGACCTGGTAGAAATGACAGGCAACACAAGAGCAACGAAATGGCACAAGTGACGGTAACTGCAGAGGAGTTGGAACTGTACAGATGAAGTTCCAAGACTGGGTGCAGAAGTTAGCAGGCTACAAACTGAAGTTAACAAATAAGCATGCAAGGTGATGCAGAGTCCAAAGAGGATTTATGGTTGGTAGCACATGGACAGAGGTGAGCTCAGGAGGAAAGCTGAGGTACAAAATCAGCAGACAGGATTTAGGTTGAAGTGTTAGGTTAGAGTCAGCAGCAGAGGTCAGGTGTAGCAGCAGAAGGGCAATTCAAAGTCAGGTGAGAAACAACAATCAGGTCATGACCAGGGCAGATGAGATGTACACCCCCTTTAAATGACTGCCGCCATCTATCATAATCCAAACTTAAACTCTCCACTTAACCTTACCTTTAATTGACGAGACCACACTTGAATTAGAGTAAAACTGGCCATAGCAGCCTTTTATTCACAAATATATATAAAAAAAATATATATATATATATATATATATATATATATATATATATATATATGTGTGTGTGTAGCGCCGGTACGCCAAATGAGTTGAGTACACGCTATGTCTGAAAATCTAGTTTTTGCCCAAAACTATATTGAGTTTTGGGGTTAATTGTTCTAAATAATGCTTTGGCATCAGTTTGGCTGGACTGTATTAAGGTTCTGCCTGGTCATAGGTGGAGCTCGCACCCGTGAGAGGCATTAGAGCGCAATCTGGTTGGACGCATTGGGTACCAATTTCTCTCTCTGAGCCAATCAGTGGGAACGTTTGACTCGCTGTGTATTACGGGAGGGGGGTACTTAAGGTGCTGAAGTCACATGGTTCTGGGTTCCAGTCCAGAGGTTGTTGCTGACTCCATGGTCCTGGTCCTCCTTACCAGCCCCCAGGGGCCCTCATGGCCTGGGGTGCGGATCCATCAGTTTTTGAGCCTCAGAACTGGCTAGTTCAAGGCGCAGTAACTAGAAGGAGGATTCTAAGGTGTTCTGGTGCCGTCTCGGGTTTGGAGAGGCCCAGCAACTCTACACGCGACCAGGGGAGGACTCTTCAGTAAGAGGGCCACGTACGAGGCTGGCTGTTCGGTAAGAGCCTGGAAGCTAAGCTGCCATGGACATTGATTGAATCCACATTTCTTACAGTATCGCCAGACCGGCTGCAAGATTCTGATACAACAAGAAAAGTTCCTACCTCTATCCTTCCAGTTACAACTACGTTTTTCCACCAAGTCTGTGTGAGAGACTTCGCAAAGCTAGAATTACTTGTTGGCTGCTAGATTCAAGGTCAAGGATTTATCCATCAGTTAAAGAATCCAGTTGCGAGTGGCTATTCCCTGGATTATGTACAGAGGGAGACTTTTATTAAAGTCTGCAGTTTCATGCACCTGAGCTAAACTTTACCCTAATACCCTCTATTCCCAACTTAGAGACTGAGTTTGTTCAACTGTTTTATGCAAAATAAAAATCCTAACAAGGAATTCAAGTCTCTACAGTTACTGGGTCATCAACCCAGGGAACCCCTGGACAAGAACAATGATTTACGAGCTGGTGGAGATAATCAGTAAGCCCAGAAAAATTCAGTCGCTCCTTCGGGGGTAAGCGCTACATATATATATATATGACACAGAAAACCAGTGTTAACTGCACACACCAAGGGGGTCCATACCACCAATGAGTCCCTCACACTTCCATCTCACGGGTTAGTTACCACCATCAAAACCACCACCGCCAGTTGTCCGCTGCCATGACATGTCCTGCTGCACCACACCTGAAATAAATAAAATTCATGAAAAACAGTGAGGGCAGGTGGGAATCTTGTCCTCTCAATGATCCCCTGCAGTGTTGCCCGGGTCACCCCTCCTGCCCCTTAAATAAACAAAACCCCTCCCATCTCTAAAGTTTTCCTCCTATCTACTACTACCCACTTTTTATAGATTAACTTTCTTTAACCCTTGCTGTTCCCTTATCACTCCTTTCATGCCGGCCCTCTGCTAGTTCCTTTCAAATCCTCTCGCTGCAGACCTCTCTGGAACGCTTTATACACAGGTCATTTGTCTGAGCAAGGTATACTGAGGACAAAGCAGTGATGAGGCTAGAAAGGGCTGGGCCTCAAAGAGCTTTTGGTGCCAATACAGGCAATGGATACGTGCGAATGTACATTTAAGCCAAGCATTCATAAGAAAATAGCGTGACGCACACACACCAGCACTTAAACTCATTGGCTGGGTCCTGCTGCTTTCAATCACAGCCAGTCAGGAAGGAGTGGGGGGGGGGGGGGCTGATCCATGCTTTCTGTGTCTTATAGACACACCGAGGTGGCTTGGGAGCCAGCATCCCTAGAGCTTGCTATGGGGGAAATCAGCAGGGGGAGCCAGAGCGATGGCGGGGGACCCGAGAAGAAGAGGATTGGGGCTGCTCTGTGCACAGAGCTGGTAAGCATGACACGTTGGTTATTTTTTTATTTAGTTTTTTAAACCTTTATCTTTCCCCTTCTAAGCATTCCTGACTCACCTTTACTTTGCTTCCCTGCCATCCTGTTATGCCACTGGAACGGAGTAAAAATACCAGGTGCCTGCAGGTATGGGTCACTGGCTGCTTAGAGTCTTAAGTCCTGTGTGTTAAAGCGGAACTAAAGTCTCAAATAATAAAAAAAAAAACTATGAGCAGGAAGGCTCTTTTTTTTAGAGATACAAAATAAACCTTTCTGTTTACAATTGTCTGTAGAATGTGCACTGAGCTCCACATGCACAGCTCAGTTTACATTCCAGCACAGCACTGATGTACCAGGATGAATGAGCACCTGTGCATGCACGTAAGTGACATCATCCCATGTTAGCCAACAAGATGAAAGAAAATCGTAACTCTGAAGAAGCTGAGAAGATGCCAACAGCAATGAGAGATCTCGCTGGCATCGGACCATTAAAGAGGTTGTAAATCATGGAAAAAAAAACCCTGCAAGACAAAGGTATAATGAGCTAGTATGCATTGCATTGTAGCTCATTATAAAAAAACTTACCTTAGAACAATGCAGTGCAGTGCCGCCTGCACTCTGCTCCCACAGCCAACATCTTTTTCAGAGTTACTCCCAGGTTTGCGGGCTCCGGCGCTGTGATTGGCCGGAGCCGCAATTACGTCACTCCTGCACGAGTGCCACCATTCACAGCACGGGTCCTAAAGAAATGGCACGAGCGGGCTGTCTCTTCAGTGCACATGCACCGATCACATCGGAGGCAGCGTATATAGTAAATATCAATTGGTGTAAGTTTAGGAGATATTTACAGTACAATTAAAGAGGAAGACTGTACTTCCTGTTTAAAGCAGAGGTAAATATTGTGCACTTTAGTTCCGCTTTAAGCTAATTTTTTGCTTTGCTGAGCATGTAAAAAATAGAGGTTCAGTGTAAGCTGTTGGTACCTGTGGTATTATTTATAGAGCAGTGATACTCAGACCGTGCTCCGTAGACCACCAATGGACCTCGGATGAGTGCATGGTTTTACTGGGCAACACAAATTCTCCAATATGCTGCCACACCTAGTGCTGTGAAGATCATTCGCTGTTGTCCAGATCACTTGCTAAGAAATTGGGTTAGAGAATTCCTGTCTAGAGCAGGGCCGGTGCTAGACTATTTTGTGCCCTAGGCAAGACTAGCTACTTTCACTGCCTCCCCCCTCCCAAAAAAAAAAACTTCAAAAATATTACCATGGTGGTACTATTATATTGTAAAAGCATATTATTTGCAGTCCAACTACTGACATATTTCAACTTCAGCAGGCCGGTCCCAATATATAGAGGCTCTTCATCTCTCTATCTTCAGCCTGATGAAAGAGCGCTCATGCCCATAGAAAGAACAGCGCATGCTCTAAAACACATCACTCCAACTCCGCTGGTGGCTAATCCTGCACAGCGTCCCAGATTTATACCTTTATAATAAACCTATTATCTACCTTGTTATGTAAGTTGTCATTTGGCATCCTTTCCTAAATAAAAGATCATCTGCATTAAGAGGCGGCTGCCTAGTTCACCTAGTGGTATCTTCAGCCCTGCATGGGGTCTTCCTGGGCTACTGCTACACTGTCTTCGTAATTGGCAATGCATGATATCCTGTTATTTGCTGCTTGTAATGCTGTGTACACACGGTCGGATTTTCGGACAGAAAATGTTTGATGGGAGCTTTTTGTCGGAAATTCTGACCGTGTGTAGGCTCCATCGAACATTTTGCATCGGAATTTCCGACACACAAAATTAGAGATCTGGATCTCAAATTTTCCGACAACAAAATCCATTGTTGGAAATTCCGATTGTGTGTACACAATTCCGAAGCACACATTTCTGCTCGGAATCAAGCAGAAGAGCCGCACTGACTATTGAACTTCAATTTTCTTGGCTCGTTGTATGTCACCGCGTTCTTGACGTTCGGAATTTCCGACAACATTGTGTGACCGTGTGTATGCAAGACAAGTCTGAGCCAACAGCCAATGGATTTTGTTGTCGGAACGTCCAATCATGTGTACGCAGCATAAGAGATAGCAAATAGTGTGTTTTAGTATCACCAGCAGGTGTGTTCCAGGATCAACAGATTACAGACAGACAAAAGGTAGGGTGATGGACTGGATCAACACAGGTTATGGAAGACAATATACACACATCCACGCATACAGACTCTATATTTTACAATTTTTCATAATATTCATTTTATTTATTATATTTTCTCAATTTAAGTATTATCATTTGTATGCAGCTATTATAATCATATTAGAACATTTATTTAGAGCATTCAATATTTATTCAATTTATGATCCTATTTACAAGTCATTATGACATTCAATACAGACCCTAGGGCAGTGATGGTGAACCTTGGCACCCCAGATGTTTTGGAACTACAATTCCCATTATGCTCATGCACTTTGCAGTGCAGTTGAGCATCATGGGAAATGTTGTTTCAAAACATCTGGGGTTGCAAGGTTAGCCATCACTGCCCTAGAGGGTTGATTTACTAAAGGCAAAAAGACTTGTGCACTTTCCCTGGAGCAACTGCACTTTGCCAAGTGCACAGTCTATTTGCCTTTATTAAATCAACCCCAGGGTGTCCCTTAGGGTGTCAGCGATTTGGATGCCATGGCGCTACCTACATGTAATTTTCACCTGACTAAATTGGCACCTGACTAAATTGGTAGGTAGGGTCCTTAGATTATTAGCCTCTTGAGGGCAAGGACTAATGTGAATGCACAATTTATGTAAAGCACTGCGTAAATTGTAAGCACCATATAAAGTCCTGTAGTAAGTCCTGTAGTAAGTCAGAAGGATCATTTTTAAATGTTCAGAATCTTCTGGTAAGTTCTTGGTGACTAAAATGGCTGTTAGATTCTCCTGTGACATTAACTTGGACACTCCAGTAAGTTCCAGAGAATTGTTATTCATATATTTGCAAGTTTGACTTTATGTCAATTACAGTCAGTAATAAATGGTAGTAGAGGGACTATCCCTTTTAAAGTTGTTATCATACTGAGATCAAATCTGCTATGAGATACAGTGTGGTGTTATTGGGTATTTCTCAGTAATACAGTGTCTGATATTGCTAATAAAAGCACGTTTCACATGTATAAAATATGTTATGTGTATTTTTTCATGTCCAATATGCTCTATTTCAGTAATATTTTTATCTTTCATCTAATTCAACCTTCTCTACCACTTGATTTTGACTAGTGATGAGCAGACACAGCAATGTTCAGTTTGCTAGACCTTCTCAGAACAACTGAACATTTTTCAAACTCTGAACATAGCACCTGAACCTCATTGAAGACTATAGGGACCAAACTTTTTTCCAAGGCTGATTTTCAAGCTTTTGGTACAAAAGGGCATGGGTAGTTGGGAACTTCCATGAGGGACATGTACCAATGCAAAAAAAAAAAGTAAAAAAATGCTGTTAAGCAGGCAACGGGTCTTTCATCAATGCTGAGAGAGCAATATTAGCAATACATAAATGAACATGCAACAACATGCTTGGTGAATGCCTTACACCTGCACATGAAAAGGTGCACCTGCAGGATGTACTCCAGCAAAGGTGACAATAAAAACCAAAAATTTATCTAAATCACATTTTTTCTCTGGCCTTCTTTGTTTGTAGAAAGCAGCTTGGGGACAACATTAAAGAGGAAGTAAATCCTGATGTGTTTACTTCCTCTGTGTCTCCCTGAAAAGGTAAAGCATAATGGGCTACGCATAGTAGCCCATTATGTGTCACTTACCTGACACAGGAGCCAGCGATGTCACCGATGTCACCGATGTCCCCTGTAGCACGAAGCGTCCATCTTCTTCCGGGTATCGCTGCTCCGGCATCTCACAGCTCCGGAGCAGCGATGACGTCACTCCCGCGCATACCCATGGGAGCCGCCGCTTACGGCATATCACTCAGTGTGCCTGCGTGTCAGATTGAGGTCAGGACCCTGTGCAGGCCAGTCAAGTTCCTCCACCGCGAATTTGCTCATCCATGTCTTTACGGACCTTGCTTTGTGCACTGGTGCACAGTCATGTTGGAACAGAAAGGGGCCATCCCCAAACTTTTCCCACAAAGTTGAGAGCATGAAATAATTAATGTCTTGGTATGCTGATGTCTTAAGAGTTCCCTTCACTGGAACTAAGGGGCCATCCCAACCCCTGAAAAACAACCCCACAACATAACCCCCCCTCTACCAAATGATTTGGACTGGTGCCCGAAGCAAGGTCCATAAAGATATGGATGAGTGAGTTTCGGGTGGAGGAACTTTACTGGCACAGAGTCCTGACCTCAACCCAATAGAACACCTTTGGAATTTATTAGAGCTGAGACTGTGAGCCAGGCCTTCTCGTCTAACGTCAGTGCCTCACCTCACAAATGCATTTATGGAAGAATGGCCAAACATTCCCATGAACACACTCCTAAACCTTGTGGACAGCCTTCCCAGAGGAGTTGAAGCTGTTAGAGCTGCAAAGGGTGGACCAACTCAACATTGAAAACTACGGACTAAGACTGGGATGCCAATAAGGTTCATGTTCGTGTAATGGCAGGTGTCCCAACACTTTTGACAATATAGTGCTTCTTACTGTGTAGCTAAAATAACTCAGTAATTTTTTTTTAAAGAAACCCTTTTAGAGTCATAGGGAATTGAAATGGAAACCTCCCTGCAAGAGATGGGACAGTACTGTTAAAGCATAAGTCCACCCTAATCAGTGGCAGCCCGTCCATAGCGGGCGCTGCCCCCCCCCCCCCCGACAGTAAAAAAAAAAGTAAAAAAGAAAAAAAGTTTTTTGTTTTAAACATGTCCCTTTAAGAATTTTTTTTTTTTAAAAAAGGTCCTTATGTGCACTGTGTCTTGGCGCCGGGCGCAGTGCAGTATGGGAAGCACCACGTCTATGCAATCACGGGGTTGCAGACGAGGCACTTCATTTGCCCCAGAAAAACTCGCTCTGTGGCGCGATCGCGCCAAAGCGTCCGGCGCGATCGACTGGCCGGGCGAGTGCATAGACTTCAGTTAGGTGTCTGACTGAGCGGCGCTTCCGACGTCACCAAAGGAAGTGACGTTGGCACTTCACTGCTCAGTCGAACATCCTGAGAGCATCAGCAAAGTAATGGAAGCTTGTGCTAGTCGGCACTCGGCAGCACAGAACACCCCCAGCTTATCCACCTGAAACCTGATGTTTTATCCATCGGCACCCCCCACCCCGCTTATCAACATCACAAAGTTTTACCACTTATCCCCTCTCTTATCAACTACATTCTTCTCTTAGGTCCGCGGCAGCACAACCGCCCCCCCCCTCCTTCTGCTTATGAACTAGATTCTATTTTCGTAGGTCCGCGGCAGCATCCACCCCCCCCCCCCCTCCGCTTGGGATCATTAACCTGGCTTTGTATTTACTGAGGCAGTGAGTAGCAAAGCGCAATAGTAAGAGGAGGCAGTGAGGTCACAAACAGGTTAGCGGCCAATTTAGGCCGCGTACACACGGGCGGACTGTTCGCCCAACCTTGTCCGCTGAACAGTGTTTGGGCGGACAGTCCGCTCGTGTGTGGGCTTTCAGCGGACAGTTTCAGCGGACAGTTGGACGGACAAGGTTTTTCGGAAATTCCGTAAAACTGTCCGCTGAAACCTTGTTTCAGCGGACAGTCCGCCCGTGTGTAGGCTTGTTCGACAAACTAAGTTCCGCGCATACTCAGAAAGAATTTACAGGGCGGAAGCGCTCGGTCTTGTAAAACTAGTGTTCGTATTGAAGCTAGCATATTCGTCATGCTGCTAATTTTGTGTTTTTTTTTAATATAGCCCGTTCTTTTCTTCTTCGTAATGCAAGAAAAGTGAAGTAGCTTTGCTGCTTATACTACAGAGTTATACTACATGTTTTTATTCATCCTCATCCTATGATTAATCTTCCAATTATATCAAAAATATATTCCCAATTTATATAAAAAGAAAAAAAAAAATATTATATATATATATATTATATATTATATATATATATTATATATTTTTTTATTTTTATATATATATTTATTTATTTATTTCAGAAAAAAATAATAATCTATTACTATATATTTTTGGAACTACTATTGGTTTTTTTTTTTTTTTTTTTTTTTTGGGTGGGGGGTTTGAAACAAGATGGACTTTCATTTTTTTGGGACAAGCAGGACTATGCAAATAGAGATAGATAGATAGATAGATAGATAGATAGATAGATAGATAGATAGATAGATAGATACCCAAACCATCATTTTAGCCTACACATGATTGCATGTTCAAAATCAGCAGAGCTTCCCCTCATTTCAAATGTTAAGCCTCAAATTTACAGCGACTGCACTTCCAAGTGCACTTGCAGTGCTTTAAAAATTGCACTTGAAGTTAGCATATTTACATGAACATGTGTTTTGTAAATAACCCCCAGAGTTTTTTGACATGTATCTGCCTACTCACAAATAAACTTTGTTTTTTTTAACCCAAAATTATACAAAAATATTGATAAAAAAAAAATAAAAGAAAACATACAATTTTTTTTTTAAATCAAAAATTTTTATTTTTCCTCATAACCAAAATGAATCAAGAGGGAGGCAACACTGGAGACAATTTTGACGTTTGTGAAGCCTTTTGTCCCCCAGGCACACATCAAGTGAGTGGACACCAAAATTCCGAACCTGCGTAGCATGTACATAGGGAGCACAACCAGGTCCTAGAATCCCAAAGACCAGGAACAGCAGCAGATGAGATCTATGTCCCCAGACTGTGGTACTACAACAGCCTGCGTCTTCTTTCAGAGCAGACTGAAGCCAGGCAGTCACTTGTGACTCTTCCGTCTAGCCTTCCCTCCACGCGTCGCTGGAGGCTGTGCCTCTGGTGGTGGAGTTGTGGTAGGAGGAGGAGGAGGAGGAGGAGGAGGAGGAGGAGCAGTAGGGTCTGTTTTGTAGAGCTTCGTGGTGGGTGTGAGCTCACCCTTCAGACCCAGTTGTATGGCATCAAAGAAGATTGCCTCACACATGTCTCTTTGGGGTTTGTCCATTTCTTGGAGCTTGCTAGCCAGATAAGTGGCATAGGCCTCCTGCGGATTGGGGGGTTTGGTCAAAATCTGGGTGGCTTGCCGTATCAGCACCAAGGACTCCTCCTCTGTACGGCCCATCCTCCTGGGCCTTTTGCTGGCTAGGCGGAGGGGAGGGACCTGGCTTTCAGTCCAGCTCCTGCTGGGCCCAGCTAGCTCCTGCGTGTGGCTGGTCCCGGCCTCCTCCTCCATACCACTGGTCCCGGCCTCCTCCTGGGTGAGCTCATCCTGTGTAAAAAAACAAAGCAATCAATAACTAAAATATGTCTATATTTAGAAATCATCAATCACTAACAATTTTACAGTTCTCACTTGCAAATACATTTGTCTTGAAATACAAAAGGCTATCATTTTGACACCATCATTTTTCCATCAGTTCACCAAGATTTGAGCCACATTTGTGTAAACTACTGTATCCTTCTATCTAATTTAATTTGTGATGAAATCCTAGATTTGGAAGCAATTCAAACATTGAACTTGACATCATTAATATTTGAGCAATCCAAACTTTAGAAAATAAAATATACCTGGCTCCAGCTGGGCGCATCAACTTCGTCCAGCAAGGAAGGGTCTGGATCTTCCAGGGATGGCTCACCTGAGGCGGAGGGAAGGGTGGAGGGACGGGTAGACGGAAGAGTCGAAAGTGACGGCCTGGCTTCTGACGTGTCATCCAGAAAACGCAGCCTGTCGTAATACCACAGCCTAGGTACATAGACCTGACCTGCTGCTGATCCTGATGTTTGGGACTCTAGGATCTTTCGTTGCTCCCGCCTATACGCGCTACGCAGGTTCTGAATTTTGTTGCTCACAAAGGTAGTGTCTGCCTGGGGGACTCGGGTTCTCACAAACGCCAAAACTGTCTCCAGTGTCTTCTTCCGGGCAGCACGGATTGGGTATTGGGGGTGTTTTGTATCCCACAGATTGCTGTGGGACTCCACTAGATCTATAAAGGTGGAGAGGAAGGCCTCCTCTTTAAAGGGGTCTGCACTATACTTTTGCATTTTCTGAAAAAAAAAAAAAAAAGTCAGACCAAATGCACACTATATTGTGACAATGTAGGCGAGACACACACTACTACACACGCTACCCCCCCCCCCCACACACACACACACACACACCCACACACACACAAACACTCCCACACACACACACACACACACACACACACACACTCTACACACACTACTGCCCCCCCCACACAAACACCCCCCCCACACACACACAAACACTCCCACACACACACACACACACACACACACACCCCCCCCACACACACACACACACACACCCCCCCCACACACACACACACACACACACACACACACACACACACTCCCACACACACCCCCCCACACACACACACACACACACACACACACACTCCCACACACACACACACACACACACACACACACACACACACACTCCCCCCCCCACACACACACACACACACACACACACACACACCACACACACACACACACACACACACACACACACACACACACACACACACACACACACACACTAGCCCCACCCCCTAAACACCCACCCCCACACTACCACACAAAACACCAAGCCCACTCAACCACCAACCCACATAGAAATCAATCAAACATCAATAAAAATAAAATTAAATATGCATATCCCTAACGCAGGCTTTAAATTAACCGAAAATAAAATGATAACTATCTTACCGTCGCGTGTAGCACTCGCTGCTCCCGTTCGGACAAGCGTACGGCCTCGTGGTACCGCTTTATACACGGCGCATGCGCTCAGGCTCCGCCTGCGTCGCCCGCCCCTGACGTTCCTTGCGACCGTGTTTCCCCGCCCCTTTTACCCTCCTTCCGCTGTGGGTGTATGAGAGTGGAAAATGGCGGATGCAAGCTCAATTAGCAGCGTGAGCAGCGCGGAGGAAAGCCGTGGGCCCCAAGCAAGGAGGAGATATAAGGCCACCAATATGGCGTTCGAAGAGATGGTGGAGATGGTAGCTATCCTTCAAAGGGAGGATTATGATGGGGAACATGGCCCTTACCCAAAACCAAACATAAGAAAAAGCGCCATCTTGGACGAGGTGGTCACAGTCTTGGAGTCAAAATTCGGGGTACGGAGAGGAAAGGACCAGCTGCGGAAAAGATGGTCGGACATCAAGTCCAGGGAGCCGGACCAATATGACCGCATCAAAAAGGTCCTGAAAAAAAGTGAGTAAACTCCGTGTTTCTCGTGACTGTCGGACATAATCGTTTGATTTGATCGTAATCGTTCGTGTAGATAGTGTATGCAAACTGGCGGTTTTGATCGTAAGCGTTCGTGTAGATAGTGTATGTAAAACTGGCGGATTTTATCATAATCGTGCGTATAGATAGTGTGTGAAAACAGGCGCCTTTATATTAATCGTTCGTGTAGGCGAAGTAAATCTGGCGGATTAGATCGTAATCGTTCATGTAGGTAGTTTATGAAAATATGGCGCATATGGTTGTTCGTATGTGTGGGCGTAAATAGTATGAATTTGTGTATGGTGTAAATTTAGCTGGTGTTGGATTAGATTTTAATTAGTTTTTTTTTTTTTTGTATTGTTCATGATAAACTGAATTGTCACGCTCAGTTTATAGGATATACTTGTACATGGCCCTTTTTTTAGTCCACAGCCAAATCGGATCACATGGGTGTTCACACCATGTGGTCCGATTCCTGTCCGAGTTTAAAGATTGCACTGTGAAGTGATAACTAATTTGGAGGTGTCAATAAAACTTTACACTGATACTCCCAGCAGGTCACATAGGGCAGTGCGAACTCCGCATGCGATGCGTGAAACCACAGTAGATTTGCAGCGTTCACACATCGCAGCAGTCTGAACACAGCCTAACTAAAAAAAAGTCATTTTAAGGATGTATTAAACTAGGATCTTGTAATAACCAGCTAATAATTTTACACCACTTCAAACCAATGTTTCATATTCAAATTTCTGAACTCAAATATCACTATGCTTAAAAGTATTTTATTTTTTTTATTTTTTTTTTTCATTCTCATAGGGAAACAAAGACTCAGACAAGAGGCGGAGCAGCCCAGGACCCCCCGACCTCGCCAGCCTGATTGGGCAATTAGCCCCAGCCCCAGCCCCAGCCCCAACCCCAGCCCTGCGTCGGTATTGGAGCTGCCCAGTCCTGTATCTGCGAGGGAGCTACGGAGCTCGGTATCCTCCGCTGGACCAAGCTCCGTAGCTCCACTGGATGAGCCCAGCCCAGGGCTAGATGTGGAGGAGGAAGAGCAGGTGGAGTTACACACCCCACAAAGTGAAAGTGAGTGTCTGACAACCCAGCTTAAGGTAAACAATTAATGGCTGTATATTTTAACCAATTTTTTATCTACACATGTTTTTAGGTGATCTGGTTGTGGTAGAACAAGTGGCGGACCCATTTACCAGTGATAGTGCCCAGAGGATGATTGGTGACATAATGGCCTGGAATGGGCAGATTGATCGGATAGAGAACCAAATTATAAACATCCAAAGAGAACTGGTCACTATGAGGCAGGGAATGAAGAACATGATCGATGTTTTAGGGAGAATCTAAGCCCCTTTTCCCTAAAACCCAATCGATCATGTTCTTCATTCCCTTGGAACAACGTTTTTAATGTTTTAAAAACATAGTTTTTAGAGGCCAAATTTTGAAGATGCACACGGTGTGTCAACATGTGCTATGTGCCATCAGAGGATCGCAATGGACGCATTTGGTGTTTGCAAACCCTTCCTCATTCTAGTATGTGAGAGGAAGGGATTGCACACACCAAACACGTCCATTGATCACTCATGATGGTACATAGCACATGTTGACATTACCAATTTTTGGTGTGCATCTTCAAAATTTGGCTTTACCCCTTGTTTGATGTAAATAGTTCAAAATCTGATTTTATTATTTTAAATTTTAGTGATAGTTGTATTTTTGATATATTTATATATTTCTATGTTTACCAAAAAAAAAAAAATAATAATAATAATAATTTAAAAAAAAAAAAATATATAAAAAAAAAAGATTTTTTAAAAAACAATTTCACAAAAAAAAAAAAAAAAGAATTTAAAAAAAGAACACCAAAAAAAAAAAAAAAAAGATCTAAATAAGAGGCACTGGTTGCAATGTGCACTATTAAAAAATCAAAAAAAAAAAAAATGTGTGTGTCTACTTCTTTCAATACTCAATACCAGTTTGTAAAGTCATTTTGTGTTTTCTGTCACAAAGGGCCTTATTTCCTATTGTCAAAAACCACTTTGCTATACAAATGCACTAGGACAGGAATATGCAATTAGTGGAAATCCAGCTGTTGCAGAACTACAAGTCCCATGAAGCATAGCAAGACTGGCAGCCACAAGCATGAGACCCAGAGGCATGATTGACTTGTAGTTTTGCACCAGCCGGAGGTTGGCCAATTGCATATCCCTGAATTAGGACAATGTAGGATACAAGCAACGTGAAAAGCAAACAAGAACCAAACTTAAACATTTGAACAGACAAGACATATCTCAAGAAAAAGATTTTTTTTATTGGTCAGCTGGCATTGGAATAGCCCCCCTACCATTAAAATAGGTGACATAGCGGTCACGCACCTCACGTGCTGTTTGGGGGGCTAAGCCAGGAAGGGCATGATCCAGCCCTGTCAGTTCTGGAAGCCTGAGTCCGGCCTCAGGCCCAATAGGCTGCAGGTACTGGTTACCAGAAAATTTCCTTAAAAAATTATGAAGAATGCAGCAGCACAGAACAACATAGTTGAGTTTATATTCTGCCAGGTTGATGGCTGTCAGCAACAGACGGAACCGGCTGGCCATAATGCCAAAGGCACTCTCCACAACCCTTCTTGCTCTGGCCAGCCGGTAATTAAAAATCCTCCTCTCCGGGGTGAGGGTCCTTTGGGGGAAGGGTCTCATGAGATGTTCGCTCAGACCAAACGCTTCGTCAGCCAGAAAAACAAACGGGAGCCCATCCACATTTTCGGCATCTGGTGGCAAGTCCAGGCCACCAGTGGTAAGACGGTGGCAGAACTCGGTCTGCCTAAAGACTCCTCCGTCAGACATCCGGTCGTTCTTCCCCACATCCACATAAAGGAAGTCACATTGTGCCGACACCACCGCCATTAGCACCACACTATGGAACCCCTTATAATTCCAATAGTAGGACCCCGAATGGGGTGGGGGCACAATCCTCACATGTTTCCCGTCGATGGCCCCTCCGCAGTTGGGGAAGTCCCAACGGGCAGCGAACTGGGAAGCCACAGTCTGCCATTCCTGTGGCGTTGAAGGAAGCTGAAACAAAAAAAAAAAAAAAATTAGTCATTAAATAAAAACAATTCATAACAAAGAAAATTCAAAAACATTTTGGAACAACAGTTAAACAGAAATCTTGCTAATTTGTTTTCTGCCAAGAAAAAAAAAAAAGTAGGCGGACCAATTCACAGATTAATCAGCCCTCTGATGGACCAGGGGACATAAATTAGGTGGGTAAGTGGGGTGGGGTGGGGTGGGGACTAATTACTAAGTCTACAACACATGAACATAATTTGAGTGGGGTGGGGACTAATTACTAAGTCTACAACACATGAACATAATTTGAGTGGGGTGGGGACTAATTACTAAGTCTACAACACATGAACATAATTTGAGTGGGGTGGGGACTAATTACTAAGTCTACAACACATGAACATAATTTGAGTGGGGGGGGAATAATTAATGAGTTGACAATCCATATCTCTCTCTATATATCTCTCTCTATATATCTCTCTCTATATATCTCTCTCTATATCTCTCTCTATATCTCTCTCTATATCTCTCTATATATCTCTCTCTATATCTCTCTCTATATATATCTCTCTATATCTCTCTCTATATCTCTCTCTCTCTCTCCACACAGGATGTATACACAAAAAATGTAAAAAGCTAAAAAAAAAAAAAAAAAAAACACATTTAAAGAAAAAAAAAGTGACACAAAACAAAAAAACATTTAAAGAAAAAAATAAAGACAACAAAAAAAAAAAATATATATATATATATATATATATAAATAGGCGGACCAATTCACAGATTAATCAGCCCTCTGATGGACCAGGGGACATAAATTAGGTGGGTAAGTGGGGTGGGGGGGACTAATTACTAAGTATACAACACATGAAACAAATTTGAGTGGGGGGAATAATTAAATTAATGAGTTGACAATCCATATTTCTATCTATCTATCTATCTATCTATCTATCTATCTATCTATCTATCTATCTATCTATCTCTCTCTCTATATCTATCTATCTATCTCTCTCTCTATATCTATCTATCTATCTCTCTCTCTATATCTCTCTCTCTATATCTATCTATCTATCTATCTATCTCTCTCTCTATATCTATCTATCTCTCTCTCTATATCTATCTATCTATCTCTCTCTCTATATCTATCTATCTATCTCTCTCTCTATATCTATCTATCTATCTATCTATCTCTCTATATCTATCTATCTATCTATCTATCTATCTATCTATCTATCTATCTATCTATATCTATCTCTCTCTCCACACACAGGATGTATACACAAAAAAAGGTAAAATGCTAAAAAAATGACACAAAAAAAAAACATTTAAAGAAAAAAAAAAAAAAAAAAAAAAAAACATTTAAAGGAAAAAAAAAATGACACCAAAAAAAAAAAATATAAAAAAAAGTGCATGCATTCATATAAAGGGGACATTCACATCATATTCCTGTCATGGATATTAAAAGTCATGATGAAATTAATACAAACATACAATGCAATATTAAAATAACAAACTTACCTTAATATAGTCCTTCTGCAGGACCCGAATAATGGCAGAACAGGTCTCTGGAATAATGATCCCCAGAGCCTGGGGGGAGATGCCTGTCGAGAACTTGAGGTCCTGAAGGCTTCTCCCTGTCGCCAAGTAGCGCAACGTGGCGACGAGCCTCTGCTCCGGAGTGATGGCTTGCCGCATGCAGGTATCCTGCCTGCTGATATAAGGGGTCAGCAAAGCCAGCAGACGGTGAAAAACGGGGTCCGTCATCCTGAGATAATTCCTGAAATCATCAGGATTATTCTCACGGATCTCACGGAGTAAAGACATATGAGAGAATTGGTCACGCTGGCGCAACCAATTCTTTGTCCATGAACTCCTCCTCACCCTGTTCACAGACTGGGCTCGGGTCAAAGTATTAACCCCAACACCAAGCCCCCATATAGCACGAACTCGTTCCCGAGTACGTCCACACTCCATGGCTTTGAAACGGTCGGCTGGACAGACAAGCTCAACTGAACGCACTGAAGAACAGCCAGACCTATGAAGAACGACCTGAAACCCAGAAACGAGTGGACCAGAAGTGCCTAATAACAGGTACAACTGATCCACGCGTACCGAAAGACAGATACAAACCTCACAGGTAGACTGCGCCGCAGTGAACGGACAAATTAAGCTGAAGTCTGAAAAGCGCGAATCGTCTCTAACCAAACTTCTACTAACGCAAAGTCAGCAGAAGGAGCCCAAAGGGTGCTTTGCTGTGTCTTGGACCTCCTATTTCTAGTCCCGTCGTACGTGACATACGTCATCGCGCACGGTTTCAGCAAACTGTTCGTCCGTCGTGTGTGGCCATGTCCGTCCATGCTAAGTTTGAGCGGACTGTTTGCCGAAACTGTTGGACGGACAAAGTTGGGCGAACAGTCCGCGCGTGTGTACGCGGCCTTACACATATCCAGCAGGCTTCCTGTGATTGATTAAGCTTTCCTTTAAACTTAAATGAGCATGCAAGCCTGTTAACCTGTTCATTGGCAAGTGTCCTACAAATTCATAATTCATTCTCTTTCCAAGATCCTTGGTAGAAGAGCATTTACTTTATTATTTACTTAACACTCAATTTGCTTTATCAACTTCATTTTTTTGTAGTTACGCGGCAGCACCCACCACCCCGCTTATCAACTACATAAAGTACAAGTTTAAGTTTTCTTTGGATCCGCGGGAGCACCCCCCACCCCCCCCCCCCCCCCCCAGTTATCAACTACACAAAACTTTTCCCTATATCTGTTCCACGGCACCCCACCACCCCGCTTATCAACTACATTGCGTTTTCAGTGGTCCGCGGCAGCACCCCACCCCCCCACTTATCAACTGCATTAAGTTTCCGGTGGTCTAAAGGCAGCACCCAACCCCCCCGCTTATCAATGTCATTAGGTTTTCGGTGGCCGGCGGTAGCAGCAACCCCCCCAGAATGCAGATATGTGTGATTTACAGGTTGCAGAATGCAGTTATGTGCAATTTACAGAATGCAGATATGTGCGATTTACAGACTGCAGAATGCAGTTATGTGCAATTTACAAAATGCAGATATGTGCGATTTATAGGTTGCTTTAGTAGAGCCATGTGTATAATGTGCAGCCTGGTATATGATGTGCAGAGCCCGGTGTATAATGTGCAGCCTGGTATATGATGTGCAGAGCCCTGTATATGATGTGTAGAGCCCTGTGTATAATGTGCAGCCTGGCATATGATGAGCAGAGCCCTGTGTATAATGTGCAGCCTGGTATCTGATGTGTAGAGCCCTGTGTATAATGTGCAGCCTGGTATATGATGTGCAGAGCCCTGTGTATAATGTGCAGCCTGGTATATGATGTGAAGAGCTTGGTGTATAATGTGCAGCTTGGTATATGATATGCAGAGCCCGGTGTATGATGTGCAGCCTGGTATATGATGTGCAGGGCCTGGTGTATAATGTGCAGCCTGGTATATGATGTGCAGAGCCCTGTGCATAATGTACAGCCTGGTATATATGATGTACAGAGCCCCGTGTGTAATGTGCAGCCTGGTATATGATGTTCAGAGCCCTGTGTATGATGTGCAGCCTGGTATATGATGTGCAGAGCCCGGTGTATGATGTGCAAAGCCTGGTGTATAATATGCAGCCTGGTATATGATGTGCAGAACCTGGCGTATAATGTGCAGCCTGCTATATGATGTGCAGAGCCCTGTATATGATGTGTAGAGCCCTGTGTATAATGTGCAGCCTGGCATATGATGAGCAGAGCCCTGTGTATAATGTGCAGTCTGGTATATGATGTGCAGAGCCCTGTGTATAATGTGCAGCCTGGTATATGATGTGCAGAGCCCTGTTTATAATGTGCAGCCTGGTATATGATGTGAAGAGCCTGGTGTATAATGTGCAGCTTGGTATATGATATGCAGAGCCCGGTGTATGATGTGCAGCCTGGTATATGATGTGCAGGGCCTAGTGTATAATGTGCAGCCTGGTATATGATGTGCAGAGCCCTGTGTATAATGTACAGCCTGGTATATATGATGTACAGATCCCCGTGTGTAATGTGCAGCCTGGTATATGATGTTCAGAGCCCTGTGTATGATGTGCAGCCTGGTATATGATGTGCAGAGCCCAGTGTATGATGTGCAGAGCCTGGTGTATATTATGCAGCCTGGTATATGATGTGCAGACCCTGGCGTATAATGTGCAGCCTGGTATATGATGTGCAGAGCTCTGTGTATAATGTGCAGCCTGGTATATGATGTGCAGAGCCCAGTGTATAATGTGCAGCCTAGTATATGATGTGCAGAGCCCTGTGTATAATGTACAGCCTAGTATATACTGTAGATTCTATAAGGGGTGTGGTTTATGAGAAGTGGAAGGGGCCAAACGTGGAGGGGCGGGGTCTTGTGCCCCCATCCTAAAACTTCACCAGACGCCACTGACCCTAATACTAAAATCTCAACATCTACAGACATCCACAATCTAACACTAACCTATCTAGCCCTGTAAAGAATAAATCAGTATACATACATTTTTTGAAGCTGATCCAGTACAGTCTCCAGTGGTGGAAGCTCTGCAGAGGACATAGCTGACAGTGGCTGTGAAATGAATGGGAAGTAACATCAACCATAGACTTACTATGGGGCTTCTGTCGTCGGCTGTGTCCTCTGGGAAGTTGCAGCTGACAGCTCAGTGTGGGATCAGGTGGGATCGGCTTCAAAGAAGGTCTGTTTACTGATTTGTTCATTACAGGGTTAAATAGGTTAGTGTCAGATCATGGATGTCTGTAGATGTAGAGATTTTAGTGTTAAGATGGACTTACCCTTTAACTCTCTTGCAGCCCATAACATCTGCCTCTCCTCAGTTCCAGCTCTGCAGGTTTTGTTAGTGTCTTCAGCATTCAACACTTTTGGGAGGTTCAGATGCCCGGGCCCTCTACCGTGCTCAATGGGCCCTTCCTCTGGTCCCTAAATCTTGTAGAAACGAAGGGGTTTAAATGAGGAAATGATGGCACATGGCATGGCATCCAACTCTCCTGGAAAGTTCAATTACAGAAGACACTGATGAGATACCAGAGATGTGTGTATAATAATTCTATTATTTTGCAGGGAGATGACCTTTTCAGTTCTTAGAGATCTGACAGAGTCTTTTTAAAAGCATAAAATGAAGCATGCACAATCGGGGCTCTGACTATTTGTGATCGAACCCTGGAGCATAACTATCAATGGGCTGCTTTTTCTTTAACCTTCAACACAAATGGCATTTCTAATCCAAGCTGGACAAATGTAAGCATGCAATTAAAGTGACACAAAAAAAAAAATGATATTCAAGTACCATATGTATTCTTTACTCAGAAAAAAAATACCTTGTATTGCTCTTAGCCTACTCCAAAACTCAAAATTCCTTTTTTTTTTCTTCTGTGATCCAAATTCTTAGAGGGTGGCTACATTTGTTCTCCATAGTTCCGCTCTATGTAGGAATGTAGTTACCCTCTCTAATGCCGCGTACACACGATCGAATTGTCTGCCGGAATTGGTCCGGCAAACAATCCTACAAACAATCCGCCGGACTTTATAACGAACGGACTTGGCCACACATGGACGCTCCGAAAGTCCGGCGATTTCTAACGCGATGACGTACAGCACGTACGACGGGACTAGAAAAAGGAAGTTCAATAGCCAGTAGCCAATAGCTTCCTTCTTGTACTTGCTTCAGAGCATGCGTCATTCTTAGGCCGCGTACACACGGGCGGACTGTTCGCCCAACTTTGCCTGCTGAACAGTGTTTGGGCGGACAGTCCACTCGTGTGTGGGCTTTCAGCGGACAGTTTCAGCGGACAGTTTGACGAACAAGGTTTTTCGGAATTTCCGTAAAACTGTCCGCTGAAACCTTGTTTCAGCGAACAGTCCGCTCGTGTGTAGGCTTGTTCGTCAAACTAAGTTCCGCGCATGCTCAGAAAGGATTTACACGCCGAAAGTTATAATGCAGTGTATAGGACGTCGTATTTTTCGTCCCGTCGTACGTGCCGTTCACGTCATCGCGCACGGTTTCAGCAAACTGTTCGTACGTCGTGTGTGGCCATGTCCGTCCATGCTAATTTTGAGCGGACTGTTTGCCGAAACTGTTTGACGGACAAAGTTGGGCGAACAGTCCCCGCGTGTGTACGCGGCCTTAGTCCACCGAACTAGCACACTGACGAATGGATTGTCCGCTGAAAGCCAAGTCCGGCGGACAAATTTTGAGTCAAAACTACTTTCTAAGTCCGCCGGACTTTACGATGAAAAAGTCAGCTGGAGCCCACACACGATCTAATTGTCTGGCGTACTGTGGTCCACCGGACAATTCGATTGTGTGTACGCGCCATTACTCAAAATGACCGAAAGTACCGTGCACTTCTTGTACCAAACAAGCAGAATTGAGGGGGAAAAGGATGTTACAAGGAGGCAGATAAACAGTAGTGGATATATACGTATTACTTTGGGAGAATAAGCACATTGTTTAGTGTCTTAAGATCATACCTGGAATTCAGCTTTAAAATAAAAAGGTGTGTTTTGTTCAAGCCAGTCATATTAATGAATAGATTGGAAGTAAACTGGATTCATGAAATTTGAGCCGGGCACATATATCTGTAGTGTTGTTTTATCTCTCTCCAAAGCACTAAGTCCCGTAGTTTTCTGCTGTTTGGTTCCTCTGTTATCAGCATGATAACTTCTGACAGGTTCTCGGAGATAAAAGCAGCCTGAAATGTGTGTCACGATGGGTACTATAAACAGATTAGCAGAGAGCTTGTCTTGTCACAGCACAGCTATGAAATTATCTTCATTCTTCTGCCTATGTGGAAGGAGGGGCTGCCTTTCCTCCAATCAGCTGTCACACAGAGTATGCCAAGTCTACACTCCTACTGCAGCATGGGGAATTAAAAAGTCTAACAGGGTGTAAGAATTCTAAGGAATATAGCAAGCTGAAGACAGCAGATATAGATGTAAAACTTATATAGGAAGATTTGTTTCATCTCTGTGTATCATCTGAGGTTGTTCACTTCACTGGGTATATGTGAGGGTTTACATCCACTTTAATATTATTGAGAAAAAATATATTTGAAAAACCCAACATTTGCTTCACGAATCAAAGTGTTCCCAATCTGGAGATCTCTTTTAATTCAATTTCTAATATACTAGAGCTGCACGATTGATCATTAAAGAATTGAGATCATGATTCAGCCTCCCTCACAATCATATAACAGTATTTCCTCGATTCAATACAGAGCCAATCTCTGCTCACTGCTGACAGTTGCCAAAAAAAAAAAAAACAGGAAGCCTGTCAAGTTTATCACAATATCACTTAGGTGGAGATAACGAGAAACATTGTAACACTTAGTTCTTTTAGATCAAAGGGATGAACTTTGGTATACATATATATATACACTACCGTTCAAAAGTTTGGGGTCACATTGAAATGTCCTTATTTTTGAAGGAAAAGCACTGTACTTTTCAATGAAGCTAACTTTAAACTAGTCCTAACTTTAAACAAATATACTCTATACATTGCTAATGTGGTAAAGGACTATTCTAACTGCAAATGTCTAGTTTTTGGTGCAATATCTACATAGGTGTATAGAGGCCCATTTCCAGCAACTATCACTCCAGTGTTCTAATGGTACAATGTGTTTGCTCATTGGCTCAGAAGGCTAATTGATGATTAGCAAACCCTTGTGCAATCATGTTCACACGTCTAAAAACAGTCTAGCTCCTTCCAGAAGCTACAAAACTGACCTTCCTGTGAGCAGATTGAGTTTCTGGAGCATCACATTTGTGGGGTCAATTAAACGCTCAAAATGGCCAGAAAAAGAGAACTTTCATCTGAAACTCGACAGTCTATTCTTGTTCTTAGAAATGAAGGCTATTCCATGCGAGAAATTGCAAAGAAATTGAAGATTTCCTACAACGGTGTGTACTACTCCCTTCAGAGGACAGCACAAACAGGCTCTAACCAGAGTAGAAAAAGAAGTGGGAGGCCGCGTTGCACAACTAAGCAAGAAGATAAGCACATTAGAGTCTCTAGTTTGAGAAACAGACGCCTCACAGGTCCCCAACTGGCATCTTCATTAAATAAATGAATAAGGAAGGCTATCACTCCATTTTGCAACGCCATGCCATACCCAGTGGACAGCGCTTGATTGGAGCCAATTTCATCCTACAACAGGACAATGACCCTAAACACAACTCCAAATTGTGCAAGAACTATTTACAGCAGAAGCAGGCAGCTGGTATTCTATCGGTAATGGAGTGGCCAGCACAGTCACCAGATCTGAACCCCATTGAGCTGTTGTGGGAGCAGCTTGACCGTATGGTACGCCAGAAGTGCCCATCCAACCAATCCAACTTGTGGGAGCTGCTTCTAGAAGCGTGGGGTGCAATTTCTCCAGCTTACCTCAATAAATTAACAGCTAGAATGCCAAAGGTGTGCAATGCTGTAATTGCTGCAAAAGGAGGATTCTTTGACGAAAGCAAAGTTTGATGTAAAAACAATGTTATTTCAAATACAAATCATTATTTCTAACCTTGTCAATGTCTTGACTCTATTTTCTATTCATTTCACAACGTATGGTGGTGAATAAGTGTGACTTTTCATGGAAAACACAAAATTGTTTGGGTGACCCCAAACTTTTGAACGGTAGTGTGTATATATATATATATATATATATATATATATATATATATATATATATATATTTGCTTGGGTTATGTCTCGTACTTTGTTGTTTGTCTCTATGTGTGTTCGTCCTTTGTCCCAGACAACGTTGTCTACATGATGTTAGGTGTAGGATTTTTTCTCCATTGCAATTTTTTATGGTATTTGGTATACTCTTTTTCATACTATTATTAAATTATTTAAACATAATCACTATTTATGGTATTATTTCCCTGGGCTCTTTACATGTGGCACCTGGCACTTACCTTCCTTGGTACAGTGCATTTTTTTTCATGTTTCCCTTCGCCACTGAGTCCCATTTGGTTCAAATGTGTGGATAATTACTTGGGGGTACCACTATGTTTACCTTCATTCAGTTGGTTTCCACTCTCCCCCTTTTTTTTATACCTTCTTCCATTGCTCTGGGGTCCAGTTCTGATGCTCATGTGGCCATTGTAAACACTTTGACTGTGGTTATGGGTCAACATGGGCACCCTGACTGATCTGCAGCTTTGCATACACAACCAACTGCAATGCACATGTTTTCTGCTTTTAGCACATCTACCTAATGGACAAAATGTTTACTTGCTTCCTAATATAATTTAATAACTTTCAGATGCCATTTTATCAATATAATCAATGTTAGTCACTTTACCTGTCAGTTATTGTAATATATATGTTATCTTATCCCCCTTTCACCCTTTCACCCAATTCTGAGTAGCCTTAAGCCCCATACACACTATCAGATTTTCTGCTGATTGTTACCTTCATATTTACCAAAACCATATAATATGAGGTCAAAGGAGTTTCAATGTGTATGTCACATGGGTTGATGTCACATTGGTTGATGTCACATGGCGACAGTCCCAGCATCCTCCGGGACTGTGACATCGTAAGGGGACGGGGTCACCATGTGACATGAACCCATGTGACATCCACCGAAGACCCCGCCCCTTGTCCCTATATAAGTCCCCGCGTGCCTGTTCCCTGTCATTGTGAGCGAAGGACTCAGCGAGGCAACATCTGAAGAAGAAGAAGAACAGAAGAACAGAAGAGCGGAAGAGCGGAAGAGCGGAAGAGCGGAAGGCGGCGGCGGCGGCAGCGACGACAGAAGACCGGGCCACCGCCTGTAAAAGAGCTATAAGAAGGCACGGTGGCCCTGCAGAAGAACCGAAGAGGGGGACAAGACCCCCGAAGTCGGAAGAAGAGGCCGACGGCGAGGAAGAAAGCCGGACTCCTCCGCTAGCAAAAGAGCTACAAGAAGATAGCGGAGGAGTCCGGCGAGAAGACCCCCGAAGACGGAAGACCCCCGGAGCTGTGCAATAAAGTATTTTATCTCGTGTGTTGTGTTTTTTTTTGTACTTTTATTTTACAGGTGAATGGGTAGGGGTACATTGTACCCCATACTCATTCACATAGGGTGGGGGGCCGGTATCCGAGGGCCCCCTTATAAAAGGGGGCTCCCGATTTCCGATAAGCCCCCCGCCCGCAGACCCCGACAACCAACGGCCAGGGTTGTCGGAAAGAGGCCCTTGTCCTCATCAACATGGGGACAAGGTGCTTTGGGGTGGGGGGGGGTCGCGCGGCCCCCCCTTCCCCAAGGCATCCCCCATGTTGAGGGCACGTGGCCTGGTACGGCTCAGGAAGGGGGGGGCGCTCGCTCGCCCCCCTCCTTTCCTGGCCGGCCGGGTAGCGTGCTCGGACAAGGGTCTGTTGTGGACTTGGGGGGGACCCCCACGCCGATTTTTTTCGGCGTTGGGGTTCCCCTTTAAGTCCATACCAGGCGGCGGGGCCGGCGACGTCTCCTTTGCGGGCCCCGCCTACCTGGAGACGCGCTCGAAATGAGCGGACTTTCCTCCGGGTGTGTGGGCGAGTCCGTTCATTTCAAAAGTAGGGCAGATAGTACGGCGGACTTAGTGCGCCGTATTAGTCTGCTGAAAAAGTGCCGTGTGTGGGCAAGTAGCCCGTTCGGAAAGTCCGATGGAGAGTCTGGCGGGAAGTCCACCAGACTAAGTACGTCGGACAGACGGCTACGTGTGTACGCGGCTTTACTTACCTTGTCCCCTGGATCCAGCGATGTCCTCCACGCTGTGTGATCGAGCTGTCCTCCGCTCAATTCACAGTGCGAATGCCGCTGAGCTCCGTTCCCTGCGACGTTACGGCGCACGGGAGCGGAGGTCGGCGCCAAATTCAAAAAAGAAAAAGTACACAAAACACACACAGTACTGTAATCTTACAGATCACAGTACTGTATAAAAAAATTACACATCTCCTTTGTCCCTAGTGGTCTGTGCAGTGCCCTGCATGCACTTTTATATTATAAATAGTTTTTTCTGCCTGGAATTTCGAGATTGTCCATAGCAACCACAAAGTGTCCCCTTTTCAGTGTTTTAGGATTTTATTACATTATTGAATAATTTTTATTATTATATATTATATTATAAACTTTATCATACCCGGGATGTCTGCTAGACTCTGGTTTGAACAGATTTAAGAGAGTTATTCCTAAGAATTACAGGACTACAATATAAAACGTCAAATTTCCATGCAAAATAATTGTACCGCTTTCAGCACCTAAATCCAGACTGAATCATACCGCCAGGGAGGTTAACAGACGGTAGACTTTTTCCATAAAAGAGACATGCAAAGTCTCTTTTTGCCAAGGCACCTTTTCTATTGCCTCTGGTGATGTTTTTGGTTTTCTATGTATACTGCAGAGTGGCGGAGTTGGTAATGAAAGGGGACACAGCAATAACAAGACCCTGAAAGTATTGTATATATTTGAAGATTATAACAAAATCTTACCTCCACCAATGAGTTTACTTCTACTTTACTCAACGTGGGAACCAACATTGAAAGCCCAGCTCCATCTTTTAGGGATTTATGAAAAATCAGTCTTGCAGCAGTTTAAAAAGATAAAAAAGCAGCTCTGGCCTCAATATTTACCTTGTTTATGATGTACTTCCCACAGACTTACTGGTGTTGATTAACGAAAGGCAAATAGGCTGTGCACTTTGAAAAGTGCAGTTGCAGTCTGCAAGTGCAGTTGCCCCAGATCTTAGTAAATGAGGTAAAGCTTTGCAAAGAATACAAAATCACGTGCAAGGAAAACAAAAATAAACAAAACAGCATTTTTGTTTGCGCATGATTGGATGATGGAAGTCAGCAGAGCTTCTGCTCATTTACTAAGCTCGTGACTAGGGTAGATCAGAGCTCACCACCTAGAACTCACCATGTACCTCCCCCCTGTATTCCCCAAATTCCACTTTCCCCAACTTCATAGGAAAAACGCACAACACTTAAGTGAGGTAAAATGGCCGAAGACAGCATTTTATTTACATAAACTTTATTTAAATAACAGAACATAATAAATGCCCTAAGCAATAATCCTGAAACAACGCTTCAAGATCCTTGACGGCACCACATATCCATAAACTTTTTGTGTCTGAGGTACCAGATAGCTGAGTTGTGACCCCAACTGCAAAACACTGGATCGGGCCAAACCTAGCTGACCTCAGCCACCCAGGATTCTTACCACTACTTGGTCACTATGCAGTGAACCGTACCAACTCGAGGATACCATACCTCAGATGGTTCCCCACCATTTACCCAATGACCAGATTTTAGACCACAATCAAGGACCTCAAACCGCCAAAAGGTAATTAACACCAACAAGACTAATAGAAAAACAATAAGGGCGGGAGGGAGGGATGTTCATCCACATATTTCTGCTCTGGAACTGCCCTGACCCCTCCTACCCAGCAACTATATCTTACAGCTCCTCCCCATTAACCTGTCTCATAGGCCAATCAGATAAGAGTCCATTCTAGCCATACCACACAGAATTATTTAACCCATTGTTCCTCTTCCACACTGTCATGTATGTCCTATGCTGACTTTGTTCCTTCTCAGCTCCAGGCATGTCTCGAGCAACTGCTCTTGCAGAGTGCAACTGTACTTTGCAAAGTGCATAATCAATTTGCCTAATGTAAACTTGTTTCTTTTGCTATAAAAATATCAAACATGTTATACTTACCTGCTCTGTTGCAGTGGATTTGCATAAAGCAGGCTGGATTCTCCTCTTCTTTGGTGCCTCTTCTTTTATCCTGGCCTCTCCCTCCTGTTGAGTGCCCCCACAGCAAGCAGCTTGCTATGGGGGCACCCGAACCAAGTCACAGCTCCCTGTGTCTATTCAGAGATGGAGCCCCAGACCCGGCCCCGCCTCCTATTTCCCTAATTGGCTAGCTGACTTTGATTGACATCAGTGGGAGCCAATGGCACCGCTGTTGTGTCTCAGCCCATCAGGAAGGAGAATCTCGGTTGGCTGAGACACTCATGGACATCGCTGGACAGAGAGGGACCTCAGGTAAGTATTAGGGGGGCCAGGAGGGGCTGCTGTACACAGAAGGCTTTAATCTTAATGCATAGAATGTTTTAAGATAAAAAAAAAAACCTTCTGCCTTTACAATCACTTTAATATATCAACCCCACTGCTTCTGCTCCTGGATGTCAAGTCACTTCTGGGTTTAATGAAGAACAGAGTCATTCACTTCATGTGAGCCCTGGGCATCATGGACATGCCCCCTGGAAACACATTATTATACTAGCTGTGGCTCAAAGCACTCTTTGACAACATACAGCTTATGTCATTAATGGGAGCAATTATCTGTCTAGGAGGAAGGATCCCCAACAGCGACCACTGCAAGAATGTAGTGACCCATGGTGACAATAGAGCAGCCCAAGAACTGTAGGAGAAAAGGAAAATCGAAGAAAAAAAAAAGAGGAGCAGAAAATGCTTTAGGGTGGGAGGTGGGAAGCAGAGGTTTGCAGTAAAATTGTAGTTGAGGATAAAATTGAAGTTGAACTTAAAGCTTGATAAATCAATGCCTATAGCTGTCATCTTTCTACATTTTTATGGAGATGTCTAACATCTAGAAACAATTTACAGAAATACAACGCTTCAATATTCCCTTTCTTACAGATCACACTATATTTAGTGGAGTAAACTTGGATAATTTGTTTTGATTGTGCCCCTTAAACCACAGCAACGCAGATGATTGTAAATGCTCTTTCACTGTATGCAGTTAAACATAGACATTATGTTTTTTTTTCTGGTTCAAAATGTATTTAGAAATAATACCTTTTTCCCCAGGCATGACATGCAATGTGTTTTCCTTAACTTTTGATGTATCCACCTGCATAAAACCTGTTTGTGTATTGTTAACTATAGTTAAAAATACTTAAAAGGTACGCTGTATGTAGTTAACCAGAAAGGTAATTTTCATGATAAAAAGTGCTGTGCCTGGCATTTTGGCAGTATTTCTTTGATAATTTGCAGTCTGGAAATAGTTTTTCCATCATAAATTCGACAGATTCAGTAGCAATTTTTCAGGTACTCTGTCCACCTCACCGATTGTTTTGCAGCATACATGGGCTTCTGCATTAGAAGATTCATGTTCTCACGTGAGTACAATAAAGTTAATATGAAAAAAAAAAAAAAACACATTTGTAGAACGTATAGAACGAATGTTCTATATAAAAAAAAAAAATAGTTTCATGGAATATATGAAGATAATAAACAAAGGACTAAATTATTCCAGAATTGTTTCTAACCAATGTAAATGTGAAGATCGCTGAATTTCAAGAATATTGGCTTGTGAAATCAAGATTTTTTTTCTCTGAAATTTTGTTAAAAAGTAGGAGAATTTGGTGAAATATTTTACCTGGTCAAATGCATTGAAGTAAGAGTTTAGATTGGGGAATGAAGGGATTTTTTTTTTTTAAGGCTGCAATAGGTTCTTGAGGGTCCTAGATGCTCATCCCAACTATCCCAGACCTCTTCTGATGTTAAACAGCTTAATTATATTACCTTGTTTTTTAAGAAAGAAAAAAAAAGATGGCTAAATAAGAACACTAAATGAAATAGACTAAACTAAACATATTATACTACAAAAACAAACAAAAAACCCCATAAACAAACAAAAAAACACACCTATAAAACACAGAAAAATGTAAAGAAGGAAAGGAAATATTTTATTTATTTTACATTTTGCCTAGGTAACTTGTGGGTGGGTGCAGCGTGGTACAACAGCAATAACATTTATAGAGTCTAGGTGCAAATAATGGAACTTTTATTGTAAGAAAAGGCAAAAGAGTTCTCAACAAACCTGGTGGAACGCTCACAGATACCAATAGTATGTAGCAGATCATGTGTCGGCTGCACTGATAGTATCTGTCTGGGGGTGGGGCAGAATGCAGACTGATCAGTCTGAGCCCAAATGGGAAAGTGTTCAAGGAGAGTGCTCTACACTTTCCCTACTCATCAAGAACCTTTCCCTGCGGGTAACCTGTCCCTACACTAATCACACATAAATGCATGGCAAACCCATGAGCCAGTGTTTTAAATGGATTTTGCCACATTCAAGATGGCGGCTAGAGCCACATGGGTAGCCAGCATTTAATTGGATCACTGCTCCAGTGATTCAGAAAACCCTAGAGGAACCATGTTCCTCCTGACTTCCTCTCCCTCTGCACTGCAGCTGCAGTTGAGCGCCACCTGCAGTGGAGAAAACAGACTGCACTTGCCTAAAAACTAAAGGAGCAAATTGGAGAAATTAATAGAGTGCCAATCTACATTTACTCAGCAGGCTGGAGATACTCCCATCCATGTGTTGACGCTGATGAAAAACACACACAACAGCACCAAGACGCAGATGACGTCACGCGCATGGTGTGGAGGTGTAGCGCCAATGCTAGGAGAGACGAGCCTGCCCGATCCCCCACATCAGCTGATGCTAATGAGAAGGGGAAGGGGTGGAGCTCTCACGTGCATCGGAGCACCTGTGTTATTGACAGCAGAGCAGACACACAGATCTACAGACTGAAAAGGCTCCACCACACCACATGTAGAAAAGCATCACGACATAACATAATATATGAACAAATGAATGAAATTGACAGTCACAAATTGCAAACCATATATGCATGGAAGCAGTATTGGCAGCATAGCAGGGCTTTCAACTTCAACTGGTCTTCCTTCCGGGTTCGTGGGCAGCCACCGTTTGATTGGTCAAGCAATGGGCATGTGCGGGAGTCATGACCGTGGCACGGCTCTCCCTATGGGTGGCATGCCAGTGACATCACCGGAGCTGCTAAAGTAAATATCTCCTAAATGGTGCATGTTTAGGAGATATATACTGTAGGTATAAATTACAAAAAAGCCTTACTACCACTTTAAAGTAATTTCAAATCAGTTTTACTGAGAGGGTAATGTATTAAGGAAGAGCCAACTCTTTTTTTATACTGCTCTAAAGCCTCGTACACACAATCGGATTGTTGGCCAACAAAACTGTGGACTTTTGTCCGAATGGTGTTGGCCCACACTTGTCTTGCATACACACGGCCACACAATTGTTGGCCAACAAATACAAACGTAGTGTACTACGTTGTTTTTCAGCTCTTTAGCACCACCCTTTGGGCTCCTTCTGCTAATTTTATTTTAGTAGAAGTTTGGTGAGTGTTGATTCGCACTTTTCATTTTGTGCTTTTTATATCAAGCTTTTCATTTTGCACTTTTCATTTTGCGCTTTTCAGTCAATTTCTGAATGGCCGTTCATCAACCAGCCATGTTGCGGAATCGGAGGAGATAACGTGTCATTTATTATTGGCCTTGGAGTTATTGCTTTGACATTATTTATTGATTGAATAATGATTTGTTTTGGTATGTTTTCTATATTTTTGGATACATAAAATGCACTTTTTTTGGTTAAGTTTTATTGGCAGATAGCATTTCTAATTGTATTTGTTTTCTTTTTTTAATGCACAATAAAAAAAATGTGTAGAATAATACTTGGCTATGTGTTTTACTTCAAATGACAGTTTGGGAGTAGGCAATTACGTTTAAACAAATTACAATGTAAAATTGACAAGGGACACCAACATAGTTACATCTTTGATCTTAAAAACTATGGGATAAAGCTGCACTATTCTGGCCAAAATTACAATCACGATTTTTTTGCTTAGAATAAAAAGATCACGATTCTCTCATGATTCACATAAATTCTTTCACATTATACAAGAAAAAATGGGCTAACTTTTCTGGTTATTTTTTCTTTTAATTCACTAAAGTCATAAAAAAAAAAAATATATATATATATATATATATATATATATATATATATATATATACAGTGTGACATAAAATATTGCAACAACCACCATTTTATTCTCTAGGGTGTCTACTAAAAAAATATATAGAATTTTTGGGGGTTCTACATAATTTTCTATCAAAAAAAAAAAAGATTTTAACTTGAAACCAACAAATGTTTATAAATCTAAGGGGTAGATCTGAAAAAGGGGAAGCTCTGCTGATTTTATCATCCAATCATGTGCAAGCTAAAATGCTCTTTTTCATTTGACTTGCATGTCCCCCCTCGGATCTACAGCGACTTTACTTCCAAGTGCCCTTGCAGTGCAAAGTGGATTTCCCTTTAGTAAATAACCCCCTGTCTATTCCATTGACAAATTGTTACAATGTTTATACTTAAGTTCAACTGATAAATAATTTTTTGATTGTTTTTCTCTTCCTTTCTTTTGACAGGGGTTTCTTCAGAAGAGCAGAGAGAATTATTTGCATAGAAAGACTTGTGAAACACTTTAGTCAAGATTGCGATAACGATTGTGGATGATTAATTGTGCAGCTCTACTATGGGATAATGGTGTTGTGGTAACTGTTCAAATAAAAAAAAAATACATAATAATTCTTGATATCACTAGAAAAAAAAAAGCCTTTGAAAATTATTTTGCCATAACTCCATCAGTATCACCAGGAAAGCAACTTCATTATTATCCCATTAAAGAAGAGAATATGCGCTGCATTTGGAGATTTCATAATTTGCCATGTCATGAATGTTAAAAGGGTTGTAAAGTTAATTTATTTATTTTTTTAAATAACAAACATGTTATACTTACCTCCACTGTGCAGCTCGTTTTGCACAGAGTGGCCCTGAACCTTCTCTTCTGGGGTGCCTCTGCGGCTGTCTCGGGTTCCCCCAGCAAGTACTTCTCACGTTCATGCGAGAAGCACTTGTGGCGCACTTCCGTGATACAGCCGGCGGCTATAGCCGCTCACTGTATTACTTGGCCCCATCCCCAGCCAATGGCTGGGCTGCTTTCAATCCATCCACTCTAGCCAATCAGCGGCCAGGCTGAGCAGCGAAGAGGATGTCGGAGACAAGCGCGGGACTTTTGAAGGGTCAGGTAAGTAAAACGGGGGGGCTGGGGGTGCCGGCACTGTTAGCCGTTGTACACACAGTCGGAGATTCCGACAACCAAATCCGTTGGATTTTGTCCGAAACTGTTGTATACACACGGTCAGACAAAGTTGTCAGAAAATCCTATGTGATGACGTTATTTCGTTACAACGGGACTATGTTCACGCTAGTAACCAATAGCTTTGGTGTAGGAATTTGATCTGAGCATGCGTGGCACTTTGTCCGATCGGAATTCTCTACACATGATCGGAGTATGTCCGATCGGAGCATTTTGTCGGAAAATATTTCCAGTAAGTTGGAAAAGTTGGTCCGACGGATATTCAGACGGAAACAGTCCGATGAAGACCACACACAGTCGGAATATACGACAAAACGCTCCGATCGGACACATTCCGATGGAATCTCCGACCGTGTGTACAAGGGCTAAGATGTTTTTTCACCTTAATGCATAGAATGCATTAAGGTGAAAAAATATTTACCTTTACAACCCCTTTAATTCTCAATTACGAACGCTAGTTTACAAGACCAATGGAGCATACACACAGTCAGATTCACCACCAACAGCCTTTCATCGAACATTTCCCATCGTGTGTACAAGGCTTTAGAGTACTGTTGTTTTAAATCAGATGTTGTCTGCTTTAAATGTTTTCCAGCAGTATATTTTATGTGTCTTGTACCAACAGAATGATCTACCTCAGACCAATTGGAGCTTACATTATCACAAAAACAATAAAATGATAGAACATGAGCAAACATAAAAAAACCAAAAGGTAGAATAACAAAACGTGTGTACAAAAGGGACCTTTTCTGGAACACATCTTTCCTTTTTACATCGTCAAAATAATAATTCATAATGACATCACTAGAGATGCAAGGAACATTATTTTGGTGCGGTCATCACAGGATTAAAATGGTCCATAGTTTGTATAATACTAAGGAAAGCATTAGGAGACATGATGTAATTGCTTTCCTGTTTGGAGATAACCATTTCTTTTTATGAAAGTTCTTATCTTGCTGCATTGTAAAAAAGCAGTTTTCACCTTGCAAAAACAGCAATTTTAGACTTTATTTCACTCCGGCAGCGCATTTCGAAACAATTTCTTATTTTAGATGCTACAGTATATTGCCAGAGCTACATAACCCTACAGTACTCAAGTATCTCAGAGTCAGTAAATCAGCAGCAAACTACCACTCTGGAATACTGCTAGACTGAGCATATTCGGGACAAAGACAAACATGGAAATTATACTTGCGAAAATGGAAAAAAAATGATTTGAGTGACATTTATTTTCATTTATACTTTTTTCTTTTGAATTAGTTTAAATACATTAAAGTAGATCTTAACTTTTTTTTTTTTCTTTTGAATTAGTTTAAATACATTAAAGTAGATCTAAATCCTAAATTAACTGGACGACATTTCATTTTTTATTCATAATTTTGCCAAAAAATATTGTTTTCTTTATTCATTGTTGCATCTTAGTGCTGCTGTTCTCATCCAGTTTTACATGCATAAGCTTCCTGCATGCCAGCGCAATGAACATAGGCTAGGCAACCTAAAGTCTCCACTGAAAGCACATGTTGAATAACTGAAAGTGTTTTCACCCCATAAACGGAAGTACCATTACCTAGGGGCCTAAGGCTCTATTCACAGTTGTACGACTCCAAAGTTGCGCTGACTTTGGAGTGCAACTTTGATTCAACTTTGATGCAACTTTGGATACACTTTGGCTTTAACCAGTGACAATGGACAACTGTTGCATTGTATAACATTCAGGTATGTCTTTCATGCCACTTCTGAGGGTTACCATTGAAGTCTATGGCCCTCAAGCTGCATGAAAGTCGGACCAAAGTAGTGCATGTACTACTTTGAAGTTGCGGTAAATTAGGCCAGTTTCACACTTGTGCAACTTGTCCTGCAAGGTGGGAAGGCAAAGTCGCATGACAAGTCGTACCCCATGATTTCCAATGAGTACCATTCATATCTATGTATCTTCAAGTTGCAGCGACTTCAAAGTAATCCCTGCATTACTTTGGTCTGACTTTGATGTGACTTGAGGTCCATAGACCTCAAGATTACACAGGCATTTCTTCAAGTCGCCTCATAATTGCAGCAAAATCACTGTAAATATTGCGCAACTTTCAGGTCGCACAAGTGTGAAAGGTGTCTAAGTCACGCATATATGAATGGTTATCATTGTAAAATGTGGGGAATGACTTGTCAAGTTGTCATGCAACTTTGATGTCCAAAGTTGCATGACAAGTTGCACAAGTGTGAATGGAGCCTAAATAGTGGGATTATTGAGTATTATATTAATGAGTAAATATAAAAGCAATCAGCACAAACCTAAATCTAAATGAAAGAATGGTAAACGCCAGCTTAACACCTGGGAAATTATGAAGTCCAAACATATAAAATCAAGATGCAGCGCATACATTTATACTAAAAATGTCCATAATGAAGCATGACATAAAAGGTGTTTGAAATTCCATAGATGATAAAAAACCAATCTCCTTGTGACAAGGAACCCGCCACCAACGCAAATAGTGCTTCGCTCACCTCCAACAATTGACCCCTGTTCTCACAGACAGGTCAAAAGTGCAGTTTAGCAACTCATAGGGGAGACAGAGCTGTAGGTAGAAAGTGGCCAGATCCAGAGAACTCAGAGTATAGCCATCACCACAATGCCATGTAAATATATAAAAAAATCTAAGTGCTCACTGAGTAATGAAAAATGCTCTTTAATAAAAGAATTGCACTTACAGAATTCAACGTCTTGTATACAGCATGAAACTGAGCTGATTATAGCTCACATAAAACGCACGTGAGGTCCGATGTCAGTGGGTGATGTCAGCGGAATGGGGCTCCTCCTCCCGTATGCGTTACGTCCTACAGGACTTTGTCAGAGGGGGGGAGCCACAACATCACCCAAGGATTGATATAGGAATGTATAGTCATAGTAACACTGATGCTGCTAGTCTAGCACATGTGGGGCTCATACAGACTGCCATCCTGGAAACCAGAAACAAACAGTACTCCGCAACACAGGAAAGGGGTCTTGAATAATAAGACATACAGACATCAGGGACTGCACAAAAGTGTCAGTCGTAACACTACTAATAAGAAAAAAGTATATATAAAAATGCTTAATATTTCACCCGAAAGTACAAAGAATAAAATACATGATGAATCCCACTTATTTATATACGCTCATTAAAACAGTAATAAGAGATATATACACAATATAATCCTAAAAACTAGGAGGAGGAGATAAAAAAAAAAAATAACTGTCACCTAGGTTTTTTATTTTTATTATTTTTTATCTTCTCCTCTTATTACTAATTTATTTTTTAAGGTTGGGTTCACATATGAGCCGCAAGTAGCTCATAACGGGGGTCCGGTGTGTCCTGGTTCACTGTTTCTGGTCTTATTTCAGCCCGCATTTTGGGCTGAATTCGGACCAGAAACGGACCAAAAGACGGACAGCATTTTTTTGCAAATCGCACCACACCCGCTGCGAAGATATGTGAACTCGGCTCTATAGAGAGCCGGTCAAAATCTTCTGCTATTGCCAATTGGATGCAGTGACCTGCATCCATTTCGCAATGGTGTGAACCCAACCTAAAAAGCTGCGGCATGCAACGATGCAACCAGTCCTGATTGGCTGTGAATAAATGTAAGAAGGGTATGTCAGGCTATATAATGGAGCCAGCAATATGTCAACAGAACAATAAAAAATAAAGTGAACCGTGAAAAGTTTCTAAATGTTATCCATCTAAATAAAATTTGCCAAATCAGGGGCTAAACTCAAGCTTTTCAGTTCGATTCACTTTAATAAGAATAGCAGTGTTCAGTTATTTGTATTATTTGTTAATGTTGCACTCAACATTGAAAGAATGGCTTTTTTGAAACATGTCTGAGAAGGTAATATATGTTTTGTGTATTGCCGTCGTGCTCTATTTATGTTAAATAATCAGTATGTTTGGGAATTGTATAGAAATAGAATGAAACATACTATTAGCTCCTGTAATATGTCATACATCAACGTGATTTAATTTCATGCTAAATATAAGCTGTCCATTCATTTTAAAATACATGTAAATGGCAAAGTAGGAGTGAACAATCAATTTTAATGCAGTCTCTGTGATTGATATGTTTTTATTAGCACCTTTATTTTGGTGTCAGATGTGTTTGAATCATTCATCACTGAGTTTTAATTCATTGTTTGCCTATTATCACATTTCCAAGATTAATGAGTATGCTTTCTTCTAGAACAGAATGGATGTGCTTTATTCGTAGATCAATGTCCTATGCTTAGGAAAATGATTGCTGCTGCCTTCTGCATCACCAGTCCTAGTGTCCTTTCTAAGGAATAGTTCAGCAACTGTTCGCCCATGGTATATTTGTTGTGGGTAATGGGCAAAATGGCAGGTCCTTCTGAAAGAAGAGTTCATTCCTTCATTGGAGCTATAAGTCAAAGCCTTATGTAAACTCTAAGTTAAAGGGGAGTAGCGCTACCCCACAAGGGCCACTGGTTTGTGTCCCTCCCAAGTTCTTCTCCCACTAGTATAGCAAGAGCCAGGCAAACAACAACTTCCATTCCTCTGTCTTAGAAAAACAGTCTAGGGGTTGACTTTTTGAAAGTTTATTGCAAGTTAATTTGGATGGGGTTCAGGAAGCTGTTGGATACTCTAATGCCCCGTTCATACGATTGGACTTTCCGACAACAAAACCATGGATTTTTGTTTGAAGGATGTTGGCTCCAACTTGTCTTGCATACACACGGTCACACAAATGTTGGCCAACAATTACAAACGTAGTGACGTACAAGACGTACATGATATCTCCTTTACGAACGCTAGTTTTACAAGACCGATCGCTTCCGGCTCGTACTTGATTCCGAGCATGCATGGACTTTTGTCCGACGGACTTGTGTACACACAATCGGACTTTCCGACAACAAACATTTGTTGGCGGAAAATTTGAGAACCTGCTAGCCGATTGAGCATACACATGGTTGGACTTACCGCCAACAACCTCACATCCAACATTTCCTGTCGAAAAATCCGATCGTGTGTATGCGGCATAACACAAATACTTTAAAATACTAACAGGAAAAAATTAGGCTTCTCTGGTAGCAGCTTCTTGATTCAGTCCCCTTAAATAGTAGTACAAAGTGAACAGCACTAGAGCGCTTATAGCAATGTCCCAGGCCAGGCAAGCCTTATACTATGCAGCAGGAGTTAACAAGAACAACAGTCACTGAGATCCTTCTTGCTTAGTCTGTACTCAGTGTCCCCAAAGCTTGTAATGTCTTCCTTAGCCACACTCTGTTGCTTGCTCCTGAGTAGGGATGAGCTTCGAGTTCGAGTCGAACTCATGTTCTACTCGAACATTGCCTGTTCGCCTGTTCAGCGAACAGTGAACAATTTGGGCTGTTCGCAGCAAATTCGAAAAGCCGGAACACCCTATACAAGTCTATGGGAGAAATCTAAAGTGCTCATTTTAAAGGGTAATATGCAGGTTACTGTCCTAAAAAGTGTTTGGGGACCTGGGTCCTGCCCCAGGGAACATGGATCAATGCAAAAAAAAGTTTTAAAAACGGCCGTTTTTTCAGGAGCAGTGATTTTAATAATGATTAAAGTGAAATAATAAAAGTGTAATATTCCTTTAAATTTCGTAGCTGGGGGGTATCTATAGTATGCCTGTGAAGGGGCGCATGTTTCTGGTGCTTAGAACTGTCCCTGCACAAAGTGTCATTTGTGCAGGAAAAAAAGTCTTTTAAAATCACTTGCGGCTAAATTGTCGGCTCCCCGTAATACAGAGAACACTCAATGAGTGTTCTCTGTATTAGCCGACAATTCATTCATTCATTGATAAAAAAAAAAAATAAAAGCGTGGGGGTTCCCCTAAATTCAATTACCAGGCCCTTCAGGTCTGACATGGATATTAAGGGGAACCCCGTGTCAAATTTAAAAAAAAATTGACGTGGGGGTCCCCCTAAATATCCATACCAGACCCTTCAGGTCTGATATGGATATTAAGGGGAACCCCGCATCAAATTAAAAAAAAATTGACGTGGGGGTCCCCCTAAAAATCCATACCAGACCCTTTATCCGAGCACGCAACCTGGCAGGCCGCAGGAAAAGAGGGGGGGACGAGAGAGCAGCCCCCCTCCCTCCTGAACAGTACCAGGCCACATACCCTCAACATTGGGAGGATGCTTTGGGGGTCTGTGACCCCTCAAAGCACCTTGTCCCCATGTTGATGAGGACAAGGGCCTCATCCTCACAACCCTGGCCGGTGGTTGTGAGGGTCTGCGGGCGGGGGGCTTATCAGAATCTGGAAGCCCCCTTTAACAAGGCGACCCCCAGATCCCGGCCCCCCCTGTTTGAAATGGTAAGGGGGTACAAAAGTACCCCTACCATTTCACAAAGAAAGTGTCAAAATGGTTAAATAAGACAAACACACTTTTGAAAAATTCCTTTATTAAAAATAAAAAAAATAAAAAAAAGATTCCAGCGGTGCTAATCCACTCTTGCTATCCAGCGACGGATCTCCGGGGTCCAGCGATGGATGATCATATCCAGCGACGGGAATCTCTCAGTCCAGCGCTGTCCATACATCCTTCTTCTGTCTCCACTGCGGAGACTGCGGAGATCCCAGCGCTGACGTTTCTTATATTAGGAGGACGGGGCCACCCGTCACCTGACCCTGCCCTTCTGACGCTGGAGAGGGAAGCCAGGGGTTCCCCAGTGACGTGTGGGTGACCCCGCCCCCTCTGATGTAACGCAGGTTTCCGTTACATCAGAGGGGGCGGGGTCACCCATACGTCACTGGGGAACCCCTGGCTCCCTTCACCAGCGTCAGAGGGGGCGGGGTCAGGTGCCCCGCCCTCCTAATATAAGAAACGTCAGCGCTGGGATCTCCACAGTGTCTCCGCAATGGAGACAGAAGAAGGATGTATGGACAGCGCTGGACTGAGAGATCCCCCGTCGCTGGATATGATCATCCATCGCTGGACCCCGGAGATCCGTCGCTGGATAGCAAGAGTGGATTAGCACCGCTGGAATCTTTTTTTTTTTTTAATAAAGGAATTTTTCAAAAGTGTGTTTGTCTTATTTAACCATTTTGACACTTTCTTTGTGAAATGGTAGGGGTACTTTTGTACCCCCTTACCATTTCAAACAGGGGGGGGGGGGCGGATCTGGGGGTTGCCTTGTTAAAGGGGGCTTCCAGATTCTGATAAGCCCCCCGCCCGCAGACCCTCACAACCACCGGCCAGGGTTGTGAGGATGAGGCCCTTGTCCTCATCAACATGGGGACAAGGTGCTTTGAGGGTATGTGGCCTGGTATGGTTCAGGAGGGAGGGGGGGCGCTCTCTCATCCCCCCTCTTTTCCTGCGGCCTGCCAGGTTGCGTGCTCAGATAAAGGGTCTGGTATAGATTTTTAGGGGGACCCCCACGTCAATTTTTTTTTTTTATTTGATGCGGGGTTCCCCTTAATATCCATATCAGACCTGAAGGGTCTGGTATGGATATTTAGGGGGACCCCATGTCAATTTTTTTTTTTTAAATTTGACACGGGGTTCCCCTTAATATCCATGTCAGACCTGAAGGGCCTGGTAATTGAATTTAGGGGAACCCCTACGCTTTTTTTTTATCAATGAATGAATGACATATGTGCTAGGCTTAAAATATTAAATTCCCTTTCAAATACAGTGGTGAGGGACCAATCAGCATGTGATCACTACGACAGTCAAAAATGGGGATCACATGACTTTGTTTACAAACAAGCCTGAGACACCAAGCTTAGCTGGCTTTGTGCCTCAGGAAGAGACATTTTGACAGAAAAAGCTGGAAAGCTGCAGCTGTTAAAATCAAAAACAAGCCGTAAAAATTCACAAAATGTAATTATTATATCATTATCAGTTGTTAAGTGTAAATGTAATTTTTCTCCCCAATTGCTGCCTGTCAGCTTATAATAAAATTATGGAGCAGTGTTTTTATTAAGATAGTGTTATAAAAGCCTTATGTGTCCTTGAAAAAACTGTGTAAAAGGATTTAGGTTGGCAAAACAATCAGGGAGTTATATTCTATTAATTTGAATAAATTTGACCTGGGCATCTAGCTTTTTTGCAGTTTTTAGAGCACTAGCTGCTATATGAGCTTGTAAGGAAAAAAATGTGCATTAATATAACATTAGCCCCTCTGTCCCCATCATAGGCGCGCACACAGGGTTTGCTGGGTGTGCCTGGTCACAAACTAATCATTCCGTGTGTCAGTGGCATATCATCCATGTGTGCTGTGTAATGGACACACATGCCCCATGGGAAAGGGGAGTCGCTGTGCCCTGACACATGCTGTCCACATGGAGTCAACCAAATTTTTCTGGGGCCTGGCCCAACCCAAGTGGCAGTACCAGCATCCATGGAACTTTTTCCATTTTCAGGGTGCAGGCGGCAGTGGGATGGAAGACCAAAAGCATGTTTTATGGGTATTGGAAGGCTTTTGTTTAGTTTAACCACTCGTGTTCTTCAACACCAAACTCATGAACCCATGTTTCAATGGAACTGGCTTTGCGCACAGAGGCGCCATAATGCTGGAACAGAAAAGGGCCTTCCTCAAACTTGTGTTACCAGGTTGGAAGTGCACAATTGTCTATTTTTTTTTTCTTTTACGTTTTACATTTTTTTTACAGTTATATTTTTTTATTTTTTTTGGGGGGTGGGGGGTCTTGGAGGTCTTGAAGGATCTGAAGGATCTGAAGATAGTCCCTTTTCTCCACTGCACTTTACTTGAATGAATAAGGAATCTGTATCGATTCCTATACTGCACGTGTGGTCTAGTATAGAAAGGGGAAAGATTGGCTGTTGAACTTGTGACTTAAGGGGTCATGATCTGATTTTATGAAATTTCAGAAATTAGTTCATCTTATCTCTCTCACCATGCTTTGTATTTTTGTCCATTTCTTTTGGGGATTGGAGATGATTGATCAACTTAAAGCCTGGGAACTCATCAAAGGATTCCTTATATAGGTTTGGACCCTTACCAATGGGTGTATTTTAAGACCCCCCCCCCATGGTTATACCTGATGATCTGATTTCTCATTTCCCTATGATTCTGAAGCCTGTTGTGGAAATTTGATTGTATAACATTTATGTGAACATTTTATTCTAGGATGTGTGTTTTATAGATTTTCATCTGTCTCCCTGTGTCTGGTTTAATCGAGGAGCACTCTAGCAGAGCGCACTTGGATTAAATCGAGACCAGTGGTAAAAACGGTCAGTATGAAAACATTCTCATGGGATTTGAGACATGTTCTCTGTGTCTATGGATGTTTGTTGGTTTGTAGGTTCCAAGCGCAATGCGCTGGGCTTCTTGCCTTCAAATGACTATGCGCATTAGAGAAACAAAGTCCACATAACGAGATAAACATATTATTTTATCTCTGTGTGGCTACATTATCCCTTTTGGATACATATCTGCTTTAATAAGAGGACATTGGTATCTGCCTTGTTAATATACTCGTACCGTATATTGACAACACCAATAGCAATGTCCCTGCAGATTCTCTCAAGCCTGTAAGAACCAGTAGAATGAGCTTACTAGATACTGTTTACTTTGAAACAGTATTGGCTGGGCTGCATGCTGACTAAAAGGGGGCGTGTGCACTTCCTCTTGTGAGTGCCCTCCCCTTTAATGTATGTAATTTCCTGTGATGTCTTTTCCCATGTAAGAAGTGATTGGCTAGAATCTGCACTTCCTGTTTGTGAAAGCTTTTGTGATAATAAAAGGCCATGCTGACTGGTGTGAAGGCAGTCAGACTGATGGAACTGAGAACGTAAGAAGGATGGTCATGTCTGTTTATTGGGATGAATGGGTTGAAAGGTAAGCTAAAGTATTATAACATTAAAACGGAAATGTTATTATTAAGGGAAACAGGAGATTTGGCTGTGTGCTCTGCGTACGGCCAAAATTTCCAGAACAAGCCTCAATATACATACGATTCGTTTTTGAATATACAGTGTTTACTGTGCCTGATATCAATAAATTCTCCTGAAGAAGCCAATAACCAAAGTGAAACATGTAGAGATGAAATCAGTTTGCACATGTAAAAATACTGTAATATCAATACTCATTTTTGGCTGATTGTTTTTAATACTTTCTATTAAATTTCTATTTTTTTTATAAATGATTTTGTTTGTGATTGTGCACCCTAAAAATCAAGGGATGTGCTGCAGTATTTTTGTTAGATGATAAGCAAAAAATAATTTCTCCATAAATTGAAAAGAGCTGAAAATCAAAAAAATGCATCAAAGACACACAATGGCAATGTATTTTTGATCTTTTATGTTATTTAGCCCTTACAAATCATTCATGGGCTATAGTTCAATTTGCTAGCAAAAAAAACAAAAAAGGCTAAAGAACATAATTCTTATGCTGCTACAAAATTGCTTGTGTGACTTAGCCCTAAATCTTAGAAGATGACACCCTAAATCCTAAGAGCTGGCACCTTTATCTTTTAAACAAAATCTATTTACTTAGATAAATCTGTGGGCAAAGTAGGAAATGTCTTTATGAGTTAAATATCTGCCCATTTTTTCTTTCCAACAAAGACTTAGGTATTTTTAATTTTCAGTCCAACTTTTTTTTTTACCACATTTTATTTGCATAACTACAGTTATTTCCACATTGTAAATAAATCCCCCAATTTATCCTACCTGCCACATCTTTGCACTTTAGATATAATCTTGTAAGCTATTTTATTTCCTCCCGTAAAGCGATATTATAATGTGGATCTCAATACAATAATGTGTTACAGTGGGGGGAATGCACAGATCATATTTTCAGCTCCAGCTGAATGAGCTTCTAAATGGTGTCTGATTGCTCGACCAGCAATCTGAACCCCACTGATAGCATCACTAGAGTCTAAGCGCAGCCTGATAGCTGGTGGCAGAGATTTAATGTTGGCACAAAATAGGAGGTTTCACAGAGTTCAAAGCAGTCTAGCTGCTCAATATAAAAAATAGACTTTAATAGTAACAAGCCAGTCTGAGCACTTTGATGTTATTTATTTAGTTAGTTATTTACATGTTCATTGGAACCAGTGAAAGGAAGATGTGACATTTACAGTCAATGAAAGCGTGGCATATCACATGAACAAAACAGCGCTTAGATGTTGTTAAACATTTTATGAATAACATAAATTTAAGAAACGAAAGAAACCTTTTTAATAATACCCATAAATAAAAAAATATACCGTGTGTATTTCTCTTTGATCACAGATCTATTAAATGTAAAACATACAAAAAAGTCTCTCCATGTAACATTGGAGTTGATTTGCTAAAGGCAAAAAGACTGTGCAGTTGCACTCTGCAAGGGAACTTGCTCCAGAGCTTATGTAATGGGGGTAAACTGTGCAGACATCCATCATCCAGTCAAGTGCAAGCAAAAATGCTGTTTTTTTTTTACCTTCCTTGCATGTGATTGGATACTCTTTTCAAAGTGTCATGAACGAACTGCGCATGATGCTGCAACTGGTCACAGGCGCATGGGTTCATCGAGATGTGTTTCAGCTCACAGGAATCCAGTGGTGAATAGACGTGCGCCAATGCGCATGCGCTTGCGCACATCGCACACATCGCGCACGCATGCACAGTAACGCCAGTAATGTCCTTTAAAAGGGGCCTCTTCAGAATGCAACCTTGCGGTCTGATCTGCAGCTCATCCTGTAACCTGATCCTGAACCCGCATTTGCTCCAGTGTTTACCCGGCTCTCCTGACCTTGCTGCTATCTCCAATCCTGACCCCTTGGCTTGCCTTTGACCTGCTCTGTGTACCTGCTTGTCTGATCATCTATTGCCGAACCTGCCTGGACTTGACCATTCTCTGCCTTCCGCTCCTGTCTGATTGATCCGCTGCTGTGACCTGGCTTGACTGACCCTGCTTCTGCCTGCTGCCTTGCACTTGTGCGCATTTGCCTACAGTCCTGCATCTGTGCGCATCCGTCTGCTGCTCCAAGCCTGTTCCTGTTCCTGTTGCTGCCAAGCAGACATTGTCTTCAGCCAAGTGAACCCTGTAGGCTCTCATACACCACTGTGCTCCGAGGGTCACTGTCCCCACTCCAGTGATCCCAGACCAGAGCCGTATGAGAGGTCTCCCTCTGCACGTCAGGCTCACCTCCAAGATACGTGTCACAAAGTGAAGCTTTACCTTATTTACTAAGCTCTGCAGTAAATTCCCTTGCAGAAGACAGCTTTACAATCTTGTTACGCAGATCAATGCTGTACACCGTACCAACCACCAATACAAAGCATGTTTCAAGCATATAATATGACAGGCAGGCAGTTGTTCCTTGGTGCAGCACTCTGGAGTGGATTTACTAAAGGCAAATAGTCTTTGTACTTTGAAAATGCAGTTGCTCTCATTTTCTCATGTGCAAACAAAAATGCTTTTTTAGTTTTCTTGCACCTGATTGGGTATTCTTTACAAAGTGAAGCTTTACCACATTGCAGCTATTGGGGAAAATTGGTGTAACTGCATTTGCAAAGCGCACAGTCTATTTGGTTTTAGTAAATCCACCCCAAAGTGTGCACTTAATGTAGATATGGGCAATGTTGAGGAGGAAAGGGGCATAAAATCAGATGGTAAAGAAACAAAAGTATCCAAGACCAATACTAGCTGACTTGCTGAAACGAATGCCCCATACACATGGTCGGACATTCCGACCACAAAATCTGATCTGATTTTTTCAGACGAATTTTGGCCGAAACTTGTCTTGCATACACACGGTTGCACAAAGTTATCGGAAAATCCGATCATTTGGAACAATGTGACATTATACACGTACGACGGGACTACATAGAGGCCAGTAGCCAATAGTTTTCGTCTCCAAATTTTTTCTGACCATGCGTGGCACTTTCTGGATCAGAATTCTCTACACACAATCGGAAAAAGTCTGATCAGATTTTGTTGATGTAAAATTTTAGGTCCAGCTCACAAACGTTTTCCTTCGGAAATTCCAACAGAAAAAGTCCAATAGAGCCCACAGACAATCGGATTTTCCGATAACATAATCCGATCTGACTTTTTTCGTCTGAATTTCCGACCGTCTGTATCGGGCATAATATCTTGATGATATCAGATAGAACATGGTGGGTTGGGACAGAGCTGTGGCCGGGCATGATATGATCTCAGCGGGTCAACGCTGGATCCACTGGATAGGTGAGTATCTGAAATATGTAGATACCACCATCAGGTAAATAGGGCAAAAAATAAATAAATAAATGGGGTGTTCGGCCACAGTTCCTCTTTAACCACTTTCAGACCGGACCAATTTGCTGGTCAAAGACCAGACCACTTTTTGCGATTCGGCACTGCGTCGCTTTAACTGACAATTGCGCGGTCGTGCGACGTGGCTCCCAAACAAAATTGACGTCCTTTTTTTCCCACAAATAGAGCTTTCTTTTGGTGGTATTTGATCACCCCTGCGGTTTTTATTTTTTGCGCTAAAAACAAAAATAGAGCGACAATTTTGAAAAAAAACACATTCTTTTTTACTTTTTGTTATAATAAATATCCCCCAAAAATATATAAAAAAACATTTTTTCCCTCAGTTTAGACCGATACGTATTCTTCTACATATTTTTGGTAAAAAAAATCGCAATAAGCGATTGATTGGTTTGCGCAAAAGTTATAGCTTTTACAAAATAGGGATAGTTTTATAGCATTTTTATTAATAATTTTTTATTATTATTATTTTTACTAGTAATGGCGGCGATCAGCGATTTTTATTGTGACTGCGACATTGTGGGGGACCCATCGGACATTTTTGACACATTTTTGGGACCATTGTCATTTATACAGTAATCACTGCTATATAAATGCAGTGATTCCTGTGTAAATGACACTGGCAGTGAAGGGGTTAACCAGTGGGTGGCAGTGTAGGGGTTAAGTGTTCCTAGGGGCGTGTTACTAACTGTGGGGGGGTTGGGCTTTCATTTAGTGAACACTGATCTCTGCTCCAATCACATGGAGCAGAGATCAGCGTCACTAGTTGCTAGGCAGAATGGAGAAATGTTGTTTACAACGGCACTTCTCCATTCGGCTTCTCCGTGAGACGATTGCGGGGATGCCCGCGGCGATCGAGTCCGCGGGTCCCGCGACCGGACTCACGGGGGTCCCGACCAGCGTGGGAGCGCGTCGCCGGCGGCGCGCTCCCGTTGGCAGGGCGGCAAATTTAAAGGGACGTACATGTACGCCCATTTGCCTTCCCGTGCCATTCTGTCGACGTACATTGTCGTGCGCTGGTCGGCAAGTGGTTAAAGGGGCACTATATGCAGTTCTTGAAAACTGAACTTCTTTTGCTTCCATCACTACTGTTTCCTCTATGCTCACTTCAGAATATGAATGACATTTTTTTTTTACTGCTAGAAGTAGAAGTGCTGAAATTAGAGACTGAACTCTTATGCTGCGTACACACGACCGTTTTTACCTGACAGTCTTTCTGACGGAGTTCCACTGAAACGGACTTGCCTACACATGATCAAACCAAAGTCCATTCGTTTAGAATACAATGGCGTACGACGGGACTATAAAAAGGAAGTTCAATAGCCAGTAGCCAATAGCTGCCCTTGCGTCGTTTTTGGTCTGTCGGAATAGCACACAGATGAATGGATTTCCCGATTGGAATTGATTCAGTCGGAAAGATTTAAAACATGTTCTATTTCTAGGTCCATCAGAATTTTTTTTTTTTAAAAGCCAGATGAAGCTCACACACGATTGGAATATCCGATGAAATGATTCCGTCTGACCTTTTCTGCCGTAAAGTCCGGTCGTGTGTACACAGCATTAGATCCGTTTCAAGATCAGTGTAATGCTTACCCCCCTTAAAAATAATATTGTCCCTGAGTTTATCTTAAAAACAGCATAACATCTAATTTTGCAGATTTGTAAGGTTGGTATTTAATAAAGCAGTGTATTTAAGGCCCATTTTGAACCAACTGACATTACATTTTGATTGGCTCCCCATTTACATCCCCATTTACAACCAATGACCGATGCTTTTTCTAATTCTCCTCTTTATCTCCGTGACTTTTAAAATTGTGATACAATGGGGGTCCTTAGATAGAGCTCCAGCTTAGAAGATTCAAGAGGGGGAGTCAAGTATTTTTCAGTTTTTTTTAAGTATAAGTGATTTACAACAGTAGGACATGCGAGGGGGACATGCAAGGAAAATAGCTTGTACACGCTTGGATAATAATATCAGCAGAACTTCCCCTCATTTCAGATCTACCCCTCAAATTTACAGCGACTGCACTTTCAAGTGCACTTTGTACTTGTAGTTTGCATTTGTAGTGCAAAGTGCATTTGCCTTTTGTAAATAACCCCAAATGTATTTAAATTGGGGATATTTCTTTTCATGCCACTGTCCATTTGACTTATCAGACCAACTTTTCATTTGTGATATTTTATATTTTAGCACAGTCACACTGGTGTATTTATTGTTCCACAGATTTCCCATAGTTCTAGTGAAGTTTCCTCATATGGTGAACAGCCTCTGCCTCTATCTACAATATAAAAGGAAACTTTATTTTCTTTCCATACCAGCAACACGAAAGTCTTACCCCAGTCACTGACACCACACACACACAAATGCTTTTCCAGGCTCCGACATGCAAATCCAGGTCTCTTCAAACACAGCTCAGATATCATCATTTTTCCTACTGTTGTAAATCACTTATACTTTAAAAAAACTGAAACATACTTGAATCCTCTTCTTGAATCTTCTAAGCTGGAGCTCTATTGATTACACTTTAAAAATAAAAGTTTTAGCAAAAATGATTGGAAATTACATCAAATAATTCGTATCATGGCATTGAAAGATGTGAAACAAGATCTGTCTTTTCATGCTGACCAATTAGAGGCCTCCTCTAGAGAAAGTGAGCATTAAAAATAAAAGAGATGATGTGAAAAAGAACAAAGAATAAATGTTAAAGTAATCAGATTTTTACAGTGAAAAGGAATAATCATGCTAACTTAAAATACTTTAAAGTGAACCTAAGAGAAGACAGAGAACTGCCATTGGTGACCTCTTTCTGAATATGCTGGCACAATTATTCGGATCAAGAAAATTAGAAATCCTTGTTCCAGGCCAGTGTTTTAAACTGTTAAAGAAAGAGCAGGAACACGGCTTCTAGGCAACAATCGATTTCAAGAGTAGAGGCCATAAATGCTGGCTTTGTATGTAATAACATCATTTGATGGTGGGGCTGAGATTATATGTCTACTGGCTGTTATTGACATTGGGCGATATGTGGATTTAAATCTTATTGTATTATTCTTCCTATTAGTTGAGGAACAAAGGCTGTCCCTAACATTGAAGGCCAACGGAAATCTGTTTGAATGCTGAATGGAAGATACAGCAGTACAAGCTTGTTATCAGTGCACAGTATGTACATGTTCTCGCCTTATCTCTTCTGTTAACTCGTAATGACTAGTGGTGAGCCGAACAAACCTGGGTTCATACTCAAGTTCGGCTAACGTGACCAAAGCTCAAATCCAAAGTCAATTGGAGCCAAATCTTAGAAATCAATAATGTCCATTTATTGTCTGAGCTAATAGCCAAGGGATTGCTAAACAAAAGGCAAGAGAAGCTGGCCAGGGGCCCACCAGACATGTACCAGTGATGCACAGTCTGTCATTTCTGAGTGACTGAGCTGGCATGTTGCATCTTAAAATTATATAATAAGATTCTTGATTCATAGATGGTGGGGGGGGGTTACAGTTTAGCAGCACTGCTATACAGGGCTGGTACAAGGATTTTTGACACCCTAGGCAAAACCTTATTTTGCTGCCTCCCCCATTAGCTCTGCCCCTTACTCCATTGGCCCTGCCTATATATACAATGGAGGTGGAGATTTTTGCGGTACCTCTCCCCTTATTTCTTCAGCCATGGTCCACAGATCTGCACCTATGGACCTGGCCTGAAGACAAATTGTGGCACTGGCTCGCTTCCTCATGCCAGCCATGGTCTGCAAGTATATGGACAGGCTAGGGTAGTATATAGACAGTCCAGGGTAGTATATAGACAGTCTAGGGTAGTAAATAGACAGGTTAGGGTAGTATATGGACAGGCTAGGGTAGTATATAGCCAGGCTAGAGTAGAATATAGACATGCTAGGGTAATAAATAGACAGGCTAGCCTAGTTTATGGACAGGCTAGGATAGTATATGGACAGGCTAGGGTAGTATATAGATAGGCTAGGGTAGTATATGGACAGGGTAGGGTAGTATATAGACAGGCTAGGGTAGTATATGGACAGTCTAGGGTAGTAAATAGACAGGCTAGGGTAGTAAATAGACAGGCAGGCTAGGGTAGTAAATAGACAGGCTAGGGTAGTATATAGACAGGTTAGGGTAGTAAATAGGCAGGCTAGGGTAGTGTAAAGACAGGCTAGGGTAGTAAATAGACAGGTTATGGTAGTATATAGACAGGCTAAAGTAGTATATGGACAGGCTAGGGTAGTACATGGACAAGTTAGGGTAGTAAATAGACAGGCTATGGTAGTATATAGACAGGCTAGGGTAGTATATAGACAGGCTAGGGTAGTATTTTGACAGGCTAGGGTATTATATGGACAGGCTAGGGTATTATATGGACAGGCTAGGGATGATGTGAGCAGTCTGAGGCAGATCAGTCTATATACTATAAAGTAATACAATGTCAGTGTTCTACGCTCACTGGGGCTCTGCATCCAATGACTCTGCCAGGCACAAACTCTGCCTCGGTGCCTGCAGGCTCCAGCTGTCACCAGGCATGAACCTCGGCGCTCCCACTACTCAGATACTAAAGGCTATATCATGTGATGCTGCCACTGTACAGAACAGGCCGGGAGGGAAATCAACCTCTATGAATGGCGGTGACATGGGGGTGGAGTCAGTGGTCACATGACTCGATATAGGAATCACTGAATCATGTATGGGGAGAGGCAGAGCTGGCTGTACTTGGATGATCACCAGAGACTCAGAAAGAGACAGACAGGTCACTGATCATAGAGGAGCGCAGCTGCAGGCAATGTTTGCTTCCATTCTGTCAGGACATGTCCTCCACTGTGGTGCTGCACCTCTAATGGCACTATATATAGATGGAGCTGCTGCCTGAGTTAGTCACATGCTGCAGAGGCACCCCCACGATAGAAATGGCTAGATATTTGCACCACAGATTTCAAGCCTGCATTGGCAGGTTGCAATTTCTGAGAGACTAAATGTGCATACTGCATCTGGAGCAAAGAAAAGGTAGGTTCTTTTTTGTATACAATCAAAAGCAAAAACATTAAAAAGAATTACACCACCCTTTTCAAGCCTTCATTTGAATATGCTGCAATTTCTTAGGTAGAGAGTAAGAAGATTGCATCCACAAGCAAAAAAAAAAGTGACTTCCCTTTTGCAGACTGAATAAAGAAAGAATTGACAGATTTGTTGTTAAGTTTGTAATCCTTTTAAGGCCTTTTTGAGTGCTTTTCTGAGTGGTTGATCAAGTGGGTTTCTACTATAGATAAGCTGTTGTCTTTTTGTTTCCAAGAATGAATCAAAACAGTGCATGTTAACAAATTAGCAATCCAGTCTACTATATGTTCATACAACAAGCAGATTGCATCCTAAAAAAGTAGTTAGTTCTACAGAAAGAAGAGAGAAACAATATAAAGAATTGTAGCAGGTCTATACCCGTTTTGGGAAGTTAAATCAGAAAAATGCAAGTTATTTCAACTACATTTTTAAGCTTATTTGGATACATCACTATTTCTGAGGGAGAGAGCAGGAAAATTGACTGGATAAATATTAAATTAGACAGTATATTTGCATAAGGCACAATACAATCATGTTTCTGTAGGGAATATCATCCTTATTAGGGATGAGCTTCGAGTTCGAGTCGAACTCATGTTCTACTCGAACATTGCCTGTTCGCCTGTTCAGCGAACAGTGAACAATTTGGGCTGTTCGCAGCAAATTCGAAAAGCCGGAACACCCTATACAAGTCTATGGGAGAAATCTAAAGTGCTCATTTTAAAGGGTAATATGCAGGTTACTGTCCTAAAAAGTGTTTGGGGACCCGGGTCCTGCCCCAGGGGACATGGATCAATGCAAAAAAAAGTTTTAAAAATGGCCGTTTTTTCAGGAGCAGTGATTTTAATAATGATTAAAGTGAAACAATAAAAGTGTAATATTCCTTTAAATTTCGTAGCTGGGGGGTATCTATAGTATGCCTGTGAAGGGGCGCATGTTTCTGGTGCTTAGAACTGTCCCTGCACAAAGTGTCATTTGTGCAGGAAAAAAAGTCTTTTAAAATCACTTGCGGCTATTGTCGGGTCCCATAATACAGAGAACACTCAATGAGTGTTCTCTGCATTAGCCGACAATTCATTCATTCATTGATAAAAAAAAAAAATAATAATAAAAAAAAAATAATTAAAAAAAAAAAGCGTGGGGGTTCCCCTAAATTCAATTACCAGGCCCTTCAGGTCTGATATGGATATTAAGGGGAACCCCGCATCAAATTTTTAAAAAAAATTGACGTGGGGGTCCCCCTAAAAATCCATACCAGACCCTTTATCCGCGCACGCAACCTGGCAGGCCGCAGGAAAAGAGGGGGGGACGAGAGAGCGCCCCCCCCTCCCTCCTCTGATGTAATGGAAACCTGCGTTACATCAGAGGGGCCGGGGTCACCCACACGTCACTGGGGAACCCCTGGCTTCCCTCTCCAGCGTCAGAGGGGCGGAGTCAGGTGACGGGTGGCCCCGCCCTCCTAATATAAGAAACGTCAGCGCTGGGCTCTCTGCAGTGTCTCCGGAGTGGAGACAGAAGAAGGATGTATGGACAGCGCTGGACTGAGAGATCCCCCGTCGCTGGATATGATCATCCATCGCTGGACCCCGGAGACCCGTCGCTGGATAGCAAGAGTGGATTAGCACCGCTGGAATCTTTTTTTTATTTTTTTTTATTTTTAATAAAGAAATTTTTCAAAAGTGTGTTTGTCTTATTTAACCATTTTGACACTTTCTTTGTGAAATGGTAGGGGTACTTTTGTACCCCCTTACCATTTCAAACAGGGGGGGGGCGGGATCTGGGGGTCCCCTTGTTAAAGGGGGCTTCCAGATTCTGATAAGCCCCCCGCCCGCAGACCCTCACAACCAACGGCCAGGGTTGTGAGGATGAGGCCCTTGTCTTCATCAACATGGGGACAAGGTGCTTTGAGGGGTCACAGACCCCCAAAGCATCCTCCCAATGTTGAGGGTATGTGGCCTGGTACGGTTCAGGAGGGAGGGGGGCCGCTCTCTCGTCCCCCCCCCCTTTTCCTGCGGCCTGCCAGGTTGCGTGCTCGGATAAAGGGTCTGATATGGATTTTTAGGGGGACCCCCACGTCAATTTTTTTTAAAATTTGATGCGGGGTTCCCCTTAATATCCATATCAGACCTGAAGGGTCTGGTTATGGATATTTAGGGGGACCCCCACGTCAATTTTTTTTTTTAATTTGACACGGGGTTCCCCTTAATATCCATGTCAGACCTGAAGGGCCTGGTAATTGAATTTAGGGGAACCCCCACGCTTTTTTTTTTTTATCAATGAATGAATGAATTGTCGGCTAATGCAGAGAACACTCATTGAGTGTTCTCTGTATTACGGGACCCGACAATAGCCGCAAGTGATTTTAAAAGACTTTTTTCCTGCACAAATGACACTTTGTGCAGGGACAGTTCTAAGCACCAGAAACATGCGCCCCTTCACAGGCATACTATAGCTACCCCCCAGCTACGAAATTTAAAAGGAATATTACACTTTTATTGTTTCACTTTAATCATTATTAAAATCACTGCTCCTGAAAAAACGTCCGTTTTTAAAACTTTTTTTTGCATTGATCCATGTACCTTGGGGCAGGACCCGGGTCCCCAAACACTTTTTAGGACAGTAACCTGCATATTACCCTTTAAAATGAGCACTTTAGATTGTGAACGTTCAAGTCCCATAGACTTTAATAGGGTTCTAAAGTTCACACGAAGTTTAGGTCTGTTCGCAGGTTCTGGTGCGAACCGAACAGGGGGGTGCTCGGCTCATCCCTAATCCTTATTAATGGGAAAATAATTTTAAGGTAGAGATAAGACCTATTTCAGCCAGAAATATTGCCTGAACCTGCATTTTTTCTGTTTCAATATATTCATTGAATTTTCAGAGTAAACATAATAAGCTCACGGTTTGCCCAAACAGGTGTGGAGCTAAACAGTCACATTTAAGAACAAGTACAAATTGGCAATGTATAGCATTAAATCAGGAAAGGACTAACCAAAACTAGAGCCGCGTACACACGGGCAGACTGTCTGGCCTACTTAGTTCGCCGAAACACATTTCAGCGGACAGTCCGCTCGTGTGTGGGCTTCAGCTGACTTTTTCAGCGTGCAGTCTGGCGGACTAAGTATTTCGGAATTTCCGTAATACTGTCCGTCGGACTCGCATTTCGGCGGACAATCCGCCCGTGTGTGTGCCAGTCCGCCGTACTTTTGAAATGAGCGGACTTCCAGGTAGGCGGGGCCCGCGAAGGAGATGTCGCTGGCCCTGCCGCCTGGTATGGACTTAAAGGGGAACCCCAACGCCGAAAAAAATCGGCGTGGGGGTCCCCCCCAAGTCCACAACAGACCCTTGTCCGAGCACGCTACCCGGCCGGCCAGGAAAGGGGGGCAAGCGAGCGCCCCCCCTCCTGAGCCGTACCAGGCCGCGTGCCCTCAACATGGGGGGTGCCTTGGGGAAGGGGGGACGTGCGGCCCCCCCACCCCAAAGCACCTTGTCCCCATGTTGATGAGGACAAGGGCCTCTTCCCGACAACCCTGGCCGTTGGTTGTCGGGGTCTGCGGGCGGGGGGCTTATCGGAATCCGGAAGCCCCCTTTAATAAGGGGGCCCCCGGATACCGGCCCCCCACCCTATGTGAATGAGTATGGGGTACAATGTACCCCTACCCATTCACCTGTAAAATAAAAGTACAAAAAAAAACACAACACACGAGATAAAATACTTTATTGCACAGCTCCGGGGGTCTTCCGTCTTCGGGGGTCTTCTCGCCGGACTCCTCCGCTATCTTCTTGTAGCTCTTTTGCTAGCGGAGGAGTCCGGCTTTCTTCCTCGCCGCCACCCTCTTCTCCCGACTTCGGGGGTCTTGTCCCCCTCTTCGGTTCTTCTGCCGGGCCACCGCGCCTTCTTATAGCTCTTTTACAGGCGGTGGCCCGGTCTTCTGTCGCCGCCGTCGTCGCCGCCGCCTTCCGTTCTTCTTCTTCTTCTTCTCCAGGAGATGTTGCCTCGACGATCTCTCCGGCCGGAATGCCAGGGACGCACTGCGCGGCCACTTATATAGGGACAAGGGGCGGTGTCACATGGCTTTATGTCACATGGGTTGGTCACATGGGTTGATGTCACATGGGGACTATGACATCGTAAGGGGGCGGGGTCACCATGTGACACCAACCCATGTGACATAAAGCCATGTGACACCGCCCCTTGTCCCTATATAAGTGGCCGCGCAGTGCGTCCCTGGCATTCCGGCCGAAGAGATCGTCGAGGCAACATCTCCTGGAGAAGAAGAAGAAGAAGAACGGAAGGCGGCGGCGATGGCGGCAACGGCGGCGACAGAAGACCGGGCCACCGATTTTTTCCGGCGTTGGGGTTCCCCTTTAAGTCCATACCAGGCGGCGGGGCCAGCGACGTCTCCTTGAAATGAGCGGACTTTCCTCCGCGTGTGTGGGCGAGTCCGTTCATTTCAAAAGTAGGGCGGATAGTATGGCGGACTTAGTACGCCGTATTAGTCCGCTCAAAAAGTGGTGTGTGTGGTCAAGTCCGTTCATTCGAAAGTATGACGGACTGTCCGTCGGATTGTCTGACGGACTAAGTTGGCCAGACAGTCCGCCCCGTGTGTACGCGGCTTTAGGAGGACCAGTAGGAATGTCAAAGGAAACATTGATTATTGCCAAGCTGTCCTCTAAGGTGTGATAATCCCCAATGACATGTCCCATCTGGAAAAAGAAAGGAAAAACAAAGAATAGGAAAGGAAGAGAGAGGAAATCAAGAAAGGAGAGAGGAGCAAGAGGGGAAAAGGGTATCACACACTTGGGACTGGCACAGACAACACCTATAAATTACCATAACTGGTCAGAGGTAAGGATGGGAAGCAATAGCTTATCCAGGGTTCCCAGCTTTTGAGAAACTTTGGGTGTGAATCCTTAAGAATATCTGTTCACTCACAATAATATCAGTCAACTGGGTTTTCATACCCTGGAAGGCAACCGTAGGAGTCTCTCAGGTCTGAGCTATGGTACGTTTGGCAGAGATAAAAAGGTAGGAAGCCCATTTCTGCTAAGGTGCGAAAAGACCCAATATAGGACAATGTAGGAGAATCAATCCGGCGTCCTTGAGTACTGTCACATGAAACAATGTCTGCAGCAGGCCAAAAATCCTTGACCAAAAGGTTCAAAGCATCGTGGGTTATCGAAGAGAGAATCTGCATTTTTTCAGACACAGGTTTTAAAAATAGCACATATTTGTAGAACAGAAACTCATCCTTTTTTAATTGGCAATCAATTTAGAGCCAGAAATTTGATATTTTCAGCCAGAAATATGAATAACAAATTAATTTTTCTACTAAACAATACAAAAAAAGGGGCACTCAGCTCCAAATAGGTGAAATAAAAAAACTGCTGCGATCAAACATTCCTTGAATAGTAAAGGAGAAAAAAATGTTGTAAAATAAATAAGATGCACTGTTTTTGACTGGGATATTATCCTAAAAATAATTAGGTAACAGATGCAACAAACAATGTGCAACAAGCTAAATAGTGAATGTTCTAATGGAAAAGTGTCACTAGATAAGTGAAGCTCTTGTTGCCTAGAATAGTGTATCAAATGAATTACATCAATTTTATTTTTATTTTTTTGGGGTAAATAGCCACGATCTGTGCACAAAAAATGACAAATAATAAATAGTGCAAAAAGTTAATAAATAGTCCAGTGCTCCACAATTTAATGTGTTTAGTGAAAAGATGATGCTTCAACTTTTCCCACATGCAAATTTAACAAACTATGGTGCAGCTGAAATAATCCACAATGGAAAGTATGTCACAGCTGTGCTCTATATGTGAAACATTGCACCAAATCAAATGATGCCTCCAAGAGATCAAATGCATGTGAATGGAAGCGCCTCTGAAGACAAGTGGTCAGTCAGCTCCAGGGAATGTATCCAGGCTTATGGTGCTCATTAATCTTGTTAATCACATCATGTGGTTATAAAAGATAATGGAAGACGCTCATAGTGCATTAATGCTTATAAAGGTGGTTTATTAAATAAAAATTGCACTTACATCAAGGAAAATGAATTAGAGTGACATGGAACAAAATCTTGCCATCCCAGTCGATGCCTTCTGAGAGGAAACACGTTGGATTGGAGCTAGCAAAGTGATGTCAACTAGCGTGAACCACACTGCAGGTGACTGTGCAAGATTTGACACTCAAATTAATTGTCCTTGATGTAAGTGCAATTTTTATTTAATAAACCAGCTTTATACGCATTAAGGCACTATGAGCATAAAAATGCCCAATTAATAAAATAAAATAAAAACAAAACATTAACAGTGCTTCATATGAATAAAACAAAATGTTCATAGAGTTCAATAATAAATACTCTCATATTGTGCAATTTTGAGAGCAAATGTCCGCCAAAATGTCAGTCAATTCACTAAAAAAAGTAGTATGTATAGAGTGATATTAACAACTGTCTCTCTACTGTCTCTCTCCTATTGACAGTTCAGTTCAGTGAAATATATAAAGTCAGGCATTGAAATATGCTTCTGATCAAAGATAGATCTCAATGCGTGAATCATTAGTTTCTTCACCTTCACCAATCCACCTTGTGCACACCCCTTTGTATATCAGCTTCCCAGAGGTAAGAATAAACAGGGCCCGTAAGATCCTTCACAACGTAAGTCTGCAGTAGGGATGAGCTTCGAGTTCGAGTCGAACTCATGTTTGACTCGAACATTGCCTGTTCGCCTGTTCAGCGAACAGTGAACAATTTGGGCTGTTCGCAGCAAATTCGAAAAACCGGAGCACCCTATATAAGTCTATGGGAGAAATCTAAAGTGCTCATTTTAAAGGGTAATATGCAGGTTACTGTCCTAAAAAGTGTTTGGAGACCTGGGTCCTGCCCCAGGGGTCATGGATCAATGCAAAAAAAAGTTTTAAAAACGGACGTTTTTTCAGGAGCAGCGATTTTAATAATGATTAAAGTGAAACAATAAAAGTGTAATATTCCTTTAAATTTCGTAGTTGGGGGTGTCTATAGTATGCCTGTGAAGGGGCGCATGTTTCTGGTGCTTAAAACTGTCCCTGCACAAAGTGTCATTTGTGCAAGAAAAAAAGTCTTTTAAAATCACTTGCGGCTATATTGTCGGGTCCCGTAATACAGAGAACACTCAATGAGTGTTCTCTGTATTAGCCGACAATTCATTCATTCATTGATAAAAAAAAATTAAAAAAAGCGTGGAGGTTCCCCTAAATTCAATTACCAGGCCCTTCAGGTCTGATATGGATATTAAGGGGAACCCCGCATCAAATTAAAAAAAAAAATTGACGTGGGGGACCCCCTAAAAATCCATATCAGACCCTTTATCCAAGCACGCAACCTGGCAGGCCGCAGGAAAAGAGGGGGGACGAGAGAGCGGCCCCCCTTCCTCCTGAACCATACCAGGCCACATACCCTCAACATTGGGAGGATGCTTTGGGGGTCTGTGACCCCTCAAAGCACCTTGTCCCCATGTTGATGAGGACACGGGCCTCATCCTCACACCCCTGGCCGGTGGTTGTGAGGGTCTGTGGGCGGGGGGCTTATCAGAATCTGGAAGCCCCCTTTAACAAGGGGACCCCCAGATCCCCCCCCTGTTTGAAATGGTAAGGGGGTACAAAGGTACCCATACCATTTCACAAAGAAAGTGTAAAAATGGTTAAATAAGACAAACACACTTTTTAAAAATTCCTTTATTAAAAAAAAAAAAAAAGATTCCAGAGGTGCTAATCCACTCTTGCTATCCAGCGACGAATCTCCGGGGTCCAGCGATGGATGATCATATCCAGCGAGGGGGATCTCTCAGTCCAGCGCTGTCCATACATCCGTCTTCTGTCTCCACTGACACTGCGCTGGACCCCGGAGATTCGTCGCTGGATAGCAAGAGTGGATTAGCACCGCTGGAATCTTTTTTTTATTTTTAATAAAGGAATTTTTCAAAAGTGTGTTTGTCTTATTTAACCATTTTTACACTTTCTTTGTGAAATGGTAGGGGTACTTTTGTACCCACTTACCATTTCAAACAGGGGGGGCAGGATCTGGGGGTCCCCTTGTTAAAGGGGGCTTCCAGATTCTGATAAGCCCCCCGTCCGCAGACCCTCACAACCACCGGCCAGGGTTGTGAGGATGAGGCCCTTGTCCTCATAAACATGGTGACAAGGTGCTTTGAGGGGTCACAGACCCCCAAAGCATCCTCCCAATGTTGAGGGTATGTGGCCTGGTACGGTTCAGGAGGGAGGGGGGCCGCTCTCTCGTCCCCCCTCTTTTCCTGCGGCCTGCCAGGTTGCATGCTCGGATAAAGGGTCTGATATGGATTTTTAGGGGGGCCCCACGTCAATTTTTTTTTTATTTGATGCGGGGTTCCCCTTAATATCCATGTCAGACCTGAAGGGCCTGGTAATTGAATTTAGGGGAACCCCCACGCTTTTTTTTTTTTTTTTTTATCAATGAATGAATGAATTGTCGGCTAATACAGAGAACACTCATTGAGTGTTCTCTGTATTACGGGAGCCGACAATTTAGCCGCAAGTGATTTTAAAATACTTTTTTTCCTGCATAAATGACACTTTGTGCAGGGACAGTTCTAAGCACCAGAAACATGTGCCCCTTCACAGGCATACTATAGATACCCCCCAGCTACGAAATTTAAAGGAATATTACAATTTTATTGTTTCACTTTAATCATTATTAAAATCACTGCTCCTGAAAAAACGGCTGTTTTTAAAACTTTTTTTTGCATTGATCCATGTCCCCTGGGGCAGGACCCAGGTCCCCAAACACTTTTTAGGACAGTAACTTGCATATTACCCTTTAAAATTAGCACTTTAGATTGTGAACGTTCGAGTCCCATAGACTTTAATAGGGTTCTAAAGTTCACACGAAGTTTAGGTCTGTTCGCAGGTTCTGGTGCGAACCGAACAGGGGGGTGTTCGGCTCATCCCTAGTCTGCAGCTCTCTTACTGGAAACTTCAGCTCTCCTTGTCAGGAACGGTTCAATAAGGTGGATATATCATGAAACAATACAAATTATACTTACTGAAAAGATGTAAATAATCCAGCATGTCACATTATCAGCATCAAGCTCTCCGCTGATCGTGGTTCCAAAAGAATCTCCCACCGCAATGAGTCCCGGGATGATGCTCACGCTGTGGAGCTGGTAAGTTGCGTGGTCACGGCCTGACGCGTTTTGTGATTCTGACTTCAGTTGGCGAGCACTCTGCACTTTCAGTGCAAATTGCAATGTACACAGTTCAGTATTTAATAGCATCTACTCAGCAATCACCTTTCATTGTCAATGCCCTGACTAGATACATACTAAAATTTGATTGGTTGGTCTATGTTCTTCTATATAAAAAAGCCTTCCCTATCAGCTATGAGCTAATATTAAACTACTGTTCTGCCCATTTGTTAGCTTTCTGTCTTGTTTTTAGTTCTTTTATATTATTAGCCCAAAAAAGGGCTCTGTTTATTTTATTTGCTTTTTACATTTCCTCAGACTTAAAGTGACACTCCAGTACAAACAAATATTTAAAGTGGAAGTAAACTCCCCTATCATTTTCAGCCTAGGAAGCTGCCATCTTTGCCTCTGTTTAATCTTCAACTGCTATGGTGCTGCACATGTGATTCATTATGACATCAGCCATTGGATGGTTTGATAGTTTGGCTGAGAGCACAGCCAATGTGCAGTTAGCATTCCCAGCATGCCTTTTATTTTTAACTGTTTAAATCCATGGGTTTACTTCCACTTTAAGCCTGTAATGCTTACAACGAGCACAGTCTATCTGCACACCATAATGTGCTCCCTATTGTAATCTGGTGATCTTAAATCCTCCATTTGTGATACAGTTGAGATTTGCAAAAAATATAGTCCCACAGGTCCAGTATTACAGCATCCTAGTAGCAGTAAACGGTGAGCACAGCAATATACTGTAAATGCCAGGGTCTTCCTAACAGCATCCAGTTAATATAAGCCCCTGGACACCAATAGCGGCATACAGCTGGTAGCACTATAATTCCCAGCCTCCCAGTAGTGACGTGAATGTAGTAATTCAAGTTCCAGTAGCAGCACATAGTGAATGTAGATATCATATACAGGCAGACATTCACTAGATGGTTTGTGTTTCTGGGGTGTTCCAGGGACAGCATAAATTTAGGCTATCAAAGTTGCCAGACAATCCAATTCAACAATTTTCCCATACGATTATATGCTCATGTAATATATTTTATCTACAGTAAGTTATTAACCTTTAAAAACCTCCCTTGTGTAGACATCAAAAAAGTCAGAGAATGCTTCTGGGTGCCACTATCTTCAATGTCAGCAACCTCAGCACACTCAGGGTTCCTCTCCATTGACACTCTATATTGTTTCCCTTTGCTCCTCCCTCAAAAGCGACATAAAAGGTTACATAGGGAGATGAAGGTGTTTGTGGTGGCCCAGCTCCTCCATCCCATTACATAGTAAGTGCAAGGTATTATACAAGTCAGTGAAGAGTGAGAAAATAAAATATTTGATTTTTCCATGTTTACCTGCAATTTTTACAATTGGTGATGGGGACAGGGTCTCTTTAGCTTAGGCCACTGCTTTCCAGTCTCTTGTGTAGAACTGCCTGCTCAGCCTTCTCACAGAACTTAAGGTCCCAGGTGAGGCAAGGGCAGGAGGTAGGGTGTGCATGGGTTGTTTCCCTGTAATAAGACCTACTACCTTCCAGCCATGAAATACTTTGGTATTTATAACTTTGTTCCTTGGTGGCTTTTTTGTTTTCTTTTTAGCTAATGGGTCATCCTAAAGGAGACATGAAGAGTCTCATAGACCCCTATTGTTAGCCCTGCACTATACTAAAGTCAAATGAGCACAGACTGTGCTAAATCAGCTTCTTCCTCAGTCAGAGCCTCCTTGATTTTACAGCTATGAACCCAGAAGAGCTCAGAGCTATAGGCTTCCAGGTTCATACTACCCAGATGAGATATCCATCCTGACAAGTGTAACGGACATCCAGGTACTGCCACCAAAGTAAGAGTTATGTCATCACAAAAAGGGTTAAATATATTCTACAAATAATATGGCAGCAAAAGCAGTCATCCAACACACCCAGAAGTGTCATCAGAGAATGGAAGGCCACACTCATATTGATGCGTTGGGTCGGTGAGCGGGGTTCCTTTCTCTGATAATGCTTCTACACCCCTGAATGATGCATAGACACCTTCTTCCTTCACTGCAACCAGCAGGAAGATTTTTGTCTTATCTTTGAGCAGATTTCCAATTATACCTGGATCACACCCAGTAGTGTGTTGGTCGTGAAGATCCTTTGAGTACTGCAATGTAATAAAGTGAACATTGACAGGTAAGTATAAATTTTCTTCTTTTACCCTAAACAATTTTCATTTCCCTTTCCTTTTTTTCTTCTTTTTTTCAATGTTGGGGTTGCATTAAAGTGGTATTAAACTAAAATTTTGAACTGTGCCATCTAGGTAAAGCATATATTAAATCTTACCTCTAGGTACTGTAAATACCCACTAAGCATGTGTTGTTCAGTAGAAATTCACATTGGCTCCAGACGATGATATCACTGGTGCACATTGAGTGTGCTGTGATTGCAGACAGTGCTGTGGTGGAATGGTGCTCTGGTGTGCATGCAGGGAGTGATATCATCATTGCCTGGGCATTTACTTGGTTAAAGAGTGCGAAGATGGAGGTACTGGGAGCAGTGACAGCTCGGTGCTGGAGGGCTCTGTTTATAAGGTAAGTCTGTCATAATGTGCTAGTATGTGGTGCATACTAGCACAATATAGCACAAACTGGCAGGGGACCTTTAAAAAAAATTCTAGTGTTTACTGCTGCTTTAGGCCCTTCCGCATGGGTGCCTTTGCAAAGCAGAATCTGCTTGCTCAGCGGGGGGGATCTTTCCGCTCATGACAGGTCCATGTCAGCCCTGCTATGCAGATTGGACACACAGTCCCACTCTCCTCTTTGGGGCAATAAGATGAAACGGGCCACCTGTCCATTTCCACCTGATGCCATCTGATCTGTCAGATGGATGGGGAATAGGACCATGTGTCCGCTGACATCCGCTACTCCATAGAAGATACTGGAGGATCAGATCAGGTCCACATGAAAAACTAACAGGCGGACCTGATCGGACAGCCTGTGTGAAAGGGGGCAAAAAGCTTGATGTGTAGACATGTTATTACTGCCAAAAGATTTTTAAAACAAGTGTAATTTATGCCGCGTACACACGATCAAACAATCGGGTGGAAAAGTCCAGCAAACTCAAGTCCGCCAGACAATCCCCCCGTGTGTAGCCTCCGGCATAATTTTTTGACCCGAAAATATGGCGGACTTAGAAAGTAATTTTGCACTCCAATCTTCCCGCCGGACTCGCATTTCGGTGGACAATCCGGCCGTGGGTATGCCAGTCCGCCCTACTTTTGAAATGAACGGACTCGCCCACACACGCGGAGGAAAGTCCGCTCATTTCAAGCGGGTCTCCAGGTAGGCGGGGCCCGCGAAGGAGACGTCACTGGCCCCGCCACCTGGTCTGGACTTAAAGGGGAACCCCAACGCCGAAAAAAATCGCCATGGGGGTTCCCCCCAGGTCCACATCAGACCCTTGTCTGAGTACGCTACCCGGCCGGCCAGGAAAGGGGGGGACGAGCGAGCCCCCCCCTCCTGAGCCGTACCAGGCCGCGTGCCCTCAACATGGGGGGTGCCTTGGGGAAGGGGGGGAGCACTGCCCCCCCACCCCAAAGCACCTTGTCCCCATGTTAATGAGGACAAGGGCCTCTTCCCGACAACCCTGGCCTTTGGTTGTCGGGGTCTGCGGGCGGGGGGCTTATCGGAATCCAGGAGCCCCCTTTAATAAGGGGGCCCCCGGATCCCGGCCCCCCACCCTATGTGAATGAGTATGGGGTACAATGTACCCCTGCCCATTCACCTGTGAAAAAAAGTACAAAAAAAAACCACAACACAGGGTAAAAATAGTTTATTGCACAGCTCCGGGGGTCTTCCATCTTCGGGGGTCTTCTCGCCGGACTCCTCCGCTATCTTCTGCTAGCTCTTTCGCTAGCGGAGGAGCCCGGCTTTCTTCCTCGCCGTCGGCCTCTTCTTCCAACTTCGGGGGTCTTGTCCCCCTCTTCGGGGGTCTTGCCCCCCTCTTCGGTTCTTCTGCTGGGCCACCGCGCCTTCTTCTAGCTCTTTTACAGGCGGTGGCCCAGTCTTCTGTCGCCGCCGCCGCCGCCTTCTGTTCTTCTCTTCTTCTCTTCAGATGTTGACTTGTCGTTCCCTGTTGAGGGCACGCGGCCTGGTACGGCTCAGGAGGGGGGGGCGCTCGCTCGTCCCCCCCTTTCCTGGCCGGCCGGGTAGCGTGCTCGGACAAGGGTCTGATGTGGACCTGGGGGGAACCCCCATGCCGGTTTTTTTCGGCGTTGGGGTTCCCCTTTAAGTCCAGACCAGGTGGCGGGGCCAGCAATGTCTCCTTCGTGGGCCCCGCCTACCTGGAGACCCGCTCGAAATGAGCGGACTTTCCTCCGCGTGTATGGGCGAGTCCGTTCATTTCAAAAGTAGGGCGGATAGCACGGCGGACTTAGTACGCCGTATTAGTCCGCTGAAAAAGTGCAGTGTGTGGGAAAGTCCGATGGACAGTCTGGCGGGAAGTCCGCCAGACTAAGTCCGTTGGATAGTCGGCTACGTGTGTACGCGGCATTAGATGTTTTAATTGATTGATCACACATGTTAAGGCATATGGAGGAAAGGAGGTGGCACCCCCAGCGCTGGTCTAAGTATACAAGAGCAGTTGGAAGAAAAACAATGCAACTAGGCAGATCACCACCAGTTGTCTCCTGATCTGGTTGAGATGGATCTTCTTTTTAAAACTGGAACAAATTTTATTTTGTTCTTTTTTATCTTCGCAAGACAGGCAATGCAGTCTATGGAAGCTGTAATCCGCAGTAGCAGGTAGATTAGATTTAGTAATAATAAAAGTATACAGCAGCCTTTCTGGCCTTTGCTCCAAAATTTGCCTTTTCTCGTTGTGTGTAATTCCACATCCTGCGCTCTGATTTTGTTAAGCCGTTATGGAATATTATCCCTTTTATTCTCGGCACAACAACACGTTCCTCACCTCTAGGACGCAGCTGTTTAAAGGAAGGCTGCCCTGATTCAACCGCTTTCATCTTTTCATAAACACAAGAAAGAAAAAATCATCTCATCTTTGTGAGCCAACTTCACAATGACACACATGAACTGTCTAATCAACCACCCGCCTGTCTAAATATCAGCAGAATCCAAAGCTGGCCATTTAGCCAGAGCCTACCACGACACGTTGCTGTACACAAGAGCATCATTAGAGTGAAAGATTTCTGCACTAGCTCTCCACATCATTAAAGAATGAATAGGAAAAACCTGGCCTTCACATTCAAAGCACATTGAAGTGCAAACCAATGGGATTTGTTGTCCAGGAAACAGTCTGGTAAAATCCTAAATAACAAGATTTTGGATCAATTAGTCGGAGCCACCCAGGTATTCAGTGTATGACAAAAAAAGAATAAGATAAGGGGAGAATATTAATAACAATTTGTAAAATTGTAGTATACAGTAAAACCTTGGATTGCGAGTATAATTCGTTTCGGGAACATGCTTGCAATCCAAAGCACTTGTATATCAAAGCGAATCTCCCCATAAGAAATAATGGAAACTTAGATGCTTCGTTCCACAACCATTTATTCATAGGTCTTTCTATTTATAGCCCATATAAAAAGATAATAGCAGTGTTATAGGTTGTGTAACCATAAAATGTCCATTTACAAATGGCAGCCTCCACAAGGAGATTAGAAGCAAAATCCAGCAGGAGTTACAGAGTATAAAAGAGAAGAGAGGCACATTTAAGTGTAGCAATATGGTTACATTTAATGAAGGTACAACATTTAGTGTGGGCTGGGTGGGCTGGATGACTTACAGGCAGCACTTCTGAGACCTCCCCCTACTTCTGTAATTTGCTAAAAACTTCCAAAAGAATGGGAACGGAGGTGAGTAGGAGCTGCCTGCATTATTCATAAGGGTCCTGATCAATCCCCAACAGATAGATTGACAGAGGGAATGACCCCTCAAATACCCAGGGTCAGCCCAGCTGGGGCAGGGGAGTTTGGGTGGAAGCTGGGCTGTGAGCGACCCTGAAGGTGACCCTCATGCCTGGGTACAGGTGCAGAAGGCTCCTTTTCATGACACACAGGGGTGTCCTGACTGGAGGCACAGTAGGACAGCAGGAGAACACTGCCGAGCAAAACTCCAGGGAAGAAGACAGCTAGGTGGGCTGGTGAATGTTACAGTTGGGGAGGACTGAGAGGCATGCCTGAGAGGACTGGGTGGAAGCAGTCTGAGATGGATGCAGAATCAGTCTGGGATTACTGTGGAAGTTTAGCCAAGAGGGCTGAAGAAAGGGGCAGCTTCAGCCAATGGACTGGTATTGCTTGAAGAGGTGGTGCTGAGATCAGTAGCCACAGAAGGACAGCTGGGCACTAGGACTTTGCTACACAAACAAGAATCCCATGGCCCCTGCCTGTAAAGGGCATTTGCTACCTATCCAACAGTGCCAGCTGGTCCTGGGAATTGTAGTGCTTCAAGCAAGTGTTGTGCTGGAGGAAGCTGAGGAGTGTACTGTAAATAGCTGTACAGAAAAAGTTTGGTCCTTGAAAGTCAAGTGGGCATCCCTTATTACCATTCTGCCTATCCAAGTTAAACCCCCTAAGAGAAATACAAAACAAAGCACTGGCCTGCTCCTTACCTCAAGTGTGCTTTGAAAGTTCTGTGTACCTGGCTGTGCAGGGTGGGGGGTCCCTTTCTACTTGCGGCTCTTTAAGGGGTGCGCTACATATATACTGTATATATAAATGTTTAACTTGTATTAATGTCTCAGAAATAGCAAAACAGACAAAAGAAAACGATTGGCTGAGTCTTTCAAATGGTAAAACACCAAGAGGAAAAGGCAATATAACACAATACAGTAGCCACATCCATCCGTCCTGCAGGACTGAAGATTTAAATATGAGCTCCCAAACCGAGAATTTTTTCCTGAGTGAGCAAATAAGAAAAAGAAAGAAAGAACAAACATGGGCAAAGCTCACTTGTGGGCTTTCAGTGAGAAGAGTCAGGGTTTAACTCTCTTCTGCCGGCCAGTTGAGGTTCGTACGTCAGTGCACAATAGAAATGTCATCTCTTTGAGGGAAACAGAGTTGCCCAAGGGATGGTAAAATGGCAAACGGAGTGGTAGGGTGAAGAGTTACTTTGAGGATGTCAGGTTAAGGTGAAGAGTCACTTTAAAGATGTCAGATGGTTATAGCAATTTCTTTGGGAGAAAAAAAAGGGGAACAGATTTTGGCTGAGGTATTGATGGAAACCAGCTAATTTCTTCCTGTCTGAAGTGTGGTGTGTGTATAACTCCTGCCTAGCAAGGAAGCCAAGAGGAGAAATCTGGTATCCTGCAGGCAGTGTTGATAAAAACAGTAAAGAGGTTAGACTGCAGCACTGGATGGGTTAAAATGTCTGTGCCTGTACTGTACACTCCTGGAGTGAGAAGTTGGCTCAAATCTATTGAGCCTCCAGGGACCATTGTTTGATGGAGGAGAGTGGAGGAGCCTAAGTAGTATTTATTCAGAAGAAATAGAAGCTTAACTTCATCTATTGCCATTTTACATACTGTAACTTTATGGGATACTGTAAGGAGAGGATTTCTTAAAGCGGAGGTCCGCCCACCGCTGCAAAAATGAAAAACCAGCAGCTACACATACTGCAGCTGCTGACTTTTAATAATAGGACACTTAGCTGTCCTGGAGTCCAGCGATGTCGGCACTGCAGCTAAAGTTTCCATCAGCTTTCAGGTGCTGCCGCCACCATTGCGGGTAAGGGAACCCGGCAGTGTAGCCTCACGGCTTCACATAAGGAACCCTACTTTGCTCCTCTCTCCTACTGGCCCAAAGAAAGGGGGAAGAGGGGGGACCCTATCTGTGACATCAATATCTGCGGCCGTGGCTCCTGGAAATGTAGGTATCCTGTCCCCCCTCCGGTGCCAATTGTGTCACCGGAGGGGGGAGGAAACAAATAAGCGGAAGTTCCACTTTTGGGTGGAACTCCGGTTTAAGGGCCTGCAGGGACCTGAAGCGCCATAAGACCCATTAAGGTAAGATGAGAGGCTGGGGCAAACCTGTGGTGAATCACGGATGCTGGTGGAGGAGATTTTAATCACATATTACTAATTTGAAATTCACCTTTATTGCTCTGGAATATTGCACTTTTTTAAAACATCCATCATTGTACAATGAAGGTTTTTTTTTTATTTTTTTGCACAATTTGCTTATTGTTCTCTTTTTGGCACACATTTTCTTTGCACTTTTTACACTGAGCAAAATTATAAACGCAACTCTTTTGTGTTTGCCCCTATTTATCATGAGCTGAACTTAAAAATCTACAACTTTTTCTATGTACACAAAAGGCCTATTTCTCTCAAATATCACAAATCTGTCCAAATCTGTGTTAGTGAGCACTTCTCCTTTGCCGAGATAATCCATCCAACTCACAGGTGTGGCATATCAAGATGCTGATTAGACAGCATGATTATTGCACAGGTGTGCCTTAGGCTGGCCACAATAAAAGGCCACTCTAAAATGTGCAGCTTTACTGTATTGGGGGGGGGGAGAGAAAATGCACCTGTGTCCATTGTCCATAGCATATGCCTGCCCATACCCCACTGCTACCATGGGCCACTCGATCTACAACGTTGACATCAGCAAATACCCACTCACCTACACAACGCCATTCATGCTGTCTGCCATCTTCCCTGTACAGTGAAAACCTGGGATTCATCCGTGAAGAGAACCCCTCTCCAACGTGCCAGACACCATCCAATGTGAGCATTTGTCAACTTAAGTCAGTTATGACGAACTGCAGTGAGGTCGAGACCCCAATGAGGAGAACGAGCTTGCAGATGAGCTTCCCTGAGACAGTTTCTGACAGTTTGTGCAGAAATTCTTTGGTTATGCAAACTGATTGTTGCAACAGCTGTCCGGGTGGCTGGTCTCAGACAACCTTGGAGGTGAAGATGCTGGATGTGGAGGTCCTAGGCTGGTGTGGTTGCACGTGGTCTGCGGTTGTGAGGCCAGTTGGATGTACTGCCAAATTCTCTGAAACGCCTTTGGAGACGGCTTATAGTAGAGAAATGAACATTCAATTCAAGGACAACAACTCTGGTGGACATTCCTGCAGTCAGTATGCCAATTGCACACTCCCTCAAAACTTACAACATCTGTGGCATTGTGCTGTGGGATAAAACTGCACATTATAGAGTGGCCTTTTATTGTGGCCAGCCTAAGGCACACCTGTGCAATAATCATGCTGTCTAATCAGCATCTTGATATACCACACCTGTAAAGCGGAGTGATTATATCGGCAGAGGAGAAGTGCTCACTAACACAGATTTAGACAGATTTGTGATATTTGAGAGAAATAGGCCTTTTGTGTACATAGAAAAAGTCATAGATCTTTGCATTTAGCTCATGATAAATAGGGGCAAATACAAAAGTGTTGCATTTATAATTTTGCTCAGTGTATGTTCACATTTTTTTTTGAATATGAACTTGTGAATTTATTAGTCTGTGGATTTGTTTATATGCACGTTGTTATTTGTATTTGAAGATCTTGAGTGAGCGCCGCTTATACATTTATTCAGTTGCACAGTGTTAACTTTTTCCTTTATATTTATTTTCTATTTATTTTAATTTTTTTAGGAGTGCTCACATACAGTGCATCTGGAAAGTATTTGCAGCGCTTCAGTTTTTTCACATTTTGTTATGTTACAGCCTTATTCCAAAACGGATTAAATTCATTATTTTCCTCAAAATTCTACCAACAATATCCCATAATGACAATGTGAAAGAAGTTTTTATGAAATCTTTGAAAATTTATTAAAAATAAAAACAAAAAAAATCCCATGTACACAAGTATTCACAGCCTTTGCTCAATACTTTGTTGAAGCACCGTTGGCACCAATTCCAGCCTCAAGTCTTTTTGAGTATGATGCTACAAGCTTGGCACACCTATTTTTGGCCAGTTTCTCCCATTCTTCTATGCAGGACCTCTCACGTTCCATCAGGGTGGATGGGGAGCATCAGTGCACAGCCATTTTCAGATCTCTGCAGAGATGTTCAGTCGGGTTCAAGTCTGGGCTCTGGCTGGGCCATTCAAGGATATTCACAGAGTTGTCCCATAGCCACTCATTTGTTATCTTGGCTGTGTGCTTAGGGTCGTTGTCCTGTTGGAAGGTGAACCTTCCCCCCAGTCTGAGGTCCAGAGTGCTCTGGAGCAAGCTTTCATCAAGGATGTTATTATACATTGCTGCATTTATCTTTCCCTCAATCCTGACTAGTCTCCCAGTTCCTGCTGCTGCAAATTTTTCCCACAGCATGATGCCACCACCACCATGCTTCACTGTAGGGATGGTATTGGCCAGGTGATGAGAAGTATCTGGTTTCCTCCAGACATGACATTTGCCATTCAGGCCAAAGAGTTCAATCTTTGTTTCATCAGACCAGAGAATTTTATTTCTCTTGGTCTGAGAGTCCTTCAGGTGCCTTTTGGCAAACTCCAGGCAGGCTGTCATGTGCCTTTTACTGAGGAGTGGCTCCCGTATGGCCACTCTACCATACAGGCAGAATTGGTGGAGTGCTGCAGAGATGGTTGTTTTTCTGGAAGGTTCTCCTCTCTGCACAGAGAAATGCTGTAGCTCTTTTAAAGTGACCATCGGGTTCTTGGTCACCTCTCTGACTAAGGCCCTTCTCCCCCGATTACTAAGTTTGGCCAGGTGGTCCTCCCTAGGAAGATTCCAGGTGGTTCCAAACATCTTCCATTTACAGATGATGGAGGCCACTGTGCTCATTGGGACCTTTAATACCGCAGAAATTTTTCTGTACCCTTCCCCAGATCTGTGCCATGGTTTGTGCTCTGACATGTACTGTTAAGGGCACTTTCACACTGAGGCAGTGGGGGTGGTAAAGCACCGCTAGTTCTAGTGGCGCTTTACCGTTGTTTAAGCTGTGCTTTTACTACTCTAGTGGTGCACTTTTTAGGGGTTAAAAGCACCGCTTTGCAGGTGCTTCGGCAGCAGTGACCATGGATTTCAATGGGCAGGTACGGTTTAGGAGTGGTGCATCCAATGCCCCAAAGATGCTGCTTGCAGGACTTTTTTTCTCGTCCTGCAAGCGCACAGCTCCAGTGTGAAAGCACTCAGGCTTTCACACTCGGCAAGGCCGTCTTTAAGGCAGGGCAAATGGGGCATCTGCCCTGGGCCTCATCATTGCTGTGGGGCCCAAAGCAGCTGCTTCATACTTGCCAACTATTCCAGTTCAAATTCCCTTGTCCCTTGAAGTTTTAGTCCCATGCTGTGTCCCGATATCTCAGTGTGAAGTTCTGTTACTAATGCTGTTCATCTCTGCCTATTGCTGTGTACAGATGACTCACCTGCAGACCCTGTGTTTACATGTAAATAACCTGCTTTAATATGTAAATAGCCACGCCATTGTATTGCATCCTGAATAATCCCATCCCCCCACCACTGCCACCAGGGCCGCTGATAGGGGGGGACCACCGGTCCTTCTGTACGGGGCCCACACACACACAGGGGCCCGGACAGGAGGCAGATCGGTGCGGATTGACGAATACAGAAAGGATGCATCTAGCAGCTGAAATCCGATTTCTCTCCCTCCTGTCGGTTTTCAGCTGCTAGATGCATCTGAAAGCAGCGCTGCCTGTTTTTCTCTCATGGAAAACAGAGAGATGTGTCAGGACACTGAGAACGGGGGAAGTGCCGGTGGATATGTGATTTACGGCCCCTTCCTGAGGCTGTCTTAAGACACAGGCACCTCTGAGAACTGCCCAGGGGTCCTCCGTCCTTGGTGCATGGGGGGGGGGGCTAGAAATTGCCTCCCACTGCTCCCAGTAGTACTCTCTACTCTGGTAACAAGTTCCCCTCGCTTTGGCTGGTTCTCAGGTCAGTTCTATAATATATCTTGTGTCCAGCTGTCCTAATGTATGTCTCCCTCCCTACATCTTCCTCCCGCCTCAGCCACTATCTTGTCCTGCTTTCGTTTCATTCTCACACAGACCCATCTCTTCCTGTCACAGGGCTCTTCTCCCACATCTTGTTAACCATCGCTGCTCACTCCCTGCTCATTTTTAGCCTTTTCTCCAACCGTCCAGACATTCTTTTCTGGACACTTTACAAACAATAGTCCCTCAATCCCCTTCCCCTCCCAGTCTTCTTCTCTGCAGACACTGCACATTCACACAGGTGTGTGCCCCCCTCATACACAAACACTATAACTGGCTGGAATCCCCCACCCTGCACACCCCCAACACTGAATCTTTACTAGTTAATGGAATCTCACCCTCTACCCCTCCCTAACAGACAACCTATTTGATTTTATTATACTGTGGCTATTCCTCACCAGCCAACAGTATTCCCCATGCTCATCCCTGCCATCCCTCTCCAGTCCCCTCCACCCCATCCACATACCTCCCCTCCTTCTATTACAAATCCTCCTCCTTTTTTTATCCCTATACAGACCAGAATTCCCCTAGTCTCACTCCAGTTCTTCTCTGCCCATGCCCCATCTTCTACCCACGTCTACCCCCCTCCTCCTTCCTCACCCCATGATTCCCATCTCCACCCCTCCCCCATTTTATTCAGGGTTAAGGAAGAACCCTGAAGTGGAGCAACCTATTACTGCTGCTGCTTGTGTGGGATGTGTACCATGCCAATCCCTGCTGACTCTCCACTCCTATTCATCCTATGTGATTGGCACAGTACACATCCCACCCACACAAGCAGCAGCATTAACAAGATGCCCCACCTTGGGGTTCTTCCTTAACCACTGCAAAGCACCAGAAGAAAGCCAGAAACTCTGGAGGGGAAGGTAGAGGGGGAGTTGGTCTTCCATTTGTAGATTTAGCCCAGTGGCAGCCTGTCAGAATCTGCAATGTCAGCTTCCCTGCACAGCTCTTCTTCAGGAGTCCGTATAATACATTACTGTTCCTACACTGTTCCCTATACTGTACCCTCCTGCCCCCTGTACTGGGTCCACTTACCCTTCCCCTGTACTGTACCCTCCTAACCACTTACTGACTTACTGTGCCCTCCTGCCCCCCCCCCGTACCGTACCTTCCTGTCCCCCTTCTTCTGTGACTCCCTGTACTGTACTGTCCTAACTACTGTACCATGCCATCCTGCACCCCCCCCCCCCATTGTACCCTTCTGTTCCCCCACATACGTTTGTACGTTATGCTGTGTTTGTGTCCACTAATGATAATTTTTGTGTATTTTTAGCGGAAATATTGATTTGATAGTTTTTAGAGGGGCCCTGTTAGGTAAGCTGTACGGGGCCCCGTGATTTCTAACAGCAGCCCTGACTGCCACTGATCCCATAAACCCCCCAGCATTGCCACTGATCATACACCCCTTTCCCCAGCATTGTCAATGATCCCAGAAATCCTAAAATCCCTAGGAGTTTTCTGTCTTTTGATAGGTCCCGTCACCTCCCCAGTCCATGATGTGCAGGCAGTGATGTGCACTAACCTCTTGCAACCAATCATTGAGCGGTAAGGATATGCAGTAACCTCTAGCAACCAATCAGTAAGCAGTAATAATGTGCAGTATCCTCTAGCAACCATTTGGTGAGTGGTAAGGATGTTCAGTAACCTCTAGCAACCAATCAGCGAGCAGTATTGATGCCAAATTCCAACCGTCAAGAGCGCGGTGACGTACAACACGTACAACGGGCCTAGAAAAAGGAAGTTCAATACCCAGTAGCCAATAGCTTCCATCTCGTAGTTGAATCTGAGCATGCATGACTTTTTTGCGTGTCAGAATTGCATACACACGATCGTAATTTTTCCATCGGAAAAATTGAGAACATACTCTCACATTTTTGCTGGGGGGAATTTGGCCAGCTAAATTCTGATGGAGCATACACACGGTCGCATTTTCCGATGAAAGGCTCTCAACGGTCTTTTGCTGGCCGAAATTATGATCCTGTGTACGCGGCATTAGAGCAGGTGGAAAGTAAAATTACATAGAAGAAAATGTTTGCCCATGGTCCAATCACTATAACACCCCTTTCACACCAAGGCGTTTTGCAGGCGCTATAGAGTTAGAAATAGCGCCCGCAATCCGCCCTAAAGAAGCTGCACCATTGTGTGTAGTGTGAAAGCCCCGAGGGCTTTCACACTACAGCTGTGCGCTGGCAGGACGTCAGAAAAAAGTCCTGCCAGCAGCTTCTTTGGAGCGGTGAAGGAGCGGTGTGTTTACCGCTCCTCCACTGCTGCTCCCCATTGAAATCAATGGGGCAGCGCTGTAATGCCGCCGGCAAAACGCCGCTATTGCGGCGTATTGCCGGTGGTTTTAACCCTTTCGCGGCCACTAGCGGGGGGTTGAAGCGCCCCACTAGCAGCCGAAATGCGCCGCAAATCCGGTGGTAAAACGCCCGCTAAAAATAGCGGCGTTTTACCGCCGACGCAAAGGGCGGTGTGGTGTGAAAGGGGTCTTACAGAGGGCCCTGACACTCGGGCTGCAGGTGATTTACAGGTACTATTTTTAGCGCTAAAGCGCCTGAAAAATGCTCCAGTGTGAAGGTAGTCTAACTGTTTGACCTTATATAGACAGGTGTGTGCCTTTCCAACTCATGTCCAATCAACTGAACTGACCTCAGGTGGGCTCCAATCAAGTTGTAGAAACATCTCAAGGATGATCAGTAGAAACTGGATGCACCTGAGCTCAATTTTGAGTGCCATGGCAAAGACTGTGAATTCTTACGTACATCAGATTTTTTTCGTTTTCTTTATTTTTAATACATTTGCAAAGATTTCAAACAAACGTCTTTCATGTTGTCGTCAGGGGTATGGTTTGTAGAGTCCGGAGAAAAAGAATGAATTTAATCCATTTCGAAATAAGGCTGTAACATAACAAAATGCACTTGTACCACTCTGTTCTCAACTGCATAAGGATCTCAGAGAGCTGGGGGAGGGGAAGACGATATGTCAGCACCAGACTGATTACTGGAGGAGAGTAGAAAAAGTTATCAGCACAGCTAGAAAACTGTCCACACTGTGCGCTCATGCCTAGTGTGGTCAGTTTTTAAAAGGAAAGCTGAGAGACTGGCAGGAACACCAGGGATTTCACACACAGGAAGCAATACAAATGGAACAGGATATTTTTTCATACAAGTACATGGTGCAGACAGCACATACATCAGGAATATGAAATGTTGAGTTGACATATTGTTTAAAGGACAGAGCAATGGGGGGTATGTGTACACTTTTTCAAACGTATTTTCTGTGCCAACGCCCCACTCCATGATCCATATGCTCTGATTTCTCATTGCCGAAAAATCATTTATCTCTGAAAGCACACTATACTTTCCCTTTAAGGTGCTTCAATCTCAACAGCCACTTAAAGAAACACATTTTCTATATCATCAAATAACACCCTCGGAACTTAGAATCTCATTAATATAATTCTAGGCTGATTGGAATGCATCCTTTACACTTATCTGCACATAAAAGAGAAGTTAGAGACCTAGTGAGCATATTCTGCCATTTAAAAGCATGAGCATCCTGCTGGGATGCTTAGCATTGTGATAGAAAACAGTAAATTAAGATTCATAAATACTAAACTATCCTAGTTTCATTAGGTGCCGAGTTCTGGCGCTTGAGAAAAAAAAATAGTCCTTTGAAGCATTTAAAATTTTCCCTCTCATTTCAGATTCATTATATATTAATTATGAGCATTATCAGGAATTAAAAACATTGCCCGAAACCGTTACATTAGCGCTAATTCATTTGGCAGCAATGAGCAAACATTTAAGTCATCTGCTTCTCTGCGTTTTTTTTCCCTTTTAAGTTTGGAAAGATCGCTGCCTTGGGGCGAAGACTCTTTTAACCTCTTTATGAAGAAAAAAGCTTTTATGTTGGCAAGTTAAAAAAAATAAAATAATAAAAGAATATAAGACACAAATTAGCCAAAAGAGGAAGAGAGAAGAAACTACAAACGGGGAATTAAAACAATATCTTCAAATAAACGAGTTGTTAGTATTGATTCTCATATAAATGCTGAAGCATGCGATGTGTTACTTCGCCTGGTAGTGCAGTCACCTAATGGTTCACGAGATAGCATGAGATAAAAGGATGGCAATTTCTTTAAATGAGGATGCATTTAAGGGTCTACTTAATGTAAATTGGAGCTGTTTGAAAGCATCTATACGCCATATTTTGAAGATCGCTTTGTGCATACGTAATGAGTAAAGTGGCTGACTGGGACAAATCACTGCTTTGTTTATTTAACCAGTCAATCATGGAGAGCAAGAGTCAGACCAGTAAATGACTGGAAACAAGCAAAAGCCAGTCAAAATATGCAAATAAATGACATTTTGTTTTGTCTTGTTTTCCATTTTTTGATGGGTCATTTGGCAAAGCCAATTAAGTTCCATACATTGTTAGGCCTGAACAAGAAATGAAGCATCCAACAGGCAATGCATTGTTTTTTATAAGCCCTTGTACACACGGTCGGACATTCTGACAACCAAATCTGTCGGATTTTGTCCGAAACTGTTGCATACACACAGTCGGACAAAGTTGTCAGAAAATCCGATCGTACTTAACGTGACGACGTTATTTCGTAGCAGCCAATAGCTTTGGTCTAGGAATTTGATCTGAGCATGCGTGGCACTTTGTTCGATCGGAATTCTCTACACATGATCGGACAAAGTCCGATCGGATCATGTTGTCGGAAAATTTTATAGCCCAGCTGAAAAACTTGGTCCGTCGGATACTCCAACGGAAACAGAGCCCACACACTGTCGGATTATCCGACAACACGGTCCTATCGGACATTGTCCATCAGAATGTCCGACCGTGTGTACAAGGGCTAAGACAATAAACTAGCCATTACACCAATAATCCACAAGAAAAAATTCTCTTCTGTGAACAAACAGCGCTTGCTTACTATAACTAAAAACAACGTAACATGTGTTCAAATAACACACAAGTGCATGATTGTGCACACAGTTAATAAGCAATCATAAAGTCCAACTGATAATAGAACTAAAGAAGCTGCGTGCCCGTTTCCTCATGTGATATCCAATATGCAACGTTTTCTCACGCTCACACAACTATTGCCGTGTGCATCTCACAGTGACTGACAAATTGCTCTGTGTGCTAACGAAAAAACACCACGTGCAGGTGATGTGAAGGTCCCCATTTACCAGATGTTGTTGACCCTGAATGAATGAATAACTTGTATAGTGCTACATATGCAAACTAAATCGCCTCAGGGCACTTTTGCTGCCAGTGTCCATCTGGGTCTTCAGAAGAGATGGGTCTTGAACTTATTCCTGAAGGCCAGATAGTTTTCAACCGAGCGGATGTCCGTGGGTAGAGCATTCCATAGCCGTGGTCCTTGTACAGTGAACCTTCGCTCACCTTTTAATTTGTAACGGGTCTTGGGGATGTGGAGGAGGTTCTGGTTAGTTGACCGGAGAGTGCGACCTGGGGTGTAATGCTTTATTTTGTCGCAGAGGTTTTGCGGGGCTTTTCCTTGTGCACTTTTTTGAGTGAGGCAGGGGGTCTTGAATGTAACTTGATCCTCCACGGCTAGCCAATGGAGGGTCCTCAGGGATGGGGTGATTGACTCCCATGATTTTTTTCCAGTTACCAGTCTGGCTGCTGTGTTCTGGACAGTTTGTAGACGTGAAATTTGGTATTTTGGAAGTCCAAGGTAGAGAGAATTTGCGTAGTCGAGTCGGGAATTGATGATTGTTCCAACTACTGCTGCTGTATCTCCTTCCAGGATGAAGGGGGTGAGTCTACGCAGTAGGCGAAGAAAGTAGTGTGATCTGCTGACTACTGATCCTATTTGTGCATCCATCGTCATGTTTGAGTCAAAGATGACTCCAAGGCTTTTGGCTTTAGTGTTGGGGATGATGGGCTGTCTGAGGATCGTGAGTGGTGTGGACATTGTGCCAGGGTTTTTGCTGTTTTGTTGCATGAAGGAAGAGTTCTGTTTTGGAAACCTGGGTTACATCAGAGGGGGGCGGGGTCACCCATACGTCATTGGGGAAGCCCGGCTTCCCCATTTGCGTCAGAGGGGGGCGGGGTCAGGTGATGGGTGGCCCCGCCCTCCGCATATAAGAAACATCAGGCCGCCGGGATCCCGCAGTGTCTCCTCCGCTGTGCTGGATCAGATCAACCATCACTGAACCCCGGAGAGATGATCATCCGTTGCTGGATAGCAAGAGTGGATTACCACCACTGGAATCTTTTTTCATTTTTTTTATTTTTAATAAAGGACTTTTTCAAAAGTGTGTTTTGTCTTATTTAACTATTTTTTACACTTTCTTTGTGAAATGGTAGGGGTACTTTTGTATTTTTCGAACGAAATTCCGAAAACAAAATATTTCACTCTGCACATGTCTACTCATCAATAGAATTTAAAGCCTAAGGCCGCGTACACACGGGCGGACTGTTCGCCCAACCTTGTCCGCTGAACAGTGTTTGGTCGGACAGTCCGCTCGTGTGTGGGCTTTCAGCGGACAGTTTCAGCGGACAGTTGGACGGACAAAGTCTTTCGGAAATTCCGAAAAACTGTCCGCTGAAACTGTGTTTGAGCGAACAGTCCGCCCGTGTGTGGGCCTGTCCGCTGTACTTTCGAAATGAGCGGACTGTTCCCGCTCGGAAAGTCCGCCCATTTCGAGCGCGTGTACAGGTAGGCGGGGCCCGCGAAGGAGACGTCGCGGGCTCCGCCGCCTGGAATGGGCTTAAAGGGGAACCCCAACGCCGAAAAAAATCGGCGTGGGGGTTCCCCCCAAGTCCACACCAGACCCTTGTCCGAGCACGCTACCCGGCCGGCCAGGAAAGGGGGGCGAGCGAGCGCGCCCCCCCTCCTGAGCCGTACCAGGCCGCGTGCCCTCAACATGGGGGGGTGCCTTGGGGAAGGGGGGGGCCGCGCGGCCCCCCCACCCCAAAGCACCTTGTCCCCATGTTGATGAGGACAAGGGCCTCTTCCCGACAACCCTGGCCGTTGGTTGTCGGGGTCTGCGGGCGGGGGGCTTATCGGAATCCGGGAGCCCCCTTTAAGAAGGGGGCCCCCGGATACCGGCCCCCCACCCTATGTGAATGAGTATGGGGTACAATGTACCCCTACCCATTCACCTGTGAAATAAAGTACAAATAAAAACACAACACAGGGGGAAAAAATATTTTATTGCACAGCCGGGGGTCTTCCGTCTTCGGGGGTCTTCTCGCCGGACTCCTCCGCTATGTGTGTGTAGCTCTTTTGCCAGCGGAGGAGTCCGGCTTTCTTCCTCCCCGCCGCCGGCCTCTTCTCCCGACTTCGGGGGTCTTGTCCCCCTCTTCGGTTCTTCTGCCGGGCCACCGCGCCTGGTCCGGTGGCCCGGTCTTCTGTCGCCGTCTTCCGTTCTTCTGTCGCCGCCTTCGGTTCTTCTGCCGGGCCACCGCGCCTTCTTGTAGCTCTTTTACAGGCGGTGGCCCGGTCTTCTGTCGCCGTCGCCGCCTTCCGTTCGTGTTCTTCTTCTTGTTCTTCTTGTTCTTCTCCAGGCGATGTTGACACGTCGCTCCCTCCGGCCGGAATGCCAGAGCCGCCCTGCGCTGTGACTTATATAGTGACAATGGGGCGGGGTCACATGGTATATGTCACATGGGTTGATGTCACATGGTGACCCCGCCCCCTTACGATGTCATAGTCCCCATGTGACATCAACCCATGTGACCAACCCATGTGACATATACCATGTGACCCCGCCCCATTGTCACTATATAAGTGACCGCACAGCGCGTCCCCGGCATTCCGGCCGGAGAGCTCGTCGAGTCAACATCGCCTGGAGAAGAACAAGAAGAACAAGAAGAAGAACAAGAACGGAAGGCGGCGACAGAAGACCGGGCCACCGCCTGTAAAAGAGCTACAAGAAGGCGCGGTGGCCCGGCAGAAGAACCGAAGGCGGCGACAGAAGAACGGAAGACGGCGACAGAAGACCGGGCCACCGGACCAGGCGCGGTGGCCCGGCAGAAGAACCGAAGAGGGGGACAAGACCCCCGAAGTCGGGAGAAGAGGCCGGCGGCGGGGAGGAAGAAAGCCGGACTCCTCCGCTGGCAAAAGAGCTACACACACATAGCGGAGGAGTCCGGCGAGAAGACCCCCGAAGACGGAAGACCCCCGGCTGTGCAATAAAATATTTTTTCCCCCTGTGTTGTGTTTTTATTTGTACTTTATTTCACAGGTGAATGGGTAGGGGTACATTGTACCCCATACTCATTCACATAGGGTGGGGGGCCGGTATCCGGGGGCCCCCTTCTTAAAGGGGGCTCCCGGATTCCGATAAGCCCCCCGCCCGCAGACCCCGACAACCAACGGCCAGGGTTGTCGGGAAGAGGCCCTTGTCCTCATCAACATGGGGACAAGGTGCTTTGGGGTGGGGGGGCCGCGCGGCCCCCCCCTTCCCCAAGGCACCCCCCATGTTGAGGGCACGCGGCCTGGTACGGCTCAGGAGGGGGGGCGCGCTCGCTCGCCCCCCTTTCCTGGCCGGCCGGGTAGCGTGCTCGGACAAGGGTCTGGTGTGGACTTGGGGGGAACCCCCACGCCGATTTTTTTCGGCGTTGGGGTTCCCCTTTAAGCCCATTCCAGGCGGCGGAGCCCGCGACGTCTCCTTCGCGGGCCCCGCCTACCTGTACACGCGCTCGAAATGGGCGGATTTGCCTCCTCCTTACGTGGGCGAGTCCGTTCATTTCAAAAGTTGAGCGAACTGTTTGCCCAACCTTGTTCGTCAAACAGTCCGCTCGTGTGTGGGCAAGTCCGCTCATGCAAATTTTGAGCGGACTGTTTGACAAACTGTTTGCCGAACAAGGTTGGGCGAACAGTCCGCGCGTGTGTACGCGGCCTAAGGCCGGCCATACATGGAGCAAATTTCTTTCCTTCAACCATGGGTTAGACAGTGTTGACATGGGAATCCCTCCTGCCGGGCCATTGTCCTCTCCTGGCGGGGGGGAGAGGGGAGGGCGGGGAAGATGACAGTGATTATCGTTAGTGGCTAAAGCAGCCACGTGTGATAATAGCAAGCAAATCCAGCAGGCTGGTTGTACCCAAGTTGATCGATCAATCAACTTGGTACATTCAGCCTGCCCATTAATGGTTCAAATCTTGGCTGGGTCCTGCTGAACTGAACTGGCCAAGATACGAGTTGTGTATGGACATTCCCTGCTATTAGTCCAATTATTATTATTATTTTAATAACGCAAGACTTATATAGCACCAACAGTTTGCACGGTGCTTTACAAAACGAATGCAGTCATTACAGTTACAATACAATTCTTTTTTTTTTTTGTGGGATGATATAACCTAAAAAAGCCATGCTTTTACTAAAATAATTACGTTTTTTTTTAAGTAATTACAAAGTTATCACCAAATAAGCAGGCACGTCGCAGAAGTGTAAAAATTGCTCTTGTTCATAAGGGGTATAAAGGTGTAGCACCCTCTAGTGTCTTTCTAGTGTCAGTGTAGGCAAATCTATGGTCTGACTCATATTCAACTTGTGAGTCTAAATTGTGTCAGGGTTTACTGCAGGCCAGGCTGCACGACTCATAAAAGCATGTCTGTCTATGCTGCTTCCCCCTGGTTCTAGAAGTTTGGAGAAATTACTTAGAAATTAGAGGACGAAAGCCAGGAGGGCTGATCTGCCATACCTACCTGGACAATCCCCAAGCAGTGGCCCTGGCAGGGTGGCTGAGCCAGCTCTTAAATTTGGATAAGTCATGGCAGCAGGGGGGTTGGATGAAAGATGAGGTGCTATGGAGACTGTCGGTGGCCTTGGAGGGGAGCCCCTGGTCTGGGGGGGGGGGGGAACTCTGCCTCAGGCTGGAGCTGGGGTGGGTTTGGGAGGATCCTGACAGCAGTGCAGTTTGAAAGGAATCTTGCCTAAGGAAGCAGCAAGGAGCAAGGAGGACAGTGTGGGTACATCAGCACATCCTTTTAGGAGGACAGCACTGTGCTTAATCTTTCCTGTTCCTTGTCATGGGAGATCTTCAGAGCAGCTGGGTGAGCTGGTGAAGAAGCAGCCAGTTGGGCTGGTAGTTCCTGCAAGCTGTAGAGCTGGGATCAATGTCTACAGTGGAGTTGGAGATACTCGAGTATGCAGCCTACAAACACTTAGTGCTTTCCAAGGGACTGAAAGTCCTTAAGGGGCTTTTGCATCCTTGATTATAACAGACTGTCTGCATTCAGGAGGAGGACAGTTCTGGAGTGTGTATATAGTGAGGAAGTTGTCCCTGTTATTGTTGCAATCAAGCTGGGTATCCCATAATTCCTATTCCCCATCCAAGTTATTACCCCTAATAAACAATAAAAACCAAGCTCAAAGACTGTTCCTTGTGTCTGGATTTAACTGGAAAATGCTTATCACCTGGTTGTGCAGAAGTAGGGAAACCAGTCATCTGCAACCCCTACTGGGGTAGTGCTATACAGGTGCAACAGCTAAAGTACTGTATTTATTGGCGTATAACACTCACTTTTTCACCATGAAATTCGGGTGCAAATAGCGTGTGCGTGTTATACGCCAATACTTCAATTTTAGCTGCCTTATTTAAAATAATTGTTTTTTTCCTGAAACTTCCCTCTTAAAATGAATGTGCGTGTTATACGCTGATAAATACGGTAGTTAAGGTACAGCATTTTCTTTTAGCATTAAAAGGTCTGTGTTGAGAAATACTTTTTTTGTAATATTTCTGTCCAACTTTTCTACTTTTGAGTAAGCATGTCACAAAATGTGTGCTTGTAAAGAAGCAAGCTTCACAGCATAGTGATATAGTATAGCTCCCAACTGTCCCTGATTTCGAGGGACTGTCCCTGATTCAGGACAAAGTCTTGTGTCCCTCTTTCCTCCTTATTTGTCCCTCATTTTGGTCTGATCTATATAATTGTATATAAGATGCACTATTTATCTTTCCAAAAGTGTTTAACAGAGCTAAACCTTTTATCCAGTTTCTAAATTGCTGCATTTGTAAATTTCAAAAACCAGTATAAAGGAATAGCAGTGGTAAAAAAGCACTTGTGGGATTAAAACTGTAGTAAAACCCTCTTGGTGATTTTTACCTACAGGTAAGCCTATAATAAGGCTTACCTGTAGGTAAAATTAATATCTCCTAATCCTGCACCGTTTAGGAGATATTCACCCTGGATGCAGCCTGTTAAGTCACTGGCGCATGTACTCTGAATGTCCGGCCTACCTTCAGAGCTTTGTGCCGAAACCGAGGGCTCCCGCACGCATGCGTGGGAGTGATGTTATAGCAGCTCCAGCCAATCACATAGCCGGAGCGTGCGAACCCGGAAGAAAGACGGGGGAAGATTTCAGCCCTCTCAGTGCTCAGTCCCAGTCATAGTGCTGGAGAGCTTCGTTCCAAGGTAAGTATTTCATAATGTACGAGTATGCAATGTGTATCATAATGTGTGAGTATGCGATGTGCAGCATAATGTGCGAGTATGCGTTGTGTAGCATAATGTACGAGTATGCGATATGTATCATAATGTGCGAGTATGCGATGTGTATCATAATGTGTGAGTACGCAATGTGTATCATAATATGTGAGTATGCGATGTGTATCATAATGTGCTAGTATGCGATGTGTATCATAATGTGTGAGTATGCGATGTGTATCATAATGTGCGAGTATGCGATGTGTATCATAATATGTGAGTATGCGATGTGTATCATAATGTGTGAGTACGCGATGTGTATCATAATGTGCTAGTATGCGATGTGTATCATAATGTGCGAGTATGCGATGTGTATCATAATGTGCGAGTATGCGATGTGTATCATAATATGTGAGTATGCGATGTTTATCATAATGTGTGAGTATGCGATGTGTATCATAATGTGTGAGTATGCGATATGTATCATAATGTGCTAGTATGCAATGTGTATCATATTGTGTGAGTATGCAATGTGTATCATAATGTGTGAGTATGCAATGTGTATCATAATGTGTGAGTATGCAATGTGTATCATAATGTGCGAGTATGCGATGTGTATCATAATGTGTAGTATGCGATGTGTATCATAATGTGTGAGTATGCGATGCATATTCACACATTATGCAATTGCCTTATATGTTTTTTTTTTTCTTTTAAATAGCCGCAGTTTACTACCGTTTTAGCTAATCTATTTTTGTATCATTCTCCTTTAAATGGGATGTGGCGGGGGTGTAGAATATGCCTACATACTTTTGCTAATAGGTGTCCCTCTCAAAAAATGGGAAATATGTCATGAAATAGTTAATAACGCATGAACAAACTTTACCCTGTTTGAACAAAACTTTGACATTAGCGCTCTCATTCATTAGCTATACAGTCTCTTACAGAAGTCTATTACAGGAACAGCTCTTAGATTACCTATTTTATACGCACTTGAAATTGAATGAATCCACTCTCTCTGCTGCTTGAAAGGAGTTTCTTATTGCACACCTGGGATAAAAGCATAAGAAACAGGTCAGTGGCAATACCACTCAGACCTTTTGGGTGCAGATTGCAGCCCAAGGACTTGGATCTCAACATATATGAGATTTGCAGAAAACAGTTCAGGTAGTTGAAACATTTCTAAGTTGAAGTGCTCAAACAGAGGATAAAATTGATGCTTGAATTCAGATGAAACATGATGAAACAACATAAGTCTTAGTCCGAGAGAGCTACATAAAGTCTGCAATTGACCCGAAGGAGCTCTGCTTGGTGAAAATTTAATAAAGTTGAATAGCTATCTATATATGCACTAGACAGCTATAGTTAATATTGTACATAAAAAAAAGAAAAGCCCTATGATGTACTGTACACAAAGGATCTCTCCATACCATTAGCACAGCTGTTGCAGCAATTTGGATGTTCCCCCCCTCTGCTCCTGATCTAAGCCCTACCAAAAGCACTAAAGCCCTAAAACCTCGTACACACGATCGGATTTTCTGCAGACAAAACCTCAGACTTTTGTCCAAAGGCATGTGCCTGGATTCTGTCTTGCATACAAACGGCAAGGAATTGTCGGTTAACAAACACATATGTAGTGAGGAACTACATGTTTTTTCAGCTCTTTAGCGCCACCCTTTGGGCTCCTTCTGCTAATTTCATGTTAGTAAAAGTTTGGTGAGGGTTGATTCGCGCTTTTCATTTAGCGTTTTTCATTTAGCGCTTTTCAGTTCCCACTTTTCATTTCGTTTCTGAATAGCTGTTCGTTAACCAGACATGTTGCAGAATTGGAGGAGCTAACATGTTATTTATTATTGACCTTGGAGTTATTGCTTTGACCCAAGTCCAGTCCAGGAACAGGATGAGGAGGAGGAGTTCTTGGATTAAAAATTGGTTGCTTTATTAATCGTGACCAGTTATGTCATATGCCTTTGCTGCGGGAGCTCCAGGAAAATAATCCAGATGAATTATCTATTGATACAATCCATTTCCATTTGATTGCCCCATAGAGGAGAGCAGGACTGTGTCACTGCCTGCTCAGTGAGTATCGGAGAGATTCCCCGCTGAGCAAGTGAATTCCGCTTAACAGAGGCACCCACATGAAAGGGGCCTTAAATCCAAAGCCAGAAATGTATTATATTGCAGCTTACCAATCGTTAGATACAGTGGATGCATCAGTTTTCTTTCTTTGGCTTTTTTTCCCCTCACCTGGTGATCTGGATAATAACACTCTTTCGGTATTAGGGAGACACCACTCTGGAGGAATAAACAGGGGAGGCACAGTAGCATTGTCAGTCAGAGGACGGATGATGGTAGTGCTAAATCTATTATCAAATTAAGATGCACTAACAAATTGAAGTGAAACTGCAGCTCACACTTTATAATTACAGCAAACAGTTTTTTACCTTTTGTAAGGTTTTGCATGAATAAATAAAAGCTGATCATTTTTATCACCCCTGTCAGCGTTAAGTGGTTGGTCTTATTTGTGTAAATTGATACATTCTGCTGGAGAGCTTGAGTTTGTAAAAAATAGCAGACTTACTGGCCAGATAACCAGATAAAAATAGAAGAAAGAACACCTAAAAAAGGTTGCTGTTAATGCAGCCATCACATCTAATGCCGCGTACACACGATCGGACTATCCGGCAGACAATTCGATCGTGTGTGGGCTCCAGCGGATTTATTCTTCCCAAAATTCCGGCGGACTTAGAAATAAGACTTGCTTCAAAATTGTCCGCCGGACTCGGCTTTTAGCGGACAATCTGTTCGTCTGTGTGCTAGTCCGGCGGACTAAAACCGACACTTGGGCAGCTATTGGCTACTGGCTATGAACTTCCTTATTCTACGTCATCACGTTCGAATCTGCCAGACTTTTGGAGTGACCGTGTGTAGCCAAGTCTGTTTGCTTGAAAGTCGGGTGGACCTCAGCTGCAAAGTCCGTCAGATTGTCCGGCGGACTAAGTCCACGGGATGGTCCGATTGTGTGTAAGCGGCATTAGAATTGGTAAACTGCATTATAATAAATGTTTGCTTTTGGGTATGATATTGCTTTAAGGCATTGGGTGCTTAGGAGCAGGACCAGGCTAAGGCAAAATACATGCCAGCCTTGGTTACTGTGCTGCTGAGGGTGCAGCTGGGGTGGGAGTCTCTCCTGCCTCCGCATTGCACAGCTGTTTTCTGCACTTTGAAGGACTGAGCCACCAAACCAACAGCTCAGTCCTGCAGATTACAAGGTTGTGACTTTCCATGTGTAAGCAGTGACCCTCATACCCGCTGTCAGTGTGACAACTGCCTATTCTGTATTCTATGCTTGGTGCACTCCTGGAAACTCAGCACTCCTGCTGTCAAGGAGCTCTAATGATTACACAGGAAGAGTCACCTTCTCCCTGTGTAATCTGCAGGACGGAGCTGCCAGTTTCACAGTTTGGGTCCTGCTCTGCATGCATTTATGGATTAAAGCTACTAAGCACAAATCCTCCTCCCTGTAAACATTCCTACACTTCTAGTGAAAATCCTTGCCCCACCATCACTCTTCCCAGCATAAATCCACCCCCAGTACAAATCTTAGTTAACCCCCCTCCCCCCCCCCCCAAACACTTCTCCAGGTCATATGGATCCCCAGTGCAATTTTCCTTGAAACAGACCTCAGATCAGTACGGCTCAATCCAGGGGAACACCCCCCCCCCCGATCCTCCTCCTCCTGTTGTGCATGATACACTTCAGAGCCAAAGAGAAGCCTAGCTTCCCTCATTTCTGAAGTGTATTGTTGTTATAGGCAGCTGGCAGGGAGAAATGCAAGCAAGGGGATTCTGGGTGCGTGGTGCTAGCGTGACCCTGCCAGGTGAATTTGTGGAGCCAAATGCTAGGCTCCAAAACTCAGCTGAGATCTGTGGAATACTGGAATTCTTGTGCCCCTAGGAATTTTGTGTCGGGCAACAGCCCCTGTGGCCCCACCCATGCTACTTTCTGAGAGGGGGTTTAAAAAATTCATAATTACACCGAATAATAATAATAACAATAAAACAAATATTCTGCATAGGTTTAATGTAATACTCATGAAAAAGTACTAGTAAATAAAAACATGTAAGCAGGTGGAAAAGTTAGACAACTGTTGTCCCATCTGGGAGGAAAGGGGTTAACACACTTTTCCGGGTCTTTCTCTAGGTGGGCTTTCTGCTGGACTCTGCCCCCCCCCCCCCGCGCTCGTATATAGATATAAGAGGGTGGCTCTGCTGAGCGCTCCGGCCACTTAGAATAAGGAAAGGCTGAAAGCTGAAACACAGTCCAAGCCTTCAGCAACCACCCACCCGGCAGGGCTCTGTTCATCTCTTGCTTCAGCTACCTTCTATCCTGTCTGTAAGCACTGAAGAATGCCTGCCGGTAGTTTTGCTTGAAATTTTTTTGGTTTTGTTTGGCCTGTCAGGAGAAACCCACCAATATGTAGAGGGCTGGTGAGACCTGTAGTCCTCCTGAAGACACCAGTTATGGTATGCCAGGGCAGCACACACGCCTGACCTAGGGATTAGGGATGTAGGAAAGGAACTGTTTCTTGTGCATTTTGCCTTCTGTCTGGTCTGAAGTTATTAAAGGAATGCAAGTAATGCTGCCCGTCGGTAGCGTGTACCTGTTATAAGTAGGATGGTCTCTAGCAGCGAGGAAGAGCAGTCTGTTTCTCATAGCAACAGGAGCAGATCAGCACCGCTGAGGTCCCCAGCCTGTACAGAGGTAGGGAAACTCCGGAGTTATGTGCGTGCGTGTTATGTGCATGTATCTAGCCCATGCTGGGTGGACAGTGAGACATTGTTCAACATCTAGGAAGGGTAGTGGCAAATTCTGGACAGGTGGATGTGGACATCTGCGTGTCCCTCCTAAATGCAAGTTACAGTGAAGGTGCACATTAACATAGTGTATGTTCATCTCTAAGAGTGGGGGCCTGTCTTAAGGTTGAGTATTTCCCCACGGAGGCCTCGGCCTTATCCCAGGGCCTTGATAGAAATGGCACAGAGTAAAAGCACCCCATGTGTGACAAGAGTGACCCTACTACAGGTGCCCAGCCTAGTCCAGAACGACCCACCCCATGGGTAGTCCTCTTACGCAATACAGAACTTGGCGCCCAACAAGTTAATAGGAGGCATAGGCCGAGTACCACCTACCTACCCCCCTTTCACCGAACACACATACAGTACATACATTTAGGTTCCTTTCACATGGGGCTGATTCCATTTCGATTAGAAGGGAATCTGTAAGCTGATTACCTGCTGATTGGAGACGAATGGGTGGATGAAACATCAATGTCCTCTCAATATCTCAGGGACAGAGTACCCAGTTACCTCAGATTTGCTCCACCTAAAAAGAAGAGGACAGGGTCCTCTCCCATTTTTTTTTTCAGTGGGCCTCATCAGACCCAGAAGTAGGACACAGAGCACTTGTTTCCATTTACACACACCTCTCTATAGGAATGCATGAAGCTTTTGATCAGGTCCGCCTGAAAAGTGACAGGTAGACCTGATCGAGACAAAGCTATTCAACAACAATACTGCGCAAATCGAACAGAAAAAAAAGTTAGAAAACAAAGAAAGAGGGTATAAAATAAGCTGTAAGCTGCTGACACGCTAAAATTAGGGATTTTTTAGCTAGGAAACATGTCGAAGATAAAGTGTAAGCGCTCAACTTATATGTATGTGTTTTTTATGGTGATCATACGTGTTCCTGTGTCTCAAAGTGTATATAAGATAACCCCAAAAAAAGGGGAATATTACAGTTTTGCAACAAAAAATAACTATAAAGTTATCTATAAGTATATATGTGAAGACCATAAATGGGGACTGTGTGAGTAAAAATTATCCCAGTGAAAAGGAAACCAAACAATAACTATACATATATGCAAGTATTACTAATAATAATGAAAAAAGTCCATAAACAAGCATATAGTCCATATGGGGATGTGCAAGGTATCAATCCAAACGTGTTGTGCTGACAGCCAGGATTCTGTGATATTATAACCAAAGAAGATGATATTTCACCCTGTGACGGTCCCACCACCTTATAGGGTACAGGCTTACCGGATCTGGATGACCCTAGCAGACATACGTCTCAGGGGTCAATCAAAGCTTATGGTCCTAGCCAAGGATTGGATGTATCAATCGTGCCGTGTACGATCCCCACCTGATCGACCTGATCGACCTGATCGAGACACCTGTCTGAAAGGGGCCTTAGAAGAAGGAAATTATGATTACAGGTGATGGATGGCAGAAATGGCCATCATACCTTGATTCCAGTCCAATCCTCAGCAGACTCTTGTGGTTTTTCTGTATTCTGTATTTCAATGCTCAGAATGATAACATGAGCATTTATGATCCATCTGAGCATGCCACAAAATGGTTGGATACAGTATATGTTACTCAAAGCAATGACTTAGCAGTTTGTCAGTGTACTGTACCTTCCAAATTCAGGAGGCACCCCAGAAGTTTAATATAACACTGAGCTATGTGGTCAATTTCTCTGTAAATTCTATTTCTGGCTGTAATGCAGTCTAATCTTATCCCTTGATACTGCATTTGTTTAGCATTACAAATAGAAGTAATAATTAAAATTAGAGATGGGTCATCAAACATCAGTATCACTTAAGAAGTGCTAAATAATGCATAAACCTGACGTCAAGGCAGCTACAAAAGACACCAATTAATGCATCTCTGTAAACATTAATAGCATTTTTAAATGCAGGCAGTGTAAGTACCTATATTTGACCTTGTCTTATCCTCTTGCAGTTCTTGTACACAGAGCTGGAGTTTGAAAGAAGAAGCAGCACAAGGAGCTGACAAGTGGATGACAAATATGCAGGTAACATGTGCAGCACTGACCCCCGAAGGAGCGGCTGATTTAATTTGGCTTACCATTACCTTCTTCACTTCGTACGTGTCTAGGGATTTCCCGAGGTAGATGGTCCAAGAACTGTAGAGACTGACGACAGATCCACTTAAAGCGGTTGTATAGGGTTTTTTTTTACTTTGACCTATAGGTAAGCCTATAATAAGGCTTACCTGTAGGTAAAAAAAATATCTCCTAAACATGTATGGTTTAGGAGATATTCCCCTCACAATTAGCTGCTGCAGTGCAGCGGCCACTGCAGCCACGCATGCGCACAGGGGATTTTCGGCTGAAAGCCCGGCAGACGCTGGACTTTCCGGGAAAGAAATCTCCCGCGCGCATGCGCGGGAGTGACACTATTCCGGCTCCAGCCACTCACAGCGCCAGAGCCGCGATACCCGAAAGACACGCCGAGGGAAAATGCCAGCTCCCTCGGCATGGATCAAGCGAGATGTCGGGGGCTCGTTCTAAGGTAAGTATTTCATAATGAACTAGTATGCGGTGCATACTAGCTCATTATGCCTTTTCCCTTGCAGGTCTAAAAAAAAATTCAGCGGGTTTTCTCCCGCTTTAAGGGATTTTTTATTTGCAAAAAGGATAAAGAAAAACAGTCTCTCAACGTATGGTTAGAGGGTTTAGGTAGGAAAGTCCAGGTACTCTTAGTACTAAGTCAAAGTAGTAAAAAGTCTCTCACATTAGGAAATACAGAGAATAGCTATTTACAGCTGGATCCTCACCCTTATCGGATAGTCCTTCTCTCACCAGGCCTAGCAGCCAACGGGGTGCTTAAATCAAACAATGCGAAGCCTCTGCCACAAACTTGCTATAGGACACTGGAACAAAGTCTCTGCCACAGACTTGATATAGGACACTTGAATAACTGAAAGGATATAGCAGCTTAGGGAACCCTCGTACAGCACCAGTATCTTGGAGCCGGTCTGGCGGTATCATACGAAATCAGATTCACTTTCAACTCTCTTGTGGCCTTCCCCCGAAGTGTCCTCCCCTGGATGCTTCTATAGTTGCTGGACCTCTTCACTAACTGAGATGGCACCAGACCACCTTCGAATCCTTCCTTCGGTTACTTTCCCTTGGGCCAGCCAGCCCAGAGACTTGGAGTCAGGTGGATCCGCACCCCAGGCCATTAGAGCCCTGGAGGCTGGTCAGGTGGACCAGGACCAAACAGACAGAAAGATCTTCTGGACCGGAACCCCAAAGCACGTGACGTCAGCACCTTAAGTACCCTCTCCCACCATGCACAGCAAGAGAACACTTGAATCCATACCCTGTGAATTTTAATTCAGCCACATTGGAGGGTTTTCCTGGACTGGTTCCAAGATCACTCAATGCACTCAACTAGACTGCGTTCTAAACCCTGCCGGAGATGACAGAGCCACCTATGGTCAGGCAGAACACCATGCAATCCAGCCAGACTAGTACCAAGGCCAAAATTTAGTGGAATTGAACCCAAAACCAAACTGCGGTCCCAGGAATAGTTAAATGACAAAACACATAGCGCGTGCTCTTCTGGAGCCGGCGCTACACATGTATGATATGAAGATATATATATACTGCATGATATGAAGATATATACTGTATATATATATGTCCGTAGGGTTCAATATTGCCCACCCTTTGCAGCTATAACAACTTCAACTCTTCTGGGAAGGCTGTCCACAGTACGTAGGAGTGTGTCTATGGGAATGTTTGACCATTCTTCCAGAAGCACATTTTTGAGGTCAGGCACTGATGTGGACAAGAATGCCTAGAAAATGACTGTGTGTGAACAATTAAAGTTGTCAGAGTGTATGATGGGCACCAATGCAGGTGCTTAAAACCTCTTAAGCAGTGTATCAGGAAGACCAGACATCAGGAAGCAGTGATGACGGCATAACAGGCACTTCCTCAATTTATTGGCATTGTGATCACTATGCGGTGCTAATCAGGAGTTTTTCATCTCTATGTTTTGGATTCCATTTTCATTTCAAACCAGGTTGTACCCAGCGGTGAAGCTATTTTCTTCTCTCATCAGTTGTACACTGTCTTCCACAAGGAACCGCCCCTGAGGAAAGGAAAAGTTCCTGAAATTTCCATCTAGGAGACAATACTTATTTGTATTTGTTGTACATTCTGATGTTGTTCTTAAATAGTCAAATTGCAATTTCTATGCAGATTTTGGCTTTTTATAATATTTAATAAATTACAATTTGTTATAAATCAATACTTGGTTTTGTACCATTACTTAGTTGCCCTTAAAATCCTAATCCTCGTTGGGGGACTCTTTCTCACATAATTCAGCCACATTGGAGGGTTTTCCAGCATGAACAACCTGTGTAAGGTTGTTCATGCTCAATTGGATTTAAGTCCAGGCTTTGACTAGGCCACTCCAAAACCTACATTTTACTTTGTTTGAACCATTTGGCAGTGGACTTGCTGTTGTGCTTCGGATCATTGTCCTGTTGCATAACCCAAGTGCACTTGAGCTTGAGGTCACAAATTGATGGCCGGACATTCTCCTTTAGGATTTTCTGGTAGAGCTCAGAATTCATGGTTCCATCAATTATGGTAAGTCGTCCAGGTCCTGAAGCTGCAAAGCAACCCCAGATAGGGATATATATTAGATGTACTTGTTTTAAAGTGATTCAAAGGAAAATAATTTTGTTAAAAAAAGTAACAAACCTGCTCTGTGCAAAACAGTTTCTCTTCTTTTTGAGTCCCTCGCTAGTGCTCCTGGCTCCCACTTGCCGAGTGCCCGCAATAGCAAGCCTCTTGGCTTCAGGCTCACTTCTAAGCCAAGCTCTGTGTGTTCATTCACATGCAGGAGTGTGGCTCAGCCCTGCCCCCGCTTTCTCCTTATTGGTTTGCTAGTTGTGATTGACAGCAGCGGGAGCCAATGGCTCCCATTACTGTGTGAGCCAGTGAGGAGAGAGATACTGCTTTCAAGCACATCACTGGATCAAAATGGGTCTCAGGTAAGTATTAGGGAGGCTGAGGCTGCACAGAGAAGGTTTTATATCCTAATACAGAGAATGCGTTCAGGTAAAAAACCTTCAGCCCTTAAAACTGCTTTAAAGGGTAAATCCACTTCCGTGGGGAAAAAAAAAATACAAAAAAAGAAAATATAATATAGTGTATACAATTGCGACACAAATCATATTGCAATTGGTTGTTATTCAAAATGACCTTTCCTTTTCAATCTGCAGCTCCATAATTTTCTGAAAATGCAATGCAATATGGCTACCTGAAGGTATTCTGTACACAGAATGTGTACTGAACACACCCCAGAAACATAATTTCCTGCTTGTGTGATTGGCTCTCTGCACTAAGATACAAGTCAGATTTTAGGCATCCCCTACAACAAAAATGTGATTTTTGGTGAGATACTTTCAATAGGAAATCACGGAGCCCTGCAGGTACACAGCTAGTTGATAATTATGAAACCACTCCCATTAGACTCACTTTCCCACATGGGCACATACAAACACACAGGGATTTCTTCAGAATAACAAAAGTTGGGAATCTGCAACAAAGTTATTAAAATCCTTACACTGTAGTTTGTACATAGATCACTCAGAGGGGAATGTTTTTTAGCAGCAAAAGTGGAGTTACGTTTTAAACGTACTTTTTAAATTTCTTTAGTTACTTCCTGGTTTCCAGGCCTAAGCATACATCATAGGGGTCTTAATGGCATTTTTTTTCTTTCATCTGGAGGAGGTGAGGAGCAGTGGCGTAGTGTGGGGGGTGCGGAGGGGGGGTGGCCCTGGGCGCAACATTTAGGGGGGGCGAAATTACGCATCAGGCAGTGTGTGTTACTGCCGACTCCATCCCCCTAAAATTTACTTCCTGTGTCCCTGCAGCTAGCGTCCAGTGATTCGGCAAATCATGTGCGACGGCAACGGCAGGGCTGGCCTATCCGTGACTAAAGCATGGCTGGCCTATCCACGATCATGACGGGGCTGGCCTATCCGTGATCACGGCGGGGCTGACCTATCCGCCATCACGGCAGGGCTGACGTATACGCGATCATGGTGGGGCTGGCTTATCCGCGATCGCGGTTGCTCCTGGAGTCCGGCCTCTGCCTAGCCTCCAGACCGATGTGCTGTCATCACCTCCTCCAGGCTCCCCCTCTCCTCCAGACCTATGTGCTATCTTCCCCTCCTCCATGCTGATGGAAGACACAACAAGCTGCAGGTGAGACACTGTCGGGAGAGTCGGGTCATGTTGCTGGCCTCAGGGGACATGGATACGGTCTGGAGAGAGGGAGCAGCCAGAGAAAGAGAGATTAAACAAGCAGAGTCAGTATTGGTCAGTATAGGAATACTGTAGTGTAATGGTCAGTGTAGTGTAGTGGGCAGTGCAGTGTAGTGTAGCGGTCAGTGTAGTGTAGTGGACAGAGCAGTGGTCAGTGCAGTGTAGTGGTCAGGGTAGTGTAGTGGGCAGTGTAGTGGATAGAACAGTGGTCATTGTAGTGTAGTGGACAGAGCAGTGGTCAGTGTAGTGTAGTGGACAGTGTAGTAGACAGATCAGTGGTCAGTGTAGTGTAGTGGTCAGTGTAGTGTAGTGGATAGAGCAGTAGTCAGTGTAATATAGTGGTCAGTGTAGAATAGTGGACAGTGTAGTGGACAGAGCAGTGGTCAGTGTAGTGTAGTGGTCAGTGTAGTGGTCAATGTAGTGAAGTGGACAGTGTAGTGGACAGACCAGTGGTCAGTGTAGTGTAGTGGACAGACCAGTGGTCAGTGTAGAGTAATGGACAGTGTAGTGGTCAGTGTAATGGACAGTGTAGTGTAGTGGTCAGTGTAATGGACAGTGTAGTGGACAGTGTAGTGTAGTGGTCAGTGTAGTGGACAGTGTAGGAATTAGGTAGTGTAGTGGTCAGTGTAGTGTAGTGGACAGTGTAGGAATCAGGTAGTGTAGTGGTCAGGGTAGTAGACAGGTAGGTCAGGGTAGTGGCCAGTATAGGAAGCAGGTAGGTTAGTGTAGTGGTCAGGTAGGTTACTGCAGTGGCCAGGTAGGTCAGTGTAGGAATCAAGTAGGTTAGTGTAGTAGTCAGGTAGATCAGTGTAGGAATCAGATAGGTTAGTATAGTGGTCAGTGTAGGAATCAGGTAGATTGGTGCAGTGGTCAGATAGGTCAGTGTAGGAACAGGTAGGTACAAGGAAATTCACTACAGCTGTTAGTAAATGAGGTGAAGCTCTGATGACATCCACCATCCAATCATTGTCCATTAAAAAACAAAACAACAGATCAGTCTCACAAACTCTGGACCTCTTTGACCTGCCACATTGCCATTTCCTGTCCATCCAGCAAGCTGTCCAAAACATGCTGCCAGCCTATGACCATACAAACTGCAACGTTTTAGCCCCTCCATTCTGGACAGCCTACTAGAACAACAACATTTTAAGATGTCGGACATTTACAAACCTTTGAACCTACGCCTCAGCAAACCTCTACAGCCAACCTCTGACGCATCTTGGAATTCTGATCTCAACATCCCAGAAGCTGTAAACTGCATCATAACTGGATACAACTCCACACGTGCATATGTCACCAACGAGTTTTGGCGTGATCAACAGTTCAAAATAATGTATTGTGCACATATTCCCTTCCTATCCTCAAAACAACAAACACTCAAGTGACAATGCCTGCTGTGTGACCAAGAAAGACCCAAATTGCTCCAAAGACTCTGGATTTGCCCTCACATCTCTGCCTTCTTGTACCAAGTTGAGAATTTTGCTTTGAAGGTCATCGGTCATACTCCAACAAAATACATTTTCCCTCTAATCTTTGGATACCTAGAAACCCCAATCTCAAATCGTCAATGACCAACCAACCAACGTCCGCTCAGCACAACATGTCAGCTAGATGCTCTATACTCAAAAAGTGGTCCTCATCTTCTCCACCGACAGTCCAGGACGTCAAACTAGACCTAACATCGCTATTAGACAAAGAAGAGCTTCATGTAAGCTTATCCAGATGCGGCCTGACACTCCGATTTAGACGTAAATGGTCACCATTCATTGCTACAGCAATACCATCAACAGAATACCCTGGACACCTTCCCCCTGCCTCTACAATCAATGGAGCCATTCCCAGCACCTACAGAACTTTGCTCTTCGTAAGATCATACTATGGACCAAACTAATACTCAAACCTGGTGATACCCCAAACTCCTCATCTGTTATTAGCTTTCAATATCGAGTGCCCCCCCCCACATAAGGCTATAACTCGTAGCTAAATGACTACCCCGCGTCACCCCTACCCCCTGCCCCCCCTCCATGGTAATCGTTGGCCTACACGGATCTACCACTATTCACACCCTCCCCTTCACCACCCCGGCATGGAAGGATTGTTTTATTGTGTATCATTGATGCCATCTTTACCTAAGTGTTTCCTTTTTCAATTACACCATCCATAGTCTCAACCCTGTGATGTACATAATTGTAACTCTATTTTTGACCAGTATTTCTTTAAATCAATTACGGTGAGATGCAGGCTTGGAATCTACACTTCCCTCGTTGGAGGAAAGCCTCAGAGCCCTCAACCCACCTGCCTTTGCCTCTCCCCTTCCCTCTCCCCCAGCCGCAGCCAAGGAGGGGGGACGCCAAGGGATGGGGAGATATATCTACATCTTCCACATCATAATATGATCTCACAGTTGAAAAACCTACCTTTTCCTGTATTATTATCTCTAACTCTATTAGTATTCGCCTGCGTGTGAACTATTAGTGTATGCTATCAGGCTTAATTTGTACTCAGGGAAAGCCTCATCAAGTTCATTTGGAATGAAACTTTGTCCCCTCTCATGCTGGAAAAATACCAATAAATTATTTTGAAAAAAAAAGAAAAAAAAATGCTGTTTTTTTTTTTGGGATTATTTTCCTTATATGTAATTTGGGCATTCTTTGCAAATGAAAATTTGACCACATTCAATAATGACTATTTGCTTTTGTAAAGCAACCCCAATATCTGCACTGTGACATAAAGGATGGGCATTTTGTCACAGTGTCACATTTTGGATCAATGATAAGCATTCTTCCCATTGGATTTGGGAATAATCAGCAATCCAGTTTCCTATTCTGCTTTCTTCAGACCAAAAATTTACTATAAGGGAATATAGACAATGTGTATATATATATATATATATATATATATATATATATATATATATATATATATATATATATATATATATATATATACAGTTTATGGTGACATGTTAAATGTTTGATTTTTTGAAAGGCTACGCAAACTGAGGTTGAAAAACACTGTTCTAGAAATAAAACACTTTGTTTTATTTTATTTTTTCATTTTTACTTTCTCTCTCCAGCAGGGGGCAGAACAACAACATATAACTTCAATAGACAGTCTGCAGTGTTTGTCTAAATACGCCTGTACACTTAGTCAAGTATCATTATTACAATAACGAGAAGAAAAAAACTATGCATGATTGCAGTCTAATTCATCTGTTACGTAGATTTTGCAAGTGGACCGTTTCTATAGAGTGTCAAGTCTTTATGAGACAAAATGCTATTACAGAGAGAGAAAAAAAAAAAAGCAGTAATCTCAACACATTAAAGCCTTTTTGAGTCGGATTAACTTTAATGTTCGGCAAAGAATAAATGGGTAATGTATGGGCCACACAAAGGGAGTGTGTTCATTAACATCACATTCATAATTTAAAGAGCAAAATATCTCTCATTAACATACCAGTACTTGTGATTTCTGTAGAGGCCCACCATTTAAAATATATTATTATATTATACTTGTTCATGAATACTACCTATCAGTAGCTTTACAAATCAAAGTGAATGAATTCCTGACATGACACAGTACACCGCAACATAAAAAAAAAAAAAAAGCTTGCATTGCTAAAAGAAGTTAAGTGAATGTGCCTATGTACAGAATAATGTGATCACATGACATATAGAAGGGAAAAAGAAATGTATATAACTGTTATGCAACCAATTGCTTAACAATTATATTTTATTATATGTAAAGAAAATCTACGCATTAAGGTAAAAACAAAAAACAAAAAATAACTTTCAGTGCATGTATCTTTTCCTCCCTTCCTTCCCTAAATATCTGTATCGATCCCGCACTGTGCCTGTCTGCAAGTCTCCTCTCCTCTCTCTGTCTTTTCACTGGCTTAGCTGAGAGCAGCGGGAACCATTAGCTCCTGCTAGTATCATTCTAATTCAGACACAGTCTGGCTCCGGAGCGAGCACATAAGCCACCATAGGAAGCGGATTCCTATGGTTGAACATGCAGAAGTTCAACCATAGAGTGCCCGCGGGTACCGCAGAAGGGTAGGTTCAGTGCAGCTCTGTGCAGATCAGGAAAGTATATTTTGAAGAATAAAAAATAAAAATAAAGTATAACTAAAGGCAAAACTATTTTTGTAGTTTTTGGATAGAGGGGAGAGGGATTAGAAGGCTTGTCAGTTTTTATTGCTATCTGTGCCCCCCCCGTTAAGGAGACTCTCCCTCTCTATTTTACCATTACAAATCAAAGTAAAAGAAAATGCCAAATTTTGGGTTGTTCCCGGAAAAGTAATAGAGGGGAAATCTTCCAATGGTGACACTAGTTCTGATGTCCTGGGGGTCCCCAAGGGATTCCCTTAATTTGCAGGGATTGCCTTTCACTTGCTATTTGGCTTGGAGACAAGAAGTGAAGGGAAATCTCCCCAATAGGACACAGATGCCAAGAAAAACTAAAATCTGACAGGGGTTATAACCCTCCCTTGCTCTATCAAAAATGAAAAAAAAAAAGTTTTGCCTATAGTCCCACAAGCCACAGTAAAAACAATGGTGTACCTATTAAAGATCTATCCAAAGTTATCCTTCTACAAAAGAAAGTGGGATTGATTTACTAAAACTAGACGAGTGCAAAAGTCAGTACAGCTCTGGATAGAAGGCAATCAACTTCCAGGTTTTTTTTTGTTGTTAAAGCTTAAAGGGATTGTTTTGTTTTTTATATATAAAAATAACAGACATGCCTATACTTACCTGCTAATCGTTTTATACAGAGCACCTACGATCCTCTTCTCCTGGGGTTCCCTTCTGGCACTCCAGGCCCACCCACTACTTCATTGAGTGCCCCATGCAGGCTCGCTCCCGAGTCCCGATCCCGCTGCTGCATCCATTGATGCAGACAGCGTCACTCGGCACCACCCCCTGCTCCCATGTCACTGGATTTGATTGACAGCACTAGGAGCAAATCAATCTGTCCACAGAGGAGAGAGACAGCGGCTGTGCTCGTGCACATCACTGGATCGGGATCGGATTAGGCTCATGTAAGAAAAAGGGGGGCTCTGGGGGCGGGGGGGAGGGCTGCAGCACAGAAGGTTTTTTTGAGGCTTTAACTGAACAAGCTGAAATTAAAAGCTGATTGTCTACTATGCACAACTGCAACAGATTTTGAACACTCTAATTTCAGAAAATCAACCCCAGTGTATACAGTAAGTACACCCTACAACATATACCGTATTTATCGGCATATAACACCCACTTTTTTCTCCTGAAAATAGGGGGCAAATCATGGATGCGTGCTACTGCTTGTGAAACGTCTACTATTGCCTGTATCTGTCTGACCCTTTTGACAATAAAGATGACATCGAGATAATTTGGAGTTCTAGTGTGCGACCAATTCCTTGTCTTATTCGTCTTCCACAGTGGTGAGCCGAGGTCTGCATCTGTAATCCATCCTGCATCTGATTTTGACTAAAGCGGTGTGTTTCTCTTTGTTCATGCCATATTATATGCTGATGGTTTACCTTGGAGGGGAAAGAGGGGTACGATCACCACCGGAATTCACTGAGCCATCATCTTCTGTTTACTTGGCTCTCACGCGGCTCTCATGTCACATACACAGTCCCGCCTCCATTGGACCAGTGTTCGGTCTATCACAGGAGCTGGTCCAATGAAGATGGCAGAGGCGGGACTGTGTATGTGATTTCTGACTTAGAGCCGAGTAAACAGTAGGTGACGGATAGGTGATTGCCTGCACTGCCCTGATGAGAGATGGTGAGGCTGCAGATGGGCATTAATCAGGCAGCTGCATTGATGAGAGATGGCCTGTAGATGGGCGCAGATCAGGATGAAGATGGGCACAGATCAGGCTGCAAATGGGCACAGATCAGGCTGCATTGAAGCTGCAGATGGGCACAGATCAGGCTGCATTGAAGATGCAGGTAGACACAGATCAGGCTGCATTGAAGCTGCAGGTGGGCACTGATCAGGCTGCATTGAGGCTGTAGATGGACACAGATCAGGCTGCATTGAAGCTGCAGGTAGGCACAAATCAGGCTGGATTGAAGCTGCAGGTGGACACAGATCAGGCTGCATTGAGGCTGCAGATGGGCACAGATCAGGCTGCATTGAAGCTGCAGATGGGCACGGATTAGCCTGGCATTGAAAATGCAGGTAGGCACAGATCAGGCTGCATTGATGCTGCAGATGGGCACTAATCAGGCTGCATTAAGGCTGCAGATGGGCATTAAACAGGCTGCATTGAGGCTGCAGATGGGCACGAATTGGGCTGCATTGATGGGCACTGATCATTATTTTGCTTCAAAGTAGTTTATTAAAAAAAAAAATTTAAGGTCCGTGTTGTACGCCTGTGTGTGTTATATAATGATAAATATGATATAATTGAACATTCTCTTACAGTGAACATGTTAGGTAAAGAAAAAAAGCAGCAAGGGTGAAATAATCACATAAGAATGGTGGTGATTCTCCGTCCAAATAATGGCAGTTCCTCCTTGAATGCTTATATCAGTAGAATGGTTTGTCTTGGTGTGAATGGAAATTACTGTAGATACATCATAAATATAATGGTTCATCCACTTATAGAAGAACTATAATTATAGTTTGTTCAGATCCCACTCAGACAGGGCTTAGTGATGGCTTTATATATTATTGGAAGAAAAGAACAATCCTCAAAGGTAAACATGAAGAATTACAAGAGAAACCTTTAGCTGGTAAAATCTTTCAAGTATAATGGTTGTAGCCATACACTGGAGCCAGCACATTGGGGTGATCTAGATCTGTAAGCACGGTGTAAATGTTACCCAAGAGCCTTAGGCATTTCAGATATAAAACAGGTCTCAAGGTGGATGTAACTTGAAATCTGTAATAGAAAAGGAGTGCCCATATATAGATTTCCACAGGCTTATGATTTATTCTCATGTCTCCAGGTGGATTTAGCCTGTAATCTATAATACAAAAATATTTCCACACACAGATTTCTACAGGGATCACCAACACCTTACTTACCAATAGTCCCAATTTTGACGGGACAATCAATGTATGCAACACCATATATGCATGGCCTGGATGTCACCTATATTGCTAGAAGCCCATTAAAGTGAATGTAAACCCTCCATATACCCAGTGAAGTGAAAAGCCTCAGATGATACACAGAGATGAAACAAATCTCCCTACATAGGTTTTATTTGTAAATCTTCTGTCTTCACCTTGATATACTGTTTAGAAAGTACACATTCTGTTAGAATTTTCACTTCCTGATTCCCCTGTAGGAGGAGATCATTCCTAGACACTGTGAGCTGGTTGAAGGAAGGCACACCCCCCTCCCCATACATGTAGAGGTTGCCTATGTATATGTAGTGGCCATAACCCGTTGCAGGGCGGCCTTGACTTTATGGGCTTACCAGTTACCGTCTCTTGGCCTGCTCTTCCCCTTCTAGGGGTTCCCAGGGTTGATACCCAACAAACTGCACAAAAGGTTTATGTAGGGAAATTCAGCTTCTAGGACCACCCAGATAGGTTCAGGTAATGCAGGAAGACTTCCGTAGACCCCCAGGCCCGGAGATATCAATAAGTGAAACAGGAAACTGGTTTGCTATGTTCACTTGTAATATCTGTTTATTCAATACCAGATGCCGGCTTATATGCCGTCTAGGGATAACAAGGGAGGAGTTTCTGAAGTGTTACACGTATACAGAAGAAATAGCTTCAGTCAATATTTTACTTATTAGCTGATGCCATGAGCCAAATTTTTACATCATCTTTACTACAAAATATATGTATTCTTGAACAGATGTCGTTATCTTATCTAAAACAAACGTAAGCCTGAGCTAAGTCAAACTCCACAGTCTTAATATATATGTAAAAACGACCTCGAACATTTCTATAGATAACACTTTAAACATGTGTGAGTTTCAACTTAAACTCATATCTGAATTCAAGAGTTGTCATGTAACACATAAAATCTAATACAAAATGGAGTCTATCTTGCTATCGTTCTTTACAGTTCCCCTCTTTGAGACATTTATATGACTCACTACCTTTCACAGTTATGTAATCTTTCTTCTATCATAATACATACTAAGATAAACTCTATTTGCAGCAGCAGGATCAGGGGTTCGGGATGCCTTAACAATTATGCACATTATAAGCTTATAACAGGCATATAGGAACAAAACAAAAAGAATAATCATAGTTATAGTTATGGCAGCACTTTTTAACCATGTAAGTATTCCTATTCCAGAACTTAGGTTTGCAAAAGGATCCCATGTCTTAGCAATGTTTCTAGCTTCATCTTGTAATTTGCTTACTTCTTTCCGGTGTTGTGCAATTATATCATAGTAATCCGGTACCTCAATACTTGTGTTATGAAACCAGGTACAACACTCATAATCTTCTGTGTTTTCACATATCCCTGTTAAAGCAGCACTCATGCTTTCTATGGCTAACTCGTGTAGTTCTAATTGTTTTCTAATTGCCCTAGTTTCTATATTTAAATTAGTAATATCCTCAGAATTCTTTTTCCATTACTTCATCAATGATTCCAGTGTATCTATTCAACCTTTTCATGAAGTCTATTCCCCACCCAGTCCATGAGGGGAACCAAGCCCATGCCATATCTTTTTCAAGAAATAACTCCCTTTTATTGCGGTGTTTGAGGGGGTACCTGGGATGCATGCTAGCTTCAAGGAGGTGTCTTCCCTTGCTATCTCCTACTACGCCCATGATGGGAACTAGGGCTGCGAGATAACACCATCCTTGGGGTTCAGTGGGGATCCAAGGGTGACAGATTTTTCCACAACAAATATAAATACTGTTTCCTAGAGCTAAAGATCGTTTGTTGAATATTGTCATCATTTCATCAGAAAGACTGGAAAAGGTTAAACTCGACAATAATTGTCCTACTGTGGAACTGGAACTGGAACTGGAGCTAAGAAAGTTTAACAGAGTGGTGTTTAGGTCAGATTCTGAAGTGTGAAAGAAAGGACTTTCAATTGATGTCATTGAAAAGTTAATGTTAGCTTGTTGGCAAACTTCAGCTCCGTTTGTGGAGTTTCCCAACCTAAAACACCAGTCTGGGAAATGACTTCTACCAATAATCTGGAAAGTAAGGGTATTATTTGAAAGCATTCTTGTGACAGTTGTAAGAACGACAGGAGGAGTGCCATTAAGGAGAGGGGTGAAGTTTAGAGGTACGGCCATTAAGGGGATCCTAGCCGTGCTAGGATGGAGTTTACTACATATCCAACATTTTTCAAATCCAGACTTCTGGGCGTAGCTATATTTAAACTTCAATAATAACATTTTATCGGTAAAACTTTCTGAGTATTCATTTCTCTTGTGTCTGTCATGTGTGTTATTCATATTATTCTGTTGTAGAGTGTTAGAGGCTCCACAAATACTCTTTATGGGTCCCAAATCTTCAGGATGATAAATACAGTTAGTTATCAGCAAAGTTGGCAGGAACACAATCAGGGCGGCCCAGCATAAGAGGCACAAGGCCTTCCCAGAAGTCCGTGGTGAAATAAGCGAAGTCATCTTGTTCAGAGTCTTGACTATCTGCTTCACTTCTCTGTGCTTTATCTTTGTCTTTGCCTTGCTTCTTAGGTTCCTGGTTGACCTTCTTTACACGACTTGCATGAATCCAGGCCTGTTGTCCCTCTACCAGAATAGCTGTGCGGGTAACTGCGATCACTGTGGTTGGGGGTCCAAAGGGATACTCCTGTTTCTTGGTGCGTTTCAATTGCTGGACCACCACGGTGTCACCCACCTGAAAAGGGTGTGTAGGTTCCTGTGAAGAAGAAGGAGAGGTGCGAGCAACGTTCCTTTCAACTTGATCCAAAGTTTCAATAAGTTTTTTTACATATTCTTCCTGAATAAGATCTAGGTCCCCTCTTTCTATCATAAGTGGCTGTCTGGCCCATGGGGTGGGGAATGGCCTACCCATTAAGACTTCAAAAGGAGAGTATCCTGTCTTTTTAGAGGGTGTCATTCTTATCTCGGCTAGTACAGCTGGGAGGACCTTCTTCCAATTTGCATACGTACCTCCAGTGGCCTTCCTGATCTTATCCTTAATGGTTCTGTTCATCCTTTCCACTATACCTGAACTCTGGGGGTGGTAAGGAATATGAAATTTCCATTCTATTTTCAGGGTTTTTACCAGGTCTTGACAAACTTTGGCCACAAATGCAGGACCATTGTCAGAATTGATCTGTAGTGGGCAACCCCACCTTGGAATAATTTCTTGTATCAGAGTCCTCACTACTGTTTGTGCATCTTCCTTTGTAGTTACAAATATCTCCAACCATCTTGAAAATACGTCCAAAATTACGAGCAAGTATTCTTGTCTTTTACCTAGTTTGGGCATGTGTGTAAAATCTATCTGCAGGTGAGTGAATGGTGTAGATGGATATATCAGATGTTCATGTTTTACTTTGTGAGGGTTCCTAGGGTTATTCCGAATGCATGTGATGCATCTGGAAACATATGCCTTTACAAGAGAGGGAAGACCTGGAATGTAAAAATCCTTATCCAAAAGTTCACATGTGACTTTCCACCCTCTGTGACCTATCCCATGGTATTGTGAAATAAAAATGGGTGCGCTGGCTACAGGGATACATGGTCTCCCCTCTTGGCAGACAAGGTCAGTTTCTGGGCTTGTCTGCACACCTGCTGAGTTCCATTGCTGGATGTCTTGGTCTGTGGCATATGCTTGGAGGTCACGCAATGTTTGATCCAAAAGAGGAATTTCTGGTGAGAGTAATGGCATTTGTGTGTTTGCAGGCTGTGTGAATGCTGCTTCTCTTGCTGCTTTGTCAGCTAAGGCGTTGCCTTTGGCTATGTCATCCTGTTGCCCTGTATGTGCCCTACAGTGTAATATAGCTATGGACCTTGGCAATTGTATAGCTTCTAGCAAACTTGTGACAAGCGTGGAGTGTGAGATGGATTTACCATCTGCTGCTATGTAGCCCCGCCTTTTCCATATAACTCCAAAATCGTGTGCAACGCCGTAAGCGTACTTGGAGTCTGTGTAAATGTTGACATCCTGCCCTTCAAAAAGCTGACAAGCTCTAGTAAGAGCTATAAGTTCTGCAGCTTGTGCTGATTGGAATGGGACAGGGTTTGCTTCCAGTATTTTATCAGGCAGCTGAACAACAGCATACCCTGCATGGTATGTATTATCATTTGGTCTTGAACAAGACCCATCCATGAAGACATTCTGTGCTCCAAGGAGAGCAGTGGAAGACATGTCTGGTCTCGGGGATGTGTCTTGGTGGATGAGGTCCATGCATTCATGTTGAGGCACTACCTCATCTTCTTCACCTTTCAAGCCTAGCAAGGCATTTAGGATTGGAACTGGGCCAGAAGTGGGAGAGGCATATTTTATCTCAAGTTTTGGGTTAGAAAGTAAAATGACTTCATAACCGCTCAGCCTCTGGGCTGACATGTGCTGGGTATGGATGTTTTTTAGTAGGATGGATACATTGTGAGTGGTATGCAGTGTGGTGGCATGTCCTAGAGTGAATGATGTAGCCAATTCCACGACCATCGCACACGACGCAAGAGCTCTGAGACATGCGGGCATGCCCTGTACCGGCATAGGCACAACCTTTGAAAAAAACGCAATAGGGCGGAGTTTGCCCCCATGCTCCTGGGCCAGGACCCCCGCCATAGTTTTACAATTGTCCCTTGCAAACAAGTGAAACATTTTCCCATATTCAGGTAGTCCAAGTCCAGGAGCTGTGACCATTGCAGTTTTAAGATACACAAAAGCATTGTACATTTCATCATTCCATTTCACACAATCTGGCATGTCAGTACCTGTGGCTTGCCTCAGGAGATTATCATAGTAGGAACAATCAGGTATCCATTGGCGGCAGTAACCAATCATACCAAGAAAGGATAGCATGTCCTTCTTAGTAAGTGGGCGGGGCAGACCCACGAGAGCCTAAGCTCTCTTGTGACTGATTTTCCTTTCTCCTTTGGAGAGTACAAAACCAAGGTATTCAACAGTTTCCTGACACCATTGTAGCTTTTTCTTAGAAACCTTGTGACCATTGTCTGCTAACCAATGTAACAGATCTAAACCATCATTTTTACATGCTTTCTGGCTTGGACTACACAACAACAAATCATCAACATATTGAAGTAGGACGGAACCATGGCGGGGTACCCAGGACCGCAGGGTTGCTTGGAGGGCCACTGTATATACTACAGGGGAGTCTACATATCACATTGGCATTCGACACCACGTCATTTGCCTATTTCTGAAATTGAACGAGAAAATAGGTTGTGTCTCTTCGTCAACAGAAACTGAAAAAAATGCATTACAAAGGTCAATGACCGAAAAATACTCTGCATCGGATGGTATGGAGGTTAGGAGTGATGGCACGTCAGGCACTATGGGAGCAATGGGTATCACTAGGTTGTTTATAGCTCTGAGGTCTTGTACAAACCTGTAAGAGCCATCCGGCTTCTTTACTGGGTTAATGGGGGTGTTGTAGGGTGAGAGTATCTCTTTAAGAATTCCTTGCTGCAGGAACCTTTCTACCATTGGAGCAACTCCTTCCTCTTTTTCTTTTGAAATGGGGTATTGTTTGTGATAAACCGGCTGTGCCCACGATTTTAAAGTTGCCTTGTATGGGGTACAAGAAATAAGACCTACATCCCAGGAGCTTTTAGACCATACCGGATCATCTGGTGGAGGGAGATCACTATCCTCAGTGTAATATATTGGTATTACCTTGGAGTGTACGAAGACCCCTCCTTCAGTGGTCATTTTCAGTGTTATACCCAACCTTCCCATTAAATCTCTTCCCAAGAGGTTCACGGGACAGTTTGGTATAATCCTGAAACAATGATGCAAGACTGTTGCACCTTCCCCTTCACCATCACTTACTGGTAAAGGCGGTGTTTTGTATGTTTTGGTAAGTATCCCATTAATTCCCATAGAAGGTTCAGCAATTTTGGTCTCACCTCTGTAGTAGTCCTCACTGAGGGTGCTCCGAGTCGCTCCTGAATCGGTTAAAAACGGAACAGGCCTATATTTAACATATAAGGTCACAATTGGTTGCTCATTGTAAGAGTGTGAGATCAAGGGAAATGCTGGGATACTACCTTCTGGGCAGCTTCATTTCAGTTGCTGTTGATTCCACTGTATAGGGAATCGGGGACCCTGTTGTTTTGGGGCAACATGATTCTGTTGGCTAGATTGGGGTCCCTGTGTATGCATCTGATCTTGATCTTGAGTATTCGGGTCATTCCATTCATAAGGACATTGATTTCTCCAGTGCCCCTCCTGTCCACAGTTAAAACAACATGTGCGTGACTGCTGGGGGGGTTTGGAAAAACCATGCCCTTTCCCTCTTATTTTTCCTCTTCCTCTGCCTCTACCTCTATTTCCACTGTCCCATTGTCCACCATTAACTTGGGGAGGCTGGGCTTGCACTCCACCCTGATAATGGGTACTCACTGCTTTCTCTTTTATTACATCGAAACACCCTGCTGCTTCTTTCTGTATTAAAGTTTCCTGAAATTGGTCAATCGTCTGTGTGGTCCATTCCGATATCATCTGTTTGACCACCAAGGCGAACTGGGGTTTTAGATTATTCATATAAGTTTGAATAAACAAAGCGCCCACATCAGTAGTTGTAGCTAATCCAGCTTCTGTTGTCCAATTTTCATGAAACCTTTTCCAGAACTCAACTACAGTCTCTCCTGACTTTTGTTTGCATGCTATGGCAGTAGGGAGGGAACTTTTATTTTTAAATACTCTCATCATTTCAGTCTCTAATTCCGTCCACATAGTGTCCCTACCTGGTACTGTGTTTAACCCATATGCTCCCGCATTTCTAGTGTCAATAGTGTTTATAGTTGCAACATTTGCCCAGTTCCAGGAACTGGTGTGTCCTATGATGCCATCAATGATAAGACGCATATCTTCCTGTGTGTAATTTCTACCCTTACAGGCCTTTTTTAAGTAAGTTAAAGTACCTCCTGCAGAGGCGGTGGGTTTGGGGCAATGTTTTACTATCCTGTCAATGTCCTCAATGTCCATTGCCTTTTTCAATATTTCATTTCCAATGGTCATGAAAGGCGCTTGAAGATTAGGGTTACAATATACAGCTCCACTCTTTGTTTTAGGGGGACTGAATATTCTATCCCTATCAGCGTTTTCCTGTTCTTCCTCCTGCTCTTGGCCAGGTGGTGAAACTACCTCTCCTATAGCTCCCTGATCTTCTGGTTCAGCTACCTGGACTTGGGCTCTCGCTTCTCTCCTATGTGGGTGCTGTCTATCTTGTTGTGGAGCAGGAACAATCTGCTGTTGTGGTTGTGGAGCGGGAGGGACCTGCCGTTGTCTGGTTGCATAATGTCCAGCCAGAAGATCAATATCTTCCTTTGCTAAACTTGGATAGACATGTACATATGCGGGTGGAGGATGACTGACTTTTGGCAGGGATGGGGCTGTTGGGTCAGGGAAAACTCTCTTTTTATCGGCTTCTTCTCTATGTTTCTGGTCATAATCTTCCTTACTTAGACATTTGGTGGGCTTTTTCTGTTTCTTATTTTCCCTCTCAAACCAATATGGGGCGTATTTTAACCAGTTCTCCCCTCCCTTTTCCATATAATCCATATCCCATTGAGGATCCCCAGGGTACCAAGGGAAAGTTCTCTTATCTCCTAAACACAATCCTTTAATCATATCCATATGAAAATTATCATTGTTACCATTCCGGGAAAAGGGGTCTACACTGTGCATGGTTTCGGTCCATCCCGCTAAATTTGAAACCCATGGGACTATAAATTCATAATTAGTACCACAAACTCTGGCTACAAAATCTTTACATGTTTCTCCTGGGTTGGGAAGAGGGGGAGGATCTTCTTTACCTTGTTTCTGACCCATATTGACAGTGGGAGCCGACTGTTTTACCACGCAGCCTTCTGACCCACACAACAGATAATCTTATAGTTTCTAAGCGATAGAAAGAATAAGCAAAAGATTTTGGGGTCACCGGAGTCTATTTCCTCATTAACCTTCTCATATTTCTTCCCAAAAGAAATGTATCTATATATGTGCATGCAGTACTGCTTATCTTTGTGGATTTCCCAAAAATCCTCCAATATTAACCTCTGGCGTGATCCTATCCCCTACTAATTTATGGGTCTAGAAAAACATTAAATCAGAGCTGGGGTAAGGAATATTTTGTCAATAAAGACAAATTAAAAACTTACCCTTCAGCAATGTTTTCTATCCCGGACGAGCCCCCACTTGTAGGGAAATTCAGCTTCTAGGACCACCCAGATAGGTTCAGGTAATGCAGGAAGACTTCCGTAGACCCCCAGGCCCGGAGATATCAATAAGTGAAACAGGAAACTGGTTTGCTATGTTCACTTGTAATATCTGTTTATTCAATACCAGATGCCGGCTTATATGCCGTCTAGGGATAACAAGGGAGGAGTTTCTGAAGTGTTACACGTATACAGAAGAAATAGCTTCAGTCAATATTTTACTTATTAGCTGATGCCATGAGCCAAATTTTTACATCATCTTTACTACAAAATATATGTATTCTTGAACAGATGTCGTTATCTTATCAAAAACAAACGTAAGCCTGAGCTAAGTCAAACTCCACAGTCTTAATATATATGTAAAAACGACCTCGAACATTTCTATAGATAACACTTTAAACATGTGTGAGTTTCAACTTAAACTCATATCTGAATTCAAGAGTTGTCATGTAACACATAAAATCTAATACAAAATGGAGTCTATCTTGCTATCGTTCTTTACAGTTTATTTTGCAGTAAGAACTTTCAAATAACACAATCTCTTAGGGAACAGAGAGCACGGGTGAAGAACTCAGGCACCTTGAACTGCAGGTCTAGCAAAGTCTCTATTTCCACCCAGAGAGTAGCCACTCGCAGCTGGGTACTTCAAGGCTGAACAGATCTCTAGCCAGACATCATGGCAGTCAGCACGTTGACTCAAACTTGAACAATCAACTAAGGGTGAACAGGAACCTTTTTCCACTGTACCTGGAACGTTTCCCATCTCCTTAATGGTATTGGAAAAGTGTGAATTCATCAATGTCCTTCTCAACTCAGTAACCAGGCACTTCTCAGGATGTCACTTGCCAGCCCTCCTCCGAAGAATCCTCCCCGGTCACTTCCACGAGCTGCGATGTCCCTCCAAGCCGAGAGCACACCTGGACACCTTGAATCCTCCCTCAGTTACTGCGCTTCAGACCAGCCGGGTCCGAGACTCGGGAACAGACAGATCCCTACCCCAGACCAGACAGGTCTATCAGGGGCCACTGACAGGAACATGTTGTGGGGTGTTGAACACCCCGTGACTGGGACCCCTTGCGGGGCTATCCCGGTCCTGGAACCAGAACAGACCATGCGGGTCTCACAAACAACTCCAAAACCCTGAAAACGTGACCCACACCCACTTAAATACCCCTTCCCAGACTCCTCAGCGGGCCCCGGCACTCCCACCGATTGGCTCAGAGAGATCCCCTCTCTCTTCAAATACCCCCCCAAAAAAATCTAAAAAATGTACCCCTCCTAGCACAAATCCTCTACCCATTAAATCCCCCCGAGTAAAATGCTCTCCCCTCACTCCGAATTCCTCTGCTTAGTACAAATTCTCCCCCCAATCGCCCCCTCCATATCCCCATCTAGCATAAAATTACCCCCCAATCATCCCCTGCCACCCTCCAAATTCCCCCTCCCAACAGAACTGCCCCCTGTCTCTCCTTGAGGTGCCCCTCCACCTCACATGATACCACAGTGCCCAGGGCAGCCATCCCTTCTGCCCACCCCTAGTCCCGGCCCTGATCGGGTTTACATGAACAGAGAAGCTCACTCATTTTCATGAGGCATCAACATTTTCATGGACACGCTCCTAAACCTTGTGGACAGCCTTCCCAGAAGGGTTGAAGCTGTTATAGCTACAAAAGGTGGGCCAACTCAACATTGAACCCTACAGACTAAGACTGGGATGCCATTAAAGTTCAAGTGAGTGTAAAGGCAGGTGTCCACTCCCAATACTTTTGGTAATATAATCTATCTATCTATCTATCTATCTATCTATCTATCTATCTATCTATCTATCTATCTATCTATCTATCTATCTATCTATCCACATGTAATCAGTGTTTGTACATTGAAATTAGCTAAACAGAAGGGCAAAATCGTCCCCACACTGGGGGACCTTTGGTGACTACTCCACATGCAACTTTAAACTATTTTACTTTACTACTTTATTTTCTTCTTTAATTCCTTGAAATGCTCTCTTGGCTGCCTCCTCCTATTTAGGATCTTGCCTCTCATCCCTGTCCTACAACCTATCCTGTTGTTCTGTCTCTTTTTCTTAGCTCGTCTTCACTAGGAATGAGCAAATTTCTGCACTTAAATTTTTCCCCAAATTTCTGTGAAAATCTGGTGAAATTTGGTGAAGATTAAGAAGCTTCAGTGAAGGTATAACGGCAAATGTCCATCCATCAGAGACAGGGTCACAATGTAGGAGGCATGTGAGACCATTATTTATTTTTACACTGTGCTAATGTGATGGATCTTTACACAAGCCAGTCATAGGGTGAGTGCAGGCGGAGACCTGAACAGAGAGCCCGGAGCTGACAGCCAAAAGCGATAAGTGCAGGGCGGACATGACGGGGTTAACAGTAGAGCAGAGGAAAGAATTAGGGAAGGACTAGGGTGCCGAGGGGGTGGGGTTAGGAAAGAGTCAATATAGTCTCCTGGGGCATGCTGGGAGTTAACAGAAGACGGAGGAAAAAGTTCAACATGGACACGGTGGAGAGGCTTCTGATGCAGCTGAGGGAGCAGGCGGCGGTCCGGGGTGAGGACTGGCTGGTGGATTCCTTGGGGGGTTTAGTGACACGGCCGGAGCCTGTGAATGCTGGGGGGACCAGGGTGAGCACACGGGCGTGGCGTTCCCGGCCGCCGGAGCGGTTTTCGCCCAACAGACAGGGGGGGGGGGGCGGCGGGCGGGGGGCGGCGGACTGGCGGGACGATCGGCGGCACCCCCTGGGACTGGACTGGCTACAGGCAGCTTGGGTCTCCCGGAACGGGGCTCTACACAGCCTGGATCTGCCACGCGGGGGAGGCTCAGGGGGATGGGGATGGAACACAGCACTGCCAGGAGAACAGCTTCAGTGAGCGCTGGCCCCGCCCCCAGAACGGAGCAGAGAGCAAGAGTCACGAGGGGGAGAGCTGATGTCCCCAGGCCTGCTTACTTGTCGGCAAGGGACTGTGCTTTGGAGCCCCTTCTCAGCGCGGGCCACCCCCCATTAGAGGAGCAGCGAGCAGCCAGCAAACAAGGGAGAGCGGTGGTTCCCGGGCCTGCGGTGGTGACGGCAGGGGTACACTTTGGGGAGGCATTTCGGAGCGCTGGCCCCGCCCCCGGAGCGGAGCTGAGCAGTGGGGGGGGGACATTGGATGTCTGCTATCCCCGGGCCAGCCACAGCCACGGCAGGGGATCGCCGCAGTCTGGGACGGAGGCTGCCCAGGGTCACAGGGAGCGTGGAGGAAGTCTGCGGGACTGTGGGGGCGTACGCCGGTCGGGGCAAGGCCAAGCGGAAGTCGGAGGCCGGTCACGGGAAGCGCAGAAGGGTGCGGATGGCAGCAAGCACAGCGCCAGCCAGAGGAGAGCGATCTGGCGGGTCCTCATCATCAGAGGAGGTGGAGCGAGAGCTGGGAGCCATGGAAGAATCGGATGCGGTGGACGATGCGGCCCTTGCTGGCGTCGGGAGGAAGTCCGGAGTGAATGGGCGATCGGCTGATGGGGCGTCTCCTGTGCAGCCCGGTAAGTCACCTGCTTCTTTACCAGGATTGGGTACGTCAGGTAATTTGCAGCAGGGGGACTGTGGGGGGGCTTAGCCACGGTTTGGGGTCTGGGGGGGCGGGGGTTTCTAAGGACTTGCAAGGTTTTTTGGTGGGTTTGAAAGAACTGGTGTGTCAGTTTGAGCGGGGGTTACGGCACCTGTGGGGCAGGGGGCGGCATGGGTGCCCCCGCGGGGCGGTATGGCGGACGCGAGCGTTGCTGCGGCTCGGCCTGTTCCGGAACCTGTGGTTGGGGAGCCGGTTGTGGGCGCTGGGGGGAGTGACAAGAGTGTGGTTCCGGCGGGCGAACAGGTGGCGGCGTCTATTGAAAAAGGGGTGAGGCAGGACATTACTAGGCTGGCAGACGCGGCGAGGTGTGAGGTCTACGTTTGTTACGAGGGACCGTTAGGGGCTCATCTAAAGCAGGAAGTCCGGGAAAAGCTGTGGAAGGGTGAGTATGTGGAGATCTTCTGGTTGTTGCCGCTGGAGAAGTTCAACTTGGATAGGGTGAAGCCTGACGATTCCAAGAGGGAGGATGAGGAAAAGCGGAGGTATCGATTAATTCCGAGGACGTTGCGAATTGGTTACAGGCATTTGCCATTATGGCCAGTGTCATAGGGGAAAAACACTCCGAACATTGTTCGGCTTTGTTTTGTTACCAGGATTCGATTGGGGAGGCTTACTGGGTGTACGGCGGAACTGCGTGGTTGCGCTATGACGAACAGTTCAGGCAGCGGAGAGCGGTAAGGCCGGACCTGCGATGGGACCACAAGGACATCAGCTTGTGGATGCGTTTGATGACGACGGCGAGGGCCCCGGGGCAGTTTTTTCAGGGGGGGGGGGCGGTGGACCGTCGGCCCCAGGACAACCGGCCGGAAATAAGAAAGGGGTGTGTTGGCAGTACAACTCTGGTGCCTGTAAGTTCGGCAATGGTTGCCGGTTCAAGCACGAGTGTTCGGGCTGCGGCGGAGCTCACCCTGCCTCCAGATGCTTTAAGCAAGGGAAGGGCCGACCGGGGGATGTTGGCAACAAGCGGGAGGACTCCAGTGATGGTGGCAAGGATGCGGCCGTTTCTCGGTAGGTATCCGGACAGGAGTGCAGCGAAGCTTCTAGAGGATGGGTTCACGGATGGCTTTAGGATTCCTTGCGCGTTGACGGTGATTCCACCGTTGGCACCCAATTTGAAGTCGGCCCTGCAACATCCGGAGGTGGTTTCTGAGAAACGTTGGGTAGGATGTGTGGCCCTTTCCCTGTGCCTCCTTTGGACGACTTGGTGGTCTCTCCGTTGGGTGTGGTGCCCAAAAAGGAGCCCCTCAAGTTTAGGCTTATTCACCACCTTTCCTTTCCGAAGGGCGGGTCGGTGAATGATGGGATCGATCAAGAAGTTTGCTCCGTGTCATACACGTCGTTTGACGCGGCGGTGGATTGGGTGCGCAGATATGGAAAGGGGGCGTTACTGGCCAAAGCGGACGTGGAATCGGCCTTTCGTTTGTTGCAGGTGCATCCAGATATTTTTCGTTTGTTGGGGTGTCATTGGGAGGATGGTTTCTATGTAGACCAGTGCTTACCGATGGGCTGTTCAATCTCCTGTGCGGTGTTTGAACAATTTAGCTCGTTCATTGAATGGGTGGTGAGGGATGTGTCGGGGGTGAATTAGATCATTCACTACCTTGACGATTTTCTGTGCATTGGGCCTCCAGCTTCCAAGGTTTGCGCGATATTGCTGGCGACGCTACAGCATATTGCGGCCATATTTGGCATTCCTTTGGCACCGGACAAAACTGAGGGACCTCGCACGGTCATCGTGTTTCTGGGAATTGTCTTGGATTCCGAGGCCATGGAGTGCCGGTTGCCTGAAGACAAGTTGGCGGACTTGCGGCGGGAGATAACAGAGTTGTTGGGGGTTCGGAAGGTTCAGCTGTGAAAATTGCAATCGGTCCTAGGCAAACTCAATTTTGCCTGTCGGATTTTACCGATGGGGCGGGTTTTCAACCGCAGGTTGGCAGCCAGCACGGCGGGGTCAGGTCCCCTACGCATTTTGTGCGATTAGTGAAATCGCATAAGGCAGACTTGAAGGTCTGGCAGAATTTTTTGGAGTCGTTCAATGGGCGGGCGATGTGGATGTCGGGGCCGGTCAGCAACTTTGACCTGGAATTGTTCACCAATGCGGCTTTTGGATTTGGGACGTTTTTTCAGGGCCGATGGAGCGCGGGTCCTTGGCCGCAATCATGGGTGGCGGCAGGGTACACGTCGAATCTGGTGCTGCTGGAGTTGTTTCCAGTGGTTCTGGCGGTGGAGCTGTGGGGCGCCTCCTTCAGGGATCTGAAGGTGCGTTTTCACGGGGATAACATGGGGGTTGTGCAGGTCATTAATCGTCATACGGCCTCTTCCCCCCTTGTCATTCGGTTGCTGCGTCACCTGGTGTTGCGGTGCCTGCAGTTGAATGTGTTCATTCACGCGGTGCATCTTCCGGGCGTGGAGAACGTGGTGGCGGATGCGCTGTCCAGGTTCCAGTGGGGGCGGTTCCGGGAGTTGGTACCGGGGGCGGAAAGGTTTGGGACTCACTGCCCTCTGTGGTTGTGGGATTTAGCTTTTGATACGCCTGTTAAACAGGATGCTGTTTGAGGGGGTGGGGCTGGGTGGTGCCCTGACAGGACTCGTAGTGCTGTGGTCGGCTGGTTGTATGGGTTTTCGGATGGGTCTACTGGGGCTTGCATCCCACCCGGGGGGGGGGGGGGTACAGGCGGCTGGTTTGGGTGCATGTGGGGGCGTTGGGCCACCTCATGGTGATCGGTGCTCAGTTGGTTAGCTTTGGTCTATATTTCCAAAAAAACAAAAAAAAAAGGCGGTGGGAAGGGACGGTGATCCTGGGCTGGATAGTTGGTTTCGGGGTTTGCGGCAGGTTGACGGGGGAAGGGGTTGGTTGGAAGGTGTTGGTTTCATGTTATGCTGTTACTGTACGGTGATGTTCATGGCTGTTTTTCCTGTTTTCTTCTGTTTCAGGTACGGCAAAAGGATTGGTCTGGATAATGGGCCATTCCTATGTGTGCTGGGGGGCACGACGGGGTGATGCTAGGAGGGGAGGCAGACGTTTAGGTTTTGCTAAAAGTGAGGTCTGTATCAAGTGGTTTGGTTTCCCAGGAATGTTATGGGGCAGGTTGGTGGGGGAGGTTCATCGTTTTGCACAGAGAGACAGGCCCCCAGATGTACTGGTGATCCATGCGGGTGGTAATGACCTGGGCTGTAAGACTATGATTGACCTTACGCGGGATATTCAGTTTGACGTGTGGCGTCTCAGCATGGATTTTCCAAACATGGTCATAGTTTGGTCGGACATGGTGGCCCGCACCACGTGGCGAATGGCCAGGTCAGTTGAGGGGCTGAATAGAGCCAGGAGGAAGGTTAATAGGGCGGTCTGTAACTTCATGGTTCGGAATGGGGGGTTGGCCATTAGACACTTGAAACTCGAGTTTGAGACTTGGAGATACTTGAGAAAGGATGGAGTTCACTTGAATGACGTGGGCATTGACCTGTGGACTCTTGGGATCCAGGATGGTATTGAGCGAGCACTTCGGGTGTGGAGGGGCATGCAGCAGTAAGTGGGTTACTTCCGCATGCGGTGGTGGGTTTTTGGTCTGTGCAGGCGAAGGAGATATGGCAAAATGGTTCAGGAACTATCGCTGAATGGGATCCTGATGGTGGTTTCTGGATAACTGAGGTTAGAAAGAAAGGGTTATGGGGGCACTGCGGACAGCGTTTGTCTTTGAGCCTGCTTGTCGGCTTGAGGCCTATTATTACGCTTGGAGAGGGACCGCAGTGTCAAGTTGGTCATGGGTTCAAATGTTTTTGGTGATAATTGCCTGCACAGACCAATGCCATGCAGTGGTTGCTATTCAGAAGTTATATTGGGATATTGTTTGTTATTGTTATAATTTTATATTATTGAGAGTACATATTTTCATACAGAGTTGTTCATATTGGAATTTAATTGTTTATTTTGTTTACAAATAATAAAGTAGGCTGCTACGGCCTTTTCTTACTCCAACCAGTGTGGTCTCAAGTTAATGGGGTATAGGTAAGGTTGGGGTTATGGAAGCAGCCTATCTGGTATACCACAGTCATGTGTAATAATATGTGTATACTGTACAAAGCCAAAGGACAAAAATTCATACAGCACGTAGATGTACACCCTGAATGACACAAAGAAGACTAAGATGGTTCTGGCTTAGAAAGAAATAAAAATGAAAAAGGGATGGAGGTACAGGGGTCTCTTTGACGGGTAATATGTCCCTGGAACTTTTTACACAATACCTAGCATGCATGCATTCAAAACAAAAAAAAAGTATCTGAGCCTAGATCCTTTTATTTAGTGTCAAAATATAATGTTGTGCTTTAGAGTTGTGCAGGAGATAATAAATAGTGTTATTGTGCTATACATGAAATAGCATGGATTATACATTTTCAGAAAAGAGAGTAGGAAATTCAATGCAAAGGGAGCTTTGCCCAGAGGATATTAGAATGCATGACAGGGGACATTGGATTTAGTACAATACAATAATATAGCAATCAAGGTTTTATTAGGCATCATGCTGACCAGGAACATGTGAACTCTTTTGCCCTTTTGCAGAACCTCCATCTGTTTGTCTAACGCTAATCCATTTTGTGTAAAGAAAGCAAAAAAAATATACATTACAAGGAATTAAGGAAGAAAATAAATGAGTAAAGTCAAATAGTTTCAAGTTGCATCTGGAGTGGTACCCTAAGGGCCCCAGTGTGTGTTCAGCTAATGTCCATGTACAAACACGATAGATAGATAGATAGATAGATAGATAGATAGATAGATAGATAGATAGATAGATAGATAGATAGATAGATAGATAGATAGATAGATAGATAGATAGTCACATAGATAGATACTCACATAGATAGCCTTTATAACCAAAAGTATTGGGCCACCTGCCTTTATATGCACATGAACTTTAATGGCATTCCAGTCTTAGTCCGTAGGGTTCAATACTGAGTTGGCCCACCTTTTGTAGGCTGTCCACAAGGTTTAGGAGTGTGTCTATGAAAATGTTTGACCATTCTTCCAGAATCCCATTTGTGAGGTCAGGCACAGATGTTGTACAAGAAGGCTTGGCTCGCAGTCTCCGCTCTAATTCATCCCAAAGGTGTTCTATCGGGTTGAGGTCAGGTCTCTGTGCAGAAGGGGCCATCCGCAAACTGTTCCCACAAAGTTGAGAGCATGAAAGAGTTCCCTTCACTGGAACTAAGGGGCCAAAGCCAACCCCTGAAAAACAACTCCACACCATAACCCCCCCTCCACCAAATTATTTGGACCAGTGCACAAAGCAAGGTACATAAAGACATGAATGAGTGAGTTTGGGGTGGAGGAACTTGACTGGCGTCATGCACTCGCCCGCTTGTGGCGTCATCTGATGCCATGTTGCAGTAAACGCGATTTTTGTTCCATCTAGCACCGGAGATTGGGTGGGCATGGTTCCATGTCTGGTGCAAGCGACGGATATGGGATCCGTTTCCCGTCACCACCTCCCCTATTTTCCTCGGCGCCCAGCATGACATTGGCAGGGACATGCCCTAGTTAGGGGTACATGGGGCTGACCAGCGGGCCACTTCACAATTGTGAATCAATAGATAGGTACCTCACACAATGCTCATCATATGGAATCATACACGTATGTTATTAGGGAGGTCATATTGACCCCATTCACAGTTTTGAAATTTCTTCATTTTTGAATACTCATACATATTTTTGTTCACTTGCTATACTTTCACACACCATTCTTAGTTTTTTTACGTGTTTTTTCCATTATGCAGTTCCCATTGGGGATGCATAGGTGGATTCTTTTTAGCTTAACTTTTTTCCTTCTTTTTTCCCACACCCTTTTTTCACATTTCCAGACCAGTGTGGTTTAGATATGTCCACATCAGGCACTACACCATCTGGCTGTCTCCTCGGTCTGGACGGGGTTTCTTGCCTAAGCCTCGGAGCCAGACATTTTGTATGAGGCCCCCATGTCTTACTTTTAATAAGCTGGGCGTAGCCATGGAGCTGACTTGTAAGTATTAGACCCCTTGATCCTTATTATTTTTTTCTCCCCTTTTTAAGGGTATTATTTATTAACAGATTACTTTCTATCTATATTTATAGCTTATCTTTACATCAAACTCCTGATGAGTGGTCGAGAGTCATTGACAGCTTGACACCCCCCTACTCAATTCTCCAATTTGGTGATTTGGGTTTTTTTCTTCTACTTTCTCCAATGTGCAATACCTTTGCACAGAGTAGGTAAGTATAACATGTTTCTTTTTTAATTTAAATAAATTAAATTTTAATATCACTTTAATTTCACATTCCTTATTACGTTCAATGCATTAGGCATGAATATCGAAATTTCACCAGATTTTCACAGAAATTTGGGGAAAAATGAAAGTGCATAAATTTGCTCATTCCTAGTGAAGACGATTTAAGAAAAAGAGACAGAACAACAGGAAAGGTTGTAGGACAATGATGAGAGGCAAGAATCTAGGAGGAGGCAGCCAAGAGTAGTGATGGACGAACTTCCGACGGGACGTTTCGCGAACGCGAAATGCGAACGGACCCAAACGTTCGCGAAACCGACCGTTCGCCGCGGGCCCCATTGACTTCAATGGGAGGCGAACTTTGCAAACCTTCATGTCGAATTTGCGGCCACGTGGTAATTATTAGGGGGTAAAACGTAGTCCCACCATCTGGACAATGACATAATACATGTATGAGGTGAATTTGGGATCGATAACTACAAGCATTTTTATTTTATTTGGGAAATTGTTCTAACAATTCAGGACTATGGAGCTAATGAAGGCAATGGAGGAGAGGGAAGGTCAGGGACCAGGGTAGGCAAAGAAGAGGGTGCAGGAGATGATCACCAGCAGCGTGACATACCGGAATGACACATGCACCGTGATAGAGGCATCTGACAGCAGCACCGTAATACAGAGCACTGACAGCAGCACCGTGACATACAGCGCTGACAGCAGCACCGTGACATACAGCGCTGACAGCAGCACCGTGACATACAGCGCTGACAGCAGCACCGTGACATACAGCGCTGACAGCAGCACCGTGACATACAGCGCTGACAGCAGCACCGTGACATACAGCGCTGACAGCAGCACCGTGACATACAGCGCTGACAGCAGCACCGTGACATACAGCGCTGACAGCAGCACCGTGACATACAGCGCTGACAGCAGCACCGTGACATACAGCGCTGACAGCAGCACCGTGACATACAGCGCTGACAGCAGCACCGTGACATACAGCGCTGACAGCAGCACCGTGACATACAGCACTGACAGCAGCACCGTAAGCAGCCCCAGGAGGAAGTCAGCACAGCACAGGGATGGTGTGATCCCCTCATAATAAGAACCCCCAGGAGGAAGTCAGCACAGCACAGGGATAGTGTGATCCCTTCATAATAAGAACCCCCAGGAGGAAGTCAGCACAGCACAGGGATATCATAAGCAGCCCCAGTAGAAATATGACACCGCTCAACCTCTTCAAAGAGGAGGGTAGGGGCATATAGTACGGTGTGCTTTTTTGGGTCAAGGAAGTGAGCCAAATGAATTAAGAAGGTCTGTGTGCTTGATTAAAAAAATAGTTTATAGACATATACATGGTCTACTGGTCACATGTGTTGAATTCCTCCGAGATCCATGCCTCATTCATTTTTAGAAATGTGAGGTAGTTAACACTGTGGTGAGCTAGGCGAGTACGCTTATCGGTCACAATCCCCCCTGCTGCGCTGAACGTCCTTTCGGACAGGACACTGGATGAGGGGCAAGCCAACAGTTCGATTGCAAATTGGGCAAGCTCTGGCCAGAGGTCAAGCCTGCCCACCCAGTAGTCTAGGGGTTCATCACTCCTCAGAGCGTCCACATCGGCCGTTAACCCAATGTAGTCGGACACCTGACGGTCTAGGCGTTCCCTGATGCTGGATCCGGATGACACCTGTCGATGGGTCGGCTGAAAGAATGACCTCATATCCGAAGTCACCAACACATCTTCAAACCGGCCTCTTCTTGCAGGCGCTGTTGGATTGGTACCCGCAAATCCTTCTCTGGGAGTGGGAATTGCTCCTCTGCCAGCGCACGCAAAAGCAGAATGCAGCATTTCTCGAAGCAAGGCCTGGAAGTGCTGCATTCTGACAGCCCTCTGCGACGGCGGTAACATTTCCGCCATTTTGTGTTTGTACCGGGGGTCTAAGTACGTTGCCACCCAGTACTGGTCCTTGACCCTCATGCTTTTTATACGGGGGTCCCTATTAAAACACTGGAGCATGAAGGCCCCCATTTGCACTAAAGTGGAAGCGGTGTGGTGGCCTGGCTCCTGCTCATCATCCAGGATAATGTCGTCCTCTTCATTCTCCTCTCCCCATCCTCGCACAACAGGGATCCCAGAAAGGTTTAAAGCATGCTCTTCTTGCTCCTGCTCATCCGCCCCGGCACCATCCTCCTCTGACTCCTCATCAGACTCCTGTTGTTGACTTGTCTCAGATAGAGTAGCCCCCCCTGGGAATTCATCCAGCATTGCGACTTCCTCATCTTCCCGCTCCTGCTCCTCCACAGCCTGATCAATGACACGACGCAATGCACGCTCCAGAAAGAAGGCATAAGGTACCATGTCACTGATGGCGCCATGGCTGCGACTGACCAGTTTGGTGATCTCCTCAAATGGCCGCAGAAGTCTGCATGTGTCGCGCATGAGCAGCCACTGGCGCGGTGAAAAAAAACCCAGCTCCCCAGAACCGTTTCTTTCGCAGAGTTCATACAGGTAGACGTTAACTGCACGTTTCTGCTGGAGCAGCCTATCAAGCATATAGAAGGTTGAGTTCCATCGCGTCGGGCAATCGCAAATAAGACGTCTGACCGGCAGATGGTGTCGCCGCTGAATGTCAGCAAGGCGAGCCATGGCCGTGTAAGATCTTCTGAAATGGGCCGAGATTTTCCTTGCCTGCCGCAAGATGTCCTGGACCCCAGGGTATTTGACAAGGAATCGCTGCACGACCAAGTTTAAGACGTGTGCCATGCACGGCACGTGCGTGATTTTGCCCTGTTTCAATGCGCTAAGCAGATTGGCACCGTTGTCACACACCACTTTACCAACTGTCAAATTGAGCGGTGTTAGCCACTCATCTGCCTGTGAACGCAAAGCTGAAAGGAGTGCCGGGCCAGTGTGGCTCTTTGCTTCCAGGCACAACAGACGCAGCACGGCATGGCAACGTCTCACCTGGCATGTGGAATAGGTTCTGGGGAGCTTGGGCGGTGCAGTGGAAGAGACGCTAGCAGCGGAAAAGGAGGAGGCAGCTGAGGAGGAGAGGGAGGAGGATGGAGTAGGAGGAGGAGAAGAAGAGTCAGGCCTGCATGCAATCCGTGGCGGTAAAACCAAATCTACACGGGTGCCACGGGTTACATGCTTGACGGCCGTCAGAAGGTTCACCCAGTGGGCAGTAAAACTGATATACCTTCCCTGCCCGTGTTTGCTAGACCACGTGTCTGTGGTCAGATGTATCTTGGCACCGACACTGTGTGCCAGAGATACATTCACTTGCCGCTGAACATGGCCATATAGCTCTGGGATGCCCTTCTCTGAGAAATACTTCCTTCCTGGGACCTTCCATTGTGGTGTTCCAATGGCCACAAATTTGCGAAAGGCCTCCGAGTCCACCAGTTTATATGGCAGTAGTTGGCGGGCTATGAGTTCTGACAAGCCAGCCGCCAACCGTTGGGCAAGAGGGTTATCCGGCATCATCATTTTTTTACGCTCAAACATTAGGCCCACGGAAGCCTGCCTTTTTGCAGAAAAATGTGAGCTTGGCGTGATGGAAGGTGGAGTGGAGGACAATTGTGAGGAGAGAGGAGAAGGAGAAGTAGAAGACGAGGCTGGACGGTGAGAGCCTGCAGTGTGGCTTTGTGTGTTCCGTTGCTCCCACTGGGCTCGGTGATGGCTGCTCATGTGCCTTCTTAAGGCGGTCGTCCCTAGGTGAGTATTGGGCTTACCGCGACTAACGCGTTGACTGCAAAGATTGCAGATGGCAACGCTATTGTCAGCAGCGGACACGTTAAAAAAAGCCCACACTGCGGAGCCATGTGCCGGTGTCCTGGGAGCGCCAGATGTGACCGTACATGGTCGATGACTCGCTCCTGATACATTTGCAGTCTGCTTTGTCCCTGCTGTGCAATGTAAGTCATTGCTGCTTCTCCTCCCTATCTGCTGGTCCATATCTCCCTCTGAACTCCCCTCCTCTTCCTCTCTTGTGGGCACCCACGTGACATCACTAGACACGTCATCATCAACGTCACCTTCCCCACCGCTATAAGTAGAGATCTCGGAGTAGGCAGCAACACCGGGGACCAACCTCCTCCTTGGGCTGATCTGGGTACTGGCGTCAGACTGCTGAGTAGCGCTTGTTGCTACCTCCTCTTCCTGATCCAATACCAAGAGTGGCTGCGCATCAGAAATGTCCTCTTGATATGGATCGGAAAATAATTCCAGTGACTCAAGCGGAAGGTATGTGGTGGTGGTGGTGGTGGTCGTGTTGTTGGTGGTAGTGTCTTTGGGGGTGCACATAGCAGAGAGTGAAGAAGAGGGTGCAGATCGAGAGGATGAGGAGGGTGCAGAAGAGTAAGGCTGAGCGAGCCACTCAACCAAGTCTGGTGCATCCTTTAAAGTAATTGAACGCACCTTCTGCAACTTCCCACTTTGGCTCAAGCCTGTTGCTCCTGCCCTACCCCTACCACCCCTGCGGAAGGGCCTGCCTCTTCCTCTGCATGTCATTTTTTAAATGACCCTGTGACAAAACTCTTAGTCCCTATACCGCTGAAGGACTGCTGCAGTATAGGTGAGCGGTCAGCAGTGGTGCACGTCAACCCTATCTATTGTGGACCTATAGCGGTCCTTACAGAACAGCAGACTGTACCGCACTCAAGCCTATGTACCGTAGCACCCTATACCAAGTTACCAGTCCTTATAAGAACTTTTGTGGACCAAGCAGGTTGTGTATTAGTGTTTAGCAGACTGTACGTCAGTCCCTATACCGCTGAAGGACTGCTGCAGTATAGGGCAGCGGTCAGCAGTGGTGCACGTCAACCCTATCTATTGTGGACCGATAGCGGTCCTTACAGAACAGCAGACTGTACCGCACTCAAGCCTATGTACCGTAGCACCCTATACCAAGTTACCAGTCCTTATAAGAACTTTTGTGGACCAAGCAGGTTGTGTATTAGTGTTTAGCAGACTGTACGTCAGTCCCTATACCGCTGAAGGACTGCTGCAGTATAGGGCAGCGGTCAGCAGTGGTGCACGTCAACCCTATCTATTGTGGACCGATAGCGGTCCTTACAGAACAGCAGACTGTACCGCACTCAAGCCTATGTACCGTAGCACCCTATACCAAGTTACCAGTCCTTATAAGAACTTTTGTGGACCAAGCAGGTTGTGTATTAGTGTTTAGCAGACTGTACGTCAGTCCCTATACCGCTGAAGGACTGCTGCAGTATAGGGCAGCGGTCAGCAGTGGTGCACGTCAACCCTATCTATTGTGGACCGATAGCGGTCCTTACAGAACAGCAGACTGTACCGCACTCAAGCCTATGTACCGTAGCACCCTATACCAAGTTACCAGTCCTTATAAGAACTTTTGTGGAACAAGCAGGTTGTGTGTTAGTGATTAGCAGACTGTACGTCAGTCCCTATACCGCTGAAGGACTGCTGCAGTATAGGTGAGCGGTCAGCAGTGGTGCACGTCAACCCTATCTATTGTGGACCGATAGCGGTCCTTACAGAACAGCAGACTGTACCGCACTCAAGCCTATGTACCGTAGCACCCTATACCAAGTTACCAGTCCTTATAAGAACTTTTGTGGACCAAGCAGGTTGTGTATTAGTGTTTAGCAGACTGTACGTCAGTCCCTATACCGCTGAAGGACTGCTGCAGTATAGGGCAGCGGTCAGCAGTGGTGCACGTCAACCCTATCTATTGTGGACCGATAGCGGTCCTTACAGAACAGCAGACTGTACCGCACTCAAGCCTATGTACCGTAGCACCCTATACCAAGTTACCAGTCCTTATAAGAACTTTTGTGGAACAAGCAGGTTGTGTATTAGTGTTTAGCAGACTGTACGTCAGTCCCTATACCGCTGAAGGACTGCTGCAGTATAGGTGAGCGGTCAGCAGTGGTGCACGTCAACCCTATCTATTGTGGACCGATAGCGGTCCTTACAGAACAGCAGACTGTACCGCACTCAAGCCTATGTACCGTAGCACCCTATACCAAGTTACCAGTCCTTATAAGAACTTTTGTGGAACAAGCAGGTTGTGTGTTAGTGATTAGCAGACTGTACGTCAGTCCCTATACCGCTGAAGGACTGCTGCAGTATAGGTGAGCGGTCAGCAGTGGTGCACGTCAACCCTATCTATTGTGGACCGATAGCGGTCCTTACAGAACAGCAGACTGTACCGCACTCAAGCCTATGTACCGTAGCACCCTATACCAAGTTACCAGTCCTTATAAGAACTTTTGTGGAACAAGCAGGTTGTGTATTAGTGTTTAGCAGACTGTACGTCAGTCCCTATACCGCTGAAGGACTGCTGCAGTATAGGTGAGCGGTCAGCAGTGGTGCACGTCAACCCTATCTATTGTGGACCGATAGCGGTCCTTACAGAACAGCAGACTGTACCGCACTCAAGCCTATGTACCGTAGCACCCTATACCAAGTTACCAGTCCTTATAAGAACTTTTGTGGAACAAGCAGGTTGTGTGTTAGTGATTAGCAGACTGTACGTCAGTCCCTATACCGCTGAAGGACTGCTGCAGTATAGGTGAGCGGTCAGCAGTGGTGCACGTCAACCCTATCTATTGTGGACCGATAGCGGTCCTTACAGAACAGCAGACTGTACCGCACTCAAGCCTATGTACCGTAGCACCCTATACCAAGTTACCAGTCCTTATAAGAACTTTTGTGGAACAAGCAGGTTGTGTATTAGTGTTTAGCAGACTGTACGTCAGTCCCTATACCGCTGAAGGACTGCTGCAGTATAGGTGAGCGGTCAGCAGTGGTGCACGTCAACCCTATCTATTGTGGACCGATAGCGGTCCTTACAGAACAGCAGACTGTACCGCACTCAAGCCTATGTACCGTAGCACCCTATACCAAGTTACCAGTCCTTATAAGAACTTTTGTGGACCAAGCAGGTTGTGTATTAGTTTTTAGCAGACTGTACGTCAGTCCCTATACCGCTGAAGGACTGCTGCAGTATAGGTGAGCGGTCAGCAGTGGTGCACGTCAACCCTATCTATTGTGGACCGATAGCGGTCCTTACAGAACAGCAGACTGTACCGCACTCAAGCCTATGTACCGTAGCACCCTATACCAAGTTACCAGTCCTTATAAGAACTTTTGTGGAACAAGCAGGTTGTGTATTAGTGTTTAGCAGACTGTACGTCAGTCCCTATACCGCTGAAGGACTGCTGCAGTATAGGTGAGCGGTCAGCAGTGGTGCACGTCAACCCTATCTATTGTGGACCGATAGCGGTCCTTACAGAACAGCAGACTGTACCGCACTCAAGCCTATGTACCGTAGCACCCTATACCAAGTTACCAGTCCTTATAAGAACTTTTGTGGAACAAGCAGGTTGTGTGTTAGTGATTAGCAGACTGTACGTCAGTCCCTATACCGCTGAAGGACTGCTGCAGTATAGGTGAGCGGTCAGCAGTGGTGCACGTCAACCCTATCTATTGTGGACCGATAGCGGTCCTTACAGAACAGCAGACTGTACCGCACTCAAGCCTATGTACCGTAGCACCCTATACCAAGTTACCAGTCCTTATAAGAACTTTTGTGGAACAAGCAGGTTGTGTATTAGTGTTTAGCAGACTGTACGTCAGTCCCTATACCGCTGAAGGACTGCTGCAGTATAGGTGAGCGGTCAGCAGTGGTGCACGTCAACCCTATCTATTGTGGACCGATAGCGGTCCTTACAGAACAGCAGACTGTACCGCACTCAAGCCTATGTACCGTAGCACCCTATACCAAGTTACCAGTCCTTATAAGAACTTTTGTGGACCAAGCAGGTTGTGTATTAGTTTTTAGCAGACTGTACGTCAGTCCCTATACCGCTGAAGGACTGCTGCAGTATAGGGCAGCGGTCAGCAGTGGTGCACGTCAACCCTATCTATTGTGGACCGATAGCGGTCCTTACAGAACAGCAGACTGTACCGCACTCAAGCCTATGTACCGTAGCACCCTATACCAAGTTACCAGTCCTTATAAGAACTTTTGTGGAACAAGCAGGTTGTGTGTTAGTGATTAGCAGACTGTACGTCAGTCCCTATACCGCTGAAGGACTGCTGCAGTATAGGGCAGCGGTCAGCAGTGGTGCACGTCAACCCTATCTATTGTGGACCGATAGCGGTCCTTACAGAACAGCAGACTGTACCGCACTCAAGCCTATGTACCGTAGCACCCTATACCAAGTTACCAGTCCTTATAAGAACTTTTGTGGAACAAGTGAGTTGTGAATGTTTAGCAGACTGCAGCAGAAGGGCAGCAGTCAAGTATAATATCCTTTCTATATTTGGAAGAAAGAATATTATACATGTACAAGCCTATTACTGTACCACTGATACCAGTCCTGAAAAGAACCTTTGTGGAACTAATAATAACAGCAAGTCTTTAAAATTACCCTCACTGCCTGACAACACTGCTTCCTTCCTGTCCCTATACAAATTGGCAAAAAAAGAGAACGATTAGTGGTTACTGGAACAGCTCTTTTGTGGACCTTGATAGTAACAGCTAATGATGATGATGATGATGATGATGATGAAAGACTAATCTGGCTGTCCCTGTAGCATACACCGTCCTTTCCCTTTCTCTAAACTAACAAAAGACACTCAGGCTGCTGCAAGAATCAGCAGCACAGCAAACCTATCAACACCTAACACCTATACCAGTCCTGAAAAGAACTTTTGTGTACCAAATAGCTAGTGGTTTATCTCTCCCTACTCCACACAGGAACCTGTCCCTATCTTAACAGAAGAAAGAATGTAAAATGGCCACCGGATCGGGTGTATTTATAGGTTAGGGGGAATGTACAAGTGTCCATGTGCTGTCATGTCTCAATTGGCTGTCCTGTATCACATGATAAACGTGTCACCAAAGGTTAAAGTTCTTGTATACATTAAACACGTAAGTCCGCCGCGGCGAACGACGGAAAAAGGCGTTCGAACGTGCGGACCGCGAATGTCGGAAATTCGCCGCGAAACGACCGCCGGGCGAACCGTTCGGCCATCACTAGCCAAGAGAACATACAAACATGATTCTTCCTGTATTGAATTGTATTGTAACTGTACTGTCTTCCCTCATGTTGTAAAATGCTGCACAAACTGTTGGCGCTATATAAATCCTGTATAATAATAATATTAATACCAATAACACAGAATATGCTGAAAATGGACAAGAAGGTTGCAAAGAATGTGAAACAAGTCAAGGGGGTTGATTTACTAAAGGAAAATAGGATGTTCACTTTGCAAGGAAAGTTGAATTTTGCATGGGAAGTTTACCCTGAGCTTAGTGAATATGTTGAAATTTAATTCAGCAAAGAATATCCAATCATGTACAAGAAAATAAAAAAACTGCGTATTTTTGCTTGCACGAGATTGGATGATGGAAGTCAGCAAAGCCTCACCTCATTCTCTAAGCTCTGGGAATAATTCCAATGCAACATGTAACTTCCCTTACAAGGCAAACAGCCTATATGCCTTTAACTAAATGTGCTTAGGTATTGAAGGTGTTTAGATATTGAAGAATAGAGTTACTATCTGAAGTAAAGTTATAGAGGAAAATTAGGTTGCCTGATTTAGGAAGGATAAGAATAAGTGAAGTTTTGTTTATTCTGTTAGTGAGCTGCTACTCAAGGGACTTTGCATTCCACTTCTTCTATCTTTGTTCTGCTACATTTATAAATGGAAATGCTAAATACTGTTTATTGCTAACTGTACAGCTGTGAAGAATATTCATGTACGATGTCACACTTCTTCCTGAGTTATCTGCAGCTGTTTCAAGTTGCTGCATGCGTTTATACCAAAGTATACTTCACCCCAGTGGTTGTGCTTACCAGTTTAAACTTTCAAACATTATTTTATTTTCACGCATTACTATGAGTGTTCATTTGGAATTTAGGGGGGATCCCAGACCCAAGCAGAAGAGTATTAGACATCTTATAGCACAGAGCAAAAGTACATTGCATGATGATACAAGTTTGCCCTTTCATCAATACGCAGGATTAGTACCCAACTCTTGGACACAGTTAATCAAACATAACAAGCATGCAGAATTAAAGTGGACCTTTCTTAATTTTTGTGCAGTTTTCTGTACTGGAGTGGGACTGGAGAGAGTCACTCACATGTAACCTGTGCAGTTTGCATGCAGCAGGGCCTGTAACTGTGATCAACATGTCAAAGCTGATCACATCCTCCAGATGAAGCCACGAGGTAGGTGGCGTAACTAGTAGAGGTGGAGCCTGGTGGTTGAACCATGTTTGTTACAAATGAGACCCGTTTGGATTTTTGTATCAATGCTTATACCTTTTAAATAAATGTGAGTTTAATATTAGCTGGGGTGGTAAAGTTCTGTCATTTAATATCAAGGATACTGCACTACTGGAGGCAATTTTGTCTTTTCCATGTCATTTTAATTCGTTGGAGATTAATGTGGGACCAAATCTGAAGTAGCCACATTGGGAGGACACTGCATTTGGTGCAAAGTAAGCTATGCCCTTGCAAGGCTTGCCAGGAATTACTGAGGACCAGTGTGGAGCCATCCTTAAAAGAGAAGTGCACTGTGTGCAAGGTGTGTTTGACCCCTTGCAGGGTTTTACAAGGAGGTGAACGTGCATTGCACTCGGTGGCGAGAGAACATTATTAAATGGCGTGGAGTCTCGGTGAAGCACATAGCCAATTTACCCACAATTTTGGCACTTTTATAGGAAGATTTACCACTTTTATGTCATCTTTGGACTTTTATGCAAACTTATGCACTGAATGAATATTATTGTTATAGTACACAGAGTAGCCTTAGGTGGTGCGGCTTTTGCATATATTTGCAAATGTGTGCAAACAAAACCCTTTGTTTTTAATGTAAAATTCGAAACAGGGTCAAATTGTTTGTTTTTTGCAGGCTAGCTGGCAAGTGTTCTGAGAGATCTTTGTTTGTTTGTGATGTGCATTGCCCTTCCATGTGCACCTTGCTACAAAGGGTAGGTATAGGTTGGGGTAATTGACACTTTTTTGTAATGGTTGAATTTGATGCGTCTTTAGCTGCCATTGTGCTCTTGCTGGGCGTCCCATGCATCCCTGGGTCTTTAAGGAGGGATGGACTCTCTCCAGGCAAACCTGCCCTTAATCTATTCACTGCTACACGTGCTCCAACTTGGGAGACTCTGCAAATGATAGCGTTAGGACTGCAGTACACACAGAAGTTTTGACATAGGTACTGTGGCTTATGCATATAATTGCAGATGTGTGCAAACAAAACCCTCTGTTTTTAACGTGAATTGTCAAACAGGGTCAAATTGTTTTGTTTTCCAGGCTAGCTGATAGGTGTGCGGGGAAATCCTTGTTTGTTTGTGACGAGGGTGAAAAGCTAGCTTTTGCCCAGAGTGGGACTTTAACTAATGATCCTAGCCTAATGGCCTGATAACTCATAAATCTAACCTTAACCTGAACATACCACTTAAAGCAACTCAGACAGTATCCACAAAAAAACACAAAAACAACAACAACAAAAAGCAATAAAAATAAGCTCCTTCCAAATAAAGATTACCTCTCTGGTGGACGGAGAGTCCAAACTTTACTCTCTTGTACAGCTATAGCTTCTGGCATAATTTGACAAATCAGACCTGGCATAGTCAACCAATGTTTTGGTTGACTATGCCCTCTGACTGTGTACCGTGGTTCTATCCTCCAGTCCCTACATGACTACAGGTCAGTATAGAGATGTATAGCAGGCTTTTTCAACCAGGGCTCTTCAGGGGTGCCTTGACAAAATGCCTAAAAATTGCCCAACAACTGTATACATGTCAGCAGGATTAAGCCTGCCATTTTGTTACATGAAGCCATAAGTTTTCATTGTGCAACATTACGGCCTTCACACTGTTTGGGCCTGCCGCCAGCATCCTAGCAAATGCTGATGTCATCATTTGATAAGGAGGGCATCTGTCACCTGTACAGCATCCTTGTTTGACCCTCCACACCCCTCTTTACCAGCACTGGGATCACGTTAGCTGTGTGATAGAGAGAACATGATTGAGAACCAATGCCGGAATATTAGTCAATACCAGTGTGTAAAAGTGTATTTGCTTTGCAAGAATAAATAATATCTAATGTTGGGGGTCCTATGTGTATGAATGCTGCTGCAATATGTAAAACTAATAGGGGTATCTCACATTTATGCATACTGTAATTTTAAGGGGTGCCTTGACTGGAAAAAAGTTAAGAAACACTGATGTAGAGATTAGATGAAACCACAGAGGGCAGCAATGGATAAAGCATCCAACATACCCAGAAGTATGTCATCGCTTCTGAAGATCAGACTCAGGACTCTGCCAGAGAAATTAATATTGAGTCCTTTTTGCTTAGAGTTGCATTTTTTAATACATAACGATAGAGTGGCCTTGAAGTAAATCTTAAAGTGTTACTAAACCCACAACAGTAAAATCAGTCTGTATTCGCAGCATAGCATGCTTGTTATACTCACTGTGGAACTTAAGGGGTTAATCCTCTGCATTGTGTACAAAGTCTGTTTTATCCTGTATGCACAGATCCTACCCTCCTGCACTATGTGAGGAAGGCCAGCTAACACAGGCAGGGTAGCGGACGTGCACATGCTCAGTTGTGTCTTTTATGCTGGAAAGAACATTTACTTGTTCTCAGAGCTAGTCAGGTCACATGATATTGATATCACACATGTGGGCATGTATACAGTCTGTAGTGGAAATCTCCTCCTACCTGAACACTCAGCACTGGAGAAACTGTCCAGTTTATCACTGATGGTATACAGATCATTCAAAAAGGTATGTAGTGGTAGTATTTTAATGTAAAAAGAATATTTATAACCTGTGGGCACTGTGGGCAAGGGGGAAGGGGTGTTGGGGCGCGGAAGAACTATTTTCATATTATTGGATTTATTGGGAAGGATGAGTGCAAGCCTAAACTCACAGGTAGGGTAGTAGGTTAAATGACAAGGGCCACCAACCAGACATGGGGGGCAGCATTGGAGAAGAGGTAAGTATTGCAACAAAAGTTGCTTTTTATTTTAAAAAAGGCCTGGCCAATGGCAATAAAAAAAGTTGGAGTTCTACTTTAGGAAAAGACAATGAGCCAAAGAGAAGAAAAAAATCATGTAAGATATGTTCACATGACCCATTTTCTTTTTATAGTACTATGAAATTAGTGGTGAATATCATTAAACGTTACCTTGTATACTTAAGAGAGATATAGATTATTGGTTGCGGCAGAGCCTTCTGCATTTCTAATAAGTATGACACATCCATCCTTTCCCGGTAACATCATCAAGATTACATACCTATCATTTTCTATTAACATATCTTTGTAAGTTCCTAAAAGGTATTTGGAAACACTTAAAATATATTGGAGGTGAGTAGAAATTAAATATTTGCTTTTAGTTAATGAGTTCTATTAATACATTGCACTCATCAATGTTGATGTACGGTGCCAATGCGAGGGTCACAAACACACATACTAATCCGGGAACCGCCAACACTTCAAGTATTAGAGGCTTCTGCTGAAATCAATCTTCATCCATGAATCTTCGGGAAGTAAATTATTACTGGGGAGGTGTGCAAAATACTCAAGTATGTGACATAATGCCTGTTGTTTTAGCAATTCATTAGATCAATTAAAGGCATGCTGGGTTTTAATCAACATTTAAAAGACAGTCTTGGAATAATAAGAGGATGTATAGATATGATATTCCGTGTACCCCGCCAGAAATGCTGCAGAAAATATAATGAGGATTTCATGAAAAACTGGAAATCTATTTGTTTAGGAATCAAATAAAAGAATTTGTGAATTGTCAAGTCACATATTAGGCTGAAGGTCCACAAATAGATCATCTTATGATTTGCCTGAATACCTTTATATCCATACATTTGTCCAGTCTGTGCAGAATTTTCCAATTCAGGAAATGCATATTTTTCCCAGATCAGCCAGATGTGTTAGAAAATATTTGGTGAACCAAAATGCATGATACAAGTGTAACCTCAGGATTCAATTACAGTATGCCATGTTATATGGGGAGTGTGGAACCTACATATTTTCTATATGGACTCCAAAACAATTTAAACATTGTAATCTCTTGTTAGAAATATATGTACACTAGAACATGTAAATAAATGGAATCTGTTACTATCGGGTTTCTGTGTCCATGCCATAAAAATAACATAAAATAAAAAGACATTCACTGCCATCATCCATATTGAATACACAAAAGGAAAAAAAAAAGAGACAATGGGACAGATACCGATTTGGATGACCATAAATAGGTATTGTAATTGGTTGTTTTTCTTAATATAGGTATCCAGAATACATCATCTCTCATTTTGGCCTCTCTTTGTGCTCCAGTGCCCACCCAGGGGATTTCCTATGCACTGTTGCTGCTCTGGCATTAACCTCCCTGGTGGTATGATTCAGTCCGGTTTTAGGTGCTGAAAGCGGTACAATTATTTTGCATGGGAATTTGGCGTTTTATTTTGTAGTCCTGTAATTCTTAGGAATAGCTCTCTTAAATCTGTTCAAACCAGAGTCTAGCAGACATCCCCGGTGTGATAAAGTTTATAATATAATAAAGAATACTAAAAATTATTCAATAATGTAATCAAATCCAAAAACACTGAAAAAGGGACACTTTTTGGTTGCTATGGGCAATCTCCAAATTCCAGGCAGAAAAAAATGTATTTATAATATAAAAGTGCATGCAGGGCATTGCACATACCACTAGGGACAAAGGGGGTGTGTATTTTTTAATACAGCACTGTAATCTGTAAGATTACAGTGCTGTGTGTGTTTTGTGTATTTTTACTTTTTTGAATTTGCCGCCGTTCTCCGCTCCCGTGCGCCGTAACGTCGCAGGGAACGGAGCTCGGCGGCATTCGGCACTGTGAATCGAGCGGAGGACAGCTCGATCACACAGCGCGGAGGACATCGCTGGATCCAGGGGACAAGGTAAGTAAGTCTCCCTGTGTCCTCCCCTGCATCCAGCGAAGCGATCCCGAGTCTGGCTCGGGGTTACCGCTTCTATCAGTAAATTTCTAACCCGAGCCAGACTCGGGATTACCGCTAGGGGGGTTAAGGTGTGCCCTTGGTTGGGATCTATGTGGTAACGCTTGTCTCAGAGACGTGCTGGCCATAGCACAACTGGAGTTCTGAGGCGAATGCTAATGCACGATCCTGCGGGCACCTGTGTTCCTAGGCGTATGCAGATGTGCATGCAAACGCATACATGCTGTTAAATCAGGATAGGGAGTCTCCAAACAAGACATTCAGATGAGTTAGTAGATCCAGATCTTAAGATAATATAAGTAGGTGCTTTATTGTATACACTGCAGTGGAGAGACACAACACACACTGATATTCAGCACTAACAGGTCGAATGAAGAAGAAAGTGTCTCTGACTTAAAAACATCAAGTTTAACAATATATACTTTATGAATATGCATAAGCACTAGGTGTGTTATAGGTGTGATCGTATCGTTTAGTTCAATCAGCATTCATATCTTCTTAGTAGCAAGGGAACAGTTAAATGGGCGTATACATCATGTGACCTGCAAAAAAATAGAATTCAGCAGTATCTGGTCAGTTCAGACTGGTTTTGGTATGAAAGCCTATTTTGAGCAGCTTTCTGGGTTCTTATCAGTAGTCTGTGTTGTCACATATCCAGTAGTTTCGACTTCCCAGGAATTGAAACAAAGAAAAAGGAGAACATCTAGGGAAAGTAAGGAAAAGGTGCATTACCAATTCTCAAAGTGATTGTCTATATATATCTCAAAATTATCAGACCCCTATAATTCTACTCAATGTACACCTAAGCAAATGCACGCAAGCATTAGCCAGTGACACTTGCATCAAGTGGCCTATATAAGTGCAGCAGCTGTCTGATCTGCGGCCTGATCTGCAGCTGTTCCTGTGCACCTGTATCTGATTCTGCTGACTTCTGTGCTTGACCTGGCTTGCTCCTGACTTCGTTTGCGCGCTAACTGCCCTAACCTTGGTTGTCTCTCAACTTTGTCTCTGTCTTTTGCCCATCTGCCTGATCTTGTGTTGCTAACCTCCTACCCATATCCTGATTACTCTTTGTCTGCTGTCTTTGTATCTGACTGTCCTCTGCTGACCTGGCTTGTCTGGGCAGGTAATCAGCTGTTCTCCTGCCTTGCCTGCATCTGCCAAGCTCCCGCTGGAGCTTCCTCTACTGTGGGCCACTTGTCTTCCTGCATGTACTATCAGACGCTGCCTACTGCTGCCTGCTGTCTACCAGTCCAGGGCCTGCTGTTCCTGCTGTCATCTGCTGTTCCAGCTATCCAGCCAACTCTGGTGACTAGGGATGAGCCGAACACCCCCCGGTTCGGTTCGCACCAGAACTTGCGAACGACCCCCGCGTTCGGTACGAACGTTAGAACCCCATTGAAGTCTATGGGACTCGAACGTTCGAATTGGAAAGTGCTAATTTTAACGGCTAATATGCAAGATAGTGTGCTAAAAAGGGTTTGGCGACCTGCCTCCTGCCTCAGGGGACATGGGTCACTGCAAAAAAAAGTTTTAAAAACTACCGTTTTGGCGGGAGCACTGATTTTAATGACGATTAAAGTGAAAAAAAAAAAGTGAAATATTCCTTTAAATATGGTGCCTGGGGGGTGTCTATAGTATGCCTGTGAAGTGCCACGTGTTTCCCGTGTTTAGAACAGTCCCTGCACAAAATGACATTAAACGGAAATAACACCATTTAAAACTGCTTGCGGTTTTAATGTTATATCTGGTTCCTGCAATATGGTTGAAAATCATTGAGAAACATGGCATGGGTAGCCCTCCCTGCCCATTACCAGCCTATTTGGGTCTTGTACACATATTAAGGGGAACCCCGTACCCATATTAAAAAAAGGAAATGCGTGTGGCCCCCAGGCCCTATATACTCAGAACAGCAGTATACAGGCGGTGCAAACAAGACAGGGACTGTGTAGGTTTGTTGTGTTAAGTTGAATCTGTTTGTCATTTTCAACCGGTATATTTTTAAAGTGTAGCTCCAGTCAAAAAAAATATCTTTAAGCTTTTTGGAAAACATAGGGAAGGGTTATCACCCCTGTATAATTTGTTTTGTCGTCCATCTTTTTTCATCTCACTTGCTGCTGTCTCCTTGCGTTTGCAAGTAGGAGATGTTTGTAAGTTGGATGTTTGAAAGTAGGGGCCTGCCCTATATTATAGCGGTATGTACTGGGTACAGAGCACGCAGACAGCACGCACTATCTCCTAACACTACTGACTGCAAGCTCTATTATTAACCACTTGTTAGCCCAATGTTTGCATAAAGTGAAAGATGAAGTTATGCTGAGTAAATAGATATCAAACATGTCACTCTTCAAAATTGCACATGCCCGTGGAATGTCGCCAAACGTCGCTACTTAAAAAATCCCCATAGGCGACGCTTTAAATATTTTTTTACTGGTTACATGTTTTGAGTTGCAGAGGAGGTCTAGGACTAGAATTATTGCTCTCGCTCTAACATTCTCGGCGATACCTCACATGTGTGGCACATGCGAGCACATGGGGACATGGGCGCTTTAATTTTTATTTTATTTTTTTATTGTTCATTTTACTTTATTTTAGTTTGACATTTTTTTTCCCAAAAATATATTTTTGATCACTTTTATTCCTATTACAAGAAATGTAAACATCCCTTGTAATAGGAATATGGGGTGACAGGTCCTCTTTACAGTGAAATCTGGGGGGGTCAATATGACCTCACATCTCACCTCTAGGCTGGGAAGCCTGAAATAAAAAATTAAAAAAAAGATTCTGGCTTTGATCGTACTGGCGAGTTGGTAGAAGCACCGGAGGGCGGTGAGGGGTGGGGGGCGTCTATGGCTGGGTACTTCAGGGTATCACCGAGTACGGCTGGGTATCTCTGAGTATGGCTGGGTATGGCAATTTATGGCAGGGTATTACAGAGTATTGGCGGGGTATTGGCGGGGTACTACAGAGTAATAGCAGGGTACTGCAGAGTATTGGGGGTACTGCAGAGTAATGGCGGGTACTGCAGAGTATTGGGGGGTACTGCAGAGTAATGGGGGTTACTGCAGAGTAATGGGGGTACTGCAGAGTAATGGGGGGTACTGCAGAGTAATGGCGGGGTACTGCAGAGTAATGGCGGGGTACTGCAGAGTAATGGCAGGGTACTGCAGAGTAATGGCAGGGTACTGCACTGCAGAGTAATGGCAGGGTACTGCACTGCAGAGTAATGGCGGGGTACTGCACTGCAGAGTAATGGCGGGGTACTGCACTGCAGATTAATGGCGGGGTACTGCACTGCAGAGTAATGGCGGGGTACTGCAGAGTAATGGCAGGGTACTGCAGAGTAATGGCAGGGTACTGCACTGCAGAGTAATGGCAGGGTACTGCACTGCAGAGTAATGGCAGGGTACTGCACTGCAGAGTAATGGCAGGGTACTGCACTGCAGAGTAATGGCGGGGTACTGCACTGCAGAGTAATGGCGGGGTACTGCACTGCAGAGTAATGGCGGGGTACTGCACTGCAGAGTAATGGCGAGGTACTGCAGAGTAATGGCAGGGTACTGCAGAGTAATGGCAGGGTACTGCACTGCAGAGTAATGGCAGGGTACTGCACTGCAGAGTAATGGCGGGGTACTGCACTGCAGAGTAATGGCGGGGTACTGCACTGCAGAGTAATGGCGGGGTACTGCACTGCAGAGTAATGGCGGGGTACTGCACTGCAGAGTAATGGCGGGGTACTGCAGAGTAATGGCGGGGTACTGCAGAGTAATGGCGGGGTACTGCACTGCAGAGTAATGGCGGGGTACTGCACGGCAGAGTAATGGCGGGGTACTGTACTGCAGAGTAATGGCGGGGTACTGCAGAGTAATGGCGGGGTACTGCAGAGTAATGGCAGGGTACTGCAGAGTATGCACTGGTATTGCAGAGTATTGGCAGGGAATTGAGGGGTTAAATTCGGTGAGCAGCGATGTGGGCACTGCAGATGCAGCCCACATCGCTGCTGACACCGATCTCTTTCCCCTCCGCTGTACCGATCGGTACAGAAAGGGGAGGGAGGAACAGGCGTCATAACATGACGCCGGTTTGTTTCCAAGTGATCACTCCGTCATTTGACGGAGCAATCACGTGGTAAACGGCCGCTATGAGGTCACGGATGCTCTCGAGTGCGCACACCTCGGGGCACGCGAGAGCAGAATTCTGGGAGGCCGTTAATTAACGGCCTCTCTGAGTTAAACAACCGCCCTGAAGCCGTTAATCGGCAATGGGCAGTTGTTAAGTGGTTAAAGCTAGATCACTAGCTATATAGGTGAGGTGAATATAGTGGTGTATACTGCAGTCAGGGCACAGACAACAACCACTACACAGCAGCAAGATAGGAAATCAGCCAAAAACGATTGGTGTGTACTGTGTTGAAGGTACACAGAACACCCACTGCTTCAGATGCAAAGTAACACACTACAGGAGGCCGCCTTAAAGGCGGCCTTATATAGTGTGGGGCGTGCACTACACAGTCTGAGCTATGATTGGCCACAGGCAGGATGCCTGTGGCCAATCATGGCTCTCCTCGCTGCCGGCGCTGCGATTGGCCAAGCATGCGGGGTCACAGTGCATGCTTGGCCAATCATCGGACAGCAATGCACTGCGCCAACGCAGTGCATTGTGGTCCGCGCGCACGTCACTCGAATTTTGACGCGAACGGCCAAAACGTTCGGAATTCGCCGAACGCACGAACAGCCAATGTTCGACTCGAACGTACGTTCGACTCGAACACGAAGCTCATCCCTACTGGTGACGCACATTCTTCGCATCACTACTTCCAGCGGAAGACCACACAGGCAAGGTACTTGACAGCTTGAGTATCTATGTTTATGTTTACTATGTTTTTGTTATAGACAACTGCTATTATCTTCCATGCGTCCTGATGAAGCTAATTTCAGTGAAACGCATTGACTCATGGAGATTTATATACACCTGAATTGGGCATATCTAGCCATGAATAATGTAATGATGATTATGCATACAGTACAAGGTTTTGCAGTTGGTCTTGCCTGTGAGCAAGACATCTAGCATTGTTTTTATGGCTATGCATATATATGATTTGTGTACATTTTAAAGGAATTTTGTAATAAAAATGATATTTTATATACAGTACATTTAGTGTACTCCTTTTCTTAGCCAGAATAGTCAGACTTTGCCTTTTTTTCCCTTTGTGTCAATGAATGTGGGTTGAAAGGCTTTGAAGTAGGAGGCGGACAGGTGAGTTTATATGTTAGAAACCTCTGTTTATTTTATTAAAGCTGGTTTGACGTTGGTGATGGCATCAGATGGTGTGCAGACCATTATTTATATCTGACATAACTTGTTTCCATTATTATTATACTAGTCTATACTCATAAGTCTTCTTTTCTCCCATTGCCTCCTCCCTTATCTAAATGTTAAGTGCAGCCATTCCCGTGCCACACATGCAGGCAGATTGAGAGGGACACAGAGCCAAAGCCACATCTCTCCTCTTCTTCCACAGTGGTGATTGGCAGTGGCTTGGGAGTTAGCAGGGCTTTGGCTCTGTATTCCTCTTGGGACAGGTTGAAAGTAGGTCCATAACACATATATTCTGTCCATTCAAGCTCAAAATCCGACATTGAGAAACAATTTCCACTGAAAGCAAGCCACAACCACCAAGTAACAGCAGTTCTGACAGGTCCTCTTTAAGAGATCAAACAAAACTGGCATTGTTTGTGTGTGGAATGCCCTAAATGTTTTTGCATTAGTTATGTGAAATGCTTTTAAGAAATATAATTTAAATACACATCCACTACAGTATTTGATAGTTGTCATTTTATTAATTGTTCTCCCACCCATGCAGTCTATTAGCAAGAATGTCTTGTAGCTTTCAAAAAAAATTGCTAGAACATAAACACTATTAGATGAAAGAATTCAAGAGCAAGCACACATTATTTCATAATGAGATTGACTGCACTGTGTTTAAGAACATTGCAGACTATAATACAAAAGGAAACAGATTCTTTGTCTGAAACAAAAGGAAATAGTTTCATTGTCAAGGGTGAGACTGATTGCACCTTGCAAGGGAAGGACTTTAATGTATAAACAGAGACATTTTTTTTTAATATATTTCATTTTTCTACAATTTTTCTTTTGGAAGTAGCACTTATTAGTTGCTACTAACTAGAAGGAGAGTATTCAAGGATGCCAACAACAATTATATGAAGATTTCAAACTTGCATACTTCCCAGGTTACTGAGAAGAGAATAAGGGACACTTATTAGCATAAGGTATGTTAACAAAGGCCACACCCCTGCCCGGACTCCATGGACCATTAAGAGTCCTTAAAGAAAGAAATTATTGGTTAAAGCCCCAATGTTTTTAATCATTATTTTTCTTGAGATTGGTTTTACAAAATAATAAATCCAATAATTTAGAGGTCAAATGAAAGATTTAGTGTGATATAAAATTTTTAGTTGTTAAAAAGTGTAGCCAGGTCCTAGGCTACAGCAATATGGAGAAGGAGACATTGGGGGTTATTTCCGAAAGGCAAATCCACTTTGCACTGCAAGTGCACTTGAAAGTGCAGTCACTTTAAATCTGAGGGGTAGATCTGAAATGAGGGGAAGCTCTTCTGATTTTATCATCCAATCATGTGCAAGCTAAAATGCTGTTTTTTATTTTCTTTGCATGTCCCCCTCGGATCTACAGTGACTTCACTTCCAAGACCACTTACGGTGCAAAGTGGATTTGTCTTTAGTAAATAACACCCATTTTGCTTTTTATTCTTCTCTCTCTTGCTCTACTGAGAGACTGATGTTATGCTGCACCACTTTCCTCTAGTCAGCAGGGGCAGTGCTAAAGCCAAGCAAGCCCATAGACTTCTATGCAGAGCACTGAGAATCCTGGGAGTTGTAGTTTGAGACTACAGCCATATAATAGGGTAAATTAACTCCTTACACTACAGATCCCAATAGGTATTGTGTAGTAGGAGTGAGAGATGATTTTTATTAAACTGCCTAGCCTCTTGATGCTGAGGGAGCTAGAGAGAGAGAGAGAGCATCCTTGTCTGCATTTTTACCTGTCAGCGGGAGGCCATAGCAGCAGATCTAAGCTTGAGACTGGGAGTAAGGACACCCAGGGGCAATGCAACACTACCCACATCACAGCACCTGCACTGCTGCTCCAGGGAGGTTGGAACATCCACTCACCCTCTAATTCCTGCAGTTGAGCACCTTCATGGAAAGATTGAGGGGGCCCCCCTTCTACAGCGAGAGGTCAACACAGTATCCCAGGGACTGGTCAAAGGGCTATGCACTCATTGCCGATTCTGCTATCGGGGACTTAGTTACTGAGAGCAGGACACCAAGTGCACTCAATCCATGCTGCTCCCATACTGCACGCTATACGTCACTTATTCCAAACCTAGACTGCACCCATACCAACAATATACCACATTATACTGAACCTTTACTGCATCTACCTTGTACCTGCATGCAGAATAACTGGGACTGTTGCACCAAAACTCTTAAAGGGCCCCAACGATAGCCAGAAGAACATGCCAAAGGACCAGTTCTGCTAGTGATAACATATGGTCATACCCCTTTAGCACCTGATGCATTATACACATGTACAAGCTATTGGAATTTGAACACAGATATATCTTATTTCCTTTTGCATTAAAGGTCAGTGGCCAGACCTGAACCTGGTGGCTCTCCTCCAGTTTATGCCCCATCTTAGCATTGTATCCACTGTAGTTCTTGCATTTTGCAGAGCAGATTAGAGACTGGCCATAAAGGGATTACTTTGATGCATTTGGCCAGCTTAAACATGTATTGCGATATGTGTGAACTAAAAAAGGATATATAGCGGTGTGCAAAGAATTCATCTAGCACTCTTACCAGCCCCCAGGATGATTCAGTGACCTCACACTGTAGAAGGGGATGGGGCCCTCTCTGTCTGTCCTGAATGCCTCCGGTGATCAGTGGTGGGAAGAAATGAGTAAGTGGATACTCCAGTCTCCCTGCAGCAATGGTGCAGGGGCTGTGAAGTGGAAGGAACTGGGCTGCCCCGGGTGTCCTCACTTCCAGTGTCAAATTTCTGTTGGTATGGTCTTCCACTGGAAGGTGAAGAGATTTTGTCTTTCTAATGGCCTCATTCCCAAGAGGAAGACGTTTTCTGCGCTGTTTAATAAAAATTAAATTTTCTCACTCTTTCTACTGCACAGTACATATTGGGATCTGCAGTGTAAAGAGTCTATTCATCCCATTATATGGCTGCCGTCTCAAACTAGAATTCCAAAATTCCTAGGATTCTCAGTCCTCTGCATAGGAGTCTATGGGTTTGTTTGGTTTTAGCTCTCCCCCTGCTGGCCAGTGAAGAATGATGTATAAATGTATTCATTATCATCTTCTCCTGATGAAGTGAATTAAAATTAAAAATTAAACATATTGGGAGAAATATTAACCTGGTGGCCCGTGTTATAATGATTCCAAGGCCTACCTGGTAGATTCAAATAAGGAAATAAGTCAAATGTACATAGGTATGGTTCAAAATGGATAATTTGTAAGCTGACACACTGCAAATGTATGAATCAAAACAGCTTGTGAGCGGGGGTCCAGTTTTAGAAAACTAGAGACAGAATCCCCTGTCTGCAAATTTGAAAGTTTTAATAACACAGTACAGAGTCTATGTAGAAACACTAAACTGATAATAACACACACAGTAAACTATGCAGCCTTAGCCCCTGTACACACAGTCGGAGATTCCGCCAACCAAATCCGTTGGATTTTGTCTGTCGGATTTTTTCCAACGGATCTTGTCCGAAACTGTTGCATACACACTGTCGGACAAAGTTGTCGGAAAATCCAATCTTTCAGAACTTGATGACGTAATTTCGTTACGATGGGACTACATTCAGGCTAGTAGCCAATAGCTTTGATGTAGGAATTTGATCTGAGCATGCGTGGCACTTTGTCCAATCGGAATTCTCTACACATGATCGGAGTATGTCCGATCGGAGCATGTCCGATCGGAGCATTTTGACGGAAAATATTTCCGGCAAGTTGGAAAATTTGGTCCGACGGATATTCCGATGGAAACAGTCCGATGCAGACCACACACAGTCGGAGTATCCGACAAAACGCTCCGATCGGACACATTCCGTCGGAATCTCCGATCGTGTGTACAAGGGCTAACAGAGAGTGGCACTCTGATGCTGAGGCAACAAAGAGTTGTAGTGGAAAGGCTTGACTCTGATGAACTGGTGACCGGTCCCTATTCTGTCCCTCCTCCACTGGAACCTCTCCCTAAACTAGGCACACTACAATAAGAATAAACAATACACAGGTGATTGGAACTGGCGCTTCATACATTGCAGTTATGCATCACACTACAATATTTGCAAAAGGCTTTCTTCCTGCACTTAGCATTTGCAAAATCTTTAACTAACTCATCAAAATATATATCATTATGAGGACACTGCATTCAACAGCAAGTAGGCACAGAGCACTTAGTCTTTCATGGGTCATCGTGGTTCTCAGATAATTCTTTATCAGTGCCAATTTGCTGAGTAGCCTTTCACTGGAACAACTAGGGGCCATCATACTCAAATATATTCTAATAGCTACATTATCACCTGGAAAGGTATAAGCAGGCCCTTCATCATGTAATACACTGCCTTTTGAGATGGAGTGAGACATGATGGAAGCTTGCTGAAGGCTGCAAACTGGACAATTTCCTCAATGAAAATATGTTTAATTTCTTTATAAAGGAAGTTTGGGGCCCCCTCTGGCAGGGATATTGCCCCTGTTGCCCCCTTATAAATCAGGCACTGATGGAGCCCCCTGCAGGTGTGTCTGGAAACAGATTCTCTGCAATGCAAGAAGGGGTCTGCAGATCACCATATTATTGGCAAAATATAAATTTAGAGAATTAAATCCCAACATCACTGCCTGAATAAATTATGAAATTAGTATTGTCTATATGTACTGTATCTTAAAGGTTTTTTTTTAACCACTCCTTAACACGCTATAGCCGAATGAGAGCTACAGCATGGCTCTGTTATTTTGGGAGGCGGTCCATGGGCATCCACCCAGAACCACGCCCCCTGGGGCACGCATGGGGCATGCTCTGTGATCGCTGTGTGCTTTGGCCACAGCCAATCACAGATTGGGGCAAGGGGCCAATTACAGCGACCCTTTACCATGTGATCAGCTGTGTGCTCAGTCAAAGCTGATCACAATGTAAACAGGCTTGCCAGTTATCGGTAGTAGTTTCTTCATGCTGTGACAACTGGTCAGTGTCACAGGTAAAATGTACACAGATAATCAGGGCACTGTTCATCAGTGTCCTGATAATCAGTGCAGCCATATCAGTGCCTATCAGTGTCGCCCATCAATTCTGCCTATTAGTGTCTCCTCTTCAGCGTCACCAATCAGTACCTCCTCATCAGTGTCATCTATTAGTGCCACCTATCAGTGCCCATCAGTACCACCTATCAGTGACCATCAGTGCCACCTATCATTGCCACCTATCAGTGTCTCCTCATCAGTGTCACCTATCAGTGCTTCCTCATCAGTGTCATCTATCAGTGCCCATCAGTGCCCATCAGGACCACCTATCAGTGTCCATAAGTGCTGCCTATCACTGCCACCTATCAGTGCTGCCTCATCAGTGCCACTTCATCAGTACTGCCTCATCAGTGCCCATCAGTCCAGTCTACCAGTGCCCATCAGTGCATCCTCATCAGTGCACATCAGTGAAGGAGATAAATTCCTTATTTGTAAGATTTTATAACAGAAACTAAAAAAAGGGTTTTTTTTCAATATTTTTTGTCTTTTTTCATTTGTTTAGTAAAAAAACAAACAAAAAAAACCAGCGGTGATTAAATGCCAGCAAAATAAAGCTCTATTTGTGTTAAAAAGATCATAAAAATGTCATATGGGTGCAGTGTTTCACGACTGTGCAAATGTCATTCAAAGTGACAATTGCACAGTCGTGAAACACTGATTACTGGGACACTTGCTTACTGGGAACTGAAAGCTCCCAGTAAGCAAGTGGTCAAACCTATATTGGTAAAATCATTTAAAAACTCACAATATTCTTTAAAAAATCCCCCCCCCCCCCCCCCCACACACATACACAGCCACACAGCAGTCGATTTTCTTTGACCTTTTCCCCCGTGAGGCCCTTGCCAGTGTTTTTGTGAATTTAGATGGCAACATCACACACTGGGTCAGCTTCTTAATCATATCTCTCCCAGAGGTAGTTATCAATGGACTGTGAGTGCCAGGTGCCCTGTTCAGGGGCCATAATGTCTTACTCTCATAGTTTTTAAACTGGGCATCATTCATCCAGAAGACTGGAGAAGAGACGATACTGCAGGGGCAACAGAGCCACTTCATTTAAAAAAAAAAAATGTAATTAAAAAAAGAAATTGCCTGGAGTTGAGCTTTAAAAAGAAAATCGTTTTCCTTGAGGTTTTATTGTAGGGAAACAAGTGTACTTATTTTAGGAACCAAATTGTGTTCATATTTTCAGGTCACTTGCCTAAATAATTTTATTCATCAAAGTCATCTTTCCTACCAGGCAAGACTTGTATGTTTATATTGTAACAGTATTTTATTTTACTTACAACAACTGAGAAGCACAAAACCATTTATTTGCATGGGTGTGAATTGTGCAGCCCACGTTGGGCACAGACCTCCTGGTAGAACACCACGTAAATAAAATGAAGGACATTTGATTTTTTCAAGCTGTGCCGTGTGCGTTTGGTTAATGATTAAAATATCTGTGGTCCAAGAAATGGACAAGAAATTATTATTGTGAAAGAAAGATTTTTTAGTATTGTTGAATTGATGTAATTTTCTGTGGGCATTGCACCGCTTCATTGATTTCTGTATAAATTATATTAATCTGAAGAATGAGAGAGGGTTGGCTAGAAACCAATTTCACTATGCTGGCAGCTCTGTAGGTAGTTTCACTGGGTAAAGAAAATGGCATGGAGCACAAATGTCCTACACACATATTCAGATTTATTTTGAAAGAACAGTTTAATGTACTTTCAGCAGTGTGTTGGTTTAACTTTCAGTAGCAGGTAAAGTATAAAGATGTTTAAGTACTGTGTATCTAAACCGCTAACTGGATGACATTCATATTGCACAATCACTCTATATGATAACATTTGCCCTTATTTTTAATATAACCTTTATTTCTGCTTCGTTAAGAATACTGAGATCAACTAAGGTTTATATTTTTAATTCTCTCCATAAAGCCAGAGGTAACCATGTCTTCCCAGATTGCTAATTGGATTTGGGGAATATTCTGCTTTAGGTATTCCTTGAACAACCATTCGAGGGTGAATACTGTTGTGCAAGATTTGAGCAAGTTGTTTGTTCATAAGTCCAGATCCTAGATCTAGAAAACCAACTGGCAACACTGCAGAGCATTAACAACTTGCAGCAGAGCTTGGACTTCACCCATCAGGTGCTGGCTGGGGCTAGTATAGAGGAAGGTGGAGAAATGGAGGCATTGGGGTTAGAAGGTAGGTAACTGGGTTACAGTTAGAAGGATAACTCTGAGTCGATACATCTCAATACATAGGCCCAGTTCCTTGATATCAGTTCAGGAGTAGCATTGATAGAGGAGACTACCTCCTTTAGCATTTAGGGGAATGATTGTTCCAGTAAGGATAGGGAAAAGGTATATAGGCAGAGTGAGGCAGATAATGGTGGTAGGGGCTTGATCATTAGAATGGTAGTCAGGGTAATCACCAAATAGTGCTGTTTTCCAGGTGCCTAAAGTGACACTAAAGGATTTTTTTTTTAAATAACAAACATTTCATACTTACCTCCACTGTGCAGCTCGTTTTGCACAGAGTGGCCCCGATCCTGGTCTTCTCGGGTCTCTTGGCAGCTTTCTCGGCTCCTCCCCACATTAGATAACCCCCTGGGAGGTTACCGTGCGGGTGCACTACTGAGTACAGCATTCAACATCCATAGACACTGAATGCAGGACTCGGCCCTGCCCCCCAGCGACCGCGTCATTGGATTTGGTTGACAGCAGCAGGAGCCAATGGCTGCGCTGCTATTGATCTATTCAATCAACAGGTGAGAAACCCCTAGCCAAGAGACGGCATGTCCCTGTGGGACAAATTCAAGGGTTCAGGTAAGTAAAACGGGGGGGGGAAGGGGGGGAGGTCACTGGTAGGATGCATTAAGGTGAAAAAACACTTACCTTTACAACCCCTTTAAAGTGGTTGTAAATGCAGAAGTTTTTTTTTATCTTAGTGCATTCTATGCATTAAGATAAAAAGGCTTCTGGGTTCAGCAACCCCCCTAATACCTATCTGAGCCCCATCTTGATCCAGCGATGTTGCACAAGAGACTTGGCTGTCTCCCTCCTCATTGGCTGAGACAGCAGCGAAGCACCATTGGCTCCCACTGCTGTGAATCGAAGTCAATAAGCCAATGATAAGAGAAAGTGTGTGGGGGCGGGCCTCAGCTCTGAGTCTGAATGGACATAGGGGGCTGTGACTCGGCTCGGGCGCCCATAGCAAGCTGCTAGCTGTGGGGGCATTTAATGGGAGGGAGGGGCCAGGACCACTGACGAGGGGCCCGAAAAGTGGAGGATCTGGGCTACTCTTGGCAAAACCACTGCACAGAGCAGGTACGTATAACATGTTTGTTAATCTTCTATTAGGTGGGATTGTGTGGGGCAACCCAGATATAGACAACTACTACTATTAGCCACTAGGGATGGGCTGTCTGTTTGAGGTATACTCATGTTCGACTCAAACATTGGCTGTTCACCCGTTCGCCGAACAGCGAACAATTTGGGGTGTTTGCAGAAAATTTGAAAGCCGCGGAACACCCTATAAAAGTCTATGGGAGAAAACAAAAGTGCTAATTTTAAAGGCTAATATGCAAGTTATTGTCATAAAAAGTGTTTGGGGGACCTGGGTCCTGCCCCAAGGGCACATGTATCAATGCAAAAAAAAAGTTTTAAAAACTGCAGTTTTTTAGGGAGCAGTGATTTCATGCAAAAAGTGAAACAATAAAAGTGTAATATTCTTTTAAATTTCGTACCAGGGGTGTGTGTATAGTATGCCTGTAAAGGGGCGCATGCTTCCCGTATTTAGAACAGTCTGACAGAAAAATTAAATTTCTAAAGGAAAAAAACTCATTTAAATCTACTCGCGGCTACAATGAATTGTCGGGTCGACAAAACACATAACAGTTTATTGATGAAAACGGCATGGGGATTTCCCCATAGGGAAACCCTAAACCAAAATTAAGAAAAATGTGTGGGGTCCTCCGAAATTCCATACCAGGCCCTTCAGCTCTGGTATGGCTATTAAGGGGAACCCTGCGGCAAAATGTAAAAAAAAATGGCGTGGGGTCCCCCTAAAAATCCATACCAGACCCTTATCCGAGCACGCAACCTGGCAGGCCGCAGGAAAAGGGATGAGAGAGCGCCCCCCCCTCCTGAACCATACCAGGCCACATGCCCTCAACATTGGGAGGGTGCTTTGGGGTAGCCCCCCAAAGCACCTTGTCCCCATGTTGATGGGGCAAGGGCTTCATCCCCACAACCCTTGCCTGGTAGTTGTGGGAGGTCTGCGGGCAGGGGGCTTATCATAATCTGGAAGCCCTCTTTAACAAGGGGACCCCCAGATTCCACCCTCATGTGGAATGGTAATGGATTACAAAAGTACCCCTACCATTTTACAAAAAAAGTGTCAAAAATTTTAAAAATGACAAGAGACAGTTTTTGACAATTCCCTTTATTTAAAGTCTTCTTCTTTCCATCTTCTTCGGGTCTTCTTCCTTCCTTCTTCCTTCAGTTTCTTCCTCCATCTTCTTCTTCCTCTGCTTCTTCCTCCGATCCTCTGCTTCTTGCTCCAGTGTTCTCGTCTGGCATCTTCCTCCGTGGCGTCTCCTTCCTCGCTTTGTTCTTGGGCCTCTCCCGCACTTCTTTTGACAGTTCTTATATGACGGAGACCCCCCTCTGACGCAAGGTGACTTGACGGGGACTTCCCTATGGCTTTCCTTGTGACGTCAGAGGGGGGCGGGGGCCACCCGTTACGTAACCCCGTATAAAGTTATGTGTGGTTTGCCCCAGCGTTCAACCTTGAGGCCAATGCTTTTCAATTCGTTTATTAACAATATTCTGGTTGGAATCAGAGCTTGATTTCAGTGTTTGCTGCTGATACCAAGGGATGCAGAGAAATAACTTTGGCACAGTATATACTGTAGCATCATTACAGGAAGACCTTGAGAAAATCAGATGTTGGTCAGCTACCAGGCAAGAGAGGTTCAATATAAATTTATATTAATAAGTGTAAAGTTATGCATTTGGGTGCCAAAAATACACATGCAAAATACACATTCATCCCCTGGGAGAATCAATGATGGCAAAGGATCTCGATTATATTAAGTGCTGCTGAGCGGGGTGATGCTGAGATGGAGGTTCCTTTTCCTTTAGGGAGGTCTAATATTAAATGATTCAAAGTGTACTATATATGGATAAGAAACCGTATTGAGGCTTCGGATAGCTTCACTATTCAAATCTACAGACCTTGTTGCTAATTGGCTACTCCCTGTGATCACCAGGCAGAATAAATAGGCAATTTTTTCCCTTTATCATGTGATACTGGTGTTCTTGGTGGGCACTTATCGGTACAACCGCTGGCAGTGCTTCATTTAATATCTTTTCAAATTGCATGACGGAGCGTTTTGCATGTAAGACAAAAATATGACTGCATATACTCTTATCAAATACCCCTGACGAAGGTGCTTGAGCCAGAAATGCGTTAGGTACCGGAGACCACTCTGTACTGGAGAATAAAATCAATTGTCATGCAAATCATGTAACCTGTTATGATTTTTGTATTTTCCTTTTTTTCTTTTTTTCTTTTGTATTTATTGATATGTCTTCTTAAACCAATGATCATTGTATGATTGAACGATTTTATATATACATAATAAATATATTTTCTAATCTACCTATGTGTGGTTGTTGCCTACAAAGTCCCAATGAAGGAGAATTTTCTTTTCTTACTCTTAGATCACAAGCTTAGCAATACCATGCAATGGCAAGCCTCAGCTGAAAAAGCTAGCAAAATACATTCATGCATTAACCACTTCAGCCCCGGAGGGATTTGCCCCCTTAATGACCAGGCCATTACTTGCAATACGGCACTGCATTCTTTTAACTGACAATTGCACAACATTGTACACAAATAAAATGGATGTCCTTTTTTCGCCCACAAATAGAACTTTCTTTTGGTGGTATTTGATCACCTCTGTGGTTTTTATTTTTTGCACTATAAACAAACAAAGAGCTCCAATTTAAAAAAAAAAAAAAAAAAAATTTTTACTTTCTACTCTAATACATAACCAAAAACATATAAAAAAAATATTCATCAGTTTAGGCCGATATATATTCTTATACATATTTTTGTTTAAAAAAAATCCCAATAGGCGTATAATGATCGGTTTGCACAAAAGTTATAGCATCTACAAACTATGGGATAGATTTAGGAACTTTTTTTTTTATTGCTTTACTGGTAATGGTAGTGACCTGTGATTTTTAGTGGGACTGAGGCACTGTGGTGGACAAATCTGACCCCAAATTACACTTTTTGGGGACCAATCACATTATTACATTGATCAGTGCTATAAAAATGCACTGATCAATGTAAAAATTACACTGGCAGGGAAGGGGCAAACACGAGGGGGCGATTAAGGGGCTAACTTTGTTCCCTAGGTGTGTTCTAACTGTAGGTTGGGGATAGGCTGCCAGGGACATGAGAGGGATCACTGTTCCCGATCACTGGGAACAGTAGATCTCTGACATGTCCCCTGTTGGGGATTGGCCTTGTTTATAAAGGCAGATCCCCATTCTGCCTCTGTACTAAACATCGAGTCCGTTCGAACCGTGGGCATGCTCCCGCAGTGTGCGGCTGGTGCGAGCCGCCGCAACTGCACCTACGCGAGCCGACTTACAATTACGGTGATTCGCACAAAAGAGCTAACCTGCCGCCCGATAACGATAGCTGAAAGTTGGCAAGCAGTTAAAAAGGAATACATTCATGAGATAAAGCAATAATGATACCACTTTACAAAACCATATCACCCATATCTTGAATGTGCAGTTCAGTTTCGATCACAGATCTTCAAGAAAAAATATTGTTGAAATAGAATTCAGTGAAGGGTAACACAATGAATAGAGTAGGTTGGAGGACCTCAGCTATGAGGATTAGTTACATAGATTACAGTTATTCACTCCGGAGAAGGGGTGCTTGAGGGGATATGATTACAATGGACAAATATATCAAAGATGACTTCAGTAACTAAAACAAACGGTTTATTCTACGGTCCCTGAAGAGGATACTCGGCCATGATTTGAGGTTAGAAGAAAGGAGGTTTAACCCTAGATGGTAGAAAGTGTTTTTTATTGTCAGAGCAGTAAAAATGTGGAACTCTGTCCCCCCGGGAAGTGGTACTAGCTAAGAGTGTCGGCAACTTCAAAAAGCTGTAATATGTCTTTGTTAGGAAACAGAATATACCAGGCTTTGGGAATTGTTGGAGAATAAACAAGGTTTAGGAGTGTGTCTATGGGAATATGTGACTATTCTTCCAGAAGCACATTTGTGATGTCAGGCACTGATGTGGACGAGAAGTCTGGCTTGCGGTCTCGGCTCTAATTATTAAATATTATAATTATACAGGATTTATATAGGGCCAACAGTTTGGGCAGCGTTTTACAATTTAAAGTGTGCTTCAGCAGCAGTACGGGGACTTTCCCTTCTAGAACAAAACCAGCACTGCTCAGCCATTCACAGAAAGCATCACATTTTAAGAATGAATACAGGGCTTCCTCTGATTGGCTGAAGTGGAGCAATGGGAGTATGATCACCATCTCAGCCATTCACAGCCCCGCATCCATTCATAAAAAAGCAAAGCTTCCTGTGAATGGCTGAGCAGCACCCAGTCTGACTCGGTTTTGTTCCAGGGACCAGACAGGAAGTCCCAAAGGTGTTCTGTCTGGTTGAGGTCAGGACTCTGTGCAGACCAGACCACCTGTGCACTGGTCCAAATTATTAGGTGGAGGGGGGATTATTGTGTGGGGTTGTTTTATAGGGGTTGGGCTTGGCCCCTTAGTTCCAGTGAAGAGAACTCCTAAGGCGTCAGCTTATCAAGACATTTTGAACAATTCATGTTCCCATCTTTGTGGGAACAGTTTGGGGATGGCCCCTTCCTGTTCCAACATGACTGCACAGCAGTGCACAAACAAGGTCCATAAAGACATGGGTGAGCGAGTTTGGGGTGGAGAACTTGACTGGCCTGCACTGGCCTGACCTTAACCTGATAGAACAGCTTTAGGATGAATTATAGTGGAGACTGCGAGCCAGACTACATGTGTACCTCAGTGACTGACCTCACAAATGAGCTTTTGGAAGCATAGTCAAACATTCCCATAGACATACTTCTAAACCTTGTGGACAGCCTTCCCAGAAGAGTTGAAGCTGTTATAGCTGCGAAGGGTGGACCAACTCAGTATTAAACCGTACAGACTAATGGGATGCCATTAAAGTTCATGTGCGTGTAAAGGCAGGCATCCCAATACTTTTGGTAATATAGTGTGTTGAAATGGATGAATGGACTTCTGTCTTTTTTTTCAACCTTATAAACTTTGTATGTATTTATGTCACCCTGTAATAGACATTAACCTGGCATTACTGTAAAGTGCAGCTGACTTGCGCAATATACATGATTGAAGAACAATTTACCACATGAAAGGATAACATTTCAAAAACCACAGATCCAGAGGTGGGAGGGGAAAGAGTAGGCGGGGGTAGAGAGGAAAAATATATACGCTCTTGCAGAAGCAGCCCTTTCACCCATCCATAGCCCTAACATCTATCTCAAGAGCTCTAAAGGTCTGAGTCTATGTGGAGATGGCACTGCGGGCTGGAGTGGAGAGAGCTAAAGTCATTGACGCTCTGGAGGAACTCAACCTGACAACAGCTTTTTTGACCGAGACTTCCATAGATCTAGTAAGATTACTGGCTAGGTTAATGGCACATGCAGTGACCACAAAAAGGAGGTTATGGCCCCGGCATTGGATGCGGCATCTAAACAGGTGTTATGCAACATTCCATATAATGGTAGGATGCTGTTCGGAAAGACCCTGGAGGAGGCAATCAAGCGGGTCACAGGTGGAAAATCGGGCCTATTACCTCAGACTTCTAGGAAGAGACAGCAACCCTTCCTGTCAAGCCAGTTCGATTCCAGAAGGGGCCGTAAGGCCAGATCATATAGCCCAGGCTGGGAATACAACAGACCTCAATGGACGGGTACACAGAGCTCCTTCCTGCACAAGATGAAATGCACCGCTGGGCAGGTGGCAAAAAAGACTGAGAAGTCTTTTTGATGGTCAATCCGTCCAAACCCTCCAAGTTTGAGCCAGGCTGGCAAGATACTGGAGGGAGTGGACAGCGAATGTGAAGGCCTGCTGGATCCGACAGACAGTAAAGCATGGATACAAGATAAGATTTCAAAAGAAACCTCTGAAAATCTTTGTCCAAACACATTACCCAGAGGATTAGAAGAAACGCAAGTGTTTGCAGGAATATGTTGCCGAATTATCTCGGAAACAAGCAATCACATCAGTGCCACAGGAGTGCCAGGGGAAGGGAGTATATTCTCTGATATTCCTAGTACCCAAAGAATCCGGAGACTTCAGACCAGTGTTGGACCTGAGGTCCCTAAATCTTTTTATCATTCCCAAAAGATTCAGGATGGGGTCCATATATACAATAGCATCAGTGGTTCAACGAGGAGATTAATTAATCTAAATCAATTTGGCAGATGCCTATTTACACATCCCAATCTACAAACATCATCAAAAGTATCTCAGTTTCACAATAGAGGAAAGCCATTATCAGTTCAAATGTCTGCCCTTCAGCATCAACACAGCTCCCAGGGTTTTCTCAAAGATCCTGTTGGTGATCATAGCATTTATCTAATTGCAGGGAATCAAAAAAAAAAATCATTATTTAGACGACATTCTTGTTGTAGCAAATTAAAGCAAACAGCTGGCGCTACAGCACGACAAGGTGATAGCGATCCTGTCCAACTTGGCTAATAAACAGTAAAAAGTGTAGCCTCATTCCTGCCCAACACATGGAGTATTTAGGCATGGTGTTCGACACCCAGTCGGATTCTTCTGCCATATCGCAAGGTGGCTGAACTGAAAGCCTGTGTCTACAGGATAATGGAAGCTCCGACGCTGTTCCATATGAGAGCCTTCCAGATGTCCTTCCTGGGACAATGGGATGGCCGGTCATTGAACCAGAAGATCTGGATACCAGGACAAATCGACAGAGTCTAAGCTTGTGGACCTTGCCAGTAACCATGTTGCGGGGCATGCCTCTCAGCCTGGGAGACTAGATTGTAATAACCCCGGATGTCAGCCTCCAGGGCTGGGGGGGCTCACTGCCTCAGCAGGCAGATTCAAGGCAGGTGGAGCATGATGGAAACCAGACACTCCAATCTACTGGAGCTACAAGCAGCATACATGGCCCTGATGGCATTCAAGGGGATGATTCAGGGAGCTTGAGTCAAACATCGATTGGACAACCAGACACCAGTATCATGTATCACTCTACAGGGAGGAACCAAGAGTCTGGCGTTACTCCAATTAGCAACCAAAATTCTCCACTGGGCTGAGATTCATGTGGAGGATTTAACAGCAGTGTACATTCCATTCAGCCAAAACCAGATAGCAGACTGTCTAAGCCGGATGTTTTCCAGCCATGGAGAATGGGCAATCAACACTCACTATATTCCACCAATTTTCGCCAGATGGGGGACACCCAATGTAGACCTGATGGCCACAGGTACCAGAGTTTGCTGCAAGGTTCAGGTACAACGAGGCGATAGCCCAGGACGCCTTCTCGATCTTATGGCATTTTCCCCTAGTGTACCTGTTTCCCCCAATCCCATTAATCATGAGGACCCTGCTGAAGATTGCAAAGGAGGAGGTGCATGCCATTCTAATTGTACCCTTCTGGCCCAGGAGGCCATAGTTTCCTCTGCTCTTGCAAATGGCGTCAGCCCTACCACTAGACCTACCTCTCAGGAGGGACCTGTTACAGCAGAAACAGTGGATGCACCCCAACCCAGGGAGACTACAGCCGACAGCCTGGCTGTTGAATCGACCTGACTGCATGCACAGAGGAGGTAATCACTGCATTACTGGGGGCAAGGAAGACTACAACAAACGCCACATATTCCAGGATTTGGAGAAAATTTGTGGACTTTGCAATACAGCATAGATTTTCCCCATTAACTCCGGGTATTGCAAATATTTTGGAATTTCTACAAACAGCACTAAATAGAGGCTTGGCATACAACACAATTAAAGTTCAAGTGTCAGCCCTGTTCTGCTTCACCGGACATAGACGGGCTAATGAGCCTTTGATAAAGCAATTCCTCAGAGCCGCAATAAGAGTGCAGCCACCAAGGAGGAACCTCTTCCCAACTTGGGACTTGAGCACGGTCCTAAAGGTACTAATGCAGCCCCCATTCAGTCCGGCTGAATCATATACACTGGGATTTCTAACAATCCAAACTGTTTTTCTTGACAGGCATTACGATGGCCAGAAGAGTGTCAGAATTAGCAGCCTTAACCTGTGAAGAACCATTTTGCATTATTTATCTGGACCGAGTGACCCTGAGACCCACTTTAGCCTTGGCCTCTAAGGTGGTGTCAAGATTTTATGTAAACTGGGAGGCAGTGTTACTTTGCTTTACGCAGCCTCCGGAGCAGGTGAACCAGTTGGATTTGAGACCTCTGGATATGGTCAGCATAATATCAACATATCTTCAAAGGGCACAACAGATACGCAGATCGAATAATCTATTCATCTTCCCTTCGGGACCCAAGAAAGGAGGAACAGCGCCATCAAGGGTCTTGTCCACCTGGATCACAAGAACTATCTCCTTGGCATACAAGCAACAGGGCCTTGCTCCCCCACAGACTATACGGGTTCATTCTACAAGAGGGAGGGCAGCTACGTGGGCATCCGTGGAAGACATATGCAGGACCGCTAGCTGGAGTTGCTGTGAGACTTTTTCTCGGCACTTCAAACTGGATGTGGTCGCTGCTAGTTCTTTGATGTTTGGAGTGGTGGCAGGGTCGACTCCTTTGATCAATTAATTAATTAAAGTGTAGTGAAGAATGGAATTGGGTGAGTCTTTGTCATTTCTTTCCCATCCTACATTGGCTTGGGTTTATTCCATAGTGTGCTGATGGGAGGAAACACAGGAAAATGGAAAATTGTTGTTAATACTCACCGTAATTTTCCTTTCCTGGTCCGTCCTCGCGTCAGCACAACTTTGCTTCCCTCCCTAAGTGGCCTGTCGACGCTATAAAAGAACACGAGGGGGAGGGGAGGATAGGGACTAATAATGCTGCAAGAAGGTGGTCCTGAGGGTTAATGAGGAATACGGTAACCCATAGCAGATGTGAGGATGGACCAGAAAAAGAAAAATTACAGTGAATGTTAACAACAATTTTCAATGATATTGAACTTCACTTGCCAGATAGCTGCCCAACATCCGATTTTCTCAAGGTCTTCCTGTAATGATGCTACAGTATATACTGTGCCAAAGTTTTTTTCTCTGCTTCCCTTGGTATCAGTAGCAAATACTGAAATCAAGCTCTGATTCCAACCACCATATTGTTAATAAACAAATTGAAAAGTATTGGCCTCAATGTTGAACCCTGAGGCACACCACACATAGTTTCATAGTTAGTAAGGTTGAATAAACACACCAGTCCATCCTTAGTGAGTGTCTACAATTGTCCCTATCCCTTACACATGCACGTTAGTCCCCACAATCCAAGCTCCCCATTCATATAGTAGGGCCAATTTGGGACAGAGGCCAACTAACCTACCTGCATGTGTTTGGATTGTGGGAGGAAACCAGAGTACCCAGAGGAACCCACACAGGCACAGGGAGAACATGCAAACTCCAGCAGGTAGTGTTGTGGTGTGGTTGGGATTTGAACCAGTGACGCTTCTTACTGCTAGGTGAGAGTGCTAACCACTACACCACTGTGCCGCCCATGAACATAACATAACTTTATACTTTATACCATTCAGGGAATAAGTCATTTATCACTGCTTTCTGGACCCATTCATGTAACCAGTTTATTATCTATGTACAAACAATTTCATTATCTCCAATAGACCTTATTTTATAGTCTAAATGTTATTAAAGTACAGTACCAAATGCTTCATCAAAATATACATAAACCAAATGACTTCCATCATCAAATTTCTCACGTACTTCCTCCTAGAACAATAATTTGTTAGTCTGACACAAACAAGCTTTCATAAATACATGCTGGTTGTCACTTATGATACCTTTATCGCAGATATCTGTGTAGAGTCCATTACCATTCCCTCAAATACCTTAAATATTGGGGCCTTTTAAGAGGATTTTCCTCTGAGGTTAGTGAATGTGATGAAAATTTACTTTGCAAAGTATACCCAACCATCTGCAAGGAAAAAAAAAATGATTGCACATGATTAGATGATGGAGGTCAGCAGAGCGGCACCTCATTTTCTAAGCTCTGAGGAAAATTTCCCTGCAATGTGCAACTTCCCTTCCAAAGGTCATTGGAAAGTGCCCAAGCTTATTTTAAGGTATTTAGAAATGTGTCCTAGAGAGAAGCTTTAACTAGTTAAGGTCTTTGGACATACATGGTTCGTCAAAAGAGTAAAGGGTTAACCACAAGCTGATAGCTGCAGTTGCAGCCATCAGCTTTTGCTAGTTTTTTTCAGCTGGTACATGCTGTCACATAGGGGCTTGTTAACCCTTTGTGATAGCAATAAAGTTTTTTTTTTTTAAAGTAAAAAAAAAAACACTATATAAAATGTATTAAAAAACAAAAACACGTTTTTTTTTAATGTAACCCCCTCTGCCTTGCACACACCCGCAAATGCAAGTGCAGCACAGAGTGCACACTTATTTGGAGACAAGACACATGCTGTGAAACTCGGGGTGAGAGCAATAATTTTAGCACCAGAGCTCACAGTTAAGGCTCGTACAAATGATCGGATTTTCGACAGACAAAACCTCAGACTTTTGTCTGATGGCATGTACCTGTATTTTGTCTTGCATACAAACGGCAAGGAATTGTTGGCCAACAAACACAAACACGAACGTGGTTGCGTACTACGTGGTTTTTCAGCTCTTTAGCACCACCCTTTGGGCTCCTTCTGCAAATTTTGTGTTAGCAGAAGTTTGGTGAGTGTTGATTTGCACTTTTCATTTAGCACTTTTCAGTTTGCGCTTTTCATTTAGTGCTTTTCAGTTAATTTCTGAACAGCCATTCGTCAACCAGACAAGATGCGGAATTGGAGGAGATAACGTGTTATTTATTATTGGCCTTGGAGTTATTTCTTTGACCCAAGTCCAGTCCAGGAATAGGAGGAGGAGGAGTTCTTGGACCAAAAATTGCTTGCTTTATTAATCGGGACCAATTATGTCATATGCCTATTCTGCGGGATCTCCAGGAGAATAATCCTGATGATTTTTGGAATTATCTCCAGATGACGGATCCCTGCTTTCACCAAGTCTTGGCATTGTTGAACCCCTATAATAAGAAGCAGGACACATGCAAGAGGCTTTTATTATATTTTTTGGTTGAATAATAATGATTTGATTTGTTATATTTTCTCTAAAAACACCCCCGCCAGTGTAATTCAAAAATGGGCCGGGTACCTGAATAGGGGGTGTCAGCAGCGACCATTGATAGATTCATGCAATGCATGAATCTAGCTATGGTGATTAGAGAGTGGCGGGGGCAGCATTTATGGATGCACCACCACTGATCCCAAATGCTTTTTTTTTTTCTTTTCTTTTGAACGTGATCAGGAGCAGAGGATTAGAAGTTCCTCCTGTCACTGTTTCCCTGCAGACGGGCTGGGAAACAGCTGGGTGAGTTGACAGCTGTATACTGATTAGGAAATAAGGTACTTAGATCTTTTTATTAAAATAAGTACAATGCCATCATCCATACACAGAAAGAGAAGGGATAATGTACATTTAACAGTGTGTTTAGTATAACTTTAAATGTAATTACTTAGCTATACATGTACAGGGGCTGCTGCTTCTAGCAGTTTGAGATCTCTAGTAAGCACATGATTGCATTGCAGCATAAATCACCCCATCAGCAGAAGCTCTTTTACAATGTTCTGTAAAAAAACCCGCAATGCTTACTGCACTTCTAAAAGATCCTAAAAGGGATAGGTGCCCAAAGCAGGGACTATAGCTTCAAGAACACAAGTAAAGATAATATTTCTGATTGGTTGCCAGGGTTTCATCCCTTTGCATATGAGGGTTGGACTTTCTGTTGTCTCACCGATTTAAAAATCCTACATAAAAGCTGTGTATGCAGAATGTAGCAATACTGAATATTGTAAAAGGGTTAAGAAGAAATGGGATATGCACAGTATATTCAAATTAGGCAGTGTAAAAAATAAATCCACTTCAGCCCAAATTGTTATCCACTGACATAAACAGATCTAATTGCTGCAAAAACTTTTTCTGTCTTAAAACAGGGAAGACATCTTCACTTATCCAGCTGTCTGTCGGACTATATATTGTTTTGCCGGTGCAGCATTGCTTGCTTTGACACTGGATAAATGGCTTTAACCACCGCCAGCTGATTTGCAGTACAGCAGTAAAATGTAGTTACATAGCTGCACAGTGTAAAGGAAAAAAACAATATTGATTTTACTTCTAACTAAAAGCATTGGGGTGTTTTTCTTTATAATGCTCGCCCACCAACGGGTTGTCAGATTACATCAGATTGCATTCTGTCTTAAATGGGATATCAGAGACTGTATATTTAAATAATTTGTGGGACTGCTCAATTTAGGTATCCAGTCGTGTTCAGATAAACGGGAATTCGCTTATCACAAGATTGGGTAATTGAAGTGAATATTGAACTTTTATCAACTCCTTTAGTTACTCAGCTCAATTTTGTATGTTTTCTCATCTTCTTTATTAAATCAGACTCGCTGCCTTATTGTCAGTGGAGTAACTAGAACCTTCAGGGCCCCGATGCAAGAAACCCATGAAGGGCCCCCCTGACCCCCACACAGGGCCCTTTCCTCTGAGCTCAGTGGTGGAACACCAGGGTCCGGTCACAAGTGGGTGGCTGCATATAAAGGAACTGATTTCTCAATTTTTCCCGCTTCTCCTCCTCTCCCTCCCACAGGCATTCAGCGGCTGCAGGAGGAAAATGGAGAGATGGGTTTCTCTATGCCGGTGTTTCTCAATCTTTTTCCAGTCAGTGCACCCTTGAAGTATGCCCCTAGGTGAATGGGGCTGCACTGCAACCATCCTGCAACTGTGTGCATTGCATGCAGTTGCAGCATAGTGATGATGCATTTAAGGGGTTAAAACAGGTGGTCAGGCGGCAACATATCGCCGCTTTATCGGCTATAAAATGCCTCTAAAAAGCGATCTGAGCCATGGATTGCTATTCAAAGGAACAGCATTTTTTTGCTGCTACTATGGACAAGCAAGAAAAAAAAAAAAACTGTTCTTAAAGTACACATATAGGGGGTCAGGATTAAAAGCGCAGACATAAAATGTGCATACATACATGCAAACACACACAGACATACACACACATATATAAACACACACACACACAATACACACACATATACTGTATATATATATATATATATATATATATATATATATATATATATATATACACATATATACATTACATATGCACACACATATAAACACATGCACACAAACACATACATACATGCATACATGTACATGCACTCACACATACACACACATACATGCACATACATACAGCAGTGCTTTTCCTTACAGCTTCCTGCCGGGTACTGCACTGTAGGGGGAGACAAAGAGCCACAGCACACACTGTACTTTCACTTTAAGTCTAATCAGTGTGACGAGCTCCCTGCAGTACCGATTACAGTTTGGCTGAGGATCAGGGAGCTCGGTCTCAGCCGCCCTTGTCGCTCCTCCTGTCGAGGCCCCAAGGGCCCCCTGCAGCATGGGGCCCAGTCGCCATGGCGACCTCAGCGACCACCATACTTTGGCTACTTCTTATTGTATTTTGTAGCATTACACAGATTAATGCTCAACCTGAAAATGGACCTTCACCTGAAGATACAACTTCAGCCTGCTTTCCCCCACCTGCATCCTCTTGGGAATGACACACATCTAAGGAGGCTTCAGGACCAGTTGCACTACAGGTCATGTCTTGCACATGCACAGTAGAGAGCCATCAGGAAGTGACAGCTGGCTCCCGAAATCAAGATGGTGGCATGGAGGAAGGGGCACCCAGAGAAGCATCGGCTGTGTAGAGGATATCAGTGGACTTCATGGGCTGGTAAGTATCTGTTTCTCAAAATTAAGCAGCTACAGTATTTACACTTATCTGTTCTGGTGCATTGATAGTTCATTCATTTGAAAGGGCTGCCTTATCACATTACTGTACATGCAGTCATGCACCACCATAATTTAAAAAGGCCACGGTTATGGGTCAATTTTATTTGAGATTTTTTAAAATCTGCATTAATAGATTGCTGGCATGAAATACCATAAAGCAACAGTTTGCTGCAAGCAAAAGGAGAAAGCACTCCCTATGTCTCCTCTCCCACAGTTATCAAACTTCAATAGTTTAACTTTGTAGCAAATTAGAAGGTAAGAGTGCACAATCATCAACTGCACAGACACCATCATTTACACTTTGTCATCTCTGAGCCAGCATTTCAGCCTTCCACATGGAGTGGAGCCTGCTCTGTTTATTTGAAGCTGAATGGGACAGATAACATTTTTTTTTATATCCATGCCCATAGAGCTTCTGCCCGGTGGACCGGTGCTAGCTCTATGGGCATCTGGGTGTAAATGGACTCCACTGTCTCTTTACATCAAACTACCTCTGATCCAGTCCACAAAAAACAGAAAAGGACTTAGTCCTTTTTTCCTGAACCTAGATAGACCTGGAGATAGACGGGTGTAAACAAACACAAATCTGTTTACATTCACCTGTCCATAGGGCTGCGTGCACCTTTTAATCAGGTCTGCCTGAAAAAAGAGTTCATCCACATTAGCCTACATAGTAAAATTAAGCATTTTACTGTATGTGCTAGCTTCTGTGTGAGGCTCAGAAGGGGGTGATGCAAAGAAAAATGAAGTGCTTAAAAAGTATTATACCACATGAGATAAATCCCATACATGCATAAAATGTCCATCAAACAATACATAAATGATAAAAGTTCATATATGAACAATAGTTATCAGCTGTTGAAAATCCTCCATCGCAGTGTCTTGCCTTCCGCCAGAACATGAAGAGTGCAAACTCACCAGACCCAGATGCTATGGAACATATAGAACAGCAAAATGTGTTCTTTACTTCATGATCCTCCTCCTACTGGATGCATATAGTGTAATTGACAAGATTCTCCAGGCATAAACTTTCTCCAAGGCACTTCACATGAACATCAAAGGGAATACTCTTTAGGTACATGCAGCGCGTTTGCCTTCAGGGGAGTTGGCTTCTTGATTGAAAATTGTGAAGGACCACAATCTTCAGTCATGAAGCAAACTCTCCTGAAGGCAAACACAAGTGGTAAGGTGTAGACATTGTGAGCAGGAACTGGGTTGCGTGGGTATCTGCCGAGCAGAGGTACAGCTTGTGATGCACTGCGGATACACCAAGTCCATTTGATGGTTGGAGTCAGGTCCCACATATGGTTCAGTGACAGCCGAGCGGAGGAGCAACACTAGGATGTGAACAAAATCAGAGTCAAGAACGGGCAAACGTTGGCAACAATCAGGCAGTGAGGTACAGAGTCACTAGACAGAAGTGTGGTCAGTAGTCCAGGCTGGGGTCGGTAGCAAAGGCAGACAAAAAACATGAGCAGGCAAGGGTAAAACAAGGGCAAAGTCAGAAAGGAAGCCAGGTCAGTAACAGAATTCAGGAATGCGCATCGAGACCAGATCACATAAAAAGGCTGAAGGTCATACAGCAATGAACAGTGCAGAGTTCAGGATTAAATAGTAGACTTGGTGGCAACGGACATGCCCGCGTGTGCTCATACATGTGGGCAATGATGAATGTGCAGTCTGTCTTCTGTGCACGCCCATGCCTACATGCACGTGCATCAGCCAGACAGCACATCTTAGCCTGGCGGCTAGCACCATGTTCCTGACAGAATGTTTATAATGCCTTAAAGTGAACCTGTTGCTCTGCACTGCATGAACAAAAAACAGGTTTTGCCTAATTTCTTAAGGCTCACTGTGAGAAATACACAAATGAAGGAAAAAATCGGTTCACTATCACTCCAGCACTGTTGTTAAATATTGTGACATTACTTACACTTAAATAGTTCTCTGTTTCAATATTGTAAAACATTATGACAGATCGCTACAAGTATATTTATTTAAAAGAGAAATATGTGTCTAACAAATCCCTCTGGGAGCAATTATTTTTCTCCAGGTACATTTCCGCACAGGTGACTTTTATAGCTGACAACAAAGGAAGGAAACTGACAGCTCAAAGGACCTCATAAGAAAGGCTGCACCGATAAACAAGGACTGGCCTCAGTAATTAGCAACATCAAGTGAGCCCTGTTCCTTGCAGCCTATTTATTCAGAAAAATATTGTCAGAAGCAGTTTTTTTTTTACAGAACACAACTGCTTTACACTCTGGAAGTGCCACTTATAAAGAAGGATTTCCTGTTTTATTATGGAAATTTAAATAATTGTCCATTTATATTTTAATACCAAGTAATTATTAGTCAGCCATCTACTTTTGCTAACTATTAGGATTTCCTGCCCCCACCCAAAAAAACGTATATGTTCATTTTATAACATCAGCATTCCAATAACAATACAAACAATAGATATTTTTGACGACCCAATATAAACTTTCTTCAAAAATCTCCTTTCGTGTTGGTAGTTCTGCCTGTCTGCTGGCCATCTCTTTCCACGACTTCCTGTATTCCTTGCATGCTTTGCAGCTTCTCCTCTGCTATTTACTGTCAGTTTCGAAAAGGACTACATATCCCATGGTACCTTGCTGCCTGCAAGCAGTGATTCCTATACTGACCTTGCCTCCTGAAACTCCTCTGTAGTTCAGAAGGCAGGCTCTGTGAAATGTGTGACACAGCAGTGCCTATTCCATACCTCACAACTTTTTGATATGGGAATGAGGGACACCTATTAGTAAAATATGTAGGCATAGGAAACCACCCCCTATCATGCCCTCTTACAGGAGAATTATTTTAAAAAAAATATTAGTTAAACCCACAAGTGCTTTTTTTACCACTACTTTTCCTTTATACTGGCTTTTGAAATTTACAAATTTTAGAAATTGGATGAAAGGTTTAACAACCCCCCCCCCCCGGAAACACTTTTTTTAAAGATAAAAAGTGCATTTTATAAACAACTATATGGATCAGACCAAAATGAGGGACAAATGAGGAAGAAAGAGGGACAGGGGGACATTGCTCCAAATCAGGAACACTCCCTCGAAATCAGGAACAGTCAGGAGCTATGTCTATTCATGGGACATAGTGGGGGTTATTTACTAAAGCTGAAGAGTGCAAAATCTGGTGCAACTCTGCAAAGAAACCAGCTTCCAGGTTTTATTGTCAAAACTTAACATGATATTAAAGTCTCGTGTTTTTTTTTTTTTTAAATAACAAAGATGTCATACTTACCGTATTTTTCCGTGTATAAGACGCTACTTTATCCTTAAATTGTTAGCCTGAAATTCGAGCAGCGTCTTATACACGGTCCGTCAGCCTGGGAGAGAGCCGTGCGGGTGCCTAGATGGTCATAGCTTGTGAACGGCTTCCTCCAATCACGAGCCGTATGTTAGTGACGTCAGCTGGAGGTAGAGGAGGAGGTGGAGAGTGAGCAGATACGATCCCGTTCGACGTGGAGACTGCGCAGATGCAGAGAGCAGAGCGTTTTGAGCCCAAGATGTCACAGAATAATAAAAGTAAGAGACTGTCTTATTCTGCAAAATTTAAACTCAGTGTAGTTAGCTATGCAAAAGAGCATGGGAATAGAGCTGCAGAGAGACAGTTGACTGTGACTCAGAAGACAGCAATGATGCAAAAGAAGAATTCTGTCTGGAACTAGTGATGAAGAAGAGAACATTGATGCAACAGAGGTTGAATAAAGTGATATGATGCATAATATACTGGTATGTAAAAGTTAATTACTAAATAAAACTGTGTTCTGTTTTACCTGTTTAAAATATGGATTTCTTAATTCTGGGTTGCAAAAGTGGGGGGCGTCTTATACATGGGGGCGTCTTATAGACGGAAAAATACGGTACCTGCTCTGTGTAATGGTTTTGCGCAGAGCAGCACGGATTCTCCTCTTTACAGGTCCCTCTTCAGCGCTCCTGGTCCCTCCCTCCTGCTGATTGCCTCCACAGCAAGCAGCTTGCTATGGGGACACCCAAGTTGAGCCGCAGCTCCATGTGTCCATTCAGACACAGAGCCAAGACTAGGCCCCGCCCCTCCCTCTCCTCATTGGCCCACTTAGCTTCATTGAAAGCAGTGGGAGCCAATGGCGCTAGGCTGCTGTCTCCACCAATCAGGAGGGAGAGTACCGTACAGCCGAGTCTCTCCTGCAACATCACTGGATAGAGATGGTGCTCAGGTAAGTATTAGGGGGGCTGAGGGGGGCTGCTACACATGGAAGGCTTTTTATCTTATTGCATATAATGCATTAAGGTAAGAAAAAAAAAGTCTGTCTTTACAACCCCTTTAACTGAATAAGCTGAAATTAGAAGATGATTGGCTACCAGGCACTGCTTCACCAAATTCTAAACTAAATCTTTTCCACTGAATACATGAAAACCTGCATCTTGTGAGGTGCTATGCTGAAGTATTCTTATTTTTTTAAATCTCATATGTGTTCACTAAAAATAGCTTAAAGTAGAACTATAGGCAAAACTTTTTTTTTCATTTTGGATACAGTAAGGGATGGTTCCCATTGTGGAGACTTCTCTTTACTTCCTGTCCCATAGCCAAACAGGAAGTGAGAGGAAATCCCTGCAAATTAACCACTTGCCGACCGCCTCACGCCGATGTACGTCGGCAGAATGGCACGGGCAGGCATAAGCACGTACATGTACGTGATTTGCCTCCCGCGGGTCGGGGGCCCGATCGGGCCCCCGCCCGGTGCCTGCGGCGGTCGGTTTTCGTTCGGGAGCGATCCCGGACGAGGGGACGGCCATTCATTCATGGCCACCCCCTCGCGATCGCTCCCGACGAATGGAAATCCCCGGTGACATCACTTCCTCTCCTGTAATGTAAACACAGGAGAGGAAGTGATGTATTCTCTCCTCCGTGTCGGTATTTTTCGTTCCGACACGGAGGAGAGCGGATCAGTGAGTTGCACCAACACATCCCACACACAGTAGAACATGCCAGGCACACTCACACCCCCCCTTTACCCCCCGATCACCCCCCCAATTACCCCTGCCCCCCCAGTCACAGTGACACCAATGTCATTTTTTTTTTTTTTTTTTTTTTTTTTGCATTGGTGTCATTTGTGACTGTAATAACTGTTAGGGCAGTTAGGGTTAGCCCCCTTTAGTTCTAATGTACCCCCCTAACCCCCCCAATAAAGGTTTAACCCCGTGATCACCCCCCGTCGCCAGTGTCACTAAGGCTGGGTTCACATTGCAGCGGTTTATGAGAACGAATGTGATTCGCACCGCACTGCAGTGCAAATCACATCCGATCTCTGTGCGATTCGAGTTCAGCCATTCGCCGCACCCGCCGCACCCGCCACACCCGCCGCACCCGCCGCAAATTCGCACGGGACCCTTTTTTTGGCCCGCAGCAGAATCGGATCGCATGGGTGTTCACACCATGCGATCCGAGTTTGCAGATCGCACTGCGATATGCGAACTGATCTGGGGGTGTCAGTAACATTTCACTGACACTCCCAGCAGTTCGCATAGGGCAGTGTGAACTGCCGCCGGGAGGCATGCGATGCGGGAACCCGCCGCGGATTCGCGGCGTTTCCGCATCGCTCCAGTGTGAACCCAGCCTAATAAGCGATCATTTTTCTGATCGCCGTATTAGTGTCACAGGTGACGCTAGTTAGGCAGGTAGGTATTTAGGTTCGCCGCAGCTTTTTATAGCGCTAGGGACCCCCATATACTACCGCATAAAGCCCCCTGATTGCCCCCTAGTTAACCCTTTCACCAGTGATCACCATATAACTGTTACAGGTGACGCTGGTTGGTTAGTTATTTTTTTATAGTTTCAGGGCACCCGCCATTTATTACCTAATAAAGGTTTAACCCCCTGATCACCCGGCAGGTGTCATTTGTGACTAATAACTGTTAGGGCAGTTAGGGTTAGCCCCCTTTAGTTCTAAGGTACCCCCCTAACCCCCCCAATAAAGGTTTAACCCCGTGATCACCCCCCGTCGCCAGTGTCACTAAGGCTGGGTTCACATTGCAGCGGTTTATGAGAACGGATGTGATTCGCACCGCACTGCAGTGCAAATCACATCCGATCTCTGTGCGATTCGAGTTCAGCTATACAGATAGTATGGCTGAATTCGTGTCGCACCCGCCGCACCCGCCGCAAACTCGCACGGGACCCTTTTTTTGGTCCGCAGCAGAATCGGATCGCATGGGTGTTCACACCATGCGATCCAAGTTTGCAGATCGCACTGCGATATGCGAACTGATCTGGGGGTGTCATTAACATTTCACTGACACTCCCAGCAGTTCGCATAGGGCAGTGTGAACTGCCGCCGGGAGGCATGCGATGCGGGAACCCGCCGCGCATTCGTGGCGTTCCCGCATCGCTCCAGTGTGAACCCAGCCTAATAAGCGATCGTTTTTCTGATCGCTGTATTAGTGTCACAGGTGACGCTAGTTAGGCAGGTAGGTATTTAGGTTCGCCGCAGCTTTTTATAGCGCCAGGGACCCCCATATACTACCGCATAAAGCCCCCTGATTGCCCCCTAGTTAACCCTTTCACCAGTGATCACCATATAACTGTTACAGGTGACGCTGGTTGGTTAGTTATTTTTTTATAGTTTCAGGGCACCCGCCATTTATTACCTAGTCTCACTAGTGTACCCCTAAATTTAGGGGTGTCTACTTTCTAAAATGGGGTCATTTGGGGGGGGGGGTTTGTGCCATCTTGGCATTTTATGGCCTTCAAAACTGTAACGCCCTTAGAAAGCCTGAAGGCGGTGCTTGGTTTTTGGGGCCCCGTACGCGGCTAGGCTCCCAAAAAGTCCCACATATGTGGTATCCCCGTACTCAGGAGAAGCAGCAGAATTTATTTTGGGGTGTCATTTCACATATGCCCATGGCATGCGTGAGCAATATATCATTTAGTGACAACTTTGTGAAAAAAAAAAAAAGTTTGTAATTTTCCCGCAACTTGTGGCAAAATATAAAATATTCCATGGACTCAACATGCCTCTCAGCAAATAGCTTGGGGTGTCTACTTTCTAAAATGGGGTCATTTGTGGGGGTTTTGTGCCATCTTGGCATTTTATGGCCTTCAAAACTGTAATAGGTAGTGAGAAGTGAACTCAAAAAATTACGCCCTTAGAAAGCCTGAAGGCGGTGCTTGGTTTTCGGGGCCCCGTACGCGGCTAGGCTCCCAAAAAGTCCCACATATGTGGTATCCCCGTACTCAGGAGAAGCAGCAGAATTTATTTTGGGGTGTCATTTCACATATGCCCATGGCATGCATGAGCAATATATCATTTAGTGACAACTTTGTGAAAAAAAAAAAAAAAAAAAAAAAGTTTGTAATTTTCCCGCAACTTGTGGCAAAATATAAAATATTCCATGGACTCAACATGCCTCTCAGCAAATAGCTTGGGGTGTCTACTTTCTAAAATGGGGTCATTTGTGGGGGTTTTGTGCCATCTTGGCATTTTATGGCCTTCAAAACTGTAATAGGTAGTGAGGCGTGAAATCAAAAATTTACGCCCTTAGAAAGCCTGAAGGCGGTGCTTGGTTTTCGGGGCCCTGTACGCGGCTAGGCTCCCAAAAAGTCCCACATATGTGGTATCCCCGTACTCAGGAGAAGCAGCAGAATTTATTTTGGGGTGTCATTTCACATACGCCCATAGCATGTGTGAGCAATATATCATTTAGTGACAACTTTGTGTAAAAAAAAAAAAAAAATTTTTTTTTTGTCATTATTCAATCGCTTGAGGCAAAAAAATAAAATATTCAATGGGCTCAACATGCCTCTTATCAATTTCCTTAGGGGGTCTACTTTCCAAAATGGGGTCATTTGGGGGGGTTTTGTACTGCCCTGTCATTTTAGCACCTCAAGAAATGAGATAGGCAGTCGTAAACTAAAAGCTGCGTAAATTCCAGAAAACGTACCTTAGTTTGTAGATGTGACAACTTTTGCGCAAACCAATAAATATACAATTATTGACTTTTTTTTTACCAAAGACATGTGGCTGAATACATTTTGGCCTAAATGTATGACTAAAATTGAGTTTATTGGATTTTTCTAATAACAAAAAGTAGAAAATATCATTTTTTTTCAAAATTTGCGGTCTTTTTACGTTTATATCGCAAAAAATAAAAATCGCAGAGGCAATCAAATACCATCAAAAGAAAGCTCTATTTGTGGGAAGAAAAGGACGCAAATTTTGTTTGGGTACAACATTGCATGACCGCGCAATTACCAGTTAAAGCAGCGCAGTGCCAAAGTGTAAAAAGACCTCTGGTCATTTACCAGCAAAATGGTCCGGTCTGAAAGTGGTTAAGGGAATTCCTTGGGGACCCCCAGGCCACCAGAACTAGTGTCCCCATTGGAAGATTTTCCCTCTATTACTTGTCTGGGGACAACCCAAAATGTGGGGTTTTATTTTCTTTCATTTTCAATGATAATGGTAAACAGGACAAATAGAAGAGCTAAATCTCCTTAACGGGAGCACAGACAGCAATAAAAACTGACCAGTATTCTAATCTCCTTCCACTCTATCCAAAACAAAAAAAAAAACAAAAAAAAGTTTTGCTTTTAGTTGTACTTTAAAACAAGATGTGGTGCCATTTGTCATCTAGTGAAAAATCAAACCAATATTACAGCAATCATTGATACATAAATGCATGTTGGAAGAAGTATAGGAAGCACTGTTGAAGACACAGAGGACATTTTCTTTGATAGAGACAATTATTTATTCGATTTTTTTTGTTTGATGTTGGTTTGATTGATTGCTCACAAATTATTGTAATTTAATTTATATTTATTTTCATGTGCATTTATGCATATTTAATTTATGGAATGCCTGATGCCGCACAGCCACATACAGTGTCTCTGTGAGTACACCTCTCACATTTTTGTAAATATTTTATTATATCTTTTCATGTGACAACACTGAAGAAATTACACTTTGCTACAATGTAAAGTAGTGAGTGTACAGCTTGTACAACAGTGTACATTTGCTGTCCCCTCAAAATAACTCAACACACAATGTCTAAACTGCTGGCAACAAAAGTGAATGGGGAGTAGGTGTGTTAAATTTGGTGTTATTGCTCTCACTCTCTCATACTGGTCACTGAAAGTTCAACATGCACCTAATGATGGCAAAGAACTCTCTGAGAAAAATAATTGTTGCTCTACATAAAGATGGCACTGTAAAAAGATTGTTAAGACCCTGAAACTGAGCTGCAGCATGGTGGCCAAGACCATACATAGCCAGAGGTTGTCTTTGGGAAATAGTCTTATGAGTGCTGCCAGCATTGCTGCTGAGGTTGAAGGGGTGGGGGTCAGCCTGTCAGTGATCAGACCATGTGCCGCACACTGCATCAAATTGGTCTGCATGGTCGTAGAAGGAAGCCTCTTCTAAAGATGATGCACAAGAAAGCCTGCAAACTGTTTTCTGAAGACAAGCAGACTAAGGACATGTATTACTGGAACCATGTCTTGTGGTCTGATAAGATAAACTTATTTGGTTCATATGGTGTCAAGTGTGTATTGCGGCAACCAGGTGAGGAGTACAAAGACATATTCGATATGGTAGAATGGGAGTATCTATGGATAGTATTAACTGTCTTTGGTATAGGATCAGGCTTTTTAACCTGGCTAAAATTATTATACTAAAAGCCGAACGCAAGGTTGAGAATCAATGGCATCATGTCACCAGCTCTCTCATTGTCCTGGGGGGACCAGACAGGGTTGCCCTTTGTCCCCTCTCTTGTTTGCACTAGCATTTGAACCATTGGCCACTGCAATCAAGCAGTCCGAGGGGATAAGGGGATTTCGACGCGCAGAGAGAGAGGACAAAATAGCATTACATGCAGATGATGCTCTTATTTATATGTGTGACCCTACAAAATCCTTAGAGGAACTTATGATCCTTGTAAGCACATTTGGACAAATCTCAGGGTTCCGCATCAATTGGGAGAAATCAGTTTTGATGCCCATACATAATGAGAATGTGTCCCTATCAGACTGCTCTAAACAAATTAAAATAAATCATACAATTAAGTATCTAAGAATTGAGGTAACGCGAAACGTGCGGGACTATGTAGATTTGAACCTCAGACAATTACTACTCAAGTTTAAAGATAAATGCCGGAGCTGGTGCAAACTCCCATTAACTGTTATAGGAAGAGTCAAAATGATTTGAGTTCCACAATTATTGTATGTTTTCCATAATTCTCTGATATAGATAGTAATGTTTTGGTTCAGTAGGATAGAGTCTCTCTTTTGGGAACTCATTTGGAGGAAAAAACATTCTCGAATGAAATTAACAACTTTAATGCTTGCTAAAGATGAGGGGGGACTTGCCATCCCTCAGCCAAAGAATTACTTTTTGGCTTCGAAAATTTTAGACATTACAAATATTACAGGTTACACCTCTCTCACTCCAATTTGGAATAATGGAAACTATGTAGAAGTACAGAAATTAAAGGGGTTTGAGTTTTGGCAAACTCAAGGACTCAGATATGTGGAGCAATTGTTCTGGAATGATAATATAAAATCTTTTTCCCAATTATCTGAGGAATTTGAGATACCAAGACAGAAGTTTTTCCAGTACTTGCAACTTAGACATGCCATACAGGTTCAGGCATGTACGTCGGAATTTAAACTTACAGTAATAACTCTAAAATAATGCCATTGCTCAAAAAGGATGGGAAAAAGAAGGCCCTCATATCTAAAATCTATCAGATACTGAATAGAAAAAATAAAGAAAAGATAGTGGCCAGGACACAGTGGGAACGAGACCTATGCCCACTGTCAGACGTACAGTGGGCAGAGGCTCTCTCAGTGATACTACAGGCTACAGGCTTCACTGTCCAAGACCCAAAAATTAACACAAATGTTCACCCTCCATAGGTCATACTACACTCCGGAAAAATTGTTTAAGTGGAAATGAAGGGAATCCCCCCTATGCCCCCAATGCAGAGGCGCACCAACCAACTTAATTCACATGCTATGGAGGTGTCCCAAGCTCCAAAGATATTGGCAGGATATAATTAAAAATATAAATAATATAATGGGTATAAATTAAGTACCAGATCCCAGAATATGTTTGCTAAATGTAGTGAAGAAATGCAGTATATTAGAAAATACCTACAGTGTAATAGCGAGATGCTTGTTTCAAGCTCGGAAATTGATAGCTCAGAAATGGATCTCTATATACCCCCCGACGGTGGAGGAATGGAGCACACAAATAACAGAAACTATAGTAAAGGAGAAATGTATTTATTTACACAGAAATAATGCAGGGAAATTTGAAGCCATCTGGAAAGATTGTATAGAGGCTTGGGACCTTGGGTGATGCTGTTTTTGTGGGGGTGGGGAGATCATGGAGTGGGGGGGGGGGGGGTTATGGGGAGGAAATTATTGTATATTACTTTATTGCACTTTTGATTTGGGGTTTCCCCCCCCTTTTTTTTTATTTTATTTTTTTACTTTTTTTGTGTTTTGCTGTTCTGCTTTTTAATGGGGGGGTCATTGTGGACGTATATGTGTATGATAACCGTATCTGGAAAGCATGTATCTGAAAAGTGTATTTTGTATCTGTGAAAGAAAATCAATAAAAAATGACTGGATTAAAAAAAAGGCAGTGTTGGAAAATAATAGGGCCACACAAAATATTAACACTTTGGGTCCAGTTTGGACATTTTCACTTAGGGGTGTACTCACTTTTGTTGCCAGCAGTTTAGACATTGTGTGTTGAGTTATTTTGAGGGGTCAGCAAATGTACACTGTTATACAATCTTTACACTCACTACTTTACATTGTAGCAAAGTATCATTTCTTCAGTGTTGTCACATGAAAAGATATAATACAATATTTACAAAAATGTGAGGGGTGTACTCACTTTTGTGAGATACTGTAGGTATTCAGAAGTGAAATGACAACCTTAGCCTGCACTCCGGCAAGGCCACGCACCACCACATTTTGCTCTGCCCCATTGAGCTTAATCATGGCAATTCCCCATGGTTAAGCTCCGAAGGGGGCAGAGCGAAACGCGTTGGAATGTGGCCTTGCAGGAGTGCAGGTTTAGGTTGTCATTTCACTTCTGAATACCTACAGTATCTCACAAAAGTGAGTACACCCCTCACATTTCTGTAAATATTTTATTATATCTTTTCATGTGACCTGGCGGGAGTCCAGGCTGAGGTTGTCATTTAACTTCTGAATACCTACGTGGATGTGTAGCATCAGGGATTTCCTCCCCTCTCTCTTCAGCCATCACAGATGCCAGGAGGAGCTCCACTTCCCCGCCAGCACTCCCGTAGCAGCGGATGCTTTCATCTTCCACACCACACCCCAAACCAGCTAAGTCTGAGCGGCATACCATTCCGTCCAAGGGTCACAATGATTGATGCAGTATTGGTTTGATTTTACACTAGAGGACAAATAGCGCCACACCTTGGTGTTGATTTACTAAAGACAAATAGACCGTGCACTTTGCAATGTTGCAGTCTGCAAGTGCAGTTGCTTCAGAGTTTAGTAAATGAGCAGAAGCTCTGCTGACTTTCATCATCCAATCATGTGCAAGTAAAAATGCAGTTTTTAAAAAAAATTTCCTTGCACCTGATTGGGTACTCTTTGCAAAGTGAAGATTTACCGAATTTACTAAGCTATGGAGCAACTGCACTTTGCAAAGCGCACATTCTATTTGCCTTTAGTAAGTCAACCCCCTTGTTTTAATCAACATAGTGAATATATGTCACAGAATTCAAGAAAGTAAATGTGTGGGGATCTTCACAAAGTAAGTTTACAAACTTCAAGATCGTTCAAATTAATAAGAGCAGGCTAGTAGAGATGGGCTGGACACCTCCAAACAGCAACTCCATTGAAGTTCATAGCAGCTGAACATGAAAATCAATTTTGAAGGCTTATGTGGAAGTAATTGGCCATAAAAGGGGTATGAGGGTCTGTGTACTGCCCTGGGGACATGTATCAATGCAAAACATGTTTTCTTAAAACAATAATTTTTTCAGAAGCAACAATTTTAATGATACTTAACTGGTTCCCAACCGGCTCCTGCACATATACATTGGCAGAATGGCACAGCTGGGCAAAGTAACGTACCTGTACGCTACTTTGAATTTACCGCCATGCGTACCCGCGATCGTGTCACGGAGCTCAAGAATGGGGAGATGCCGATGTAAACAGCATCTCCCCGTTCTGCCTAGTGACAGCACACTGATTGCCTGCTCCCTGTCATCGGGAGCAGCGATCATTGTGGTGTCACACACAGCCACGCCCCCATACAGTTAGAAACACACCCCTAGGAACACTTAACCCCTGCACTGCCACCTAGTGGTTAACCGCTTCACTGCCAGTGCCATTTTTTTTTTAATCAATGCAATTTTATAGCATCGATCACTGTATTAATGCCAATGGTCCCAAAAATGTGTCAAAATTGGCCAATGTGTCCGCCAAAATGTTGCAGTCACGATAAAAATCGCCGATCGCCGCCATTACTAGTAAAAAAAAAAAAAAAAAATTACAAAAATGCCATAAAACTATCCCCTATTTTGTAGACGCTATAACCTTTGCGCAAACCAATCAATAAACGCTTATTGCGATTTTTTCTTCACCAAACATATGTAGAAGAATAAGTATCGACCTAAACTGAGGGAAAAACATTTTTTTTATAAATTTTTGGGGGATATTATTATAGCAAAAAGTAAAAAATAATGTGTTTTTTTCAAAATTGACGCTCTTTTTTTGTGTATAGCGCAAAAAAATAAGAATGCATAGGTGATCAAATACCACCAAAAGAAAGCTCTATTTGTGGGAAAAAAAGGACGCCAGTTTTGTTTGGGAGCCACGTCCCACGACCGTGCAATTGTCAGTTAAAGCAACGCAGTGCTGAATCGCAAAAAACGCTCTGGTCAGGAAGGGGGTAAATCCTTCCGGGGCTGAAGTGGTTAACCACTTGCCGACCATGTCACACAGATATACTGTGGCACAAGGGCTCTCCTGGATGAAATCCCATACGTGTACGTCCTACCCTTTTTCGGCCACCAGAGGGCGCGCATGCCCACTGCAAGGCAGGGGACCTGATGTGCGTGGCTGGCAGGCATGATCGCTGCCATGGGGTTTTGTGTGTGTAAACACAGAAATCCCTGTGCTGTCAGATGAGAAGAGCCATGTGTCTCCTCTTCTAGTCAATCCTATCCCCATACAGTTTGAACACAGTGAGGGAACACATATTTAACCCCTTGATCACCCCCTAGTGTTAACCCCTTCCCTGCCAGTGACATTTACACAGTAATCAGTGCATTGTTATAGCACTGATCGCTGCATAAATGCCATTGGTCCCAAAAAAGTGTCAAAAGCCTCCGATCTGTTAGTCGCAAAGTCAAAGTACCGCTAAAAATCGCAGATCATCACCATTACTAGTAAAAAAAATAATAATAAAAATGGCATAAAAATGCCATAAATCTTTCCCATAGTTTGCAGACGCTATAACTTTTGCGCAAACCAATCAATATACGCTTATTACATTTTTTTTTATACCAAAAATATGTAGAAGACTATATATTGGCGTAAACTGATGAAGAAATGTGTTTTTTTTTTTTTTAAGAACTTGGGGATATCTATTATAGCTAATAGTAAAAAATATATATATATTTTTTTCAAAATTGTCGCTATTTTTTTTTTCAGCGCAAAAAATAAAAACCGCAGAGGTGATAAAATACCACCAGAGGAAAGCTCTATTTGTGGGGTAAAAAATACGCAAATTTTGTTTGGGAACAGTGTCGAAGGACACAATTGTCAGTTAAAGCGACGCAGAGCCAAATTGTAAAAAGTTCTCTGGTCAGGAAGGGGGTAAAATCTTCCAGGGCAGAAGCAGTTAACCACTTAAGGACCAGGCCTCTTTTTCAGACTTGGTGTTTCCATGTTTAAAACAGTTTTTTTTGCTAGAAAACTACTTAGAACCCCCAAACATTTTATATTGTTTTTTTCTAACACCCTAGAGAATAAAATGGCAGTCATTGAAATACTTTTTTTCACACCGTATTTGCGCAGCGGTCTTACAAGCGCACTTTTTTTGGAAAAAATTCACTTTTTTGAATAAAAAAATAAGACAACAGTAAAATTAGCCCAATTTTTTTTATACTGTGAAAGATAATGGTATGCCGAGTAAATTGATACCCAACATGTCACGCTTCAAAATTGCGCCCGCTCGTGGAATGGCGTCAAACTTTTAGCCTCAAAAATCTCCATAAGCGACATTTAAAAAATTCTACAGGTTGCATTTTTTGCGTTACAGTGGAGGTCTAGGGCTAGAATTATTGCTCTCGCTCTACCGATCGCGGCGATACCTCACATGTGTGGTTTGACCACCGTTTTCATATGCGGGCGCTACTCACGTATGCGCTCGCTTCTGTGCGCAAGCTCGTCATAACGGGGTGTTTTTAAAAAAAAAAAAATTTCTTATTTATTTTAATTGATTTTATTTATTTTTACACTGTTTTAAAAAAATAAATAAAATGGATCACTTTTATTCCTATTACAAGGAATGTAAACATCCCTTGTAATAGAAAAAAGCATGACAGGTCCTCTTAAATATGAGATCTGGGGTCAAAAAGTCCTCAGATCTCATATTTGGGCTAAAATGCAAAAAAAAAAAAAAAAAAAGAAAATCTGACATTTAAAAAAAATATATACCTTTAAGAGGTATGGGCGGAAGTGACGTTTTGACGTCGCTTCCGCCCTCCTATGGTATAGAGATGAGTGGGGGCCATCTTAGCCTCACTTGTCTCTATGCCCAGCAGATGGAAGGACCTGATCGCCTCCGCCGCTACCGACGGCTCCGGTAAGCGGCGGAAGGTGCGGGAGGGCGGCGGGAGGGGGGGTGGCACCTCTCCCGCCGCCAATAGCGGTGATCTCGCGGCGAATCCGCCGTGGAGACCACCGTTATCGTACAGCCGACCGCCGCCTGAAGAGATGGATATCTCGGTTGTGGCAGCAGCTGCTGCCGTTACCGAGATATCCCTCTTCAAAAATAGGACGTACATCGTCGTGCGGCGGTCGGCAAGTGGTTAAAGGACAACAATGAAAAATCCTTTTAAATACAGTGCCCGGGGGGGCCTTAGTCTGTCTGTAAAGTGGCGCATCTGTAGCATTAATAGAACATGCTGCAGCAAAAAAAAAAAGTCAAATCACATTTAAATTGACTTGCAGTTGGAATTGCCAGCACCCTGCTATTGAAAAAAAAAAGAAATAAAGAAAAAAATGGTGTGAGGTCCCCACACTTCAAGCAGTGTCCATGATTGTGTTTTCCCATGGCTTTTACTGATTCTTACCTCTGATCTCAGGTCATTCCAGGAGACAATGGTGATTCTTTGCCTGTTCGCATTTGTTCTGCTGCAAACAGAATAGGAGGGTGTTCGGCTCATCCCTAATTACAAGGAGGAACCAGTGGGAGACATGTGATGGACTCAGAGGTGAGACTTTTCTAAATTTATTTCATGGTGTAGCGGCGGGCTCCTGAAGAGCACGCGCTATGCAGTTTTCAAAGTTAAACTTTACGCAAACTGCATTTAGGTTTGGGTCCATTTGTCTAAATTCGACTTCTGTGTCAGTCTAACTGGACTGTGAGATGTTCAGCCTGGCCACAGGGGGCACTGTCTCGGGTGGCAGGTGCGGAACTATGGTCTGGTCAGGTGCTTAAAGTACTCTCTCTCAGAGCCAGGTCAGTGGGAGGGGCCCTCCCGCTGTGCCCTCTGGGAGAGGGTATTTAAGATGCGGACGTCACGTGGTTCGGGGTTCCGTTCCAGTATGATGTGCTGACTACTTGGTCCTGGTCCTCCTGACCAGCCCCCAGGAAGGCTATGGCCTGGGGTGCGAATCCATCCGACTGTAATGCCTCAGGGCTGGCTAGCCCAGTGAAGGAGACTAAAGGAGAATTCTGAGGTGGTTTGGTGCTGTCTCCAGTTCGGGAGAGACCCATTGTACTTTGAGCATTCCAGAGGAGGACTCTTTAGAAGAACACCACATACAGGTTGCTTTTCTTAACAAGAGCCTGGAAGGGCTGCAGTTACCGAAAGAATCCGGTCTTGTGGATATCGCCATGTAGGCTGAAAGATCCAGGTATCCTACAAGTGTTCTAAAGCTTAGTTTCCCTACATGTTCTGCAACAACGTCGGTGACAAAGACTTTGTTCCTGAGTAAGCACCTTGTTGGCTGCTAGGCCTTGTGAGAGAGGGACTGTCCAACCTGAGTGTTCATCCAGCTGCGAATGGCTATTCTCTGGATGCAGTCAAAGTAAGCAAGTTCTTTAACATTTTTGGACTTTGACATTGAGAGTACCTGAAATTCCTTTTCCAACCCTCTGATCCCAAGTTAAAAGACGGTTCAATGGTTTAAGTTTTGCAAATAAAATCCATTCAAGTGGATCTATTGTCAGTCTCAAGCTACTGGGTCATCTACCACGGGACATCCCCTAGACGTGTCACAAGGAGAACAGAAGATAACGTTAAGCCCAAAAACAACCAGCAGCTCCTTCGGGGGTTAGTGCTACAACACGAAACAGCTTTTTCACAAAATGTTTTTGTGACCGGGTCCCTTCAAGGCCTAACTTCAGCTAAAATTTATTTTTTAGTTTAGATAAAATAGAACAGAGTTAAAATGTAGTTATTATTTCTATTTGTGATACACTGGCGAGTTTCTCATACTCCCTGTCCCTATGGGATGACAAGATGACAAGTAAATGGGAATATGGCTCTCGCTGGGACAGGAAGGTGCAGACACCAATCAATATGTTTAGAAGATCTGACTCTTTTCCACTATATCTAAAATGTGTTTTTGTTTTTTGCTTTTGTGTCCTCATTGAAGGGCTTTCCGATCACACCCTGTTCTGAAGACAAGTGTTGCATTTTAGGTATTTTTATTAATAAAGATTTTGAGAACATTTTGTGTTTAGAGACCGAAGATGGCATCTGGTGTTTGCAAAAGGACCAGACAAAACAGATGCTGTAGACTGGACATGTGAAACCTAAATTATGTCACATTTAGACAGGAAAAGTTGGCATTTCTATAAAGGTCCTCATACAGAACTGAAAGCTCTGTTATAAAATATATAAAAAAAATATTTGTTATTATTTTATTATTATTTTATTGATTTATATATTTTGTACCATGTAAATTATTAAGTCAATATTCTGTAAAGTGATGAATTGAAGTATAACTATAATAGGTTATATAAAAGGCTGGGGCTTCACTTAATTTAAAGTGTATATAAACTTTGAATTACCTTTTTTATGTTTATAGTATATTTGGTATTATGCCTGTATACATCTGTATACAGATTTTGTACACAAATCATTTTTTGATTTGCTTAACCACTTCAGCTGTGGAAGATTTACCCTCCTTTATGACCAGGCGAATGTTGGAGATACAACACTGCATTATTTTAATTGACAATTACGTGGTCATGCAACACTGTATCCAAATATTATTTATGTCCTTTTTTCCTACAAATAGAGCTTTCTTTTGGTGGAATTTGATCGCCTTTGCGGTTTCTTATTTTTTGCGCTATGAACAAAACGAACAATTTTGAAAAAAAAAACAATATTTTTTACTTTCTGCTATAAAACCTAGACACTAAAAAAAGTAACAAAATCAATGTAGGCCAATATGTATTCTGCTACATATTTTTGGTAAAACAAAAATCCCAATAAGCATATATTGATTATTTTGCGCAAAATTTATAGCGTCTACAAACTATGGGATATTTTTATGTCATTATTATTGTTTTATTTAGCCATGAGCTGGATATTTATGCCTGCAATCAGGAGACATTGTGCAGCATTACTGTGCGGGAGCTTTTTCCCTCTAGTGGTGAGCATGGACTCTGCGCTGTCATTTCCTGAATGGAGAGACTAGGCAAAGCAAAGCATCTTGGGACATGTAGTTCAGACTGTTGGGATTTCCCCTCTAGCTGAATCGTTCCAAATTACAACTACCAGGTGGCTGTGAAGGAAGAACAGACTGCTGGGAGAGCCTTTAAAAGGGGCTGGTCTAGGCCTAGGCCACTCTCTTGGGAACCTGCCTGGATCTGCAAGCAGGGACTCTGTGTTGGAGAGTGCTGAGGTTGAGTTGCGGCTTATGCTAGAAGAGTCACCACACGTGTAACCTTGGGGCATCTGCTGACAGTACTGCCTTACTGGAGGCCTGGAGGCTGCATCTGCTTCATTTAAATCACATTGTAGCAGATCAGCGTGGGCCACGGTGCGGTGTGACGGAGGTTAGACGCCACCCCCAGAGCCAGAACCCTGAGGGGGATCTTGTAAAGTCACTTTCATCACCACCAGCATCATCCATTCCATGTGAGTGGGCACCTGCCCATCCATCTACATAGACACTGTATACAGACATCATTGTCTTTATTCACCTTGCTGTTACTTGTAGTACTGCTGGATACAATATCTATAAGTCAACAATTACAGTGATCTCTCTCTCTACACTTAGCCAACACAGGAAGGTTCTGTTCTGTTTCTTTGCTTACTAAAGCCAAACCAGCTGAATTGCTTTGCTCTGCAATTCAGGATTTCCCCAAATACAATTCTCCTAAATGCTAGCTGAAGACCAAATGATTACATCTTTGTAATACAGGAATACCTCAAACAACCCCCCCCCCCCCCCCCCCCCCATCATAAGGAGTTTCCTTTACTTTGCTCATAGAGCTTTCATTTGCCTATAACTCTTTGAAGGAACAGATTACATTCCATTACAGTTAAAGCGGGAGTTCCGCCATTTTTTGTTTTTAAAAGTCAGCAGCTACAAATACTGCAGCTGCTGACTTTTAAAATAAGGACACTTTATTCATTTTAAAGGATTATATGCAAGTTATTGCCATAAAAAGTGTTTGGGACCCGGGTCCTGCCCCAGGGGACATGTATCAAAGCAAAAAAAAAGTTTTATAAACTGATGTTTTTTCAGGAGCAGTTATTTTAATAATGCTTAAAGTGAAGAAATTAAACTTAAATATTCCTTTAAATATCATGCCTGGGGGATCTCCTTAGTCTGCCTGTAAAGTAGTGCATCTTCCCCATGTTTATAACAGTACCACAGCAAAATGGCATTTCTAAAGGAAAAAATTTAATTTAAATTTGCTCGCGGCTGTAGTGTATTGTCGGATCCCGGCAATATAGATAAAAATCATTTAAAAAAACGGTGTGGGTTCCTCCCCCAGTCCATTACCAGGCCCTTTGGTTCTGGTATGAATATTAAGGGGAACCCACACAAAATAAAAAATAAAATTCTGTGGGGGTCCCCCAGGCACTATATACTCTGAACAGCAGTATAAATACTATACGGCCTGTCCTATATACTCTGCAGAAAAATTGGGCCTTAGGTGTTGGTGGTGCCAGAGAACTGTAACCCATGTGCTGGGACCAATCCTGTTTATTTTGTTCATAAACAACCTGGAGGATGGGGTAAACAGTTCAATCTCTGTATTTGCGGACGATACTAAGCTAAGCAAGACAATAACTTCTCCGCAGGATGTGGAAACCTTGCAAAAAGATCTGAACAAATTAATGGGGTGGGCAACTACATGACAAATGAGCTTTAATGTAGAACAATTTTAAATAATGCATTTGGGTGGTAAAAATATGAATGCAATCTATACACTAGACATGTGCAGAGTAAAATATTTCGTTTCGGAATTTCGTTTTCGTCCGAAAACTTAATTTATTTAGTTACTCCCGAAATTCGTTTTTATTTATTTAGTTTTTCGTTCAAAAATTGCATTCGTCCGAAAATCCACATGAATTACGGTCGAATCTGTCTTGGAAGGCTTATGGTGTCTGTCGAATGTATAAAGAAGATTCGACGGAGCTAACTATATAGAATACTTTAGAACCCTATTAAAGTCTATGGGACTCCAAAGTTCAAAATCTAAAGTGCTAATTTTAAAGGCTAATTTGCAAGTTACTGTCCTAAAAAGTGTTTGGGGACCCGGGTCCTGCCCCAGGGGACATGTATCAATGCAAAAAAAAGTTTTAAAAACGGCCGTTTTTTCGGGAGCAGTGATTTTAATAATGATTAAAGTGAAACAATAAAAGTGTAATATTCCTTTAAATTTCGTAGGGGGGGGGGGTTGTCTATAGTATGCCTGTGAAGGGGCGCATGTTTCCCGTGCTTAGAACTGTCCCTGCACAAAGTGTCATTTATGCAGGAAAAAAAGTCCTTTAAAATCACTCGCAGCTATTATGAATTGTCGGCTCCGTAATACAGAGAACACTCATTGAAAGTCATTGATAAAAAAATAAAAAAATAAATTTAAAAAAAAAGCGTGGGGGTCCCCCAAATTCAATTACCAGGCCCTTCAGGTCTGGTATGGATATTAAGGGGAACCCTGCCTCAAATTTAAGAAAAAATTTGACGTGGGGTTCCCCCTAAATATCCATAACCAGACCCTTCAGGTCTGGTATGGATATTAAGGGGAACCCCGCGTCAAATTAAAAAAAAAATTGACGTGGGGTTCCCCCTAAAAATCCATACCAGACCCTTTATCCGAGCACGCAACCTGGCAGGCCGCAGGAAAAGAGGGGGGGACGAGAGAGCGCCCCCCCCTCCTGAACTGTACCAGGCCACATGCCCTCAACATTGGGAGGATGCTTTGGGGGTCCGTGACCCCTCAAAGCACCTTGTTCCCATGTTGATGAGGACAAGGGCCTCATCCCCACAACCCTGGCCGGTGGTTGTGGAGGTCTGCGGGTGGGGGGCTTATCAGAATCTGGAAGCCCCCTTTAACAAGGGGACCCCCAGATCCCGCCCCCCCCTGTTTGAAATGGTAAGGGGGTACAAAAGTACCCCTACCATTTCACAAAGAAAGTGTAAAAAATGGTTAAATAAAACAAACACACTTTTGAAAAATTCCTTTATTAAAAATAAAAAAATAAAAAAAAGATTCCAGCGGCGGTAATCCACTCTTGCTATCCAGCGACGGACGGTCATCTCTCCAGCGATGTCTCATGTCATCCAGCGCAGCGATCCTCCATCCTTCTTCTGTCTCCTCCACGGAGACACTGCAGGCATTCCGGCGGCTGACGTTTCTTATATACGGAGGGCGGGGCCACCCGTCACCTGACCCCGCCCCCCTCTGACGCAAGGGGAAACCCGGGGTTCCCCGTGACGTATGGGTGACCCCGCCCCCCTCTGATGTAACGGAAACCTGCCTGTGTTACATCAGAGGGGTGCGGGTCACCCCTACGTCACAGGGAACCCCGGGTTTCCCCTTGCGTCAGAGGGGGGCGGGGTCAGGTGACGGGTGGCCCCGCCCTCCGTATATAAGAAACGTCAGCCGCCGGAATGCCTGCAGTGTCTCCGTGGAGGAGACAGAAGAAGGATGTATTCGCTGCGCTGGATGACATGAGACATCGCTGGAGAGATGTCCGTCCGTCGCTGGATAGCAAGAGTGGATTACCACCGCTGGAATCTTTTTTTTATTTTTTTATTTTTAATAAAGGAATTTTTCAAAAGTGTGTTTGTTTTATTTAACCATTTTTTACACTTTCTTTGTGAAATGGTAGGGGTACTTTTGTACCCCCTTACCATTTCAAACAGGGGGGGGCGGGATCTGGGGGTCCCCTTGTTAAAGGGGGCTTCCAGATTCTGATAAGCCCCCCGCCCGCAGACCTCCACAACCACCGGCCAGGGTTGTGGGGATGAGGCCCTTGTCCTCATCAACATGGGGACAAGGTGCTTTGAGGGGTCACAGACCCCCAAAGCATCCTCCCAATGTTGAGGGCATGTGGCCTGGTACGGTTCAGGAGGGAGGGGGGGCCGCTCTCTCGTCCCCCCCTCTTTTCCTGCGGCCTGCCAGGTTGCGTGCTCGGATAAAGGGTCTGGTATGGATTTTTAGGGGGAACCCCACGTCAATTTTTTTCACAGGCATACTATAGACAACCCCCCCCCCCCCTACGAAATTTAAAGGAATATTACACTTTTATTGTTTCACTTTAATCATTATTAAAATCACTGCTCCCGAAAAAACGGTAGTTTTTAAAACTTTTTTTTGCATTGATACATGTCCCCTGGGGCAGGACCCGGGTCCCCAAACACTTTTTAGGACAGTAACTTGCAGAATCTTTTCTCTCTGTCAAATCTTTTTTCTCTGTCGAATATTTTCTCTATATAATCTTGGACTAATAGAGGTAAGGTTAAGCACATTCGACCACAGGTTCTATAGACACAGATTGTTGTCAGAGTCATGTCGAATCTCCTATTCTATATCGAACTGTTGTAACAATGAAAACGAAAATAAAGCATTTATTTATGTCGGATCTTTCGTTTTTCGGATTTTGTGCTTTCGTTATCGTTTGTCAAAACGAAAACGAAAATAGCTGAAATTCGGACGAAAATGCATTCGGACGAAAACGAATGCACATGTCTACTATACACTGGGGGGAGAACCTCTGGAGGAATCTAGGATGGAAAAGGACCTTTGGGTCCTAGTATATGATAGGCTCAGCAGCGGGATGCAATGCCAAGCTTCTGCTAACAAAGCAAACAGAATATTGACATGCATTAAAAAGGGGATTAACTCCAGTGATAAAATGATAATTCTCCTGCTCTACAATTCTCTGGTCCGGCTGCACCAAGCTTATGCTGTCTAGTTCTGGGCACCGGTCCTCAGAAAGGATGTAGTGGAAATGGAGCGAGTACAAAGAAGGGCAACTAAGCTAATAAAGGGTCTGGAGGACATTAGTTATGAGGAAAGGTTGTGAGCACAGAACTTATTTTCTCTGGAGCAGAGACACTTGAGAGAGGATATGATTTCAATTTATAAATACTGTACTGTTGACCCCACAATAGGAATAAAACTTTTTTATGGAAGGGAGTTTAACAAGACACATAGTCATTCATTAAAATTAGAAGAAAAGAGGTTTAACCTTAAACTACGTAGAGTGGCAAGGATGTGGAATTCCCTTCCACGGGAGGTGGTCTCAGCAGGGAGCAACGATTGTTTCAAAAAACTATTAGACTGCTGAGCAAAAAGAACATCAAAGCTCGTCTCAATTTCTCCACAACACATCTTGATGATCCCCAAGACTTTTGGGACAACATTCTGTGGACCGATGAGACAAAAGTGGAACTCTTTGGAAGGTGTGTGTCCAAGTATATCTGGCGTAGAAGGAACACTGCATTTCATAAAAAGAACATTATACCAACAGTAAAATATGGTGGTGGTAGTGTGATGGTCTGGGGCTGTTTTGCTGCTTCAGGACCTGGAAGACTTGCCGTGATAAAAGGAACTATGAATTCTGCTGTCTACCAAGAGATCCTGAAGGAGAATGTCCGACCATCTGTTTGTGTACTCAAGCTGAAACGAACTTGGGTTCTGCAGCAGGACAATGATCCTAAACACACCAGCAAGTCCACCACCGAATGGCTGAAGAAAAACAAAATGAAGACTTTGGAGTGGCCTAGCCAAAGTCCTGACCTGAATCCTATTGAGATGTTGTGGTATGACCTTAAAAAGGCCGTTCATGCTCGAAAACCCTCTAATGTAACTGAATTAGGACAATTCTGCAAAGATGAGTGGGCCAAAATTCCTCCAGGACGCTGTAAAAGCCTCATTGCACGTTATCGCAAACGCTTGGTTGCAGTTGTTGCTGCTAAGGGTGGCCCAACCAGTTATTAGGTTTAGGGGGCAATCACTTTTTCACACAGGGCCATGATGGTTTGGATTTTTTTTCACCTTTAATAATAAACACCTTCATTTACAAATTGCATTTTGTGTTTACTTGTGTTGTCCTTGACTATTGTTTAAATTGGTTTGATGTTCCGAAACACTTAAGTGTGACAAACATGCAAAGGAACAGGAAATGAAGAAGGGGGCAAACACTTTTTCACACCACTGTAGGTTGGACTTGTGTCTTTTTTCAACCTCACCTACTATGTAACTATGTAACCCCTCACAGTTGCTCTTGTTGGGAGCAGGAACGGGCCCTGCTGTGAAATATTATATCAAAAAAATTTATTACAGGGTTAATTACAGGATTAGAAAAAGTAAGCCTTTCGTTTTGGTGGCACCAGAACACTGCAAGCCCTCACAGTTACTCTTGTTATGTGCTGGAACCGGCTCTGCTGTGAAATATTAAATACAATTTTTTAATTACAGACCCCTGGTTAACAGGGGCAGAAAAAATTGGACCTTGGGTGGTGCCACAACACTGTAACCCCTCACAGATACTCTTGTTGGGTACAGGGACGGGCCCTGCTGTGAAATATTATATCAAAAATTGTAATTACATGCCCCTGATAAACACGGATAGAAAAAGTGGGTCTTTAATTTTGATGGTGCCAGAACACTGTAAGCCATCACAGTTACTCTTATTGGGCCCTGCTGTGAAATATTATATCAAAAGTTGTAATTACATGCCCCTGGTAAAAAGGGGCAGAAAAAAATGGGTCTTGGGTGGTGGCGGTGGTGCCACAACACTGTAACCCCACACAGTTACTCTTGTTGGGTACAGGAATGAGCCCTACTGTGAACTATTATATAAAACATTGCAGTTACATGCCCCTGTTAAACAGGGATAGAAAAAGTGGGCCTTTAGTTTTGATGGTGCCAGAACACTGTAAGCCCTCACAGTTACTCTTACTGGGTGCAGGAATGGGCCCTGCTGTGAAATATTATATCCAAAATTGTAATTACATGCCCTTCGTAAACAGGGGCAGAAAAAAATTGGGCCTTGGGTGGGTTGCCACAACACTGTAACCTCTCACAGATACTCTTGTTGGGTGCAGGAATGGGCCCTGCATTGAAATATTATATGAAAAATGTTAATTACATGGCCCTGTTAAACAGGGGCAGAAAATTGGGCCTTGGGTGGCGGTGGTGGTGCCCTAAACCAAAAATATTGTTGGAAGCTAGCATCATCAAGATTGAGGAGGAATAGGATAGTCAGCATAGACAGTCTTCAAGGGATCCCAGATCTATAGCAAATTCAATCATTTACATCAGCATCAGGTGCTTGATAGCTGCTGATCCAAGACTGATTCGTTTTTATGAATGTGAGCCTATCAACGGAGTCTGTGGACAGTCGCACTCTTTGATCCGTTACAAGCAATCCAGCAGCACTGAATATCTTTTTAGATGAAACATACGTTGGGTGGTTGACACGCTGACGTCATCACTGTGTACCTGCTATTGAATGGGTGTCTGCAAGCCGGCCGGCTACTGTTTTTATGTTGGATGCTTTTATCTACTTTTGGATGTAAGTACAATTTTTCTTTTCTATTAAATTTGGTTTACTTATTCACACTATGGAGAGCTACCCTGTTTGCCTCTGGTTCAATATTGTGGAGACGAGCTGTGACTGCACTGCTGATTAGGGATGAGTCGAACACCCCCCGGTTCGGTTCACACCAGAACTTTAGAACGGACCACAAATTCGTGCGAACTTTAGAACCCCATTGAAGTCCATGTCTCGAACGTTTGAAATAAAAAGTGCTAATTTTAATGGCTATTATGCAAGATGTTGTCCTAAAAGGGTTTGGGGACCTGGTTCCTGCCCCAGGGGACATGGGTAATTGCCTAAAATGTTTTTAAAAATGGCCGTTTTTTTCGAGAGCACTGATTTTAATGATGATTAAAGTGAAAAAAGTCAAATATTCCTTTAAATATCGTGCCTGTGGGGTGTCTCTAGTATGCCTGTGAAGTGCCACGTGTTTCCCATGTTTAGAACAGTCCCTGCACAAAATGAAATCTAACGGAAAAAAAGTCATTCAAAACTGCTTGCGGTTTTCATGTAATATCTGGTTCCGGCAATATGGATGAAAATCATTGAGAAAAATGGCATGGGTAGCCCCCCCTGACCATTACCAGCCCCTTTGGGTCTTGTACGGATATTAAGGGGAACCCCGTACCCATATTAAGAAAAAGGAAAGGCGTGGTGCCCCCAGGCGCTATATACTCAGAACAGCAGTATACTGGCTGTGCAAACAAGACAGGGATTGTGTAGGTTTGTTGTGTTAAGTAGAATCTGTTTGTAATTTTGAACTGGTACATTTTTAAAGTGTAGCTCCAGTCAAAAAATCTATTTTTAAGCTTTTTGGAAAACATAGGGAAGGGTTATCACCCCTGTATAATTTGTTTTGCCGTCCTTCTTTTTTCATCTCACTTCCTGTTGTCTTCTTCCATTTTCAAGTAGGAGACGTTTGTAAGTTGGATGTTTGAAAGTAGGGATCTGCCCTATATGCTCTGCAGAAATGGCGGAACAAGGTGTTGGTGTTGCCACAACATTGTAAGCCCTCAAAGTGACTCTTGGTGGGCGCTGGAGCGCCCTGCTGTGAACGATTATATCAAGAATTGTAATTACATGCCATTGTTGAACAGTGGTAGAAAAATTGCGCCTTTGGTGGTTGTGGTGCTGGTGCCACAACACTATAAGTCCTCACAGTTACTCTCGGTGGGCACAGGAATGGGCCCTGCTGTGAAATATTATATCAAGAATTGTAATTACATGCCCCTGTTAAACAGGGGCTGAAAAATTGGGCCTTAGGCACTGGTGCTGGTGCCACGACACTGCAGCCTCTCCCATATACTCTAGTTGTAGTGCAGGAATGAGCTCTGCTGCAAAGCATTGCATCAACAATTGTAATTACACGCCCCTGTTAAACAGGGGCTGAAAAATTGGGCCTTAGGCACTGGTGCTGGTGCCACGACACTGCAACCTCTCCCATATACTCTAGTTGTAGTGCAGGAATGAGCCCTGCTGCAAAGCATTACATCAAAAAATGTAATTACACGCGCCTGTTAAACAGGGGCTGAAAAATTGGGCCTTAGGCACTGGTGCTGGTGCCACGACACTGCAACCTCTCCCATATACTCCAGTTGTAGTGCAGGAATGAGCCCTGCTGCAAAGCATTGCATCATAAATTGTAATTAAACGCCCCTGTTAAACAGGGGCTGAAAAATTGGGCTGGTGGCATCACCCAGAACCAAAAATGTCCTTCCAAAATATCAGCGGAGGAGGAAGAGGATAGACAATCAACATAACAGGACAGTCACTCAGCATCAGCATAAGCAGTCTTGAAGGGATGTGATATTTAAAAAAAAAAAATATTCGGTTACATCAGCTTCAGGTGCTTGGTAGCTGTGGGTGATCCAAGACTGATTCATCTTTATGAAGGTCAGTCGATCAACCTACAGGCGCACCCTGTGAGCGGTAACAAAGCCACCAGCAGCACTGAAGGTGCGTTCCGAAAGAACGCTGGGTGCAGGACAGGCCAGTAGCTCAATTGCATACTGTGCAAATTCTGGCCAGTGATCCATCCTCAAGACCCAGTAAGCCAGAGGATTTTCGGTGGGAAAGGTGTCCAAGTCTGACCTTGCCCCTAGGTATTCCTGCACCATATAAATCAGACGCTGGCGATGGTTGCTGGAACCGATCATAGCTTGGGGCTGCGGACTAAAAAATTGTCTGAACGCATCGGTCAGACGGCCACCTTCTCCACCACTCCTTCTGACCGATGCCTCAGCAACATGTTGTCCAGGACCAGGAGTTTGTAACCAGACCTTTCTGTAAGGCCTCCCGGAGATGTCTCATCCTCTGCTCCTTCTGCGATGGCAAGATAAGGTCAGCAACCTTACCCTTGTACCGTGGATCAAGGAGAGTGGCCAGCCAGTAATGGTCCCTCTCCTTGATCCAAAGTATACGAGGATCCTTCCGCAGGCTTTGCAGGATCAGGGAGGCCATGCAGCGTAGGTTAGCTGAGGCATTCGGTCCGGAGTCCTCTGGGTCACTAAGGACAACATGATCCGCAGCTACCTCCTCCCAGCCACGTACAAGTCCACGGGTTTCTTGAGACTGTAAATCATCCCTACAAGACTGCTGCTGCTGCTGATGCTGAGTGCCAGCCTCCACTTCCATGGTGACACAATCAACCTCCTCCTCATCCTCTTCCTGTGTGATGGGTGGGACAGCAGGAACACTGTCTGGATAAAGGGGGCCTCTGTTCTGCCTCAAGTGCCCCGTCCATTATTCCACGCAGCGTATGCTCCGACAGGTGGACAAGAGGTACAGTGTCACTAATGCATGCACTGCTCACCATCCTTGTGGCCTCCTCAAAAGGTGGCAGGACAGTGCATGCATCCCTGATCATGCCCCACTGGCGTGGGGAGAAAAAGACCGAGCTCCCCTGACCCTGTCCTGGTGCCGTAGTCGCACAGGTACTCATTGATGGCCCTCTGCTGCATGTGCAGCCGCTGCAGCATGGCCAATGTTGAGTTCCACCTGGTGGGCATGTCACCTGATTGGCAAAAATGCACACAGACTTTCCTGGCCTGCTTCAGGACATCCTGTAAGCCCGGGTACCTGCCCAAGAACCGTTGCACCACCAGGTTAAGGACGTGAGCCACACAGGGAACATGGGTCAGTTGTCCCTGTCGGAGGGTGGAGAGGAGGTTGGTGCCATTGTCGCAAACCACCAATCCTGGCTTAAGCTGGCGTGGAGTCAACCACCTCTCGGCCTGCCCCTGCAGAGCTGACAAAATATCTGCCCCAGTGTGGCTCCTGTCCCCCAAAAAAACCAGCGCAAGCACGGCATGGCATCATTTTGCCTGCGTACTTGCGTAGCTCCTTGAACGCCTACGGAGCACCGCTGGTTGTGAGGACAGAGCACTGGAAGAGGCCATGGAGGAAGAAGAAGAGGAGGGGGTGGAGGAGAGAGGTGTGTCACAACCAGTAGTAGCATTTTGGAGGCGTGGTGGCGGAACAACCTCCAACACTACTGCACCTTGTCCTGCATCCTTCCCAGCTGCCAGAAGAGTGACCCAATGGGCCGTGAAAGATAGGTAACGTCCCTGTCCATGCCTGCTGGACCATGAGTCAGCGGTAACATGCACCTTACCGCTGACCGCCCTGTCCAGTGAGGCAAGGACATTGCCTTCCACATGCCGGTAGAGAGCCGGAATCGCCTTCCGTGAGAAAACGTGGCGTTTGGGGACCTGCCACTGAGAAACCGCACATTTTACAAACTCAAGGGGGCCCAGTCTACCAACTGAAAAAGCAGCAGTTGAAGTGCTAGCAATTTAGCCAAGCTAGCATTCAACCTCTGGGCATGTGGATGGCTGGGAGTGAACTTCTTTTGACGGTCCAGCAGCTGGGGCAGGGAAATTTGCCTGCTATATTCGGATGTGGGTGTACTGCTAGCAGAGTGCCTGCAAGCACTTGGCTGTGACACACCTAATTCAACACCTTCATTCCTCTCAGTGCAGGTTTCAGAGAGGACTGAAGGTCTAGTGGTGTTGGAGATCCCAGCTGATGAGGAGCAAGGAGAGGTCCGCTTTGTTCTTTGGTGTGGGTCTTTGAGGTACGCTTGCCAACGAGCTGCATGGCAGGTCAACATATGTCTGGTCAAGCATGTGGTGCCCAAGCGGCTACTGTTTTGGCCACACGAGATACGCTTGAGACATATGTTGCAAATAACAGTGGTGCGATCTGATGCACTCGTTTCAAAAAAGGCCAACACCAAAGAACTTTTAGAATAATGAGCAGAGGCAGCGCCCTGCACAGGCGGAGCTTTGCGGTGTGATTCAGTCGGTGTGCTGCCCCTAAGCTGGGCATCCTGCCTCGTTGGAGATGTGCCTTCTCCTCCTCCTCCTCTCTCCTACCAGGCACCCACGTGGAGTCAGTGCCCTCATCATCCCCTCCCTCTTCATCGCTGGAGCAAACCTGGCAGTATGCTGCAGCTTGTGGAACATGACTGCCAGATTGCTGTCCTTCTTGAGCATCCCCTCTCTCTGCTCTCACGCTACTGCCTTCCTCTAGCTGAGTATCATCATCAGAGCCTACAAAACACTGGGCATCCTCCTGGAGCATGTATCCAACACTGTGCTCAAAGAATTCAGGGGACTCCTCAGGAGGATGTGGTGGGTCTAGGGAAGGAGTCACTGATGATGACATTGAGACAAGGGAAGACGATGCGTTGGCAGCTGCTTTGCTAGTACCCTGAGCCTGGGTGAGAGAGGATGAGGAGGATGAAGATCCACTCTACCAAGTCTTCAGCATGATGCGGCTCGACACGTCCAGCTGCCGAAAATAAGGACAAGCGTATCCCATGGCCACGTGATGATGACGATGCACCGCATCCATGACCAGCACTGTTGTCTCTAGACACAGAGCCTGCTTGCCCTATTTTATTGGCTCGTGCCTGTCTGCCTCTCCTTGTTGGCCTTCCAGACAGGATAATGGCCTGAAGGGAGATGGGAAAACAGCAATTGGGTAGTGTATATTGTGCTGGAGGTACACAACACCCACTAACTCCTGCAGATGCCTTTATTATAGAACAACAGGAATTAAAGGGTAGATACCGGTGTATACTGTGCTGTGCTGGAGGCAAACAACACCAACTAACTCCTGCAGATGGCAGATGGCTCAATTAGAGAAGAGCAAAATAGGTGGATAATGGTGTATACTGCGGTCAGGGCACACAGACAACACCCATAAACTCCTGCAGCTGGCTGAAAGCTCAATTACAGAAGAGCAAGAATGCTAAATCAGTGGATAACGGACGGTATATACTGTGTTGAAGGTACACAGAGAACACCCACTAACTCCTACAGACGCCAACACACTACACAAGTCTTCAGCATGATGCGGCTCGACACGTCCAGCTGCCGAAAATAAGGACAAGCGTATCCCATGGCCACGTGATGATGACGATGCACCGCATCCATGACCAGCACTGTTGTCTCTAGACACAGAGCCTGCTTGCCCTATTTTATTGGCTCGTGCCTGTCTGCCTCTCCTTGTTGGCCTTCCAGACAGGGTAATGGCCTGAAGGGAGATGGGAAAACAGCAATTGGGTAGTGTATATTGTGCTGGAGGTACACAACACCCACTAACTCCTGCAGATGCCTTTATTATAGAACAACAGGAATTAAAGGGTAGATACCGGTGTATACTGTGCTGTGCTGGAGGCAAACAACACCAACTAACTCCTGCAGATGGCTCAATTAGAGAAGAGCAAAATAGGTGGATAATGGTGTATACTGCGGTCAGGGCGCACAGACAACACCCATAAACTCCTGCAGCTGGCTGAAAGCTCAATTACAGAAGAGCAATATAGCTATATAGGTGGATAATGGTATATACTGCGCTCAGGGCACACAGACAACACCCAAAAACTCCTGCAGCTGGCTGAAAGCTCAATTACAGAAGAGCAATATAGCTATATAGGTGGATAATGGTATATACTGCGCTCAGGGTACACAGACAACACCCACAAACTCCTGCAGCTGGCTGAAAGCTCAATTACAGAAGAGCAATATAGCTATATAGGTGGATAATGGTATATACTGCGCTCAGGGCACGCAGACAACACCCACAAACTCCTGCAGCTGGCTGAAAGCTCAATTACAGAAGAGCAATATAGCTATATAGGTGGATAATGGTATATACTGCGCTCAGGGCACGCAGACAACACCCACAAACTCCTGCAGCTGGCTGAAAGCTCAATTACAGAAGAGCAATATAGCTATATAGGTGGATAATGGTATATACTGCGGTCAGGGCACACAGACAACACCCACAAACTCCTGCAGCTGGCTGAAAGCTCAATTACAGAAGAGCAATATATCTATATAGGGGGATAATGATATATACTGCGGTCAGGGCACACAGACAACACCCACAAATTCCTGCAGCTGGCTGAAAGCTCAATTACAGAAGCGCAATATAGCTATATAGGTGGATAAGGGTGTATACTGCGGTCAGGACACACAGACAACACCCACAAACTCCTGCAGCTGGCTGAAAGCTCAATTATAGAAGAGCAATATAGATATATAGGTGGATAAGGATGTATACTGCAGTCATGGCTCACAGACAACACCCACAAACTCCTGCAGCTGGCTGAAAGCTCAATTACAGAAGAGCAATATAGATATATAGGTGGATAATGGTGTATACTGCAGTCAGGGCACACAGACAACACCCACAAACTCCTGCAGCTGGCTGAAAGCTCAATTACAGAAGAGCAAGAATGCTAAATCGGTGGATAACGGACGGTATATACTGTGTTGAAGGTACACAGAGAACACCCACTAACTCCTACAGACGCCAACACACTACACAAGGCCGCCGCGCTTGTGGCCTTATATAGTGTGGGGTGTGTACTACTCGCCGTACTACATGGCTCTCCTCGCTGCTGGTGCTGTGATTGGCCAAGCATGCGGGGTCACAGTGCATACTTGGCCAATCATGAGCCAGCAATGCACTGCGATGGCGCAGTGCATTGTGGGCCATGAGCGCCACACGAATTAGTCACGAACGGCTCACAGAGTTCTGGCTTCGCCGAACGGGCGAACAGCTGATGTTCGAGTCGAACATGCGTTCGACTCAAACACCAAGCTCATCCCTACTGCTGATCATATATGTAATAACCTTATACAAGCTCATGTTAGCTTGCCCTCTGGTAAGCGTTCAATCTATGCAGTGGTGGATCACTTCACAGGGTGTTATTTGTGTGATTAATGAACTTTGTTTCACCCTATTGAATCAACACTGCATTAATGTTCACGGGCTAATTGTATTTTTGATTTTGATTTTTCAATTCACTGATTAATATATGTGGTTGTTTTTTAGTTGTTATTTTTTGATATGGGTTTATCACAGACCCATTTATTCATCTGTTTCTAAGCACAGCTTTCCTTCCTTTTTTTGTTTGTTATATGTGTGCATATCTCATAAATTTGAGCTGCTGCTATTTACACAGTTTTTTATAGTACTTTTTTATTTTTTAGGTAGCGCGATATTTCTTTGTGTTATTCAGAAAGCATGCTGGATGCAGGACAGGCCAGTAGCTCAATTTCATATTGAGCAAGTTCTGGCCAGTGGTCCATCCTCAAGACCCAGTAACCCAGTGGATGCTCTGTTGGAAAGGTCTCCAAGTCTGCTCTTGCCCCTAGATATTCCTGCACCATATAATGTAGACGCTGGCGATGGTTGCTTGAACCGATCAGACCTTGGCGCTGAGGACTGAAAAATTGCTTAAAGGCATCGGTCAGCCGGCCACCTTCTCCGCCGCTCTTCCTCTGACTGAACGAAGCCTCAGCAACACGTTGTCCGTCACCAGGAAATGGTAACCTCCCAGGGTCTGGAAATGCATTACACAAACCTTTCTTCAAGGCCTCCTGAAGATGTTTCATCCTCTGCTCCCTCTGCAAAGGCAAGATGAGTTTTCCAATTTTACACTTGTAACATGGATCAAGAAGGGTTTCCAGCTTAAAGGCATCGGTCATTCACTACGTGTTGTCACATGAAAAGATATAATAAAATATTTACAAAAATGTGATGGGTGTACTCACTTTTGTGAGATACTGTATATCTATCTATCTATCTATCTATCTATCTATCTATCTATCTATCTATCTATCTATCTATATATATATATATATATATATATATATATATATATATATATACTAATCTATATACTATTAGAAACAGTACACCACCAAATGCACTGTAGATATTCAGGGGGCATGCATCGTGGTGATCCTTGTTGTGCCATGTCAGTCTGACACACCGCAACTCCGATCTGTCCAATCACAGCTGATCACCATGTAAACAGGAAGAGTCGGTGAGAGACATGGGTAAAGGCGAGCCGATCGGCTGCTCTCCTGACAGGGGGGGGTCAGTGCTAATTGTTTACCAGCGCAGCTCCCATTCGGATGCCCGCCCAGGACCACCAGGATGTCGCCAGGACCACCATGGATGGCCACCACACTGTACCACCAGGTATGCCACCCTAGAACAACAGGAAAATGATAATCTGTGCCCAGGCAGCTGCCAATCCATGCCCAGGCAGCTGCCAATCAGTGCCATTGTAAAATGCCTGCCAGTGCCAGCGATGCCTATACGTGAAATCCAGTGATAGTGCCAGTGCCACCCATAAGTACCCATTAGTGTCACCTATCAGTGCCCATCAGTGCCCACCAGTGCCACCTATGAGTGCCCATCAGTGCTGCCTATCAATGCCCATCAGTGCCGCGTATCAGTGCCACCTATCAGTGCTGCCTATTAGTGCCCATCAGAGCCACTTATCAGTGCCCATCAGTGCCACCTCATCAGTGAGATCTCATTGGTGCAATCTCCTTGGTGCCAGCTTATTAGTGCCCATCAGTGCAGCTTAACAGTGCCCATCGGTGAAAGAGAAAACATACTTATTTACAAAATTTTATAACAAAAACAAAGAATTTTCAAAATTTTCTGTTTTTTTTAATTTGTTTAGCAGAATGTTTTATAGCAGAAAGTAAAAAATTTTTTTTTCAAAATTGTCTGCTTTTTTTGGTTTATAGCACAACCAATAAAAACCGAAGAGGTGATCAAATACCACCAAAAACAAATAAAAACCGCAGAGGTGATCAAACACCACCAAAAGATTCTATTTGTGGGAACAAAATGATAAAAAATTAGTTTGGGTACAGTGTAGCATGACCGCGCAATTGTCATTTAAAAAGTGACAGCGCTGAAAGCTGAAAATTGGCCGGGGTAGGAATGTGCGAAAGTGCCCGGTATTGAGGTGGTTAAAGTTATGCAGTGCCGTATTGCAAAAAAAAAATGGCCTGGTCATGAATGGGGGTAAATCTTCCAGAGGGCAATTGGTGAGAGATAAGAACATTGGGATGGCTTAAGCAAACAAAGACATTTGGGCAAACAAAGGCTTTTCTTTATTATGACGATTGAAATTCTGCCTGAAAAGGTGAACTCAACCTTTAATGAAAGATATATTCTGATTGGATCCTTTTATCTGCATAGTGTAATGCCATGTACACACAACCAGACTTTCCCGCAGAAAAGGTCAAAAGGTCCAATGGTCTTCCCGATGGACTTTCAACGGAGTCACAATGGACTTCCGGATGAACTGACTTGCCCACACATGAACGGACAATCCGACGGATTCCGTTGCACCTATTGTGCCGGAAAGTCCGATTGTGTGTATGAGGGCATAAGTGTTAATGGACAATGTGTGCCATGATCTGTAGTACCCAAATAATTTCCCTGTCTTCATACAGTCCTCCAGAACCCGTGTGACTGGTTCAGATTGGTGAAATGTGTGCAGTTTAGTGCAATACTGTATATCTCTCCATTACATTTCAGACAAAGTGAAAAATCGAGATACGTTTACTTTTAATATTTCTTGTGAAAGGTTTATGCATAAATTACTACTCTCTAGAGACTGGACGCTTTTTTTTTTAATACATTGAATGGTCTAAGGCAGGGGCAGATCCCATTGTTGTATATTTATAGATTATATTTATAGTATATTTATAGAAACAGGGCCATAGGAGACATCAGCAGTAATGTTCTGTTGAGCACAGACCTCCTGGTTGGAAATTGGAGTGATGTTCCTTTTGGACAAAGTTCAGCAAATCACTTCCTACAAAAAAAAAATGAAATTTGCATGATTACTCCTGATTAGACAGCCATATTATTACTGATTATGTTTTGCGATTTGATGCCAATTTATTCAGGGCATTTATTTAATTATAAAATCAGTATGAGTTAGCGGTTCCAGCAACCTCTGATAGGTCACATTGGTCAATTTGGAAAATCAAGTCAATCAGCTGAACTATATACCAATTGCATCAGATTCTCTTTATTCTACTGGTCTGTGAAAGCCTACATGAATATACCAACCTCTATCTGTCACTAAGCATGCAAAGGGTAAATAAAAACTAGTGGTGGCTGATGCTCAACCATATTGGGGGGGGTGACACGTGGCCCCCAACCAGCCAGCCACCATGCCCCCTGGTCCCCCAGCCAGCCAACCACCCCCCACCCCCATTGCTCGATTGATCACCGCTTCACTCGTCCATCGCCCCTGCCAGGCCTCCCACCAGCTCCATTCGTGGCTTCGGCAGCTTCCCCCCGCATCACCTACAGAGTCCCGGTGGTCGCTTCTCCTCCCGGCCAATCAGGATTTAGGACTCAGGGCCAATCGAGTCTTAGGATGGGCCGGAAGGAGAAACAGGAAGACATTACCGAGTATTAATTTGCTAATGTCACACAACTGCTTTGGGAGCACCCGATCTGAGCCACAGCTGCCTGTGTCCATTCAGACATGGAGCCCCAACCTGGCCCCACCTTCTCTCCCCTCACTTTGATTGACAGCAGCAGGAAACAATTAGCGCAGCTGCTATGTCTCAGTCAATCAGGAAGGAGAATATCGGACATCTGTGCCACTCATGGACATTGCTGGACAAACAGGGGCCTCAGGTAAGTATTAGGGGGGCATGGTGCCCGCAGGTCACCATTTTTCATGCCAGTTAGAGCCTATGGCTCTAATCAGGTGCTTCAAAAACACCCCCCGCCACTGTAATTCAGGCGCCCGGCACCCCAAAAAGAGGCCCGATGCCAGAATGGGGGGTGGCAATGCACAACTCTATCCATAGTGCACAGAGGGGGTGGCAGGAGAGAGGGGACAGTGCCTGTGCGCCCTTAATGCTCGGCCGCCACTGGTCAGAAGTGACTCATGCAGAAAGCAGAGGAAGGAGGCAGCAGACAGAAATTACACTTAGTGCTCTGGATTGATACAAGTACACAATATAGAAGGATATGCTTTGTTCCTAATTTGTGTCTGAGGTTTACAGCCACATTAAATCATGCTCATAAAGATTTTTGTGCTCCAGTTCCTTTGACACATTCGTTTTATATAGCGTTGTACACTGGCATGCATAGGTGTTGGCTATTTTATATCATCTGATTACTCTGCCCTATCGGTGCATACTAGTAATGTTACAATGCATGTTATGTCCGTGCACCAATACACAATGATGTCCCGGTGCACTATCATGTGCATATATGTGCCAACATCCATTAAAGTGGAACTTCACTCTTTCAATCAACATTAACTATTTTAATCCTTATGCTGCTAGCATTAGTAAATAGATAGGAAAGTATAGCATATTTACTTTTTGAGATGGGAATGAGGGACACCTATTAGCAAAAGTATGTAGGTAAAAGACACGCCCACTGCCACTCCCCCTTAAAGGAGAATTATACAAAAAAATGATTAGTTAAACCCACAAGTGCTTTATTTTACCACTACTATTCCTTTATACTGACTTTTGAAAGTTATAAATGCAGCAATTTGAAATTGGATGAAAGGTTTAGCATTGGGAAACGCCTTTTGAAAGATAAAAAGTGCATTTTATTTACACATATATAGATCAGACCAAAATGAGGGACAAGTGAGAAGAATAGAGGGACGGAGAGACATTGTTCCAAATCAGGGACAGTCCCTTGCAATTAGGGACAGTTGGGAGCTATACAGAAGTCTTCAGGAGGGGAGGAGAGGAAGAGGGGTTTTCTAAGCTGAGTACATGCTCCTGCATGCATGCCTGAGCTAAGGGCAGATGGATTCCAGGAAGTAAATGCTACATGAATCATCTGCCTTTACTCAAGATGACTACAGCCAGAAAACATGTTCAAAGTATTTGTAAAATAAAGCATGGTGAGATGGATGGATGTGTTTGCCTTGAATATTAAAAATATTAAAAATGAATTAAATAGTGTTTTTGGTTTGTGGGGCATTAGATGCAGTGTAGTCCTGCTTTAACATCACAACACAAATCCCAATGTCCAACACAATGTCCTTTTTTATGCCAAATATCCTACAGTATACTACCTGCAGCCTAAATCCTTTCTGAGTAACCTGCCATTTAATCTCCAGCTCTTTATAACAACATTTTCTGAAGTTACCAATTATTATCACCAGTGGTGCCTGGATAATAAAATATATATATATATTTACTGTATTTACATTGAAGACACTTAAGTTCTTTCATTGGTTTTGCTCTTTCCAGACAATAGGCTCCATTCACAGTATGTAGGTGTCCAGAGACATTTTACTTAAATCCTGAAACTGTCAATTCACTATTCCGTTCTGCAGTATTTACCACAAAATGCTGAAAATGCTTGGTAAATACCGCATAAACAGGCATTAAACTCAATTTACAGATGGAAATAAATAATTAAATGCATGTGATAATTAAGTAGCCGTCTAGGCATGCGGCTTTTAAGGAATGTGTACTGGTTGTAAAGGAATGGCGGCATCCTTAAGAACATCCTTAAGAACCAGTAACTGTCATAATCTTAAGCAGCAGGCAGCTGCCGCATCCTTAGCAACCGATGAGTCATCAGCTTTCCGGGGGATTCCCCCCGACAGCTGAATGTAACAAAAAGAATTACTATCATTAAAAAATCAGGGAAAACATTCTATGGGGTCCCCCCAATCTATACCAGGCCCTTTAGGTCTGGTATGGATTTTGAGGGGAACCCTTACAGCAAAATTTTTAAAAAGTGGCGTAGGGTCCCCCCCAAAATCCATACCAGACCCTTGTCTGAGCATGCAGGCTGGCAGGTCAAGAAAGGGGGGGCAAGCGAGTGTTCCCCTCTCCTGAACCATACCAGATCACATACCTTCAACATGGGGGGTGCTCTGCCTCCCAAGGTACCTTGTCCCCCTGTTGATAGGGACAAGGGCGTCTTCCCCACATCACTCGTTAGTAATTGTGGGGATGTGCGAGCAGGGAACTGGAAGCCCCCTCTATGTTAATGAATATGGAGTACATAGTACCTCTACTCATTCACCAAAAAATGTGTGCATTTTTTGCAATTTATTAATTTATATATCATAATATACAAAAATAGAACATCTTTTATGTGTATTGCTTTTTGATAAAACCCATTCATATCCTTCCCTGTTTCTAACTTTTAAGTTTCTTATTTTCTATATAATATTTACACAAAGAGAATATATCATTTGTGAACCCTTCATTAAGTCAGTTTGGGTTCATGAATCTAACATAAATATCTATTTGTGTTAGTACACAATAATCTTTTGTCCAGATTGCCCTTTCAGGGACCAGTTTTAGAAATTGTGAACCCTAAAACTGTAGACAATCAATAATTCCACTATGTTTTTCCCACATATGACGTGTAATAGGTTTGTCTAATTTTATATTGATGTAATTTTCAGTTTCTAAAAGTTCTTCTTCTTAATTGTCCAGTTGTCTTCCCAAAATAAAAAATGGGATACAAGCATTTGGCCACATATATAGAGCTATAATTTATAAATGAATCTTTGTATAATTTATCCACAATTTGAGGTTGTAAATACTTTTATGGTAGGCATGTATTGAGATACCTTACAATGACCACAGTGATAGGCACCTTAGTAGGCCTCAGTAGCCCGCCTCTGTCTTTTTCTTTGTTAGGCCCATTTCACACGGGACGGATCAGTAATGATCTGCCCCGTGATGATCCGCTTGCTAAGTGGGGATCGCTCCGTTGTCGGATAACTGGGATAACTGGGCAGTCCCAGCACACTGTGCAGGGACCGCCCTGTCAGCTCTCCATTCTCCTCTATGGGGGATCGGACGAGCACGGACCGTCTGTCCGTGTTCATCCGATCCGCTCTGCAGACGGATAGAAAAATAGGATTTTCCTCTGTCTGCAGAATCGGACAATTGCGGAGGCGGACAATAGCGGGTGTCTGCGGATGTTCATCTGCAGACACCAGCTATCCCATAGGAATGCATGTATGTCCGTATTTCATCCGCAAACGGATGGATGAAATACGGACATAATGTCCGCATGTGTGAAAGGGGCCTAAGTTTTATTATTATCAAAATGACTGTGTACCAGTTTTTTTCCTAAAGTATTGGAATATCTTACTGGAGTCAGCCAAACAATTCCATTCTTTCTATTTATTCTCTTGCCTTGCTTATCCATATTTGTTAGCAACTTTAACCCCCCTGATGGTCTTCCCGAGTCTGGCTCGGGGTGGAATTTTTGTACCATTAGCGGTAACCCAAAGTCAGACTCGGGACTGCATCGCTGGATCCAGGAGGAGGTTTACTTACCTTCTCCCTCGGATCCAGCGTTGTCTCCCCGCTGTACGAGCGAGCCATGTCTCGCTCGATCTATCACGGAGCCAATCTCCGTTCCCTGCGAGCGTTGCGACGCACGGGGACGGAGATTGGGCCAAATTCAAAAAGTGAAACACACAGTATACATACAGTATAATGTAATCTTACAAAATACATTGCTGTATGTAAATATTTCACATCCCCTTTGTCCCTAGTGGTCTGCCCAGTGTCCTGCATGCAGTTTTATATTATAAAAACTGTTCTTTATGCCTGGAAACTGGAGATTGTCCATAGCAACCAAAACTGTCCCTTTACATCAAAAATGATTTTAGACCAGCTAGAAAACAGCGATAATAAATTGGAATCACTCGCAGAATTGAGCGATAGCGATTTGTGGGGAGATCCGTCATCAAATATTGAAAAGTATCGACAGTGACAATTCTGCAACTGAGCAAATTTCAGTGTTTTTGATTTGATTACATTATTGAATAATTTTTATTATTGTTATATTATTATTTGGTACAATTATTTATAGTTATTTATTATATTATAATTTATGATTTCATTTTTCAAACTTTATTATACCCGGGATGTCTGCTAGACTCTGGTTTGGACAGATTTAAGAGAGTTATTCCTAAGAATTACAGGACTACAATATAAAACGCCAAATTTTCATGCTAAATAATTGTACCGCTTTTAGCACCTAAAATCTGAAATAATCGTACCGCCAGGGAGGTTAAATTAAACTATTTTAGGTGTCTTTCTGGATATTATCTCTTCTTGAACTGATTCCAAATTGCATTCCTTGTTAAATTCATCCTTAGTGGAGCAATTCCTTTTTCCACTGATAAACTGTCTCACTGGATTGCCTTTCTTCATGAAAACATGGTGATTGCTACCCCAATGTAAAAAGATGTTTATGGATGTTAGTTTCATGTATATTTTTGTTTGAAAATTAACATCTGTGTCTCCATTGATAGTTGGGTCTAGAAAGTTCAAATGTTTTTCTTGTATTTTACTTGAAAAATATATCCCTATACATTTGTTAATGAATCTACAATATTTCTATATCTACAGATTATGCAAACATTTCCCATAATATAAAGATGTTATCAATTAAACAAACCCATAAAGGTATTAGGTATATTGAGTAATTTCCTCTTAAAACAAACAATATTTTTCTTTCCACCTTTCTATGAATAAGTTCACAAAGATGGGGGGCACAGCAAGTTCCCATTGCTGTGCCTATTTCTTGCCCATAAATTGTGTCATTTAACAGGAAATAATTGTGTTTGAGTACAAAATGTAATGATTCCAGTATGAATTTGAAATGTTGTTTAACCACCTAAAGATTGCAATGTTAAAACTTTATCCTGTCCCGGACATTTTTTTAGTTTTCATCATTTTGATACATTGTCTGACAATATTACTCTCCATGGCTACTTTCACACTGAGGTGCTTTACAGCTGCATCTTTGCAGTGCTATAGCTAGCAACGCTGCCCCATTGCTTTACACCGCTCCTAAAACTCCCCTTCCAATTGAAAACAATGGGGCAGCACAGCTAAATTTACCGGCACTATGCGGGCGGTTTTAACCATTTTTTCGGTCGCTATCAGGGCTTAAAACCACCTGCTAGTGGCCAAATAGCGCCGCTAAAACAGCAGTAAAATGGCGCTAAATATAGCGCTGCTTTACTGCCAATGCCCACAACACCCCAATCTGAAAGTAGCCTTAATCTTTTTTAACCACCTCCCACTCATCATATAGTAATATGACAGGTACAAAGTGTCTCTCTCATTCTAGGACAATGTCATATGATGTTGTCCCACTCTCAACAGGCTGTGTTCCTGGGACACTGCGCATCCCTGATCTCGGTAAAAAGCCTATGATGAGGCTCTTTACCCATGTGATCGGCTGTGTCCAATCACAACTGATCACATGTTACCAAGGAAATGCCAGTTATCAGCTTTCCTCTCCTCACACTGACAGCGTGTGAGGAGAGGAGAGCTGATCAGCTGCATTTCCTCACAGGGGAGACCTGCACAGATAATTAGGGTACTGATAATCAGTGCCCTGATTACTAGCGCAGCCCCAACAGTGCCAAGCAGTGATGTCAGTCAGTTCCCAGCAGTGATGCCAATCAGTGCCCATCGGTGAGGCCAATCAGTACCCATCAGTGATGCCAAGCGGTGATTATCAGTGATGCCAGTCAGTGCTGCCTTTCAGTGCATATCAGTGCCTGCTCATCAATGCCACCCATGAGTGCTGCCTCTCAGTGCCCATCAGTGCCACCTATCAGTACCCATCAGTGCCGCCTATTAGTGCTGCATATTAGTGCCACCTATTAATGGCCATCAGTACTGCATATTAGTGCCCATGGGTGCCTCCTATTTGTGCTGTATATCAGTGCCACCTCATCAGTGCCCTTCAATTCTGTCTCATCAGTACCCATCAGTGCAGCCTCACCAACGCACATCAGTGTAGGAGAAAAATTACGTATTTACAAAGTTTTCTAACAGAGACTACTTTTTTTCTCAAAAATTTTGATCGTTGTAAAAAATATTAGCAAAAAAAAAAAACAGTGGTGATATAATACCACCAAAAAGAAAGCCCAATCTATCAAAAAAAATGCTAAAAATTTAGGACAGCATTGCATGACTGCACAATTGTCATTCAAACTGTGACAGCGCTGAAAGCTGAAAATTGGCCTGAGTAGGAAGGACAAGAAAGTGCCTAGTTTTGAAGTTGTTAAACAGGTAGACCTTTCTTGTGGTGGCAGTTATTGATGATTTAGTTTTTTTTCCTAATATAAAAGGACTAACAACTTATTAAAAAAAAAAAAAAAAAACATCCCCACTACATTCTGTTATAAAACATAGCAATTAAAAATGCCACAACAGTACAAACACCCCCAAAATGGCCACTTTTTGCAGAGTGGAAACCTCAAGGCGATCTGATTTTGTGCCACAATTTAAAAAAAATGAAGAAACATGCAGGTATATAGGGGCTTAAAACATGAAGCTTGGTTATGCTGGACTAGGTAAATGAAATGTACAGGTCACAAACAGAGGGATCCAAGACCCATTAACCAAGATCGGTGTGATCAGATGCTTTCACAATTTGAAAATGGCGATGTTTACATCTGGGGAAACCAGAACTAATGAAAATGCTTTTTTCTTCTGACTCCTACACCATAGAGGTGATGCAACTGCCAAATTATTTTTTCTGTAGAATGTTTTAACATCCAAAGGTGTCAGGATGATATTCTCTAAAATAGGTAAGTAATATTTTTTCACAAGGTCCTAGGATTATCACTGTAGGATGAAATTGTTCAAACAAATTGTCTCAAAACTGCATCACCATATTTTCTTACATTGTCAGTAGATTCTGCTTCCCCCAACACAATGTGTCCCGCTTCCTCCCTTTTTTATTTTATTGCAATTTTGGCAAAGAATATATCACAATTATTGGATTTAGAAAAAAAATTGAATTTTTTTTATATTAATTTACAATTGTAAGGCCTTTATCAATAACGTATGCAGATAACTACAGGTGGCATCTTCCTTCAGAATTTTATCATTCATAGTATTTTGTAGCAGTGGTAAACACATTATCAATTATCTTTTTCCATTATGATGATGTCCCCACCTTTGTCTGCAGGCTTCAATATTATCTTTTGATCTGATTCCAAATCTTTCATTGCTCACCTCTCAATGCTAAAAGGATTGTGTTTTATCTTAAAAAATGTAAGATTTGCTTTAAAACTATAAAGCTAATTCTCCATTAGTCTTGCAAATAATTGAATAGTAGGCATCTAGTAAAAAAAAAAAAAAAAAGAATAGTCCTATTATGTTTAAAATCCATAAAGGGACATAATGCTTTTGATTCCAACATTTCCTTTTCTTTCTGTACGGGTTCAAGCAACTTAAAAGTTGAGATGTTTCCTTTTGTTATAGCACTAGCATTAGCTTTATTTTTATCTTTTGCCTTTTCTTTAGTTAATGCCAATTTTCTTGAAATTGGAATAATATTGAAAGAATTTTATAAAGATGTGATTGGTTGTTTCGCACAATTATTTGAAACAATTGTAACATTCCTTGTCTTTGACCATGTAAAAAATCCTAAAAATATCTAAAAAAATTATTGTTGTTTCATTGATTCTTGCCAAAATAATTTCCCCTTTGGTAATGTAAATGGGACTTAAAATATAACACACATACTGTATCATTTAACCCTGCATGTAGCACAGGAACACCAACAATACAGATTTGGGCTTTAAAGTGCTTTAATGTCCACAACATATGGGGGGAAATAGTGGAATAGTCGATTGCCTATAGTTTTGGGGTTCACATATCTTCCCTTTGTGTACAAATTGTATAGAAAATATGAAAAAAGTTAAAGATTGAGATGGAAATGATGAGATCTCTCAAAAATGAATATACATAGACATCTTATTGCATGCATAATGCTAAATTTATTATCATAAAACAAATTAAAAACAGTGAAAGAATTCAGGTGTTTTGCAAAGCCAAAGTACGATAATAAAAATAATTAGTAAAAATGCAGTCATTTTTTTTTTAAATTAACCAGTAGCCACAGGCAGGAATAATTGATAACTTCACACAATACTATAATAAAGAGATGGAGAATAAATAAATAATAGACTTGTGCATTTGTTTTCGTCCGAATGCATTTTTGTCCGAATTTCAGGTATTTTTGTTATCGTTTTAACAAACGATAATGAAAGTGCAGAATCCGAAAAACAAAAGATCCAACATAAACAAATGCTTTATTTTCATTTTTGTTGTGATAACAGTTCGATATAGATAGGAGATTCGACATGACGCTGACAATAACAATCTGTGTCTATCGAACCTGTGGTCGAATGTGCCTAACCTTAACTCTATTAGTCCAGGATTATTCTACATAGAGAGAAAAGATTAGACATAGAGAGGAAAGATTTGACATAGAGAGAAATGATCGCTGCTGGAATTTGGGGGGGAAATAAAATAAAAATAATGATGATGATGAATGTTATTGGCTGATTGTAACCAAAGAGGAGGAGCAGTAAAATAGCTAGAACTAAGTACACACGTACAGCCAACTTACTTTCACTTACGATTGCTAGCAGAGAGAGACACACACACTGAATCATTTCAGAAGACAGTCAATCTTAGCTGGTCCGTTTGTCAGAGAATCTAAATTATTTAGCAATTAAGTATAAGCACAGCAGCAGAACAATAGTGAAGCAAGCTACAGTTCAACTTAACTTTTTCATAATAATCTGCTGCTATTGTGTTAGTGTTGTGAGCTTGATAGTGATACTAGTGTTGCTAGTGTTCTGATAACCTCAGAGGCTTTCCTTGTTGTGGGGGGGGGGGGGGGTTATTATTATAGATTCTATATTATAGATTGAGATTCTATATAGATTCTATATACCCTATTGTGTTACCTGTCTGATCAGTGATCACTATCAACAGTCTATTTCCTGTTTGAACAATATACATTCAATATGAATGATAAAGATTCGACAAAGCAGCGAAAAACATACAAATGTTGAATATTTGGCTTACAGTGTCTGTCGAAAGTTCTAAGAAGATTTGACGGAGCAGCTAAACTATACAGAGTCAGACAGTTTAGCTGCTCCGTCAAATCTTCTTTGAACATTCGACAGACACCATAAGCCTTCAATGACAGATTCGGCCTTAATTAATTTGGATTTTCGGACGAATGCAATTTTTAACGAAAAACAAAATAGATAAAAACAAATTTCGGGAGTAACTAACTAAATACATTTTTCGGACGAAAACTAAATTCCGAAATGAAATATTTCAGTGTGCACATGTCTAATAAATAAGGGTGTGCTTTGAAAACGAGTAATCTAGTAGCAAGTTTTCAAGAAAGTATGGATGCCCCAAAAAGATATGACTGGCAGATAGTCTACTGCAGTAATGGCAGGAAGGAGTACAGTTGTAATGGAGAAAATGAGAAAATTTAAATGAAAAAGGAGAAAAGAAAGTGTTGATAAAAACAGATAGAGACTATGAATTTATACAGAAAAGACTATGAATGGATTCACATATATGTGAATTGGATGCGGGCTTCCCTACATCCAATTCGCATGACAGGCAAGTGTGATGGGGTCTCAATGAAGCTGATCCACACAGGTCTGGGGTGACTGCGGTCTGTATTGCAGAAGGGTCCTGTGCATTTTGGAATCCAGTTCAGGTGCAAATTCAGGCAAAAATTCAGACCTGAATCGTACCTGAATCGGTGAACAAATACACACCGTACCCCAGGTACAAACTCGTGCCCGCTAATATGTGATCCTGGCCTAAAGGATAGTGATGAAAGTCAGAAAAACTAACCAGGTAAATAATCAGAAAACAATGAAGTCAGAGAAGACTGCCTGTTGGCATGTGTACATGCATACACTTTAAGGCTACTTCTTCTGTATTGCGTTTCATACATACTTTGGAAATCTGTTAAGGTCAGGTTAATCTAGACGTTTTTCCAAACACACCAACTTTTGGTCTCTCTCATAAACATGGTGTAAGTGCTAACTTTGTTATAGCTGCCATTTAGATTTAAAACTACTTTGAGGTTTTAGGGGTGTATTTAAAAAAAGTAAAAGTTAAACAAAAATAGCTAGTGGCTATATGATGGCCAGCAGCTGTCATTGACTGTGGGACTCACTGTGATGCATGAAGGAAGGAAGGAAGGAAGGAAGGAAGGAAGGAAGGAAGGAAGGAAGGAAGGAAGGAAAAGCCAACATTTTCCAGGGGCCAAACAGCCTCCTCCTTCATCGGGTCTTAGGGATTAATGTGCTTAAACAGATTCATGTAATCAGATACTGAATAGAACTGTGATTTACTGCTTGGAACAGTTTCAGGAGGACAGGTTAAGCCAGGGTTAGTGAATGTAGTCAGAATTCCTCAGCCCTGATGGAGGGGGGAGTGTATTTGGCTCTTGAACCACGTTAGATTTTTTCTGCTGTGAACTGATTTTATATCATTAAAAACCTTGGACTTTTGGAGGTTTGTTTGGTGCTCTCATTGGGTTTTATTTACTGTATGTGGATTCTCAATTCTGGGTCCTTTCCCTGTTCCTGAGGAGAGCCCCAAATTTCTGGAGTGCTACCAAACTGAAGCCAGTGTGCGCCATGATACTTTCAGTGACCTTTGGAACATCAGAATCCAGTGCCCCATTCATTCTTGTGTTGAACATTTCTAATAAGGCAAAATTAATGCTTCCAAAGGTTGTTTAGGTATTACAAGCATATTGTCACAACGTAGCTAATAAATGCATTCCAGCATATAGAAAACTTGTAATTTTTTTTTCTAATGTGTATGAATTAAAGCGGAGTTCCACATAGAAATGGAACTTCTGTGGATTGGATTCCTCCCCTCCAGTGCCACATTTGGCACCTTTCAGGGGGGAGCAGATACCTGTCAAATCCAGGTATCTGCTCCCACTTCCGGAGAAAGATCACCGCAATCTTGTTCAGTGACACACAGATCCCAGAAGACAGCAGGGACCATACAGAAAGTGCAGCGCACCTTGCGCATGCACAGTAGGAAACAGGCTGAAGTTGTGTGTCGGCATTGTGGGCTCCCTAGACAGGTAAGTGTCCATATAATAACCCCCCTAGCGGTAATCCCGAGTCTGGCTCGGGTTAGGATTTTACTGATAGGAGCGGTAACCCCGAGCCAGACTCGGGATCGCTTCACTGGATGCAGGGGAGGACACAGGGAGACTTGTGCCGCGTACACACGATCAAACAATCCGGTGGAAAAGTCCGGCAAACTCAAGTCCGCCAAACAATCCCCCCATGTGTAGGCTCCGGCATACTTTTTTGACCCGAAAGTACGGCAGACTTAGAATGCCGTGTTGCACACCAATCTTACCGCCGGACTTGCATTTCGGCGAACAATCCGGCCGTGTGTATGCCAGTCCGCCGTACTTTTGAAATGAGCGGACTTTTCCCGCCCGGAGAAAAGTCCGCTCATTTCGAGCGGGTCTCCAGGTAGGCAGGGCCCGCGAAGGAGACATCGCTGGCCCCGCCGCCTGGTATGGACTTAAAGGGGAACCCCAACGCCGAAAAATCGGCGTGGGGGTCCCCCCAAGTCCACAAAAGACCCTTGTCCGAGCACGCTACCTGGCCGGCCAGGAAAGGGGGGCGAGCGAGCGCCCCCCCCCCCCCCTCCTGAGCCGTACCAGGCCGCATGCCCTCAACATGGGGGTGCCTTGGGGAAGGGGGGGCTGTGCGGCCCCCCCACCCCAAAGCACCTTGTCCCCATGTTGATGAGGACAAGGGCCTCTTCCCGACAACCCTGGCCGTTGATTGTCGGGTTCTGCGGGCGGGGGGCTTATTGGAATCCGGGAGCCCCCTTTAATAAGGGGGCCCCCGGATACCGGCCCCCCACCCTATGTGAATGAGTATGGGGTACAATGTACCCTACCCATTCACCTGTAAAATAAAAGTACAAAAAAACACAACACACGAGATAAAATACTTTATTGCACAGCTCCGGGGGTCTTCCGTCTTCGGGGGTCTTCTCGCCGGACTCCTCCGCTATCTTCTTGTAGCTCTTTTACTAGCGGAGGAGTCCGGCTTTCTTCCTCACCGCCGGCCTCTTCTTCTGACTTCGGGGGTCTTGTCCCCCTCTCCGGTCTGCTGTCGCCGCCGCCGCCTTCCGTTCTTCTTCTTCTTCTTCTTCTTCTCCAGGAGATGTTGACTCGACGATCTCTCCGGCCGCAATGCCAGGGACGCGCTGCGCGGCCACTTATATAGGGACAATGGGCGGTGTCACATGGCTTTATGTCACATGGGTTGGTGTCACATGGTGACCCCGTCCCCTTACGTTGTCACAGTCCCCATGTGACATCAACCCATGTGACCAACCCATGTGACATAAAGCCATGTGACACCGCCCCTTGTCCCTATATAAGTGGCAGCGCAGCGCGTCCCTGGCATTGCGGCCTGGGAGATCGTCGAGTCAACATCTCCTGGAGAAGAAGAAGAAGAACGGAAGGCGGCGACAAAAGACCGGGCCACCGCCTGTAAAAGAGCTATAAGAAGGCGCGGTGGCCCGGCAGAAGAACCGAAGAGGGGGACAAGACCCCCGAAGTCGGAAGAAGAGGCCGGCGGCGAGGAAGAAAGCCGGACTTCTCCGCTAGTAAAAGAGCTACAAGAAGATAGCGGAGGAGTCCGGCGAGAAGACCCCCGAAGACGGAAGACCCCCCGGAGCTGTGCAATAAAGTATTTTATCTTGTGTGTTGTGTTTTTTTTGTACTTTTATTTTACAGGTGAATGGGTAGGGTACATTGTACCCCATACTCATTCACATAGGGTGGGGGGCCGGTATCCGGGGGCCCCCTTATTAAAGGGGGCTCCCGGATTCCGATAAGCCCCCCGCCCGCAGACCCCGACAACCAACGGCCAGGGTTGTCGGAAAGAGGCCCTTGTCCTCATCAACATGGGGACAAGGTGCTTTGGGGTGGGGGGGGCGCACGGCCCCCCCTTCCCCAAGGCACCCCCATGTTGAGGGCACGCGGCCTGGTACGGCTCAGGAGGGGGGGGGGGCGCTCGCTCGCCCCCCTTTCCTGGCCAGCCGGGTAGCGTGCTCGGACAAGGGTCTTTTGTGGACTTGGGGGGACCCCCACGCCGATTTTTTTCGGCGTTGGGGTTCCCCTTTAAGTCCATACCAGGCGGCGGGGCCAGCGACGTCTCCTTCGCGGGCCCCGCCTACCTGGAGACGCGCTCGAAATGAGCAGACTTTCCTCTGCGTTTGTGGGCGAGTCCGTGCATTACAAAAGTAGGGCGGATAGTACGGCGGACTTAGTACGCTGTATTAGTCCGCTCAAAAAGTGCCGTGTGTGGGCAAGTAGCCCGTTCGGAAAGTCCGACGGACAGTCTGGCGGAAAGTCCGCCAGACTAAGTACGTCGGACATACCGCTACGTGTGTACTCGGCTTTACTTACCTTGTCCCCTGGATCCAGTGATGTCCTCCGCGCTGTGTGATCGAGCTGTCCTCCGCTCGATTCACAGTGCCGAGTGCCGCCGAGCTCCGTTCCCTGCGACGTTACGGCGCACGGGAGCGGAGAACGGCGGCAAATTCAAAAAGGTAAAAGTACACAAAACACACACAGCACTGTAATCTTACAGATTACAGTACTGTATTACAAAATTACACACCCCCTTTGTCCCTAGTGGTCTGTGCAGTGCCCTGCATGCACTTTTATATTATAAATACTGTTTTTTCTGCCTGGAATTTGGAGATTGTCCATAGCAACCAAAAAGTGCCCCCTTTTCAGGGTTTTAGGATTTGATTACATTATTGAATAATTTTTATTATTCTTTATTATATTATAAACTTTATCATACCCGGGATGTCTGCTAGACTTTGGTTTGAACATATTTAAGAGAGTTATTCCTAAGAATTACAGGACTACAATATAAGACGCCAAATTTCCATGCAAAATAATTGTACCGCTTTCAGCACCTAAATCCAGACTGAATCATACCGCCAGGGAGGTTAAAAGTTAGCAGCTGCAGTATTTGTAGCTGCTGACTTTTAATTAATTTTTTACCCAGGTGGAGCTCCGCTTTCAGTATACATTAATAATAACAGCTCAAAACTGTATACTTGTTTTTAAGAGAGGCAAAGATTTAGTCAAATAGTGTATCCATTGAAATGTACAAAAAATACCTAGTTTTCAGCTTGCACATACAAACATTATTTACAAAGTTATCACATGCCCATCTGTACACCTGCCCTTACCCAAAAGTTTCTCTATAGAAGAAGCCTATAAAACTTGGAAGATATATATCTGCCAAAACATGTGACTTTGTCGAAAGTCAAAAGAAAATGACCGTCATTATGAAATGGCTGCTGAGTCAGGTTCAGACGTTCCACATTTAATTCAGTATAGTGTGCAACAAGCTGCGGTGACCAAATACATTGCATTTTCATTAGTGATATGACAAGAGCACAGTAGCTCAGAGTACAGATTAAAAGAATAAAGTCAACAAGGTAAATTGAAGGGACAAAAGAGACAATGAGAAACAAGACTGCGCTACTGATATGTTAACGTAAATATATCTTCTCTTTAGTGTATTTTGAGGAATTTATATTATATAAATATATATTATATATTCTGAATATTATATTATACATATACCATATCTGCTTACTGTACATGCATCTTCTCAATTAATCTTAATGTTTTAAAACTTTTTTCAGTCGTGCCAACCTATGAAAGTATGCAACATTTCAAGGCTCCTTAGTCTTTAGTATAAAGAAATGTAAAAGTCACTTATCGATGGGAAACCTGAACCTGGGACAATGCATACAACTGCCTTTATGAAATTAACTTTACATCAGAAGCCTCCCCTTCACATTACCCCATAATGTTAGCGATCCCCCTATAGCATCAGAGTCTCCCCTTCACTTTAGAGGCCTCTCAGCACATCAGTGTCTTCCCTATACATCAGAGGCCACCCTATACATGAGAACCTTCACTCCTATCAGAGTTGTGTCATCACAGTGTCCCCCAAGCACATAACTCTCCTATCACAGAGTTTCCAGTCGCACAGACCCTTCCAATCACACAGTCCCACATTACAGAGCATCCATTTACATGATCCCCTCTTCACATTAGAGGCCTACCTTTTTGCTCCAGCACTCCATCAGAAGTTAGGAGGTGGAGAAGGTCTGGAAAAGGTAGACCTGTGGGGCTTTGCTTGTCTCCTGCCTTGGTTCAGAGTCATGCATTGCCATGGTGTAAGTGCACCAAAGCAAAAAATGATGTTGTGTGCCGTGGTCCTAGAGTGGCGGTGGTTGTTATGGTGCTGGCAGACAGCCTTCCTGCACCAGGGCAACTCATAATGCTGATCAAGGGAAAACTGGGTCTCTTGTTAATGGAACCCCAGGGAAACCCAGATGCCACCCTAATTGAGAAACACTGAACTAACAGTACATACTGACAGTTATAGTTGTTCAGTGCTTAGTGGTGATGTAAAGCTGTGTTGACTTCCATCATCCAATCATGTGGAAGCTATTTTTTTTTTCCTTACAATTGATTGGGTTCTTTGCAAAGTGACACCATAAATTTCACCATATTCACTAAGCTCTGGGGAAAATTCCCTTGCAAAGTGCAGCTTCTCTTGCCAAGTTTTTGTTAGAAAATCAACCTCTATGAGTCTACCAACCCTTTGAACACTATGCATTTCTTGATATTTTATCATGACTGTAAATCCAACCACTCAAGTTTTATATAGGCTTTAATGTGTTAATATAATATGAAAATGTATTTTTAATTCTTCAGTTTTCATTAAAATGAAGAAGCCTGTTTTAAAGGTCCTTGTAGAGGCACTTGTGTCACTGTTGCCAACTGTGCTGCTGCATTTCCACCTCGCGTCACAGGTGTTCTGCACTGACGTTATGTAATTGTATATTTTTTATTTATAAAGACTATTAATTTAACGGATCATTCTTAAAAGAGCAGCAAATGTGATCAGTGGTGTCGCTATACCCATGAGTGTGCACTAAGGCAAATTTTGTACTGGGACAGTTCTTGGTTGGCCCACTTACTACATCTCACTTTGCTATCTGTCTCCCCAACAGTTACCTAGTGTTACCATTTAAGAACATCACACCAAATGTAAAAGTGCTAGTCACATCCTGCAGGGAATATCTCTAGAGGAAAGGTGCACAGGAACAGTTTAGGGTGCATGTACTCTTTCCCATGTGTCTGCTACACTTTATATTGTGATATCATAGATCACCTGCCTGGCCAGTAAAAATATGCCTTTCTGCCAGTGTTATTGCAGAAAGGAGATGAGGCTAATATTTTCAAAAAACAAAAATAAACTTAGTTCTGCTCTCTCCAAGTGGCTTCTCTGTACAGCTCTGGAGATGTTATCTGAACCCCTCTGCCTAAAACTTTAAAGTGATTCTAAAGATTTTTTCTTTTTAAAATAGCAAACATGTTATACATACCTGCTCTGTGCAATGGTTTTGCCCCGGTCCTCCTCTTCTTAGCCCCCCCCCCCAGCACTCAAGGCTCTTCCCCCTGCTAAGTGTCCTGATAAGAAGCCGCATGCTCACTCCTGAGCCCTTGACACACAGATTGGGGATTAGCCCCGCCCGACTCCCTACTCACTGGTTGTGAATGGCTCCCATTGCTGTGTCTGAGCCAATGAGGAGGAAGAGAGCCGGGAGAGCAACTGTCCTTGTGCACATAGTTTGATTGAGAACAGGCTCCGGGGAGCTGGGGGGAAACTGCACAGTTTTTTTTTTACCTTCATAGAATTCATGAAGGCACAAAACCTTCAGCCTTTGGAACCACTTTTACCACTTCAGCCCCAGACCAATTTTCAGCCTAAGGACCAGAGGTCTTTTTACAATTTCGCACTTCACTGCTTTAACTGGTAATTGCGCGGTCATGCAATGTTGTACCCAAACGAAATTTGCGTCCTTTTCTTCCCACAAATAGAGCTTTTTTTTATAGTATTTGATTGCCTCTGCGATTTTTATTTTTTTGCGATATAAATGGAAAAAGACCGAAAATTTGGAGAAAAAAATATATTTTCTACTTTTTGTTATAAGAAAAATCGAATAAACTCAATTTTAGTCATACATTTAGGGCAAAATTTATTCAGCCACATGTCTTTAGTAAAAAAAATGTCAATAAGTGTATATTTATTGGTTTGTGCAAAAGTTATAGCGTCTACAAACTAGAGTACATTTTCTGGAATTTACACAGCTTTTAATTTACGACTGCCTATCTCATTTCTTGAGGTGCTAAAATGGCAGGGAAGTACAAACCCCCCTAAATGACCCCATTTTGGAAAGTAGACACCCCAAGGAAATTGCTGAGGGGCATGTTGAGCCATTGAATATTTTTTTTTGTCCCAAGCGATTGAATAATGACACAAAAAAAAAAAAGTTTACAAAAAGTTGTCACTAAATGATATATTGCTCACACATGCCATAGTTATATGTGGAATTGCACCCCAAAATATATTATGCTGCTTCTCCTGAGTACGCGGATACCACATATGTGGGACTTTTTGGGAGTCTAGCTGCGTACGGCACCCCGAAAACCAATTACTGCCTTCAGGGTTTCTAAGGGTGTACATTTTTGATTTCACTCCTCACTACCTATCACAGTTTCGAAGGCCATAAAATGCCAAAATAGCACAAAACCCCCCCAAATGACCCCATTTTGGAAAGTAGACACCCTAAGCTATTTACTGAGAGGCATGTTGAGTCCATAAAATATTTTATATTTTACCACAAGTTGCAGGAATATTACAATTTTTTTTTTTCTTTTTGCACAAAGTTTTCACTAAATGATATATTGCTCACACATGCTATGGGCATAAGTCAAATTACACCCCAAAATAAATTCTGCTGCTTCTCCCGAGTACGGGGATACCACATGTGGGGGAATTTTTGGGAGCCTAGCCACGTACGGGACCCCGAAAACCAAGGACTGCCTTCCGGATTTAAATATAAAACGCTACCAAAAAAACTGTTAGCGATTGCAGGGATCAAGCCTGACTCTGCGAACACTGCAGTTATGTGTTTAGTGTTTTGTAAGTGACAGTGATCAATCGATACTGCACTTGGATGGGCTGGGCGGAGGGGCAAAACGCAGGTGCTAGCAGGTATCTGGGCTGATCCTGCTAACAATGCGTTTTTTTGGAACCCTAAACTGCTGGGGACGCTAGTATAGATCTGATCAGATCAGATATTGATCTGTTCAGATTCTATACCACTACGGTCGGTTTATGTTTTGCGCATGGGTGTTAGCGGTACTGGCACTAACCTAGCGCTGCCTGGGGCGACGCAGACCCTGACCCTAAAACCTAATTGATATCACCCGCCGGGTGATCAGGGGGTTAAACCTTTATTGGGTAATAAATGGTGGGTGCCCTGATGCTATAAAAACAAACTAACCAGAGTCACCCGTAACACTTATACAGTGATCACTGGTGAAAGAGTTAACTAGGGGCAATCAGGGGGTTCAAATTTTTATTAGGTAGTATATGGGGGTCCCTGGCGCTATATAAAAACCTGACGGGGAACCTAAATAACTAACTTGCTAACCAGCGTCACCAGTGACACTTATACTGTGATCGCTGGTAAAAGGGTTAACTAGGGGCAATCAGGGGGTTAAAACCATTATTGGGTAGTACATGGGGGTACCTAGCTCTATAAAAACCTGGCGGTGAACCTAAAAAAATAACTAGCTACCTAGCGACACTAGTGACACTAATGCAGCGATCAGAAAAATGATTGCTTAGTGACACTGGCAAAAGGGGGTGAAAGGGTTAACTAGGGTCAATCAGGGGGTTAAAACTGTTATTGGGTAGTATATGGGGGTACCTAGCGCTATAAAAACCTGGCGGTGAACCTAAGAAAATAACTAGCTACTTAGCGGCACCAGTGACACTAATGCAGTGATCAGAAAAACGTTCCACGTGCCCTCAACATGGGGGGTGCCTTGGGGAAAGGGGGGCCGCGCGCCCCCCCCACCCCAAAGCACCTTGTCCCCATGTTGATGAGGACAAGGGCCTCTTCCCGACAACCCTGGCCATTGGTTGTTGGGGTCTGCGGGCGGGGGGCTTATCGGAATCCGGGAGCCCCCTTTAATAAGGGGGCCCCCGGATACCGCCCCCCCCCACCCTATGTGAATGAGTATGGGGTACAATGTACCCCTACCCATTCACCTGTAAAATAAAGTACAAAAAAAAACACAACACACAAGATAAAATAGTTTATTGCACAGCTCCGGGGGTCTTCCGTCTTCGGGGGTCTTCTCGCCAGACTCCTCCGCTATCTTCTTGTAGCTCTTTTGCTAGCGGAGGAGCCCGGCATTCTTCTTCGTCGCTGCGGCCTCTTCTTCCGACTGCGGGGGTCTTGTCCCCAGTGGCGGCTGGTGAAGTTTTAGGATGGGGGGGGGCGCAAGACCACGCCCCTCCACAGTTGGCCCCTCCCACTTCTCATAAGCCACACCCCTTATATAATCCACATCATATACCAGGCTGCACATTATACACCGGGCTCTGCACATTATACACAGAGCTCTGCACATCATATACCAGGCTGCACATTATACACAGAGCTCTGCACATCATATACCAGGCTGCACATTATACACAGGGTTCTGGACATCATATACCAGGCTGCACATTATATACACCGGGCTCTGCACATCACATAAAAGGCTGCACATTATACACCGGGCTCTGCAAATCACATACCAGGCTGCACATTATACACCGGGCTCTGCAAATCACATACCAGGCTGCACATTATACACCAGGCTCTGCACATCATATACCAGGCTGCACATTCTGTGTAGTAGTATGAGATCATACTATGATCATGGGCCACAGGTATAACATTATAAGTCTTATAAACACATGCAGACAGTGATAGGAGCCGATATATACTAATCTCACACACACATATTAGATGTGTATTTAAACACTGCGGTATTTAATAAAAAATATACTATATTTTGTATAGTGATGATGTACTTGCACGCATTACCTTATACTGTAGCAAATAGCTATACATGTACAATGTTGGACAAGAGCGGAGATTATTATATTTGTACATAAATGTGCAATTATCATTGTCTTCAATGTATATCAGCCTCAGCCCAGATTATACGGAACATTCAGAACATTTTATAGAAAATAAATTGCTGGGGACATATACATTTCTCGCTATAAGAGCGGAATCTATAAATAAAGGATAATAAGATTATGGCAGCATTACATGACCATCGCGATAAATTATTATTATTGCAATGCCACCATCATACATCCGATATAAGATATATTTAATAATTTAATTAATAACAGTAACATGCCCACCACAAACTGTATAATTATTCATGTAATCGTTCTAAAAGGGAAAAAAAAAAAAGGGGGGGGGGGGGGGGAGAGAGGAATTTCCGCTAATCCATGAATAAAAAATGTTGTTACCCCATAAGGACCATTCTGTAATCAGATTATTGAGAAATCAGTTGGCAAACTGGTGACGCCATATAAATCCTGAATAATAATAATCCTACTATTCACTAAGTGGCTGCTACCCCTAAATATAAAACCCATCAGACAGTGGTTACCCCTATAAGCCATTGTGCGTCAATTAATATCTCAAGACCACCATTGTGATCAGTTTTTACCCCTAAGAACAAGCAAACATTCAGTATCCACTGTTTCTAGGGATCACGCAACATCAGTTGTAACCCATAAAAATTAAAAAATAAAAGCATAGTCCCTACCCCTGGTAACCATACAGCATCAGGCATTGCCCCTGCTCATCATTCAGCATCCGTTACTGACCCTAGTCATCGTTCAGCATCAGTTATTGTCCCTAGTATTCATTCAGCATCGGGTATTGCCCCTGGTAACCATACAGCATCAGGTATTGCGCCTGGTAACCATACAGCATCAGTTATTGTCCCTGGTAACCACACAGCATCAGTTATTGCCCCTGGTAACCACACAGCATCAGTTATTGCCCCTAGTATTCATTCAGCATCAGGTATTGCCCCTGGTAACCATACAGCATCAGTTATTGTCCCTGGTAACCATACAGCTTCAGTTATTGTCCCTGGTAACCACACAGCACACAGCATCAGTTATTGCCCCTGGTAACCATACAGCATCAGTTATTGTCCCTGGTAACCACACAGCACACAGCATCAGTTATTGCCCCTGGTAACCATATAGCATCAGTTATTGTCCCTGGTAACCATACAGCATCAGTTATTGTCCCTGGTAACCACACAGCACACAGCATCAGTTATTGCCCCTGGTAACCATACAGCATCAGTTATTGTCCCTGGTAACCATACAGCATCAGTTATTGTCCCTGGTAACCACACAGCATCAGTTATTGTCCCTGGTAACCGCACAGCATCAGTTATTGTCCCTGGTAACCACACAGCATCAGTTATTGTCCCTGGTAACCACACAGCATCAGTTATTGTCCCTGGTAACCACACAGCACACAGCATCAGTCATTGCCCCTGGTAACCATACAGCATCAGTTATTGTCCCTGGTAACCACACAGCACACAGCATCAGTTATTGCCCCTGGTAACCACACAGCATCAGTTATTGTCCCTGGTAACCATACAGCATCAGTTATTGTCCCTGGTAACCATACAGCATCAGTTATTGTCCCTGGTAACCATACAGCATCAGTTATTGTCCCTGGTAACCACACAGCATCAGTTATTGTCCCTGGTAACCACACAGCATCAGTTATTGTCCCTGGTAACCATACAGCATCAGTTATTGTCCCTGGTAACCACACAGCATCAGTTATTGTCCCTGGTAACCACACAGCACACAGCATCAGTTATTGCCCCTGGTAACCACACAGCATCAGTTATTGCCCCTGGTAACCACACAGCATCAGTTATTGCCCCTGGTAACCATACAGCATCAGTTATTGTCCCTGGTAACCATACAGCATCAGTTATTGTCCCTGGTAACCATACAGCATCAGTTATTGTCCCTGGTAACCGCACAGCATCAGTTATTGTCCCTGGTAACCACACAGCATCAGTTATTGTCCCTGGTAACCACACAGCATCAGTTATTGTCCCTGGTAACCACACAGCATCAGTTATTGTCCCTGGTAACCACACAGCACACAGCATCAGTTATTGCCCCTGGTAACCATACAGCATCAGTTATTGTCCCTGGTAACCATACAGCATCAGTTATTGTCCCTGGTAACCATACAGCATCAGTTATTGTCCCTGGTGTCCCTGGTAACCATACAGCATCAGTTATTGTCCCTGATAACCACACAGCACACAGCATCAGTTATTGCCCCTGGTAACCATACAGCATCAGTTATTGTCCCTGGTAACCATACAGCATCAGTTATTGTCCCTGGTAACCAAACAGCATCAGTTAGTGTCCCTGGTAACCATACAGCATCAGTTATTGTCCCTGGTAACCACACAGCACACAGCATCAGTTATTGTCCCTGGTAACCACACAGCACACAGCATCAGTTATTGCCCCTGGTAACCATACAGCATCAGTTATTGTCCCTGGTAACCACACAGCATCAGTTATTGCCCCTGGTAACCACACAGCATCAGTTATTGCCCCTGGTAACCATACAGCATCAGTTATTGTCCCTGGTAACCATACAGCATCAGTTATTGTCCCTGGTAACCATACAGCATCAGTTATTGTCCCTGGTAACCACACAGCATCAGTTATTGTCCCTGGTAACCACACAGCATCAGTTATTGTCCCTGGTAACCACACAGCATCAGTTATTGTCCCTGGTAACCACACAGCACACAGCATCAGTTATTGCCCCTGGTAACCATACAGCATCAGTTATTGTCCCTGGTAACCATACAGCATCAGTTATTGTCCCCGGTAACCATACAGCATCAGTTATTGTCCCTGGTAACCACACAGCACACAGCATCAGTTATTGCCCCTGGTAACCACACAGCATCAGTTATTGTCCCTGGTAACCACACAGCATCAGTTATTGTCCCTGGTAACCACACAGCATCCGTTATTGTCCCTGGTAACCACACAGCACACAGCATCAGTTATTGCCCCTGGTAACCATACAGCATCAGTTATTGTCCCTGGCAACCACACAGCATCAGTTATTGCCCCTGGTAACCATACAGCATCAGTTATTGTCCCTGGTAACCATACAGCATCAGTTATTGTCCCTGGTAGCCATACAGCATCAGTTATTGTCCCTGGTAACCACACAGCATCAGTTATTGTCCCTGGTAAGCACACAGCATCAGTTATTGTCCCTGGTAACCACACAGCATCAGTTATTGTCCCTGGTAACCACACAGCATCAGTTATTGTCCCTGGTAACCACACAGCATCAGTTATTGTCCCTGGTAACCACACAGCATCAGTTATTGCCCCTGGTAACCACACAGCATCAGTTATTGCCCCTGGTAACCACACAGCACACAGCATCAGTTATTGCCCCTGGTAACCATACAGCATCAGTTATTGTCCCTGGTAACCACACAGCATCAGTTATTGTCCCTGGTAACCATACAGCATCAGTAATTGTCCCTGGTAACCATACCTTACTTCATGGCAGCCTGAGCGCTTAATGTTAATTAGCAACCTACAGTTTGATTTCCAGCTAGCCTCCCCCTCACACATGGATGGAGGACTCACATGTTGCTTTTTGTCCTAATGAGAAAATCTTTTTTTTTTTAAGTCAGGATCTGTGCAGTTAGTATGGAGCTATTACTTTAACCTTAAAAATGAAGAAGAAAAAAAAAAAAGGCTTTCTTGCACAAACACTTCCCTTCCTTCTATATAACATAAATTAATGAAAATAATGTATGTTAATGGAAATATTCCTCCTATTTAATGCATGGCCTTCTCCTCCACCCCCCTTCTCTATGGGAGCACAGGATCAGCACTTACCTGTGGACTGTGTGCTCCTCTCCGGTGTTCTCCGCTCCTCTCCTGCGGTGTGCTTTATTGCTCTTACTTCCTGTTTCCTCTCTCATGTGCAATGGGAGACAGAAGACAGGAAGTGACATCTGAGTCAACTCAGATGTCAATCAAACAGCCCAGCCGTAGTGATACAAACTACAGCACCGGGCGGAAGCTACTCAGCGCTTCAGAAAGCGCCCCAAGGCGGGCTAAACGCCCGCAAATGAAGCGCCACGTCTGCAATCTCATGATTGCATTGACGTGGCGGTTCCCATAGTGCACTGTGTCCGGCGCTCGAACACAGTGCACTTCCTTAAAGAACTTATTTTTTTTTAAAGGAGCAGTTTTAAACTTTTTCTTTTTTTTTTAATTTTGTAATTTTTTTTTTTTTTGTGACTACACAGAAGGGGGGGGGGGCGGCGCCCGGGCACCCCCTATGGACGGGCCGCCACTGCTTGTCCCCCTCTTCGGTTCTTCTGCCGGGCCACAGCGCCTTCTTATAGCTCTTTTACAGGCGGTGGCCCGGTCTTCTGTCGCGGCCGTTGCAGCTGCCGCCTTCTGTTCTTCTTCTTCTTCTTCTCCTTCTTCTCCTGGAGATGTTGACTCGATGCTCTCTGTGGCCGCAATGCCAGGGACACGCTGCGCGGCGACTTTTATAGGGACAAGGGGCGGGGTCATCGGTTGATGTCACATGGGTTGATGTCACATGGTGACCCCGCCCCCTTACGATGTCACAGTCCCGGAGGATGTTGGGACTGTCACCATGTGACACCAAACCATGTGACATCAACCCATGTGACATCAGCCGATGACCCCGCCCCTTGTCCCTATAAAAGTCACTGCGCAGCGTGTCCCTGGCATTGCGGCCGCAGAGAGCGTCGAGTCAACATCTCCAGGAGAAGAAGGAGAAGAAGGAGAAGAAGAAGAAGAAGAAGAAGAAGAAGAAGAAGAAGAAGAACGGAAGGCGGCGGTGACGGCGACGGCGGCGACAGAAGACCGGGCCACCGCCTGTAAAAGAGCTAGAAGAAGGCCCGGCAAGAAGAACCGAAGAGGGGGACAAGACCCCCGAAGTCGGAAGAAGAGGGCGGCGGCGAGGAAGAAAGCCGGGCTCCTCCGCTAGCAAAAGAGCTAGAAGAAGATAGCGGAGGAGTCTGGCGAGAAGACCCCCGGATCTGTGCAATAAACTATTTTATCTTGTGTGTTGTGTTTTTTTTGTACTTTATTTTACAGGTGAATGGGTAGGGGTACATTGTACCCCATACTCATTCACATAGGGTGGGGGGCCGGTATCTGGGGGCCCCCTTATTAAAGGGGGCTCCCGGATTCCGATAAGCCCCTCGCCCGCAGACCCCGACCGCAAGGCACCCCCCATGTTGAGGGCACGCGGCCTGGTACGGCTCAGGAGGGGGGGGGGCGCTCGCTCGTCCCCCCTTTCCTGGCCGGCCGGGTAGCGTGCTCGCACAAGGGTCTGATGTGGACCGTGGGGGGGGGGGGGCCCACACCATTTTTTTTCGGCGTGGGGGTTCCCCTTTAAGTCCATACCAGGTGCCGGGGCCAGCGACGTCTCCTTCGCAGGCCCCGCCTACCTGGAGACGCGCTCGAAATGAGCGGACTTTCCTCCGCGTGTGTGGGCGAGTCCGTTCATTTAAAAAGTAGGGCGGATAGTACGGCGTACTTAGTACGCCGTATTAGTCCGCTGAAAAAGTACTGTGTGTGGGCAAGTAGCCCGTTTGCAAAGTCCGACGGACAGTCTGGCGGGAAGTCCGCCAGACTAAGTCCGTCGGACAGACGGCTACATGTATACGCAGCTTTACTTTCACTTCTCCTCGTAGTCCGGTCAATAAGACCGCCCCGAGGAGAATGACATCACTTCCTCCCTGCCTGTGTTTACTATACACAGAGGGAGGAAGCTTCTCATTCGCCAGGAGCGATCGAGAGGGGATGGCCAGAAACCAACGGCCATCCCCTCATCCCGGATCGCTCCTGAAGCGAAACGGAGCGCCGCATCCAGCGGGAGTGGGTCCGATCGGACCCCCCACCTACTGGAAGGCAAGCACGTACATGTACGTGCTTGTGCCTGTACATGCCATTGTGATGACGTACAATGGCATGCGGCGGTCCTTAACCACTTTCAGACCGGACCATTTTGCTGGTAAATGACCAGAGGTCTTTTTACACTTTGGCACTGCGCTGCTTTAACTGGTAATTGCGCGGTCATGCAATGTTATACCCAAACAAAATTTGCGTCCTTTTCTTCCCACAAATAGAGCTTTCTTTTGATGGTATTTGATTGCCTCTGCGATTTTTATTTTTTGCGATATAAACGTAAAAAGACCGCAAATTTTGAAAAAAAATGATATTTTCTACTTTTTGTTATTAGAAAAATCCAATAAACTCAATTTTAGTCATACATTTAGGACAAAATGTATTCAGCCACATGTCTTTGGTAAAAAAAAAGTCAATAATTGTATATTTATTGGTTTGCGCAAAAGTTGTCACATCTACAAACTAAGGTACGTTTTCTGGAATTTACGCAGCTTTTAGTTTACGACTGCCTATCTCATTTCTTGAGGTGCTAAAATGACAGGGCAGTACAAAACCCCCCCAAATGACCCCATTTTGGAAAGTAGACCCCCTAAGGAAATTGATAAGAGGCATGTTGAGCCCATTGAATATTTTATTTTTTTGCCTCAAGCGATTGAATAATGACAAAAAAAAAATTTTTTTTTTTTTTTTACACAAAGTTGTCACTAAATGATATATTGCTCACACATGCTATGGGCGTATGTGAAATGACACCCCAAAATAAATTCTGCTGCTTCTCCTGAGTACGGGGATACCACATATGTGGGACTTTTTGGGAGCCTAGCCGCGTACAGGGCCCCGAAAACCAAGCACCGCCTTCAGGCTTTCTAAGGGCGTAAATTTTTGATTTCACGCCTCACTACCTATTACAGTTTTGAAGGCCATAAAATGCCAAGATGGCACAAAACCCCCACAAATGACCCCATTTTAGAAAGTAGACACCCCAAGCTATTTGCTGAGAGGCATGTTGAGTCCATGGAATATTTTATATTTTGCCACAAGTTGCGGGAAAATTACAAACTTTTTTTTTTTTTTTTTTTTTTTCACAAAGTTGTCACTAAATGATATATTGCTCATGCATGCCATGGGCATATGTGAAATGACACCCCAAAATAAATTCTGCTGCTTCTCCTGAGTACGGGGATACCACATATGTGGGACTTTTTGGGAGCCTAGCCGCGTACGGGGCCCCGAAAACCAAGCACCGCCTTCAGGCTTTCTAAGGGCGTAATTTTTTGAGTTCACTTCTCACTACCTATTACAGTTTTGAAGGCCATAAAATGCCAAGATGGCACAAAACCCCCACAAATGACCCCATTTTAGAAAGTAGACACCCCAAGCTATTTGCTGAGAGGCATGTTGAGTCCATGGAATATTTTATATTTTGCCACAAGTTGCGGGAAAATTACAAACTTTTTTTTTTTTTCACAAAGTTGTCACTAAATGATATATTGCTCACGCATGCCATGGGCATATGTGAAATGACACCCCAAAATAAATTCTGCTGCTTCTCCTGAGTACGGGGATACCACATATGTGGGACTTTTTGGGAGCCTAGCCGCGTACGGGGCCCCAAAAACCAAGCACCGCCTTCAGGCTTTCTAAGGGCGTTACAGTTTTGAAGGCCATAAAATGCCAAGATGGCACAAACCCCCCCCCCCAAATGACCCCATTTTAGAAAGTAGACACCCCTAAATTTAGGGGTACACTAGTGAGACTAGGTAATAAATGGCGGGTGCCCTGAAACTATAAAAAAATAACTAACCAACCAGCGTCACCTGTAACAGTTATATGGTGATCACTGGTGAAAGGGTTAACTAGGGGGCAATCAGGGGGCTTTATGCGGTAGTATATGGGGGTCCCTGGCGCTATAAAAAGCTGCGGCGAACCTAAATACCTACCTGCCTAACTAGCGTCACCTGTGACACTAATACAGCGATCAGAAAAACGATCGCTTATTAGGCTGGGTTCACACTGGAGCGATGCGGGAACGCCACGAATGCGCGGCGGGTTCCCGCATCGCATGCCTCCCGGCGGCAGTTCACACTGCCCTATGCGAACTGCTGGGAGTGTCAGTGAAATGTTAATGACACCCCCAGATCAGTTCGCATATCGCAGTGCGATCTGCAAACTTGGATCGCATGGTGTGAACACCCATGCGATCCGATTCTGCTGCGGACCAAAAAAAGGGTCCCGTGCGAGTTTGCGGCGGGTGCGGCGGGTGCGACACGAATTCAGCCATACTATCTGTATAGCTGAACTCGAATCGCACAGAGATCGGATGTGATTTGCACTGCAGTGCGGTGCGAATCACATCCGTTCTCATAAACCGCTGCAATGTGAACCCAGCCTTAGTGACACTGGCGACGGGGGGTGATCACGGGGTTAAACCTTTATTGGGGGGGTTAGGGGGGTACCTTAGAACTAAAGGGGGCTAACCCTAACTGCCCTAACAGTTATTAGTCACAAATGACACCTGCCGGGTGATCAGGGGGTTAAACCTTTATTAGGTAATAAATGGCGGGTGCCCTGAAACTATAAAAAAATAACTAACCAACCAGCGTCACCTGTAACAGTTATATGGTGATCACTGGTGAAAGGGTTAACTAGGGGGCAATCAGGGGGCTTTATGCGGTAGTATATGGGGGTCCCTAGCGCTATAAAAAGCTGCGGCGAACCTAAATACCTACCTGCCTAACTAGCGTCACCTGTGACACTAATACGGCGATCAGAAAAATGATCGCTTATTAGGCTGGGTTCACACTGGAGCGATGCGGAAACGCCGCGAATCCGCGGCGGGTTCCCGCATCGCATGCCTCCCGGCGGCAGTTCACACTGCCCTATGCGAACTGCTGGGAGTGTCAGTGAAATGTTACTGACACCCCCAGATCAGTTCGCATATCGCAGTGCGATCTGCAAACTCGGATCGCATGGTGTGAACACCCATGCGATCCGATTCTGCTGCGGGCCAAAAAAAGGGTCCCGTGCGAATTTGCGGCGGGTGCGGCGGGTGTGGCGGGTGCGGCGGGTGCGGCGAATGGCTGAACTCGAATCGCACAGAGATCGGATGTGATTTGCACTGCAGTGCGGTGCGAATCACATTCGTTCTCATAAACCGCTGCAATGTGAACCCAGCCTTAGTGACACTGGCGACGGGGGGTGATCACGGGGTTAAACCTTTATTGGGGGGGTTAGGGGGGTACATTAGAACTAAAGGGGGCTAACCCTAACTGCCCTAACAGTTATTACAGTCACAAATGACACCAATGCAAAAAAAAAAAAAAAATGACATTGGTGTCACTGTGACTGGGGGGCAGGGGTAATTGGGGGGGTGATCGGGGGGTAAAGGGGGGGTGTGAGTGTGCCTGGCATGTTCTACTGTGTGTGGGATGTGTTGGTGCAACTCACTGATCCGCTCTCCTCCGTGTCGGAACGAAAAATACCGACACGGAGGAGAGAATACATCACTTCCTCTCCTGTGTTTACATTACAGGAGAGGAAGTGATGTCACCGGGGATTTCCATTCGTCGGGAGCGATCGCGAGGGGGTGGCCATGAATGAATGGCCGTCCCCTCGTCCGGGATCGCTCCCGAACGAAAACCGACCGCCGCAGGCACCGGGCGGGGGCCCGATCGGGCCCCCGACCCGCGGGAGGCAAATCACGTACATGTACGTGCTTATGCCTGCCCGTGCCATTCTGCCGACGTACATCGGCGTGAGGCGGTCGGCAAGTGGTTAAGTGGTTAAGTGGACAGTTCCTATATTAGTGCATCCAGTGCATGAAACCAATTGGACTGCTGGCTGTATTTAAAGAAGAAGTCAACTCTTAATTTTTTCCCCCCTTTTTGGTTACCTGCAAAGTAAAGGCACAATGTGCTAATATGCACAATATGTGCTAATATGCATTGCATACTAGCACAATATGTGACACTTACCTGCAAACAAAGCCCATGTCATCTTCAGCTGGAGACCACATCAATCTTCACCGTCACTTCCGCACCGCCAGTCACGAAGCAGGTTTCTGAAGAAACGGCACAGGCGACCATTCCTTCAGAGCGCATGTGCTGATGATGTCATCAGCATAGTATACAGTAAATATCTCCTAAACGGTGCAATTTTAGGAAATATTTACAGTACCTATAGGTAAGCCTTATTATAGGCCTACCTATAGGTACAAACATTAGTGAAGGAAGTTTACTTCCTCTTTAAAATTGGCTACAAGGTGTTTAGTAGGCTTCTTTGAAACTGGGTACCTATAGGCAAAAAGTAGATAATAGTTACCCAAAGCCTATAGGGTAGCGCTTACCCCTGAAGGAGCTGCTGATGCTTTGATCACCTGATTCTGGATCCCATTGACTTTCCCAGCAATGCCACACTCTTGGACACACCAAGGTAAGTTAAGAAATTTTTATTTGGGAAAATATTCCCAATGGGAAAATATACAGAATAGGTAAAACTGTCCCTTTAATAGGTGGGCGACTCAGGACCCGGGAATGACGATTTCTCACAGGACCAGACAGTGGCAATCTCTCACAGCTGTGACCTCTGGGTAGACATGGTGGCAGAATCTTCTTCTTTCTACTGATCTCTCAGCTTACCGAGGCACTGCCCTGAGACCTGGGCTTCATTACTTTTCCTTTCCTACCATAGATCTACGGTCTCCTGGAGCCTGTAGTCCCATGCTATACTTGACTTATTAGGAAGATGCCTCCTGGGGACTGCATTTCCCATAGTCCCAAGTGGTTCGCAGATGTTCTCTTTCCTCCCAGCGTGCACACCTGGGGCTGTGGTAGGCTCTCCTCCAGCTGTAGCACTGACTGTGTATGTGGTATTTCAATGCCAACTCAGACCATAAGGCAGCAGGTGTGAGCACCGCAGACCAGGGTTGCACCTAATCTGGGTAATACTATTAACTTTACACCTCTTTGCTAGCCACTTTATTTCACCATCTAGTAATACTCACAGAAAAGGATCTCAACCCGCTGCAAGATTTTATATTTCTGCCTAATGAGAACATGAGGAAACTTATTTGTCTGACATTAAATTATAGGGTTATTACCTCATATGCTTGAGAACATTTTGCATAGTCATATTAATTACATTTTGTCTTCCCTTTTCATACCAGATTTCTATTAAAGCATAGAACTTAGTAAATGGATATAACAAGAATATTTGGAGTTACTTAGGTGTAAATCCACTTTTTCCTCTTTCATAACAGTTTTTTTTATTTTATTTATCACTTGAGAATTTTCTTCCCAGTGAAACTGTTCAAGCTTAACACCTTTTCATTTTGTCTCCGAGTCCCCCAAGTGTAACTAAAGAAAATGCATGTTTAATTTTGGGAAATTTATACTCCACAGTTTAATCATCAAATATCACTGTATTTTTGGACATGCGTCACTAGGCGCCTTTCATGTCAGACAGAGGAAAGTAATTTGCCCGGTCTGTCCATATCTCAAAGATTTGCATTTCATTTTAACGGAAAAATATATATTCATTGGATCCTATGTGCAATTTTTATAAACGCACTAAATTGGAATCGAGATTGAAGTGGCAAACGGAGCGTTATAATTATCATTTATTATTTTAGGGGGCATTTATTAAGTGCAAGATTAAAGTTTAAATTATCACAGAAACTGGTCTGCGAGATGCTGCAAATCTTGGCTTTGGTTTAGTGCTAACCCCATCTGCACAGAGCTGGGGTTAAAATATCAGATATCCACAGTAATGCCCTTAGGTTTACTGTTTACTGCAGTGAGTCCCCTATCTTTGACGATATACTCGGACTATGTCTATGGTCATGTGAAACTCATTGGGGTTTATTTACTAAGACTGGAGCATGCAAAATCTGGTGCAGCTCTGCATAAAACCAAATCAGCTTCCAGTTATTTGCCAAAGCTTAATTGAATTAGCTGAAATTAGAAGCTGATTGGCTACTATGCACAGCTGCACCAAATTTTGCACGCTCCAGTTTTAGTAAATAAACCCAGGTGAGATTGAACAATGGTGAGCCCCCTTAGGTCTGCACATGACATTCACAGTATAAAGAAAGGAGGGTTAAAAGTAGTTTTGGAGTAGCGTCTCTCCCTTGGATTTGCAAATTGTGAGGCTTTTTATTCTGCTGGTAACCCCATTAGGAGATTTTCCCTCCATTCCTGTCCCTGTGATGTCCATACAAAAATGTGATTGTCAGTAGCACAGGAAGACCCAGATAATAATATCATATTTATCATAATATAATAATTGTCAGGTCTTCTACAGATAACTAAAAATGTGTTTTGCTTTTTTCTGCACCATCTTATGGAAATGTCCCATCTCTTCCTTTCCTGACAGAAAATCAGGGGAATCTCTACCATAGGGGCCAATTTACTAAAAATGTAGAGTGAAAACTCTGCTGAAACCAATCAGCTTCCAGGTTTTTGTTGTCCAAGCTTAATTGAACAAGCTGAAGTTAGAAGCTGATTGGCTACCATGCATAGCTGCGCCAGATTTTGCACTCTTCAATGTTAGTAAATCAACTGCATAGGGACATACATGACGTAAGCAAAATCTGACAGAAACTATAATGCTAAGCCAATCTATCCAAAATTCTATAAAATTCCATAAAATGATGGCATTGATGCTGACTTTAAAGTAGTTTTCTATAAGACCCCTTTTACACCAGGGCGTTTTGCAGGCGCTATAGCGTTAGAAATAGTGCCTGCAAAACGCCCTAAAGAAGCTGCATCATTGTTTCTAGAGGGCTTTCACACTACAGCGGTGCGCTGGCAGGACGTCAGAAAAAAGTCCTGCCAGCAGCTTCTTTGGAGCGGTGAAGGAACGGTGTGTTTACCGCTCCTCCACCGCTGCTCCCCATTGAAATCAATGGGGCAGCGCTGTAATCCTGCCGGCAAAACGCCGCTATTGCGGCGTATTGCCGGCGGTTTTAACCCTTTTGCGGCCGCTAGCGGGGGGTAAAAGCGCCCGGCTAGCGGCCGAAATGCGCCCCAAATCCGCCGCAAATCCGGCGGTAAAACGCCGCTAAAAATAGCGGCGTTTTACCGCCCACGCTATCAGCGGTGTGGTGTGAAAGGGGTCTAACACAAAAAATTTAGGTGCTCTTACACAATTTTTTTTTTAAATATACTGTACTGTACAGCCAGACTCGGGACCGCATCGCTGGATCCAGGAGGAGGTTTACTTACATTCTCCCTCGGATCCAGCGTTGTCTCCCCGCTGTACGAGCGAGCCGTGTCTCGCTCGATCTATCACGGACCCGATCTCCGTTCCCTGCGAGCATTGCGACGCACGGGGACGGAGATCGGTGCCAAATTCAAAAAGTGAAACACACAGTATACATACAGTATAATGTAATCTTACAGATTACATTGATGTATGTAAATATTTCACCTCCCCTTTGTCCCTAGTGGTCTGCCCAGTGTCCTGCATGCAGTTTTATATAATAAAAACTGTTCTTTCTGCCTGGAAACTGGAGATTGTCCATAGCAACCAAACTGTCACTTTACATCAAAAATGGTTTTAGACCAGCTAGAAAACAGCGATAATAAATTGGAATCACTCGCTGAATTGAGCGATAGCGATTTGTGGGGAGATCCGTCATCAAATACTGAAAAGTAATGACAGTGACAATTCTGCAACTGAGCAAATTTCAGTTTTTTTGATTTGCTTACATTATTGAATAGTTTTTATTATTGTTATATTATTATTTGGTACAATTATTTATAGTTATTTATTATATTATAATTTATGATTTCATTTTTCAAACTTTATCATACCCGGGATGTCTGCTAGACTCTGGTTTGGACAGATTTAAGAGAGTTATTCCTAAGAATTACAGGACTACAATATAAAACGCCAAATTTTCATGCAAAATAATGGTACCGCTTTTAGCACCTAAAATCCGAAATAATCGTACCGCCAGGGAGGTTAAAGTGGTTGTAAACCCTTACAACACACTTTGACTTACAGGTAAGCCTAGATTATATATATACATATACATATACATATACATATATATATATATATATATATATATATATATATATATATATATATATATATATATATATATATATATATATATATATATATATATATATATAAAATATATATATGGAAAACATTTAAATAGTAACTAATTGAACCCTTTTTTCAATCTCCTGAAAATAAATGATATTTTTGTATTCATCTTTTCTTACTAGAGTTTCCAGTTTTCATGTGTTCCAATCATGTTATTTTTCTCAACTTCTTTTCTAGCAGAGACATAGAAAAACAATGACAGAAATCAGGTCAGAGAAATAAGTGTTCAGATAAAATAACCCAAGACTCGAGGGATCTGTAATGTAATCAATAAATCAAACAAGAATAAAATATCCAGTAAGCATAAATTGCAAAGCTGCTTGCGCATTCGAAAAAAGAAAAAAAACTGACAAGACCCACCCAAAATCCTTAACCTTCATATTGATTCTTTACAGTGATACATCATCATCTAAGAGGACATCAGTCATTAGGAAAGCCGATGTACAATTTCTGCTCTCCTGTTAGCCCACTGAAGACTTACTCCTGGTTAGTTGACTGTTTTTAGGAATGGCAGCTAATGTGATCTTAAAACAATATATGCTTATTGCAATTCATTTTAGCCAAGTGAGTTGAGCCTTAAAATGATTGTAAAGGTAATTTCTTAAAAAAAATAAAAATGTCTAAACATGTCTATACATGTGCAATTCATGGCCGCAAACCTCTTCTCTGGTCCCCTGCCGGCCACCCTGGCCCCTCCCTTCTGTCCAGTGCCCCCATGGAAAGCTGCTTCCCATGGGGGCACTCGTACATGCTCGCATCCAAGCCCTGCTGCTGTGTCTGTTATCACAGACAGTAGGACTCAATGCCGCCCCCAATTCCCTTGTCACTGGTTTTGAGTGACAGCACTGGGAGCCAATGGCCATTGGTGCCCCAGCAAAACCATTGAGATAAAGAAGTGAGGGAAGAAAAGAGCTGCAGACATGCACAGCCCTGAATAAAATGAGGGCTCAGGTAAGTAAAAGGGGGGTGGGTGAGGGGGGGGGGGGTTGCTTACACCTAAACATTTTTTACCTTAATGCAAAGAATGCATTAAGGTAAAAAATGTTTAGGCTGTGTGGGGATATGTGTGTTTTCACTAGACTGGTGATCAGTGAGTAAAAAGCTGTAAAAAACAGCTCATACTCACTGATCACCAGCCGGCTGCAGCGATATGCTCTCCTCAGCGACGACTTCCGTGTGAGGAGAGGAGAGCCGATTGCCTAGCAACCGGCTGTTTGTTTACATCACATGACGGCTGTGATTGGACACAGCCGTCATGTGATCAGGGGGGCAAATCACAGAGCCCTCCTGCCGATCCGCAATGTGCCGTGTCCGGGTGACACAAGCGCATCGAGATCGCGCCGATGCGCGTTCAGGAACATCCACTCAGAAGTAGAGAGCTCCCACCCAGCCGTATATGTACATTGGCCGGGTGGGAAGTAGTTAATAAAGGCAGACTGTAGGGGCAGGCCTACTGGGTGCCCCCTTTAGCCTGGGTGAAAGAGACTTCACTTGGCCCTCCCCAAATATTTATACCCTGTCCAAGCATGCACCAGTGGCCATAAACCACCTACTGGTTGGTTGGGGGAAGTACGAATATTAATAAGTCTGTATTACTGTAGTTTCTCATACTAATACCAGAGGAACCAGTGACACCTACTGGCTGAAGGGAAAAACCACAGCTCTACTTAATTTACGGAAAAAATCAAATGAACAGACTATAAATCAACTGGGTTGTCTACCACCCAGCAGAACTAAATTTGACTAGTGGCCCCTGTTTATGACAGACTGGCTACAAATATATTTTAATGACAGTTTTTTTTCTTTATTGCCTAAAACAGTGGTCATCAACCCTGTCCTCAGGGCCCACTACCAGGCCAGGTTATATGTATTACCTTGGGAGATGCAGACTAGAATACTGCAATCACTGAGCAGCAAATGATATCAACTGTGATGTATTTCAGTTATCTCGCAAACCTGGCCTGTTAGTGGGCCCTGAGGACAGGGTTGATGACCACTGGCCTAAAACATTCACAAAAACAAGAATGGATTATATTGAAGTTTAATAGTCCTTAGATTTGGGGTTTGTATCTGTTTTATTTTTTTAGGCTGAATTAATTTGCTGTAAGTATAGAAAAATACCTATTTATCTTGACAAAATTTAGAGGCAGTACTGCTACCACTACTAAATCACAGTTTCCCGGACAGTTTTGTAGCAAACAGCAGGTGAACTGGCCAAATATAGACAGTTGCTTGGCGGCTGCCCAAGCTCATCCCTATTCACCATTGACATAAATGTTTATGCTTGCCCAGTCACTTGAATGTTGAGCATTGTGACCCTCGCCTACTGCTCAGCCCCCATGTTAGTATTGCTGATTATGGCAGCTCATACTACTGTGTACATACATATGAGTGTGAAACACAGTAGCTGGAGCCACCCTGAGAAATGATAATAACGCCCCTTCCTTTCCCCTGCTGTGCTTATTTGAGTTTTATATTAAAAGCACAATAAACAATAACAATGTTATGTTATTTTTTTTTAGAAACAATTTGATGTTATTGTACTTACATCAATAAACTATTTTGACACAGTAAATTTTTCTAGGATGTACTTTTCACAAAATGTAATAACAATAGCAAAAAGAAGTTCTAAACCAATCAAAAGTACTAAATATACAAAGAGGTAATCTTTGAACCCTTAGGACCCTATATACACATTTTTTATTATGGATGTAACTTTGTGGCTTATTTTCACTTTATTTTAGGCACTGAATTCAGCCAATTATAGACATGCACACTTTTTCTTTTGTATCTATTTTTTTTTTCATTACAGCACCAAGGTGTTTTCACTTGAAATCATTGCGGGCTTACCTGCAACACCATTTTATGTTAAATTCATCACACAATTAAACCACTATTTGATAGTTTTAATAATTGATACTAAATGAATAAAATATATTACATTGACTATTAATAAACATAACATATACTGTAAATAATGAGCATGTGGTGCATACTAAAATTGCATCTCATGCCTTGTATTTTTGTTTCACCTGTTCCCTGTCCATCTAAATACAAAAAAAAAATAAAAAATTGCCATGTTTATGTAAGTAACAATACAGACCATGATTATGTCAATCATTACTTTCAGGTGCCTTGGCCCCCCAATAGTGGACACTCTTGATGCTGTGGGTGGACTCTCTAACACTGTCACCACTTGTGGGCCGGTGGGCTCTCTGGCTGGTCCCCCCCTACCCCCACCCAGGTGGGTAGGTGTGGTGTGGACGTAAATACAGCAATTCCTGGAATCACCTTTGGGGAGGAAGCTTGTTTGGGGCTTTTAGAATAAAAGACTCTGGTTTATGTGGCAAGGATTCCTCTGGTAAAGGGTAAATACTATTGGTTAATACACATGAATATATAACAGTGATATAGCTCAATGTTAAACAATTATCTTGATATGCCTGCAGAAATGCAGAGATAAGAGAAAAAATCCCCCCTGAAGAAGGCCATAAATCGTCCAAGGCTGAAATGCATTGGGGTATTAAAGCGGAAGTAAACCCATCGATCTAACAGTTTGAAAAAACAGTTACATTCCCGGCATGCCGGAAATGTTAACTGTCACATTGGTTGTGCTCTCAACCAAACTGTCAAACCATCCAATGGCTGGTGTCATAACTGATCACATGTGCAGCTTCATGGCAGTTAAAGATTAAAGGGCTGCCAAGATGGCAGCTTCCTTGGCTGAAAACGATCAAAACGGTAGGAGGGTTTACTTCCACTTTAAGCATGCCAGATGGTTATTGAAATTACAAAATGGATATTGATTTGAATAATTTTTTACTCTTTTAGAATGAATGTATGAATTATATTTGTACTCTGTACCTTGTATCTTTACCACAGTAGGATCTATTGTCTGCTGTACACCAGAGCTCACATTTTAATTCCTGCATGTATTGTATATGGTATGACTAGTTTTTTGACCAATAAAAGCTAGTACAGTTTTATGAATCTTTTGCATCCTCATTGCTGCTAAAAAAACACGGGGAACTTCTTCTCTCTTTTCCATGATAATAGCACCCTGTCCTTTCCCCTGCTGTGCTTTTTTGAGTTTTATATTAAAAGCACAATAAACAATAACAATTGTATGTTATTTTTTTTAGAAACAATTTAATGTTATTGTACTTACATCAATAAACTATTTTGATACAGTAAACTTTTCTAGGATGAACTTTTCACAAAATGTAATAACAATAGCAAAAAGAAGTTCTAAACCAATCAAACGTACTAAATATACAAAGAGGTAATCTTTGAACCCTTAGGACCCTATTGTTAACAATGAAAAAGTGTTAGTGCAATACCGCACTGCAAAAATGTATTGCACTGGCAATGTAACCACCATATGTACTTTTTAGAATTCTGACATGGTTCAAAGACTTTTTCTACAAAATGGGATAACATATTTTCAAAATATGCAGCTCAATAATATCCAAAAATAGATCCTTTATCAGCTGCTACGTCTCCCATAGGGAAAGTGCTGGGGCTGCTACAATAGTTGATATGAGCCAAGACAAAGTGCTACAGACGTGTGCTGGTGTGTTAGTTCACAGCAAAGAGGCAAAAGTACATTGGCTTTAAATGTCATTGAAGCTTCAGACAGCCTGAATGGTATTTTAAAGTGGTGGATGTTTTCCTCAATACTTTGAACATAAAATACAGCAAAAAACTGAAATGCCTCCACTGAATGTCTGGATGATAAACAATACTGCTGATTAACAATGCAAGAAAATAAATGAATTATTGTTCTTCCACTGGCCTGTTTTTTAGCCATAAGACAGTCAAATTCTACTATCACCATCTAGTGTCTCTGCAAGGGTGTAGATAAAGGAGCCCGCGGTGCAGTGCAGCAGATAGGGGTATATCTACCTTGAGGCAAACAAGGCGTTTGCCTTTAGCGGTGCCGCCCCTAGGCAGAAGGGACACTATGGGCGTTATTTACTAAAGGCAAATCCACATTGCACCACAAGTGCACTTTGAAGTAAAGTCGCTGTAGATCTGAGAGGGACATGCAAGGAAAATAAAAAACAGCATTTTAGCTTGCACACGATTGGATGATAAAAGCAGCAGAGCTTCCCCTCATTTCGGATCTTCCCCTCAGATTTACAGTGACTGCACTTCCAAGTAAATTGTCTGTTTTGGCAAATTTACATGCCACGTTTAGCCACGTTTGCATTTAGAAACGTTTGAAAAAAAAAAATTCATATCAAAAAATGAAAAAACGCCTGTGAACAAAATGCGGCTAAATGCGAGTTACCACGCTGTAAGTCTGAGCAAATCGATCTCTGACACCAATCTTGACACCAGGGTCCGCAGATCACTCCAGGGAGAACTCTGATTGCTGTGATCACTCATTGGAATCATTGTACCACTGCAGCACTTTGCACTGATCATTGTACTCTGTGCTTTATTCTTAATTTCTATCATTGTGCGCCGTGTAGTACTCTGGACTATGATCATGGCAACAGAGATGTAGTCTCCCTTCTGCCTGGGAGGGGCGCTGCCCCCTAAAAATTGCCACCCAATGCCCTCGCGGTAGATATGCCCCTGGTGCTCCATACACTAACCACATACCCACCAGAGACCCTGAATAGCCACTTGAAAAGAAAGGGGTTTGACAAATTTTCCTAGGGCACAACAAAACCAAAGTACACCACTGGCAGCAGCTATACCAGGTACTCATGCAGCCTATTCATTCAGAGCAAGGGAAGCTGCTCCTTTGCAGCTCCAATTACATGACCTATAGCAGGATGACTTTTCAAATTCTGAACTGCCCTGCTCTAGTAAGTGTGTTTTATGGAGGGAAGAGAACTGTACCAAAAGGGCAATCTGTATTACTTTCCCTCTCCAGACCCCTGCACTCTGCGTGTTACTTACACCTAACCACTGCAATCTGTGCATTACACAATGCTGTTCTTGGTACTCTGTGTGTTAGGGACTACTAACCCCTGCCATTCTCTCCTTGACTCTGTGCATTACGCACTCCTCACCTCTGCACTATGTACATTATGCATTCCTGTTCCCTGTACTCTGAGCGGTGTGAACTCCTTACCTCTGCACACAGTGCATCAGTCATACACTCCTGGCCCCTTCACTCCATGTCCTAAGGTGTAACTAAAGGCAACATTTTTTCTTCTTTTTGGATAGAGTAAAGGGGGTTATAACCCCACTCAGGTTTTTTTTGTGTCCATTGGGGACATTTTCTTTCACTTCGGGTCCCATAGCCAAAATAGGAAGTGAGAGTAAATCCCTCCAAAGTAAGGGAATCCTGTTATGTCACCAAGGTCACGAGAACTAGTGTCCCCATAGAAATATTTCCCCTCAGTTAGGCTTAATTTACACGGGATGTTTTTACAACCTCTCCTGAACGATTTAACTTGAAAGATAGTGACCCACATTTAAAATGTCCATTTTGCCATTTTACATGCTGCGTTTAGCCACGTTTAGCCACATTTGCATTTAGAAGCGTTTGCGGCTAAATGCGAATTACCGAGTTTAGCCACGTTCAGAAGTGTTTGCCACTTGAAATGCCTAGAAAAACTCAGCATCTGAACTAATTTGTAGGCTTTCCAAAAAAGGCCTTTAAACTCAACTGCCTAAAAATGACATTAAACGAGCCTGTGTACATGTACACATAAGATAACATTGGATGAGTTTAGGGGCAGCTGAAAAAAGCATCCAACTGCCTCTGAAAGTTCGTATACCAGCAGCAGTGTACATGAGACCTTAGTGTTCTGATGTCAACCCAAAATTTGGAATTTTCTTTTACTTTTAATGATAATGGTAAACAGGACACATAGAGAGGGTGAATCTCCCTAACAGGGACACAGAAAGCTGACAGGGGTTCTCACCCCTCTTCACTTTATCCAAAACAACAAAAATATTTTTTGCCTTTAGTTATACTTTAAGTAATTATGACCCCTATGATCTGATCTGTGCAATATACACTTAAAGAGGAGTTCCCCTTAAAAAAAAAAAAAAAAAAAAATTAAAAGTCAGCAGCTACAAATACTGCAGCTGCTGACTTTTAATAATTGGACACTTACCTGTCCCAGGGTCCAGCGATGCAGGGGAACGAAGACCTGCTCCTTCCCCCCTCCGCTCAGTGGCGCCGGCATTCTAACTGTGGGCACCCGGCTGTGGCTTCACAGCCAGGCACCCACTGCGCGTGCGCGAGCAGCGCCCCACGCCATGATTGGCCGCGCAGTCATCTGGAACCTGTCACATGTCCCAGATGACTGACAGGAGGGAGGGGGCAGAGCTGAGCCCTTCCTGTGCCAAGGGGAAGTGATGTCACCAGCCCAGGCACTGAAGGAGGCAGACTATGAGGCTCCCCCTAGCAACAGGCATTTAGAGGTGAGTTACATTTTTTTTTTTTTTTTAATTATGTTTTGATGATTTTTTTTTCTGTCGAACACCACTTTAAGTTTTAAGTCCCTCCCATTGTTAGGGCAATTTTGCCACATTTATTTTTATTTATTACAGGTATTTATATAATGGTGTCAGTTTACGCAGCACTTTACACAAACACTATATTACCAAATGTGTTGGGACACCTGCCTCTACACACACATGAACTTTAATGGCACTCCAGTCTTATGCCGCGTACACACGAGCGGACTTTTCAACATCCAAAGTCCGACGGAATGATTCCGTCAGACTATTCGATCGTGTGTGGGCTGCAACGGACTTTTGATTCGCAAAAGTCTGACGGACTTTAGAAAATGGAACACGCTTCCAATTTTTCCGACGGAACTCCGCCGGACCCAGTTCCTACCGAAAAATTCGCTCGTGTGTATGCTATTCCGACAGACTAAAACCGACGCTAGGGCAGCTATTGGCTACTGGCTATGAACTTCCTTATTCGAGTCCAGTCGTACGTCATCACGTTCGAATCCGTCGGAGTTTGGTGTGATTGTGTGTGGCCAAGTCCGCTCAGTCGAAAAGTCCGTCAGAACTCTGTCGGAACTCCGGCAGAACTCCTTCGGAAGTCTGTCGGACATAAGTCCTCTCGTGTGTACGGGGCTTTAGTCTGTAGGGTTCAATATTGAGTTGGCCCACCCTTTGCAGGCAGATGTGGATAAGCGAGTTTGGGGTGGAGGAACTTGACTTTCCTGACCTCAACCTGATAGAACACCTTTGGGATGAATTAGAGCGGAGACTGCGAGCCAGGCCTTCTCGTCCCCATCAGTGTCTGACCCCACAAATGGGCTTCTGGAAGAATGGTCAAACATTCCCATAAACACACTCCTAAACCTTGTGGACAGCCTTCCCAGAAGAACTGAAGCTGTTATAGCTGCAAAGGGTGGACCAACTCAATACTGAACCCTACAGACTAAGACTGGGATGCCATTAAAATTCATGTTTGTGTAAAGGCAGGTGTCACAATACTTTTGGTAATATAGTGTATATTGTACTTTCACATTAGTTACTGCCCTCAATGAACTTAGAATCTAAGGTCCCTAACTCACATCATTACACATACTAGGGCCGATTTAGATTGGATTCAATTAACCACTTACCCACCCCCCTTCATGACCAGGCCATTTTTTGCGATACGGCACTGCATTATTTTAACTGAGAATTGCATGGGCATGCCACGCTGTACCCCAAAAAAAGGATGTTCTTTTTTTCCCACAAATAGAGCTTTCTTTTGGCGGTATTCGATCACCTCTGCTTTTTTTTTTGTGCTATATACAAAAAAAACTGACAATTTAGAAAAAAATATTTTTACATTCTGCTATAAAACATTCCTAATAAAAAAATTTAAAAAAATTGTTTCTTCATCAATTTAGGTCAATATGTATTCTGCTATATATTTTTGGTAAAAAAAACAAACAAACAATATTTGTATGTTGATTGGTTTGCCCAAAAGTTACAGCGTCTACAAACTATGGTATATTTTTATTAATAAATTTTCTTTCTATTTTACTAGTAAACTGTCTGAACCCCTTCAGGGAAAAAAAAGATCTACTGTCCTGTGCAGACTGTTAAATAATCAGTAATATTTGAGGATGCTACAGGAGGATGCTGTCCTGGCAGATCTGATTAGCTTCATTGTGTTCTAGCCGAAGAACTGTCCTCTAGATCAGTGGTCTCCAAACTGTGGCCCGAGGGCTGTATGCTTGATTTTATCTGGCACTTGGGGCATTATTGCCCCCACTGTTGGCATAGTTCCTCCCACTGACACTAACAATAGAGCAATATTCCTCCCACTGACATCAATCATGACGCACTATTCCTCCCAGACATCAATCATGGGGTACTATTCCTCCCACTGACACTGATGAGGGGGCATTATTTCCCCCCTACTGACATCAATGAAGGGGTACTATTCCTTCCACTGCCACTGACACCAGGCCATTTTCTACTCTCTCTGCCCACAGATCGGCCCCGCTAAATTTTGAAGGATGGTAAACTGGCCCCTTGTTTAGAAAATTTGGAGACCCCTGCTCTATATGTAAGTAAGTTTGAAAAAAAAAAAAGTAAGAGGTATTAAGAGAGGCGAGGGAGCATTTTTAAGAGTGTTTATATTTTGCTTGAAATTCTACTTTAAAGCCCATCTCCATGGTTTTCAGGAAAGAAAATCACTTGATTCCCCTATGCTAAAAATTTGACAGGCTGGTTGTACTGAAGGCGATCCATGGATCAAGTTCAATTCAACCAGCCTTCCTATAGATGGATCGAATCTCGGCTGGTCCCTACCACACCGGTAAGATCTCATATTACTGCTGGTACTTCAGCACAAACAATTGTATAAAGCGCCGTAAAAATTTACTGAAAATTGCTGAAAATGAATCATAAAGAAACACCTGCTTCTGACTGATTACAGGAAATAAAAATGTGGGGAAATCAACATCTGAATATTTACAACACAACACTTTAGTTTTAAAACAATAAAGAAAATACAAAGGAATGAAACGGCAGTTCTTACATTTTTTATGGCCAGACAAGAACAATCTTCGTTCTTCGTGCTTTTGGAAAATATATTAAAAAGTGGTAGAAAACAGTAGTAAAAGCAGGCTGCATGCACATATCTTAACCTCAGACCAAGCCTTGTATTGTAAAAAGTTAAAATAAAAAAAATAAAAAAATCCCTCAGGGCTACAACATTATAGAAATGTTTTTAGCAAACTTTATTGCAGACGCCTACATGCTTCTGTTCTGAAGATATTAAAAAAAATCAGCTTACTCTGTCCTGCTGTAATGTTTCAAATCAAGAGACAAATGAAAGTTTCACTGGGGTATTGTGGTGAAGCTGGAATTTATGGCCTTGATGTCTCTAGGATGCTCAGGGCTGGATTCACCATTAGACACGGTAAGTGGTGGACAGTCACAACAGGGATCCTGGGTGAAAAACAATTTTTCAACTCTTATTCAAGCACAAACTTTGTTTCACAATAGATAGATAGATAGATAGATAGATAGATAGATAGATAGATAGATAGATAGATAGATAGATAGATAGATAGATAGATAGATAGATAGATAGTATAAATAGGCCCTCATTTCCACAAATTGTAGGTCTGCCACTGGCTAGGTAAAATAATGCCTAGGCAAGGTAGTAGAGCTTCACGATTCTGTCTAAATGAGATCAATGAGAATCACAATTTTTTTGCTTAGAAGATAGATCATGATTCTCTCCGGATCCTCGTGGCGTAACATCATCTTTCACATTAAAACAAAAAAAATTGTGCTAACTTTACCGTTTCATTTTTTAAATTTATTGAAGTGTATTTTTTTCCCCAAACATTTGCTTTATTCCCTAGGGTCTCTGATAAAATTATATATTTATATATATATATATATATATATATATATATATATATATATATATATATATATATATATAAATTTTGGGGGTTCCAAGTAATTTCCTAACAAAAAATATTGATTTTAACTTAAGAAATAAGTGTCAGAAAAAGATTTAGACTTTAAGTGGTTAAACTTCTTGCATTTACACATGGTTGAAAGCTTGGCAGACTGCCCAGATTATTTGTTTACACAAGAAGTTCTATTCCTTTGATCTAAGAAGTAAGTTGGTTAAAAAGTTTCAAGTTCTACACTTGGCTGAGTGAGCAGATCATCTCTCCACTTGTTTATATGAAAGAATCGCCTACTCTCAGCTGGAGAGAGCGTCAGAGGGAGTGAATCGAGATTGCAGTTTTTTAATGATTAATCGTGCAGCTCTACAAGGTAGCAGCTAAACAAAAATACAATTTACAATTACTGTAATTAGAGCTGGCACAATGGGTGTGCAGAAGGGACAGCTGCCCTGGGACCATCATTCAGCTTTGCATAGTGTGCAGCTAGAGTAGGGACAGCTCAGATAGTGTCACTGTAGTGTAGTGAGACTGTGTCATTCATACATACATTAGTGTAGAGTAGGGACAGTTGGTAGAGTTTCAGTGTAGTGTGATGAGACCGTGTCAGTAATCTTGACATTAGTTTATAGCTAGAGTAGGGACAGTTCAGATAGCATCAGTGTAGTGATGGTTGAACACCGTCTAATTACTGCCAGTTTAACACCATATACTTCTGTGTGCGCTAATGCCAGTTTAAAGCGGAGGTCCACCCTAAAGTGGACCTTCCGCTCATTGGAATCCTCCCCCCCTCCGGCGCCACAATTGGCACCTTTCAGGGGGGAGGGGGGTGCAGGTACCTGTACAGTACAGGTATCTGCACCCACTTCCGGCGTAGATTCTGCAGAAGGTACTCCCCTTTCCGCAGAATCTACGCCCCTTTCTGAAAGTCCCCCGCTGCCTGCTGGGAAACACACAGATCCCAGAGACAGCGGGGACCATCCTTATTGCGCAGCGCGACTCGCGCATGCGCAGTAGGGAACCGGGAAATGAAGCCAAAAGTCTCCACTTCCTGATTCCCATACCCAAGATGGCGGCGGCAGCACCCGAGAGACGATCGAGAGATCGGCTTTGGGTGCCGACATCGCGGGCGTGCAGGACGGGTAAGTGTCACTATTTTAAAAGTCAGCAGCTGCAGTATTTGTAGCTGCTGGCTTTAAAAAAAAAAAAACGGCGGACTCCCGGCGGACTCCCGCTTTAACACTATTTACTTCTGTGTGTGTTACTGCCAGTTTAATGCCATATCGTTTTCTGTGTGTCACTGCCAGTTTAATGCCATATAGTTTTGTGTGCATTACTACCAGTTTAACGCCATATAGTTCTGTGTGTGTCACTTCAAGTTTAACCCAATATCATTTTGTGTACATTACTGCCAGTTTAACTCCATATAGTTTTGCAAGCGTTACTGCCAGTTTAATGCCATATAGTTCTACGTGCTTTATTGCCAGTTTAACGGCATATCCTTTTGCGTGCATTACTGTCAGTTTAACGTCATATAGTTCTGTGTGCGTTACTGTCAGTTTGACGCCATATAGTTTTGTGTGCGTTACTGCCAGTTTAACGCCATATCGTTTTGTGCATTACTGCTAGTTTAACACCATTTTCTTCTGTGTGCGTTACTGGCAGGTTAACCCCATAACGTTTTGTGCGTTACTGCCAGTTTGACACCATATAGTTCTGTGTGCGTTACTGCCAGTTTAACGCCATATAGTTCTGTGTGTGTTACTGCCAGTTTAACAGCATATAGTTTTGCGTGCGTTTCTGCCAGTTTAGCGCCATATAGTTCTGTGTGCATTACTGCCAGTTTAATGCCATATAGTTTTGAGTGCGTTACTGACAGTTTAATGCCATATAGTTCTATGTGCGTTACTACCAGTTTAACGCTATATCGTTTTGTATGTGTTGCTGCCAGTTTAACACCATATATTTCTTTGTGTCACTATACTTTTTAGCGCATTATATTGCCGTATATTATAATGTATCCGTTGAGTGTGTCTGTGTAGTGTGAGAACTCAGCTAGCATCAGTGTAGTGACAGTTGAGCACCGTCTATTTGATTGCGTTACTGCCAGTTTAACATAATTTACTTCTGTGTGCATTACTGCCAGTTTAACGTCATTTCCTTCTGTGTGTGTTACTGCCAGTTTAATGTCATATTGTTTTGTGTGTGTTACTGCCAGTTTAATACCATATCATTTTGTGTGCGTTACTGCCAGTTTAAGGCCATATCATTTTATGTGCGTTATTTCCAGTTTAACTCCATATAGTTTTGCGTGCGTTACTGCCAGTTTAAAGCCATATAGTTCTGTGTGCGTTACTGCCAGTTTAACACCATATAATTTTTTGTGCGTTACTGCCAGTTTAATGTCACATAGTTCTGTGCGTCACTGTACATTTGACGCATTATATTGCAGTATATTATTGTGTATCCGTGAAGTGTGTCTGTGTAGTATGAGTACTCAAATTAAAGTGCACCAAACACCTCTTTACATTGATTAAAGTGCATCTACATACATATTTCAACTTCTTCTTTACATTTGCTTATAAGCACCACCCCCTCCCTCCCAATAATGTCTGGGAGGACAACAAAGAGAGGCAGACATTCTCTTGGCACTGTAAGGGGGCCAGCAACAAATGTGTCCAGAGGCAAAGGTGGAAATATTGGTCAGTCCTCAGGCAGGGCATCATTTCCTCTGGTTAGGGAGTTTGCCTGTGTTATCTAGTCACAGCATGCAGAGGAGGTGGGGGACTGGCTTACTAAACATTCCTCATCCTCCTCATCCTCTGTCACTCAAGCAGAGAAACTTGTGCAGTCCCCTGCAGTTGCCAGAGTGGATAAACCTGCCTTCTTGTCCACATCTATTCCTGCCATAGCCCCAACATCAGCCATTGAGGAGTCAGCTGAGTTATTTGACCACAGCATCAGCCACTTGCTCCTTGATGATGCCCAGCCATTACTGGATTCAGATTTTGGTTCTGAGGTTGGAGGATGACAGGAACATGAGCCTAGAGAGAGGGAGAAACACTGGTAGACAAATTGTCATTCGTGTTCCCCAAGCCACAGCTTATTGCCAAGTTGTCCCCAGTGGTAAAGATGAAGATGGAGGAGATGATGATGATGATAAGGTCACTGATGCGACTTGGGTGCCAGATAGAGCAGAGGAGGAAACTGAAGGTGAGGCAACACAACCCCAAGGAGGCCGACATCAAGAAAGAATAGAGAGCAGGCACCCTATTCCATCACATTCTGCAGCTGTTATCTCCTGACCCACTCCCCAAAGCTCAGCTGTCTGGGCCTTTATCACATCTGCAGCAGACTGCACTGTTGCTATCTGAAAACTGTGTCTCAGGTACATCAAATGTGGCAAAAACACCAACCATTTGGGTACCACATGCTTAACAATGCATTTAACGTCCAACCACTCAGCCTGTTCCCAAGAGCACCTAAAAGCCCCACAAAAAGGGCACAAATCTGTCCCTCCTCCTCCTCCTTATCCACTTCAGTGTGCCCCTACGATACCGAGTCGTTACCTTTCAGCAGCCTCCACTGACAGGGATGATGGTATAGCACAGGATGTCCCAGGACCTAACAGCAAATCTGCCAGCAGCACACCACCAGCTGTAGACTGTAACCGGCAAATTTCTCTGCCCCATCTTCTGCAGTGGAAAAAAAAATACAGTCTCTGCCACCCACATGCCCAGCATATATGATATATTTTGTTCACAGCACACTGGGTAACACTGCTTGCAACTTGAAAGGATGCAGGACAGGGCTCAGTGCTGCAGCTTTTTGTCCCCCCACATCTCCATTCAGCTGGTGGTGATGATGCCAAACCTGTGAGCTCCTCTGCAGAATTGTCCTATGAACATCAGGTACTCCCTAAGCATTCAAAGGGCTATTCCCAGAGTCAGGCTAAAAGGTGCCATGCAGTGTTTCAGCTGGTGTGTTTAGGGGGCAGGAACCATACCAGAACAGAGATTTTTGCAGCTCTGCAGGGACAGGCCCAGAGGTGGTTTACACCACGCCAGCTGGAGTCAGGAATGGTGGTGTCTGATAATGGCTCAAACCTCCTGTCTGCCCTTAGACAGGAACAATTTACATATGTGTCATGCCTGGCACATGTCCTCAATTTGGTGGTGCAGAGTCTGTAGCCATTTCAGGCGGTCATACACAGCCAGTGCCCAGTTAGCTGAAATTCAGCGGGAATTTCACCTGCCCATAAACCGCCTGATTTGTGACATGCCCACCAGGTGGAACTCAACTTTAGTAATGCTGCAGCAGCTATACATGCAGTGGAGGGCCATCAACGAGTACCTGTGCCAGTACGGCAAGACGACAGGCTCAGGCCGCCTCCGATTTTTTTCCCCATGCCTAAGGCTGCTCATTAAGGATACATGCACTGTATTGTCACCAATTGAGGAGGCCACAAGGATGATGAGCAGTGACAGTGCATGCATCAGTGACATAATCCCTGTTGTGTTCCTGCTGGAACAGACTCTGCATGACATTATGGACAGGGCACTGGAGGCAGAGCAGCAGGAGGAAGAGGAGGACTTCCTTTCCTCTCAAGGCCCACTTTATCCAGACACCATCATTCCTATGTCACAGAACACTCAAGAGGAGAGAGGGGAAGATGATAAGGAGGAGGATTCTGGCACTTTCATAGGCATCAAAGGAGAGGAAGACATGTGTCAATCTGTAAGCGATGGTTTTTCAACCCCAGGACCCTTGGGAGTAATACGTGGCTGGGAGGAGGAAGTTCCAGATGCTGTCATCCTGAGTGACCCCAAGGAGTCTGCTTGTCAAGCCTTGGCAAATTTGACGCACATGGGCAACCTCATGCTTCAAAGCCTGCGAAAGAACCCAAGAATATGTGACATAAAGGAGAAGAATGATTACTGGTTGGCAACCCTCCTTGACCACCATTATAAGGGGAAGGTCTCAGAACTTATCCCATCCCCACAGAGAGTGCAGAAGATAAAATCTCTTTAGGACATATTAAAGAGGATTTTATTGAATGTTTTTCCTGACTCCAGTAGGTTACAGTTTCATGGAAAACATAGTTTTGAGTCTTCTGTTGGTCAAGAGAGGAGCGTTGGAGAAGGCATCCGCCTAAGTGAGGCATTTCGGAATTATTTTTAGTCCTTGTCACCCAGGGCTGTCAGCTTCCACATCCGATCAGCAGCGTCTGCATCACATGGTGGATGATTACCTCAGGGCCAAAACAGAGATGGAGAGCTTTCCAGCTGACGATCTACTGACTTACTGGGTCATAGGAATAGACCACTGGCCAGAACTTGCCCAGTATGCTATTGAGCTGTTGGGCTGCCCTGCATCCAGCGTGCTTTCAGAATGGGCATTCAGTGATGCAGGTTCCTTACTGATCATAGAACGCATCTGTCCACAGACTCCATGGACCGTTTGACTCTTATAAAAATGAACCAGTCACTGATTAAGTCTTTTTGGGATGTGGAATCTCTACAGGACTTGAGGCTACCTAGCTTTGCGGGTGTTTAATCATTTCATATGGAAGAATGTTTTTGGTATAGGTTTCATCGGCACAATTAACACCCAAAAGACCAATTTTTCAGCACCTGTTTGACAGGTGCATATTATTGCAATTTTTTACAGCAAGGCCAATTCTTGCTTTCATCAAGAGTACATCCAAAGGGTTATGGTGGGAAGGAGCTGCCGACACGCAAAGACCAATTTTTACGCACCTGTTACTTCTATCCAAAGTCAAAGTGACACCAGAATATATCCAAAAAATCTCTAATCTTGTTCCCAGTGCACTACATTTTGGCCTTTGTGTTACACACTGGCTCCCCAGCTGTTACTGAGCAAAATAAAGACAGCTGGCAGGGAAAATGTCATTTTTTTTAGAAACACAATTATTGCTGCAGCGGATTTTAGACATGGTACATATCTGCTACTTTACATGTAGACTAAGGGTGCCCCGCACTATATTCAAAGGATTTTTTTCATTTATTTTTTGCTTTCACTTTAAAAATCAAAAAAATCACTGCTTATTTAAAAATGAAGATTTTTCACAAACTTTTTTTTTATTGATACATGTCCCCCAGGGCTGGACTCAGACCCCTATAACCATTGTATGGCCAATTACTTGCATATAAGCCTTCAAAATGGGCACTTTTGATTTTTGATGTTCGGGTCCCATTGACTTTAACGGGGTTCGTAATCCGGGTCCAAACTTTCGCAATGTTCGAAAGTTCTGGAGCGAACTAAACAGGAGTCTGTTTGGCCCATCCCTTCTCTTCATCATGAATCCCTCCAATTGCTTCCTGTGGTGGGGTCCTTCCAGGCCAGCCTCCCGAGCTCCAGTACATAAACTTGAAGATTTCCCAGGGCAAGGTTAGATGCAGACTTGGCACACCACAGCCTTCAAGAGAGATCTGCTTCAAATGACAGTCTCTCTCCTTGTCTTGTCCCTGCATCTACGCACCATCTCTCCATGCACTCTTCCACTACCTCTCCAACATAAATCCCTCCAACTGCCTCCTGTGATGGGGTCCTACCAGGCCAGTCACCTAAGCTCCACTCAGAAGTAAACCCCCCTCCCAGTGGGGGTCCTTTAAGAACAACCGACAGCCTCTCCTCAGCATTGTTTTTACATCTTCCACCCGACTTCCCTACTTGCATGGCCCATGTTTATCTATGGGTCATCATCCCAGTTCCCTGCCAGGCCAACTCCTGAAGATTGGCTGAGAGCCCATAAATATTCAAGGCAACCACTCTTCACCTCTGCTCACTAGTCCCAGAATGTTCTCCAACTTTCCAGATACCAGGGGAAGGCACCAGAGAGCTGCTAGGATGAACCATCCAGCCCTGGCCTCTAATAACCCTGACCAAGATTACACTTAGTGACTAAGGTTTATCCCTGGGCCAGAAATGCTTTTTCCTACTCTCACTTCTAGTAGCACACACTAGAGGGTCCTCCTCCTAAGCTCGCACATAATGAAGGGGGGCACAATTTGGCATCTTTGCCCTCTGCACTGGATGATCTTGTGCCAGAACTGACTGTAATTGTGTTTCTGTATAACTAAAGATGCAGGTGTTTTTTCACCTTAATGCATCCTACTGCTGTGCGTGTCCCCCGTCATCCTCTTCTCCACTGAGTCTGGTCGTTGATTGGATAGATTTATAGCAGCGTAGCCATTGGCTCACGCTGCTGTCAATCACATCCAATGATGCGGCCGCCGGGGGGTGGGACTGAGTCATACACTTGGCGTCAGGAAAGAGCTTCCCAGAGGGGGTTAGCTTTAGCGGGGAGGAGCCGAGACAGCCATCATGGGACCCCAGAACAGCAGGATCGGGGCCACTCTGCGCAAAACAAACTGCACAGTAGAGGTAAGTATAACATGTTTGTTATTTAAAAAAAAAAAAAACCTATACAACACTTTCAAATTACCACTGTGTTTTTCCTTTGCACAAATGGATAAAGTTAATGAGTTTTTTTATTGATGTAGAGGGGAACATTTTGGATTCTGCATTATACTTTAAAAACAAATCTGTATCTGTACTCCAAATAAAAGCCGCTTGTTCTGTCTGCCAGACAAAATGGCCAGCACAGAATGAAGAGGCAAGTTAAACAGTACAGTTTATCTTTGGTTAATTGCACTTCTTAGCAGAAAACGTTTGTAAATTAGACAGGGAACAGTGCATATAGAACATATTGCAGAATGCATCTCGGAATGTTGTTTATAGGCAAATATTTACTGTATGTTTCAGCAATCCGGTCCATGACTAAAATGACTTTAATACTGTGTAGCTTACAACAATGCTATTTACATATTTATATTTAGTAATGAATTGACTGAAGAATTTTCCACTGTCGGTTTTACAAACAGTACAAACACATTTTGCACATCAGTTTATGCAACAACTTTCTAGTCAATTAAAGGCTCAGTGAAGTGGTAGACAAACGTTGGGTCCAATGTAGTATCAGCAATTCTGCATTCGCAGTTTCTTCCTGGGATTCATAAAGAGCTATATTTAGAGATCATGCTACCCAAGGCACCCATAAGTGATAACTAATATCCTTGTATATAAGCTGTTTACCCTTTAGGGTCTGAAACATTAAATGAGAATTATTTAGAAATCCAAGGACAGACCTGGAGTTTGAGACAGATGCAAAAAGTGCATGGTCTGGAGGTTCAATGTTTTTGAGGGGCCATGTTATCAGAGATTAAAATCCAAACTTCAAAGAGATATAAAATGCAGTGGTGTATTTTGGTTTTGTGCTGCCCTCGGTAAGGCTAAATTTGGGCACCCCTCATCTAAATTTCTCACACCCTTTCCTTCTCAAGTGGCTCTTCGGGGTATCTGGTGGCTACGTGGGATCTCTTGAGGATGTTTAGGGTCTCTGGTGGCTATGTGGAGTCTCTGGTGGCTGTGCAGGGTCTCTTGTGGCTATGATGGGTCTCTTGTTGCTATTTGTGGTCTCTGGTGGCTGTGTAGGGTCTCTTGTTGCTATGCAAGGTTCCTGGGGGCTGTATGGGGTCTCTGGTGGCTGTGTGAAGTCTCTGGTGGCTGTGCAGGGTCTCTGATGGCTGTGCGGGGTCTCTGGTGGCTGTGCAGAATCTATATTTGCTATGTGGAGTCTCTTGTTGCTATGTGGGGTCTCTGGTGGATGTGTGGGGTCTCATTGGCTTTGTGAGGTCTCTGGTAGCTATGTGGGATTTCTGGTAGCTAGTCTCTGTTATCTATGTGGAGCCTCTGGTGGCTGTGCAGGGTCTTTGGTGGTTGTGTGGCACCTCCCTCTCCCTCCCCCCCTCACTAGTCTGCCACAGTGCCCCCCCAAATTCCCCCCCCCACTAGCCTGCCACAGTGTTCCCCCCAAACCCCTCACTAGCCTGCCACAGTGCCCCCTCCCCCACTAGGAGAAGAGATAGGAATAAAGGAGAGAGATGGGGGACATGGAAAAGGAGAGAAATGGAAGAAGTGGAGAGAGAAGTCGGGGAGGAGGAGATTCGGGAGAAAGGGAGGGAGGGTGAGGGAGAGGAGGGTGAGCGTTTCAGAGGTAGCAGCTTTCTGATTGGACGCTGCAACCTCTGGAGACCTTTGATGTCCATCTCGAGTGAGGGAACATTGTTAAATAAAGGGCACGCTTCTGGTGAGTGCATGGTAGGGAGAGGAAGCCACTTGTGAGGGCCAGTGATTAGCTCAGGGTCAGATTCCTGGTGAGGAGGCATAGCTCAGGGAAGGCTCTTCTTCAATATACACACTCTGAGATTCACACGTACCTTGGAGGTGAGCCTGACATGCAGAGGGAGACCTCTCGTATGGCTCTGGTTCCGGGATCACTGGAGTGGGGACAGATTGGCTGAAAATGATGTCCACTTGGCAGCATCAGGAACAGGCTTGGAGCAGCAGGCTGATGCGCACAGATGCAGGACTGTAGGCAGGTGCGGCAGCAGGCAGGTGCGCACGGATGCAGGACTATAGGCAAATGCGCACAAGCGCAGGGCAGCAGGCAGAAGCAGAGTCATTCAACCAGGTCACAACAGCGGATCAATCAGACAGGAGCGGCAGGCAGAGAATGGTCAAGTCCAGGCAGGTTCGGCAGCAGATGATCAGACAAGCAGGTACACTGAGCAGGTCAAAGGCAAGCCAAGGGGTCAGGATTGGTGATAGCAGCAAGGTCAGGAGAGCCGGGTAAACACTGGAGTAGATGGGTTCAGGATCAGCTTACAGGAAGAGCTGCAGATCAGACAGCAAGGGTGCATTCTGAAGAGGCCCCTTTTAAAGGTCATTGGGCGTCAAAGCGGCGTTACTGTGCGCGCATGCGCGTGTGTGCGCATGTGTACGCGATGTGCAAGTGCGCATGCGCATTGGCGCACGTCTATTCACCACTGGATGCCTGTAAGCTGGAACACATCTCAATGAATCCGTGCTCCTGTGAACGGTTGCAGCATCATGCGCAGTGCCTCCATGACAGAGATGTGATGCTGGTGCAGACTGCAGGAATTTCTTTGCCTATGCCCAGAAGGTAATGGACAACGAAAGTTGTACCAGGGTGGCCCGTCCATTAAGGTCCATTAAGGGCACATGGGTGCAGCCCCCCTATCCATGTGTCCAGCCCCTATGCAGGACACCGGATGCATTAATTCCAAAGGGGTGTTTTTTTGAAGCACCCTAATTAAAACCCTGGTCTTCTGAGCTACCAGAAAGGGCTGTGCTATTTGACAGAGCTGTATAAATCAGGGATTGATGGACAGTAATACAAATCATTTGGCAGGTAGAAAAGCTCCCATATATGTACATATTTGTATTTAAAGGGCCTTTGCTGCTCCAATACAGCACGGCACATGCTCCGAAACTCAATGCATTGCATCCTGGTTTCCGATTATATCAATTAACCAAACACGGCTCTCTGCACTGTACGCCATGCTGCTATTCATCGGACCAAGAGAGACACACGCTGGCTTCCTCCTGGTCCATGGGGCACAAAAAATGGAACATCTGGTGGTTCCTGTGGGCTTCTCCTCCATCTGTTCCATCTGTCTCCACCTTGTTTCAAGATAAGCCTGTTTTTACTGATCTTATGTGAGTTGCCCTTAACGGGGGATGCATTAAAATAATCAGTCCTACTACACTTAGAGGCACTTCTCCCTCGGTTTTTATTTCCCCTGATTCTTAGAGCCAGCTTCAGCTCTCGGACTATCTTGCCCTATTGATGGACTTCGTTAACATTTTTATCTGAGCCTATTAGTTGTTCCCCTAATGAGAGACATTCCCTTGGCGCCTACTATCTCACCCCTTTGTTGAAGTTGTACTTTATTAAATGCTCCACCCACCTGAATGTGGGTAGCAGGATTTGTCCTCACCACCAGCAAGCAATTGGTGCTCTATTATGCTGTTAACCCAGAGATGTTAATGTTTAATAGGTTTATATAAGTTTGCTGAAATTGGGACTGCAGGTCCCCAGATAGTCATAGGTTTGTGTTTCTAACTTGGTTTATTGTTCAAAGCCTAACATTTATATTACTGATCGCAGACAGGTATCACCCGAGAGGCGTTCCTCCCACGTTTCCCCACAAGTGGGAGCTGCGCTGCTTAGTTCAGTGTAGTTAGTGCCCACAAGGCAATTTTTAGCTTGCAGTTGTACTGACTGGCTGTTGCCCTATATTTGGGGCTTTTCTTCTCTCTGTCTTACCTCATACATTCTATGTGGTTTACCTCCCCTGACCTCTCCTGCCCCCCCCCCCCCCTTCCCTTTTTTTTCCTCTTTCTCTGGTTTCTTACCCTTTGCACAGGAGTCCACAGGACCAGGACCATAGGTCAGCAAGATGGCATACTCATCTTTGGGACGTGCCCCGACTGTATTATCCCACAATGTCCAAGGTTTGAATATTCCGGAAAAGAGAAAATCTCTACTCAGAGAGCTCAATAAGGTAAAACCTCTTTTTATATTCCTGCAGGAGACACATTTTCAGGCTAAAAAAAATCCCAAATTTATTCCATAAAAATTTCCCAAAAGTTTACCTTGCCACCAATCCCGAGGCAAAGACCAAGGGAGTCTCAATACTTATAAATATATTAGCGGGCTTTGAGGTGACCCAGCAGCTGGCAGACCCTGGGGGTCGGTTTTTATTCCTGAAGGGGACGTGGGGTGCCTCTCCCCTGACCCTGGCAAACGTGTACTTCCCTAACAAGGCCCATGTGCCCTTCTGTAGACACATGATTGACAAGTTGAAGAGTTTTGCCTCTGGACGGGTCCTGCTTGGAGGGGATTTTAATATCCCTCTCCATCCACTGCAGGACACGTCTATGGGGAAATCAAATCTCTCCTACCGTGCACTAAAGCAAACTAAAACCTCTGTACATTCCCTTACTTTAATTGACTCATGGAGGGCTACCCATCCCAGGGGTAAAGACTTCTCGCACTACTCGGTACCACACAGGAAACACTCACGTATCGACTATGTGTTCTTGTCACAAAGAGATCTCATCGACCTAGTGGAAGCCTATATAGGCATTCAATCATTCTCCAACCATGCACCGGTTGCCCTGACTATTAAACGGCCAACTCCCCACTCTAAACCATGCACGTGGAGGTTAAACCCCACCCTTCTTACCGACATTGACATTAAATCTAAATTGACGGACGTCTTATGCAATTATTTTGGGGTAAACACCTCGGAAGATCTTACACCCTTAACAATATGGGAGGCGCACAAGTATGTCATGAGAGGGGAACTGATCAGCCTAGGAGTGACTCGTAAAAGAGAAGCTGAAAGCAAGGTCAAGCCATTAGCAACCCAGATCGCACGTCTTGAGGGCCAACATAAACAATCACTGGACGAAGCAGTGGCAGCGGGGCTTTTACTGCTGCACCAGGAACTGCAGAGTATTTTTGACTCAAAGAGTAAAAGAGCCCTTTTCTTAAAAAAGAAGGTGTATTATGAGCATGGAGATAAGGAGGGAAAGCTACTAGCTAAAACTTTGAAAGAAGCTTCTCTGGTCAATAACATCATGGCTATTAAAACCACAGAGGGCAATCTGACTAATCGCACGGATGAAATTGCAGCTAGTTTTCAACAATTCTACGCTAAACTCTATAACATACCACAGCCGCATAGACCTCCCGAGCTTAGTGGGGATAGGGGCCACATTATTAAGAACTATTTGATTCAGAGTGTAATGCCTACCCTTTCCCCAGAGGAAGCAGAGTACTTAGAGGGCCCAATAACATCGGCAGAGTTGACAGACACAATTAAAAACCTCAAAACTGGCAAGAGCCCTGGCCCTGACGGTTTCTCAGCCCATTATTTTAAGACCTTTAGTGATATTCTGAACGAGCCCCTATTAAACACATTAAACTTTTTAAGGGAGCCGCGTCAATTACCAGAGACATTTTTGGAGGCGCATGTTACGGTGATACCTAAACTGGGTAAGGACCTGACAGATTGCACCAGTTATAGACCAATCTCATTGCTGAATTTAGATATAAAAATTCTTGCCAAAATTGTAGCAAATCGGTTAAGTGCATTCCTCCCACAGTTGATTGGACTTGAGCAAGTGGGGTTTGTGCCGGGAAGGGAGGCCAGGGATAATGTGACTAAAGCCCTTGATTTAATTCATCACTGCCGTAGGGTGGGTCTCGAGGGCTTTCTCCTGTCAACTGATGCGGAGAAAGCCTTCGATAGGGTCTCCTGGGACTATCTTTTAGCCACTTGCTCACACATTGGCTTGAAGTCACACATGGTTGCCTGGGTCTTTTCCCTGTACCAGAATCCGACGATGAAACTAAAAATCAACGGGTCCCTGTCTGACAGAGTCCAAGTGCGGAACGGCACCAGACAGGGATGCCCGCTGTCACCCTTATTATTTATTCTAAGTCTGGAAAGTTTCATCCGCACCCTCAATAATTCCCCATCCATATCTGGATTCAAAGTAGGTCCCAAAACTTACAAAATTGCCATGTACGTGGATGATTTATTATTTTTTCTAACTCATCCGTATACATCAATTCCTAATCTGCTGCAGGCCTTCTCTGTATATGGTTACGTGTCCCAATTAATGATCAATTATAATAAATCAGAGGCAATGAACCTCACACTACCTACGACTTCACTGACTCTGGCCCAACAGAATTATTGGGTAACGGAGGTACTCAAATACCTGGGCGTTGGACTGACCTCTTTTCCTAACAGTGTGTTTATTAAAAATTTTAAACCTATGCTACGTCAAATTGAAATCGATCTGGCTAAGTGGTCCCCTAGGCCCTTTTCTTGGTTCGGAAGGGCAGCCATCATTAAAATGGTTACACTTCCGACATTGCTTTATTTGTTTCATACGCTGCCAATCTTTGTCCCTGACGGTTTTTTCAAACAGCTTCAATCCACGGTATGGAGGTCTGTGTGGGCGCAAAAAAGACCCTGTATAAATTTACACATTCTGGTGATGCCTAAAGAGGAGGGGGGTCTTGGCTTACTGGACCTCAAACTCTATTACTATGCCTCACACCTGGCTAGAATAATTGATTAGCACTGCCATGCCCCCCACAAGGACTGGGTAAACCTAGAAGAAAATTGTTCCACCATGCCATTGAAATTTGCTCCCTGGATTGCACGGGCAAAATGCCCCCCCCCCCCCCGATCTCATGCAGCACCCGATCATAGGTGCCTTTCTTAGGGTTGTCCACAGAGCAGCCGTCCAGCACCAAATTGCCTCCGCCCCCAGACAGATTACCTCCTTGACGAATAATCCAGATTTTCCCCCGGGCCTAAACGCAAAGACCTTCATACAAGAAGACAATACACCGTACATTGCAGAACAGTTTATAGAGAGGGATCAGATCATCACACACGCTAAGTTGCTGGAGAACCTTTCACCTACAGTACTCCCATTTTGGAATTATAGACAAATTCATCATTTCCTGTCATCAGCAGAGAGGCGACGGGAAATCTCTAGAGAACCGACGTTGTACAAGCCAATTCGCCTAAAAGGGGACCCTTTGGGAAAACTACCTCATTCCTATATGCACTCCTCCAGCATGGAAAAGGGGCAGACTCAGCTAGGTTCAGGAAACAATGGGAGTCTGCTTTGCAGACCCAATTTACAGACTCCAGGAGAACTCGTATAAACTTCTTTCAAACTGGTATGCCACGCCTGACAAGCTGAAAAAATGGTATCCAACTGCCTCGGACTCATGCTGGAGGTGTGAGGAAGCTAGAGGTGACATGCTACATGTGTGGTGGAGCTGTCCCCATATATCCACCTTTTGGGACAAAATCCGAGAATTAATCCGACATATTACGGAAACCAAAATCAAACTTATGCCTGCATGTTGTCTCCTGCATATTTCAGACTCCCCCCTGGCCAGATACAAAAGATCCCTAACTAAATACCTTCTAATAGCAGCCAAAACGCTAATACCCAAGTATTGTAAACTTACATCATCTCGCTCGATTAGAAAATGGATATTTACAGTAAATCACATTTTTAAACTTGAAGAAACACTGGCCATAGCTAACAAATCGGCGGATAGCTTTCGTAGAACCTGGGCGCCATAGCTCCCATTTAAACTTTCTGATACGTTTGTAAAGCTGACAACCGGGTGAGCCTCTCCCCCTCGATTTAGGGATTTTTGCCTCACTCGTTTGTCATCAGGTTGGTAGTCTATGGGCTATCCACACACATTCCCATAGCTCTCCTGTAGGGCGAGTGGAGTCTCCTGTGCTGGGGCTTATCTATTTCTCCCTCACACTACTATATCTCATCTTACTAACTTTTCTTCTTTCTGATGTAACACCCCTTTTGTTTTGTTTTTGTCTCCCCCTTCCCTGCCCCTCCCTCTTTGCCTTCCTAGTTCACTTTCTTTATTCCACAGTATATAGTAATTAGGCCGAATGTGGGTCTATATTCTGTGTCCTAGTTTTACGGATTTTGCAACGGACCCTACATGCTTGGCCAGACATATGTTGAGCTCCCATGCAGTCCGTTGGCAACAGTACTTAAAAGACCCACACCAAAGAACAAGGCAGACCTCTCCTTGCTCCTCATCAGCTGGGATCTCCAACCCCACTATACCTTCAGTCCTCTCAGAGACCTGCACTGAGAGGAATGAAGGTGTAGCATTAGGTGTTCCAAGCACTTGCGGTAATCTGCTAGTGGTACACCTTAATCCGATTGTAGCAGGCAAATTCCCCTACCCCATTTGCTAAACTTTTGAAAGAAAGAAAGCTTCCCTTCCCAAGTACAGTGGAAGGGGCTAGGATTTCCCTCTGATGAATGTAAGCTAGCAGAGGAATGTCACATGGCAGCACAGCAGGGCTCTGCAAAGAAGGTATTTAGCATTATACTTTTTGAAAACAAACAGACACTGTGCTGAACAGGGACCTAAAAGAGAGAGGATCAAAGTAATACATTTATCTTTACAGACACTTTAAGGGGGAGAGGAGAGGGCAGGGGAGAGGAGAAAGGGGGGAGAGGATAGAGAGAAGAGAGAGGGGAGAGAGGGGGGAGAGAGAGAGAGAGAGATAGAGAAGGGGAGAGGAGAGAGAGTGGGGAGAGAGAGGAGATAGGGGAGAGAGGGGAGATAGAGGGAAGAGAGGAAGGAGAGAAGAGAGAGGAGAGGAAAGAGGGGAAAGAGGGGAGAGAGAGAGGGGGAGAGGAGAGGGCGGGGGAAGGGGGAGAGGAGAGGGCGGGGGAGGGGGAGAGGAGAAAGGAGAGAGAGGGGAGAGAGGGGGAGGAAAGAGAGGAGAGAGGGGAGATAGGAGAGAGGGGAGGGAGGGGAGAGAGAGGAGAGAGAGGAGAGAGGTGAGAGAGGAGAGAGAGAGAGAGAGAGAGAGAGAGAGAAGGGGGAGAGAGAGAGAGAGAGGAGGGGGAGAGGAGAGAGAGTGGGGAGAGAGAGGAGATAGGGAAGAGAGGGGAGATAGAGGGGAGAGAGGAAGGAGAGAAGACAGAGGAGAGGAAAGAGGGGGGAGGGGAGAGAGAAGGGAGAGAGTGGAGAGGAGGCAGGCGAGAGAGGGGAGAGAGAGGAGAGAGAAGAGAGGGGGAGAGAGAGAAAGAGGAGAGAGTGGAAAGGGGGAGCGGAAAGAGGAGAGAGGGAGAGGAGACAGGAGAAGAGAGAGAGAGGGTAGAGAGAAGAGGGAAGAGGAGAAAGGAGAGAGAGGAGAAGAGCGGGGAAGAGGAGAGGTGAGAGGGAAGGGAGAGCGAGGAGAGGGGAGAGAGAGGAGAGAGGAGGAGAACGGTGGGGGGAGATTGGCTCTCAAACAGACTACGGAACTGACAGGGAGAGAGGGAGAGATGCAGAAACGCTAAGGAGATGATGAAGGTATGTAAACTGACCATGCTATCAGACATCAGCAGCCATGATAAACATGGTCAGTTTACAGAGGGGAAGACAGAAACAGGCAGGATAAACCAGGTATTGTACAGCATAGAAAAGAGCCAACTAACATGGCAAAAGCAATGTGCTAGAGCTTGTGTCTTAAAGGGACAGGAGCATTTTTTTAGGATTACAACCACTTTATTAAGTGCCTGCATTTAGGAAAGCTATCTTTTTTTTTAAAAATCAGCACTTGGGACATTACTTAAATGTATTTTGAAGTATCCCTTGTGCTGGTGTTGGCTGTAATATAGGAAATCTGAAGTTCTCTGCACCCCCCACATATCCCGCAGCTGTAATCTCCCTGGACTTTTCATTGATGGAAGGGATAGTGACGCTTCTGTGACTGGAGGAGGCGAGGGGCAGGAAAGGCGTGCATAGTCACTTCTCTTCATGAGTGACTGTCAGTTCCAGATCTGGTATTAACCCTTACAGTTTTAAATTATTACATATAGCTGTGGGGTATGGGGGGGGGCAGAGAACTATAGATTCCGACTATAACAGCTGGCATCAGCACAAGGGACACTTTGGATTAAATTAAAAACATTTTTTCCCTAAACTTAGGCTATAAGCATAAATACAATCATATACGCATATCTATCCGCAGACATTGAAGACGGTATAGTCACCAATGCTGCCAAATAACATTTTCATTGTCATCCAACAGGCTTGGCCAGCAAATGAAAGCAGGGTTACATACTTGAAATAAAACAGAATGAAGAATATAATTAGATGGATTCTGGTAAAGCATGGAAGCTGAAAACACATTTAAAGTAGTAAATAAGAAAGGGAAGAGGGAGTTATATTTAGTATGTATGAAAAGCAAGCGTAATTAATTAAATCTTGGCGAGCCACCAAGAAGGAAGCATGTGGCACTTCAGCATCTTGGAAAGGCAAATAAATGAACACAGCCTTCATTATTCAAACAGAGATGATACAGATTTATGTGGCTGGATATGAATAACGTAAGAAACGTATTGTCTTTATGAGAGGTTATAATGAGGACCGTATAGATAATGTTTTTGCATTTAAATCATTCTCTGAAATTTTATGAGAGTTTGGAGGGAGCAGTCAGTCGTGATGGAGATAAATCAGTTATGGCATATTGACATCAGAGGAAAATAGATACACAATTATTGTATTGCTGAGTAAAAAAGGTCAGCAAAGGAAGATGTTGTAGCAAGATTTGCTTTGCATCTATAATCAAATGAACCCTATAGATGAAGAAAGTGGGGCACAGGTGCTGAGGATGAAAAACAAGGAATATCAAACTGTGTACATTATGACAGAAGATACACAATTTCCAGCAAATATAATTGGATTCTTAGAGTGAAGGTTTAAAGAGAACCTCTAAAAATGTTTCAGAGCAGCTGAAATAGTTATATTCTTGGGTGACTGAAAACAAATCTGCAACTTCCATTCTCTAAATCTGCAATTATTTCCGTAGGAAGTTTCCGTTTTGCCCGCTGACACATCTGAAGCAGTGATTCTACCGAAATACATTTTGCTGTGAAATTATAAACTTTTATTCAAATTTCATAAATTATTCATCAAATTAGCCTCAAATTATTCTTCAGATTGGTAACAAAGTTTGCCACCAGGGGTGTATAGGTAAAACTTTCTTGAGTTCCTAAGAAAAAAAAATAGATATGAATATGGTGATAACATTACTTTGTTGGTAAAGGAAGGGTTGGCTTTATTGTTGCAGTTCAGGCCAGCTTTAGGGTAGGAATTAGGGTTATTCTATAAAGAATGGAAAAATGCCGCACTTAGGATAAATTAAAAAGGTGGCTGCCTCCCCTAATAGGGCTCCCCTAGGGGGCACTAGATGTAGGGCAAATAGACAAGAAATGGGGTCAGTGGCGCTACCTATTAATAGAAGGTACAGAGAAAAAAGAGAGAGAGGGGGCTGTGAGCGCAGATATAAAGTATGTATTAGAACTAAACACCTATATAGGTATTTAGTTCTAGTGCATACCTTATATCTGCGGTCACAGCCCCCTCTCTCTTTTTTTCTCTGTCTCTTCTATTAATAGGTAGCGCCACTGACCCGATTTCTTGTCTATTTATTAGGGATATTCTATATTTAGCCTTATAATCATATTATATTATATTCATATATAGGTGTTTAATTCTAGTGCATACCTTATATCTGCAGTCACAGCCCCCTCTTTCTTTTTTTCTCTGTCTCTTCTAATAATAGGTAGCGCCACTGACCCCGTTTCGTGTCTATTTATCAGGGATATTCTATATTTAGCCTTATATTCCAAACTAAGGAGGGGTTGTACCGCAGGTCCCACTTACAAAATTATATTGATAAGTTCGAGATGGGCAACAAAAAAAGTGCAAGGACTGAGGAATAAACCATGTCAGAAGAGAGTAAGGGAACTTAATAAGTATATCCCCAAGGACGGGGAGAAAAAATCAAAACCTTCAAATACATTAAGGGTGTGAGAAAGGTTCTGGAGGGCAGTATTTTTAATATTAAACTGAGCTCAAAAACATGGTGGCATGACCTAAAACTACAGTAGCAGAAAGGAAGTTCAAGAGTTAAAGAGCATGTTAACAGTTTTAATTTTCCTTATATATGTCTGCTGTACCATGTACTTGTATGAAAAAGCATTCTCTTCTCTTTGCATTGCTTCCTTTGTGTGAAATCCTTGATGTCCCTGCCAGTCCTCCTGCTTTTCTAATAAAACTGACTATGCTAAGGATGAAAGCACAGTGGGTCAGTTTTCTGGCTGTGCTGGGAACTCCACTCGCTCTCCTCCAATGATCAGCTCTCTAAGCCCCTTATGCAGCTGAGATCAGAGGGTAAGCAATCACTTGTAAGAAAGGGGCATCTATATATATATATATATATATATATATATATATATATATATATATATATATATCAGTCTGTACTACACAAATGTTTTGCCTTTCAATTCTATTTTAAACCACCCGAGGGTTTACATATATATTAGAAAGTATTATTTTTTCTCAAAATAGTGGATGCTGGGAGCAGACTTCCAGCAAAAGTACTACTATGAACAGAATATGTAGTTATGAACTTTTTGTGGAAGAGAAACTGAGTACCATAAAAACAAATTTAGTATGTACCATTAAAATCTCTTACAGAACATTCAGAATTACTCTCCACACAGGGGTTCCCAAGATAGAAAGATTCCAATTATAGTTCACATGTGGACTTGATGCGTTTTCAGGAATCCTTCTTCAGGAAAACATGTGACCAGAATTGATACTCTGGAACCCACTTCTAATTTTTAATAAAGTAATATCATCCAGTAGGGTAGACTGGACTTCATAGCATGTGTATGTTGCTCATAGAGGTGCAAATGAGTAAGTCAAGGTAAGTCAAAATTATGGTACATTCAGTAAACAGCCTATGGTCTTGTACACATAATTTTAAAACAAACGGATCAACTTCCCAATGGGGAACCATCCAAACACAATGTGAGTAAGTCATCATGTATACAGGCTGGATTTATGTGAACTGAGTTTGTTTCTAAGATACTTATCTTCTTGCCTTGACTACTATAACTACCATGCTGTCTTTCCAAACCCAGCCTTCTGAATGGACAACAAAGATGTATCAGCAGACTGATGAAGGTGATTTCTCTGCTCAGTCAATTTTTCACTCCCATCACCATGTTCATTGGCAGCATATGGGCTCCCTTTCCTGCCTCTCCCAGTCTAGATAATGTTGTATAGAGGATTTCAAGAGGCTTAAATCAAGTCTAATTCAGGATTACACTAAAATGTAAAATACCTTTATTGATTTAACAAATCCCAACTCCAGGAAAATGTAAAAATCTAACCTTGCAGTTCCCTCCTCGATACTGCAAGGGTTAGTGGCTAGTTTAGTCTAGGGTCAGAGGATTAAAGCAGTATTAAACCCAAAAGCAAACATTTATTATATTGCAGCTTAACAATTCTTAGATGTGATGGCTGCATTTGTTTTCTTTTTTTGGCTTTCTTTCCTTTGTTTTTACCTGGTGATCCACTCTGTAAGTCTGCTGTTTTTCAACAGAATAAGCTGTCCTTCAGATATTGCAGTTAGAGGTTTGAGACAAACCATTTACTACTGACAGGGGGTGCATACCTGTGCCATAAACTGCAACTCCCACGCACATGGGCAGAAGTGACGTCATTGTGTCTCCAGCCACTCACACAGCTGGAGTCCACAAACCTGGACGGAAGCCCGGGTGTAGATGGAAGCACCTTCAGCGGTAACTGCACGCCATTGGAAGGCTACGTTCTAAGGTAAGTTTCACATAATTATGACATTGCCTTACAGGTTTAAAAAAATAAAAAATCCAGAGGGTTTACTACCGCCTTAACAGCATTCCAGTCACAAACTGGGCACACCCACAGGGATTGGCTAGGTCCTGCTCAATTTTCAGGCTGGTCATTTGAACTCTCCCTCCCCAAGCTCTGGAAACTTCTTCTAGAAGCAAGAGGCAGGATGAAGCGATCAAACTCTCCGTCTGCAAAGCCTTGAACAGAACAGACCAGACCAAACAATCACAGCTCCTCTGATTACAACATGAATGAACAACAAAATTTGCCTAGCAGCCTAACTAGCAGAACGCTACTTCGACTAATTTGAATACTTCATATCTGCCTGGAGTTCAGCTTTAAGTGTGCAGGGGAGGTTTTACTTTTAGGAAATAATGTGCAATGTCTTATTATACAAATTTTATCATGAAATCTGAAAAGGATCCTGTTTTCCTATTCAATGATCTTGGAGGAATTATTAAGAACACTTTGCTCAGTGAGATAAGGATCTCTTTTATCTATCTCGTTTCAAGAGTGCATTACTGACAAGAAAAACCCTTCAATTTTAACACCTTGTTATTTATTGATGTACTATGTATATGAAGTAAAGGCTTTGGTGATAAGCCGCTGCCTTATCATAATGCAGAAGGCTTCTTTTCATTCTCTTTTACAAAGGCATGCTATTTTGTAAATAACCGAAGATAATGGCCATGAATGCTGCATATCACATGCCTAGTACAGGGGCGGATCCAGAGTCTAATCTCGGGAGGGGCACTGCTATAAAATATGTTTTTTTGGGGGCAATTTATATGGGAAATGGCTGGTATTGGCGCTTCAATCATTACGGCACCATGGTTGTTATGATTGGGATGATTGAAGCGCATTATTTCTATTAATACATTGTAATATAAAATTAAATGGTTCAACTCACCATATTGCAGAATCAGTGGGAGCCCTGAGGATGTCACTTGCCATGTCGCCTGCCACCAAATGTGGATTGTCACTTGCCACGTCACTTGTCACCAAATGCGGATTGTTACTTGCCACGTCACCTGCCACACATTGCGGATTGTCACTTGCCACGTAGCCTGCCACACATTGCAGATTGCCACTTGCCACGTCACCTGCCACACATTGCGGATTGTGACTTGCCACGTCACCTGCCACACATTGCGGATTGTCACTTGCCACGTCGCCTGCCACCAGATGTGGATTGCCACGTAGCCTGCCACACATTGCGGATTGCCACTTGCCACGTCACCTGCCACACATTGCGGATTGTCACTTGCCACGTTGCCTGACCCACATTGCGGATTGCCACTTGCCACGTCACCTGCCACACATTGGGGATTGTCACTTGCCACGTCACCTGCCACACATTGCGGATTGTCACTTGCCACGTTGCCTGACCCAAATTGCGGATTGCCACTTGCCACGTCACCTGCCACACATTGGGGATTGTCACTTGCCACGTCACCTGCCACACATTGCGGATTGTGACTTGCCACGTCACCTGCCACACATTGCGGATTGTCACTTGCCACGTCACCTGCCACACATTGCGGATTGCCACTTGCCACGTAGCCTGCCACACATTGCGGATTGTCACTTGCCACGTCACCTGCCACACATTGCGGATTGCCACTTGCCACGTAGTCTGCCACACATTGCGGATTGTCACTTGCCACGTCACCTGCCACACATTGCGGATTGTCACTTGCCACGTTGCCTGCCACACATTGCGGATTGCCACTTGCCACGTAGCCTGCCACACATTGCGGATTGTCACTTGCCACGTTGCCTGACCCACATTGCGGATTGCCACTTGCCACGTCACCTGCCACACATTGGGGATTGTCACTTGCCACGTCACCTGCCACACATTGCGGATTGTGACTTGCCACGTCACCTGCCACACATTGCGGATTGTCACTTGCCACGTCACCTGCCACACATTGCGGATTGTCACTTGCCACGTCGCCTGCCACCAGATGTGGATTGCCACGTAGCCTGCCACACATTGCGGATTGCCACTTGCCACGTCACCTGCCACACATTGCGGATTGTCACTTGCCACGTTGCCTGACCCACATTGCGGATTGCCACTTGCCACGTCACCTGCCACACATTGGGGATTGTCACTTGCCACGTCACCTGCCACACATTGCGGATTGTCACTTGCCACGTTGCCTGACCCACATTGCGGATTGCCACTTGCCACGTCACCTGCCACACATTGGGGATTGTCACTTGCCACGTCACCTGCCACACATTGCGGATTGTCACTTGCCACGTTGCCTGCCACACATTGTGGATTGCCACTTGCCACGTCACCTGCCACACATTGCGGATTGTCACTTGCCACGTTGCCTGCCACACATTGCGGATTGCCACTTGCCACATAGCCTGCCACACATTGCGGATTGTCACTTGCCACGTCACCTGCCACACATTGTGGATTGCCACTTGCCACGTAGTCTGCCACACATTGCGGATTGCCACTTGCCACGTAGTCTGCCACACATTGCGGATTGTCACTTGCCACGTCACCTGCCACACATTGCGGATTGTCACTTGCCACGTTGCCTGCCACACATTGCGGATTGCCACTTGCCACGTAGCCTGCCACACATTGCGGATTGTCACTTGCCACGTCACCTGCCACACATTGCGGATTGCCACTTGCCACGTAGTCTGCCACACATTGCGGATTGCCACTTGCCACGTAGTCTGCCACACATTGCGGATTGCCACTTGCCACATAGTCTGCCACACACTGCGGATTGTCACCTACTGGTGGTCTTTTGTTGGGTTGCAGAGTGAAGATAGGCAGCAGATGGATGATGCAATCTCTCTGCTGCACACAGCTTCCTACACAGTGAGGGTGGAACTGGAGGGATGCAGGGCAGTGAGAGATGATGTCATCTCCCTGCTCCCCTGCCTGCTGGCTTCCTGATTGGCCAGCAGCCCTCCTAAGCCGCCCAGCTGCCCCCCCCCTCACCCGTCCACTCAGCGCGGGTACCCGCGGAACCGGCCGCGCGGGTACCCGCGGAACCGACCGCGATTGGACCCGCGGAACCGGCCGCGGGTACCCTCGGAACCGGCCGCGATTGGAACCGGCCGCGATTGGACCCGCGGAACCGGCCCGCGGGTACCCGCGGAACCGGCCGCGATTGGACCCGCGGAACCGGCCCGCGGGTACCCGCGGAACCGGCCGCGATTGGACCCGCGGAACCGGCCGCGGGTACCCGCGGAACCGGCCGCGATTGGACCCGCGGAACCGGCCGTGCTGTCATTAGCTGGCGGTATTCTCGGAGGGGGCAATTGACCCGTTGCCCCCCCCCTGGATCCGCCCCTGGCCTAGTATAAAAAATATGTAGGTGTTATGTAATATACTACTTGCCTATTGATAAATCTAGAAAAGCCAATCCCTGTTTACATAAAAACATCACCTACATGAGCACCACCTATAGACCTGCGCTAGTGAATAAGGTGATGATTGCTTAAAGTGTAAGTAAACCCCCCTATTGTTTTCAGCCAAGGAAGCTGCCATCTTTGCCTCTGTTTAATCTACAACTGCCATGATGCTGCACATGTGACCAGTTATAGCACCAGCCATCGTATGGTTTGACAGTTTGTTTGAGAGCACAACCATTGGGAGTGTTACATTTTAGGCACGTGCCAGAAATGAAACTGTTTTATGGATGGGTTAACTTCCCTAACAACTGATATATCAGATATATAGTAAGTACATGCATTCAAAGTAAAGTGAAAGTGGAACACTTCCAGGTAGGTACCCAAAGAAAGGGTTGCACCAATCCAAGTCTGGAGAGTGTTCCTCTGGTCTGCTTCCACACTGGGTGCTGGCTTTAGGAGCTCAGTCTGCTCGGCATATATTCCAAAAACGAAGAACAGGGTCACACTCCATAGAGCCACACCATAAGGCTTATTTAACGCAGTTGGTTCCCGGCACAGTCCCTGCCCTTAGCCACATCCCCCAAAAACGTCATGGTGTACTCTATGAAGTCACTTTGGCACTGCACATAAAGTTGCTAAAAAAAAGAAAAAGGAACTGTGTGATGCACTGAAATATGTATCACGCAGCCCCCTACTGCCATCTCACTGCAGCTGAAACTGGCAGATGGACCAGTTTAGGAGGCAGGCAGTGTGAACAGGCCCTTAAAGCAGCAGTAAACTTTTTTTTTTTTTTTTTTTACCTGCAAAGCAAAGTTATAATGTGCTAGTATGCATCACATACTAGCACCTTATGTGAAACTTACCTTAGAATGAAGCCCTTCCACCGGTAAGCTGTCACTGCTGACAAGGCTTTCATCTTCACCCATCTTTCTTCCAGGTTCGTGGACTCCGACTGTGTGATTGGCTGGATCCGCGATGACATCACTCCCGCGAATGCATGCAGGAGCTGCCATTTATGTCACAGGACTCTGAAGGAACAGCCTGGGTGGCCATTCCTTCAGAGATCATGCGCCAGTGATGTCACAGGCTGCATGTACAGTAAATACCTACTGAACAGTGCACATTTAGGAGATATTTACAGTGCCTTATTATAAGCTTACTATAGGTAAAAGTCATGTATGGGAGTTTACTCCCATTTTAAAGCTTTATTAAATTCAAAACGTGTTATATCAATTGAAATTTATTGAACCCAAAAATGTATTATATTGCAGCTTACCAATTATTGGGGTTTATTTACTTATATTGAAAAAAAAGGAGATTGCGTGGGACTATGTAATCATATGATGGTAGATTCCAAAGAAATATACATAGGATATACAATAACAACACCTTAACAGTTTATTAAACATGATTCACAGTAATAGTAATAGATACATTTATATATAGTAATACAATGTTCCAATTCATAATAAAGATAATGATGTTAATAACGATAATAACTGATGATAAAATTCATATGTAGCATAAGGCTCTACGCGTTTCGTGGAGATGTCCACTTATCAGGAGAAATAACAATAGGGATAGATCTATAGTAGAACAAAAAGGCAGAATGAACAGGTGTTTGACATATGGGGGACACAGGGTAGAGGAGGGATAGAAATTCCCTAACACTCTTACCTATATATGAATTGGATATATAGCAAATAATAATGTTGTACATGACTGAAGGCACCGTGGCAAACAGGCATCCCATGGGACCTGATCCCGCAAAACCGGGGTTGATTTACCAAAACTGGAAAGTGCAAAATCTGGTGCAGCTGTGCATATCAATTTCCATTTTTTTGTCAAAGCTTAACCACTTTACCCCCTTCCTGACCAAGTCCTTTTTTGTGATACGACAATGCATCGCTTTAACTGACAATTGCGCAATCATGCGACGTTGTACATAAACAAAATTGGTGTCCTTTTTTTCCCCACAAATAGAGAGGTTTTTTTGGTGGTATTTGATCACCTCTGCGGTTTTTATTTTTTACGCTATAAACAAAAAAAGAGCGCCAATTTTGAAAAAAAGCTATATTTTCTACTTTTTGCTATAATAAATATCCCCAAAAAATATATAAACAAATTTCTTCCTCAGTTTAGGCCGATATGTATTCTTCTACATATTTTTGGTTAAAAAAAATGCAATAAGTGTATTTTGTTTGGTTTGCAGAAAAGTTATTGTGTCTACAAAATAGGGGATAAATTTATGGCATTTTTATTATTAATGTTTTTTTTATTAGTAATGGTTGCAATTTTTATCATGACTGTGACATTGAGGCAGACAGATCGGACACTTTTGACACTATTTTGGGACCATTGACATTTATACAGTGATCGGTGCTATAAAAATGCACTGATTACTGAGTAAATGTCACTGGCAGGGAAGGGGTTAAACACTAGGGGGCGATCAAGGGGTTAAGTGTGTTTCCTTAGTGTGTTCTAACTTTAGGGGGATGGGCTCACTAGAACATGACATAGTCCGCTGCTCCCAATCACTGGGAGCAGTTGATCTGTCATGTTGCTAGGCAGAACAGGGAAATGCCTTGTTTACATCTCCCCGCTCTGCCTCTCCATGCCACGATCACGAGCCACTGGTGGACATCGAGTCCACGGGACCCACAGGCACGCACCCGTGCCACTTTGCTGACATATATCGGTGTAAGCCGGTCAGGAAGTGGTTAATTGAACAAGCTTAAGTTAGAAGCTGATTGGCTACCATGCACAGTTATGGCAGATTTGGTACACATTTTCTTTTTTTAGGCTTTTCCCCTCTGTTTTCACCTGCTGATCTGGCCAGTACCACTTCTCCTGTATTAGCCCTTGTACACACGGTCGGACATTCCGACAGAAGATGTCCGATCGGACCGTGTTGTCGGATAATCCGACTGTTTGTGGGCTCCATCGGACTGTCCATCGGAAAGTTTTAGAGCCCAGCTCTAAAACTTTACGACAACATGATCCGATCAGACTATGTCCGATTGTGTGTAGAGAATTCCAATCAGACAAAGTGCCACACATGCTCAGATCAACTTCCTAGACCAAAGCTATTGGCTACTAGCCTGAACGTAGTCCCGTCGTAACGAAATAACGTCATCACGTTACGTATGATCGTATTTTCCGACAACTTTGTCCGACCGTGTGTATGCAACACAAGTTTCGGACAAAATTCGTCAGACAAAATCAGACGGATTTTGTTGTCGGAATGTCCGACTGTGTGTACAAAGGCTTAGAGTGCCTCCATTCTGGATGAAGGAGCATAGGGAGCACCTATGGGCAGGGCATTGTCACACTGGGGGAGGGGAGTGTTAGATAGTCTAGCAGATTTAAATACAATGAAATGAAGCTGAATACCAGATAAGACTTTATAATAAGTTAGAGCAAATGTTTTTTTGTTTTTTGTTTTTTTTTGGGGGATAATTGTTTTACATAAATAAATAAATAAGTAAATACTGATAATTTTAAGCACCCCTGCCAGTGTTAAATGGTTTATCTCATCCCTCTAACTGCAAGAAAGCTGGTTCTGTTGAGAAACAGCAGACTTACTGGACAGATCACCATATAAAAATAAAAGAAAGAAAGCCTAACAAAGAAAATCAATAAAGCCATCACATCTAAGAATTGGTAAGCTGCAATATAATAAATGTTTGCATTTGGGTTTAATACTACTTTAATGATAAAACATTTCAAATGAAATTATAAATTATATTATATTATATTATAAAATATTAATATTTTGACATACACTGAATGTGATTGCAGCCGTATTAGCCATATCATATACTGAACATATTCATGTAGACGGGAAAGCTACTGACAGGTCCACTTTCTATGCAAGGATACTAACATTACAGCAAAAAGGTATAGGGCATGTCCTGAAGCTTTGTGATAAATGCTGGAGCAAAAGAAAAAAAAACGTGTTGTCCATTACAATTTAGAAGTCACCAGATATGCTTGTCAGACATGTAAGTGGAAAATGGCAGCTCATTTCATGTTTCCTGAGCACACCAGTCATTTAGTAGTAAACATAATCCCATAAAGAAGGTGAGCAGGGAAAAAAGAAGCAAACCAGGACCTACTGTTGCACTTACCAGATGGCCTCTCCAGCACCCACAGTAAGCCAAGTGACAGTTCATGCTGCCTCTGTATACAGTGGGAAAACAGTATACTAATACAGAACCTACATTGTTGTATTGTTTTATCTGCTGTAAAAAATGTTTTCCTTTTTCAAAATTTCTTTTGCAGAAAAAGCGTAGTCTACTTGATCTTATTAAAGGATGGGTTCTTAAAGGAGGAAGCTGTTGGAGGAGTGGAAACCGGAGCCACCACAGCCGTTGCCAGTAATCCAGGAGAGGAGGCAATGATAGCAGAGCCCCGCAGGTAAGCGCCGGACCACCCAGAGGGGTTTTGGTGCCTTCCCATGCCGCCGGGGGTGTGTTCTTTGTTTGCCGCCCCCCCCCCCCCCAAAAGAAGAATTCACCAGCTACCACTAGTACAGACCCTATTAAAAGAACACCACAGCTCGGCGAGAACAGCTTAAGAAGAGAATATCATCTGTGAAAAAATTAGATCTGATTCCGGAGATATGAAAAGCTGCAATAATATGCAAATGTTGACTTTTCCTGTAAAAGTCAAGCTTGCCCACACCCCCTTTTACCTTCAAAGTCTCATCATATCTTCAATTTGAATTGCCCAGGTTTGTAACAACTTTACTTTGAGCATAACATTTTTATTTAAATACAAAATCTCTTTTGTAGAGTTCTTTCTCAAAAAAGTTCTCTTGCAAAACTAAATAGTTATTTTCCATCTGTAAAATGATTCAAAATCTGTACATTTACAATGACCAGTAATTGTTTTTTTAATGTCTATAGTTGTATCAGCCTCACTGTATGGCAGCCAAATGCTTTATGGAATTTCATGCAACCTTTAGGCCAAATGGAGCCGTTTAGACGCTAATGACCTAATGAGTGTATTCTGAACTGCTGATGTGTATGATAATTGCAAATCAGAACTTTTGCATATGAATTTCCATTTCACTGCTATTCCGCATAATCGACCCTGATCTTTAAACCTCTAATTCAATATTGATGTAACTACCAGATACATAACTTAACATAACTGTCATTATGAACACCCCAGAAGAGGACAAAGTGGAAGGGCTGTGGATATAATCCATGGTTCATTGCTTTACTCTTATTGTTGAAAGATAATTTATTTTATGCATTTGCACAGACAGAGCTGACATATTCCAAAAAAATCTTAGAGGACGTTGAACCATCTAGACAAGGCCCTGCCTAGTGGAACGTACACTATAATGACTTTACCACAGTTATGCATTTACTGTGGGCCAATTTCAGGAGGAAGACAACAGGACGGCAGACAAAACACAAAATACATTTATATTTATTAACTACTTCAATACCGGGAACTTCACCCCTTCCTGCCCAGGCCAATTTTCAGCTATCACACTTTGAATGACAATTGTGCAGTCATCCTACACTCTACCCATATGAAATTGTTTTGTATTATTGTGTTTTGATTATGAAATCTTTTTATTCACACAAATAGAACATTCTTTTGGTAGGTATTTAACCACTTCCCGACCAGCGCACGACGATGTACGTCGACAGAACGGCACGGGCAGGCATATTGGCGTACAGGTACGTCCAATATTCGATGCCGCCCTGCCATCGGGAGCGCGCCGCCGGCGGCGCGCTCCCGCGCTGGTCGGGACCCCTGTGAGTCCGGTCGCGGGACCCGCGGACTCGATCGCCGCGGGCATCCCCGCGATCGTCTCACGGAGCGGCCGAATGGAGGAAATGCTGTATAAACAACATTTCTCCATTCTGCCTAGCAACTAGTGACGCTGATCTCTGCTCCATGTGATTGGAGCAGAGATCAGTGTACACTAAATGAAAGCCCAACCTCCCCACAGTTAGTAACACACCCCTAGGAACACTTAACCCCTACACTGCCACCCACTGGTTAATCCTTTCACTGCCAGTGTCATTTACACAGGAATCACTGCATTTATATAGCAGTGATTACTGTATAAATGACAATGGTCCCAAAAATGTGTCAAAAATGTCCGATGGGTTCCCCACAATGTCGCAGTCACAATAAAAATCGCAGATCACCGCCATTACTAGTAAAAAAAAAATAATAAAAAATTATTAATAAAAATGCTATAAAACTATCCCTATTTTGTAAACGCTATAACTTTTGCACAAACCAATCAATAATCGCTTATTGCGATTTTTTTTTACCAAAAATATGTAGAAGAATACGTATCGGCCTAAACTGAGGGAAAAAAATGTTTTTTTATATATTTTTGGGGGATATTTATTATAACAAAAAGTAAAAAATAATGCGTTTTTTTCAAAATTGTCGCTCTATTTTTGTTTATAGCGCAAAAAATAAAAATCGCAGAGGTGATCAAATACCACCAAAAGAAAGCTCTATTTGTGGGAAAAAAAGGACGTCAATTTTGTTTGGGAGCCACGTCGCACGACCGCGCAATTGTCAGTTAAAGCGACGCAGTGCCGAATCGCAAAAAGTGGTCTGGTCTTTGACCAGCAAAATGGTCCGGTCTGCAAGTGGTTAATGACCACTGTTTTTATTTTTTTTTTTAAAGTGTTTTTCTTAGTTTCTATGATAAAATAAATAATCTTTCTTCATAAATGTATTCTGCTAGTTTTTTTTGGGTGAAAATAACCAAAATAAGTGTATATTCTTTCGTCTGTGGGAAAGTTTTAGAGTCCACAGACTATGGTATACAGTATGTCTGAAAATTAATCAATTAATTTCTGATGTACTGATAGATTTCATTTCTTGACACCTGAAAACACCAGGACAGTACAAATATCCCCGAAACGACACCTTTTTGGAAAGTAGACAGTCCAGGGTATTTAGCAAGAGACCTGACGAGTGTTTTGAAGTTCTTATTTTTTGCCCCAATTTTTGGGAACATGAAGAAACTAAAACAAATTTGCAATTTTTTTTACATACGCAGTACAGCCTTATCATATAACGGGTGGGGCGGTGATCAGGGACATTGACTGGTGATAGTATGTAAATTTCAATTGTTTTTATTTTTTCTTAATTTTTTTTGTAAACCAGTTATTCTTCATACAGAAATTGAATTTGTCGATAATTTTTCTGCCAATCCGAAATTCGAATTGTGCAGAACATTTGGAATTTGTTAGAAAAAATAATAGAAGAAATAAAATTAAATGAAACAAAACAAATTCTGAAACTAATCAACAAAACAACATTAGTAACATAACAAATCTATTTGAAACACATGTCTGGTATTCAGCGGAACTATAAGCAAGCCTTTTTTTTTGTTAGTTTTGGATAGAGAGTGGGTGGTTATTATCAACCTCTGTCAGTTATACTTTTGCCATCTGTGTCTCTTTGGGGAGATTTTCTTTCACTTCCTGTCCCACAGCCAAAACAGGATATGAGAGGAAATCTTTGCAAATGAAAGTGTTTGCAACCCTAAAAAAAAAAAAAATTGATCATGTACCCTAGCATGCTATACAGCACAGTGCTTGTGCTGTGTAATTTGGCCCCCTGTATAACCTAAAAAACCTGTCTGATCCTGCCTGGTTCTACCCTCCCCTTATAAACTGACCACCGTTTATCATGGCTTATCCCTGACACCATGGTTAGTTTATGTGCCTCTGTCATCTGCAGCTCTCCTCTCTGCTCTCCCCCTTCCCCTCCCTGCCATGTCTGTCAGCTCCATCCACTCCTCAGCCCTCCCCTCCTCATAACACAATGACAATGCTACAATCCCCTCTGCTGTATCACATAATGTCCCCAGTGTATGTGTTTTTTTTTTGAAAAATGTCGCTGTGTACCTCATTTCATAGCGTCGATTGATGCTCACATGACCAGTTGCCTCTCTCCTCCTCTCCTCCTCCTGGCTGACGTCAGTGGGGGTTTCTCAGTTCCATCCACTGTAGCTGTCCAATCAAGAGAGGAGAGAGGCGGCCAGTCATGTGAGTTCCGATCGGCACTATTAAATAAGGTAGACAGTGGCATTTAAAAAAAAACACACATACACTGGGGACATGATTTAATATAGCAATGTCATTAAGTGACTTAACAACCACTTTAAGAGAATACCTTGGGGACCCCCAGGTCACAGAATTAGTGTCCCCATTGGAAGAGTTCCCCTCTATTACTTTTCTGGGGGCATCCCAAATTTGGGATTTTCATTTACTTTCACTAATGATAATCAGGACAAATAAAGAGGCTGAATCTCTCTAATGGGGGCACAGACAGCAGTAAAAACTGACAGAGGTTCTAATCCCTCTCTAAAAAAAGTTTTGCCTTTAGTTATGCTTTAAAAAGAACAGAGCCCAAGTACAACACGTAGGGTTCATGGATTTAATTACACAATCACAAGCTTGACAGCTCAGGGACACAGCAGTGCTGATCTTGACATTGGCAATCTATGTATTCTAATATCCATTTGGAAACGTTTAGACACTTTCTGCATCAGGGTACCTGTATTGTATCATATTCTAAGTAACAAGAGTATCTGATACATTAGTATCAGACTGCAGAGTCTACTTATATATAGTGTACCAACAGCAGCAGCAGAATGAGGTTTTACAGACAATGGAAATCTTTTAGATTTTAAAATCTGAGATCTTCTAGGTTGGTGGCATAGGCACACAACTAACATAGTAGACAAAGAGATAGATAATTTATGCACAGCTTTTTAGTTCCATGGGCACTTAGTACTTCCTTAGATCCTTGTAAAAAAAAAAACTAAAAACCTTAAAGTGTGTCAAAAAACGTTATTATGTTATTAATATTGATATTCTGTAAATTATATTGATGAGGAAATTTCCAAGAAAATGCATTTGGTTCTCGTGTATAAACTAAAAAATTGATTTATTAATAAAATAGAAAATTATTACAAGAACAATATAAAAATGTAAAATGCAAAAATAACATCAATAATGTAAGATGAAGATTGATTCACATGTGTGTCTTTGTGTGTGTGTGAAGTTTTTACTTTTACTTTTAAAATCTGACCCCTCCCTCCTAAAAAGGCTTGTTTAAGGTTCTACTAGGTCTTGTAGTTCTACAGAAAACTGCAGGCTTAACTCCCTCATGTAATGGTTGGAGTTGCTCAGTCTCTATGCATTGGCATTCCTGAGGAGTGGGCAAGAACAATGTGTGAAAGAATTAAACATATACAATATAACATCTAAATCAAATACTACATAAATAAGTATGTATATTATATTAATTGAAAACCCCAATGTCCTTATTAATATCCTAATCAATAAATATTGCAGTATAAAGAACTTATAATTTAAATTAAAACATAAACTTTTACATCTTAAAAAATCTGAAAACTTTCTTCTCATGTGATAAGGGAAGGCGAGGGAAACCAACTCAAGATTAATTACTAACACATGTTGGCTCTCCGTAGAAATGCTTATGAAGCTTATAACAATATGTATACGTTTACAAGTATAATAATCTATATAATTTCACTTTATCCATATCTAGAGATATAACTATATATATATATATATATATATATATATATATATATATATATATATACACACAACTCAATTATTCTATAAAGATCTAATCCATACATCCATTCGTTAATATTTGTTAATTTATGTATATTAGATATTAGGCTAAAGAAACTTTCTAATAAAGTTTATTGAATTATATCAAATATTACCTTTCCTTTTTAATCTGCAAGTCTTTAATTTTTCTGTGAAATGCAATGCAATATGGCTAGTGATGGCCGAACGGTTCGCCCGGCGGTCGTTTCGCGGCGAATTTCCGACATTCGCGGTCCGCACGTTCGAACGCCTTTTTCCGTCGTTCGCCGCGGCGGACTTACGTGTTTAATGTATACAAGAACTTTAACCTTTGGTGACACGTTTATCATGTGATACAGGACAGCCAATTGAGACATGACAGCACATGGACACTTGTACATTCCCCCTAACCTATAAATACACCCGATCCGGTGGCCATTTTACATTCTTTCTTCTGTTAAGATAGGGACAGGTTCCTGTGTGGAGTAGGGAGAGATAAACCACTAGCTATTTGGTACACAAAAGTTCTTTTCAGGACTGGTATAGGTGTTAGGTGTTGATAGGTTTGCTGTGCTGCTGATTCTTGCAGCAGCCTGAGTGTCTTTTGTTAGTTTAGAGAAAGGGAAAGGACGGTGTATGCTACAGGGACAGCCAGATTAGTCTTTCATCATCATCATCATCATCATCATCATTAGCTGTTACTATCAAGGTCCACAAAAGAGCTGTTCCAGTAACCACTAATCGTTCTCTTTTTTTGCCAATTTGTATAGGGACAGGAAGGAAGCAGTGTTGTCAGGCAGTGAGGGTAATTTTAAAGACTTGCTGTTATTATTAGTTCCACAAAGGTTCTTTTCAGGACTGGTATCAGTGGTACAGTAATAGGCTTGTACATGTATAATATTCTTTCTTCCAAATATAGAAAGGATATTATACTTGACTGCTGCCCTTCTGCTGCAGTCTGCTAAACATTCACAACTCACTTGTTCCACAAAAGTTCTTATAAGGACTGGTAACTTGGTATAGGGTGCTACGGTACATAGGCTTGAGTGCGGTACAGTCTGCTGTTCTGTAAGGACCGCTATCGGTCCACAATAGATAGGGTTGACGTGCACCACTGCTGACCGCTGCCCTATACTGCAGCAGTCCTTCAGCGGTATAGGGACTGACGTACAGTCTGCTAATCACTAACACACAACCTGCTTGTTCCACAAAAGTTCTTATAAGGACTGGTAACTTGGTATAGGGTGCTACGGTACATAGGCTTGAGTGCGGTACAGTCTGCTGTTCTGTAAGGACCGCTATCGGTCCACAATAGATAGGGTTGACGTGCACCACTGCTGACCGCTGCCCTATACTGCAGCAGTCCTTCAGCGGTATAGGGACTGACGTACAGTCTGCTAAACACTAATACACAACCTGCTTGGTCCACAAAAGTTCTTATAAGGACTGGTAACTTGGTATAGGGTGCTACGGTACATAGGCTTGAGTGCGGTACAGTCTGCTGTTCTGTAAGGACCGCTATCGGTCCACAATAGATAGGGTTGACGTGCACCACTGCTGACCGCTCACCTATACTGCAGCAGTCCTTCAGCGGTATAGGGACTGACGTACAGTCTGCTAAACACTAATACACAACCTGCTTGGTCCACAAAAGTTCTTATAAGGACTGGTAACTTGGTATAGGGTGCTACGGTACATAGGCTTGAGTGCGGTACAGTCTGCTGTTCTGTAAGGACCGCTATAGGTCCACAATAGATAGGGTTGACGTGCACCACTGCTGACCGCTCACCTATACTGCAGCAGTCCTTCAGCGGTATAGGGACTGACGTACAGTCTGCTAATCACTAACACACAACCTGCTTGTTCCACAAAAGTTCTTATAAGGACTGGTAACTTGGTATAGGGTGCTACGGTACATAGGCTTGAGTGCGGTACAGTCTGCTGTTCTGTAAGGACCGCTATCGGTCCACAATAGATAGGGTTGACGTGCACCACTGCTGACCGCTGCCCTATACTGCAGCAGTCCTTCAGCGGTATAGGGACTGACGTACAGTCTGCTAAACACTAATACACAACCTGCTTGGTCCACAAAAGTTCTTATAAGGACTGGTAACTTGGTATAGGGTGCTACGGTACATAGGCTTGAGTGCGGTACAGTCTGCTGTTCTGTAAGGACCGCTATCGGTCCACAATAGATAGGGTTGACGTGCACCACTGCTGACCGCTCACCTATACTGCAGCAGTCCTTCAGCGGTATAGGGACTGACGTACAGTCTGCTAAACACTAATACACAACCTGCTTGGTCCACAAAAGTTCTTATAAGGACTGGTAACTTGGTATAGGGTGCTACGGTACATAGGCTTGAGTGCGGTACAGTCTGCTGTTCTGTAAGGACCGCTATAGGTCCACAATAGATAGGGTTGACGTGCACCACTGCTGACCGCTCACCTATACTGCAGCAGTCCTTCAGCGGTATAGGGACTGACGTACAGTCTGCTAATCACTAACACACAACCTGCTTGTTCCACAAAAGTTCTTATAAGGACTGGTAACTTGGTATAGGGTGCTACGGTACATAGGCTTGAGTGCGGTACAGTCTGCTGTTCTGTAAGGACCGCTATCGGTCCACAATAGATAGGGTTGACGTGCACCACTGCTGACCGCTCACCTATACTGCAGCAGTCCTTCAGCGGTATAGGGACTGACGTACAGTCTGCTAAACACTAATACACAACCTGCTTGGTCCACAAAAGTTCTTATAAGGACTGGTAACTTGGTATAGGGTGCTACGGTACATAGGCTTGAGTGCGGTACAGTCTGCTGTTCTGTAAGGACCGCTATAGGTCCACAATAGATAGGGTTGACGTGCACCACTGCTGACCGCTCACCTATACTGCAGCAGTCCTTCAGCGGTATAGGGACTGACGTACAGTCTGCTAATCACTAACACACAACCTGCTTGTTCCACAAAAGTTCTTATAAGGACTGGTAACTTGGTATAGGGTGCTACGGTACATAGGCTTGAGTGCGGTACAGTCTGCTGTTCTGTAAGGACCGCTATCGGTCCACAATAGATAGGGTTGACGTGCACCACTGCTGACCGCTGCCCTATACTGCAGCAGTCCTTCAGCGGTATAGGGACTGACGTACAGTCTGCTAAACACTAATACACAACCTGCTTGGTCCACAAAAGTTCTTATAAGGACTGGTAACTTGGTATAGGGTGCTACGGTACATAGGCTTGAGTGCGATACAGTCTGCTGTTCTGTAAGGACCGCTATCGGTCCACAATAGATAGGGTTGACGTGCACCACTGCTGACCGCTCACCTATACTGCAGCAGTCCTTCAGCGGTATAGGGACTGACGTACAGTCTGCTAATCACTAACACACAACCTGCTTGTTCCACAAAAGTTCTTATAAGGACTGGTAACTTGGTATAGGGTGCTACGGTACATAGGCTTGAGTGCGGTACAGTCTGCTGTTCTGTAAGGACCGCTATCGGTCCACAATAGATAGGGTTGACGTGCACCACTGCTGACCGCTGCCCTATACTGCAGCAGTCCTTCAGCGGTATAGGGACTGACGTACAGTCTGCTAAACACTAATACACAACCTGCTTGGTCCACAAAAGTTCTTATAAGGACTGGTAACTTGGTATAGGGTGCTACGGTACATAGGCTTGAGTGCGATACAGTCTGCTGTTCTGTAAGGACCGCTATCGGTCCACAATAGATAGGGTTGACGTGCACCACTGCTGACCGCTCACCTATACTGCAGCAGTCCTTCAGCGGTATAGGGACTGACGTACAGTCTGCTAAACACTAATACACAACCTGCTTGGTCCACAAAAGTTCTTATAAGGACTGGTAACTTGGTATAGGGTGCTACGGTACATAGGCTTGAGTGCGGTACAGTCTGCTGTTCTGTAAGGACCGCTATAGGTCCACAATAGATAGGGTTGACGTGCACCACTGCTGACCGCTCACCTATACTGCAGCAGTCCTTCAGCGGTATAGGGACTAAGAGTTTTGTCACAGGGTCATTTAAAAAATGACATGCAGAGGAAGAGGCAGGCCCTTCCGCAGGGGTGGTAGGGGTAGGGCAGGAGCAACAGGCTTGAGCCAAAGTGGGAAGTTGCAGAAGGTGCGTTCAATTACTTTAAAGGATGCACCAGACTTGGTTGAGTGGCTCGCTCAGCCTTACTCTTCTGCACCCTCCTCATCCTCTCGATCTGCACCCTCTTCTTCACTCTCTGCTATGTGCACCCCCAAAGACACTACCACCAACAACACGACCACCACCACCACCACCACATACCTTCCGCTTGAGTCACTGGAATTATTTTCCGATCCATATCAAGAGGACATTTCTGATGCGCAGCCACTCTTGGTATTGGATCAGGAAGAGGAGGTAGCAACAAGCGCTACTCAGCAGTCTGACGCCAGTACCCAGATCAGCCCAAGGAGGAGGTTGGTCCCCGGTGTTGCTGCCTACTCCGAGATCTCTACTTATAGCGGTGGGGAAGGTGACGTTGATGATGACGTGTCTAGTGATGTCACGTGGGTGCCCACAAGAGAGGAAGAGGAGGGGAGTTCAGAGGGAGATATGGACCAGCAGATAGGGAGGAGAAGCAGCAATGACTTACATTGCACAGCAGGGACAAAGCAGACTGCAAATGTATCAGGAGCGAGTCATCGACCATGTACGGTCACATCTGGCGCTCCCAGGACACCGGCACATGGCTCCGCAGTGTGGGCTTTTTTTAACGTGTCCGCTGCTGACAATAGCGTTGCCATCTGCAATCTTTGCAGTCAACGCGTTAGTCGCGGTAAGCCCAATACTCACCTAGGGACGACCGCCTTAAGAAGGCACATGAGCAGCCATCACCGAGCCCAGTGGGAGCAACGGAACACACAAAGCCACACTGCAGGCTCTCACCGTCCAGCCTCGTCTTCTACTTCTCCTTCTCCTCTCTCCTCACAATTGTCCTCCACTCCACCTTCCATCACGCCAAGCTCACATTTTTCTGCAAAAAGGCAGGCTTCCGTGGGCCTAATGTTTGAGCGTAAAAAAATGATGATGCCGGATAACCCTCTTGCCCAACGGTTGGCGGCTGGCTTGTCAGAACTCATAGCCCGCCAACTACTGCCATATAAACTGGTGGACTCGGAGGCCTTTCGCAAATTTGTGGCCATTGGAACACCACAATGGAAGGTCCCAGGAAGGAAGTATTTCTCAGAGAAGGGCATCCCAGAGCTATATGGCCATGTTCAGCGGCAAGTGAATGTATCTCTGGCACACAGTGTCGGTGCCAAGATACATCTGACCACAGACACGTGGTCTAGCAAACACGGGCAGGGAAGGTATATCAGTTTTACTGCCCACTGGGTGAACCTTCTGACGGCCGTCAAGCATGTAACCCGTGGCACCCGTGTAGATTTGGTTTTACCGCCACGGATTGCATGCAGGCCTGACTCTTCTTCTCCTCCTCCTACTCCATCCTCCTCCCTCTCCTCCTCAGCTGCCTCCTCCTTTTCCGCTGCTAGCGTCTCTTCCACTGCACCGCCCAAGCTCCCCAGAACCTATTCCACATGCCAGGTGAGACGTTGCCATGCCGTGCTGCGTCTGTTGTGCCTGGAAGCAAAGAGCCACACTGGCCCGGCACTCCTTTCAGCTTTGCGTTCACAGGCAGATGAGTGGCTAACACCGCTCAATTTGACAGTTGGTAAAGTGGTGTGTGACAACGGTGCCAATCTGCTTAGCGCATTGAAACAGGGCAAAATCACGCACGTGCCGTGCATGGCACACGTCTTAAACTTGGTCGTGCAGCGATTCCTTGTCAAATACCCTGGGGTCCAGGACATCTTGCGGCAGGCAAGGAAAATCTCGGCCCATTTCAGAAGATCTTACACGGCCATGGCTCGCCTTGCTGACATTCAGCGGCGACACCATCTGCCGGTCAGACGTCTTATTTGCGATTGCCCGACGCGATGGAACTCAACCTTCTATATGCTTGATAGGCTGCTCCAGCAGAAACGTGCAGTTAACGTCTACCTGTATGAACTCTGCGAAAGAAACGGTTCTGGGGAGCTGGGTTTTTTTTCACCGCGCCAGTGGCTGCTCATGCGCGACACATGCAGACTTCTGCGGCCATTTGAGGAGATCACCAAACTGGTCAGTCGCAGCCATGGCGCCATCAGTGACATGGTACCTTATGCCTTCTTTCTGGAGCGTGCATTGCGTCGTGTCATTGATCAGGCTGTGGAGGAGCAGGAGCGGGAAGATGAGGAAGTCGCAATGCTGGATGAATTCCCAGGGGGGGCTACTCTATCTGAGACAAGTCAACAACAGGAGTCTGATGAGGAGTCAGAGGAGGATGGTGCCGGGGCGGATGAGCAGGAGCAAGAAGAGCATGCTTTAAACCTTTCTGGGATCCCTGTTGTGCGAGGATGGGGAGAGGAGAATGAAGAGGACGACATTATCCTGGATGATGAGCAGGAGCCAGGCCACCACACCGCTTCCACTTTAGTGCAAATGGGGGCCTTCATGCTCCAGTGTTTTAATAGGGACCCCCGTATAAAAAGCATGAGGGTCAAGGACCAGTACTGGGTGGCAACGTACTTAGACCCCCGGTACAAACACAAAATGGCGGAAATGTTACCGCCGTCGCAGAGGGCTGTCAGAATGCAGCACTTCCAGGCCTTGCTTCGAGAAATGCTGCATTCTGCTTTTGCGTGCGCTGGCAGAGGAGCAATTCCCACTCCCAGAGAAGGATTTGCGGGTACCAATCCAACAGCGCCTGCAAGAAGAGGCCGGTTTGAAGATGTGTTGGTGACTTCGGATATGAGGTCATTCTTTCAGCCGACCCATCGACAGGTGTCATCCGGATCCAGCATCAGGGAACGCCTAGACCGTCAGGTGTCCGACTACATTGGGTTAACGGCCGATGTGGACGCTCTGAGGAGTGATGAACCCCTAGACTACTGGGTGGGCAGGCTTGACCTCTGGCCAGAGCTTGCCCAATTTGCAATCGAACTGTTGGCTTGCCCCTCATCCAGTGTCCTGTCCGAAAGGACGTTCAGCGCAGCAGGGGGGATTGTGACCGATAAGCGTACTCGCCTAGCTCACCACAGTGTTAACTACCTCACATTTCTAAAAATGAATGAGGCATGGATCTCGGAGGAATTCAACACATGTGACCAGTAGACCATGTATATGTCTATAAACTATTTTTTTAATCAAGCACACAGACCTTCTTAATTCATTTGGCTCACTTCCTTGACCCAAAAAAGCACACCGTACTATATGCCCCTACCCTCCTCTTTGAAGAGGTTGAGCGGTGTCATATTTCTACTGGGGCTGCTTATGATATCCCTGTGCTGTGCTGACTTCCTCCTGGGGGTTCTTATTATGAAGGGATCACACTATCCCTGTGCTGTGCTGACTTCCTCCTGGGGGTTCTTATTATGAGGGGATCACACCATCCCTGTGCTGTGCTGACTTCCTCCTGGGGCTGCTTACGGTGCTGCTGTCAGTGCTGTATGTCACGGTGCTGCTGTCAGCGCTGTATGTCACGGTGCTGCTGTCAGCGCTGTATGTCACGGTGCTGCTGTCAGCGCTGTATGTCACGGTGCTGCTGTCAGCGCTGTATGTCACGGTGCTGCTGTCAGCGCTGTATGTCACGGTGCTGCTGTCAGCGCTGTATGTCACGGTGCTGCTGTCAGCGCTGTATGTCACGGTGCTGCTGTCAGCGCTGTATGTCACGGTGCTGCTGTCAGCGCTGTATGTCACGGTGCTGCTGTCAGCGCTGTATGTCACGGTGCTGCTGTCAGTGCTCTGTATTACGGTGCTGCTGTCAGATGCCTCTATCACGGTGCATGTGTCATTCCGGTATGTCACGCTGCTGGTGATCATCTCCTGCACCCTCTTCTTTGCCTACCCTGGTCCCTGACCTTCCCTCTCCTCCATTGCCTTCATTAACTCCATAGTCCTGAATTGTTAGAACAATTTCCCAAATAAAATAAAAATGCTTGTAGTTATCGATCCCAAATTCACCTCATACATGTATTATGTCATTGTCCAGATGGTGGGACTACGTTTTACCCCCTAATAATTACCACGTGGCCGCAAATTCGACATGAAGGTTTGCAAAGTTCGCCTCCCATTGAAGTCAATGGGGCCCGCGGCGAACGGTCGGTTTCGCGAACGTTTGGGTCCGTTCGCATTTCGCGTTCGCGAAACGTCCCGTCGGAAGTTCGTCCATCACTAAATATGGCTCCCTGGAGGTATTCTGTACAGAGATGATGTACACACCCCACTCCCCCACCCTCCCAGATATGTCATTTTCTGCTTGTGTAATTGGCTTTCCCAGAAGTCTGTACTAAGATACAAGTCAGATATCAGGCATCCTCTGCAAAACAAAAATGTCATTTTTGGTGAGATACTTCCAATAGGTAATCATATCTAAAGGGATGCAGACCCAGCAGCTTTCCTCATTATAGTCCTGCAGTTGAAACAGTTGGTTGATAATTACGAAACCACTCCCATTAGGCTTACTCAGAACATGGGCACAGAGAAACACAAAAGGTGGGAAATTGCAATAAAGTTTGTCAAAACCCTTGTAATGTACATAGATCACCCAGAGGGGAATGATTTTTTCTCAACAACAGTAAACATTACTGATTACACCTTACTTGCTCTTTGCTGAAAATTACGAAAATTACATTTTCCTCTTCAGTGCAGATGGGACTGTGCTGGCAGAAGCCATTAGGAGTTGTAAACTAGGTTTGGACATTGTCCTAACAAAGGGTTAAACATCTAGAATCTTGGTTTCTGAATTGTATGTTAATGAGAGGAAACTCAGTGTATCCCGCTTCATCAGTGAGGACAGATTGAGTCTCCTCTCATGTCAAATTGGTCACAGTAGCTGTCGGTATGCCCTATATACCTGTACCACACAAACACTAGAAAAGTAAGAAATTGCAAAAGTGTAAATTTACTTTAAAGGTGGATGAACTCTGCATAAGGTTAGGGGTTACTGTTATGGAAAGCATATTAAAGTGGTTGTAAACCCTCACATATACCTAGTGAAGTGACTGGCCTTAGGTGATACACAGAGATTAAACTAATCCTCCTTCATATGCTGTACCTGTTTATCTGCAGTCTTCTCTTCTCTACATCTGTTGAAAGTGCTGATGTTATAAAGCTTAAAGAGCTGTCAAAAAAAGGAATTAGAGAGCTTAAGTTACACTTTTCAGAGCTCAGTGAGGAAAGCTCTGAGAGCTTATTGAAAGGACACACCCCCTCCACACAGCACACAGGTACAGAGCTGAGGCTGTCAATCAACTGGCGGTTTCTCTCCTGTCACCATTGTTCTCATGGTGTCAGGAAAACTTGTCAGAAGTGATTTATGCTGATAGCAGAGAAGCAAAGCAACAGACAGAAATTACACTTAGTACACCTTATAGAGAGATATACTTTGTTCATATTTCATATCTGAGGTGTACAGCCACTTTAAGGCAATGTTATGCTTTGGCCTGTTTATCTACAGTTACATATATATATATATATAATACAGCTTTATACCCTATTAAATATGGCTGATATTGAGGGCATGTCTGGTCTGGCAGAGAAGATGGCCACATAACTTGGAGCTCCAGCAGCCTCACACTCTGAGCAACACACAGCAACAGCAGGGTGAGGTGTCCTGAAGCTCTGCACTGACCCACCAAAGTATCCAGCACCCACGGGAACGATGTCCAAGCGGCAGAAATCAAACAAGCAGCCACAGCGCCTCACAGACTTCTATCCAGAGGCCCCTCAGAGAGGTAAGCAAAATAGCACCAGCCCCAGCTACAGCTACATAGGAGCGGCCCAATCACAGCCTTGCCATCGTGCTGCAGGGGGTCATACTACCACCTAGCTTGAGGAGCTGGAAGAACTCTCTCCCACCTACACTCCCACCACCCACAGCCCAGTGAAGTCCAAGGGAGGAGGATGAGTTCTACCCTGGACTGCAGCACATTTCACCTCAGTCCTCTCTGCAGAGCAAGCAGCCAAGACTGCCAATTGACATGTTCCCAGCCACAGAACAACCCATCTTTGAAAACACTATAAAAAATATGCTTCTCCCTTTCAGAAGCACTCTGTTTAATGATTTCTCAGACATGTTTGCACCCTTAAATGAGATAGAATCCAGCATTTAGAAGCTAAGATGGTGGATCTTTACTTTGCACATAACATTGTTGATGCCTATGCTGACCAAGAATCTGAGATGCAATGCCTCCAAAATAAAATAGTGGACCCAGAAAACCACTTGAGGCATAACAATATCATATTTAGGGGAATACCTGAGTCCATACCACCAAACGAATTAACTTTGTGCAACGCCTCATGATGGCCCACATACCATCTCTGAGCAATATCAAAGTTTTGCATGGATAGGGCCTACCGCATACCCAAACCCAAACCCAAATTCCTACCTGTCACTGTTACCAGTGACACTCTAGCACGTATTCATTTCTATCACATCAAAGAACGTGTCATGACAGCAGCCAAACAGAGCCCTGTGGTACTTGACGAATTGAATGGCATCTCTTTATACACAGACATATCTCAACAGACAGCAATGAACAGAAAGAAGCTCACTCCTCTCACAAAAATCCTATGCAACCATAGCATTATTTACCTATGGGGCTTCCCCACAAAGCTGTTTGTCACCTGGAGTGCCAAAACCTATCCCTTATGAAGTGTGGAGAAATCATTCATCTCTTTAAACAATGGCAACTACTCCCTGCAAATGCACAGCCTCCTGTCCTCCCTGGAATGCCTGCAAACAGAATGGACCTGACCTAGTTCTCTTATTCACAGCTAGGCCTCCACCAACATAACCTCTGTACTAGCATGAGGCTGGGATCTCATCCGCTCGGCTTGTTCTTTTTTTTGTGGTTCACAGGCTCAGTGCACACCACTGTCAGTCTGAATTACCCCCTTCAATACCACAGCAGCCTCAGCTGCCCATTGTGCCTGCTTTTTTCTCCTTTGTTTGACCCTTTTTTCTTTAGTTCCTAATACCCACCCAGTCACCACCTACAATGCTGTGCCTACCAGAAATGGACCTGGCTTACTGAACATGTTCCCTCTGCTGCTTCCTACTCCCAGAGACTCTCCAATCAACCCTTCAGCTGACACCACACAAAACGCCAAACCTTGTTTATCGAAGTATTCACATGACAGGTACTCTTTTTCCCCCAATACAATGCTCTCGGCAACAATTCCTTAGCAAATACCCACATTCTAAATTCTATAACCCTAAAAGAAAGTGAAAATAAATCGAACCCCAGTCCTCGCCTTACACAATATATACTTCAGGACAGGCAAAAATGAAGGTCCCTGCTCCTTTCCAAGTATGAAAACCATCTCAAATACCTTAAGGTCAATTATTAAGGCCTCCATAATAAAGCATAAGCCTGGCTGTCTAAGAGAGTAAAAGCAAAACAGCTTAAGCAAAAAATAACTTTGTTTATTCACCTCAGGTCTAAGAACGTCCTATTTAATGTAAAGGACATAGCCAAAGCTTTTGCAGGCTACTACCAGTCCCTTTACGACCTCCGTAGTGATGAAGCTATGCCCAAACCCTCTTCGGCACTCATTAGCACCTTCTTAAGTAAAATTAAATTACCTAACCATAATGACGATCAACTCCAGTCCATCTCCTAACCTTTTACAACCCAGGAAATTTGCTCAGTCATCAAGAAACTACCCAATTGCAAATTCCCAGGCAATGATGGTTTTTCAAACGAATACTATAAATATCTCTTCAATGAAACGGTCCCTTATCTACAATTTGTCTTCGATCTAGCTTCCTCCTCTGATACATTCCCACCTGAAATGTTAAGAGCTGTGATTGTCCCTATCCCTAAACCCAACAAAGACCCCACCAGCCTAGCAAACTACAAGCCCATATCTCTTTTGAATACAAATGTCAAAATATTTGCCAAACTAGTAGTGCTTAGAATATGACAATTTTTACCATATCTTATCCACCCTGATCAAGTGGGCTTCATCTCAGGCTGTCAGACCCCTGGCGGGAGTCTCATTAATTTTATTTCTCAGGCTGGACCCTCTCGGATGCCTTATCTGCTCCTCTCCTAGGATGTGGAGAAGGCGTTCAAAGGGTCCACTGGGACAGTACTTGGCACTTTAGGTATTACGGGATGGATACAATTGGCCATTCTATCCCTTTATTCCATCCCCTCAGCCATGGTACTCATATCAGGAATCACCTCCAAACCAATATGAATAACTAATGGAACTAGACAAGAGTGCCCCCATCACCCATTATAGTTACGCTTCTTATGCAACCACTGGCGGAGAGCTTCTGATCCCATCCCAACATTATAGGCCTCACTATTGCTGGGATTGAACACAAAATAAGCATCTTTGTGGATGATGTTATGTTTATGTTCTCAAACACTAAAACATTGTTACATGAGATGCAGAAACTATTAGAAGACTTTAGGGTCGTGTCCTACTATAAATTGAAGGCCACTAAGTCAAAAATTCTAGGTATAAATGTCCCAACCTCTATGCAAGCTTTCTTAACTAAAAGATTACATTGACTAATTTCTAGTAAATTGGGAGCTCCACACCCCATCTCTACTATCTCGACTATGAAGCTCTCCCTTTTATCCTTCTCTTTACCCTCCTTTGGATCACTCTGAAAAACTCCTACCCCACTATCGGTGCTCCAGCACTTCATACCTTGCATTGGCCTCCACATATGGAGAATTAGAGGCCTTACTCTCCTGAGAGACCTTTACCAGGGTGCATCTCTGCACACCTTTAAAGTTCTATCCACCAATTTTAACATTCCACCGTCAGCACAATTTACCTATTTACAAGTACGCTCCTTCCTCCAAAAACACCCTCTACCTCTATACTTAGAAATCCCGGTCTCAATATACACCTTCCTCCACAAACCTACAACCCCACTAAGGGGAATCTCCCTATTTTATAACATTTACAATGCCCAAGACTCCTTCTAAAAGACCACCACCATTGTCTAATAGAAAGAAATCATGGGGAAAACCTTCCCAGATGCCCATTGGATGAAAACTTTCTCCACGACCTATACCTCATCCAGGTGTGTAAACTATTGGGAAAAGGTAGTACACTCTTGGTACCGTACCCCATTAAAACGTTTCAAGTCCTACCCATACAAAACAGCTCTATTCTGGAGAATATGCAGATAATCTGGTACTCTATACCATATACTTTGGTCTTGCATATCACTAAGCTCATTCTGGAATAGAATCTTTTCCATATTGTTCAATATATGTGGCCAACACATAGCACCTAGCCATCCTGCAACTGAACATTCATGAATTCCTACCCAAATTCTGAGTAGTGATCACACTACTTTTGTTGGCAGCAAAAATCACAATTACAAGACAGTGGAACACCACCAATCCCCTTTCCCTAGTGAAGCTATTCTCACCCTCAACCATCAATGTGAAATAAAGAAATTATTGGCGATCATAACCCTTAATCTCACAGCATTTAAAGATACGTGGGAACTCTGGTTATCAAACCCTAAGTGTATAGTCAAAGTCTGAATGTGTTTATATTATGGTGACTGGTTTGTCCTATCTTTTCCCTCCTTCCTTATAATAACCCCCTCTTTCTATTCCTTTCTCCCTGTCCACCCTTGGCAAGCTTACTTTGCCTACTCACATTGGGCAACAGCTAATTTACCCTCTGTATGTGTACACTGATGTAACTGATTATTACACCACTTTAAATTGTTCCAATATTATTATGACACTAAACCATGGTTGGCTGAGTTGCCACTCTCCCCAGAACACATTTTTGATCCCAAATGGGGTGTCCGGGATGGATAACAACACTCATAAGATTAGTAATGGTATTCCCTCCAAAGTTCAAGTTTCATTCTGACTGTTATTTGATGACGTATCCATATAAGTAATCTTTGTTGTATGTTCTACTGTACAGAGTGTACCACTGAACTGTTTGTTTGTATTCTTCTTTATGAAAACTCAATAAAAACTAATGGAACAAAATATGGCTGATATTATATTACCATATGAACAAATGTTGTGGACTAGTGTCTGTCATAGGATTCCAGAACACCAGTCTCTTGAATACAGGTAAGTATGTCAGGGATTGTTTTAGCATAGTGAATATAAACCCTATCTTAACATTTAGCAAACTGACATTTAGAAGAGTATATATAGCAGAGAGAAAATATCAGTATGTACTCTCTTCTATACACTACAAAGTTAATCCAGATCATGGCCTACATTTTAGTTTCCATTCGAAAAATGCAGGCTGCAGTGTGAAATTCTCATTGGTAAACACTGCAGTGTAGAAGTCTGGTCAAAAGCTAACTAAGCTTAAATCTACTCCCACTCCCATTCTAAGCCTATTCTATCTACCCTGTAAAGGAAAGATGTCTATACTTACCTTATCTAAGGGCGCTCCAGTTCGATCACATGATCAACTTCCAGTGCCAGCTTCAGTGCAGAGAAGGGACAGCCAACAACCCAGTGTTAATTTTGACATCAAATTTTAATGTAGCTTTAGTCATAGCCTTTTGACTAAAATGCTTAGTTGACTAAAGCCTCTGGTACATCTTAGTTGACTAAAATCTAATAGGTTTAGTTAAATTGTAATGCATTATTTAAGCATTTCTCTAGAATTGACAGCCTCATTATACAATGCCTTGAAAAATTATTCATACCCCTTTTCCACATTTTGTCATGTTACAACCAAAAACTTAAATGTATTTTATTGGGATTTTATGTGATTTTATGTGATAGGCCAACAGAAAGTGGCACATAATTGTTTAGTGGAAGGAAAATGATAAATGGTTATCTAAACTTGTTACAAATAAATATATGAAAAGTATGACGTGCATTTGTATTCATCCCCCTTTACTCTGATACCCATAATTAAAACCTAGTGGAATCAATTGCTTTCAGAAGTCACCTAATTAGCAAATAGAGTCCCCCTGTGTGTAATTTAATCTCAGTATAAATACAGCTGTTCTATGCACTCCACAAATCTGCCCTTTATAGAAGAGTGGCAAGAAGAAAGCCATTGTTGAAAGAAAGCCATAAGAAGTCCCTTTAGCAGTTTGCGAGAAGCCATGTGGGGGATACAGAAAACATGTGGAAGAAGGTGTTCTGGTCAGATGAGACCAAAATTGAACTTTTTGGCCTAAAAGCAAAACACTATGACCCCTTTCACACTGGGGCGTTTTTCAGACGCTTTAGCATTAAAAAAAGCACCTGTAAAGCGCTTGAAAGAAGCTGCAACTGCAATCCCAATGTAAAAGCCCGAGTGCTTTCACACTGAGATTCCTTTCACGCTGGGCCGTTTTTCAGGCGCTTTAGCGTTAACAAAAGCGCCTGTAAAGCGCCTGAAAGAAGCCGCAACTGCAATCCCAATGTAAAAGCCTGAGTGCTTTCACACTGAGGTGCTGCGCTGGCAGGGCGTCAAAAAAAGTCCTGCAAGCAGCTTCTTTGCAGCGCTTTTGGAGCGGTGAATACAACGCTCCTAAAGCGCTCCTTCCTATTGAAATCAATGGGAAGCGTCTGTAAAACGCCTGAAAAGTGCCTGAAAATCGCTATTGGCAGAAGCATTTTGTGGGCGCTTTTAACCCTTTATTTGGCCACTAGCAGGGGTTAAAAGCGCCCCAATAACGCTCGAAAAACGCTGGTAAAGCGCTGCTAGTTTAAGCGGCGCTTTATGAGCATTTTTCGGGTGCTGACATTGTGAAAGGGCTCTTAAAGCACTTGGGCTTTCACATTGAGACTGCAGATGAGGCTTCTTTCAAGCACTTTAAGGCACTTTTTTTAACGCTAAAGCGCCTGAAAAATGCCCCAGTGTGAAAGGGGTCTTAGTGTGGCGGAAAACTAACACTGCACATTACCCTGAACACACCATCCCCAGGTTCAACTTCCAGCAGGACAACGACCATAAACATACAGCCAGAGCTACAATAGAGTGGTTTAGATAAACGCATATTCATGTGTTAGAATGGCCAACTCAAAGTCCAGGCCTAAATCCAATTGAGAATCTGTGGCAAGACTTGAAAATGGCTGTTCACAGACTCTTTCCATCCAATCTGACAGAGCTTGAGCTATTTTGCAAAGAAGAGTGGGAAAAAATGTCACTCTGGTAGAGACATCACCAAAAAGACTTGCAGCTGTAATTGCAGCGAAAGGTGGTTCTACAAAGTATTGACTCAGTTGGGCTGAATACCAATGCATGCCACACTTTTCACATATTTAATTGTGAAAAAAAAATGAAAACCATTTATCATTTCCCTTCCACTTCACAATGATGTGCCATTTGTGTTGGTCTATCACATAAAATCTCAATAAAATACATTTACGTTTTTGATTGTAAAATGACAAAATGTGGAAAATTTCAAGGGGTATGAAGCACTGTATACTCCTGGAGGAAAAATTGAATGACATTATTATTTATGGTATGGTGTGAACATGCACTATAGACATAGATTTAGCCGTTATGACATATAACATCTTTCTAAATAAAAGCAAGTTTCCTAAACAAACAAGAATATTGTTTTTTGACAAACAGAAGTGCAGATTTAAAATATATATTTAAAAAACCCCTGTAAACACTATTGGCTGTAGTGCTATTTTACATATTATCTGAATATATTACCAACATTAAATTAGTTCTTTTTCTTTCAGCAGCTTCGTACATGCCACTTACTCTTATGTGGTAGTACAGTAGTGCAATACATGTTTAAACTTGAATGTGCTATTATTATATAGACTGGGGATGGAATTGTGTTTTGTGTGCCGATTTAGAAAAGGCTAGCAGAGGGCGCCGAGATTGATTGAGTGTAATGTGTGAAACTGCATAGGAAAGGGAAAGGATTGATGGGAGCCTGCGTCTCTCAGCCAACACAGCTTGCCGATAGAGTCAGAGGGCTTTGGCTTTAACAGATAGGCGGAGCTGAGACAAAAGTGGAAGTTCCGGTGGGTAATCGTTCCTCCCTCACATTTTCTTTCCGTTTTTATTTGTTACCGAAAATTTAAATCTATTTTTGTCATCGTTTTTATCAATTGATTTAGGCTTGGTTCACACTGCAACGATGCAGGAAGCCCGCGAATCCACTGCAGGCTCCCGCATCGCATGTCTCCCAGTGGCAGTTCACACTGCCCTATGCGAACTGCGTGTTAATTGAAAGTTAATGACACCCCCAAATCAGTTTGCATATCACAGTGCGAACTGCAAATTTGGACAGGAATCAGATCGCATTGGGTGTTCGCACATCCGATTCTGATGCAAACCAAAAAAAAGGGTCCTGTGTGTGTTTGGTCCAGATGCAAATTCAGCCATACTATCTGTATGGCTAAAATTACATTGCAGCGCGGTGAGATTCACATCCGATGTCAGGCAGCACACCAGTGGGAACTGGCCCTAAATTTGAATTTTATTTTAGTTTTGTTTTCGGCACAGAAAACATGCAGCTGCACACCGTAACAACGGATGCCGCATTGTAAGCCTATAGGTGATATCATCGCTCGGGCACTGTAGCCATTGTCAGCGATCTTTCCTTTTTACCAAAGACGAGAAATCATGTGACCGGACCTGAGTGCCTTCTGAATAGGTACGTATACACATATTTCTTTTCACAGGGTAGATAGAATAGGTTTAGAATAGAGATGGGAGTTGATTTAAGCTTAGTTCATTTTTGACCGCAAAAAAACAATATTTGCTGCCGAGTTCACTTTGACCCTCTCCATGTGGCACAGTGCACTTTTATTTGTCTATCGCTCTCTCTCTCTTTCTCACTCTTTCAAGCTATTTCTGCCAAAAATAAATATTAATTCAGAAGCTCACACTCTTGAGTGAAGAAATAAGAACAAACCATTGATTCATCCACTTCAGATAAGAACATATCTTTGGGTACCTTCCTAGTTTTCTGCAGCTCTAGCTGGAATCATTGATTTATACGGCGAGGAGGAGCGAGGAACATTTGCAAGCTAAGAGCCCAGCCGGAATGTGACAAATAACTTTTGCAAGCATCAAATGTGCAGACTGTGACACTTTTATATACCTCTGCTTTTCTGACACTCCACTGAATGGAAATTATTCAGGGAAAACAGAATAGATGGTTTACAGGACAGAAAGATAGAATGCTGGGTTATTGTTTTCCTTCAATAAAGATGGCAGGGACATTGTTCCCAGATACTGTACATTTTTATCTTAGCGTGACATGATCATCATCTAAGGATGACCTGTTCTGTATATTGTTCCTGTTCTTTCTAAGGATATTTGCAAATGAAAGCAGAAATAAAATAAGAAATGTAATACAGGCTAATTCAGGTCGGGTATAATACTTTTTCTATATAGCACTATTAAACCCAAAATCAAACATTTATTATATTACAGCTTTCCAATTCTTAGATGTGATGGCTGCATTTTTCTTTTTTAGGCTTTCTTTACATTTTTTTCACATGGTGATCTGGCCAGTAAGTCTGTTGTTTTTCAAAAGTACAAGCTGTTCTGAAAATGAAGCACTTGCAGGGATGAAACAAACCATTTACCGTGACAGGGGTGCTAACAATGGTCAGCTTTTATTTATTAAAATAAAACCTTTATTCCAAGAGGAAAAAAATGAATGTTGCTGTAACTGCTTATAAAGTGTCAGCTGGAGTTTGGATTCAATGTGTTAGTGTATCTGTGATGGACATCTTGGCACCCCACCCAGGTGCTTCCACCAAGATACAGCTTCCTCCACTCTGGAAGCAGGAACAAGATATTATAGCTGAGAATGGCACCCAAGAAGTAGACGACACTAGCTTGGGTAGAACTGGAACTAACTTTATTGTGAATTCACACAGAATACAGTGGTGTGAAAAGTGTTTGCCCCCTTCCTCATTTCCTGTTCCTTTGCATGTTTGTCACACTTAAGTGTTTCGGAACATCAAACCAATTTAAACAATAGTCAAGGACAACACAAGTAAACACAAAATGCAATTTGTAAATGAAGGTGTTTATTATTAAAGGTGAAAAAAAATCCAAACCATCATGGCCCTGTGTGAAAAAGTGATTACCTCCCTTGTTAAAACATACTATAACTGTGGTTGTCCACACCTGAGTTCAATTTCTCTAGCCACACCCAGGCCTGATTATTGCCACACCTGTTCACAATCAAGGCATCACTTAAATAGGAGCTGCTTGACAAAGTAAGGTCCACCAGAAGATCCTTAAAAGCTACACATCATGCCGAGACCCAAAGAAATTCAGGAACAATTGAGAAAGAAAGTAATTGAGATCTATCAGTCTGGAAAGGGTTATAAAGCCATTTCCAAAGCTTTGGGAATCCAGCGAACCACAGTGAGAGCCATTATCCACAAATGGCGAAGACATGGAACAGTGGTGAACCTTCCCAGGAGTGGCCGGCCGCCCAAAATTACCCCAAGAGCGCAGCGACGACTCATCCAAGAGGTCACAAAAGACCCCACAACAACATCCAAGGAACTGCAGGCCTCACTTGCCTCAGTTAAGGTCAGCGTTCATGCCTCCACCATCAGGAAAAGACTGGGCAAAAATGGCCTGCATGGCAAAGTTCCAAGGAGAAAACCACTGCTGAGCAAAAAGAACATCAAAGCTCGTCTCAATTTCTCCACAACACATCTTGATGATCCCCAAGACTTTTGGGACAACATTCTGTGGACCGATGAGACAAAAGTTGAACTCTTTGGAAGGTGTGTGTCCAAGTATATCTGGCGTAGAAGGAACACTGCATTTCATAAAAAGAACATTATACCAACAGTAAAATATGGTGGTGGTAGTGTGATGGTCTGGGGCTGTTTTGCTGCTTCAGGACCTGGAAGACTTGCCGTGATAAAAGGAACTATGAATTCTGCTGTCTACCAAGAGATCCTGAAGGAGAATGTCCGACCATCTGTTCGTGTACTCAAGCTGAAACGAACTTGGGTTCTGCAGCAGGACAATGATCCTAAACACACCAGCAAGTCCACCACCGAATGGCTGAAGAAAAACAAAATGAAGACTTTGGAGTGGCCTAGCCAAAGTCCTGACCTGAATCCTATTGAGATGTTGTGGTATGACCTTAAAAAGGCCGTTCATGCTCGAAAACCCTCTAATGTAACTGAATTAGGACAATTCTGCAAAGATGAGTGGGCCAAAATTCCTCCAGGACGCTGTAAAAGCCTCATTGCATGTTATCGCAAACGCTTGGTTGCAGTTGTTGCTGCTAAGGGTGGCCCAACCAGTTATTAGGTTTAGGGGGCAATCACTTTTTCACACAGGGCCATGATGGTTTGGATTTTTTTCACCTTTAATAATAAACACCCTCATTTACAAATTGCATTTTGTGTTTAAACACATAAATATACCACAATGGTTCAGTAACAAGGTAAAGTGGGCACAATGCTAGTCGCATCTCCAAGAGGATTAGCAGCCAGACTTAAACAAAAGGTGACTCAATTAAACAGTAAGCTAATTAACAACTAGTCACCTAGACAAGCCTTTGTGACTCAGATCAGTGCCCACACAGACCGTTAAAGAATAAAGAATAAATAAAGAAGACACATGTGCCTTGCCGATAGCACAGCTCAAACATGAGATGTCATGGTTAATGATTAATGAGCGGTTATCAGCACTGTCTCAGAACAAGATGGGACTGTTTCACAGAATATGGGACCCATGGATTGCTTACCTAACTAATGACCCCAGGACACACATTGCTTAATCGTATTACAGCAGTAAGGACTTTGTGATACAGGACCATGGCTCCCCCAATCCTTTTCCTCCCACACTCTCTCCTGTTCTTTACTCATCTCTACCCCCTTTTCTATTTGGACTTTCCCCTCTTTTTCCTCTTCTCTTTGCTCTCTCCTCATCTCTTATTGAGCGGTGATAGTTGCACGATCGGATATAAAAAAGGGTTAATGATCATCGGCAGGTTGAGTCCTGTGTGACTAAGAGTATTTGGTACTTGCCCGGGGGAGGTCCCAGGACCACTCTTGCCTTGAGGGGGGTGGGACCTTCCCGGGGTACGGAGGTGTTGATAGCATGAATCACCACTGTCTTTATTCAGGTTGGAATTATGTTTCATAAATGGGATCCGGACTGGTGTCCACTACAGACCCCGTTGGGTTGTTGTAGTGGACGCTGGGTGGTATTGTAGAAATTGTAATGTTACCGAAAGAGAGTCTCCAAGAAATGACCGACCAATAACCAACTATCACTTGTGTAATCTATCCACAAGACAAGTCATCTCATAAGACAAAACGCATACAATGTTCCAGCAGTCTGAAAAAGTGTAATTCATTTATGAATGAGATTGTTAATAAATATTTCTGTCCTAAATGAAGCTTTTCCAACCCAGTCTGCAGGAGGGCAACCATATTTCCTCTGACCATTAACCTGTACAAGATTAATATTACACCTTTTTGTCCACAGAAGGGAAGCCTTATTGTCCTTATTCAGGGAACGAATCCAAGCCTCGCTATCAGCTTTCATCACGTTGTTGTCCATCATTAGAGAATGATCTGCTCTCTCCATTAGATCAGAGGCTGAACTGAACTCTTTGTCATGCTCTGACCAGGAGAAGCAGACAAAATCCCTGGTCTCCTGTATGGGCCATAATCAGTGGGTTGGAGGCTAGCCTCTAGTCCCCTCCAAAAGCCCCTGTCTAGCGTGGGTTTGTCAATGGTATCTAAATATGCTAGTGCACCTAACAATCCCTTCCCCCAGACTGACAATGCTGCTCTCCAAAAGTGCCCTTTATTTATTCAATGTGAAGGCACTCTGCTACAGGAAATGTGTTATTGACCAGGTAAAAACGGCTTTGTCTAGTTTTTGATCAAGTAAGGAAGAATTGGCACCCTGTCAGGTTTTTATTGCTGTACTGTACTTTGTGGTGTATGAGCACTGGACTTTTTTAAGATACGTTATAATGTGACGGGTGGTTTGTGGTCCTACAGGCTGCTCACCAGCAACCAAGGAGTCCTGCTGAACCCTCAAAGGAGTTCACTCAAAACTTTAGGTTTTTATTGCTGGGAAGATTCATTCTCTCTATTTGTCTTGGTGGCCATAGTCACTAGAGAAGAAAGTAAGGGAAAATTCAATATTTTCTAATCGTTCCTGCAACAGGAGCCAAGGGGATAGTTTAAACCTGTTTTGGTGACAACTACAAGAGGGATATGTCCAGTTTTGTCATGTTGTCACTCTCAGTACAAAAAAGGATGGTAAATCTCATAAAGATGGTACAAAGGTCAAGAACAAGGTCAAGAACAGCCTGAAAGAGGTTCCAACCATTCCCTACTCTATCCAAAACCAAATTAAAACTTTTGGCTGGAATTACAGGAGTTGCACTTAAAGCCCAACTGAGATTTCAGTTTAACTACTTCAGCCGCGAAAGAATTTACCCCCTTCCTGATCAGGCCATTTTTTTGCGATATGGCACTGCGTTGCTTTAAATGAAAATTTGACATGCAACGTTATACTCAAACAAAATTGATGTCCTTTTTACCCCACAAATAGAGCTTTCTTTTGGTGGTATTTGATCACTTCTGCGGTTTTTATTTTTTGCGCTATAAACAAAAAAAGAGCGACAATTTTGAAACAAAAACACAATATTTTGTACTTTTTGCTATAATAAATATCCAAAAAACAAATAAAAAAACAAATTTATTCATTGGTTTATGTATTCTTCAACATATTTTTGGTAAATAAATTGGCTATATTGGTCTGCCCAAAAGTTATAGCGTCTACAAAATAGGGGATACATTTATGGCATTTTTATTATCATTATTTTTTTTTACAAGTAATGGTGGTGGTCTGCAATTTTTATCAGGACTGCAATATTGGGATGAACACATTGGACACTTGACACGTTTTTGGGACCAGTGACATTTATGCAGCGATCAGAGCTAAAAATAGCCACTGATTAATGTATAAATGTCACTGGCAGGGAAGGGGTTGACACTATGGGGCAATCAAGGGATTAAATGTGTTCTCTATGTGTGTTCTAACTGTGAGGGGGAACGAGGCTGACTAGAGGAGGAGAGAGATCGTTGTTCCTACTTAGTAGGAACACACAATCTTTCTCCTCTCCCCTGACAGAACCGGGATTTGTGTGTTTACACTCACAGATCCCTGTTCTCGCACTGTCGTGAGTGATCGCGGGTGCTTAGCGGTCATCACGCTCTCTGGGCATGCGCGTTGGCACTGGGGACACATGAACACCTGCTATAGAATCTTAAAGAGCCAACATACAGCTATGACGGCTTATGCAGCAGTGCCATCCTGACGTGGTATAACTGCAGCAGCTGGTCGGGAAGCTGTTCAATCAGCTAAATACACAGGTATACAATGTCCTAAAGTGTATGTCAAGCCAAAAACATATTTTATAGTTTTGGAGAGAGTGTGGATGGAATACTTAGCGCTACCCCAGGGGGAGCCTGTGGATTGTTTGGGCCCCCTTTCCTGCTCCAGTGATCACCCTGCTTGCACCTGGACCTGAGTAACACTGACTGGCCTTTATTAAAGATAAAAGCCATGGAAATGAAATTGGATTGTTTAGTACTACCCCCTATAGGAGCCACTGGAAAGGATGGGTCCTCTGTTCTTTGCCTCAACCTTCTCAAGAACCTCAGCCTCTCTGATAGCAACAGGTTGAGTGTATACACATACAATAACACAGGAATTCGCTGAAAGTAATACTTAGGACCCAGTAGTAGTTCTATGTCAAAGAAAACAGGCACCAAACTAGGCATTAAAGGCAAACTTAATATATTGTCTCACAATATGATTGGTAACTAGGTAAGCATAAAATGGATTAAGAAAAGGAAATAACACAATGTAGTATATACTGTAAAGTGATTAACAATAAGGACTTGCCATAAGATGACATTTGCGGGGTTGATTTACTAAAACGGGAGAGTGAAAAATCGGGTGCAGCTCTGCATAGAGCTTGTCAAAGCTTATTTGAAAAAGATTAAGTTAGAAGCTGATTGGTTACCAAGCACAGCTGCAAAAGATTTTGCATTCTCTAGCTTTAGTACATTAACCTCTTGGTGTCCAGATCAACATAAACAGTAGCAAGGCCACCTCAAGTGCAGCAGTGAGCAGTAGGTAAAGTTTAATCTACTGAGTGCTGGAACTATACGGCCAGAGTGCATTTATGGTGGCGATGCCAGTCCTAGACTGACTGGGTATGCACTGTCCAAAAGAAAAGAAAAATAGAGGCAGAGGGAGCAAGGGAAGAAGGGGGCTTGCAGAATAATTATTACAGGAGGGGCAGTCCTTTGAGAGAAGTTCCTCTGCCAGCTATCAATTGGGTTCTTTTAGAGCATTTGTGCACTTAACAACAGTTCCAGTTAACCTGCATGGATACAGTATTGTCTTAGCAAAGATGCAAGGTAGACATGGTTCAGATGCAGCAAACATTCTATGTAATACAGTATAGGGTTAGTATAGGTGCAGTTTCATTTTGGAATAGATGCAATATCATGGGTGTGGTATGGATTGGGTACACTTGGTGTCTGGCTTTCAGTGTCTCAGTCCCTCTAGCAATATCAGCAATAGGCAAAATGCCCTCTAACCAGTCCCCCGCATGCTGTAGTGATGTCTTGCTGTAGAAAGTGGGCCCCCTTGGTCTCTCCCAGAAAGCCTCTGGTGATCAGCAGTGGGAAGCAGAGGGTGATTGGATGGTCCAGCCCCTCTGTGGCAACATTGAAGGTGCTGTGATGTGGTACCCCCAGGTGTCCTCACTACCAGTCTCAACCTCGGATCTCTGCTGGTATGGCCTCCCACTGGCAGGTAAATATCCAAACAGAGGTACTCTCTCTCTAACTCTCATGGTGCCAAAAGGAAGATCTTTTCTGGGCAATTTAATAAAAAAACATATTTCCATTCCTCATACTGCACAGTGCCTATTGGTATCTGTAGTGTAAGGAGTCTATTCATTCCATTATATGGCTGCTGTCTCAAACTACAAATCCCAGGATTCGGAGCGCTTCTGCATAGAAGTCTATGGACTTGCTTGACTTTAGCCCCCCCCCCCCCTGCTGGACAGAGGAGAATGGTGCAACAAAACATGAGTTTCTTCAAAGAAGGAGGGTGGAAAAGGCAATGTATTCTCCTCCATATTGCTGTAGCCCTGCACCTGGCTACAATTAAATAAACTGTAAAAAAAAAAAAAAGTACAGACATCAGAACATTGGAAGTCAAACCTTGCATAAAAATCATGTCCTGCCAGCATTGAGTTCCTTGTTTGCTCACAAAATGGCACAGCCCCTTCCTGGCAGAATTCCTTGACAAATAGTGGTAACAATAGCAAGGTGAACACTTCAAGAGGTTCTCATTATCTATGAAGATCCTTAAATGTTCTCAGGAACAGCAACTCTGGAACTCATGTGTAGTTCAGGTCTCTGTAACCCTGTAACTGTCAATTTAGTTGGTCAGCTTGTAAATGTGAAGAAAAAAAACTATTGAATAAAGGCTTCCGAAAAAAAGAAGGGAATTTGTGTATTTTATTGGAGATATTAACCACATTCATTTGCCAGATTACAGGATTTTTCACTGTAGTGAGCCTTTAATTATGTCATTTGTTGCAGCTGCTGACTGCAAGTGATCACAACACAATATGATTACTCTAATTAGTACCAATGTGCGGAGAATCCCTGCACAAAGGCATTGCTTGACTGTGCTCACTCTAAATTAAAGTGACTGCAAAAGGCATAAACCCTTAATATATAGTCATTGCTTTCAGGCATTGTATTATTGTTAATATGTTTATTACTATTTACCCTTCAGCGGGTTCATCTACATAGGGTAAAATATGTATATTTGATTTCTTACAAGAGAAGTTTGGAAGCTACGTAAGAAATTGAGCAAGTTCTGCATTTATTGGCGGCACCATGCCAGCACATTTCCCAGAACACATATGCCTGCTGACTCATAAGTACATTGTGCAAATTATAAATGTCATTAAGTATTCCTGTCCTATGGATGTGGTATGCTGTTAAGGGGTCACTAAAGTTAAAATACACGTTTCGATTATCTCATTCTCATTTTGTCTTCTATCCAGCAATCATAGAAAAAGATTGTAGAGATGGCACACTGAGCCAAACAGCCCAAATTTCAGGTGTCAACAATAAAATTCTGACATTTCGGGGTTGATTTACTTACAGATTAAAGGCTTTTCACTTAGCAAAGTTAATGTTCACTTTGAAAAGTGTATATTCACTTTGTAATGATAATATAGTAAATACGATGAACTTGAGTTAACTCAGAATGTCCAATTGCATGCAATGAAATGTATTTAAAAAAATAACGTTTTTTTTGCTATAAAATGTTTGGTTAATTGAAGTGAACACAGATTCATTTTATTTACTAAGCGCAGTAACCATTCATCTTGTAGAGTGAACATTTATATATTTAGTAAATCAAATCAACGAAAGTCCATAACAAAAGAGCTGAATGTCAGGCGGCATGGGCTGGTTTCTATTGAAAACTCAGCCCGTGTGTACTGCAGCTGTTTGCCTGGCTTCTTTCGAAGGGGCATGACCGAAAAAGGTCTGATGAGCGGCTCACAATTAGCGCTCTGTCCCAGGGGCGTGCAGTCAGGTGAGGCAGAGCCATGAACATAAAAAATAAAATACCACCCCCCAAAAAAAGATTGAGCTTCGATGGTCGTAGCTGGGGGGGAGGGGGGTTGTAGGTAGCTGAAGTCCCGCCCAACCACTGGTCAAAATGTGATTAAAAAGGGGGGAAATTGGGACGTTGAATGAGGCGTGCTAGGTGGAACCAATTAAATTCACATAAGTCTGAAACATATGTATGTTTATTGAGACCAATGATTGGCATGGCATAGAAAACAATATTACATACATAATTATAAAATAGGTAAATGGAAGTATAATGATAGACAGCATATATGACAACATGGCATAAACAAATAAACAAATGTGCATCCTAGTCCTCCCTGTGCTGAGTTAAACCATTACATAATAGAAAAATGAATAAAACCATCTAAAATCGATCAATGTGTGTGAAATGCATGAATAAAGGACCGGCGCGTTTCATGGACTTCTGTCCACTCCTCAGGAGCCAAATGCATCTATTATCTGGAACAAAATTATGAGGGTAACTATGTATTGTAATTATTGTGCCCATGGAGGTAAACAAAGGAAGCATGAATGTAAATTGAATGGACATGCCAAAATTGTACTCATAAGCAGCCACAAAATGGAACCGTACATCACCATATGCCAAGGGTCAATCAAAATGTGGGGCTCCTGCCACCTATAGTTCCGGAGATATGGGGCTTCTTGTGCAGCCTGTCAGAGCGGCCAGTTAAAATACAAGCTGGCATACTCTGTTTGCAGCAGACTGAGAGGATCAGCTCACAGTGCCTCTCACTTCTTGACAGAAGCACTGAGCTTAATGGACAGATTGGAGTCTTGGACCAATGGTAAAGCACCATTGGAACAAGCTGTCCAATAAAAATGCTGCAGTGGAGGCTCTCCTCTCACTGCATTGTCATAGAAGGGGGCACATGTCTAAAAGCACATGCTCCCTTCCAGTCCAGCCCTTATAAATACAAGGAAAAAACACGGGTTTATGGGTAGAAGGTTTCCCCATTATCCCATGTTTTTTTCACACAGTTAAGAGGGAGAATGAGAATCTGCTGCCTATTGAAAAGGTACTGTCTTAATCAAGCTAAATAATACATTATTATGCTATATATGTTATAAAACAATAATGAATTATTTATCTTTTTACTGTGAAATTACTGGTTGGAAGTTATAACTTCAAACTTCAGTAATTTGTCTGTTAAGCCACTTCGTTGAGGACGGTTTTTGAAAATATAGTAAATTACCTTAAAAACAATATATAATAATTATTTGTATATTACTTATTGTACTAACATTGGATAGTTAATACAGGAGCTCCGATCTGAGCTATCAGTTTTGTTTTTTTTGTTCAGCCCACTGGTTTGACCGAAAAAAAATCTAGCAGTGTGTACCAGGCATAAGGCTGCTTTCACACTGCTCTATTTAGTTTAACAAAACATTTTTTTTTGTTCCCCTAGACCCAAACAAGCAAGTAACCCTTCTAGTGCAGGCACAGCCCCACAGCAAGGGATCATTGTTTAGTTGCCCAGAGTTGGGCTTTAAATAAAAAAAAGTTCACCATATTTACATAATTGATTAAAGCGGAGTTCTGCCCAAAACGGAGTTCCACCCAAAACATGAAACTTCCGCTTATCTGATTCCTCCTCCCCTCAGATGCCACACATTTGGCACCTTTCAGAGGGAAGCGGGTACCTTTTTTTTCCCAGCTACCCTGTCCCCACGTCTGGGAGATGGGGCTATGGTGAACTACGTTAGCAGCTCGGCCCCCCTCCTCCCTTCCCTTCAGCCGGGCCAGTGAGAGAGCGCAGCGCACTTCGCATATGCGCAGTAGGGACCTGGCTATGAAACCGAAAGGCAATACCGCCGGGTTCCCTCACCAGCAATGGCGTAAACATCGGTTGAGGTACCGACATCGCTGGACTCCAGGACAGGTAAGTGTCCTATTGTTAAAAGCCAGCAGCTACAGTATGTGTAGCTGCTCACTTTTAATTTTTAAAGGGGCAGGCGGAACTTCTCTTTAACTTAGTAAATATTAATTTTGCTAATTGAGGTAAATGTTTTGTTTCAGATGCAGCTTTATGCATTGACCATAGTCTGTATAGGCCCAGTCCGTCTTGATTATATAGACACTTGCTGACTTAGCATCATTCAAAGGCAGCTCATCTCTCCTGTAAGACACAGAAGTTGAATTCAACATGTTTTCACTTCAGTCGTTTGAAAAGTAAGAAGACAATGATTTCCCTAAGCCTGTCTCTGTGAAGAAATGCTATTAACTCAGGGAACAGGGAGCATGGAAGAAACAGGGAGGTTCTAACTAGGATTGAAATAACTAGCACAATTGGCCACATATAATATATTGGTCTCTCACTCCCTTCACCTCTGGTCATAATAATTAGTTATAATAAAATATTTACAAAAATATGAGGAGTGTACTTACTTTTGTGAGATACTGTAGCTCTTGGGTCCCTTCCTAATGGACGCAAATGGGAATAGGACTGTACTTTACAATGTACTCCACAGGATTGGGATACAATGCTAGACAATCCTTGGGCATGTACATGATCAATTACTAAAAGGGAGACGGCAATCAAGCTCCTAACCAGATCATATTATACCCCAATTTGTATCCATGCAATCTTCCACAACTTCTCACCTTTATGTTTTAGGGGTTGCCCAGGCCAAGGTACATTGTACCATCTGTTTTGGTCTTGTTAAGTGTTGCAGCCTGTGTGGTATAGGGTTTTTAAGATTGCTACTAAGATTGTTGGTGATCTGCTCCAATTATAATTCTCTATGTGTTTACTTTTTAACTCTTTACCTGGGGCCTCACGCCAAGAAGAGGGCCTATTACACATAGTCTGTGTTGAAACCATTTGGGCAATAGACCTTCAATGGAAAGCCATGGTAGTTCCATTTTCTCTTATTATTGATAGCGTGGATTCTGTAATGCTTATGGAACGTATTCACCATATGTTGTTTGATACAGTGCATCTTTTGTTTTTGCATTTTTTGTAAGATGCTGACCCTTGTATTGCTTTCTTATATGTTGTCAATAAAAATAGTTTGTAAATGAAATAACTAGCACTAAAACGGTGGGGAGAGCCAAGGAAGGAGTGGCTCTAGTGTATTGGCTGCATAGCAGAGATGGAGGAGCTGATCTATATCACCTTTGATGAAGTCTCTAATTTTATTTAGGTACTTTTATTTAGGTACTTTACATTTTATGTGGTGCTCATTCTTAACTTCCTCAGGTGTTGCTCTCAGTAATATGGATCAAATGTTTGTTAGTTTTGTTGACATTTGCCATATTCTTACTGTGGGGTCTTCTTGGTGTGAGACCCTATTCTTACCCTATGGTAGATATTGTTATTTTCTTGCCTTATCTAGTTTATCATCTTCCATCTAGATGACAGTGAAATGTATGTGGCATTTTTTTCTGTGTGTTGTCTTTAAAAAACATTTGATAAAATGTTTATGCAAAAAAATAAAAAAAGTGGGGAAGAAAGAGGTATGTATCAAAACAGAAAATAAACAAGTTGCAGTGGCTCTAAACTACCACTAGATGTCAGAATATATCAGAAAAAAAGAGTAACCTGATACAGTTCAAAACAATGATAGAAAATACTTTTAGATGGGACAGAGCACAACATCTACTCCTTAAAGTGGGGTTGCACACACAGAAAAAAAATCATTAATATTCCTAAAAAAAAAGTGGAAATCTATTTTTGTACTCACCTCTAAATGGCTGTTGCTAGGGGGTCCCTCGTAGTCTGCCTCTTTCAGTGTCTGGGCTGGTGACATCACTTCCCCTCGGCACAGGAAGGGCTCAGCTCTGCCCCCTACCTCTTGTCAATCATCTGTGACACCTGACAGATCCCAGATAATTGCACGGCCACTCACGCCGCTCGCGTATGCGCCGTGGGTGGCAGGCTTTGAAGCCACAGCCGGGCGCCCACAGTTACAATGCTGGCACTGGCACTGCCGAACAGAGGGGGGGATGAGAGGGGCTTCGATCCCCCGCATCCCTGGACCCTGGGACAGGTAAGTGTCCGATTATTAAAAGTCAGCAGCTACAGTATTTGTAGCTGCTGACTTTAATTTTTTTTTTTTTTTTTTTTAATGGGCACACCACTTTAAGTAAGTGATGTATTGAGGTGGAGTTGTTACAGAAGTGGAGGCTCTGCTTTTAGCAAAGTGAATATTCACTTAGTAAAATTATTGTTCAGTTTACCAAAAGAATGTTAGTGAATAAATTGAAGTAGTGTTTACTTTAAATACACAATCATGTGCTACAAATTCTGTTTTTGTAATTACCCTTAAGCGTGATTAAATATTCAAAGTGATCACCGATTATTTACCTAGCTTAGTGATCATTCACATTTCTAGGTGAGCAATCTCTATTCCTAATTTAGCAAATCCATTCAGCTATCTCAGATTTATAATATAAGGGGGTTCACCTAGAAAAATGAATGTTCTGCTTGGAAAGTGAATGTTTACTGAGCTTGGTAAAAATAGGTGAAATTGTGTTCACTTTAATCATCCAATAATATGCAAGAAAATTCAATTTTTCTATTTTTCTTACATATCGTCATCCAAAAATTGCTAAGCTTAGTTAACATTTCATGTGTAAATCAACAATATTTCCTCCAAATTATCCAAGCATTTTATTTTTTATATCAATGAAATATTTATTCAAGCTAAGTATTAAAAAAAAAAGTGTTTTGATGGGTCTTAGTGACGTCACCACGTCCATGAGCACTGAGAGACCTAGCTCATTTCACATGCCTGCCACCATTCTTACACATAAAAGTGTCTGATAAGTGTTTAGTGGTGGATGAAGAATTTTTCTTGTACTGTATATAAATTGACTATATGTTTTGTATCAACAAGTCTGCATTCACGTTTAGCATTTTGTAAACATACACAAAATTGTGCGATTTTGCTCAGGTTTGTAAAACACTTTTAAAAAAAAAGCGTGTCACACTTGCATTGTCATTCATTGTTTTTTTTGTTTTTGTTTTTTATTGAATGTTTTTGAAAACTGTACAATAATCACAAGAGAGAAATGCCACATACATTGTTCATTCATGTAAATGGAAAACAATATATCAGAAAAGACAAGTTATTAGCAATATCTTCCAATGGGTAAGAATAGGTTCTCATACCCTGAAGACCCCACAGAAAGAGTATGGTAAACATAGACAAATTCTAATGAACATTTGACCCTTGTTCCTGAGTGCAATACCCGAGATAGCCAGATACGACCACTGCGTATGTATTTAAAATAAGTAGTTTTCTCGGGTCTCTCTCAATTCTGCTATTCTCTCTCACCAGACCCGACGAACCACGGGGGGGTTATCGGAGAAAGGAGAAAGGAAAAAATGGGGGGGGGGGGGGGGGGGGAGAAAAAAAGGGATAGGGGAAGTGAGAAAAAGGAAGTGAAGGATGGGGAGGGGGTGGGAACACCACCAACTGCCCTCTCCATCCATCGTAGCCAAGTGTATGAATGCAATGTCATAGATGGCAAATTTTTAGTCGTGTTGGTGTAATCGGATATCAATTGGCAGACTGGTGCAGCTCTTCATATGAACGTTAACCTCAAAAGGCTGTCCAGGGCATCCATATATCAGAGTATTTGGAAACTTTATCAAAAGTGATATGGATCAGCTCCTCCATCTCATCTATGTGGTCAATACGCCGGAGCCACTCCTTCAATGAGGGAGGGTCTGTGGATCTCCAATGTATTGGGAAGCATAACCTTGCAGCATTGATCATATGATAAGTAGTAGTGTTTTTTAGGAGTGATGTAGAAGGTACTGGGCTGGAGAAAACTCCAGTGGAAGCAATGAAACCGCCATTATTTTACATTGGATTATTGGGCACGCCCACCAAATGTGTAGGAGAGTGTGTGACGGACTGGGGTTTATATGGTCACAAAACAGACACCCCAAAGCAAAGTACATATTCATTTTTTTTTACATTTCTAAACATGTCCCTTCTATTCTATTAATAACCAGTAGATGGCAGAGAAGGTACACAAACAGAGTCTATATAAGGCCACACACCATGTGACTGGAAATTAAACTACTTCCAGCCATAAAGTCAGTGGTCATATCTCATGCTGTTTGTGTGATTCTTTGCAGGTATGTACTCTAAATTGTTCCTAATCTGTATTAACCTGTGATAGAAAGATTCCTAAACATCTTGAGCAGATGCAGAAAAAGTCTCAGCAGATTTTATGCTATAGTTTTGCTGTAATTAGAAGTTTAGAACAGCATGTGTCAGAAACAAGTGAAAAGTGCATAAGAACATGAAAATACTGCATTAGTCAGAACAAATGTCTATGATAAACACTAAACCTTTCTAAATAGGTATATTTAAACCTGATTTATTGAAAATGGCATAGATTTATAGAAGCACATGTTTTCTGTTATTTAATATAGAAAAAAACCTATTGTATGTAAAGCTTATGTATTGCATCATACAGACATGCAATGTGCACCATCTAGTGGTTAAAAAAAATACTACCATGAAAATATTTGTATTAAAGCAATGCATTGCTAGTATGATTATTGCACACTTAAAGTGTACCAGAGAGATAAAGATAATTATCTATAACACTGAATAACAGGGATATATATGTTATTAAAATATAAAAAAAAATAGTAATGTTCATTGTTATAACTACGTTTTAAAATACTTTAGTTAAAATCGGTATTATATATATTGTTAATGGTTATTAACATGTGACTATAAAAATGTAAAAGATGTATTGTTATGTAAAAATTAAACTACTTCCAGCCATAAAGTCAGTGGTCATATCTCATGCTGTTTGTGTGATTCTTTGCAGTCCACGCCAAGCTGATCACCTTATCTCATCGCGTCTACAATCATCGGCTCTCTTAATTCACATTTTGAGGCCGGTAACATTTTGGGGGCTCGTGTGCCGGGATTCGTTGTGTTACCAGTGAGAGGGAAGTGCGAGACAAGCGTGAGCCTGCTACAGAGCTACAAGGAGAGTCCTGAGTGTCGTCTGCCTCGTGAGTGCAAGTCTTCAGATTGCAACAGAGATGGCGTCTCCTCATCGTGCGCTGATGTGGGATATCCGGAAACAAATTCATCTGCTTAATGAAGAACAGCTGCATAGCCTCGCTATTACGCTGGAAGATGAAAGAGAAGTGGACGTTCCATCAGTGACTGGTACCAACGAAATGGAACTTGTTGAATTTATTAAAGGCTACTTGAGAAGTGATCAGCTAGAAAAGTTGGAAGATCAAGGTATGTCTTACCTACTCATCATCCAAGACAAGATTAATGAACTAAAACTTAACAAGGAAAGTACACCAACTGTGGACATTGCAACCGCTGCAAAAAAAATAAGTAGTGGGACTGCAAGGACTGAACAGGTATAGGAGGTGGTGAGATTAACTGATGTTGTTGCTTTATTGCCACGTAGAGAATTTAAAATGCATGGTGGTGTAATTTCAGATCATGGTTCGGACATGAGTTACAGTAGCGTGTGCAGACAAATTGACGAGGGTCTAACAGAAAAATTCCCTGAATCTGAAATTATACGCACAGTGTTGAGAATAATCAAACCTGGTAATTTTAAAGATATGTTGACTGACAAAGATGATCTTACTGTTGCTGAATTGAAAAGGTTTTTGAAGTCACATATGAGAGAACGAAGTGGTAATGAGTTATTTCAGGACCTTAGCAATGCTGCCCAGCAAGAAAGAGAAACAGCACAACAATTTGTTTACAGGCTAGTGGGGTTAAAACAAAAAGTTCTGTCTACATCACAACATGATGATAGGCAAGAGTTTAACTATGACAAAAAACTGGTGCAAGGCATATTCCTTCATACACTGTATCAGGGACTAAATGAGAAAAATTCTAATGTTAGACGAGATATCAAGCCTTATGTGTCTGATTTGACAGTAACGGATGACTTTATCATAGAGCAAGTCACCAGATCAGTTGATGAGGAAACAGAAAGGCAGAGACGCTTAAACAGTGCACCCAAACATAAACCTCTTACTGTTCATTCATCACAGACACCAGGTAATAGTGAAAAAGACACCTTCCAAAAGGGAGTTGAGGGAGATGCTAGAGCAAATCACACTGCATTAATGGAACTAACAACACAGGTCTCTGCTCTCACAAAGAACCTGGAAAAGATGATGAAGCAAACTCCTATTGTTGGAAACCAAATGACTAAGCCACTAACCAATGTTCAAGTTCGAGATACAACTCACTGCAAGCCCAGGTGTGATGATTGCATTAAACGAGAGAGTCAGAACTGCTACCATTGTTTCTACTGTGGTTGGACAGGACACAGAGCGGTTGATTGCTTGAAGAAAAGAAGGCAGTCGGGAAACGACAGACGGTCACTGGGAAAGGGACAACCAGTGACCACCTCAAATGATCTGTCCCATGCTAAGGTAAACAGGGTATTCACCCACCGGTCAACTAGAACACTCCCAAAAGAGAATGGATTCTCCAAACAACACGTAGCACAATTAATTGGAGGAAAATGCCTACTGTCATGTCAGATGAATGGTGTACCGGTTGACATGTTGATGGATACAGGAGCTCAGGTCAGCATTGTCGGGAAGGCATGGTTAGAAAAGTTTCTACCCAGCGTCTCCATTAGGCACATACAAGATTTACTTTGTGATGACAACTTATCCATTACAGCTGCAAATGGTTCTATGATACCATTCATCGGGTGGATTGAAGTCTGCCTGGAATTCGAAAGTAGTGGACATGGAAACTCAGCCATTTATGTGCCAATGCTGGTGAGTGACTGCTGTAATGACAATCCAATTCTTGGGTTTAATGTTATCGAAGAATTGATCAGAGAAAACCGTGACCGACCAAACAGCACCCAAAACCTGACTATCTTGCTGAGTGAAGCTATGAAAGTAAGACAGAGTGTAGCGAATAACATTGTCAATGCTGTCAGTCAAGCAACTGACCCAGGAGAAATATTCGATAGTCGTATGGTCAAAGTGGGGAAGAAGGGACTCCAGATTAAAGGAGGCGAGCTCTGTGAAGTCAAATGCAGAATTAGAGCGTGGCCGAAAGGAGGAATCATGTCATTTGAACCACTTCCCGAATATCCAGTTGAGGAAGGACTTGAACTATTTCCTTCAGTGGTAGATGTGCCAGATGGGTTCTCTAAACTGGTGAAGATACCTATACTGAACCGTGCTCAACATGACATCTACCTTCCACCCAGAACAGTATTGGGTACCATTTCTCCAGCAGCTGAGATTCTACCATTGTCTCCAAACAAAGACGATGGAAAGGGAATTGACCAGAAGAAAAGGGTGTTTCATGTAAACCAGTTGAATCAAGTGGACACTGGAAATCAGCTACCCACTAACAAATCTGTTAAGTGGCACCCACCTGTCAATTTGGAAGGTCTCTCAGAAGAAGAACAGGAGATAGCGAGACAAATGTTATATGATGAATCAGATGGCTTTGCTCGAGATGAGGGAGACATAGGATGCATCCCTAACCTGAAACTGAGGATAAATCTGAAAGATGAAACTCCTGTCCAGAAACGCTACAATTCGATACCGAAACCCCTATACAAAGAAGTGAAAGAATATATCCAAAACCTTCTTGACCGAGGTTGGGTAACAAAATCTTCTTCCGCATACTCATCACCAGTTGTTTGTGTTCGAAAGAAGGACAGTAGCCTACGACTATGTGTTGACTTTAGGGAGTTAAACCAAAAGACTATCCCAGATAGACATCCACTACCCAGAATACAAGATCTGCTGGATAGCTTAGGAGGATTTACGTGGTTCTCAATCCTGGACCAGGGTAGTGCGTATCATCAAGGCTTTGTGCATGAAGATTCCAGACATCTGACGGCTTTCAGCACCCCCTGGGGACTCCTGGAGTGGAACCGTATTCCATTTGGATTAACGAATGCCCCAGCAGCTTTTCAGAGATGCATGGAGAATGTATTAGAGGGCATCAGAGACAAATGTTGTTCTCCATACTTGGATGACGTACTTTGCTACTCCAAAACTTTTCAGGAGCATGTCAATGATATTAGGCAAGTGCTTAGTAGAATGCGTGAGCATGGTATCAAACTTAGACCGAAGAAGTGTGAACTCTTTAAACGACAGATTCGATACCTTGGACGAATGGTGTCAGAAGAAGGCATAAAAATTGACCCAAAAGATCTTGAAGCGGTATTACATTTGAAAAGGAAAGAACCCAAAACAGTGGGAGGAGTCAGATCTTTGTTGGGATTCCTGAGCTACTACAGGTCCTTCATTCAAGATTTCTCTCGACTTGCTAAACCACTGTATGAACTTTTGCAGAACACTGAGAAAGAATCTGCTACATCCATCCCCAAAAACAATCGGAGGGAATCTACAAAGAAAAACGGGAACAAAGCACAAGTGCCATCTAAAACACTGATTCAATGGACACCCAAACATCAAGCTGTAGTATCCAGACTGGTGGACATGCTAACCAATCCACCAATTCTAGCATACCCTGATTTTGACTTACCCTTTGTCTTACACACTGATGCTTCCAATGAAGGCCTAGGTGCTGTACTATACCAACGACAAGGAGAAAAACTTCGTGTTATTGGGTTTGGCTCCAGAACATTGACTCCAGCAGAGCGCAATTACCATCTTCACTCTGGTAAACTTGAGTTTTTAGCTCTCAAGTGGGCAGTCTGTGACAAATTCAGAGATTACTTGTACTACGCTCCAACATTCACCGTTTACACAGACAACAACCCATTGACATATGTATTGAGTACTGCCAGACTGAATGCTGTGGGTCATCGCTGGGTTGGCGAGTTGGCTGATTTCCACTTCGATATCAAGTACAGGCCAGGTAAACAGAATGCAGACGCAGATACACTGTCACGATTTCCGGTGGAACTCACGAAGAATCTGAGCGATTACACAGAGCTTGTACCATCTGAGGTTGTGTCAGCTATGTGGCAAGGGAGCAAAGCTGTTGACGAAGAAGAGGCATTATGGGTGGCTTCATTGACTCTTCACTCAGAAAGTGATGTGGCCGAAGAATTGCTGAAAGGACAGACAATCTGCCCAATGACTCAGGAGAATATCAGAGCATTACAACAAGACGATACCAACATTAGAGAAGTGGTCTGGCTAAAGGAGAACGACTGGATTCCAAACCACAAAGAAAAGGAGAGTATGACCAGCAAAACAAGACGTTTGATACATGAATGGAGTAAACTCAGAGTCGATGAAGGAATCCTCTACCGACACTCTGGAACCCGAAAACAGCTAGTTCTACCAGAAAAGTTAAAACCATTGGTCTTAAGAAATCTTCATGATGACATGGATCACATTGGTACTGACAAGGTAACCCACCTAGCACGTGAACAATTTTACTGGCCATTTATGCAAAGAGACATTGATGAATATGTGCTGAAGAAGTGCAGCTGCATCAAACAAAAGCGTCCAAATATCACCGAAAGAGCACCTATGGGTTCGATTACTACCAGTTCACCTTTGGAGTTAGTATCCATTGATTATCTTCACTTGGAGAAAAGCAAAGGAGGATATGAGTATATACTTGTAATAGTTGACCATTTCACACGCTTTGCACAAGCGTATCCAACTAAGAACAAATCTGGAAAAACGGCGGCAGAAAAGATCTTTCAAGATTTCATACCACGTTTTGGCTATCCAGAGAAACTCCACCATGACCAAGGAAGAGAATTTGAAAACAACTTATTTCAGACATTGCAACGATTGGCAGGGACTTCTCATTCAAGAACTACTCCATACCATCCACAGGATAACCCAGTGGAGAGACTGAACCGTACTTTGTTACAGATGCTTCGCACCTTAGAGGAAGAGAAAAAGTCAGATTGGAAAGAACATCTTCCACATATGGTTCATGCATACAATTGCACCAGGCATGAAGCCACAGGATATTCGCCATGCTTTCTATTGTATGGAAGATCTCCTCGTTTGCCAATTGACCTAATGCTCAACCTAAATTTGGAAAAGGAATCAGAAAGTCAACCAACATTTACTCAGAAATGGGCATCTAGAATGCAAGAAGCTTACAAAATCGCATCCGAGAATAGCAAAAAATCAGCTGCTAAAGGGAAGAAGTACTATGACAAAAAGATAAAAGGAGCACCTCTTCAACCTGGTGATCGGGTCTTAGTACGAAATCTCTCTGAAAGAGGAGGACCTGGTAAACTTCGTTCATACTGGGAAGAATCAGTACACAAAGTGGTAGAAAGAATCAAAGATGGGCCTGTGTACAAAATTCAGCCTGAAAGTGGTAAAAAGACTATTCGAGTACTGCACAGAAATCTTTTACTACCAGTAAATGACCTACCAATTGAAGGACACATTCCAAGAGTACAGATGAAACAAAGACAATCAAGTAACAGAAAGGATACCAGAATGGATGTGGACCAGGAGGAGGAATGTTCAGATGAAGAAAGATGGTATTATCCTTATATACCAGAGACTACAGAAAGTCATGATTGTGTTGTGTCTCAACCAAACTCTCAAAACGTACAGAAAATCCCATTAAAAGTTTCTGCTGAAGAGTTCTATCCTACAACTACCACACCCAATCTTGAACAAGAACAAAATGATGGAACAGTAGTTGGCGACCAAATCTGGGCTACAGACATGGTGGGACTAGACACTGCAGAATTACCCTCATTAAGTCAAAACTTACCTGTGAACCAAGATATGCAAATGGAGAATGATGTTGATGGAGAAGACTCAACTCCTGTCAGAAGATCTACCAGACAAGCTAAGCCTAAAGAGATCTTTACATATGACACACTAGGTCAGCCAAGATACATACCAAGTCAGATTCACACCATACAAACTCCTACAATGCTAGCTACTCCCAGGTCATGCCAGGTAGTTAACGTAGCTCCTTGGTGGCAACAAGTACCTATTTGGGTTACTTAAATCACTAAATAGTGTTCAGATACCAATTGAGTTTAATGTCGGGAGCCATTAACTGAAGGAGGGGAGAGTGTGACGGACTGGGGTTTATATGGTCACAAAACAGACACCCCAAAGCAAAGTACATATTCATTTTTTTTTATATTTCTAAACATGTCCCTTCTATTCTATTAATAACCAGTAGATGGCAGAGAAGGTACACAAACAGAGTCTATATAAGGCCACACACCATGTGACTGGAAATTAAACTACTTCCAGCCATAAAGTCAGTGGTCATATCTCATGCTGTTTGTGTGATTCTTTGCAGGTATGTACTCTAAATTGTTCCTAATCTGTATTAACCTGTGATAGAAAGATTCCTAAACATCTTGAGCAGATGCAGAAAAAGTCTCAGCAGATTTTATGCTATAGTTTTGCTGTAATTAGAAGTTTAGAACAGCATGTGTCAGAAACAAGTGAAAAGTGCATAAGAACATGAAAATACTGCATTAGTCAGAACAAATGTCTATGATAAACACTAAACCTTTCTAAATAGGTATATTTAAACCTGATTTATTGAAAATGGCATAGATTTATAGAAGCACACGTTTTCTGTTATTTAATATAGAAAAAAACCTATTGTATGTAAAGCTTATGTATTGCATCATACAGACATGCAATGTGCACCATCTAGTGGTTAAAAAAGAGTACTACCATGAAAATATTTGTATTAAAGCAATGCATTGCTAGTATGATTATTGCACACTTAAAGTGTACCAGAGAGATAAAGATAATTATCTATAACACTGAATAACAGGGATATATATGTTATTAAAATATAAAAAAAATAGTAATGTTCATTGTTATAACTACGTTTTAAAATACTTTAGTTAAAATCGGTATTATATATATTGTTAATGGTTATAAACATGTGACTATAAAAATGTAAAAGATGTATTGTTATGTAAAAATTAAACTACTTCCAGCCATAAAGTCAGTGGTCATATCTCATGCTGTTTGTGTGATTCTTTGCAGTCCACGCCAAGCTGATCACCTTATCTCATCGCGTCTACAATCATCGGCTCTCTTAATTCACATTTTGAGGCCGGTAACAAGTGCCTGTCTCTTTGCCACATTTCCAACAACAATCAGGTACCGAGGGGGAAAATTTGTGAATCAGATCTGGGGTTCTATACAACAGCATCTTCAGTTTATACCCATTTTCTTGGGTTGAGACGTTCAAGGATTCTTTGTGGATATATAAATGGATGCGCTCTCGGCTAGCCTCATTTAACTTGATCCCCAGTGCATTCTCCCAGAATATGTGGTCAGTGCAGAAGAAATCTGATGGATTCTCAAACAGTGCAGCATATAGCATTGAAATCACATGATTTTGGGGGGATCGGGAGCAGAATGACTGTGGGAGATTTGATGAAGTCTGTTCTATGGCATGGACAATCCATGTAATATTGGAGTTGAATGTATGGCCAGAAGGGAAAGGCCTTCATGTGGATAACTCAGCAAGCTCCTTGATTCTCATGAATTGGACTCTACAGAAAAAATGTTTAGCTAGCATATCCGCATATGGCCATTCTGCTGCTAGAAAGGCCCCTGCTAGGCCTGGTGGGAAGTTTGTGTTGTTTCAAACTGGAGTGATCCAGCAAACATTAGCGGATACTGCATGTTTGGCACATGCTCTATCAAAGGCACGAAGGGTAGCTCCTCTCAGGGGGTGAGAGTAAAGCTGTGTCAGGGCATGATCTTTAGGGAGTCACAGAGTCTCCCGTAAAGCAGCATTCAAGACCAGATGCTCCAGGTTCTCCCAGCTTTTATACTGGGCATGAACCCTTCAATCGACCACGCAGTATAGTCTGTAACTTATAAAGCAAGCATGGAAGGACCGGTATCTTTATGATGGATGCACACCCAGACCATGAGATAGTGGGAGCATCTCATTTTTGTAGATCGCGGCGCAGGGCTTGCAGTTCCACCAATAAGTTTCTGTTGTAGAGTTCTGAGAGGTCTGCTGAGAGTTGTATACCTAAATAGGTTATAGTATCTGGTTTCCATTGAAAAGAGAAGTTAGTCTGGCATTGCTTGGCTAGTTTCTTTTGGTAGTGAGATATTTAGTGCAAAAGACTTGGAATAGTTTATTTTCTGATTGGACAAGAGCTTAAAGTGATCGAGGACTTTCATGAGGTTAGGAAGTGATGTCAATGTAAAAGAAAGAAAGAGCAGAACATCATCTGCAAAAGCTGCAATTGTATAATCCCGAGAACGTACGCGTATGCCCTTAACATCAGGGTAGGCTTGAATGCAGCAGAGAAAGGGTTCCAGTGTAAGGATGTAAAGCAGGGGGAAAGAGGGCATCCTTGTCTGGTCCCATTATGGATAGAGAAGGCATCCAACAGGTGGCCATTAACCCTCACTCTAGCTCTGGGATTGGCATACAAAGAGATGATGAAGGTTCTCATATGTGGCTGGTCCCCAGAGCACCCAGAACCACCTCCATAAAGTCCCAGCCCACCCTGTCAAATTCCTTCTCAGCATCCATTTAAAGAAAGAAACCCTCTTGTTGGCTATATGTAAGCCAATGAAGTAAATTCAAATCTTTAATAGTGTTGTCCCTGGCTTCTCTGCCTGGGTCAAACACCACTTGATCCAAACCCACCCAGGCTGGAACGTGATAAGACAAACATGTCGCCATGATCTTGGAAAACAACTTGACGTCCACATTAAAATGAGAAATTGGACGGTAATTGGTAGGTTCCTTCCCCTTTTTTAGGGAACAACCAAAATGCATGCCTCAAGAATGCTCTCCGATATGCAGGGCCCAGTAGACAGAGAATTGAATGCCTTAAGAAAGCCCTAGACCCAAGCGTCGGGGAACACCTTATAGTATTGTGCTGGAAAACCATCTGGGCCTGGGCATTTAGCTGGTTTCATAGTCTTCAGAGCAAATTTCCATTCTTTTTCCATCAATGGGGCTTCAAAGGCCTCTGAGTCTTCTGCTGATAAAGCCATATTATTGAAAGAATGCTTGATTACTCACTAACGCATGACTAGATTCAATGGTCTTTAGCTTACACAGCTTACTGTAGACGTTTTGAAACTGTTGGGCTGATGTCCTAATTTTTAGAGCTAGTCACACCTGATGTATCTATAATGTGATGAATTGTGGAAGCAAGTGTGCGTTGCTAAGTAGCCCTAGTCAAAAACCTACCTGGCTTATTTCCATGTTCATAGAACAATTTCTGTGCCCTTTAAAAGAGTTTTTATAATACAAGTGAGAGTGTTTCCTCCAGTTCTGTGCTGTCCTAAGTGCCTGTAAATGTTTGTGTTGGACTTCCAGCTTGCAAATCTTATCAGAAAGTTCCACTATTAGAGTTTGGCTTTCCCTTTTCTTCCGAGCCACTATAGAAATCAAGTGACCTCTTATGATACATTTGTGTGCCTCCCCCTGCATCATATAAGAGACATCCGGGGTGTCATTTCGACAAAAAAAGTCACCAATCTCCTGTCTAGTGGATTCTAGGTCACTGAGATCTGAGAGGAGGGATGCCTCCATTTTCCAGATTGTAGTAGAGGTGACTCTATCTGGGAACCGCAAAGTCATGGTTACCAGGTGATGATCAGACAATATCATGTTTCTATGGTGGCACTAAAGAGGTAAGAAAGGTCAGCTTGTGGAATGAATAGATTGTCCAATCTCGATTAATGATTATGTGGGGGTGAGAAGAAAGTATAATCTCAACCTTTTCGGTTAAAGGGTCCGCCAAGTATTGTGTAATGCAAGAGAGGCCAATTGGAGTTTGATCTGCCAAAGAGCAGAAAAGGGAAGAGCAGATGCACCATTGGAGGTGTCAAACAGAGGATTTAGGGGGACATTAAAGTCACCTCCAATAATTAAGATGCCAGTCCAGAAGAGCATAAGTTTCATAATGACATCTCACAGAAAGGTTACCTGTTTGGAATTAGGGCAATACACATTTGCCAGTGTCACTGGTCTATTCATCCAGGTCCCTTTTAAGATTAGAAATTTACTATCTGGATCCAGTAATTGATCTGTCAGAAGAAATGGCATTGATTCGGAGAGCAGAATCGAGACTCTTTTTGTCTTGGAGTCCACACAGGTAGCATGATACGCTATGGGGGATCTGTTGTTAGAAAGCATGGAATAGAATTCGACTTGAAGTGTGTTTCTTGCAAAAAAACAACTTGAGCCCTCTGGCGATGTGCTTCTGCAAAAAGGCTGCTATGCTTCTCTGGGACATTAAGACATTAAACATTGAGAGAGAGTGGAGTTGAGCAATTTGGGTGACGAGGCATGTTCAGAAACCTAGGCACTTGAGTAAGGATGTTCACAAAGGCTACTCGCCAACAGCTGCAAAGAACAAGAGGCAACGAGAGAAAGAAGAGAGGGACAAAAAGGGGGGGGGGGCTATTGGCTGGGATTGAAAGGGAAATGGGATGGATCCCAGACAAAATTTACTACTCCACAACGTATAGCTCGGTCAGGGTGAGAGGGGTGTGAGAGGGGTGTCCCAAAAGATGGGTCAAATACTCACTAAACACTTATATTAAATACCAGAGGTGGATACAGACCTGCTAGACCACCTAGAAGGAAAGATACAGGAGATAAAGGGAAGGGAACAGTAGGCCAGAGAAGTTCAGAGGGGAACCTGCCTCTCCAGGGTGGGAAACGGGTCTAACAAGGAAGTGAACCAACACTTTTGACAACCTAGAGCCTCCACTTAAGGGATAGGCAATCTTAGGAGGGAGAACTTTAGCCAGGTGGGAGTAGGAGCATGCCGACCAATCAGCTCCTAAAATATGTAAGGTACCTGTCAGCTCTCTCCTAGACCCAGATCCAGGGTAATAAGGCAGTTCGCCATGCATGCCCTGGGATAGGAAAGAAACATGAGCTGCATCAACGACCAGCCATTTTTCTGCTGGGCAAGCTTCCGCTGCAGGATGTGCAACAAAGTGTACCAGTCTGCAGATCGGAATTTCTCCCTCTTTCCAATAGGCACACGCATTAGGCGTATGCAACAGCGCGTGACAACCATATCATAACTTATAACAAGCTAAACACCTATGATAACAGCAATTGTACTTATGAGTCTGATTAAACTATAACTGTAAAGCCGCGTACACACGGGGCGGACTGTCTGGCCAACTTAGTCCGTCAGACAATCCGACGGACAGTCCGTCATACTTTCGAATGAACGGACTTGACCACACACACCACTTTTTGAGCGGACTAATACGGCGTACTAAGTCCGCCATACTATCTGCCCTACTTTTGAAATGAACGGACTCGCCCACACACGCGGAGGAAAGTCCGCTCATTTCGAGCACGTCTCCAGGTAGGCGGGGCCCACAAAGGAGACGTCGCTGGCCCCGCCGCCTGGTATGGACTTAAAGGGGAACCCCAACGCCGAAAAAAATCGGCGTGGGGGTCCCCCCCAAGTCCACAACAGACCCTTGTCCGAGCACGCTACCCGGCTGGCCAGGAAAGGGGGGCGAGCGAGCGCCCCCCCTCCTGAGCTGTACCAGGCCGCGTGCCCTCAACATGGGGTGGTGCCTTGGGAAAGGGGGGGCCACGCGCCCCCCCCCACCCCAAAGCACCTTGTCCCCATGTTGATGAGGACAAGGGCCTCTTCCCGACAACCCTGGCCGTTGGTTGTCGGGGTCTGTGGGCAGGGGGCTTATCGGAATCAGGGAGCCCCCTTTAATAAGGGGGCCCCCGGACACCGGCCCTCCACCCTATGTGAATGAGTATGGGGTACAATGTACCCCTACCCATTCACCTGTAAAATAAAAGTACAAAAAAAAACACAACACACGAGATAAAATACTTTATTGCACAGCTCCGGGGGTCTTCCGTCTTCGGGGGTCTTCTCGCCGGACTCCTCCGCTATCTTCTTGTAGCTCTTTTGCTAGCGGAGGAGTCCGGCTTTCTTCCTCGCCGCCGGCCTCTTCTTCCGACTTCGGGGGTCTTGTCCCCCTCTTTGGTTCTTCTGCCGGGCCACCGCGCCTTCTTATAGCTCTTTTACAGGCGGTGGCCCGGTCTTCTGTCACCGCCGTCGCCGCCGCCTTCCGTTCTTCTTCTTCTTCTCCAGGAGATGTTGCCTTGACGATCTCTCCGGCCAGAATGCCAGGGATGCACTGCGCGGCCACTTATATAGGGACAATGGGGCGGTGTCACATGGCTTTATGTCACATGGGTTGGTGTCACATGGTGACCCCGCCCCCTTACGATGTCATAGTCCCCATGTGACATCAACCCATGTGACCAACCCATGTGACATAAAGCCATGTGACACCGCCCCATTGTCCCTATATAAGTGGGCCGCGCAGCGCGTCCCTGGCATTCCAGCCGGAGAGATCGTCGAGGAGAAGAAGAAGAAGAAGAAGAAGAAGAAGAAGAACGGAAGGCGGCGGCGATGGCGGCGACAGCGGGGACAGAAGACCGGGCCACCGCCTGTAAAAGAGCTATAAGAAGGCGCGGTGGCCCGGCAGAAGAACCGAAGAGGGGGACAAGACCCCCGAAGTCGGAAGAAGAGGTCGCGGCGAGGAAGAAAGCCGGACTCCTCCGCTAGCAAAAGAGCTACAAGAATATAGCGGAGGAGTCCGGCGAGAAGACCCCCGAAGACGGAAGACCCCCGGAGCTGTGCAATAAAGTATTTTATCTCGTGTGTTGTGTTTTTTTTTGTACTTTTATTTTACAGGTGAATGGGTAGGGGTACATTGTACCCCATACTCATTCACATAGGGTGGGGGGTCGGTATCCGGGGGCCCCCTTATTAAAGTGGGCTCCCGGATTCCGATAAGCCCCCCGCCCACAGACCCCAACAACCAACGGCCAGGGTTGTCGGGAAGAGGCCCTTGTCCTCATCAACATGGGGACAAGGTGCTTTGGGGTGGGGGGGCCGCGCGGCCCCCCCTTTCCCAAGGCACACCCCCATGTTGAGGGCACGCGGCCTGGTACGGCTCAGGAGGGGGGGGCGCTCTCTCGCCCCCCTTTCCTGGCCGGCCGGGTAGCGTGCTCGGACAAGGGTCTGTTGTGGACTTGGGGGGGACCCCCACGCCGATTTTTTGCGGCGTTGGGGTTCCCCTTTAAGTCCATACCAGGCGGCGGGGCCAGCGGCATCTCCTTCGCGGGCCCCGCCTACCTGGATACCCGCTCGAAATGAGCGGACTTTTCTCCGGGCGGGAAAAGTCCGCTCATTTCAAAAGTACGGCGGACTGGCACACACACGGGCGGATTGTCCGCCGAAATGCGAGTCCGACGGACAGTATTACGGAAATTCCGAAATACTTAGTCTGCCAGACTGCACGCTGAAAAAGTCCGCTGAAGCCCAAACACGAGCGGACTGTCCGCTGAAATGTGTTTCGGCGGACTAAGTAGGCCAGACAGTACGCCCGTGTGTACGCGGCTTTACTTTAACCAAGAACACCCATAAAAGTCTTAGATGGGTAACACCAAGCTAAAGACAGGACTCTCATTTTACACCTCTATGTGTTGACGCACCCATTCATCTCAGGTACCCACTAGCCATGGAATTAACAGCGTAAAGCTGCTGTAGTGAGGCCCTGGATGAGTGAACACTCTGGTTAGCAAACATTCTGTAGTCAAAGAAATGTCAGATTTACACGCCAGAGATCATAATAGCTATAAAGATGTTAAGAGTTGCAGGGGAGCTAGACATCCCTGCCATTAAGTCATGTCTCCTCTGCCAAAATTCCTGACCCGAGTGAGCTCTCCTGTAAAGCATTGATCTCTAGCGTGACACTCATGACAACACTATTACTGACACCAGCCCTGAATAGCATGTAATAAACTTTTTGTGCATATTGTTATATCCATCACCATGGCTCACTTGCAATTAAAGAAAGACTTAATTCTTACAGTCCTTAGTGGAGGAGAGGTGCAGAAAACCCAATTCTGTAGCGAAAATATAGTGGATGGGCCAAAAAAGACATAGCAATGCACCATCACAGGAGTAGGTGGCAGTCCGGTCCCTCACTCAAAAGCTTAGTATAAACAAAAACCTATAGGTGGTCAGGATCTTGCTAAACAGGCAAACAGGTGAGCCTGAGGAAAGTAGAGAGAAGAAAAAAACACAAAAAAGTAAAAAATAAAAATAAAAAAAATAAACAAAAACAGAACCATGGTCTATATCCAGTGCGATCAAGCTAGGCCTTGTCACTGGGTTATGTATGGGTCTTCAGGAAAAATGTTAGCGTAGGCTCAGTTTTGCCCTGTGCAGTGGGGACATAGACTCTGCATACACTATCCCATTACAGAGGCCCTCCTGTCTTACTGATCTTATAACAGGCATATGTTTCCAGGGGCCCGAAATCTGTCTTGCATCAAGCCGAGGAAGGCGAAGCTCTGGATCCTCAATTTGTATCCATGTCTCCTTGGCTTCTCAGGGAAGAGGTAGAGGAAGATCTGCGGCGTCTTTGCCTGTTGCACAGTGAGCATGGCATTACCTCAGAGTAACTGTTGATCCAGGGTTATGGTTGCATAAATGAACTGTACAAGTTCGGGACGGCCACCCTTGGAATTCCTAGGGTGTCACAGAAGACCTGAAGGTTTGCTGTTGTTTGCAGGAAGGCTGAACGGTTCCCCACTGTGGTTGTTAGACAGAAGGGGAACTTCCACCGGTACACAATGTGCCTGTACCGCACAGTAGTAAGCAGAGGGCGCAGATCCCTCCTGTGTTGGAGAGTAATGGCAGACAGATCCTGAAATATTTGTATGTGCACCCCATCATGAGTCAATTGCCCATGGATACGTGCCAAGTGTAGTATTTCTTCCTTCTGCGTAAAGCTGACTAAGCAACAATGTCCCTTGGGGGATCCATGTCTCGCCCTCCAGGCCGAAGTGCCCTGTGACACCTTTCCATCTCCACAGGTGTGTCTGGTGGTCTGCCCAGTAAGGTGTTGAAAATTGCCCATACCACTGGCTGCAGCTGGGGGTCTACCATGGACCGCGGCAGCCCTCTGATGCACAGATTATGCCTCCTGCCTCCATCATAGTCCTCAAGATGGTGGCTTATGTTGATTAAGTGCTGGACATGAATGCTGTTAGCTCTCTGTACCTGCTGGATAGCTTCAGCATGAGTCTGGACCGCAGACTCCACATGCTCCAGGCGAGATGCCACTGCTCTGAGATCTCTTTTAAGATCTGAGATCGCTGCTGAAAGGGTATTTTTAATATCTATTGCCACAAGCTGTAAGTTAGCCAAACTGAGGAACTGTGGGGGCTGCAAGCAATGGATGTCAGGCCCTGCAGTACCCGTGTTGGCCACCGGGGCAGTGCGGCTCCCCGTACTGCATTCCAAGGCCTGAAGCCTGGGAGTTAATTTGTGTCATGCAGAATAAGGCTGGGATAGTCCGGCTTAGCTGTGTGCAGGTATCTGCCTGAGAATGGGTGCCAGAGGAGCTTCTTCCCTCCATAGTTCCAGTCCAGGGTGCACTCTCTCCCGCTAATGGTAAGCTCTGTAGAGACTCTAGGTGTTGAAGCAAACCACTCAAGCAGCCATCACAGTCCGGTGCCAGGTCACGCCCCCTGTCATTCTTTGTTAATGACCCCTAAACCAGGGATATGCAATTAGCGGACCTCCAGCTGTTGCAGAACTATAAGTCCAACGAGGCATAGCAAGACTGTGACAGCCACACGCATGACACCCAGAGGCAGAGGCATGATGGGACTTGTAGTTTTGCAACAGATGGAGGTCTGCTAATTGCATATCCCTGCCCTAAATGCTGCAAAAAAGTGCACTTTAAAAAAAAAAAATGCAAATGCAGCAAAATGCATGCTTTAAAAAAAGCTGTAAGCTTAAAGCGGTATTAAACCCAATACCAAAAATATAATATATTGCAGCTTACCAATCATTAGAGGTGATGGCTGCATCAGTTTTATTTTCTTGTTTTTTTCCCCCTGTTTTCACCTGTTGATCTGGCCAGTAATACACCTTTTGTATTAGTGAGACACAACTCTGGAGGAATGAGCAGAGCAGGGACATTCGACAGCGGCATTGTCAGTCTGGGGGGGGATGTTAAATGTGTTAGCAGATTTAGAACTACTAACAAATTGAAGCCAGTTTGTCTCAGCCATGTAAACTGATATATTCTGCTGGAGAGTTTGTACTGTGAAAAACAGATTTGCTGGCTGGGTTGATGAAAATAGAGAAAAGAAAGCCTGGAAAGGGAAACTAATGCAGCCATCGCACATCGCATCTAAGAACTGGAATGCTAAATGTTTTGGTTGAATATTGAGTTGAGGTGCAAAAATATGCAAAAAAATATGTATGTGAATGCAAGCTTATATATTACAATTTATCTATTTATATTGATATGAACAGTATACACATATGCTTAATATGTGGACTATCACTATTTATGTAGGTATACATTTTTATTAGCAGAATAGATATTTATTACACATTATTAGAATTACTTCCTTATTAATTAGTGTTTAGAATTCCCATTTATGATTTTGTGACTGGAACCGCCTGTATGTTTTATGAGACTGTGTAATAGAGCTCCCTTCATCATATATTGAATGCAGTTCTGACTCACGGACACCGTAAGCTAATATTTACCGAAAAAAGAACCTCTTAAAACACCAAACTGAACTACGATCAATAAACTTTTAATGATGAGAGGAGCGGTATGCCAAGGTCCGCCAAGACGGCACATAGTGCTCTGTTCTGTGAACTAGCTGTCTAGGAGCTAAGTACGCCTGGAAATTCATTTTAAATATTGGCAGAGTTGAAGTCTTTTATATAATTCATTGCGGATCAGCTGAGCGGATCTCTGTTCTCAAAGTATCAAGAGAGGGGATCTTTTTTTTAAATTCAATATAAAGAGACGTAGGAACCAAATACCTTTTTTTCTAAGCAAGTGTAAAGGCCATATCAGCCAGGTCCTATGTCTGTACATCCTGACCCTGGTTACAGCAAGGTCCTCTGTGCTATAGATACTTCATCCTGGGAACTCATGCTTGGATTCAGAGACTGATTGAGGGCAATAAAACTGTGATTATTGCACTGCTGTACCCCTAAGAAAAGAGTAGGACTTGTGGAAGATAAATAATATAAAATAACAGTCACTGCTAAGGATGGTTGCTGATCCTCTGGATTAGGTCTTGAGTATGCATATAACAAAGCAAGCAAGAGATGGCACCACCATCTAAGTGTAAGCTGCTTTAATAAAATGTATTTAAAATAAAATAATGCACCCACTGCCTGATAAATTAGGTCATAAGTGTAGGATGAAGTCATCTGTGAAGCGGCTCTAACAATAGCGGCTGGTGCTAACAATTTTTTGGGGGGTGCAAACAAGCCCCCTCCAGGTCCGAACGCCTTGCGTTCCACGGGACGAGAAGCCGGAAACTGGAAGTTACACAATGACAAACATTGATTCGCTAAATTCAAAAGTGGGAGGGCTTCGAGGCGCAGTGCTCTGCTCTCCAAGGACAACCTGGAACAAGCCAGTTAGAGCCCCAACCTGAAATCACATGCTTTGCAAAAATGCTTTTCAGAGCCGCAACTGTTTCCGGAGGCAAATTTCCTTTTGTGCTGTATAAGCGCCTTTCCAACTGATATACCGGGGCATATATATATATATATGCATTGCAGTTTACTGATTTTTTTAGATCTGGTGGCTGTATTATTTATGTTTCAGGCTTTTCTCCTTTATTTTAACCACTTGCAGACTGCCCAACTTAGATATACTGTACATGCTGTGCCATTGCACATACCTAATAAGTTACCTTTGATCGCCCTTGATGTTAACTCCCTTCCCAGCCAGTGTCATTAGTACATTAACAGTGGATATTTTTTTTAGCACTGATCAATATATTAGTGTCACTAGTCCCCAAAAAGTGTCCAAAGTGTCACTTAGGTGTCCGATTTGTCTGCCGCAATATCGCAGTTCCGCTATAAGTCACTGATTATTACTAGTGAAAAAAAAAGAATATCTTGTAGCTTGTAGAAGCTATAACTTTTGTGCAAACCAATCAATATACGATTATTGGGATTTTTTTACCTAAAATATGTAGCAGAATAGATATTGGCCTAAATTGATAAAGAAATTTTATTTTTTATTTTTTTCCCATCAGAAATTCGATTTTTTTCCACTTTTTTTATTGGATGTGTTTTATAGCAGAAAGTAAAACATATGTTTTTTTGTTTTCAAAGTTGTTGGTATTTTTTTGTTTATAACAATAAAAACCGCAGAAGTGATCAAATACCACCAATATAAATCTCTATTTGTGGGAAAAAAGGACAAACATTTTATGTACTGTAAGTCGTACGAATGCACAATTGTCAGTTAAAGTAACGCAGTGCCATATCACAAAAAATGGCCTGGTCATGGAGGAGGGTCAATCTTTAGGAGTGAAACAAAAAAAGAGTATGGACCTTTAGGAGGGCAAATGGTTAAACTGGTGATCCAGCCAGTGACATACGTCCTGCCTTAGGGTGACTCCACTCAGGATGGAGCCAGGAGCCATGGAGATACCTTTTGGACAGCAGCATTGTTAATCTGGGGGGGGGAGGGGGTGAGGGAGTGTTAAGCTGGGTATAAGCAGCTGAAAATCAGAATGTTCAGCAAGGACCGGATGAATTTTGATCTGTGTCTGGCTCTTCATGTTCACCAGAAGCCAATCATTACATCGGCTCCTGCTGAATGGTCATGCTGGAAAACCTGCTTTGATCAGTAGCCCGCAGACAACAGCTGCAGCACTGATGAGGGTCTTATGACAGCAGAGGAGTCCTCATTGCCACAATACAATGTCCTGGGAGGGAGGATCTCTGCATCTACCTTTCTTGTGTGGATGCAGGAATCTGCCGTTTTTTTTTGTTCAGCCCATTAGTTGAAAAAAAAAAAAAAAACTAATAGTGTGTACCCAGCTTTAGACACACTAGAAAATAAAAAAATGCTAAAGTCTGGATAACACTTTTTAAATAGTTACACCATATATATATATATATATATTTGGGGGGATACAGGCTTTACATAAATTATTGAAAGATGACTACTGCAAGCACCCCTGTCAGTGTTCAAAGGTTTCCCTCTAACTGCTTTTGTCAGACATCTTGGTCTGGTAAAAGAAGGTGAAAATAGCAGACTTATGGGTAGGATCACCAGGTAAAAATAAATAAAGAAAATCAATGCGGCTGCCACATCTAATAATTAGTAAGCTATATTATAATACATTTTTGTTTTTGGGTACATTACCACTTTAATGCAGTCCACTGAGTGTACTGGAGGTGGTCACAGCTTAATGTAAGGACAATAAGGTGCAGATTAAGTGTAAAACCCAATGAAATTCTTTTGTGCTTGATTTTATGCTTTCCTCACCATTTTCTAATCATGTCTTCAGGTTGGTCATGTGAAGGGCAAGGTCTTTTTACTTTTTGTAACTTCTCCTGTAGGTGGGTGGTCCTCACTGATGTGATGAAGTCAGAGTCATTCTCTACATTTATACTTTAAAAGTACAGGGTGCTGTGATAATGCCCCCACTGGATGTCCTCAGACTTTCAAGTTGTATAATGCTGGGTGCCATTTGATCCAAAAGACTGATTTCTGATGAGTGGGGCCACCAAAGGGGGAGTCACCTCACTTGTTTGGAGCACCAAGCCCTTTACAGTTTTTGTGGATATTATTCTTTTGTTTTTTATGTTACAATACGTTGATGTATAAAGCACCATTCACTGCTAGCACTGTTTCATACTTTATACAACGGAGATGACCCACACCTATTCAGGGATCGCAATACCCATCCAGGTGTCCAGTCGGCTGCTGTCCAGTCACCTTGTCAGTTTAGCTACCAGCCATCCTGATTGGGTAACAGCAGGTGATCCTGTGCCTTACAACATTGTCAGGAGCCTGAACCAGCATTTGGAATCTCCATTGTGTCATCACACAGAGGATTGGTGAGTGGGTGAAAACCAAAACATCCTTCTTAACACAGTACAGATACCTATTCACCTGTCAGAGGATGCTTGTTTGGAGCTGCCACCTTTAGCCACTCTGTTCTTACAAACTACTACCTAATATCCTAGATGATTACTCTCTCAATTGTGTTTGATTGAACCTACTTTCTTTACAAAGGGCCCCAACGTTTGCTAGCAGAAGACACTAATACTCTTCAACCCAGGACCTGTAACGCTACAGAGCTTGGTTCACCATACCTGTTTAATCCATTTTTGTTGTTTAAATTTAACAGTGTTCACAGCCCAGAAGGAGTTGAGCAGTTGACACACCTTCTCAGCACCTATGTTATGGGTATATAGATTACTGTTTTTTTATATACTTATAGTTAGTAAGGTTGAATAAAGACATCAGTCCAACCTGAGTGAGTGTCTACAATTGTCCCTATCCCTGTACACTCATATCAGTCCAGACCCTCAAGGAGCCCATAATCCAAGGTCCCCATTCATATATTAGGGCCAATTTGGGATCCAAGCCAATTAACCTACTAACATGTCTTTTGAGCGTGGGAGGAAACCAGAAGAACCCAAGTGGGCACAGGGAGGACATGCAAACTCCAGGCAGGTAGTGTTGTGGTTGGGATTCGAACCATCAACCCTTTCTACTGCTAGGTGAGAGTGCTAACCACTACACCACTGTGCTGCGGTTGAGACATATTGAAGCTTGTCACTTCTATTGTATTGATACTCTGCAGTAAGGTTTAACAGTGCTGTAAGAATCCACATATTTCTAACCGTGATAATATATTCAAATTGTTTATCACTACTGTCTGTCTGTTTCTGGTAACAAACCACAACCAGGCTAACAGTATTTTCTACATGTGTCCTTAAAAAAATGTTTTCAGAGATTTTAGCTAACCAGGTGTGCCAGAGGGGCGGAGGCCATTAAGTTGAGGCAGAGATCAGAGAACCCAGTTTATTAACACCCTTTCTATAGGTGAAGGACATTTACATTCCTCCAAAAACCTGCCCAAGAAAGATGGCATCATCCACTTTCCACACCTTGTTGCTAGAACAATTCCCAGCCAATTCAAACCCTCGCCCATGTGCTCTCTCCTCTGTTGTAGTAGCTCTAACCACATCAATGTTACAATGGAGAAGATAGTAAACCACACATGTGTGAGGGATTGAGAGCTTGCATTTGTCATAATGGGGGTAAGCAGTAATGGCTGACGGTGTCTTAGCAACATCTTAGCCAAATGGCAGGCTGGGATGATGCCATCTCTGGGAGTTTTTCAACCAGGCTTTGGGAGGTACAGTACGTAAATGTCCTACACCTATGGCAAGGGCCTTATCAAGCTTTAGTTAAAGCTACAAAGTTTGTTTGTATCTACAGGCACCTCTTACCTGCGTTGGTGAGCTAGCCTTTTAAGCAGAGTAATGCTCCTTTTTTATTTTTAAAGTGTGCCAGTATTACCAAATCATTAATTTCATAATACATTATCTCTCATATGCTAGCAAAATACCAGTACTTCTAACCAACAGGTGACTTTTCAGGCTTTAGGAAGGCTTGTGCTGTGGGACAGCAATGGACAATGACTCCAAAGGCATTTCCATTGTGACAGGTTCCCTTTGCTACCTTGTAAGCAACACGTGGTTTTACATTGAGAAGCATCTGTAAGGAGAGACCACTGAGCGAGCCGGGAGAAAATCATTGGAACTCTGTTTTTATGTTCTCTATCACCAGGTTTTGTGCTATAATTTAATGCTCATCACAATATTTTCTGACAACATTCTGTCTAGCCCATATGTCTTTTGTCTCGCTTTACATTTTTGGCAGGTTAGTTTGTAATCTTAGAAGAGAAGATGGAAGATGTAGCAATATGTCACGCTACACTTGCGAAAATTAGTATTTTCTTTACATGTGTCAGCATCCTGCTGTGCAGCATAAATCAAATCCAGAACACCGCTGTTGTTTGGCAACCAACAATAAAATCTAATGGAACAATAGTTTTCTACCACACCTATATAATATCTCATCTAAATGTATAATGGGGTGGTTATCAGGCTTGATAGAAACATTGCATGGCAATGGCGATCCTTTATTTCTTTGATAAAGACTCCAAGGACACTCTTGGGGCACATAGTATTGGTTTCAACAGAAATGAATTTTTTTATTTTAAAAATTGTTTCATTATGGTCACAATTGGCTTCACTTTATAGTAACATTAGACTTGAGAAAGCCGGATTGCTAAAATACAGAAAACTCTTACTTGGATATGTGTATCCAAGTACCAGGAGAAAGAAAAGGGATGTTTTACATACACCTAGAATGCCCGGTAGACCCTACATTGTATACACATTTCACATTCCTATTTAGGAATTTGGAATTGTATAATTTTGTATAAGGGGCTCTGTAGCTTACGCATGCATTTGCAAATTTGTGCAACTAAACCCCTGTTTTAAACGCATACTGTTAGGTTAATCTGGTTGGTCACAGGCGTGTTGGTAAGTAGAACTTGGAATTCTCATTGGATTTTTTGCTTGGTCCTTTTTTTTTACTTGGTCCACCCTTTACAGTGGTGACTAGAATGCCACCTTTCAGACAGCTAAAAAGACCATTGGGTTCATGCAACTGGCTCTGCAAAGTGGTTTATGGACCTGGATCTAGGCAGGTACCATGAGATAGGAGGTCTATCAGCCACAGCTCAAGGAACCACTAGCAACCTTTGAACCCTTGTTGAGCATGGCTGGTATACATACTGTATATGTGTACTTTTGTGCTTTGAGTGCACTCAATCATGCAATCCCAGCATGGACAGCAAACTGTCACCAACAGCTCCTGGTCTCAGAGTAGCTCAGTCATGCAATCCCGACTCTCAATCAAAGCCCTCATGGCTCTCAATCATGTGTTGATTGTTATATTCACTCACAATGATTTAGTATGAGTAGCATTTCCTCTGTATAGCGTTGAGATGCATTACAGACCATTTTTTACACTGGATCTTTTTGGTCGCTTTTTGCTTACAAGATCCTTTATACATTTCCATGCTTCCCATCCCCGGTTTATCCATTCAGCAAAATATTAGACAAAAATACTAAATGTCTTATTCTGTAGTCTTAAACTCCGTGTAGCAGCAATGCCTGGCACTCCAGTGGTTGAAAAGATGAATAGGTAGAGAGGGCTGGTAAAGTTGACAGTATGAAATTCTGTTGTCTACATAAAAGCATTCCCAATACTCCCTTTCCTTTTTGAATGGTGAATACCGAGGGTTATATACTTATATAACTATGTATATATATGTGTGTGTGTATATATACATATATATATATATATATATATATATATATATATATATGTGTGTGTGTATATGTATATGTATATATATATATATGTATATATATATATATATATATATATATATATATATATATATATATATATATATATATATGTATATGTATATATATATATATATATATATATATATATATATATATATATATATATATATATATATATATATATATATATATATATATATATATATACACACACACACACACACACACATATATATATATATATATATATATATATATATATATATATATATATATATATATATATATCATACAGTATATACATGAAAGTATAGTTTTGAATGAAAGAAAATCATTAAAAAATTATGTTTATTCAGCTTGATGTAGTGGTTATTACTAACTTGTTTGTGTTTAAAATCATATGGACTGAGTTTGTTACATGATATACATTAAAAATAAAAAATAAATGTAATTATTTGCCCTTTTTCTATTATTCAATAGACATACCTATCTGGAAGGAAAAACTGACTAGGCAAAACCTTTCTAAGCCAGATTACACAAAATAGATATTATATAACACAATGCATAGTAATTTATAACAGCATTCAAGCTTTCAGTCTGCTGTATTTAGATCAGTAAATATATGAATTAAGATTGGCTGATAAGGGTTTCACAACTTTGTATTATGTCCCTTCACTTTATTATAAGAACGCCTGGAAAATAATATGCTCTATAGGTGTGTTATTCTACATATGATTTTATTGCTGTTATTTGCTGTTATTTATTTTTATATTTTATTTCCATGTTTTATATTTATAAAAGTTATTTACCAACAATGATAAAGCTGAACTCTGGGCAGATATAAAAGACACAAAATAAAAGCATCTCTATATTCATTAAAGTGGCCGACCCATTGAGAAATCGCAGAGTGATTTGCACATGTGCAGTAGGAAACTGACTGTGAAGCCACAAAGCATCACTGCCGGTTTACCTTACCCAAGTTGGCGAAGCCAGCACCCGAGAGTCAATTCAAAAATCGACTTGGGTGAGGACACCGCGGGATCTCTGGACAGGTAAGTGCTATAATGCCGCGTACACACGATCGGAATTCCGGCCAAAAAAAGACAGATGAGAGCTTTTCATCGGAAAATGCAACCGTGTATATCCTCCATCGGAATTTAGCTGTCTGAATTTCTGCCAGCCAAAAATTTATAGCAAAAATTGATAGCATGTTCTCAATTTTCCAGGCGGAAAAACTTTCTATCAGAAATTCTGATCGTGTGTATGCAATTCCGACATGCCAAAAATCATGCATGCTCAGATTCAACTAAGAGATGGAAGCAATTGGCTACTGGCTATTGAACTTCCTTTTTCTAGTCCCGTTGTATGTGTTGTACGTCACCGCATTCTAAATGATCGGAATTTGGTGTGACTGTGTGTAGGCAAGACAGCTTGAACGAAATTCCGTCGGGAAAACCATCAGAGCTTTTTCCGATGAGAATTCCGATCGTGTGTACGCGGCATAACATTAAATGTCAGCAGCTATAGTTTTGAAGTGTAATTTCTGTTTGCTGCTTCGTTCCGCTAACAGCATTAGTCACTTCTGATGACAAGTTTTCCTGACACCAAGAGAAAAATGGTGACAGGGGATGGACCTCCTGCTGATTGACAGCCTTAGCTCTGTTCCTGTGTTCTGTGTGAAGGGGGTGTGTTCCTTCTGTCCAATCAGCTCTTAGAACTCACCTCACTGAGCTCTACAGTATGTAACTTCAGCTTCCCGCCCCTTTTTTCTGCAAGCTTTATAAATGATGGACTTTGAACAGATGTAGAGGAGAGAAGACCTCAGATAAACAGGAATAACATATGAGGATTTGTTTAATCTTTGAGTATCACCTGATGCCAATAACTTCACTGGGTATATGTGAGGGTTTACAACCACTTTAAAGCAGAAGTTCAGCCAAGAATAGCAAGAAATTAAGAAGACCAACTTTTGCTGCAATATTCATCTAATTCCAGAGATTTTGTATGCAGTACTTTTTTTTTTTATTCCTAGATGTTCTCAGTTTGATTGGCAACATAATTTAACCCACTTCTTCTGATCCCAGGTCATCCTGGTCCCACCCTAGCTCTTGACTAAACAGCGAATGGAGAAACAGCACAGTGATGAGCTCACCTCTCATTCATTTTTCTTCTCGTCAGTACATTGGCTCCTTGTACTGCTTCTTCCTCTCACACTCCAGACCTGCTATACAGGGACTGCAAGAAGCTGATTCAAGTCAAATTCAAAATTCTGTGAAATGTTCTTAATGATTATAAATGATTATAGTGCTGCATTCGTGTATTTTATATCTGTCTAGAGTAAACCTTTAATACATCATGCATACCAACCCAACCTTTTGAGATGGGAATGTGGGACACCTATCAGCAAAAGTATGCAAGCATTGGACACACCCCTTGTCACGCCCCCTTAAAGGAGACTTGTAAAAAAAAACAAGGTTGGTTAAACCCACAAGTGCTTTTTTAACCACTACTTTTCCTTTATTTTGGCTTTTGGAATTTACAAATGCAGCAATTTAGAAATCAAATGAAAGGTTTAGCGCTGGAAAGCACCTTTGATAGATAAAAAGTGCATTTTATATACATCTATATAGATCAGAGCAAAATGAGGGACAAATGAGAAGGAATGAGGGACAGAGGGACATTGTTCCAAATCAGGGACAGTCCCGCGAAATCAGGGACAGTTGGGAGCTATGCATCATGTATATACACACCTACCTGAATTTGACTTAATACCTGCCTCTTGCACTCCCCTGTACAGCAGAGGTCAGAATGGCAGAAGGAGAAGCAGCACAGGACGATAATAGAAGGAAAGAGCAGAGTAAAAGAGATATTATGAGTTCAGAGTCTGAGTCTACTGCTTCTCCTTTTATTTCCAATCTCAAACAGGGGGAGGGAAAAGACGTGTAAGTGTTGCTGAACTGCAACATAGAAAAATCAGGTCTTCTGGCCTGCTAGACAGGGCAATGTTATGTGCTGTGTAAATCTCAGAACTGGATGGACAAAAATATAAATCCTTTGGCAGGTAAAATGTGCACTTCATCTGTGTATTTGTCTGGGGTTTGTCCTTACTTAAGTGCTTCCTGACCGCTTCACTCTGATATACGTTGGCAGAAGGGCACGTACAGGCAGAATCACGTACTTGTACGTTTCCCTTTAAGAGGCGGTGGGGGCGCGCACACCCACAGGAAGCTCCGAGTCGGGTCAATGGTAACGCGGACTCGATTGCCACGGGGATACCCGCGATTGCCTCACAGAGAGGAAGAACGGGAAGATGCTAAAGCAAACTAGCATCTCCCTGTTCTGCCTAGCAACAGTGTCACTGATCTCTGCTCCCTGTGATTGGAGCAGAGATCAGTGATGTGTAAAACACAGCCACGCCCCCCCACAGTTAGCAACACGCCCCTAGGACACAATTAACCCCTACACTGCCACCTAGTGGTTAACCCCTTCACTGCCAGTGTCATTTACACAGGAATCAGTGCATTTGTATAGCACTGGTTGCTGTATAAATGACAATGGTCCCAAAAATGTGTTAAAAATGTCTGATGTGTCCACCATAATATTGCAGTCATGATAAAAATCGCTGAGCGCCGCCATTTAAAAATTATTAATAAAAATGCCATAAAACTATCCCCTATTCTGTAAAGGCTATAACTTTGCGCAAATCAATCAATAATCGCTTATTGCAAATTGTTTTACCAAAAATATGTAGAAGAATACTGAGGAAAACTGAGGAAAAAAAATAGTTTTTTTTATATATTTTTGGGGGATATTTATTATAGCAAAAGGTAAAAAATAATGTTTTTTTTTCAAAATTGTCCCTATTTTTTTGTTTATAGCACAAAAAATAAAAACTGCAGGGGTGATCAAATACCACCAAAAGAAATCTCTATTTGTGGGAAAAAAAGGACATCAATTTTGTTTGGGAGCCACGTTGCACGACCGCACAATTGTCAGATAAAGCGACGCAGTGCCGAATCGCAAAAAGTGCTCTGGTCAGGAAGGGGGTAAATCATTCTGGGGCTGAAGTGATTAAGCCTGATACACTACACAGTTGTTTTTAGATTTTTTCCTCTAGGTGATACAGGGGGCCAAATGACACGACACAAGCATGTGTATATATATATATATATATATATATATATATATATATATATATATATATATATTTACAAACAAGCTACAAAATATATATAAGAACAGGTAAACAGTAGTGCTAAAGGTAAACAATTACCATCAAAAACATTTAGTAACACCAAAAAGTGATAATGTGCATAATATATTGGAGTCTATAAATAAAACTTGATAGGGTCAAAGCTATGAAAAACTTGATCCAACATCACACCATGTGATCAAACGTTACTCCACTCCCCCGTTTGGATATAAACTCACCAGAAAGAATTGCCTCACACTCTCGTGTTTTGGCAATCAGGCAGTTAACCACCACAGGGTTCAGATGAATTCCGTCAATACACATTCCCCAGCGGGTAATATAGGAGAAATAAGACTCCAAATAGTGTGATATCGTCAAAATTAAACAAAGCATTTGTAAAAAAAAATAGCCAGATGGAAATATACTCACAAACAGGCAAAGTAAAATTGCGTTCAAATGGTGGAGATGCCAGAGATACCCCGTCACGGCAGACATAAAGTATGTGTCATTACTCCCCCGATCTGATAGTTCAAAACATTTGGATCGTTACTTCCGATGGTGCGTGAACGTCACTTCCGATTGCTGTACAGCCACATCCGACGCGTTTTGTCATACCGACTTTGTACTGGGATTGGCTATACGGCACATCAACCATCTTTAAAGCAGAGTTCCAATTCAAAAGAATAAAAATAAAAGTCAGCAGCTACAAATACTGCAGCTGCTGACTTTTAATAATCAGACACTTACCTGTCCCAGGGCCCAGCGATGCGGGGGAATGAAGCCTCGCTCATCTCTCCCTCCTCTCTGCGGTGCCGGCTTTGTCACTGTGGGAGCCCGGGCACGCACTGTGCATATGCAAGCCGCGCTGCGTGCTGTGACTGGCCGGGCAATCATCTGGGACCTATGACGTGTTCCAGATGATTGCAGAGAGGGAGGGGGAAAGGTGATCTTCCTTCTGGAGCCGCGGCTCCCCCAGGAGGAAGCGGGAGCTGGAACCCCCCTAAAAAAATGATTGTCACCAGAACTTAAAGCGGAAGTTCCATTTTTAGGTGGAACTCCACTTTAAATATCTGGGTATTAGAATTTCCCCAGATCTCACCAAGTTGTATATGGAAAATTATCACCCACTTATGAAGCGTACAATATTAGATCTTAAGAAGTACGATCAAGCCCAATACTCATGGTTTGGGAGGATTAACATTTAAAAAATGTACAGCATTTCCTCTATCTCTTTCAAACTATACCCATTGTGGTCCCCCATTCTTTTTTTGTTATTCTACAATCTGCTTTTACAAGGGTTATTTGGGGATGTAATAAACCTAGACTACAGAGAGAACTCTATTTATCCCCAAAGCTAAGGAGGGTGTAGAGGCACCGGACTTATATTATTACCACACTGCAGTGGTTTTAACTAGGCTGGTGAATTGGTTCCATCACTCCCACCTTAAACAATAGTCCACACAGAGCAGTCGATTGCCCTTCTTGATCTCCAGGTGCTTCCCTGGTTAGATATTTCTGTCCATGGTCCTCTTTATTCCTTTCTATTTTCTTACAGCACATTTATTGCGCGTTTGGGATAAGTTGCAAATCCATTTGGGATGTTCTCCCAATGATGGACCGATGGACATGCTGCTGAATATCTCAAATCCTTTGCCAGGGTATACGCCAAATTTTGTCATGTTTAATTCCTATACAGCAGCAATCAATTACACATTGACTGGAATATTGGCAATTATGGTCCTTTTTATCTTCCTTCTCTTCAGGAGATGTATTTAATAGAGAACCGGATACCGTTTAACTATACCAGGGAACTATACACATGTGGTGTATGTACTAATCAGGACTGAGAGACCAGTACCCATTTAATACCAGCGTCCTTTTGTATAATATACCAGATCATATTCTGTCTGCAGTTTATAGGGCTCTTATCGTGAAACTCCATCCACACCTCCCAGAATATACAAATAAGTAGACTCTAGATTTGAATGTTAAAATCAATTCAGAGGAATGGGAGAAAGCGTTTACCCTCACTTATTGTATGTCATTAGCATCTAAGGCACATGAGACAAATTTGAAGATTCTCTCCCATTGCTATAGATGTCCGATGTTGCTTCAGCGGATATATCCAAATGTCTCAGACCTATGTTGTCGTTGTCATTCCGTTAAGGGCTCTTTACTGCATATCTGGTGGGAATTTCCATCTGTCCATGATTTCTGGGGTGTGATTCTCCAGCTTCATACCCGTGCAACTGGGGTGATTTTCCCCAACATGCCACAAATTACTCTGCTATCTATTTTACCCGCTCCTATAAAAGTCTTCTTAGGCACTGGTTGGCAGCAGCAAGAGCAGTTATACTGTGCAATTGGAGATCAGCACATGCTCCAGCTTTGATTGAGTGGGTTATAGAGATGGACCATATTGAGATGATGGCGACACTCCTGTCACGGCAGTTGGACACATATGAACAATGTTGTCAAATTTGTCTCCCTTGGAAGTTGCTCAGGGAATCCTCTGAATTGTAAAATATATATATGGGTCAGCTGTAAGACCTGATCCTGGTCTAGAGTTGTTGTGAGTGAGGTGATGTTGGTCCGAGTGCCTAATACTGGTTGCATTACATTTTCTTTCTCCTTTTTTCATAACCTTTCCCTCTTTTTTCCTTCTTTTTTTTTCTTTTTCTTTCTTTCCCAGTTTTGTTTGGTCTTGTTTTGTGTGATGTGTCTTATACCCCTGTGGGCGTTAAAGATGGGGAGTATTAAGCCATAGACTACAACCTTGTTGGGCCAAGGATTATATGACATGGTTATTAGAGTAGTACAGTGTATCACATTATTTCTCTCTGTAATGTATGAGTTTCTATATTGGTAGACTCTCCCCAATAGTACGCTAATTATGTTATGCCATTTTCTGGGGTAAGGGTTTTTGTAGTATGTTTATATTTGTCTAGGTGTAACATGTTTTATATTATGTACTTTTCTATAATGCAGTAGTCCTCCTATGATTGTCTGCAGTATGTGAATAAAATCCTCTCTTATATGAAGTTTGTATGGAAAACTCAATAAAAAGTAGATTGAAAATTTGTTTTTTACACAGTTATATTAGAAATTACTTTTAATTGAATTTTCATTAACCGCTTGAGAATCACCCCACGTACATTTACTGCGGCAGGATGGCCCTGAAGCACAAAATAATGTACATAATTTTTTTCAAGGGCTCTGGGGTGCATGCTGCCACTGAGATTGGACCCCATAATCGTTCAGAGAGAGGCAGAACGTCAGTCTGCTTACGTAAACAGGGCAAATCGCCTTTCTGATAGTAAGGAAGATGGAGATCTTGTGTTCCTGACAAGTAGGAACACGGATCTCTGTCTTCCTACAGTGTAACCATCCTCCACACAGTTAATAAGCATTCCCAGGGAACACATTTAACCCTTTGATTGCCCCTGATGTCAACCCCTTTCCTACCAGTGTCATTAGTGTAAAAAAAAGAAATTCTTTAAGTATGTAAACAGTAAAAAAGGGAGGACCAACTATATTGACCCCATAAAGAATGAGGAAGGACATCTAGTTACAAAGGATGGGGAAATTGTGAAGGTATTGAATTTATTCTTCTCCTCAGTCTTCACGAGGAAATCGGGGGGCTTCAGTAACCAAAACTGCAGTGCTTATCCTCATGACACATCACAGGAAGCAACTCCATGGTTAACAGAGGACAATTAAAATTAGAATTGGGAAACTTAACATTAATAAATCACTGGGACCAGATGACTTGCACCCAAGGGTACTCTGGGAACTCAGTCAAGTAATTGCCAGACCATTGTTCCTAATTTTTACTGACAGTCTACTGACTGGAATGGTACCAGATGAGAAAGGCCAATGTAGCACCAATATTTAAATACATCCCTGGGAATTACCGACCAGTTAGCCTAACATCAATAGTATGCAAGCTCTTGGAGGGGATGATAAGGGACTATATACAAGATTTTAGTAATGAGAACGGTATCATTTACAATTTGCTTTTATTATGATGGGTGTATATGCATTTTAATATATGTGAAATCGCATGGTTACGCAATTTTATATTAACGGGACTACTACAAAGTGGGTATATGGTGTATATATATATATATATTTATATTTATCATTAGTATGGACTGACAAATTCTATATGAGAGAGTGTACATGCTTTTGAATATATGTGAAATCGCATGATATGCGACTTTAGACTAATGGGTGTTACTGCTTAGTGGCTATATGATTTATATCTATTTGACTGTCAGTATAGATGGACAAATTCCATATGGGTAGTAGCTGACCACCTTTTTTAATATATGACTGATCATGGTAATTAAAGTCGCACGATTTCTGTATATAGCAAACTTGACCCTACGTTAACTTTTCTGGTTGCGTTAGTATAGACATATAATAGCAGTCTAGATGTTTAATATCCTTTTTATGGGTATTAATAAATGAATGATTTAATATGTTTTATAACATGGAATATATTATGTCATATATAACATGATCAATATATAAGCATTTATCTTCCTTATGACTGCTGTGTTGTGGTTCCTTTTTAATTGCGGACACTATTGTATGAAAACATTGATGCTTATCTCATTATTATTATAGGTATGAAAAATAAAAAATGTTTTGCTGATGCAAATTGATGAATATACATTGATTTTATGCATCAATTTTAATTGTGCGATTTTAATCTAGTCGTGTATGTTTACTTTATTAGTGCCGAGTAGATTTGTGAAATGTTTATATTTATGAATATTGCATGTTTATTTTATATATCTGTACAGGGTATGTTTCTATTTTGAAGTGCATACTATTTTGTTTTGCTAATGGGATGCTAGGAAATCTCTTAGAAAATGTATCAATCTTACATAGCTTTGCATTGTCACACATTGCAGACTATTGCTGATGAGCGGTGAGCGCCGTCATATTGCATGTGACCTCTGGAGGAGGGGTTCTCTGATGCGGTGGTGTATTTATTGTGGCTTGCTGCGCTGCGTAGCCACGCCCTCTGATGAAAGTGATGACTGAAACGCGTAAGTCCGTTGCTATACAGCATCCTATTGAGTCGGACATGTGATTATCTTGCCTTCCCAGGAACACCGCGGGAGCGGTGTAAGGTCATATTAGATTGTGCGACAGACGATAGACTTACATGCCTTGATGTGATGATATGTTTGTGAGTGTTTTATTGTGAGATACAATTTTAATTACTAAAATAGAGTTGGACTGGATTACGCTATGTTGCTTTTCTTTATCTGATTATAAGCCTAATACAGATATAAGATGCTCAGTAAAGGGAGAAGGTTCATCTGTGTATTTGATAAGCTCACAAACCAGCTGGGTCTGGTAAGTGTAAGCCCTTGTATACACGGTCGGAAATTCCGACAGAAAATGTCCAATTGGACCGCGTTGTCCGATAATCCGACTGTGTGTGGGCTCCATCAGACTTTTTCCGTCTGAATGTCCGACCAACAAAGTTTGAGAGCTGGATATAAAATTTTCTGGCAACATGATCCGATCAGACTTTGTCCGATTGTTTGTAGAGAATTCCAATTGGACAAAGCGCCACGCATGCTCAGATCAAATTACGAGACCACAGCTATTGGCTACTAGCCTGAACGTAGTCCTGTCGTAACGAACAAACGTCATCACATCCTTAATGATCGGATTTTCCGACAACTTTGTCCGACCGTGTGTATGCAACACCAGTTTCGGACAAAATCCATCAGATTTTGGGGTCAGAATGTCCGACCGCGTGTACAAGGGCTAATACCTGTAGGGATCTGCACAAGAGGTGTGGTGAAGGAATCAGTTCTACACCAGAATCTCCTTTTAATCTTGTTTGCATGAGAATTTTCCCCTTGGCACAGTCACCTCTGCACAGGAATGAACTTTTTATTGACTGTTTTAAATTGAAGGGTTTTAGTCTCTGTTTTTGCAGATAGTGGACTTTGTTTGCTAATCACTTATGTTTATTTGAATCACCTGCCAATTGTTCTTTTAGAGCGCTGCTAATGTTCTAGAAAATTAATCCTTTTTTTCTGTGACATAAACTTTGATTGTTTATTTTTTGTGATAGTAGATGCTGTTTATATTTGTGTTTGCTATTTGCAAACAATTTTACCGTGGATGCTGAGGGAGTGATATTCGGACTTAGTTTGACTATCTCTCATTTGTATATTTGAGAACGGTATCATTAGCAGCAATCAGCATGGATTCATGAAGAATCGTTCTTGCCAAACCAATCTGTTAACCTTCTGTGAAGAGGTGAGTTAAATGTTTACTGTACAAAATAAGGTCCGTTGGCATGGACCATAGGGTGAGTACATGGATTGAAAACTGGCTACAAGGCCGAGTTCAGAGGGTGGTGATAAATGGGGTACTCGGAATGGTCAGGGGTGGGAAGTGGGGTCCCCCAGGGTTCTGTGCTGGGACCAATCCTATTTAATTTGTTCATAAACGGCCTGGAGGATGGGGTAAACAGTTCAATCTCTGTATTTGCGGACGATACTAAGCTAAGCAGGGCAATAACTTCTCCGCAGGATGTGGAAACCTTGCAAAAAGATTGGAACAAATTAATGGGATGGGCAAATACATGGCAAATGAGGTCTAACATAGAAAAATGTAAAATAATGCATTAGGGTGGCAAAAATATGAATGCAATCTATACACTGTGGGGAGAACCTCTGGGAGAATCTAGGATGGAAAAGGACCTGGGGGTCCTAGTAGATGATAGGCTCAGCATTGGCATGCAAATCCAAGCTGCTGCTAACAAAGCAAACAGAATATTGGCATGCATTAAAAAGGTGATCAACTCCAGAGATAAAACGATAATTCTCCTGCTATACAAGACTCTGGTCCGGCCGCACCTGGAGTATGATGTCCAGTTCTGGGCACCAGTCCTTGCATAAAATGGTCTGGTCATGAAGGGGGGTAAAAGCTTCCTGAGCCGAAGTGATTAAAGCAGACAAACTGAACCTTTTCTGAAAGTGCACAATAGTTTCCTAATAAAAATAAAGAGAAAGCTATCATATGATCCTGGTTAGATGGAACAAACAGGATACATGTCAAACCATATTTATCACATTGTTGCTTTCTAACACAGTTGACTGCGATGACAATGGCTATTTCAAAGCCCTGTCATTTTCCAACATGCACAGTGAATGATTTTACATTGTGTTTTACAAGCTTTGTGATCTCACTTAGTAAATTCTCGCCCTCCTGAAATAAGAGAGACTACCTCATGCAAAGAGATCAATTTATCTTTTTCAACCTGGGCAATTTCCAATAACTTTGCGGATGACTTCTGTCTACGATGAGCCTTTACTTTAATCATAACTTTGCTCTCAATTCCAGCCTGATTCACATCATTGTCCAGAGCTGTGATTATACAACCTACATTACCGGAGTCTGTTAAACCGTTATCAGCTTTAAGACCCGATAGGAAGGCTCAATCATGGGCAGTGAACTTGGCTAACTTTAAGGTTTGGGTTTAAACAAGATTGCATGTTCTCTCCCTAAAGAAGGGGCCAGTCTTGCTGCTTTTGCAGTCTTGAGTGGTATGTTATGAATGATATACAGTGTTCTTGGTAACTGTCTGCTTGATCGCATGTACAAAAATGTTAAAAAATGGAAAAACGATTTAAACATTCTCTCTTTTATTGTGTGGCCTTGGTTGAATTGGGCTTGGGTTTCTGGGAGCCATTGAGAAATCCAGGAACCTATCTTCAATTTAAAGCTGAACTCCAGGTCGGTGTAAAATGCACAAATTAATGCAGTTCATTAATAAATTATTAAAGTAACAGTATCATTTTTGTAAGGGTTTTTTTTGTTTGTTTGTTTTTTTAATAGCAAACATGTCACACTTACCTGCTCTGTGCAGTGGTTTTGCACAGAGCAGCCCCGATCCTTCCCTTCTTGGGTCCCTCGCCATCAATCCAGGCCCCTGCTTTTTGCCTAAGGGCCTCATAGCAAGCATCTTGCTGCGGGGGCCCCTGAACAGGTGTATCCATTCACTCACTGACAGGGCTGCTGTTAGAAATCACAGGGCCCCATATAGCCTACCTGACAGCGCTCCTGTCTGAAAGTGGCTGAGGACATCAATGCCTGAAATGGATATACTACTGCAGTAGGGAACAGACACAAAAGATACGCTCAGAATCTTTCCAAATAACCGTTCTCCTTTATTATGACGCATGTGAAGGTTTTTATACACATGATTACGTAGGTATCACATTAATATTACAATTGTACGTTTATGGTAACAAGGGGCGTTACATAGGCAGACTAATTCTAATCAGAACTCGAAAGAATGCAAAACATGTACTGAAAACATTATTAGTGCTGTGTGCACAGTGAGGGCATTGTGCAATACATATAAAATAGAATACAATTATATACAGAACCTACAAATTTCCATTACAATGCCTGAGGTTTTTTTTGTCTCTCTGGTGGACGTCTCATTCACCCCGTGGTGGTGGGGGGGGGGGGTATTTTGGCAATGAGGACCGGCACCCAGGGAACCACCGTCTCCATCAGGAAGGGCATCTATTTTACTCTGATCATTTCAAATACCTTAACAGGACACCACATGCCTAGCTTTTGAAGGGATGGAAGCCTTTGGGCTCACTATCTGTAAGCTATCCCAGATCACTATTCAAAAGTATATTTAAAAGCTACTATTTATGAAAGAGGCCCTCTATATGGCGGTTTGATATCCCCCCTTATTCCCCTTGGAGCCGGCCAAGCAAGATTTTATTTTCCCTCCCCTCTTCTCCTTCATGGTGGCTTGGATTCCTTGTGCCGTCCATGTTTTGGTCAAGTACCAATAGGATCTCCTGAGGAAGCAATGAGCGAAACGCATAGTGATCTATTGGTGCTGGCATTATGATTCCGACACCTGGCCTTCAGATAGAAGATTATTATAAAGAAATGACACTCATTATTTCAGAGGCCACCCGTACAGGTTTCCTTGTCCAGCCTTATCTGTATTAGATGGGGGAATGTATGTGTATCCTGGCATATCCATGCACTTGTCTTTGTGACATGTTTTTATGATGATATTTAATACATTTAGATATTTTACCAATACCTTTGAGTACCTCCTTTTTTTCCCCATTGGGATTATGGGGAAAAGGAGGTAAAAGTCAGTTTTTCTATCTAACTTTTCCCCTTTACATTTTTGGAAGTGGTGCCACGCATTGCGGGTGTTTGTCTCCATTTTCTTCTTCTCTTTCTTTGTATCCTCAGCTGGACAAATGAATGAATAAGAAGTGCTTTGAGGCTTCCTGCTTATTCACAAACTGAAGCATTGTAAACACAGTTTACTTTGCTTCAGTGATGAATAAACACCGATCACTCACTGTGTTCATTCAGGAAAGGTAGAGGTCAGTAAACTACATATTTACCAGCCCCTTTTCCCGCTCTCCATCTTGAAACATCCCCCTTTGTGCCTGCAGCAGCTCTCAGTGGGGGAGGAGAGGAGGGAAACCTGACAGTGCTGCAGGGCAAAGGGGCACACAGGGGGTCCTGGACAGCAGATGGAAGGGGCTCATGTGCTAGAACCAATCTCCATGCAGTGCAGCTGGAGAGGGAAATAAAAGGAGAAGCTGGCAGCATTGCAGGGGTAGGCAGAAGATAACTGGTATCTGTAATAAGTCAGTACAGCCCGACCTCCTGTTCACCAGGTGCCTGGGCCCTTCCTGAACTGGCTTTTATTGACAGCAGTGGGAGCCAATGACTGCTGCTCTGCCTCAACCAATGAGAAGGGAGAGACCCAGAGAGATCCAGCCTCTTGTGCGTGCATATTGCTGGATCGAGGTGGGGCCCTGGTAAGTATTAGGGGGGCCTGGAGGCACTGCTACACACAGAAGGTAAAAAAAAAACAGCCTTTACAACAATAAATGTATTTTATAAAAGCAAGCAGTGTAAGTATCTAAATTTAACTTTGTATCAGCCTCTTGTGGGTGCATCAAAATGAGCCAATCAGGTGCTGCAGTGCAAGGAGTCATGCAGATAGGTAGAAAGAGTGGCAGTCAGAAGAGCTCTTCATTTTGCTGCTTCTCCTTTTACTGTCCAGTCATAGGTGGGATTGTGGAGGGTGCCTGTGAGTGAGAGTAATGCCGCAGCAGAGAATTTTAGGCATCTTTTCCTGCTGACAAACATCTAAATAACCAGACAAATACATTTAAAGGATGTGAAAAGCAGCACCATATCTAGGTCAGGAATTATAGCTGGCACGTTTTTGTTTTTTATTCACCTTTAGCAGTCTCCATTCCCTTAAAGTGGTTCTAAACCCTTACTGATTCCCAGTGAAGATACTGGCCACAGGTCATATGCAGAGATGAAACAAATCCTCCTACATAAACTGTACTCCTTATTCTGTAATCCTCTTTTATCGTCATCCTTCTAAAACACACAGAACAAAAGTTATTTCTCAGCTCCAGCTGGTGAGGGCGGAGATCTGATGTCACACACTATACATCCTAGTGAGGAGAGCTGAAGGTAATCTGAGACCTGAGTGGAAAGAAAGAACACATGCTGTTCTTATGTCAAAAAATGGCATCTCATCAATTGGGAATGGACGAACTTTAAAGTGGTTGTAGAGACAGAAGTTTTTTTTTATCTTAACACATTCTATGCATTAAGATAAAAAACATTCTGTATGCAGCAGCCCCCCTCATACTTACCTGAACCCCATTTATACCCAGCGATGTGCAAGAGTGCCCCGGCTGTCCAGGACTCTCCCTCTTGATTGGCTGAGACGCAGTAGTGGCGCCATTGGCCCCCACTGCTGTCAATCAAAGTCAGTCAGCCAGGAGAGAGAGGGGGTGGCCGAACCACCATTCAATGTCTGAATGGACACGCAGAGCTGCGGCTCTCAGCTTGCTATGGGGGCACTCAACAGGTGGGAGTGGCCAGGAGCAACCAAAGAGGGACCTGAGAAGAGGAGGATCTGGGCTGCTCTGTGCAAAACCACTACACAGGGTAGGTAAGTATAATATTTATGTTATTTTTAAAGAAATAGAAAAAGAGAGACTTTAGTATCACTTTAAAGTGGGAGTTCCGCCGTTTTTTTTTTTTAAGTCAGCAGCTAGAAATACTGCAGCTGCTGACTTTTAAAATAAGTACACTTACCCGCCCAGCGCGCCCGCGATGTCGGCACCCGAAGCTGATCTCTCGATTGGCTCTCGGGTGCTGCCGCCGCCATCTTGGGTATGGGAATCAGGAAGTGGAGCCTTGCGGCTTCACTTCCCGGTTCCCTACTGCGCATGCGCGAGTCGCGCTGCGCAATAAGGATGGTCCCCGCTGTCTCTGGGATCCGTGTGTTTCCCAGCAAACAGCAGGGGACCTGCAGGAAGTGGCGTAAATATCCGCAGATTCTGCGGATATCTATGCCGGAAGTGGGTGCAAATACCTGTACTATACAGGTATCTGCACCCCCTCCCCCCTGAAAGGTGCCAATTGTGGCGCCGGAGGGGGGGAAGGTTCCAATAAGCGGAAGCTCCACTTTAGGGTGGAGCTCCGCTTTAACGTATACCCAACCCTTAAGGCCAAGCTTAACCCTAAAACAAACCCTTTGATTATCAGCAAGGATATATGATTAACATACTAGTCCTGACATCGAGATCTCAGGACTTTATTTACAAAACAGATGTGCATTATTGTTTCTTAGCCATAATACAGGTACAAACAACAAATAATATATGCATACCTGTATATGGTATCACCATGATCATCAGGAGTAGGAGAATTTATTTTAGTTTTTTTATTGATGGTGAGTCATGGCAATGTCAAGAAATATACAGCTTAATTTATTAATTTTCTCTTTTTTTTACGATTTAAAAAAAAATAAATCAGAAATTACCCATTACCATTTCTAAATCAAATAAAAGCCCAATTTATCCTGGAAAAAAAAAACATATAATATGCCTGGATGCATTAGGTAGCTGTGATAGTATGTGCACTGCAGGGGGACTACTTGTAAAGTTGGACCTGTATTAGGGAACAAGAGCTGTATAAGCCAATGCCTCCTCTTAGGCCGCGTACACACGCGGGGACTGTTCGCCCAACTTTGTCCGCTGAACAGTGTTTCGGCGGACAGTCCGCCCGTGTGTGGGCTTTCAGCGGACAGTTTCAGCGAACAGTCTGCTGAACAAAGATTTTCGGAAATTCCGAAAAACTGTCCGCTGAAACTTGGTTTCAGCGAACAGTCCCCTCGTGTGTAGGCTTGTTCGTCAAACTAAGTTCCGCGCATGCTCAGAAAGGATTTACACGCCGAAAGTTGTAATGCAGTGTATAGGACGTCGTATTTTCCGTCCCGTCGTACGTGCCGTTCACGTCATCGCGCACGGTTTCAGCAAACTGTTCGTTCGTCGTGTGTGGGCAAGTCCGTCCATGCTAATTTTGAGCGGACTGTTTGCTGAAACTGTTTGACGGACAAAGTTGAGCGAACAGTCCCCGCGTGTGTACGCGGCCTAAGTGATACCAACTGCACTACATCTCTTACCCTGGCTAGTGGTCTCCAGAGTGGTGCCAGCAGCAGGGAAGAAGACTGAAAAGCGATCTGAGTCTGTTTGACAGGTGGTGAGGAGGCGATATTTTGCCTCCTTACCACCTGATTTAAGCCCATGATTGCCATGCAACGCACATGATTGTGACATGGTAGTATGACAATTACAGGTTTAAATCAGGTGTGAGGAGGCAGCACTGTGTCCAGTGATCTTTGTCTTTTTACATGTTGTTCAGGTAGATCTCCACCTCTTTACGGTTGCCTACCCTTGCTATAGTCCATTTAAAAAAAGTTATAGCAATATGACTTCAAGGCAACTTCAGGGAATGCATGGGGTATCTTCCTGTAATGTTGGTTCCAAATCACATAAATTAAGATGAGGATCTGACTTAGGGCTCACGCACACTGCAATTCAAAAAAAATAAAAAATAAACTGCTTTTACAGGCATTTGAGCTTTTATTTCAGCTTGAGGAAGCTTGTGCTCTTTGTGCTATTGTGCATGTTTTTATTGAGCTTCTTCAAGCTTCTTTGAGCTCCTTTAAGTTTTTCTGAGCATAAGGGGTTAAGGGTTTTTTTTCTTCACAAACCCTCCTTAAAGTCCATGGGCACAAGTTGGATAGAAGTCACCTTAAAATAGTACAGGAGCCTTTTTTAAAGTCAGAGCGATTTAAGTAGTGGACGGCTCTCACTGAATAAAATGGGACGTGACCCTACTCATATAGCAAGACCTCGTTCGTTTATCAAGTTAAAATTTATAAAAACCTTTGCTTATCTTGTAAAACACTCGCAGACCAAGTAACTCGTAATCCAATGTTTTATATCTATTTTCAGGGTACTCATTGGCACTCTGCAGGAGAAGAATTACGCAATGCAAGGTAGTCTAAAGCCTCGTACACATGATTGGATTTGCCGATGGAAAATGTGTGATGAAAGGCTGTTGGCGGAAAATCCGACTATTTGTATGCTCCATCGGACAATTGTTGGATGGCAGGTTTTAAAAATTTTCGCGAACAAATATCTGTTGTCAGATTTTCCGAGCGTGTGTACACAAGTCCATTGGACAAAAGTCCAAAGTACAAACACGCATGGAAGCAAGGACGAGCCAGAAGCGGTCGGCCTTGTAAACTAGCTTTTGTAATGGAGAATTAACATTCGTGACGCAGCAAATTATGAAAACTTGAAATGCAGCGCATATTCTCTTCCTCTTTAATCGGATAATAATGAAGCTATTTCGCTGGTGATACTGATGGAGTTATTTCAAACAATTTTTCAAAGGCTTTTTTTTCTAGTGATATCAAGAATAATATTATTAAGGCTTTTTTTTTTTTTTTTTTTTGGCCAAGTTACCACAACACCATTATTCCCTAGTTTTTAAGATCAAAGATACAACTATGTTGGTGTCCCTTGTCAATTTTACATTGTATTTTTTTAAATATAACTGCCTACTCCCAAACTGTCATTTGAAGTAAAACACACAGCCAAGTATTAGTCCCCACAATTTTTTTTTATTGTGCATCAAAAAAATAAAAATAAAATTAAACATGCTATCTGCCAATAGAACTTAACCAAAAAGTACATTCTATGCATCCAAAAATATAGAAAATATAACAAATCAAATCATTATTATTCAACCAAAAAATAAATAAAAGCCTCATGCATGTGTCCTGCTTCTTAATATAGGGGGTCAACCATGCCAAGAGTTGGTGAAAGCAGGGATGCGTCATCTTTAGATAATTCAGAAAAACATCTGGCTTATTCTCCTGGAGATCCCACAGCAAAGGCATATGACATAATTGGTCACAATTAATACAGAAACCAATTTTTGGTCCAAGAAATCCTCCTCCTCCTGTTCCTGGACTGAACTTGTGTCAAAGCAATAACTACAAGGCCAATAATAAATAACATGTTATCTCCTCCAATTCCGCAACAAATCTGGTTGACAAACGGCCATTCAGAAACAAACTAAAAAGCACGAAATGGAAAGTGCGAGCTGAAAAGCACCAAATGAAAAGCGCAAAATGAAAACCACTAAATGAAAAGCATAAAAAGTGTGAATCAAAACTCACCAAACTTCTACTAACACGAAATTAGCGGAAGGAGCCCAAATAGTGGCGCTAAAGAGGTGAAAAACCATGTAGTACGTCACTATGTTTGTGTTTGTTGGCCGACAATTCCTTGTATGCAAGATAAAATCCAGGCACACTCCTACGGACAAAAGTCTGCGGTTTTGTCTGCGCAAAATCTGATCGTGTGTACGAGGCTTAAGATACCTAATGGTATCTTCTTTTAAACACAGGTGTTGTTTGTAGTTTTTCTATCAGTTTACTTTAACAGAAGTCAGAGGACTAAAAGCATTTGGCTCTTTGGCTCAATGTAAGCTGCATAATATAGTTCAAAAATAAATCTTTTTTTGTTAGATATGAAGTAAATGGATGCTTTCACATTTGTGAAAAAGGCTTTTTCATAAAAAAAAGAAAGACATTTTTATATATATTTTGTCTTTTTATTTTAAAATGAGGACATCAGGATTGTTTATTTGATATATGGTACATTGCCAGAAAAAGATATTCAGTCCAAACAAATGGCGAGTCTTTCACAAAGTGCATGCACTGGCACTACTTTACAGCAATGCAATATTTTGGATTTTAGTGTTCATGAAGTTGGCAGAATTAAAAAATGTTGTTAGTAGAGTAGATTAATCAAGAAGAAGTATACCTGCAAAACAAACAAAAAACTAAAAAAATTATAATAAAACCTGTAAAGCAAAGACATAATGAGCTAGTATGCACTGCATACTAGCTCATTATGAAATACTTACCTTAGAAAGAGGTTCCTCGGCACATCCCGGTCAACGCTGAGGGAGCTGACATTTTCCCCTCAACGTTTCTCCTGGGTTCGCGGCTCCGGCACTGTGAGTGCCTGGAGTTCTCAGTTCCGGCAAGGTCCGGCACAACATGCCGGACCTTCGTCGGACCTTCACTACACATGCGCCACTGATGTCAGCGGCTGCATGCAGGGTGTATATCTCCTAAACCGCGTAGGTTTAGGAGATATTCATTTTACCTACAGGTAAGCCTTATTGTAGGCTGACCTGTAGGTAAAAATGTCAAAAAGGGGTATACAAACACTTTAAAGCCAGAAAAGAACAACAGTTTATATTTGCCATCTCCAAGACACCTTGGGCTTGATTTGCTTAACAACTTCAATACCTACACCTTCACCCCCTTCCTATCCAGGCCAATTTTCTGTTTTCAGTGCTGTCACACTTTAAGTGATGATTGCGCAATCATGCAACACTGTACCCAAACAAAATTTGTTATCACTTTTTTTAGACAGATAGAGCTTTCTTTTTGGTGATTTAGTCACCACTGTGTGTTTTTTATTTTTTGCTAAACAAACAAAAAAATACGAAAAATGTAAAAAAAAAAATTCTGTTATAAAATTTTGTAAATAAGTGATTTTTCTTCTTCACTGATGGGTACTGATTGAAGCTGCACAGATGGGCACCAATGAGGAGGCACTGGTGAGGCTGCACTGATATGAGGCACTGATGGGCATTGATAGACAGAACTGATGGGCACTGATAGGCGGCAATAATGGGCACTAATAAGCAGCACTGGTAGGCTGCACTGATAGCCACTAATTGGCAGGACTGGTGGGTGGACACTGTTGGGGCATCAGAACACTATTCTGTGTCCCCTGCGTGGATTTGCCAGTTAGCTGCTCTCCTCTCCTCATGCACTGTCAGTGTGAGGAGAGGAATACCAATAACTGCAAATCCTGTTTGCACTGTGACCAACTGTGATTGGCTCTTTATCCTGATCTGTGATCAGTTGTGTCAGTAGGACACAGCGACCACAAATCCCTGTCAATACATGGCGTAGGGGGCACGTGAGAAACGTGATCGCGGGAGGGCATCATAGAAAGCCCTCCCAGCAATGTTTGACTGCGCTGTAGCCATCATTCGGCTATAGCGCAGTTGTGAAGAGGTTAAACTGGGGACGGCAAAATCTGGTGCAGCTCTGCATAGAAACAAATCAGCTTCCAGGTTTTTTTTATTGGTCAAAGCTTAATGGAACAAGCTGAAGTTAGAAGCTGATTGGCTACCATACACAGCTTCATCAAATTTTGCACTCTGCAGTTTTAATAAATTTATCCCCTCATGTCACTAGTATGTCTTCTTTTACGGGTTTTTTTTCGGGGGGGGGGGCTGACCAGCTTTTAACCAAACTCAAAAAAAGAACCCCATGCCGTCCCATTACAGAAAAATGTTATTCCTCCACTCATGCACAGTTATATGTACATATTAATGAATTTATAATGGTCTATTAGAGAGCATATTGTTAGGGCTATTGGCCTGACTTTGGTTGTGTAGCGAAAAGCAAATTGCCTTGGTCCTCACTTTTCACTATTAGTAAAAACGTGATCTCGTTTTTTGGTAGCACAAGTCTAAAGTAGAATGGGAGTATTGACTTGTTTTTGGTACCCTTAGTATACTGTTGACTGTTCGCTCTGTGGGACCACTGGTAGAATGTGGTGTCCACACACATGCTTCAATTGCTTAAAGTGATTGTAAAGGTTTTTTTTTTTTTTTTTTTAAATAACAATGTTATACTTACCTGCTCTGTGCAAGGGTTTTGCACAGAGCGGCCCTGATCCTTCTTTTCTGGGGTCGCCTTGTGGCGCTCCTGGCTCCTCCTCTTTATCGAGTGCTCCCATAGAGAGACACTTTCTATTGGGGCACTCTGGCAGGCGCCCTCCCGAGTTCTGCTGCTGCATCCATTGACACAGACAGCGGGACTCTGCCCCGCCGCCCGGCTCCCATATCACTGGATTTGATTGACAGTAGCGGGAGCCAATGGCCAAGTTCAGGTAAGAAAAAGGAGGGCTCGGGTGGGGGGGGGGCATCTGCTGCAGCACAGAAGTTTTTTTTTAGAATGCATTAAGGTGGAAAACCATGAGACTTTACAACTCCATTAAGCTATCTAAGATATGAAAAAATATCAACTGCACTCCAACTTAGCTCCTCTTGCTGTATTTATTGATTGTCATAAAAGTGACTGCATACAACTTGTCTCCATATGAAAACCCCTTTTTTGACGTGTTTCACCACTCCTGGTTTGCTTACGACTTCCCCCATCCTTGTGAGCAAGCCAGGAGTGGTGAAATGCATCAAAAAAGGTTGGTTTCCGGTGGAGACAAGTTGTATGCAGTCACTTTGTTGAAATTAATAAATACAGAGAAGCTACATTTGGAGTGCGGGCATGACTGATAACTTTTCACATCTTGATGGAGAGTGGAAATGGACTTTAGTAGGCAACACCCAGATCATCCATATATGATAAGTAGGGATGGGTGAACGGTTTAACCTGAGCCTAAGTTCAGGCCACACTTTCATGGTGAGTGTCTATAGTATGCCTGTAAAGTGGCACAGTTTTCCCGTGTTTAGAACAGTACCACAGTAAAATGACATTTCTAAAGGAGAAAAAGTCATTTAAAACTGATCGCGGCTGTAATGTAATTGTCGGGTCTCGGCAATATAGATAAAACTCATTGAAAAAAATAGCATGAGTTCCCCCCCAACCCCCCCCCCCCCCCCAGTCCATTACCAGGCTCTTTGGATCTGGCATGAATATTAAGGTCCTTCAAGTCTTGTATGGATATTAAGGGGAAAAAAATGGCGTAGGTGTCTCCCCCAAATTCATACCAGACACTTCTTTTCTTGTATGGATTTTATGGGGAACACTGCGCCAAAATAAAAAAATTGCATTGGGGTCCCCCCAAAATCAATACCAGACCCTTATCCGAGCACACAACCTAGTAGGCTGCAGGAAAAAAGGGGATGAAAGAGCGCCCCCCTCCTGAACAGTACCAGGCTGCATGCCCTCAACATGGGGAGGATGCGGGCCTCATCTCCACAACCCTTGCTCGGTGGTTGTGGGGGTCTGTGGGCAGGATAGTAATTGTAATTTGGAAGCCCCCTTTAACAAGGGGTCCCCCAGATCCTGGCCTCCCCCCACGTGAATTGGTAACGGGTACATTGTACCCCTACCATTTCACAAAAAAAGTGTCAAAAATTGTAAAAAAGACAGGAGAAACTTTGGGACAAGTCCTTTATTAAAAAATAAAAAAATAAAAATGTAGATCCATCTAACGCCGCCCGACGAGCCAAAAAAAAAAAAACCCCGCAACAGCTCCTCCTCCATGGGAGGCTCCCGCCAAGTGACGCTTCTTCTAGATGACAGCTGTTATATACCTGAGAGTGGGGCCACTCTGTGATGTAAACAGGTGACCCCGCCTTCCTCTGACATCATGTTATGTCAGAGGGGGGCGGGGTCATCCATTTATGTCACCAAATGATTATTGAGTTTGTGGCTAGTGTATTATTCTCTCATAAAAGAAAAAAAAAAAGTGCCACACCAGTTGTTGACAGTCCAACTCAGAATATTTATTTACTCGTATTTTAAATCCATGTTTTTCTTGGGCTTTCTTGTGCTGCCTTCATCAGAGATTTAAAAAAAAAAACATAGATTTGAAACGTATAAAGTATTATAACAATTATAACAATTATACATTTTGAAAAGTACAATGTATAAGTAAAATGACCTTCTGTAATAAAACAAAAATAGAGTAAAACCTTGGATTGCAAGCATAACTAGTTCCGGAAATCCAAAGCACTTGTATATCAAAGAAAATTTCCCCATAAGAAATAATGGAAACTCAGATGATTTGTTCCACAAGCCTTTATTCATAAGTCCTTCAGTATATAGTCCATGGAAAAAGATTATAGCAATGTGATGTGGTTGTGTAACCATAAAATGTCCATCCACAAATGGCAGCCTCCATAAGGGGATTAGAAGCAAAATCCAGTAGAAGCTGCAGAGTATAAAAGAGAAGAGAGACGCCTCCAAGTGCAGCAATATGGTCACATTTAATGAAGGTATAACATTTAGCAACTCACATGGTTGATGATTAAAACAGACGCATCTAAGTATGCAGGCACCCGGGGTAAAGCTGTCCACATAGACCACCCACATCAACTATGTGTGTTGCTAAATGTTGTACCTTCATTAACTGTAACCGTATTGCTACACTTAGCGCCTCTCTTCTCTTTTATACTCAGTTGTGACATGACGCTGCTTGTATATCAAGACATCGCTTGTTTATCAAGTCAAAATTCATTAAAAAAATAGCTTGTCTTGCAAAATACTCTCAAACCAAGTTACTCTTAATTTCAAGGTTTTACTGTATGTCTAATTCATATTTTTTGAATAAAAGACTCATAGCATATACATGATTGTAATTGCAAAAGGTATGCAGTATATGTTCAATATGTGAATCATCAAATGCTGAAATTTAAAACAAAAATTTTATATTTGAATATTCAAATATGATAAGTATAAAACTAATTTTATATTACTCCCAAAAAGAACATTCCTTTCCTGGGAGCTTAACAATTGGTGTGGCTCACCATTTTTATTTTCTTGATCCAAAGTTCCTTCTTGTGTCTCTTTATGGACTTAGAGCTGCCTAGAGAGGGATAATACATTTCCGACCATAGACAGCTTTCTTTAAAGAGGAGCCCACAACAGCATTGGATCCAGCACCTCCAGGGTTAACACAAACTTACCACTTGAAATGGACCTGAAAGTGTGCCTTGGTCTAACGTACGGTATACCAAAATAAGCGGGCAAAAACATTCTGGTAGGGGATAGTTCTTTATTAATTGAGCTTGATCGTTGAGTGAGTTTAATGAATGTCTGAGCCATTTCCACTTGCGGATTATGACTGTACCGAATGAAGCAGGCAGACTCCCACCTGCCTAGCCTTGCAATGACATGGTCTGGGACCCTGTGATGGGATGCTGCTGAGGCTGCTCCAATGCGGAAGGAGTGACAGGAGTACCGGATAGGGTTCAGGTGAAAGTTGCGTAGAAGTACCCTCATGTGTTTCATAAACTGACCAGTACTCGAGGGCTTGACGAGAAAGGAAGAAGGGGACTGGAGTCCGACTGACGGGGCAGGAATTTTTTGAAGGCCCTCCAGGCCATCTGGTAGGTTGAGGGTGTTGCGAAAAAGTAAGACGTTGATGGGCTTGGTCGCTGTTTGCAGATGTTGTGCTAAACAGGGGTTTAGCTGAGACCGACCAAGGATAATGGCTGATACTGGATCGACTCCTGGCCCCTGTGCAAAGAAGGTGTAGTTAAACATGACAGCGCATCTACTGCGAGATTGCTCTCACCCGGGAGCAATGTATAGTCAACTTTAGACTGAATTATAATGACAACTGTACCAGCCTACACAGGAAGGAGATGACTGCTAGGGATTTAGACCTATCTTTGCAATAATCTCTGCTGGCTGACGGGGTGAAGGCCATAGTTTGCCCTGTCCAGTAATGACCCCAGAGCTGTGCGGCTGTCACCATGGGACAAAGCTGCCATGACAGGGTGACGGGGTGTAGCTAGAGAGGGAGGAAATCCTGGTAAACCCGGGTTTTAGGAATATTTCTGGAGGCCTTGGTCCTGTATGCCAATGGTGGCCAAAAATTGCAGCGAAGCCTGTGACGGTCGCTACATCTGTCACTACCTGGGGTGATAGGGGCGAGATAGATGGTATGAACATTGATATACCGATCTACGTGGTACGGAACCTCTGAAATTGAAAGATCCGCGGCGTCCAGATTAAGGATCTGACAGGGGTCCTGAATCTGGGAGGGGAAGACCGGAAGCATGAGATAAAGATCAACCCTGGGGAATGACCATATTGCAGAACTGAGCATTCTCAAAACAGACTGAAGCTGCTTCTAGGTATACCCCTGTGTATGGGTGTAGTGTTGAAAAACTGACCTGATAGGGTCAGCTTGTCAAGGGAGAAGCTGGCGTGCGAGGATATTTAAGATGTCCCTGAAGATGGCAGTTGTGATGGGCAAGCGTTTGGCGTTAGCTACGGGCTGATGTTTCTGGACTCCAGGTAGAGGGGATCTTACTGTATGGGCCATAAACTGAGACGGCTCACCGGGGGCCTGTAAGGATAGAAATGCTGGATGCTGGCTAGATATAGCCTGATAGTGTTACAAGAAGAAGCCAGCTGCGTGTGGCAACTTGACATCTGGTGTAGAATGGAAGCTGAACTCAACTGTCCCAAGGGAGAAATGACCATCAGGAATGGCGTGTGGCTCGTATGAAAATACCACTGGGGCCAAGTGGCCAAATGAGTACTGCTGAAATGATGTGTGGCTGAGTGCCACCAAAATGCTAAGTTGCGCGCCTAGTCATGATAGCAAGTGTTGCGCTTAAATGTGTGCTTACAACGATAGCAAGGGAGTTGATGTCACTGGAGATGTGTTTGTAGTGACTGTGAGCAGTATGACTGCATGTGCTTGTGAAGACTAAAGAAGTTATGCCCGGATGCATGCTTGCAACGATTGCAAGAAGTTATGCTAGGATGCATAGTTAGCTAGGTCGAAAAGACAAAAGTCCACCCAGCCCACGATAAAATCAACAATTAAACAACCAACATAGCACAACCCGACACACCCAATGCTATACCCACAGCTGATCCAGAGGAAGGCAAAAAACCCCTGCAGAGCATGCTCCAATTAGCTACAGCAGGGGAAAAAATTCCTTCCTGATCCCCCAAAATGCAATCAGATTTCTCCCTGGATCAACCTACGTACAATATAGTACCCCGTTATATTACGTAAGTTGGGAAAGTATCAGGCCTTACCCAGCAATGCACTGAGCCAGCCAGAACTGCTTGCCAGCAAGGATAGCAACAAGTTTGTGCCAGGGGCTTGCTAGCGACAACTGCAAAGTTTATGCTAGGATGTGTGCTAGCAACTATTGCAAGAAGTCTATGCTTGGATGCGTGCTTTCAACAATTGCAAGAAGTTATGCTTGGATGTGAGTCTGCCACGATTGCAGGGAGTTTATGCCTGGGGGAAATTTGTGATTGGATGCATGCTAGCAACCATTGCACGAAGTTGTACTTGGATGTGTCCGAAATGAATCCGATATGAATCGGATGTAGGTATGAAATGAACCCTATGAATTGGTTGTATGTGATAAATCTGACACAAGCGATCATGGAGTGTATGAAATGAATCCGATATGAATTGTTGAGTTATACCCGTAAGGCTGAAATGACGGGTGCGGATCAATGCGTTGCTGGTTTGAGTGGATTCGAGTTGATAAAGCGATGAGTATGTGAAATGAAATAATGAAATGTTTGCCGTGATATAGGCAAGAATTGGTATGCTGTGATTAACGACAAATTTAGACTGTGAAGCACAGAACAAAATGAGGTCAAGACAACTGGGGCATGCCTGGATGAATCAGTGCATGACGGATGTTACTGGACTCGACTGGCCTGCAAATATGAAGGCAAAACCAGCTGAGAGTTCCATACCTGTGACAGACAACTGGCTAAATGGTGACTTAATGGGAGTGGTGAGTTTGAAATGAAATGAAATGAAATGAGACAAACAAACACAATGAAACGTTGCCTTGAAATGAAACATCTGCCATGACAGAGGCGCGACTCGGTCGTGTCTCAGACGCAACTGACAGCGAACCGGACTCTGGAGCATGTACTGAAATGAGCCAATTAGTGAAATGAGGGCAATGAGCAAGCCCCCGGCAGGGATCGGAACATTGTAGAACAACTGGATCCGAACCGGGGAGCAGTACATGACAGTGAAATGAGTGAGTCCGCCATGGCAGAGTCCCGGATCGCCATGCCGTAATCTTGCGACTGAGCACGAAATGGACTCTGGAGCATGTACTGAAATGAGGCCTGTCCTGGGGCACGCCGAGATGAATTTAGTGCACAGGTGTGACTATTCATATCGGGGCGTGATAGGTGAAACGAAATGATACCCATGACAAAGACAAAAATCAGAGGGTGAGCCCATGATTGACAAATTAATCCTGTCTCTGGAGCATGTACCGAAATGAGGCCAAACAGCTGGGCACACCGGAACGAATCGTTGCATCTGAAAAATGTGACAGGATTCGAAACAGAGCGTAATAAGTGACCGAAATGATATGCCATGACAGAGACAAGAATCTACGACTGGACCGATGATTTGACCAAGAATCCATCTCTGGCGCATGTACAGAAATGAGGCCAAACAACTGGGCGCACCGGGGCGAATCGGTGCATTCCTGAAATGCGACTGGATTCGTTAACGGAGCGTAATACGTGACAAGAAATGATATGCCATGACAAAGACGAGAATCAGGGACTGTACCTGAACCTGCGAGTGACTCTGTCTCTGGAGCATGTACTGAAATGAGGGCGAAACCTTGGGGCACACCGAAGCGAATCGGTGCATCGGGGATGCGACTAGATTTGAATCGGAGCGCGGTAAGTGACAGAAATGAATGAAATGATTCGAAATGATATGAAATGATTCGGATGATTTGAAATGACTCGAAATGACTCGTAATGATTTGAAATGACCTGAAATGATTCGAATGATTTGAAATGACTCGAAATGACTCGTAATGATTTGAAATGTTTCGAAATGACTTGAAATGATTTGAATGATTTGAAATGACTCAAAATGACTCATAATGATTTGAAATGATTCGAAATGACTTGAAATGACTCGAATGACTTGAAATGATTTGAAATGATTCATAATAATTCAAAATGATTCAAAATGAATTGAAATGACTCGGACTGCTTAGAGTTTGACATGACGAGCAGCCGCCTGTGACTTTAGAAATGATTTGAACGATTCGAATACATTTTTTTGAAATGATTAGGGAGTCGTCTGATTGAAATGAAATGTCTACGAAATTAGGTGCCTGATGTGGCATGACCGAAATGTCACGAACGAGTGACAACAACTTCTCTCGAGAAGAAAAGGAGTAGTGACATTTGAGGTAACGAGTACGGGTGACATGATTAAAAATACGTTCGTGAAATGTAAAGTGAGTGGTTCGTGAGTTCAGGATATCGTGTTTAGTGACATAGTAAATGTGAAACGAAAAAACGGGAGCCGAGGCCCTACCTGCGACAGCCGGCCCAGATGCGTTGTGCGACGGCAAGTATTGCGATACTCGGACAAGGAAAAGACACAACGCTTACGAAGACAGGGCGACTGACAACATGGACACACGATCGGGACTAGCGAACACGGGAACTCACGAACACTGAACTCACAACGCTCGGTCTCGAATAGTCGGCCCTAGATCTCTGACGTAACAGATATCGCGCACAGGACCCGACAAGGAACACAGCCGAACGAGCTGATTAAATACCCCCCCCCGGGCTCCTCCCATAAATACAGGCCACCATACTGGCCTTTATACATATGCACTTTAGTGTGTTTAGTTTTAAGTGCTGCACAGTTTTATATTTAAATATATCAAATGCTTCATCAAAGATGCAGGCTTTTGAACTGAGTGCTCATAACAAGCTATACAGTTCCTCTCCTCTTTAGCCTGGAGGACACAGCGCTCATGATTGCCAAAAAGAATGACAAATTTCAATATTTCTAAACACAGAATAGTTTTTCACTTTGCAACAGACCATTTTAATCGAGCTTTGGCCCAGAGAAGATGGCAATGTTTATGGATTATGTTCAGATGTGGCTTCTTTTTGCGTTTTTATACGGCACAGCAAATTGTATTCACAGAGAGTGATTTTTTTTTTAAGTATTCTTGAACCCATGCAGTTACATCCATCATCTTCTAGAGTCATGCCTATTTATAATGTAGTGCCATCTGAGGACCCAAAAATCATGGTCATCCAATAATGCGTTTCAGCTTTGTCCCTCACACATAGAGATATCTCCATATTTTTGGAATCTTTTGATGATACTATGTACTATAGATGATGATATATTTTAAAACTTTGCAATTTTACGTTGAGGAATATTATTCATTATTATTCAGCTTGGTGAACATCCTTACATTTGAGACACTCTGACTGTAAAAGTTTATCTTTTTATACCCAATCATGTTACTGACCTGTTGCCAATTAACCTATTTGGTTTCAAAATGTTCTTCCAGCTCTTCCTTGTAGTACCACTCACTTTTCCAGCTTTTTGTTGGCCTGTGTCAATTTTTTTTGAGACATGTTGCTGCCATCAATTTCAAAATTACCAGATTTTTTTTTCGGAACCACTTCACCTCTGGAAGATTTACCCTCTTCATGACCAGGCCATTTTTTGGGATACAGCACTGCATTCGTTTAACTGACAATTGCGTGATCAGCGACACTGTACCCAAAAAAAGTATTGTGGCAGATGAATCGGACACTGAAACTTTTGACACTTTTTAGGGACCAGTGACACTAATACAGTGATCAGTGCTAAAGGGGCTAACATCTAGGGCAATCAAAGGGTTAACTGTGTCCCTAGCTTGTGATTCAGTGTAGTGGGGGAGGTCTCTTTACTAGAGGAAGACATGGGTTGGTGTTTCTGCTTTATAATAACACAGAATCCCTGCCTTCTGTACTGACAGAATGGCAATCTGCTTTGTTTGCATAGGACCACCATTCTGCCTGTGTATAGAAGCATCGGCGGATGTCGGTGGACATCACGTCCGCCGTGCCTGCAAATCAGCTCCCAATGCACAGCAAGAGCGGCACGCCAGCGTCCCAGACCTGGAAGTGTCAGATCACATGCTAGGTACGAGATCTGGCACAGAGCGGCCGCTCTGCCACAGTATATGTAACGTGGGCGGTCTCCAAGTGGTTAAAATTGTACATTTTCTCAGTTTAAAAATATGTTTTCTTTTTCTATTGTGGATAAATGTGGGTTTTTGAGATTTGCAAATCATTTCTATTTTTATGTCGATTTACACAGCATCCCAACATTTTTGGGATTGATATTGAAAAAATATATGGCCTGCTGTATTGACAGACTCAAAACTTTCAGAATAGAATTAAAGTTGCACACTAGGAATAGAATTCAAATGGCGTTATCCTCCATGTTCTGGGAAACCTCAGCTTGACTCCCAGCTGGTGTATAAATAAATATATAATATATACATATACAGTACATCCTAGAGTGCTTTTGTGCTTTTGCAGTGTTTTGTGTCAAACATCCTGTCATATGAATTGTATTTCTGGAAAAAAAGGATTGTCTGTCTACTAGCAGAGCTCTTTATAGCTATGTCTCTTGCTTGAATGTGCTAGCAAGAAGGGAAAAAGAGGGGTAACGAACGTGTGACCGTTGTATCAAAATAAGTCACAAGGTACAAGCTGTGGGTGCAAACTCTTATTTGTGAGATTATGATGAAAGGCTATTTATGTCATAAAAAAATCTTCTCATAAGATTACATGTGTGTTTAACTTCTGCAAGTTTACTACCCGTGAAAAAGACTACCTTGCGTAGACGTCTAAATGGCCTAAAACCGCTGATGGGTACCACCATCTGGGACTCAGAGCTGTCACTCAAGTGACACGCTATTATTTGCCCAATGGCTTCTACATAAAAAGCTATGTAGAAAGGTAAGGGGAAAAGTATCAGGGCTGACATATACAGAAGAATTAGATACTACCAGTTTGACAAAATATTTTATAATATATGCAGAATTTTGTTTTAAGCAGAGCTGGAATTTGACTTTGCTAAGTCCTGTTTACAAAACAATCAAAACTGGCATAATTATATTCACTAAAATCTTTTATACTCAAAGAAGTTGATTTACTACTACTTGCACTCTGCAATGGCATTTACTCATTTACTCCAGAGCTTAGTAAATGAGGTGAAGTTTTACTTTGCAAAGAATACCCAATCACATGCAGGGGGGGGGGGGGGGGGGCAGCATTTGCAAGCACAAGATTGGATAATGGTAGAGGCGTAACTTGAATCCTGTGGACTCTGATGCAAACATTGACCTTACCCAACCCCCCCCCCCCCCACTACCACCTGCCGCTCTCTTTCCTTCTATCTCTCTTTCCTTCTATAGCTCTTTTTCTTTCTTTCCTTCTAGCTCTATTTCACTCTATTGCTTTCTTTCCTCCTCTCTTTTTTCTCTCTTTCCTTCTATAGCCCTCTTTCTCTCTTTCCTTCTATGTTTCCTTCTATCACTCTTTTTCCTTCTATTGCTCTCTTTCCTTCTATCTCTCTTTTTTTCTCTTTCCTTATATGTCTCTTTTTTCTCTCTTTCCTTTTATTGCTCTCTTTCCTCCTATTGCTCTCTTTCCTTCTATCTTTCCTCCTATCTCTCTCTTTACCTCTTCCATCTATCTTTCCATCTATCTTTCCTTCTACCTATTTTTCCTTCTATCGCTCTCTTTCTCTTTCCTTCTATCGCTCTCTTTCACTCTTTCCTTCTATCGCTCTCTTTCTCTTTCCTTCTATCGCTCTCTTTCTCTTTCCTTCTATTGCTCTCTTTCACTCTTTCCTTCTATCGCTCTCTTTCTCTTTCCTTCTATTGCTCTCTTTCTCTCTTTCCTTCTATCTCCCTTTCTTTCTATCACTCTTGTTCCTTCTATTGATCTCTTTCCTTCTATATCTTTTTCTCCCTCTCTCTTTCCTTCTATTTCTCGCTCTCTTTGTTTCTATCCCTCTCTTTTCTTCTATCTCTCTCGTTCTCTCTCTCTTTCCTTGTACTTCTCTTGTTCTCTCTCCTTCTATCTCTCTTTCATTCTCTCTCTCTCTCTTTCCTTCTCTCTCTCTCTCCTTCTATCTATCTTTTATTCTTTCTCTCATTTTCCTTCTATCTCTCTCGCTCTCTCTCCTTCTCTCTGTCTCTTTTTCTCTCTTTCCTTCTATTCCTCACTCTCTTTGTTTCTATCCCTCTCTTTTCTTCTATCTCTCCCGTTCTCTTTCTCCTTCTATCTCTCTCTCTCTCTCCCTCTCTCACTTTCTCTCTCTCCTTCTATCTCTCTCTTTCGCTTGCTTTCCTTCTATCTCTCTCGTTCTCTCTCCTTCTCTCTCTCTGTCTCTCTTTCCTTCTATTTCTCACTCTCTTTGTTTCTATCCCTCTCTTTCCTTCTATCTCTCTTGCTCTCTTTCTCTTTCCTTCTCTCTTTGCTCTCTTTGCTTCTATCTCTCCTGTTCTCTCACCTTCTATCTATCTCCCCCCTCTCTCTCTCTCGCCTTCTATCTCTCTCCTTCTCTCTCTCCTTCTCTCTCTCTCTGTATCTTCCTCTCTTTCCTTCTATCTCTCTCTCTCCGTTCAGGTCCGCCTGTCAGTTTTTCAGGTGGTCCTGAATGGATGCTCCTAAGGGTCCTTTCACATGGGGGCGCATCAGTGCTGATCCGCCCCGCGGATATCCGCTTGCTCAGCGGGGATCGCCGGTGCGATCTCCGCTTAGCAGGAAGATGACAGGTCCATCTCTGCACCTCGCGCAGTGTCCATCGTCACCCGATCCGTTCCGATGACGGATGGAAAAATAGCTTTTTCCTCCATCACACTTTTTCGGATCGGATCGGGTCGGATGTTAGCGGACATGTCACCGCTGACATCCGACGCTCCATAGACTTCTATGGAGCATCCGTTCAGGACCGCCTGAAAAACTGACAGGTGGACCTGAATGGATCGTCTGTATGAAAGGGGCCATAGAGGTCTATGGAGCGTCGGATGTCAGCGGTGACAAGTCAGGTTTTTATTACTGTCTACGCCCCCGTTAATGAGGTTCATGCTCTCTATTTGTCTTGTTCACCATTATCATTAAAAGTGAAAGTAAAAGAAAATCCCAAATTTTGGGTTGTTTCCAGAAAAGTAATAGGGGGGGAAATCTTCCAATGGGGCACTAGCTCTGGTAATCTGGGGGTTCCCAATGAATTCCCTTAAATTGCAGGGATTTCCTCTCACTTTCTGTTTGGCTTTGGAACAGGAAGTGAAAGGAAATCTCCGCAATGGGACACAGATGGCAAAAACAATCTGACATGGGTTATAAACATCCCTTACTCTATCCAAAATTGAAAAAAAAAATGTCTGTAGGTCTACTTTAAGCCTGGTGCACACAAATAGTTTGTTTCATGAAACCCAGTAGGGCTAAACGAAGAAAAAACTGCCGACAGCTCCAGAGGAGCCGCTGTACTAACCATCCAATGTTAGTACAGCAATCTCCCCTGCTGTTCTTTTGTGTTCTGACAGTGGGATGCCACCCCTGCCAGAACACTCAGACAGTGATTGGCTGAGAACGCTGATCAGGAGCCGATCAGCAGACCTTTTCCGGTCATGCCCCTTCGACAGAAGCTGGCCGAACTTCCGTCAGACCGAATCCAGTACACATGTGCCAAATGTTGGCCGGTTTCTATTGAACCGGCCGATGCCACCCTACATTCAGCCCATGTGTGCTAGCATGGGCATCTGCAGAACTTTTTTCAGGGGGTGGGCATCATTTTAGGGTCACCCATGCACCTCTCCTTTTCAACAATGTCTTGATCACATTATCATGGTCAGAGACTGCAGACATAGTACAGTCCCTAGGATAAATAATGGATAAATGGTCGACAGGCCCTCTTACCAGTCCCAGCAAAACTACAGCAGTGATCCCTCCAGCTGGACAATCGCTCACTCTGGGTTCCCCTGGGGCAACTCTGGTCAGGAGTGTAGCATGTCCATACCCTAGTATATACCCTAGGCTCCGTTTTTCTCTCTCTGGTGGTGCTGGGTAGCGTGGCTCTCTCTGGTGGCGCTGGGCAGCGTTTCTCTCTCTCTCTGGTGGTGCTGGGCAGCGAGGCTCTCTCTCTGGTGGTGCTGGGCAGCGTGGCTCTTTCCCTCTGGCTTCCGCCCAGCACACTCCTCATTATTTGTCCTGTAGCACTTTCTCCTTAAGCTTTTTTCCAGGCTGCAGTCTCTCAATCTCTCTCTTGATCGAGCTGTAGCCTCCTCCCTATGAAAAATGGGCCTGCTAATCTTTGGGACTACATGTCCCATGATGCTTTCCTCTCCTAGTCTCCTTTGATTGGTCCTCAGTTATGGCCAATAGGGAAGGAAAGGAGCGGGCAGGAAGCTGGGTGGGGAACCTGGTGAGAGCCACCGTATCTTGTCCCTGACAGGAGAAAGGGGGGACAAGCAGGGAAAACCTCTGATAGCCCACGGCTAGCCTTTCTCCTGTCACAGCGACACTGAGTTCTCTGCTGGACTGAGCAGGGAAAAGAGCCAGAATTCACACTACACTGATGGGGGGGCTTGACAGCACCTTGATGGTGTTACCCCACTGGCGGATGGCACCCAATAGCAATGCAACTGTGCTGAATTAATTAATATCTGATCCCTGATTCTAGGGGGGGGGGGCACTTGACCCCTCTTGCCCCTACCTGCGGACGCCCATATGTGCTAGGCTTTATATTTGGTTTTTAAAGACCAACCAATGCACTTTTCTGGGCTAACAGAAGATCTAAATATAATCTCAACCTAAATTGAAGCTCCAATATTTTAGGGATTCACTTTTTCTTATACTTACTACACATATATTCTATTCTTCTACTTTTAGGGGGTTTGATTATTTCCACCATGGGATACAACCTCTGACATTTAATTAAAGGGAAACTACACTTTTGTGGGGAAAAAAAAAGCAAATAAAGAAAAAATAATATAGCGTTTACAATTGCGATACAAGTCATATTGTAATTGAATGTTATAAAAAATTACTTTTCCTTTTCAATCTGCCTCCACTGTAATTTTCTATAAATGCAATATGGCTACATAGAGTTGTTCTGTACACAAAATGTGTACTGACCACTCCCCAGAAACATCATTTCCTGCTTGTGTGATTGGCTCACCAATTTTCCCAGAAGTCTGCCTATGAAAGTCCGATTTCAGGCATCCCCTGCATACTAGATACTAGATACTAGATACTCTCTAGTAACACATCTAAAAGGTTGCAGGCCCAGCAATGATGTCCTCATTAGTGTTCTGCAGCTGCCACAGCTGATTGATAATTATGAAACCACTCCCATTAGACCCACTGAGCACCGATAGGCACAGACAAACACACAGGGGTTTCTTAACAGAAGGTAGGAATCTGCAACAAAGGTTGTTGTAATCCTTGCAATGTTGCAATGTACATAGATCACTCCGAGGGGAATGTTTTTTTCTCAACAAAAGTGGCGTTACGCTTTAAGTTTTCTTCCAAACAAAACAGACTATATGGGTGCTGCTAATCCCAAAGTCTCCTTTTTATCCATCATTCTTCTGCATTCAGGGTATATATTCATGTTTTAAATTTCTCTATTTAAAAGAGAAGTATTGGAATGTTTTTTTTTTCAAAATCATACTTACTTAGGTGGATGCAGCATCGGTCGATGCTGCATCTGTCCCCCATCGGCACTAAGAACTGAGCGATCAAACACCGCCAGTCGCTCGGTTCTCAGAGCTCTCTGAGCAGAGAGTTGGCGACTGTCGGTAATTGGCTCTCTACTCTGCCCCCCCCCACCATGCTCACTGGAGTGCTGGGCTGTGGAGGGGGCCGGAGCAGGCTCTCAGCTGCTCGCTGAGTTCTGTTCCAGGCATGTGGGTGGATCCCGACTATATGGTCACGATCTTTCCTGAGCCTGGACCAGCTTTGTGATGTCAGCCGACAGCGGGCTTCAACTGTCTGCTGAAAATGAGTACCAGGAGTGAAGAATGGATGCTCTCCTGTGATCCACAGTAGTACAGCCAAACAAGCTTTGGCTGTACTTCTCCTTTAAGAGACCCAAAATACTGTTCTGTTTGTATACAATCCCAAACTCAATTGGTAAACCTCTTTCCAACTACTACTCAACATTTTATGTTTTCTTAAAAACAATGTTACAATAATTTACTGTTTGCTGAGAGGTCAAATGTTTGGTTGGGTGATCAGCCCAAAAGTTCCTTAAACTTTTTATGCAACACTCTCATCATTATATTTCTCATCATCAATGTTATAATGACCTTCATTCATTACTTATCACAACACTATAATCAGCTTCATCATATTGACCATCAGTTTTTTAAAACTTATCACCCCATTTATGACTTCGTCAATCATCATTATCTTCACCTTTGTTATCATTATCATTATCTCTACTATTGTACTCCATCATCCTTCCTGTCCTATTACTTCCTTCACTGTCCTCTTATTATCCTCATCGTTCTCTATCTCCACCAGCTATTTCTTCCTTTTTATCACTATGAACAGAATGTTGTGAATTTAAAGTAGATGTAAACCCAAATTGAATGATATTAAGTTTGAAAAATGACTGTATATCATAAACAATTGTCATATTTTTTTAAATATTAAAATATTTTTTCACCCTTTGATACATCTCAGCATTAATATAGTTACATAGGCAGGTTGAAAAAAGACATACGTCCAGCTAGTTCAACCTATAATCCTGATAAACCTGATAGTCTCCTTCAGTCTCTTTGCAGCTACTTTCTTTCTATGATGCATTTTTCAGGGCAAGTTTCCTGATGGTGACAACCAGGGCTTTTTTTCAGAGAATAGGTGCAGGAACTCCACCTTTCCAAGTCATCCCTTGTCTCCACTGCCTATTCACCTCCGAGGACCGTTCCTTGGTCCCAGCCCCTACCCACCTCCGAGGACTGTTCCTTGATTACACCCCCTACCCACTTCCGAGGACCATTCTTTGGTCCCACCCCTTAGCCACCTCCGAGGACTGTTCCTTGGTTCCCCCCCTACCCACCTCCGAGGACTGTTCCTTGGTTCCAGCCCCCACCCTCCTTTTGAGCACCGTTCCTTGGTTCCACCCCCTACCCACCTCCCAAGATCCCCCATTTTAGAGAATACAGTAACATTTGCTGTACTAACTAATTTGTATAGAATGTTTTAATGATAGCAAGAAAAGCAGTAAAATAGATCCCCTGCATTCAGCAACAATAGATCCCGCCAACAACAATGGATCACCCAAATATCCCCTCCCCAGCAACAATAGACCCCCTGCAGTAGCAACAGATACCCTTGCAGCCAGCGTCAATAGACCCCCAACAACAATATACCCCTCCCCAGCAACAATGGACCACCTACAAGGAAATACAACCCCCTCACATAGCAACAGTAGACCCCGGCAGCAACAACAGATTGTTCAGCAGCCAGCAACAATATACCCCTCCCTCAACAGTAGATCCCTCCCAGCAATAACTGACCCCAAAACAACATAAGCCCCACCCCCAGCAACAATAGATCCCCTCCCAGTAACAACAGACCTTCCCATCAACAACAGACACCCCCCTTATGCAAAAATAGATCCCCTCCAGTGACAATAGATCCCCCAGTGGCCAGCATCAACAAACCCTGCATCACACCCCAGCTCGCCTTGCCATTACATACATTCAGTCCTGGAGGTACTGGAACTGTGTTCCTCTGCGTTCCTGCTGAAAAAGCACTGGTGAAAATAGTGAAGCATGCCTACATGATATATGACTTGTATTCTCCATTGGAACCTTGTGTGACAAGGTGAATATGCAAGAGAACAATCAGAAGGCAGAGATAGAGCGTTATCAGCCTAAACAGGTCATTTCTAAACAAAGACGTTTGTGGCAGGATTACCTGGTGATATCTTAATGAAAGCAGCAGATTCAAAAAATAAAAAATAAATACTTTTGTAATAACATTAATTAAAGTAGAACTATAGGCACTTTTTTCATTTGGGATATAGTAAGAGAGGGTTATAACTCCTGTCAGATTTTTTTCTCCATCTGTGTCCCATTGTGGAGATTTCCAATCACTTCCTGTCCCATAGCCAAACAGAAAGTGAGAGGAAATCCCTGCAAAATAAGAAAATTCCTTCTGGACCCCCAAGACACCAGTACCAGTGTCCCCCCTGGAAGATTTCCCCTCTATTACTTTTCTGGGGACAACCCAAAATTTGGGATTTTCTTTTACTTTCAATGATAATGGTAAAAGGGACGAATAGAGAGGGTGGATCTCTTTAATGGGAGCACAGAGAGCAATAAAAACTGACAGGTGTTCTAATACATCATCAATCTATCCAAAATGAAAAAATAAATACGTCTTGCCTTTAGTTATATCTTAATGTTAAAGCTTTTTTGACATCTAATTTAATTACCTCTGCCCTCATTAACTGTGTAAACAAAATATTATATGCAGTTTTCTCATAATGTCATTCCTGCTGTCATTGTCTAACATTAAATTATTTTGAGTTTCTGTGGTGTTCTGTCAAACTTCCTAACATTTAAATAACATTTTTTTTTTTTTTTTAAATGACTTTTTCCAAAGCTGTAAATTGTCTACCAGTAGAACTCATTGTCTCTTCATTTTTAATGTGATTGAAAGATGAAACATCAAGGGAAAATTAAATGTGATTTTTCTGTTACAGCTATTGACATGATCTGCACTGCAAGCTTAAAGTGTTACTATTATTATTATTATTATTATTATTATACAGGATTTATATAGCGCCAACAGTTTGCGCAGCGCTTTACAACATGAGGGCAGAAATTACAGTTACATTACAATTTGGTACAAGAGGAATCAAGAGAGCATTTTAACCACTTCATCTCTGTAAGATTTACCCCCCCCCCCCCCCCCCCCCCATGACCAGGCCACTTTTTGTGATACGGCACTGCTTTACTTTAACTGACAATTGCGCAGTCATGCAGCACTGTATCCAAATACAATATATATAATTTTTCACACAAATAGAGATTTCTCCTGGTGGTATTTGATGACCTCTGCATTTTATTTTTTTATTATATCAACGAAAAAAGATCGAACATTTAAAAAAAAAAAAAAGTTTATCTTCTGCTGTGATGCCTCTTGCACACGATACTCCTGTCTGAGCATCTACTTTTTCAGATATGTTTTTTTTTTTGGCATGCATTTGCCCGAATTTTAACGCAAATTCGTGCGAATATGTATTCACGTGTTTTTGTTCTCCACAATATGTAAATGGGTATTTGCTCAATTTTTTTTTTACTGAAGAATGTACTGCTCTCGTTTACACACAGGCACATCGCCCATCAGTGCCCACCAGTGTCACCTATCAGTGCTCATCAGTGCCCATAAGTCAGGCATATTAATGTCTCCTCATCAGTGCCACCTAATCATTGCCCATAAGATCCAGCTAATCAGTGCCCATAAGTGCCGTGTCATCAGTGCCACCTCATCAGTGCCAACCAGTGTCATCTATTAGTGCCCACCAGTGCCACATATCAGTGACCATAAGTGCCACCTCAGTGCCACCTCATCAGTGCCACCTAGTGCCCACCAGTGTCACCTATTAGTGCATGCCACCTAATCATTGCCCATAAGATCCACCTAATCAGTGCCCATAAGTGCCACCGCATCAATGCCAACCAGTGCCCACCAGTGTCATCTATTAGTGCCCACCAGTGCCACATATCAGTGACCATAAGTGCCGCCTCAGTGCCACCTATCAGTGCCCAGCAGTGTCACCTATTAGTGCTCATCAGTGCCTCATAAGTGCGGCATATTAGTGCCTCCTCATCAGACGACAGGTACACTGCTGATGGACGACAGATATACTGATAGGTGACAGTAACACTGCTGACGTGACAGGTGCTCTTTCCTCTGTGTGTTGTACAGCACACTATACAGTCTTCAGATTATTAACTCAAAGTTCCTGGCTCTCTTTTCCTCACACGGGATCTGTGTGTAAGGAGAAGAAGCCAGTAAGTGTCAGTTCACACTGAGGCAGCACGACTTGCAGAGCGACTGCCTCAGGCGACCTGGACATGCCAGGCGCAGCGACTTGCAAAACGACTTCTCTATAGAAGTCAATGCAAGTCCCCTCAAGTCACCCCCCAAAGTCGTACAGGAACCTTTTCTAAGTCGGTTTCATTGTACAAGACGGGACGGGACGCGACTTGTCAGGCGGCTAAGTTGCCTGACAAGTCGTCCCAGTATGAACCGGCACTTACTGTGAGTTACTGGTCTTTGTTTACATTTGTGTTTGGCTGTGATTGGAAACAGCTGATCACGTGGTAAAGAGCTGCTGTCATTGGCTCTTTACCCAGATCGGTGACTAAAGGGAAACAGCTCACCACCGATCACCGCTCTGCGTGCCCCCCAAGGGATTGCATGCACATCAGTATTGACACGTTGAGCCCAATTTTGACATTTTCACTTAGGGGTGTACTCACTTTTGTTGCCAGCAGTGTGTTGAGTGTGTTGAGTTATTTTGAGGAGACAGCAAATTTACACTGTTATACAAGCTGTACACTCACTACTTTACATTGTAACAAATTGTCATTTCTTCAGTGTTGTCACATGAAAATATTTACAAAACTGTGAGGGGTGTACTCACTTTTGTGAGATACTGTATGTAACCATGTACTATAACTAAATATCAAGATCATTACTCCTATTATAATTATCAAGTCATCTGGTATAGATTTTTCTTGAGCAAGGAAAACAGAACAGCAAAAGAGGAAGATCAATCTCACCCCAAATCTCACAAGACTATCAGTCAGAGGCAGATGAGCTCATACTGCCGACATACAGCTATAAGGCCCCAGGCACGCAAAGTGCATTGCTATTTATTAGAAGGATTTGAAGACAAAAGGTAAACCTTTCAGAGTACTGCTTTGGCACAATTACCATTTCTTGATGTTCTGTATAATTTAATATTTTCACTTTCTGAATTTAAATCCACTTTATCTACATACTAAAAACTTACATTCTTTATAATATATCATTTGTTTCTAAGACCAACAATTCAACTGACTGGACAAACAGTAGGTCTGATGCCACGTACACACGACCGGACTTACCAGCAGAATAGGTCTGACGGAATCATTCCATTGGATATTCCAATTGTGTGTGGGATAATCTGATAGTTTTTCTTTAATAATTCAGACGGACCTAGAAATAGAACATGTTTCAAATCTGTTTGAGGGACTCAATTCCTATCAGGAAATCTGTTTGTCTGTATGCTGGTCCAATGGACCAAATACAACACAAGGGCAGCTATTGGCTACTGGCTATTGAACTTCCTTTTCTAGTCCCCTCATACGTCATCACGTTCAAAACTAACGGACTTTCGAACGGACTTTAGTCTGTTCGTGTGTGGGCAAGTCCGTTTGTTCGGAAGTCCGTCGTAACTCAGTTGAAAGTCCATCAGATAGACAGTTGGACCTATTCTGCTGGAAAGTCCAGTCGTGTGTACGCGGCAGTAGTATAATCTAATAATGCACCACAATACCACTATTGTGTAGTTTAAGGCTGCATACACCTGAGCATTTTCATCTCATAAAACGCTTGTAAAACACCCGAAAAAACTCCCAACGAGCAAAATCCCATTCATTTTAATGGCACCTGTTCACATGTGAGCGTTTTGTCACCAGAAGCAAAACTCCTGAAAAATGCCCTAAGCTCAAAAAAGAACACAAGCTTTTTTGTGGCAGATTACAGGCATTTTTCTGCTTGACCTGAACAAAATTGCAGTAAAAACATGGCAAAATCGTGAAAAAATACAAACATGCGACTTTGAAACGCTCAGGTGTGAATGTAGCCTCAAGTTTGTAGTGTAGATTTTTTTTGTACTTGCTATACATATATATTTTATTTCTTTAGTATAGATAATTGTTTTGTATTTTTGGGTAAAACTTCTTACACTATGAGATTTTCTGCTGATTTTTTTCCTTCAGATTTACCAAAACCATACAATATGAAGTCAAACCTTAGGAGTTTCAATTTGTATGCAATCAGGCAGACCCTTGTACTACATGGTTTTGGTAAATCTAAAGACAAAAATCAGCAGACAATCTGATAGTGTGTATGGGGTTTTACAGTTAAATGTTGTTTTTTACTCAAATCAAATTGGTGCTCAAAATCGTAAAAGTTCCTCTGTCATTCTTCTACATAATAGCAGCAAGTTGATACTTTTCTTATAGAAAAGTATCAACTTGCAGCCACTGTGCCATTAAACGCAGGGCGGTTCAGTGTTAGGAAAGTGAATATTAATTTGCTTTTCTAACACATCTGGATAAACTCCAAACGTAGCGCTCACTGTTTACCTTTTTTAACGCCTATTAGAGGTTATGGCTCTAATCAGGTGCTTCAAAAACACCCCCTGCCACTGTAATTCAGGCACCAGATGCCTGAATAGGGGGTGACAGCTGTGGCAGCTGTGTCCATGGATAATGCAATGCATGAATCTATCTATTGGTGATAGAGGGGGTGTCTGGAAAGAGGGGGTGGCACCCCTGCACCCATATGGATGCACCGCAACTGCACTGGAATAAACCATGTCTTGCCTCTGGGTGCCTCTACAGGAGTGGATCTCTAAATGGGAACCATATAGAAAAGGACAAAGTATCTGCTCTGTTAAAACAATGACTTATATCACTTCCTCTTTACCATTTGGTAATACATCTCTTGTGAAATTATAATATAAATGATGAAGAAATTGGTCACCAGAAAAAATAGTCAGTCTCTTATAAGTTTTCATGTCTTACCGTATCGTATCACTATAATGTCAGGGAGGAACATGTAGTATATGGAGTTTACTCCCCTAAACTGCCCTAATGTTGTAAAGCGCTGCACAAACTGTCAGCACTAGGGATGAGCTTCGAGTTCTTTGACTCGAACATTGCTTGCTCACCTGTTCGCTGAACAGCGAACAATTTGGGGTGTTTGCGGTAAATTTGAAAAGCCGCGGAAAACACCCTGTAAAAGTCTATGGTAGAAATCTAAAGTGCTACTTTTAAAGGCTTATATGCAAGTTATTGTCATAAAAAGTGTTTGGGGACCTGGGTCTTGCCCCAGGGGACATGTATCAATGCAAAAAAAAACTTTAAAAAAAGTTTTTTCAGGAGCAGTGATTTTAATGCTTAAAGTGAAACAATAAAAGTGTAATATTCCTTTAAATTTCATACCTGGGGGGTGTGTATAGTACGCCTGTAAAGGGGCGCATGTTTCCCGTGCTTAGAATTGTCCCTGCACAAAGTGTCATTTCTGCAGGAAAAAAAAAGTAATTTAAAAGCACCACCAGGTATGAAATTTAAAGGAATATTACACATCTATTGTTTCACTTTAAGCATTATTAAAATCACTGCTCCCGAAAAAACTTTTTTAAATGTTTTTTTTGCATTGATACATGTCCCCTGGGGCAGGACCCGGGTCCCCAAACACTTTTTAGGACAATAACTTGCATATAAGCCTTTAAAATTAGCACTTTTGATTTTGAACGTTCGAGTTCCATAGACTTTAATAGGGTTCTAAAGTTCACACGAAGTTTAGGTCTGTTCGCAGGTTCTGGTGCGAACCGAACCGGGGGTGTTCGGCTCATCCTTAGTCAGCACTATATAAATCCTGTATAATAATAATAATAATAATAATAATACTCACACAAGGAAGAGTGAAAGCAGATGGGTTGTCTTAAGCCGACCATAGACGGTTCCAATCTCAACCGGTTCAGCAGGAACCGGCTGACATTCGAACTATATATGGGCAGGCTGATTGTACCCAAGTCGATCGATTGATCAACTTGGGTCCAAGCAGCCTGTTGGATTGTTATTTGATTTTTGCCAGCGACTAGTAATAATCACTATGTGTTTTCCCGGCCAAGATGCCCCCCCCCCCCCCCCCTGCCAGGACAACACAATATCTCTGCAGATGCTAACCAGACAGTCTGAGGAAGGAGAGGATTGCTACAAATAAATAAGCTGGTAGTAAAACAGAGCTTTCCAGGGGCGTGGCTTGGCCGCTGACCGGAATGGCCGCTTAAGCACTGAGCTCTCCACATCCACGCAGCATCGCTAAGCATCCAGCGCCATCCGACATTACATTTTGTCCCACGGAGCTCCAGGGATCTCCCCGCATCACCGGGGACATGACCCGAGGTAGATCCGCCGCCCACGGAGCAAGGAAACTCACGGACTTCTATGCGAAGCCGTCAGGCGAGCAGGCCCAAGATGGCGCCGACCGGGATGAAGGCCTCACAGCGCGGCAGACGCCCGCGGCCTCGGTGGGTCCCGCAGCAGTGGAAGATACCCTCTCTGACATGGAGGAAGCCGGAGATCCACAGCACTCACCTGCCATGTCGCCGGCTGATAGAGGTAAGAGGGCAGCCATCTCACCAGCACACTCTCCCTCTAAGCCTCCCCTAGTGAAGAGACAACATGGCGCTGGCACTTGTAGTCCCACAGGATCACTTGGTGACTCCAACTCATCGCTGGCTGCATACAACACCTCAGATAGTCCTGCTTCTGAGCATACACTGAAAGCCATGCTACTCTCATTGCAGGCAGACATGCAGAAAGAGCTCAGAACATCTATTAACCATCTGCTGGACTGAGTGGATGATATGGAAGACCGCATTGAGCATATTGAGCACCATCTCTCTGCTGCTACCAGCTCCCATAATACTGTTGTAGATATCCAAGATGAACATACCACAGCTATCCGCCAACTGCGTCTTAAAATCGCAGACCTCGAGGACCGCTCGAGGCGAAATAATATAAAATTTAGGGGAGTCCCAGAGACTGTGTCAGCCCCAGATATCGTCCCCTACCTGCACCAACTGTTTCACAAGCTCATCCCGGCCCTCACACCACAAGATCTTCTCATTGACAGAGCGCATAGGATCCATAAACCACAGCATCTGCCTGACTCAATGCCCAGAGATATCCTGGCTAGGATACACTTCTTTAACACTAAGGAACAGATCATGAGGGCAGCTAGAACCATGCGGAACCTCCCTGATCCTTTTGCTAAGATTCAACTATATAATGATATCTCAGCCGCCACCTCACAGGCTCGCAAGGCCTTCTCCCAAATTACTGCGATACTGATAGATCACAAAATCGCATACAAATGGGGATTTCCCACCAAACTTCTGGTAAACTACCAGCAACAACAAGTCGCATTTCTGACCCCCAAAGATGGCTTCAAGCAACTGCACAATTGGGGCATAGCCCCTCATGCACCCCCGGCTCCGCCCCTGAACACTAGATCTGCAAGGATCCCTCCAAAATGGGCTACAAAACCGAAATCCTGAACCTCCGGAGAACTGGGGGGCCGCCCTACCGGGCAACCCCCCTCTCAACAGGTGCCTGACTTTCTAGAATGAAGTGGATGTCCGCTTCTTTTCTTTTTGACACCCCCCACGCCGAACTGCCACTGTGTGCCACGCACACGGCATTAACCACCCCCGTACCCCTAATTTGATACCATATCTAACTTTCAGTTATTACAGTATTATTTTCTCGGAAGCCATCTGAATATTGGGCTTCGTCTCTATATCTCCCGGTCACAGATTTAGAGACTTCCATATTGATCAATTGCTCTATATATTGCATTCTCATTATTGTTCTCCTTTTTTTTCTTTTTTTTAGGTTGTTCTCATATTTACCTGTATTACTATCTCAGTACCTGATTGTACATACCTATCTGCAACGGCTGTTAGGTACACTCTGTCTATACAGAGTTTTTGTTACTAATTTGTTTTCTGTTTTGTTTTTTGGTTGTGGGTTCGTCAACCTCAGTACCATATTGACAACTCAACTTAGCAGCACATGTCTCTTACGATCACATCCCTTAATGTTAAGGGATTAAATAGTCCTTTCAAGCGTTCCCTTTTATGGAGGGAAGCAGCGACTTCCCGATCCGATATTCTATGCGTGCAGGAGACACATCTCTCCTCCCGCAACCCTCCAAACTGTACCAACAAACGATTCCCGCATATCTTTCACTCCCGAACTGATAAGAAAGTTAGGGGAGTACTGATCGCAGTACGTTCTACAGTGGCGCTCACGGGTGTCAATGTAGAACAAGACCCAGACGGAAGGTATCTAATTTTGACCGCCTGTTTTAATAACAAACCCCTGGTGATTGTGAACGTCTATGCCCCTAACACTCACCTGAAGCCCTTCCTTAAGTCCATTCTTGCCAAAATTCAACACTATCCGAAAGACCAAATCATTTTATGCGGAGACTTCAATGCGGTACCAGACCACGCACTCGACTCTTCATCTTCCCAAAGGAGGAGATCTTCCACCCTCTCCTCCTTTCTACATCTAGAAGAATTCTATGACCCATGGAGGTGTCAACATGGTACTGAGAGAGACTATACGTTTTATTCTAATGCTCAGAGATCTTATTCCAGGATTGACCTGTTCTTGACGTCCAAGGTGCTATTACAGGCTGTTGCGTCCACTAGTATAGGAGTAATATCTTGGTCTGATCATGCCCCCATCTCTATGGTGCTCAACCTCTCCCCCCCTACCACCCCATTTACGATTTGGCGCCTGAATCCCAACCTGCTTTGTACTAAGGATGTCAGGGAACAGGTCAAGACTGCTATAGATGATTATTTCACTCTAAATCAACACTCTGTTACCAACCCTACTATATGCTGGAACGCTCATAAGGCGGTCCTACGAGGAGTTCTATTGAAGCTAGGGGCCCAGGAGAGGAAAAAGCGTTTGGCGACTCTTAATGATTATTTAGATAGAATCAAGGCTTTAGAGAAAAGCAACATGACTTCGCCCACTGCCTCTACTCACGCAGATCTCAGTAAACTGAGATCAGAACTGAGCACTTATCTCCAGAACAAACATGAATTCTATCTCCGTAAACTCAAGCTAACTTGGTATTCCCAAGGTAACAAATCTGGGAAAGTTTTAGCCCAACAATACAAAAACAGGGTAGCCCAATCCACGATCTCTCATCTAATAGATCCTGAAGGCAATAGACTGACTAACCCCAAGGACATAGCTAACTGTTTCGGCGCATTCTACCGCCGACTGTACAACTTAAAAGACTCCCTGACTGAGACTCAGCCCACTGAAGCGGCTATCAATACGTTCCTTTCTAGTGTCAATCTCCCTTCCCTGTCCCCTTCTCAAGCTGCTGATCTAGCCTTACCTTTCTCCCCCCCTGAAATTGAAAACGCAATTAAAGGTCTCCCCCTTCACAAGGCCCCAGGACCAGACGGTTTTGGAAACGAATATTACAAGACATTCATAGAGGCATTGACCCCTCATTTATGCAGCTCCTTTAACCACATGCTGACCACAGGGGAGATCCCTACAGAGTCCCTGGAAGCGACCATTACTACCATACACAAACCTGGGAAGGACCCACACGACCCAGCGAATTACCGCCCTATTTCATTACTTAACACTGACTTGAAAATGTATGCCAAGCTTCTGGCCACCCGACTTTCGCAACATATGACTGCCCTCATACACCCGGACCAGGTGGGCTTCATTCCCCACCGTCAGGCCTCTGATGGGACTCGCAGGTTTGTAGATCTCATCCATTGGGCAGAGCACAGTCGAACGCCTTCTCTGCTGATATCACTAGATGCGGAGAAGGCGTTCGACAGGGTTCATTGGGGTTACCTCAAGGCAGTCCTGAAGAAATTTGGCATAGAAGGCGAGTTTTTAAGAGCAATCTTAGGTCTATATACCTCCCCTACTGCGAGAATCCGCACTTCAGGCATTCTCTCAGATCCCCTTAGAATCACTAATGGTACTCGTCAGGGCTGCCCACTGTCGCCTTTGATCTTTGCACTAGTCATGGAGCCTTTGGCGCAATCCATCCGCACACATCCCCATATATCTGGTATCAATGTGAGAGACACCTGTCACAAGATAGGGCTTTATGCGGATGATGTTATCATAGCTGTCTCGGACCCTGTTAAATCCCTGCCTATCCTGACTGACATTCTACATAATTTTAGTAAAGCATCCCTATACAAATTGAACCACTCGAAATCTGCCATGCTTGGCCTGGAGATTTCTCCAGCGCTCAAAGCAGAAATCACTAAAATATCACCCTTCTCCTGGGCCCCCGGCTCCTCTTTACAATATTTGGGTATTCAACTAGTCTCTCCCTCCTCGGTGTTACTAAGAACTAACCTTGCCTCCTTACTTCTGAAACTGAACAACCTAACTTCTAACATGTCCGCCTTGAAAGCTTCTTGGGTTGGTAGGATAGCATTAGCCAAAATGTTTCTTCTACCGCATGTACTTTATTTCTTTCGAACTCTTCCGCTTCCAATTCTCTCGGCAGACCTAACCAAACTTCAGCGTACAATGGACTCGTTCATATGGGCAGGTCGTAAACCTCGCCTAAAATCCACTGTCCTGTGCACTCCCTCTTCCTTAGGAGGGATGGGATCTCCAGATATTAGAAAATACTATAAAGCAGTCATTCTGGATCAAGGGAGACAACTGTGGTCACAAGATCCCAACACAAGGTGGCACCAAATCGAGGCTGCAACTCTCCCGGCCGATCCACAACTGACCCTAGCGGCAATTTGGCTGTCTCTCCCTATCGAACGTTCCATCCTTCCAACTGTACGTGCCTGCTTGGTTCAATGGAGTGCAATATGCAAAGATCATCATGGTCTACACAGAGACGCACTTAAAAATCTACCCTTACTAGCACTACAACTTCTTTCTCCAGACCTTCCAATTAAGCATTGGCATGCTGCAGGAATCAAAACAATTGGAGCTCTGTTGATGGATACAGATCTAAAAAGCTTTCAACAACTGATCTCGGAATTTAGTCTTTCGCATAAGGACTTTTACATCTACTTAAGGCTTAGGCATATAATCTCCCAAAGCTTGACATCTACAGACCCTATCTCCAGGGACCTTCTCCGCCTTTATAATCGTCCTCTCGCTATCTCGAAGGGCATATCCTTCATCTACAAACTCCTCTCCAATCCTGCTACATCCTCAAAATCCTCAAACATTCTTTACTGGGAATCCCTGTTTCACTGCTCCTTCCCTTTGGAGGACTGGCATCGTGCACTACGAACTCCATCAGTCGTCTCCAAAAATATAACGCACTGGGAAACGGTCATGAAACTGTTTCATAGGTGGTACTACACACCGCAAAAGCTGGCGACCATTTTTCCCACACACTCTCCGAAGTGCTGGAGGAATTGCAACTCCACTGGAGACTTATTACACATCTGGTGGAGCTGCCCGGTTATTGGGCCCTTCTGGCTACAAGTTTCCTCTCTGGTTCAGACACTGACCAAATCTCACTACCAGCTGACTTCACGTATGGCTCTATTTGGTCTGGATACCCAATATTGGCCTCCTACCAGTCTACCTATGGTGCACCATGTACTAATCTCTGCGCGCCTGCTTATAGCACGTGCGTGGAAAAACCCTCTCCCACCAACACTACCTGAACTTCTCAACACACTCAATACTCATTGTCGCATGGAATTTCTCCTCTCTAGAGTAAACATGACAGAATCTAGATTCAACAAACAGTGGTCTCCCTGGTGAACACACCCGAGCCGAGCTGCGTTCAGCTTGGGTAACACATAATCTTACACCCTCAGACCAGGTAGAGCCGGCAGTGAAAGTCACTGGTTTAATGTACTAATCTTGATATATTATATGTAAGTTTGCTGTGAATCTCCTGCAGTTCTGTTATCTGACATTTCAACCGACTTCTTTTCCTACCCTGTTTGTTCTTTTTTTTTTTTTTCTCCTTTAATATTACTTTGGGACTACGTGCTATTCACATTTTATTCTACTGTGGTTGAGCATGGCGCCCCCTCTCGGCTCTGCCCATGGGAGTGTTGGGAGGGGACGGGATGCCCCCGGACCTACTGGATCTAGCTATAAAGAATACATAGTATGCAGCAGTTGTATGCCAGGTCCACATGTTGTTTATACTAGTAATTTAAGTTGTTTTGTGTACTCAGGCATTACTTGCTTATTTGTTCATCAACTCTCTACAAATTTTGTACAATGGTTGATATCTTTGCTTGTCAATGCGTTATATTACAATAAAATTGTTTGAAAATAAAAAATACTTTAAAAGTGAAAACAGAGCTTTCCTGTAATCTGTGTCACCATATGCTATTATAGACTTGCCACTTAGAAAAATAACTCCAGGCAAACAGCAAAATGCACATATAAAATACATATATGTTTTAACCTGCCAATGGATTTCTATCCACCCAATTCTGATATTTACAGATTCCCACACAGCACAGTTAGATAGATGACACCACTTACCATTACCAAACACAGTGATATACTAGTTCCACCTCTAGAGTCCTCACTGAGCACTTTAAAGCCAAACTGCAAGGGGTAAAAACGTTTATATCTGGGGAGGGGGAAATCTGTTTTACTTACCAGATCCACCCTTGTCCTGCAGATGGTGCTCCCCTATGTTCTGGCGGAGGATTTTTCCTCAACGCGATCACATCTAATCCAGGGCTATGGGCTCCCTGAGTTCAACTTTAAGAGTAATAGCCGATGATAAGGTTATCTCTCTGTTCTCTCTGCTTCCTCTTGAATACATTTGATGTAAACACAAGAAGAGTATCTCAAAAGACAAAAAGTGTACAAAAAGTACAAAACTTTCTGAACTAAAAACAGGATAAAGAGTGATATACACTATCTTAGCAAAGCAAAGAAGGGTTAACACTTCTGACAGTGTTTTTTTTTTTTAATGTCTGTACTTTCCTGTCCTGGGGGTAACACCACCCGCAACTCTTTTATGGTCATCACACCTACACAAAATGTGCGAACCTCTCCTCAAAAGAGTTACAGATTAAACCCTACGCTAATTAAAAAAAAATGAATAAAAATTGGAGTTAGGATTGAAAAATATTTACATAAGAATATTAATGTATTATTATTATTATTATTCAAAACTATCATCTAGTTTTCCACGTATAATAGATATGTTCAACCTTCATTTAGCTCACATACATTTCCTTTTCCAAGAAATAGAAAAATAATAAATGTCTCTGAATAGATTTACATGAACAATATATGCCAAAGAAATCAGATAATTTATTGTTCCTGAATGTTGGTTTGTCCATATGACCAATATTTTGTATTAAACTGCTCATGACTTGATATATGTATTCATATTCATATATATATATATATATATATATATGTACTGTATATCTAAATATGGTCTTCTTTACTTAAAGCACTAGAGTTTCAGCCTAATTTAAGGCTGATCTAAAGCATTAATCCCCCACCCCACCCCATCCTATTCAACTGATGTAGAAAATAATGTTCATTTTGACTAGGGAATGATTTATCCCAAAGTATTACTTAACTTAATCTGTTGTCCGATGATCTTCCTCCCATCCTGTTCTTGATGTGCCAACTAGAGACGAACATCTGATTTGAACCAAAGTTGATCTTGGTGTTTGGAAAAGGGTAAAATTAAATGAGTTGTTTCAATGCCAAATCATTCACATAGTGGGAAGGTGACATCCACAGACCCCCACAACCACTGGTCCAGGGTTGTGGGGAAAAGGCCCTTGTCCTCATCAACATGGGAACAAGATGCTGTGCCAGTGGCATCCTCCCTGGCAAGGTACCCTTGCCATTTTAAAGGCATGTGGTCTGGTATGGTTCTGGAGAGTGCTACACGCTTGACCCCTCCTTTTCTGGCACTCCTGGTTGATGAGGGTTTTGGAATGGATTTTGGGGCGATCCCACTTCATTTTTGTTTGTTCTTGCATGGTGTACCATACCAGACCTGAAAGTGTGAATCGAAAAATCTGTTGAATTTTTTTTGTATGCTTAAAAAAAACGTATCAGTGTATGGCCAGCTCTACAGGATAACTAAACCCAAGAACAAAAAATGCAGTATGTTGCAGTTTACAGTTCTTAGAAGTGATGACTGCATTTGTTTTTTTTTCTTTTTTTTTTCAAACTAAGAACGTTTTTGAAAATACCCATTGATCTTTCCAGAAATGCAATGTCCTTGTTACCTTCTGTGAGTTGCACAGAAAAATATCTTCCTTCGTAGCTACATTCTATAGACTATCAATTCCGCTGCCCTACATGTAATGGAAGTGAAAATATATGCACATGTTTATAGTCCATATCAAGAGAAATGACTAGAGTGACAACTCATGGCTCCCATGGAGGAGTCACATCCAGCCATCCAGGAACAGGAAGGATTACCAGGTAGAAATAAAACAAAGGATACATGAAAAACAAATGCAACTGCACACCAAGGGTTAGTAAATTGCAATATATTATATTTTTGGTGTGGGGTTTACACTTTAATTCAACTTGCCAAGCCTGTCAATTGACCCCAAAGGAGAATCTCAGAGCAGGTTCAGTACATCAGTGGGCTCCAAGGAGTTTCCGAAATAATCTTGTCTGAAAAAAACAGGCTTTGACCAGGGCCGTTTGAAGGAATTTGGCTGGGGCCCCAGGCTGTGGCGTGACTCATTATGATTGCCTGGCTGTAACTTGTCATTGGTCATCGGTATTAGGGGGCATCAATAAGAGCCCTGAATAGTGGTGTCTTACAAGTCCCCCAACATTGATCTAATGTAAAAGGCTTGTAAATAGCTGTACATTATAGGCCACCTACAACTAATGGGGAAACCCAAATTGCACTATGGTGCCCCATACATTTCTAGTTATGCCATGCTTTCCTATTCTCAGTCCAGGTGCAGTTGCACTTGTTCCGGAGCTAAGTATTTGCAATGATGAACTATTTACGAACCTCAGAAAATGCATTTCAGTATTAAAATGGTCATATATGGCTCCTGATAATAAAGACATTGAATAAACAAGGTATGTAGGGCAGATGCAGTTCTTATTTATATTTTTTTTATTCGGGTTACAGTGCAAATGCAGATAGGCTGCATGTAAATAATTCAATGTTTACAGCCTTGCTCTGTGATGTCAGCTCTCAGAACACAGTAAAAGAAAGGGCATTACTTTTAAAGTTTCTAGCTATCTAGTGTAGAACGACCCCCTACTAGGCTGCTTGGATTTATCTGCTCATCTGCACTGTCATGACCTGGTGAACATTCCAACTCCCCTGACACTCTGGGTTCAGACATCTTTGCACCACTTCAAAGTAATAAGTCAGGCAAATCTGTGTGTTTATATTCTGATAATGTTTACTAGGACAGTTCAAAGAAGATATTGTGAAAAAGAAGAGGTAATAGATCTGCAGAGTTTTAGGCAACAGCGCCAACTCAGCAAAGGAAATCCTCCCAATAACATGCTAAAGGTGTCTATGCTGTGTTCAAGATAGGTTTGGTAAAGTATTCCCAGGGTAAAGATGTCTGTGCAAAGTGTCCCAGTGAAACCATAAGAAAAGGTTTGTAAAGGTGGGCGATTGCCCTCTCACCAATAACCAGGCCAATTGAATGCCTGGAGGACAGCAGCCCCTGAAGCGACACATGTGAAGCAGATCCGCCCTTTCGATCTCCCAATGCGAAGCATAGAACACAGGTTGAAAGGCGACCGATGTGACACTGGATGGATGTCCAACGAAGAAAAAGCAGTGCTAGGCCCCTCTCATCCCAGTTGGTTAAGCTGTTTTTTGTGATGGACTTTTAGAATGTAAATTAAAAAGTGGTAAAACATTCACTAAAAGTAAACCCTGTGATTAACCAGTAACCTCCCTCTAAGACTTGTCTTACCAATAGCATGAACTCTGACACCTAACTTGCAGAAAGTGAAACCATTTATTGATTCCCTAATGCTATCCAGTAAAAACAACAATTGTACTCAAGTCAAAATTTTTACTCACTCTGGGTATTCTTCCACAACCAGCAATTTGTGTTGCTCCTCACAGTGACCATGGAGGGCTATAGGAATATACTTTCTGTATTATGTGATGTTGATATTCTATATAATATACATCCCAGTAAGCAGGGAACTGTATAGATTGTCTAACTTTCCACCACAGACGCTCATTCCAGCCTTTCCCATTTCTTTTATCTTGCACAGTATAGTAAGTATTCTTGCAGGCTGGACAAAAACAAAACAAAAAACCAAACAAAAAAAACCACTAGATTCCTTTCTACCATCAGTTCAAGGCAGTGATCACAGATTGTCCCCTGTTCAGTAAAGTAAAGTGTTCCGCGAAGACAGAACATTGCACACACTGGCTTTTTTTCCCCATGGGGTCATGGTAGTCTGTCCCAGGCTTCTCATCCTGCTCAATTTGGTAAATATCCCTGGAGGCAGGAAACTGCACACATTGGTTTGCCTTTTCACCATGGAGCCCAGGCACTAATCAATATCTGTCTCAAGGCACTCTTCCTGTGTTCCTGAGTATATTGACATTTTCCTGTAAGGGAGACATGGCACACATAGGCTTTCTTTACAAAATGGGCTCCAGGCATTTATCCCAGTCTCTCGCAGGATTCTCTTCATGGATAGTATAGTAATAATTTCTGGATGCAGTACACATAAATTGGCTTCCTTCTCCCCATGGAGTTCAGCCACTGACCCCAGTCTCTCCCAGGCTTCTCATTCTGCACAGTATTGTATGTTTTCCTGGATGGAAGACAGTTAACATATTGGCATGAATAAATAATGGTGTTGCTCAGTGTGGACGCTAATACAATAAAAGTGTATGCAGTAGAAAAATGCCTAAATGTTAAAGTGGCAAGTGGGGAATACCACAAATGAACTTGCTTGGGATGAATAGATAAAAAGTAGTGGTTTGGAGTGGTAGCTATAGCTAATTATGAAATATATAACGTACATTAAACAAATTAAGTATTGAACAAGTGAAACAAAGTAACATAACACCAATGTGCACAACTAAATATAAAATATAGAAGTGCAATCCAAGTAAGATTATAACAATCAAATGATTGGAAGATGCAATCCCAAAAATTACTGTGACAGTCTAAAAAGTTTTTCACATAAATAGTAGATCCCTCCACCATAAATCAACACAAGCCAGTGCCTGGCCAATCCTCTGTGATGGCACCTATGTGTGTACAAGCCCCTCACCTTACAGCATGAATCAATCACAGGCAGCGGTCTTCAGAGGATCCCTCTTGGTTATAAATGAAGCTTCCTTCACTAGTGATGGCCGAACGGTTCGCCCGGCGGTCGTTTCGCGGCGAATTTCCGACATTCGCGGTCCGCACGTTCGAACGCCTTTTTCCGTCGTTCGCCGCGGCGGACTTACGTGTTTAATGTATACAAGAACTTTAACCTTTGGTGACACGTTTATCATGTGATACAGGACAGCCAATTGAGACATGACAGCACATGGACACTTGTACATTCCCCCTAACCTATAAATACACCCGATCCGGTGGCCATTTTACATTCTTTCTTCTGTTAAGATAGGGACAGGTTCCTGTGTGGAGTAGGGAGAGATAAACCACTAGCTATTTGGTACACAAAAGTTCTTTTCAGGACTGGTATAGGTGTTAGGTGTTGATAGGTTTGCTGTGCTGCTGATTCTTGCAGCAGCCTGAGTGTCTTTTGTTAGTTTAGAGAAAGGGAAAGGACGGTGTATGCTACAGGGACAGCCAGATTAGTCTTTCATCATCATCATCATCATCATCATCATTAGCTGTTACTATCAAGGTCCACAAAAGAGCTGTTCCAGTAACCACTAATCGTTCTCTTTTTTTGCCAATTTGTATAGGGACAGGAAGGAAGCAGTGTTGTCAGGCAGTGAGGGTAATTTTAAAGACTTGCTGTTATTATTAGTTCCACAAAGGTTCTTTTCAGGACTGGTATCAGTGGTACAGTAATAGGCTTGTACATGTATAATATTCTTTCTTCCAAATATAGAAAGGATATTATACTTGACTGCTGCCCTTCTGCTGCAGTCTGCTAAACATTCACAACTCACTTGTTCCACAAAAGTTCTTATAAGGACTGGTAACTTGGTATAGGGTGCTACGGTACATAGGCTTGAGTGCGGTACAGTCTGCTGTTCTGTAAGGACCGCTATCGGTCCACAATAGATAGGGTTGACGTGCACCACTGCTGACCGCTGCCCTATACTGCAGCAGTCCTTCAGCGGTATAGGGACTGACGTACAGTCTGCTAATCACTAACACACAACCTGCTTGTTCCACAAAAGTTCTTATAAGGACTGGTAACTTGGTATAGGGTGCTACGGTACATAGGCTTGAGTGCGGTACAGTCTGCTGTTCTGTAAGGACCGCTATCGGTCCACAATAGATAGGGTTGACGTGCACCACTGCTGACCGCTGCCCTATACTGCAGCAGTCCTTCAGCGGTATAGGGACTGACGTACAGTCTGCTAAACACTAATACACAACCTGCTTGGTCCACAAAAGTTCTTATAAGGACTGGTAACTTGGTATAGGGTGCTACGGTACATAGGCTTGAGTGCGGTACAGTCTGCTGTTCTGTAAGGACCGCTATCGGTCCACAATAGATAGGGTTGACGTGCACCACTGCTGACCGCTGCCCTATACTGCAGCAGTCCTTCAGCGGTATAGGGACTGACGTACAGTCTGCTAAACACTAATACACAACCTGCTTGGTCCACAAAAGTTCTTATAAGGACTGGTAACTTGGTATAGGGTGCTACGGTACATAGGCTTGAGTGCGGTACAGTCTGCTGTTCTGTAAGGACCGCTATCGGTCCACAATAGATAGGGTTGACGTGCACCACTGCTGACCGCTCACCTATACTGCAGCAGTCCTTCAGCGGTATAGGGACTGACGTACAGTCTGCTAATCACTAACACACAACCTGCTTGTTCCACAAAAGTTCTTATAAGGACTGGTAACTTGGTATAGGGTGCTACGGTACATAGGCTTGAGTGCGGTACAGTCTGCTGTTCTGTAAGGACCGCTATCGGTCCACAATAGATAGGGTTGACGTGCACCACTGCTGACCGCTGCCCTATACTGCAGCAGTCCTTCAGCGGTATAGGGACTGACGTACAGTCTGCTAAACACTAACACACAACCTGCTTGGTCCACAAAAGTTCTTATAAGGACTGGTAACTTGGTATAGGGTGCTACGGTACATAGGCTTGAGTGCGGTACAGTCTGCTGTTCTGTAAGGACCGCTATCGGTCCACAATAGATAGGGTTGACGTGCACCACTGCTGACCGCTGCCCTATACTGCAGCAGTCCTTCAGCGGTATAGGGACTGACGTACAGTCTGCTAAACACTAATACACAACCTGCTTGGTCCACAAAAGTTCTTATAAGGACTGGTAACTTGGTATAGGGTGCTACGGTACATAGGCTTGAGTGCGGTACAGTCTGCTGTTCTGTAAGGACCGCTATCGGTCCACAATAGATAGGGTTGACGTGCACCACTGCTGACCGCTGCCCTATACTGCAGCAGTCCTTCAGCGGTATAGGGACTGACGTACAGTCTGCTAAACACTAATACACAACCTGCTTGGTCCACAAAAGTTCTTATAAGGACTGGTAACTTGGTATAGGGTGCTACGGTACATAGGCTTGAGTGCGGTACAGTCTGCTGTTCTGTAAGGACCGCTATCGGTCCACAATAGATAGGGTTGACGTGCACCACTGCTGACCGCTGCCCTATACTGCAGCAGTCCTTCAGCGGTATAGGGACTGACGTACAGTCTGCTAAACACTAATACACAACCTGCTTGGTCCACAAAAGTTCTTATAAGGACTGGTAACTTGGTATAGGGTGCTACGGTACATAGGCTTGAGTGCGGTACAGTCTGCTGTTCTGTAAGGACCGCTATCGGTCCACAATAGATAGGGTTGACGTGCACCACTGCTGACCGCTCACCTATACTGCAGCAGTCCTTCAGCGGTATAGGGACTGACGTACAGTCTGCTAATCACTAACACACAACCTGCTTGTTCCACAAAAGTTCTTATAAGGACTGGTAACTTGGTATAGGGTGCTACGGTACATAGGCTTGAGTGCGGTACAGTCTGCTGTTCTGTAAGGACCGCTATCGGTCCACAATAGATAGGGTTGACGTGCACCACTGCTGACCGCTGCCCTATACTGCAGCAGTCCTTCAGCGGTATAGGGACTGACGTACAGTCTGCTAAACACTAATACACAACCTGCTTGGTCCACAAAAGTTCTTATAAGGACTGGTAACTTGGTATAGGGTGCTACGGTACATAGGCTTGAGTGCGGTACAGTCTGCTGTTCTGTAAGGACCGCTATCGGTCCACAATAGATAGGGTTGACGTGCACCACTGCTGACCGCTGCCCTATACTGCAGCAGTCCTTCAGCGGTATAGGGACTGACGTACAGTCTGCTAAACACTAATACACAACCTGCTTGGTCCACAAAAGTTCTTATAAGGACTGGTAACTTGGTATAGGGTGCTACGGTACATAGGCTTGAGTGCGGTACAGTCTGCTGTTCTGTAAGGACCGCTATAGGTCCACAATAGATAGGGTTGACGTGCACCACTGCTGACCGCTCACCTATACTGCAGCAGTCCTTCAGCGGTATAGGGACTAAGAGTTTTGTCACAGGGTCATTTAAAAAATGACATGCAGAGGAAGAGGCAGGCCCTTCCGCAGGGGTGGTAGGGGTAGGGCAGGAGCAACAGGCTTGAGCCAAAGTGGGAAGTTGCAGAAGGTGCGTTCAATTACTTTAAAGGATGCACCAGACTTGGTTGAGTGGCTCGCTCAGCCTTACTCTTCTGCACCCTCCTCATCCTCTCGATCTGCACCCTCTTCTTCACTCTCTGCTATGTGCACCCCCAAAGACACTACCACCAACAACACGACCACCACCACCACCACCACATACCTTCCGCTTGAGTCACTGGAATTATTTTCCGATCCATATCAAGAGGACATTTCTGATGCGCAGCCACTCTTGGTATTGGATCAGGAAGAGGAGGTAGCAACAAGCGCTACTCAGCAGTCTGACGCCAGTACCCAGATCAGCCCAAGGAGGAGGTTGGTCCCCGGTGTTGCTGCCTACTCTACTTATAGCGGTGGGGAAGGTGACGTTGATGATGACGTGTCTAGTGATGTCACGTGGGTGCCCACAAGAGAGGAAGAGGAGGGGAGTTCAGAGGGAGATATGGACCAGCAGATAGGGAGGAGAAGCAGCAATGACTTACATTGCACAGCAGGGACAAAGCAGACTGCAAATGTATCAGGAGCGAGTCATCGACCATGTACGGTCACATCTGGCGCTCCCAGGACACCGGCACATGGCTCCGCAGTGTGGGCTTTTTTTAACGTGTCCGCTGCTGACAATAGCGTTGCCATCTGCAATCTTTGCAGTCAACGCGTTAGTCGCGGTAAGCCCAATACTCACCTAGGGACGACCGCCTTAAGAAGGCACATGAGCAGCCATCACCGAGCCCAGTGGGAGCAACGGAACACACAAAGCCACACTGCAGGCTCTCACCGTCCAGCCTCGTCTTCTACTTCTCCTTCTCCTCTCTCCTCACAATTGTCCTCCACTCCACCTTCCATCACGCCAAGCTCACATTTTTCTGCAAAAAGGCAGGCTTCCGTGGGCCTAATGTTTGAGCGTAAAAAAATGATGACGCCGGATAACCCTCTTGCCCAACGGTTGGCGGCTGGCTTGTCAGAACTCATAGCCCGCCAACTACTGCCATATAAACTGGTGGACTCGGAGGCCTTTCGCAAATTTGTGGCCATTGGAACACCACAATGGAAGGTCCCAGGAAGGAAGTATTTCTCAGAGAAGGGCATCCCAGAGCTATATGGCCATGTTCAGCGGCAAGTGAATGTATCTCTGGCACACAGTGTCGGTGCCAAGATACATCTGACCACAGACACGTGGTCTAGCAAACACGGGCAGGGAAGGTATATCAGTTTTACTGCCCACTGGGTGAACCTTCTGACGGCCGTCAAGCATGTAACCCGTGGCACCCGTGTAGATTTGGTTTTACCGCCACGGATTGCATGCAGGCCTGACTCTTCTTCTCCTCCTCCTACTCCATCCTCCTCCCTCTCCTCCTCAGCTGCCTCCTCCTTTTCCGCTGCTAGCGTCTCTTCCACTGCACCGCCCAAGCTCCCCAGAACCTATTCCACATGCCAGGTGAGACGTTGCCATGCCGTGCTGCGTCTGTTGTGCCTGGAAGCAAAGAGCCACACTGGCCCGGCACTCCTTTCAGCTTTGCGTTCACAGGCAGATGAGTGGCTAACACCGCTCAATTTGACAGTTGGTAAAGTGGTGTGTGACAACGGTGCCAATCTGCTTAGCGCATTGAAACAGGGCAAAATCACGCACGTGCCGTGCATGGCACACGTCTTAAACTTGGTCGTGCAGCGATTCCTTGTCAAATACCCTGGGGTCCAGGACATCTTGCGGCAGGCAAGGAAAATCTCGGCCCATTTCAGAAGATCTTACACGGCCATGGCTCGCCTTGCTGACATTCAGCGGCGACACCATCTGCCGGTCAGACGTCTTATTTGCGATTGCCCGACGCGATGGAACTCAACCTTCTATATGCTTGATAGGCTGCTCCAGCAGAAACGTGCAGTTAACGTCTACCTGTATGAACTCTGCGAAAGAAACGGTTCTGGGGAGCTGGGTTTTTTTTCACCGCGCCAGTGGCTGCTCATGCGCGACACATGCAGACTTCTGCGGCCATTTGAGGAGATCACCAAACTGGTCAGTCGCAGCCATGGCGCCATCAGTGACATGGTACCTTATGCCTTCTTTCTGGAGCGTGCATTGCGTCGTGTCATTGATCAGGCTGTGGAGGAGCAGGAGCGGGAAGATGAGGAAGTCGCAATGCTGGATGAATTCCCAGGGGGGGCTACTCTATCTGAGACAAGTCAACAACAGGAGTCTGATGAGGAGTCAGAGGAGGATGGTGCCGGGGCGGATGAGCAGGAGCAAGAAGAGCATGCTTTAAACCTTTCTGGGATCCCTGTTGTGCGAGGATGGGGAGAGGAGAATGAAGAGGACGACATTATCCTGGATGATGAGCAGGAGCCAGGCCACCACACCGCTTCCACTTTAGTGCAAATGGGGGCCTTCATGCTCCAGTGTTTTAATAGGGACCCCCGTATAAAAAGCATGAGGGTCAAGGACCAGTACTGGGTGGCAACGTACTTAGACCCCCGGTACAAACACAAAATGGCGGAAATGTTACCGCCGTCGCAGAGGGCTGTCAGAATGCAGCACTTCCAGGCCTTGCTTCGAGAAATGCTGCATTCTGCTTTTGCGTGCGCTGGCAGAGGAGCAATTCCCACTCCCAGAGAAGGATTTGCGGGTACCAATCCAACAGCGCCTGCAAGAAGAGGCCGGTTTGAAGATGTGTTGGTGACTTCGGATATGAGGTCATTCTTTCAGCCGACCCATCGACAGGTGTCATCCGGATCCAGCATCAGGGAACGCCTAGACCGTCAGGTGTCCGACTACATTGGGTTAACGGCCGATGTGGACGCTCTGAGGAGTGATGAACCCCTAGACTACTGGGTGGGCAGGCTTGACCTCTGGCCAGAGCTTGCCCAATTTGCAATCGAACTGTTGGCTTGCCCCTCATCCAGTGTCCTGTCCGAAAGGACGTTCAGCGCAGCAGGGGGGATTGTGACCGATAAGCGTACTCGCCTAGCTCACCACAGTGTTAACTACCTCACATTTCTAAAAATGAATGAGGCATGGATCTCGGAGGAATTCAACACATGTGATCAGTAGACCATGTATATGTCTATAAACAATTTTTGGAATCAAGCACACAGACCTTCTTAATTCATTTGGCTCACTTCCCTGACCCAAAAAAGCACACCGTACTATATGCCCCTACCCTCCTCTTTGAAGAGGTTGAGCGGTGTCATATTTCTACTGGGGCTGCTTATTATGAGGGGTTCCCACCATCCCTGTGCTGTGCTGACTTCCTCCTGGGTGTTCTTATTATGAGGGGCTCCCACCATCCCTGTGCTGTGCTGACTTCCTCCTGGGGGTTCTTATTATGAGGGGATCACACCATCCCTGTGCTGTGCTGACTTCCTCCTGGGGCTGCTTACGGTGCTGCTGTCAGCGCTGTATGTCACGGAGCTGCTGTCAGCGCTGTATGTCACGGAGCTGCTGTCAGCGCTGTATGTCACGGAGCTGCTGTCAGCGCTGTATGTCACGGAGCTGCTGTCAGCGCTGTATGTCACGGAGCTGCTGTCAGCGCTGTATGTCACGGAGCTGCTGTCAGCGCTGTATGTCACGGAGCTGCTGTCAGCGCTGTATGTCACGGAGCTGCTGTCAGCGCTGTATGTCACGGAGCTGCTGTCAGCGCTGTATGTCACGGAGCTGCTGTCAGCGCTGTATGTCACGGTGCTGCTGTCAGCGCTGTATGTCACGGAGCTGCTGTCAGCGCTGTATGTCACGGAGCTGCTGTCAGCGCTGTATGTCACGGAGCTGCTGTCAGCGCTGTATGTCACGGAGCTGCTGTCAGCGCTGTATGTCACGGAGCTGCTGTCAGCGCTGTATGTCACGGTGCTGCTGTCAGCGCTGTATGTCACGGAGCTGCTGTCAGCGCTGTATGTCACGGAGCTGCTGTCAGCGCTGTATGTCACGGAGCTGCTGTCAGCGCTGTATGTCACGGAGCTGCTGTCAGCGCTGTATGTCACGGAGCTGCTGTCAGCGCTGTATGTCACGGTGCTGATGTCAGTGCTCTGTATTACGGTGCTGCTGTCAGTGCTCTGTATCTCCTGCACCCTCTTGTTTGCCTACCCTGGTCCCTGACCTTCCCTCTCCTCCATTGCCTTCATTAGCTCCATAGTCCTGAATTGTCAGAACAATTTCCCAAATAAAAAAAAAATGCTTGTAGTTATCGATCCCAAATTCACCTCATACATGTATTATGCTATTGTCCAGGTGGTGGGACTACGTGCTACCCCCTAATAATTACCCCGTGGCCGCAAATTCGACCTAAAGGTTTGCGAAATTCGCCTCCCATTGAAGTCAATGGAGCCCGCGGCGAACGGTCGTTTTCGCGAACGTTTGTGTCCGTTCGCGTTTCGCGTTCGCGAAACGTCCCGTCGGAAGTTCGTCCATCACTATCCTTCACTAGTATGCTTGATGTGTGGGGGTTAAGCATAGAAAAGAAAGGTGCCCATAGCGTAATCCCTTTTAAAAGGATTTATTACACCAAACAAAATAGATACACTCACTTTTAAAATATGACAAACGGCAACAATCCACGAGCGTCGAGATCGTTTACTTCTGTCCAATCCTGTTATTGGACGGAAGTAAACAAGCACAGCGCCCGTGGTTTGTTGCCATTTGTCATATTTTAAAAGTGGCTTTGGAGTCCAGCACACATTTCAATCTCTCCCAGGTCTCTCTTCCTTCTTAGTGGAGTAGGCATTCCTGGACATAGTACACAGCACACATTGGCTTTCCTTTCATCACGGAGTCCAGGTACTCATCTCAGGCTCATCTTCTCCTCCTGCCATAGAGTAAATTACATAACCCAGAATGGGACTAAATTAACCGTACATTAAACCTGTAACATCTAACTTTCCACCCTACTTATTAATACCACTAGCCAGTTTCTGTATTTCATATTTCACAGTGCATTTTAATTCCAATTGTTATTATTTCTAGTGTACAGAATAATACCATTCATAACATGGAACTTTAAAGGTACCAATAATCAAAAGTACATCATCAAAAAAAACAATTGGTTAAAAATCTAAGGGAGTTTTATTCCTGTTTACATCACATTTACTGAGATTGGTGGCATTACAAAATTTCCTTTTTTCTTTATACACATGTATCTCTAACCTTATATTTTGCTTATATAAATTGTATTTAATTGTTAATATAAAATATTAAATTATCATTTAATTTTTTCAACCCATACTTTTGGAGGGATAAAACAACTTCTCAACACTTTCTCAGAAAAAAGGAGATAGTAGATGTACAGAATCACATTGTCCTAATTGATAGTATGCACATACCGTAAATGAAACATTTAATTCCACTTGCAGTTAGCCTGCCAGCCACTCAATCCAACCATGCCCCATAAATGTGGGAAGGAGTTGCAGGGGATAGCAGGATATTCAAAGATCAATTTTAGTACTTTTTATACAGATATTATATAGTTATTTCTTTTATAAGCTCACAGGGCCTTGGAATTGCATACATTGATTTCATACTGTTTATTAAACTAATGTTGCCATCAGAATTCCAAACAATGGGTCATCATTGAACTTTCCCTTATCCATTATATCATTGGATGGTAGGGCAGCCTTCTCTTGTGTCAGAACTCATCTGCTGATCAAATTTACTCTTCACACATTTGCCAATATCTCTCATAAATGGGCAATACACCTTACCCTTCTCCAATGACATCTATCATAGGCTATCCCCACTTCTCTCCCAGCCAATACTATAATGTTTTCAAGTCCTAGACAGCATGCAAGACATTTAGTGTGCATGATCGTATCTCCATTTTAGGCTGGTAGATATCGGATTCTCAAAGGTCATGAAACTCAGCTACTGTAGACATAATTAGAATGTACTTCTTACATTCACTGCCTGATCCCCTTTGGGGAAATATGTTCTCAACCTCTGAGAAGAATGTGTTCCACATCATTCTGACTTCTGGCTTTTACCTTCTGACTCTTTTCTACAGAAGTGGGAAGAAAACTTCACATCTCCTCCCCCCTGCAGCAAATGCATCTTATCAATCACTTCTTACACTGAACTTCCATTTGCAGGAAAAACCATAAAACATACTAAAAACTGCTCACAATCTGCTAAAGAACCCCTCGGTACTTTCTCATATTTTGGAGATGGAGATACATGGATGCCAAGGGCACCCTCCTTGATATGCGTTTGGTAGTGATCCATAATTAAACAGTTCTGGTCCAAGGTCATCCAAATAATTCTCAAATTGAAGCTAACAGCAAGGCTAATGGTTTAGCTTCACCCTCCCACCATAGGATAGCCTAATAATTGGTCAATGCTGTCACTTGGGAGACACCACCCCTTTGTTTATATCAGCTGTCATCCCCCAGAGCTGTCATTCTCTGGCGAGCAGTCATTGGGATCAGACGTGTCACTGTTTTCTTTTCACAGATTGGCAAGCATAGTTTATCGTGATTGACATGGATCTGCATTACTAAACAATGTGATTGACCTGGATGGACATTATGGGACATTTTGTTTTTATTTTAATATTTTTTTCTGAATAGGTAAAGGGTGCCTGAAGGGCCCGGTACGAGAAACCCCACTATATATTTTTTTAAACTGTCCCAGATGCTTTGTTTACATGGCTGTGGCTGGGTCATTTCAGTAACAAACACTGACAAGTGGAAGAAGAAAACTGTCTTGTAAAGCAGTGGGAGAAAAACCTGCTACTAGATATTATTTCCGGCTTCTGCAGAACTACTATTTATTTTAATGCTTATGCAGTTTTTCCCCTCCTCCACTAGGGTGCATAGCAGTCATTTTTTTGAGTCTGCTATTCCACCCTTTTCCTCCTTTTCTTCCTGATAAGCCATTTTTTGACCAAATTCTTTGCACTGCAACACCTCTCATGTTCTAGCAGAAAGTTACTATTCCTATTCCCTATCCTCCTCCTCAAGGGCACAGAACGGCCACTTATTTACTGTGCTGCTCATGCACTCTTTTCCTCCTTCTCAAGTGAGCATAGCAGCCCTTTTTGTTTGGTCATTATAATGCCCCATCGACATGAGCACAGGGTGCTTTGCCAGGAAAGCTCCCATGCAAGGTACCTACCCAGTGTTGAGGGCATGTCACCTTGAGCCTTTACAATATAAAATATTAAAACGAATTATATACTTATACAGGAAGCTAATATTGGCCGCTTCAGATCTGCGCTATAGCTGAATGACGGCTACAGCGCGGACCTAATTTGCCGGGAAGGCGTCAATAGACATACTCCCGTGCTTGAGTGGCCTGTGCACCCCCTGCAGAGCATGCATGGTGCGCTCTTTGATCAGCGAGTCTATGAGACTCATGTGTATAATGAAAAAAGGAATTTTGTAATGTCATGCAATCTTGTTAGATATGAATTTAATAATGTCTTAAAGTCAACAGGAATAAAAGTCTGTCGATTTTTAAATAACTCCTCTTATTAATGTACTTTTGATTATTGGCACCTTTAAAGTTCCATGTTCTGAATGGTATGTTTGTAGTAGGATGTAATTGGGGATGTGGTGCTGTGACTGTAAATCAGTCTAATCATATTATTTAACTGAAGTGTACAGAATACACAGTAATAACACAGTTCACAAAGACAGACAGCACATGAATGGGGCAAAAATAAAAGCCTAATATTACATAAAGACCAGCAATTATAGAACAATGTTATGGCTGATGTAATTGCAGCCATGTATACAATAAAATACAATTATCTGATTTCACTTCAAGAACTGCCTATTTGTTATTGAAGGTTTATTTCATCATCATGTTCATCATTGTTGTAAAAAAAACTTGATACTAACTCCTATTTGTATATCTGGCACTAATGTCACAGTCATGTCCTTGTGCCTGATGTGACTGGAAGAGGCGCAGTTTAGAATGTCTTGTAAACACTATGCCAAATACCAGATCCTATTCCTCATTGGCTGATATTGGAATTGGGAATTGGTGGTTACCCAATTTAAAAGCACACCTATTAGTAATAAATATTACAATGATAATAAAAATCCAGACAAGCTTTCTAAAACAGCCCACACATGTTTACTAATGCAACTTGATACAGTTCCATTTCTAATGCTACAAGATACCACTTCTTAAAGTGGTTGTAAACCCTTATAAACCAATTTGACTTACATGTAAGCCTAGATTAAGGCGTACCTGTAGGTCCAAGAAATATCTCCTAAACCTACACGGTTTAGGAGATATTTGCCAAAAGACAGGCACCGATGTCTACGGCACATGCGCCGTAGACAGCGGCGCACAGGCGCACTGACGCACCGCTGTTAATGGCAATATGCCGCTAGTGGCAGCTCCCGTGCACATGCGTGGGAGTGACGTCATAGCGGCTCTGTCAAATGACAGTGCCGGAGCAGCGAGACCCAGCAAGAAGATGGAGGCTCCGTACACAAGGGGACAGCGGTGACTTTGCTGGCTCCTGTGTTAGGTAAGTGACACATAATGGACTACTATGCGATGCATAGTAGTCGATTATGCTTTACCTTTGCAGGGAATCAAAGAGGAAGTAAACCCATCAGGGTTTACTTCCTCTATAAGGCCATGCCAATTAAGCCAGGTTACATAGTTACGTAGCTAATCTGGCTGAAAAAAGACACAAGTACATCCAGTTTAACCAATAAAAGGGAAAAAATAAAATCATTCAATCCCATAAACACAATCCTTTACCCACTGTTGATTCAGAAGAAGGCAAAAGCAAGCATGAAACAATTTGCTCCAGCAGGGGGGAAAAAAAATCTTTCCTGACGCCTTCATGGCAGCACACACTGGGTTGTGACTCCGCCCCCACAACCTGACAGGATTGGATTAGTTATAAATTTGAAGGGGAGACCCCCCGCTGCATTCTCTCTTTACATTCAGAGACAACGAGGTACCAGGAGTGTCACCCTGATGGAGGAAGTTCAGCCCATTTTCGATTGGGCTCAGATACATCTTTCAAGCCTAGGAGCAGTATATGTTCCAGCAGCGCAAAACATGTTAGCGGACTGCCTGAGCCGAGAGACCTTTTCCAACAACGAGTGGTCCCTGAACCCTCGAACCTTCACTCTTTTGACGTAACTTTGGGGAATGCCGGAGATAGACCTTGCAGCTACCCCAGCGAATACCAAATGCCTCAGGTTCCTATCAAGAGGGTCATTCCCATCAGCAGAAGGGGTGGACTGTCTGAGTCACCCATGGAATTTCAGGCTGGGGTACATTTTTCCTCCAACTCCGTTGATCGCAAGGTTTCTATCCAGACTCCGGAAATCCTCAGCGACGGTGATCACAATTATCCCACTGTGGCCGAGGAGACCATGGTTCACAACACTTCTGCAACTCAGCCTTCAACCTCCTATTCCCCTTCGGGTATCTCCGGATCTTTTGTCCCAAGGTCAGTTCCTGCACCCAGCTCCGGAGAAGTTGCACCTGATGGCCTGGAAATTGAGAGGGCTAGGCTGAGAGCCCAGGGATGTTCTCAATAGGTCATATCGACTCTAATGCAAGCTAGGAGATTCACAACCAACTCTATTTATTCTAGAATTTGGGAAAGATTCTGCTCCATGGCTCAGCAGAAGGGATGGAATTGTGTTTCTCCAGAGCCTGTTCACATTCTGGAATTTCTCCAGTCAGGGGTCAACAAGGGCCTGAGTCTAAGTACCCTTAAGGTTCAGGTGTCTGCCCTATCAACCAAAACGGACACGAAGTGGGCCTTTCATCCTCTAGTTATCCAGTTCTTGAGAGCCTATCTAAAAATCAAACCCCCCAGGAAACCGTTTTTTCCGTCATGGGATTTATTAGTAGTTCTTAATGCCCTGTCTTCACCTCCATTTATTCCATCTGAAAAAATCTCTCTATGGGACTTGACCCTGAAGTTGACTTTCCCGATTGCAATTACATCAGCAAAAAGGGTTTCAGAAATACAGGCGTTAATGATCTCGGAACCTCATTTAGTCCTTTTTCCTGACAAGGTGGTTCTAAGACCCTCGGAAAAGTTTATTCCCAAAGTAGCCACTCCATTCTACTACAATCAGGATATCATTCTTCCATCCTTCCATAACGATCAGGGGGATCCACACCCTCTGGATGTGAAGTCAACCATCATCAATTATCTATCCGCTACTACCTCGTTCAGAAGGACAGATTCTCTCTTGGTCATCCCTCACGGTTCCAAGCGGGGTCAAGCAGCCTCTTCACGCACCATCGCATCCTGGCTGGTTAGGATCATTAAAAAATCATATTCTTCCCAGCAACTGACAATTCCTGAAGGCATCAGGGCTCATTCTACAAGGGCAGTGGCTACCTCTTGGGCAGCATATTGTAGAGTGTCTCCGGAGACGATATGCAGAGCAGCATCTTGGTCCTCCAGGCATACCTTTATTTCCCATTACAAAGTGGATTCAGCATATTTATCCATGACTGACTTCGGCAGATCTATCATTAGAGCAAATTCTTCAGCGTTATAAGGAATTAAAGTTAATTTTTTACTTGCACCCACCCGACTGGCGAGTTATTTCCCAGTGTGTGCTGCCATGAAGGCGTCAGGAAAACAGAAAATTGTATACTCACCTTCCGTAATTTTCCTTTCCTGACGCATCTTCATGGCAGCACACGATTCCCTCCCTGACTCTTTGTGATGATATATAGGGAGAATGCAGCGGGGGGTCTCCCCTTCAAATTTATAGCTAATCCAATCCTGTCAGGTTGTGGGGGCGGAGTCACAACCCAGTGTGTGCTGCCATGAAAATGCGTCAGGAAAGGAAAATTACGGAAGGTGAGTATACAATTTTCCGTTTTCCTGTTCCCGAGAGGCAATCAGATATTCCCTGGATCAACTTTACCTATAGAAAGCAGTATCCAGTTATATTATATACATTTAGGAAAGAACTTAGGCTTTTTTTAAAGCAATCCACTGAGCTGGCCAGCACCAGCTTGTGAGGGAGTCTATTACACATTTTTACAGCTCTTACAGTGAAGAAACCTTTCCGTATTTGGAAATTAAATCTCCTTTCCTCCAGATGTAAAGCATGTCCCCTTGTCCCCTGTGATGACCTTAAAGTAAATAACTCAACAACAAGTTTGCTATACCACTTATGTATTTATACATGTTGATCAAATCCCCCCCCCCCCCCCTATTCTCCATTGATCAAACAGAATTTATTTTATAGGCACAGGCTCATCAGTATTCAAAATAGAGAGATAACAAGCACCAGGCACCACCTGGCTACAAAGGTTAAACTGATTTGTATCACACCCTATCCAAATCAGACCTAGCTGCTCTTTGTTACACTTCCAAACGTGAGCATTTAATCTCTTATAGCTATCGGCATTCCAAAACTGTTCTCAACACAGGACAATGACCCTGCTGGCTATTGCTCTCTAAAAGTCAGTTCTTTAGTCCATCAGCCACATATGCATCAAACACAGCTGCTCTGCACAGATCACAACACTGATCCAAAGCTTCCCACCAAATGACTCACTTTCATACTCTGCACATGTATTTCTCATCCTGAGGCCAATCTCAGAAAGCTTGGGGTATCATCCAAACTCTCCACTCTTGCTGCCTGTCTCATTTGGGATATAAAGAGGCACTCTAGAGCAAACAGTCTTGCATAAATTAAGAAACCAGATTCCAAATTAAACCAACAAATACATGCTTTCAGGGAAAAAGGCTTTAATTTTGGATTAGTTGAATTGTAAAGTGGATACAGCAATATGTGCAAATTCTGAACTTCTTCACACATGGAGGTGAGAATAGAAAGGCAAACATTAATGTACATTAATGTACATGAGCACCTAATGTGTAGAACCCTGTCCAAAAATGTTAAGCTAAGGGCTAAGGACTAATTGTTTTTAGATTGTAGATTGTTTCCACAGGACTGATCACCATGCCTCATTCCACACCATCTTGGAGTGGTAGCAGTCATCTTGGTAGAGATACCAGGCTTTGCAGATCCACCATCCTTCCCCAATCGATGAGGAAGCAGGGGAGGTGGAGGGACCACAGGTACACGGAAAGTAGGTGGAAAACATCACAAAGGTAAAAGAGATCTTTGCAGTATCAGCACCTGGGAGAGGAGGTAGGAGGAGGCAGGAGGAGCAGTGCAAAAAAATAATTTCTCCTGAATGTATGAAGTAGGAGCAAGGAGATGCCTTTCTTGCTTCAGGAAGACACATCCAATCTTGTGAGAAAAGCAGTTACCAGTTGCCCCTTAGATGGAGTCACCCTGCAGATGTCCAGTTACAAGAATACAGGGAAAGGGGTATCTAGGCAATATCATGCTAGGAGGTACTCTGCAGTGTCTTGTAAAGAATTCAAAGCAGACTATATATTACCAATAAAGAAGTAAGCAAAACTTTACTATTGTATTATAGGATCATTTTAAGTTTCCTCTTTGCCTACCCACTAAGCTAACACTAAGCTAATACCCCATATACACGAGCAGATTTTCTGCCGTAAAAAAAATTTCGATGGTTTTTCCGACGGAATTCTGCTCAAACTTGGCTGGCATACACACAGTCACACAAAAGTTCTCTGAACTTTGGACGGTCAAGAACACGGTAATGTACAACTCTACGACGAGCCAAGAAAATTAAGTTTAATGCTTCCGAGCATGTGTCGAATTGTTTGCAAGCATGCGTAGGAATTTTGCACGCCATAATTTGTACAGACGATTGGAGTTTCCGATCAGAACTTTTTCCGACTGAAAAATAGAGAACCTGCTCTCAATCTTTTGCTGGCTGTAATTCTGCCAGCAAAAGTCTGGTGGAGCATACACATGGTCGGAATTTCTGACCAAAAGCTCACATCCGACTTTCTGATCGTGTTTATGGGGCTTAAGAAATCGCTTTCCTGGCATTGAGTTACCTAAATTGCAACATGCATACCTTATAATTGTAATGCCTAATTTTGTCAGATATGTCACTTAGGTAGGAAGCAGATATTCATATTGTAGGGAAAAATAGATGGTAGTTTAGAGATACATTCATACCCTGGTTTGCCCACCTAAACCTTACTCAGTTTCAGTGGCGGCTGGTGGTAATTTTTTTTGGGGGGGTGGCAAACAGTGCACCCACAGCCACCAGCCCAGGCCAGTCAGTTGGGTCATCCGTGTGATCCCGGGACTTACCCCATCTATGGCATGGGCAGTGCTTCCCCCCCAGGCTGTGATTTCGCCGTGCATCTCCTCCCTCCTCCTCCTAGGCCAATTTAAATGCTGCTCCTTTTGGACAGTTGAGAAACAGGTGGTAGTATATACACGTTGACTGTTGGCAGAGAAGCTTTAAGGGCTTATTTATACATGAGCACTGCAGTGCTTGCAGCATTCTACTGTGATCGACAGTGCACCAAGACATGTATGGTGTAAGTTCATTGTAAATGGCACCCCAATACTCCTCTTCAACACACAGCAGCACACCACAGCGCACAATGTGCAGTGCATTGTGCTTTGCTGCAAATGATGCAGTGAGATCTATATTTCTGAGTTGAGGTACATTGAAGCCCATTCCATTTAAATCGCTTGCCTATTGCCTCCATGCACAAAAGCACATGTGTTGCAGTGCAGTGTGGTCTGAATGGGCTCTAAAACAAACATCTTTACTAAAAATGTTATGTGTGTATATATAGGCAATTTTTTTTTAGTTTTAGATATGAAAAGCAGTGGTGGTATGTCCATTAAGGGCGCACGGGCGGAGCCCCCTCTCTCCAGGCACCCCCTCTATGACTAATGGATAGATTCATGCATTGCATGAATTTATCCATGGCCACCGCCGCCACCCCCTATTCAGGGATCCGGACTCTTTTCAGACGTTGGGTGCCTAAATTACAGCAGCTGGGGGGTGTTTTTGAAGCACTTGATTAGAGCCATAGGCAATCATAGGATTAAAAAAAGGTCAACTGCAAGCACAGAGCATTGAGCTCGCAGTTCACTCAGGTGTGTTAGAACAGCTAATGAACAATCGCTTTCTTAACACTGAACCGCCTCTCCGCCAATCAGGTGAGTGGGTCTGTTACATGCCACCTGATTGGCTGAAAGGACAGGCGCTCCAATTGCATGCCTATAAGAAAGGGGGAGGAGATGCATGAAGGACACAGGAACCACTATCTGACCGGCTGCAAGGTCCCACCACTTGCCACCATCACCTGCATGCCTGACCTGCCACCAATACAAGGTAAGTGTCGGGCAGACAGTGAGCAGGCGGGGGGGTCTTAGTGGCAGCATTTAATGGGGCATAGTGGCACTATTTGATGGGGCACAGTGGCAGCATTTAATGGGCAGCATGGCAACGTTTGATGGAGCACGGTGGCAGCATTTGATGGGGCAGTGTGGCAGCATTTGATGGGGCACAATGGCAGAATTTGATGGGCACAGTGGCAGCATTTGATGGGCACAGTGGCTGCGTTTAATGGGCACAGTGACTGCGTTTGATGGCACAGTGACTACGTTTGATGACACAGTGGCTGCGATTGATGGGCACAGTGGCTGCGATTGATAGGCACAGTGGCTGCGTTTGATGGGCACAGTGGCTGCGTTTGATGGGCACAGTGGCTGTTTTTGATGGCACAGTGACTGCAATTGATGTGGCTGCATTTTGAGCCTGCAAATGATTTTCTTTTCAGAATTTTTCAGTTTGTTTACGCCCCCCCAAACAATTTTGAGCACCAGCCGCCACTGACGAAAAGTTTAACACATATCAAGATATTTATAATGCATTTATTTGCTTTGCCTTCTGTTTGGAAATTAGCCATCAACAGGAAATAAGATGAAATCTTCTCCAAGTGAGGGTAATACGCTTTTTAAATGAGCTGTTATCAGAAGATTGTCACCTGAACATCTTCATTTGAAGATTTCCCCTCACCTCTTGCTCTCATGACGAACCTAAAACATATGATGTGCCATCAATTTTAGTCACCAGGACAAATAGAAAGCGTGAAACTCCCCAGCAGGGACACAGACAGCAATAAAAACTTTGTGGAGGGTCTAACTCTTCCCACTCTACTGAAAACGAATAAAATGTTAACTTTACATACACTTTAACTTGCTGCAGACTTGTTACTAGTAATTGACTAAGCATGTATGAATGTGGTTATATACTTATTAAAAAATATATATATATTTTTTTGCAGCTGTGTTACAGCAAGTCTTCATATCAGCCTCCCATAATCCCCTGTATAGCAGCACTCAGCCTAGTAGGAGAAGGGCCATCATCAAAAGCCAATTGGACTCTACTAGAGCTCACATGTGCAGGAAATGAACATGCTGTAATGACGGAACGCAGAACCAGCACAGGGAGACTATCTGTGCTACTTCTTGTTCACTGTCCAATCAGCAAGCTGGAGGTGGGGTGTATGGGTCCTGCTTTAAAGTAGTTGTAAACATCTGAACTGAAAAATGAACAAAGCATATCCTTCTTTAGTGTGCACTTGCCTCAATCTATAGAGCCAAATGTAATTTATTTTTGCTGTTACCTTCCTCTGCTGTTTCCATGAGTCATTTCTAACAGATTGTGTTGACACCAGACAAACTCAGGAGATGGCCCCACCACTCCCCCTCACACAGCAGCTGATCGTCAGCCTCAGCTGTGTCCATTCCCTCCACTTAGGTCTCAATTTACACTGAGCTCTCCTATCTATTCTGTTCAGTGTGCCAACTGCCAAGTCAGATCCCTACCTTCTGCCTTATGGAACTACGAAAAAGTATTTGATGTGTGCTTTAGAAGGCTGTAGAGGAGAGAGGTGCTACAGAAAAAACAGGTACAACTTATGTAGAAGGATTTGTTTTATCTCTGTGTATCACTATAGACTAGTCAATTCAGTGGGTACATGGAAGGGTTTGCAACCACTTTAATAAGGTAGCTGAAGTGGAGTTACTACTTTGTCTGTGCTTTGTGGCAGATTTGGCTGGATCACAAGACAAGTTGTATATATTTCAATTCTATCCTTCATTTTTTGCTTGCAGTTCAGCTGTAATTAAAAGTCAGAGATAGTAAGAAAACTAACATTTTCATAAACAGTTTAACTAAGGCAGTCTACATATTGTCCCCATGACAGGTTCATGACAGCCTACCAATAGGTTATAATTGTAAAATGCAGCCAAGCTTATATCATTTAAAAATATCAAGGATAAATACTAGAAATGATGCACATATCTCATAGACATGTGGAATACTGTATGCGTGATGTGAAATGTTTAACTGAACTTGTTGTACACTTTAAATGCCATAAAAATGTGTGTGTTGGCTCATGGCCTTTTATAAATGAGTCAAGTACTAAATGGTTTACTGGACATGTATTATTATCCCGGTTATACAAGGGGAATAACTACATCAATTAGCAAATGCATTTTTAGAATTGCTCTAATTGTGTGCACGAAATGTGGACAGAGCGGTGAAAGATTACATCTAATGTGTTGCTTGTTTCTCTGCTGGCAAAAAAATGAACTCATGCTTCATGACCTCACCTTCTGTAAAACGCTAGTTGCCTAATCATTGCGCTAATCCAAAAGGTTCAGTAGTTTTAATCACAAATTTAGAAGAAGTGGGCAGATAGGAGGTTCTGCGTTCACTGTGGCTTCACTCGCCACGTGTTTGTTCTGGGTCCAGGAGAGTGTTGAAGCCAGATCATTTTCAGAAGGAGGTGAGCAGGCAAGACCACATACTGAAGTTCTCTTAGTGCAAGTTTCAAAGCCTTAGGCCCCTTTCACATGGACAATCCCTTCAGATCCACCTGTCAGTTTTTTAGGTGGACCTAAACAGACACTCCATAGAGGTCTATGGAGGGACAGATGTCAGTGGTGACATGTCCGCTGAAATCCATCCCGCTCCGGTCCGAAAAAGTGTGACGGAGGAAAAAAACAATTTTTCCATCCGTTTGTGGATTGGATTGGGTGACGACTGACTCTACGGTCCGTCTTCATCCGATCCTCCATAGGGGAGAGCGGCGCTCTGACAGGTCCGTCCCTACACAGCGTGCAGAGATGGACCTGTCACCATGGTCAGCTTACAAAGGGGTGGGCAGAACCAGGCAGGATCAACCAGGTATTTCAGGTAATACAGGGGGGTAAATTACACAGCCCAAACACTGTGCTGTTATTCCTGCTTTAAAGGGAAAGGATCCATTTAATCTTTTTCAGGTTAACAAATGCTTTACGAATTATGGGAATTTTTATGAAAGGTGAACAGTTTCTACATTCTGCAAAAACAGTATATTTATGACTGTCTCAATCTTGTGGTCAAATCTGATATTGTAGGCAAAACAACTTAAAGAGGAAGTAAACTGAATTGTTTTATGACCTGCAAATTAAAGCCATAATGTGCTAGTATGAGATGCATACTAGCACATTATGTGAAACTTACCTGCAAATGAAGCCCTCGATCGATGACTTGTAGGCTGCATCCAGCTTCACCCATCTTCCTTCTGGGTTTGCATTACTCCGATATGTGCGGAGGAGCCAATGTTCACGGCACAGGAATCTGAAGGAACGGCATGGGCGGCCGTTCCTTTCAGAGTGCATGCACCGATGACATCATCAGCTCAATGTATACTAAATCTCCTAAACAGTGCCTGTTTAGGAGATATTTACAGTGCCTGTAGGTAAGCCTTATTATAGGCTTACCTATAGGTTCAAGTAATGGATCAGAGTTTACTTCCTTTTTTAATGGATATCCTGCTGGGGCAGAACAAAGACACTTTTTTTTATTGCAGGGGGGGGGGGGGGGGGGGTTATGCGCATGTCACCCTTCATCAGGGTTTATTGTGCAGAAGGAATGTGGAATGTGGATAATTAGGAAGGCCGGGTTACCAGTTGTACGACAAACATTCCGACATTGGGAGCTCATGTCAAATGACGTGTGAAAATCAATGTTTCCCTATGAGAGCCATCTTAACTGGTCCGACTTTGAAAATGCTCCCTGCACTACGTTGGTCTAACTTTGATTCTACTTCAGCCCATTGAATATTACTGAAGTCGGATCAACTGATCCGACTTTGGCACGTGACTTGTGCTCTGATGATCTTAAAGGGGAACTCCACGCCAAATTAAAAACAACGGCATGGGTTCCCCCTCCAAGAGCATACCAGGCCCTTCGGTTGTTGTGGTCTGTGGGTGAGGGGCTTATCGGAATCTGGAATAAAACAGGTTTTTAAAGTAATTTATTAAGGCAGCTCTGCCATCTCTTCTGATTTATTCTCCCCTCTCTGGCTCTTCTGCCTCCTCCACTGACGTCTACTGCCTCTTCCTGTTCTTCTCCCCTCTCTGAGTAATCTCCACTGATGTCTTCCAGCTCTCTCAAGTTCTTATCCTTCTGTCCACTGTCTTCTGCCTCTGCCGGTTCTTGTCTGCTGTCTTCTTGCTCTTTTACTGGATCTTCTCCTCTGTCTTCTCCTTCTGTTCTTCTTCCGATGTTGACTGGATGCTCTCTCCCACTCTATTGCTAGGTGCGCGTTGTGCCACTACTTATATTGGCATTGGGTGGGGTCATCGGGTGATGTAATCCGGAGGCCCCACCTCTTATGATGTCACCGACTGGGGCATAAAGGGTTGGTGGCGTCATAAGGGGCAAGGCCCCCCAGATGACATCACCCGGTAACCCCGTCCCATGCCAAGAGGTTGAGAAGGGATCGGAATTGACGCCGGAGCTGCCTTAATAAATTACTTTAAATTACATTAATTACTTTACCTGGTATGCTCTTGGAAGGGGAACCTATTACTTTTTTTTAAATTTGGTGTGGAGTTCCCCTAAAGATTCATACCAGACACAAAGTGCCTGCATTATCGAGATCAAAGTCGGATCCCTGTTCATTGAAGTTTGATGAATGGCGGACTTCAAGTCGCAGGGCAAAGTCGGATCCACAGTCGCACGACTGTGGATCTGACTTTACCCTGCGACTTAAAGTCCGACTTCAATAAACAGGGATCCGACTTTGATCCCTGACAATACCAGGCACTGTGTCTGGTACGAATGTTTAGGGGGAACTCCACGCAAAATTTAAAAAAAATAGTGTGGGTTCCCCCTTCCAGAGCATATCAGGCCCTTGGGTCTGGTATGGATTTTAAGGGGAACCCCCAAAATCCATACCAACCCTTATCCGAGCACACAGCATGGCAGGTTAGCAAAGGGGATGGGGACGAGTGAGTGCAGACCCCCTCCTGAACAGTACCAGCTGCATGCCCACAACAAGGAGGGTGGGTGCTTTGAGGTAGGGGGGCGCCCCCCACCCCAAAGCACCTTGTCCCCATGTTGATGAGGACAAGGGCCTCTTCCTGACAACTTTGGCCATTGGTTTTGGGGTCTGCGGGTGGGGGTTTATTGGAACCTGGAAGCCCCCTTTAACAAGGGGGCCCCCAGATCCTAACCCCCCCACCCTGTGTGAATGAGTTTTGGGTAACTTGTACCCCTACCCATTCACCTGAAAAAAAGTGTCAAAAATAAAACGCAGTACACAGATTTTTAAAGTATTTTATTAAGGCAGGCTCCGGGGTCACTTCCGATTTCTTCTCCCCTCTCCGCTGATGTCTTCTAGCCCTCTCTGGTTCTTCTCCCTCTGTCCGATGTCTTCTGCCTGTGCCAGGTCTTGTCCGCTGTCTTCTCCCTCTGTTCTTCTACCTCTGTTCTTCTTCTTCGGAAGTTGACTCAAAGCTCTCTCCAGCTCTAATGCTGGGTGCGTGGATTGCCACTACTTATGTTGGCATGGGGCAGGGTCACTGGGTGATGTCACCCAGAGGCCCCGCCCCTTATGACATCACTGCCCATGGCATGATGGGACGGTGACATCAGAAGGGGTAGGGCATCTGGGTGACATCACCAGGTGACCCTGCCCCATGCCAATATAAGTAGTGGCACACTTTGCCCCCAACATTAGAGCTAGAGGGCGCTTTAAGTTAACATTGGAAGAAGAACAGAGGGAGAAGACAGCAGAGAAGACCTGGCAAAAGAGTGAGAAGACAGTGGAAAAGGCCTGGCAGAGACAGGGGACAGCTGACAGATGGAGAAGAACTGGAGAGGGCTAGAAGACATCAGTGGAGAAGAACCAGCAGAGGCAGAAGACATCAGAGAGGGGAGAAGAAATTGGAAGAGATGCTGGAGCTGTCTTAAAAAAATACTTTAAAAAGCTGGGTACTGCGTTTTATTTTTGATACTTTTTTAGGTGAATGGGTTGGGGTACAATGTACCCCATACTCATTCACATAGAGTGGGGGGCTGGGATATGGGGCCCCCTTCTTAAAGGGGGCTTCCAGATTTTGATAAGCTCCCCACCCGCAGACCCCGACAACAAACGGCCAGGGTTGTCGGGAAGAGGCCCTTGTCCTTATCAACATAGGGACAAGGTGCTTTGAGGTGGGGAGGAGCAGGGCTCCATGGGCTTCCATGTTGAGGGCATGCAGCCTGCTACAGTTCATGAGGGGGAACGCTCGCTCCTCCCCACCCCTTTTCCTGACCTGCCGGGCTGTGTGCTTGGATAAGGGTCAGGTATGGATTTTGGGGGGACCAGCATACCGTTTTTTTGGCGTGGGGTCCCCCTTAAAATCCATACCAGACCGAAAGGGCCTGGTATTCTCTTGAAGGGGGAACCCATGCCAGTTTTAAAAAAAACATTGGCATGGAGTTCCCCTTCAAGCTCATCGGAGCACAAGTCGCATGCCAAAGTCGGCGGTGATCCAACTTTGACCCGACATCAGTAATATTAAATGGGCTGAAGTAGGATCAAAGTCGGACCAACGTAGTGCAGGGAGCATTTTCGGAGCGACTTGTGTCAGACCAGTGAAGATGACTCCCATAGGGAAACATTGATTTTCATGCATCATGCGACATGAGCTCCCAATATCGGAGCATTTGTCGTACTAGTGTGAACCCGGCTTTAAACACCTGCAAGACATCTAGCTAACCAGACCTCACGCCACAATGTCTCATTTCAGGAATAGGATATAATTCTTCTTTATACAGTAAATTGTGCCATAGTTTGATATGGGGTAAATAAGTTCTTATCCTCCTGGAGATATTATTTGTACTGTATGTAAGTAAAAATTAGCGTAATAAAAAAATAAATAATTAATCCAAGCCACAGATGTACTATGGTCACCTGTGATCACCAAAAAAGTGTTAATATACCAAATAAAATATGACCGCCCTATCAAACTACTAAAGCACTGTATCAAAAGTGCCTTTGCAAGAGCAATAAATAAGTAGATCATTCTTCATAAAGCAAATACAAACATGAATCAAAAATTGTCATTCAATCAATATTACATTATAGTTCATCAAAATCACTTACATCAGTGTCTAATAATATCGCACAAAAAATCTCAAATTCCCAGTCCAATGCATATCACCATATCAAGCAGTTCCATATTCACATGGAGAATAGAAGGGAAGCTCCATATAGTGTAAAACCATTCAAGTTTTATTTATAACAGCCAGCAAACACACTTAGAGCCCTTTCACACTGAGCGTTAGTGGTAAAGCGTCACTAGTTTTAGCGACGGTAAAGTCACTTTACAGGCACTATTCTTAGATCTTTAGTGCCTGAAAAATACTTCAGTGTGAAAGGGGTCTTACATGTTAATGTGTCATGCCTGACACAAGGGGAATGATAGCATTTTCTCATGCACGGCCAGCTCCAGCCACAAACACAGGCTGCAAGACACCATGGGCTGGGGCGGGGTGACGTCACTCACGGCTGTGTCCTACACGTTTTAACATACGTCATCATCAGATGCTCCTTCTGATGATGACATTGTCAAAACGCGTAGGGATGAGCCTTGAGTGACGTCACTCCACATTAGCCCGTGGCAGCTCACAGCTTGTGTTTGCGGCTGGAGCTGGTGAAGTTGTAGGAGAGTTGCTTAGTCAGTGTCTGTAGTAATAGCAAAAGAAAAACTGATTGACTACTGTTTGGAAGGGAGGGGATACCAATCAAGAGCAGGAGTCTATAGTCAGATTGTGCCTGCTTTCTGTTAGGGAGCCCTCTTTGTGTGCAAAACATGCATGGCATGATTGTTTGGGGCAACTGTGATTTTCTTGGAGCTTGTAGATTACATCCCTCAATTTAAAAAATTTCCAAGCGTCACATTGAACAGTGTGTTTACCATCCCAGTCAGTGAAATACCTGGACTTCATTAAAAATATCTATATACGATGGAGGCCTGAGTGCTCTTCAACCTAAATGTGGGTAACTTTTGGGTTACAAGAGCCACAAATTCACATTTTCATAAATGAATGATGACCCTTCTTGTCTCTGATATTTCTCAAGTCTGTCTGCTGTTTAAATCACTGCCCTTTTCTTGTCCTGTAAATGCTCAAGAATACGACATTATTTTTCAGTGAAACTGAATTTTCCAGGTGAATAACAAAAGCTGAAGTTCAATGCCTCTAGAAGATGCTTTAATAAACGCACATATTTTTTCAGCAATTACAGACCTATAAAATATGCAGCTTTTTAAAATCCATGGCTTCACCAGTAACAGCCCAAAATATATCTCACAAAATATGCCTTATTAAGTCTAAATAATGGAGGTAATTATGAAAGTCCATTAAGTGTTTAAAATATTAAATGCATTCTACAAGTAGTAAACATCAAATTCACATTTCTTATTAAAAAATTAAGTCGTTCAAGGCAGAACACAGAGGTGACATTATTTTAATTCATCTTAATTAATACTCAATTGGCTATGTGAAATGAATGTTTGAATGTAAAGTCTGTGTGCGTGTACAACTTGCAAGTTGCTGTTTTTTCAGTTAGCGTAATAGCTTAGTTAGTAATGATACTGGATCATTACTATTCAATCTGGGGGTGCACATTTTTTTTTATTGAACCCACTTGCCAATCAGAAATAAAAAACAATTTAAAGGGATCGGTTCCACTTGTTTTGACTTTAACACAGATTAAAGCACCTACTGCTTCAACATGCTTTTTTGATGTGCTTTTTTTTTTTTGAAGCTTTAATGAAGCTTGGAAAATGTCGTGTGTATGTTGGTTTTCTACTTTTTCAAAAGGGGAAGTGATAATGTAATATGTAATATTTAATAATGAAAATGTAATAATTTAAAAGTGAAGCATAGATAACCCTAAATTAAAACTCTTCTACCACTAAAGGTGCAGTTAAAGTGGTTGTATCTCCTAAAGAAAAAAGGCAAAGGCATAATGAGCTAGTATGCACCGCATACTAGCTCATTATGAATACTTACCTTTAGAATAAAGCAAGGGCATCACCTCCCGGTCACCGCTGAGGGAGCTGACATGTTCCCTCTGCGTTTCTTCCAAGTTCGTGGCTTAGGCGCTGTGTGGCTGGAGCTGCAGTGACATAACCCCTGCGTAGGCATGCGGGAGTACTCTTTTCGGTAATAAACTCAGATTTTCCGGCAGCATCCGCCGGACCTTCAGAGTGCATGCGCCGCTGACGTCAGCGGCTGCATGCAAGGTGAATAGCTCCTAAACCATACAGGTTTTGAAGAAAGTGTAAATGAGCCCTTAAGCAACACTTATGCAGCAAGATCCCAGGATTCCTTTAGTCTAATGAGAACCTCCAGAGCCAGGGACAGCTGACATCCTTCTATATAGAGTGGGTTGCAAGCAGGGCCGTGTTTAAGGCAGGGCAAAAGGGGCAGCTGCCCTGGGCCCTTTCATTGTTGTGGGGCCCAAAGCAGCTCCCTCATACTTGCCAACTACCCCAGTTTAAATTCCCTTGTCTCTTGAAGTTTTAGTCACGTGCTGTGTCCCCATATCTCAGTGTGAAGTGCTGCTACTAATGCTGCCCAGCTCTGCCCTATTGTGTACAGGTGACTCCCCTGCAGACCCTGTGTTTACACGTAAATAATCATCATGCATATGTAAATTACGGCAGCATCCATATGTAAATAGCTGAGGCCAGCGATATTAATATGTAAATAAAGGCGGCATTCATATGTATATCATGTCCCCCTGCAGTGAGGAGAAGATGTGCTGTAACCTATGGCAACCAATCAGTGAGCAGTATTACTGTACAGTAATCTCTAGCAACCAATCAACAAGCAGAAATCATATGCTGTAACCTCTAGAAACTAATCAGTGAGCCTTAATGTGTACTGTAACCTCTAGCAACCAGTTAGTAAGCAGTAATGGTATGCTGTAACCTCTGGCAACCAATCGCAATCACTGCCTGATATGATACAGTAAACTGATTCTAGCTGCTATTTATTGTATGTCTCAGAGCAGGTGGAGAGCAAAATTGCATGGGGTGGGGGGGGGGGGGCCCAAGAAAATGTTTGCCCGGGGTCCAATCAATATTAAAGATGGCCCTGGTTGCAAGGCATGGTGCATGTAGCGCAGGTTAGAGTCATGGGCACCAGACACTTCTTGAATGCAAAGGGATTTATTTTCTCTTGAACAGAACTATGGGAGAGATGGTTAGGGCCAGGACACCCTTAGGTAGTTGCAATGAAAATAGTCAGACTTATATTGGAGGTCAGTTGCAGGAATAATTCTCCCTTATGTTGGTGGTCAATAACAAAAAGAATGCCCCTTACACTGGTGGTTAGTAGGAGGAAGAATTACTTTTTATGTTGGTGATCTGTAAAAAAAAGAGTGCCACTTGACATGGTGGTAAGTAGGAAGAAGAATTGTCGATTTCATTGGGGGTCAGTGAAAGGAAGACCTAAAATTGGTTGTCAGTAAATTAAAGAATGATCTCTTATGTTGGTGGTCAGTAGAAGGAAGAGTTTTCTCTTAGTCCCTGTACACACGGTCGGAGATTTCGACAACCAAATCCGTCGGATTTTGTCCATCGGATCTTGTCCGAAACTGTTGCATACACACAGTCGGACTAAGTTGTCGAAAAATCCGATCATTCAGAATGTGATGACGTAATTTCGTTACGATGGGACTACGTTCAGGCTAGTAGCCAATAGCTTTGATGTAGGAATTTGATCTGAGCATGCGTGGCACTTGGTCCGATAAAAATTCTCTACACATGATCGGAGTATGTCCGATCGAAACAGTTGGTCAGGAAATATTTCCAACAAGTTGGAAAATTGGGTCCGATGGATATTCTGATGGAATCAGTCCGATGCATACCACACACAGTCGGATTATCTGACAACACGGTCCGATAGGACACATTCTCCGACCGTGTGTGCAAGGGCTTAGACTAGTATAATCTAAAAGATATGTCTGAGACCAGGACAGATAGTAAACAAGCGTAATCGAGTACAAAGTTTAAGGTCAAGTTCAGGCAGCAATCTAACAGAGTAATCCTGACATAAGGTAGAAACATTCTGGAGCAACCACTATTGAAAGCCATGATCAGGACAGTCTTGAAAGGACAAACAATCAAATAATTAAAACGTTCAAGGAGATAAAAGCATGTGCAGATTTCATAATAACATATGATTGGATAATCAATTATCTAGACATCTCCTTGCATAGATGGAACAACTGCAAAGCGTGCTTCTCACTGTGACAATACCTTAAGCAACAGTCGGTGGTGGACTGGCTTGGTGGGGCAGTGCTGCGATGGCAAAACCTTCATGTGCTCCTGGATGTCACTAGGAAGAGGGAAGCCAGTGATGTGTGGTGGAATGACGGGGCAGCCAGGAAGCCAGGGAGGGACCGAGAGGCAGCTGGAGCAGCCACTGACCGGAGCTGGTGGAACACCCGAACGTGATGTCATACGACTGGGCAACACAAGGTCCAAAACTAAGCTTGAAGCACAGCAGATGAAGATGGAAGATATCTGTCATCTTGACTATGCTTATCGGGGCGTGGCCCTTCTTCGGGTCTTGTGACATAGATTGTTCAGGTTTTGCCAGTACAGCACTGCCCCACCAAGCCAGTCCACCACCGACTGTTACTTAACGTACTGTCACAGCGAGGAGCACACTTTGCATTTGTTCCACCTATGCAAGGAGATGTCTAGATAATTGTTCATCCAATCATATGTTATTATTAAATAGGCATATGCTTTTATCTCATTGAACATTTTAATTATTTGATTGTTTTTCCTTTCAAGACTGTCCCGATCAGCGATTTCAATTGTGGTTGCTCCTGAATGTTTTTACTTGTATTCACATCCCTCCTGGAGTGCTCATCCACACAGCTGCTCTTTGAGCTCTTGCAGGACATTCACAAGGTCCCCGTTTCCTGGCGCCAGACTGTTTTTGTCTGTTCAGACATAAGATAGGAGTCAACTACAAGAAATCCAAATGACAGATCACTGCAAGCAGGGCACAATGGGAATGGTGCTATGTAGCAGATGTTTTCACAAGCCAAGAGCCCTAGGCTGGGGATGCTTAAATTAAGTGCTATAAGCAACTAGCCAATCAGGGCAAACGTCAGATGTGTGTGGCTGATGGCCAGTAAAAAGGGAGGATTGCTAGACAGATGGAGCAACCCACGGCCTAGTTAATAAGCAAATACCAAAATACACCTGCAGTTTGCAGGCCAATCTGAGAAGTGGGTGAAGTCCTTTTTGTTCATAAACAAGGACACTATCTCTTCTGGGGTCTTGTCCAAGTTGTGCTGCTACTGTAGTTGAAGTTAAGGCATGGCTATACTACCTGGAAGGGGTGCTCACTGCTCAGATCTTCATACTGGCTGAACAAATATCAAACCCTTTGGATTGCGTTCAACAGCATATTTATCAGCTTCCCTCCTTAAAAGCCTGAATTTAGCTTTGAAGCCTTTAGCTTGGATATAAATATCCTACAAAATGTCCCTGCAGTAAAATGAACTGTAAGCATGTTCAGCAGGTTTGATATGTGTTATGCTCATTAACCAGTCAGTGTGGAAATGCTTAGGTGTCAAAATAATAACCACAATCAACGTAACGCATGTTTTAATGCCTGGTAAATGATTCCTTCTTATTTATTTCCTGTTTGAAGTATTATAATTGGGTTACGCTGTGTGCTGTTAGTTGCCTTAAGTATATGAAGCATAGTGTGTACCTTGTTGAATCCGGTAATAGTGGATTATTATGAATAACTCATATTAGAGGTAGGCTAAGTGGACCTTCGGAAGGCGCTGTGCCTAAGTGTACTTTCTTTTGTCTAAGAGGGACGAAGTGAAAGGGTCCCTTTGCTTCCCCCTCCCCAGCAGCAAATACCCAGCTTTCAAAAAAACCCCACAAGGAAATGTGAGAGTGGATTGAGACTATACGATACCCAAGAAAATATTAGAAAAGAGTAAGAATAATGTTAAGGTTTTAAAATTACAAAATGTATTGAGACAATGTTAAAAAAAACTTCAAAAGTGGAAAATCGTAAAGTCGAAGTATAAAATACAAAACACAAAGTCATACAGGATAGCCAGTGTAATAATATATTGGAAATAGATCAAGTACATGATACATTATGCTAAAATGAGCGGACACAGAGACTCCAATCATTTCAACAAATTGTCTTCTTCAGGGGGTGAAGATGTCTACTTGAGAAGGATATCTGGAGAAGATAGATACAAACTAATATCCCAGCCCAGAATACACATAAACATACGAATGTATAAATGTGGATATTATACAAACATCACACATCATACTCGGCTTTCCTTCACTCCCCCACCTTTCTGTTCAGCTGCAGGGATCAAGAAAGAAAAGTCTAATGTAAAGTCCAAACTTACTTGCCAGAGCTTACACAGGGCTGTGGATTCCTTCCCTGACTCGTTTTGACAGCATTGGTCCACCCACTAGTGCCAGGTACTTCACATTGTGAAGCAGCAGGGGAAAAGAAAGGATTATGGTAAAGTGATTGTAAATCATTCCATATACCCAGTAAAGTGACTGGCCTTAGGTGATATACATAGATGAAATAAATCCTCCTACATAAGTTGTACCTGTTTATCTGCAGTATTCTCTTCTCTACATCTGTTCAAAGTACATAATTTATAAAGCTTGCCAGAGAGGTCAGAAAAAAGGGGGTGGAGAGCTGAAATTACACTCTGCAGAGCTCAGTATGGAGAGCTGATTAGAGGGAAGGGACACCCCTATCCCCCTGTCGATCATCTGGATTTTTTTTTCTTGTGTCAGTATAACTTGTCAGAAGTAATTCATGCTGGCAGCAGCAGAACAACAGAAGCAGACAGAAATGGCACTTAATGCTCCTAATTGAGACAGGTGCACACCACAGGGGCATATGCTTTGTTCATGTTTCATGTCTGAGGTTTACAACCACTTTAAAATATAAGTATCTAAACCTGAAACCCTTTTTAAAAAATATATCTAGAGCATATGATACAAGATCATTTTAGTGGTCTGCTCCAGCAACACCAGGCACCTCTGCAAGATATGCATTTATATTAAAATGTTTTTTGTTTCTGTAGACAAAAAAAGGAAGTGAGAAGAAATCTCTTGAAAGAAAAGGAAAACCACTCTCAGACAGTTTTCATTATATCAAGTGTCCCCAGTGAAGATTTCTTCTCTTTTAAAATGTACAAGATTTCATCAGACGCAGGTCTGTTTATGGTAGACCATATGCGTCTAAACCTGTTTCTGGTGGGGGTAATGTGGGATGACACTCTTATGTCAGTGTTACATCCACTCTGTCTTGTAATATCTGTCTAAATTATAAATCCTGAGCCTATATTAAGAGGAGGATTAGGGGATTGATATTCCTCTTCTTTACAATGCCTTGACTAAGAAGGACCTTGGGCTTGCAAATGGGGCTCTCTCCCAAGAATGGTTTGTAGCAATACCCCATAGGAGTCACTGAAGTTAGAGTACGCCACTGCTGCACAGCCAGTCACTTAGCATTTCCTCCATTTACTCCAACTCAAAAACAGTCATTGGCTTGTTTTTGTTGTTTATTATTAGGGGATGATAACTAGGATGGGGTAGGGAAATTATGGGATGCCCAACTTGATAATGTTTAAACGCAGATCAAAGGGACAACTTTCCCTATTTACACAGATCTTCTTCTTCCTTCCTCCTGAACAAACTTGGTTCCTTTGTATAGCACCTGCTAGTTCAGCAAAGGCCCATTACAGGCAGGAACTCTCAGTCTATTGACAAAAGAAGCACAAATGAAGTGAGCAGTAAGAAATCTTGCTGCCCTTCCTCCCAGTCCTCCTGACTGACTCTTTGCCTCAGTCCTGCCTGACTGGCACAAACAAATGGAGATCTCCCAGGGCAAGGTTAGAGTAAGACTTGCCACACCGTGGTCTTATAGAAAGCACTGTTACAGCTGACAGTCTCTTTGTCTTGCCCCTTTACCATGCTGATCTACTCAGTGTCTCTGCTAACTCATTCCTGCTGCCTCTCCAGCAATAATCCCTCCACCACCTCCTGTGGTAGGATCCTTCCAGGTCAGCTTCCTGTGCTCCCAGCCAGAAGTAAAAGGGTCCCTTTAGGGCCACTGACAGCCTCTCCTCAGCACTACTTTGCCATCTTCCACCTGACTCCCCTCGCTGGCATGACCCATGTCTATTTATAGTTATCCCAGTTCCCTGCCAGCCCACTCCTGGGGATTGGCTGAGAGCCCATGAATATTCAGGGCAGCTTTTCCTCACCTCCAACCACTAGTTCTAGAATCCTCCCCAACTTTACAGATACCAGGGGGAGGCAGCAGTGAGCTGTCAGTAGGAGTCATCCAGCCTGGTCTCTAATAACCCTGACCCAGATTCAGGTTTATCCCTGGCCAGAAAAACACTTAACTGTACTACACTTCTAGTAGCACACACTAGAAGGTGCTACACATTTGTAACAGGTACAAGGGACTAATAAAACATAAGAATTATTGGTACATAATTAAAAAAATATATAGTATCCAGATACAATAAAAAAAGTTGTACATATTTGTTTACATTACACTGGTACTCAATTACACTCCATGATGGACATTAAGAGTATTACATTTTATTCAGTGCGCAATCATCCTCAACATGTTTTGCGTCTACTGACTGCTTCTTCAGGGGGAATACAACATAAAATCTATGAAAAAGGTAACACAATCTTAAATGCTTATATACAACAATGAAACAAATAGTTTGGGGAAATAAAGACATTCAATCGCTTACTGAAGGCCCATGGAAGATCATGACTGGACAACAATGTCACCAATGCTTCCCTGTGGCGGACATGGGGGACTGGATAGGTGACAAGTTTACTAGGGCTATTGAGCCACTAGAAAACAGAGTTTGTGTTAGTACACATATGTCCATGTATAATTTAATATGTGAACATAGTAGACATGTAATACAAGTAACTAACCGGTTAACCAATGATATTCAATGTCTTTAACAGAGGGGTAAAGAGAGAGAGGCAAAAAAATGCACAAAGAGCAGGCTGAGGTGAGGTATACAAACCCCCCACACACAAGCAATTCAAGGGTATGAGCAGCAAACTGGCCAGGGATCATGGAATTCCAATCTGATCTGCAATATGGAAATTGGCAATAGACAGATAAAGGGATCCACCATAGCCTAGGAGAAACAGAGACCCCCAGTAAGTGATTGACAAGATAAAAATAGAAAGATATATAAAAAAAGGGGGGATATAAACACTAGTATCCCTGCAGCAAGATAGTGTATGCCAATAAATCATGGGGGAATAGCCTCCATGTGTAAACTGGCCCTTAAATAGATACAATGCCACTGCTCACCTGATATATTGCCTCTTTCAATGTCCCCCTGGGTGACCGTCCACTGCACCATCTAGCGGGCTTAGCCTGCTAGATATAGTACCCAACCCGGTATCCAACACCACGCCGACTGATGCCAGCATGTGACGTCACCGGGTCAGATCGTCCTCAATGCACGCGTGTGAACCAAGCACGCATATGCATAAGAGTTGCGGATCAAAGACCCGTCTTGCGTCATGTTGCAGGTGGAGGAATGGGACAGAACACCACTCCCCAATACCACCCATCACCCCAGAGATGACCTGTCCGCCAAGAGAAATAATGAAGATAAGGCCGCCCCCCACAATCTCCCTAATAGGCTCACCTTAAACTGATACATACCTAAAGAAAATGGAACAAGAAAAAATGCACGATTGACCAATGAATAATATTATATAGACAATGGAAACAGATTAATGTAACTTGATAATAATTAGTTGACCCAATGCACTGAGGAATAACCCCACAATGGATTGGTCAGCCCAAACAGACTCCAAATCCAAATACAGGTTCAAACAGAACATACAGCAACAGATCTAGCCTAAAGAAGGGGAAAGGTTGTTTTTTTTGGGGGGGGGGGGGTGTAGGATGGAAACGGAGACAATGAAGTCAAGGGGATTAACCCTAGATGTCACCCACAGTATGTTCAAGAATGTCTTATAAGCTAGCACATTATGGAATGGGGGCATTGAGCCTTTCTATCCACAGCGTCTCACAATCATTGCATCCCAAAGGCCAATATGGTGTCCGACCATGTTAAGTTTACCATTTGTAGAGTAGTACAGATGGTCGCCAATCCGTTGGCGTAATTCTCTGATTGTTTTTCCTATGTTAAAAGCATTACATTTACAGGTCATCAGATATATAACTGTGTACAGTACAAAAAATACATCATGTCCGGAAGACCACCAAGGAGAGGCAGATGCTCACAGGCCACTAAAAGAGGGCAAGCAGCCTCTGTGTCTACAGTCAACTGTGCTGGTTGTGGACACGGTGCATCCTCTGCAGGTTGTCCTTTTTTCTGCTGCTGGCCTTATTATTGAGCCAGAACATGCAGAAGAGTTGGTGGAGTGGATAACAAAGCCATCCTCATGCTGTTGGTTGCCTGAGAGAAGAGAGGAGGAGGAGGAGAAGGAGGAGGCACAACTCCAATGAGGCAGGATGTCCTCTAGGGGCAGCTTAAGGGCAGCCACCCTGTTGCATCACATGGCAGAACTCTGCAGGTGCAGGGCGCTGCTGACTCCCTGCTGACTTTTAAAAGTTCTTTGGTGTGGATCTTTTTCAACACTTGTGCAGCAGATCACACCATTTCTGTTTGCAACCTACGTCAAAAGGGGATCAAGCATGGCCAGAACAGCAGCCGCTTGGGGACCACATGCTTGACCAGACATTTGACGATCTGCCATGCAGTCCATTGGCAACAGCACTTGAAAGACCTACATCAAAGAAAAAGGCAGACTTCTCCTTGCTCCTTTAGAGAGATTAGTTCATCTCTGCCGTGCCAACATGCTCCTTACATTTCAGCATAACTGACTGGCTCATTGTGTCGTTCTCACCCTCCATGTCTAAACTATTCTGGACAGGGTACTCACAAAATGCAACTGACAAAAGGCCATAAAAACAATGCATGGACATGCACAGAACACAGGGTACAGCCAACGTGTTTCGGGGGCGCACCCCCTTCCTCAGAGCTAGGCCTAGCGCCCCCAAAACGCGTTAGCTGTACCCCGTGTTCTGTGCATGTCCATGCATTGTTTTTATGGCATTTTGTCAGTTGCATTTTGTGAGTACCCACTTTTATATAAAACATTTTTATTATTAAATTATCTTTGGTAATGCACGCCTTCCATTTCTGTTTTTCTTGTAGTTCTTTTCGAATTACCCCATCTGAGGAAGGCAGCATCCACCCAGTTTTGGATACCATTATATACCTTTCACACCGCCATTTTATTTGATATCTGTTACTCCACACCTTGGAAGACATTTTAGCGCTGGAAGTGACTGTTTTTTTGGATCTATTCTGTACTGGGACTGCAAGATGCTGATAACAAGTCAAATTCATGTACCTATACTGCTTGTATTCCATAAGACACATTTAATAAGGTATTAATCAATATATAGCTGCTTTATTTTGTGTCTTTTATACTTGCCTGGAGATCAGCTTTAAGTAACAGACTCTCTTTAAATTATTCCTGGGCTCTCATGTCTTATCTTTCCTGCCTTTCTTTTGCTACTGAAAACACTAGATGCTTAGAAATGATTCACTCTGGCTGTTTTACTTCACGCTGTTCATAAACCTGTGATTGAATTGATTCGATAATACGTACTAATTCAGTTCCCACTATCTGCTTTCATCGCTTTAAATCATGATTGATTCATTCGTTCTATCTTTTTTGCTGAATTTGAGGCCTTCCTACTCGCTTCCTAGTCTTTCACATAATAATCATAATAATAATAATAACGGTAATAATACTAATAAAATAAATGAATACATATTATCCGGAGTTTTGATAAAATGTTACTAGTATTAGCTAAATCATTTTCTTACAGAAATTTTATTTTACCATCTATAATTGCCTATAGAAATATAGATCTCATACTGTAAGAATTACTGAATGTGTCAGGAGTGAGTTGGCCTTTTTGCTATGCATAAACATTGAATGCAAAAATATTTAAAAATTCATAGGAAAACTCACTAATTTCAGTAGGTGAAAATGACAACCTTGTGCAGTTATCAGCATTCACAAGGTGTTTGCAGCTCTTTAAAATGGAGAAAATCTTCAGATGTAAAGATTTGCTATAGTGGACATAAAAGAAGTATATAGAGGGGTAAAATGTATCTAAACCCAATAAAAGAAAAATAAATATATTGCAGCTTACCAGAAGTGATGGTTGCACTAGGTTTCATTTTTCGGCCTTGTTTCCCTATAATTCTATCTGATGATCCTGCCAGTAAAACATTTCTTCTACTAGAATAACAGTGCTTACTCACCCTCTGTATCAAGACAAAAGAAACAATGGCATTTAAAATAGACCAAAAGGGACCAAGTGTTCATTGTTAGGGTTGACATAAACTTAAATTTAGTTTAAATAGGGCATTGCAAGACTTTCCTTTAGTCTTATTCTTCCACAAGTCAAGTTCCTCCACCTTAAACTTGCTCATCCATGTCTTGCTTTGTGCACTGGCCAAAATCATTTGAGTGGGGGTTATGGTGTAGGGTTGTTTTTCAGGGGTTGGGCCCTTAAGCCTCGTACACACAATCGGATTTTCCGCAGACAAAGCATCAGACTTTTGCCCCAAAGGCGTTGGCCAGGAGCTTGTCTTGCATACATATGGCACACAATTGTCAGCCAACAAACATGGACGTAGTGATGAACTACGTGGCTTTTCAGCTCTTTAGCGCCACCCTTTGGGCACCTTCTGCTAATGTTGTGTTTGGTGAGCATTGATTCCGAGCATGCGTGTTTGTACTTTTGTCTGATGGACTTGTGTACATGCGATCGGAAAATCCGACAACAGACTGTTGTCTGTGGAAAAGTTTAAAGCCTGCCCTCCAACATTTGTCCATGGAAAATACGACAATTGTCCGATGGAGCATACAAACGGTAGGATTTTCCACCAACAGTCTGTCAACACACAATTCTCAATGGAAAATCCAATTGTGTGCACCAGGCTTTAGTTACAGTGAAGGGAACTTAAGGTGTCAGCATACCAAGACATTTTGCACAATTTCATGCTCCCAACTTTGTGGGGACAATTTGGGGGTGGACCCTTCCTGTTCCAACATTACTGCGCACCAGTGCACAAAGCAAGGTTCATAAAGGCATGGATGAGCAAGGGGTGGAGGAACTTGACTGGCCTGTGCAGAGTCCTGACCTCAACCCGATAGAACACCTATGGGATGAATTAAAGGGGAGCCTGTGAGCCAGGTCTTCTCATCCAACATCAATGCCTGACTTCGCAAATGCGTTTCTGGAAGAATGGTCAAACACTCCCATAAATACACTCCTAAACCTTGTGGACAGCCTTCCCAGAAGAGTTGACTCTGTTATAGCTGCAAAGGGTGGGCAAACTCAATATTGAACCCTACGGACTAAGACTGGGGTGCCATTATAATTCATGTGTGTATAAAGACATGTGGCCCAATACTTTTGACAATATAGTGTATATTCCATCTAAGGCACTGCGGCCTTTGACTGTTAGACAGATAAGATTTGAAGTGAAATTTGATGATTTCACTATTATGCACTGTTGTCATTGCTGGAGAGGAAGCTGGAGAGAAAGCTGAACCTGAGGTCCTGCAGTGCCAGGGTCTCCCTGCTTTTGCGTAAATAATTCTGTGGATCAGTGATTGCACCTCCTCACTTGCTTCTTCTTGAATATTCTCCCCCCAATCCTCAAGTTACCGGTCATCGGGGGGGGGGGGGGGGGGCAGTTCTGACATTGAAAAGCAAAGTCCTGCTAGTATACTAAGATTGCTGCTTTCACATGGAAACATAGTGCAGAACAATGCATGGTCAGTCATTCATGGGGAAAAAAATCATCTGCATGGAGACCACAGGCAATACTTGTGATTAGTCTTTATCCTTTGCTTGTCTTTTTGGGCACAGCTTCCACTGTTCAAAACGTCTTTATAACATTAATAATGCCAACTGAATTCAGAGCATGATGAATAAAGCTGCTATCATTTTTGAGACATTTTTTTCTTTCTCTTCTTATGCTATGCTGATTTGTCTTCATGACACAATTCAGATATAATGTCCTGTTAAGGGCCTCAAAAAAATGTTAAGGGAATCTATACCCGCATCATTTAACTGACTTTGAAGTAATGTTACCAGATTTTCAAAATGAAATGCAGGGACACCCTACAGACCATGCCTACATTTAACCACATCCACTAAATAACATCTACATTTTTAGCTACCCTCGTAGAATCACGGTCCCATTTTAACAGACCCTCAAACAACTGGACATGGTCTCAGAGTCCCAGACTTTTGGAACAAGAGACAGACATTTAAGTTATAAAGACAAAATGCGGTGAGCACCATGAGTAGAGAAATGATCGATAGCAAATTGTGGGTGTGGGCAAATTGGGATAATAGTAGGAGGGGCTTAAAGGGGTATGGATAAATAACACCTGAATTTATCCTACTCTGGATCCAGATAAAGCAAGCACAGAGTGCAGGGGCCATAAGTGGGTAACAGGCAAAGAGCATAGGTCAGACGTGGTGCAGTTGTCAGGAGTAAGTAACACACAAAGTTCAGGGGTCAGGTGTAGGGATGAGCCAAACATGCATGGGTTTAGCAAAATTACTTTAAATAACACACACAGTGTGGTGCACATTTACAATGAATGCAACCTACTATAGAAAACGGAGATTAACAAGGTAAACTAAAACAATCATGCAAAGGAGATGGCATGACATGGGATTCCCCCTAATTATGAGAGTCTGGTATGGCTGTCAAGGAGGACCCATACAAAAATAAATATATAAATAAATGTGGGGTCCCCTCCAAATTGCATACCAGACCCTTTGCACCTGTTATGAATTTTAAAGGCTAACCCCCTGCAAAGAAAAATAACGTGTGCAGTCTGCCCCCAAGGATCAAAACCAGACCCTTATCTGAGCATGTAGCTTCCCCTTTCTGAACAATACCATGTCTCATGCCCTCATACCAGACAAAATACCTTATCCCATGGCTTTTAATCACATATCATTGATAACTGACAATTTGAAGAGATACATTAAATGCAAAGTTGACAATATTAAATACACTCTAGTAAATGTATAGCTCCCTAACATAAAACAACTCACCTTTATGAAAAAAGCGTGGAAGATGAAAAATACCTACCAAGGTCATGTGATAGCTGAAATTTGAATGCAATACCTGATAAGACATTTGATGTATTGAATTTCTCATGTAACCACTCCTTAACACAGTTAGCTATGTTAACACACTTTATCACTTCTTCAAATCTATATGACACGTGAAGCTGTCAACACTTCACCGAGAAAAATTACACCTTTTTCTCTCATTCTCATTTTATGTAATCCAGAATAGACCTGTTTTTAATTGATAAATATCTGCTTCAGAACATAAACCATTCTGAAATTTATACCATTATATGCTCAGACCATTGCCCTGTATCAATTACTGTTGGTAGGGGTCAAGCAGAAAGTAGGGCGAACATGTGACATAATGACACTTATTTGATGCCCTTGTCATTAAACACCACCACATTGTCAAAATCCATAAAATAATATATTGAGATTAATGAGCCCTCATCTTCTGACCCCTTCACACCGTGGAATTCCCACAAGGCATTTGTACATGCTATCCTAGTTAAAATGAGCAGTACTGTCAACAAGCACAGGACGCAGCAGCTAGATAAACTTCTATCAACCATACACACTTCAGAGATTTCCAATAAACAAAACCCCTCCCAAACCATAGACAAACAGTTGACCCAGCTAAACATGAACTCCGGGCTCTTCTGTTGTCCCATCATGATCACCACACTAAACTCAATTTTTACCAAAATGGTAACGAGGCAGGCAAACTTCTAGCATCTCAGGTTAAAGAGAAATTGATTAAGCAGAATATACCCTACTCACACACGCTGCATTCTCTACTAAATGTAAATTTAAAAATCTATGCAAAACTTCTAGTGTATAGAATCTCACGATACTTACCACTACTGATCAGGTGGGATTTGTGTCATGGTGCCAAGCTCCAGATGCCATGAGGTGAATCGTAAACTTAATGTATTATGCAGAGTTCATTGGAATGCCTTCTCTACTTTTCACGTTAGGTGTGGAGAAGAATACATTGGGGCTCTCTCTTTAAGGTCCGAGAAAAATTCAGCTCCATCGGAGAAGTACGCTCTGCAATGTCTACACCTTGCCTTCGATCCATGTGTTTACAGATGGTTTGCTATCTAAAAGTTTTCAAATCATTAATGGTACACAGCAGGGGTGTCCCCAATCTCCCCTGATTTTCACCTTACTTATGGAGCCTTTGGTTGAGAAAGTTAGAACACACCCAAATAAGCAAAAAAGTGCCCGAGAATTAAGATTGAGAAAGGCCGCACGGAGGTGGGGGGGGGGGGGGTACTGGGAGGGAGGGGGGTTGGACAGAAGGGGGGGGGTAAATTGTAACATTTTTACGTGGAAAAGCGATCACTCTGGGAAATTAAAAGATGAAGGGGGGGTAGCATGATGTATTTATATTTTATTTTTATTTTCGGGTGGTCAGTACAGAAATCATCACACAAAAGTTGAAAGTACAAACACGCATGCTCGGAATCAAGGAACGACTGGGAAGGGTTTGGTCTTGTAAACTACTGTTCGTAATCTAGAATTAACATTCGTGACGTGGCAATGATGATGAGATGTCAAAATGCAGCGCACATTCTATTCTTCTTTAATGGGATAATAATGAAGCTGCTTTGCTGGTGATACTGATGTAGTTATGCTAAACATATTTTAAAAGACATTTGTTTTGTATTGATATAAACAATATTAATATTATGGTTGTTTGATTTTTTGGGGAAGTTACAACAACACCATTATCCTGTAGTTTTTAAGATCAAAGATACAACTATGTTGGGGTCTCTTGCTAATGTTCCATTGTGTTGTTTTTAATTTAACTGCCTAACTGCCTACTCCCAAACAGAGAAAGAAGAAAAACACATAGTCAAGTATTATTCTACACAATGTTTTTATTGTGCAGAAAAAACAAAACAAAGGCAATTAAATTAGAGATTCTATCTGCCATCCAAATAAAAATAATTTAACAAAAAAGTGCGAATCAACGCTCACCAAACTTCTACTAACATGAAATTAGCAGAAGGAACTCAAAGGGTGGTGCTTGAGAAATGAACACCCTCTTTATGCTCTCATAGTACTTCACTACGTTCGTGTTTGTCGAATGACAATTTGCGGACAGTTAGTATGCTAGACAAAATCCTGCACACCCGCTTTTGACAAAAATTAGATACTCGGTCATACAACAATCAAATCGTGTGAATTAGGCTTAAATCACTTTTTTCTGACCAAAAATTGAGGTCACATCAATTGAGTTGAGCACAAAACCCAAAGGGGGAACATTGGGGATCAAGTTTTATTTCATGAATAAGAAGACTACCACAGTATCATTTTGCACAAAAGATATTTTGGACTTAAAATCACACATTGAAATAGAGGTTTAAGAAATGTGTCACTGAAATATATGTTTTTCATGTTTTAATTTTTCACAAGTGGATTAATTAGCTCACTGCACACTTTGAGGAAGAAATTAATTAATGTTGATGGCACTGTTTTTATATTTTTAATTTCAAATATGGATTGCAACTATTAGTGCAACTGTTTATTTATTTATTCAACACTTTATCACTTTTATATTGGGAGTGTACTGCCAATAATTTTTATTTTTATCTGTTCTACTGAGTCTATATTGATCCCTTATTTGAGCCATGTGGATGATATGTTATTGATTTTAAATGAAAATTTTGATTATGTAAGCCATTGCAAAGTGACAACAAAGGGATTTGCTTCCAAAGTAACATATGGAGACACATTTGGCATTGGGGATTGGCATTGGGGCTCGTAAATAGTGAATTAACACAGCTGTGAATGATAGGTGATAACAGAGGGAGCAAGTTTTATTTTATTTTATGAATGAGAAGATTCAAAGAAGATTACCATACTATCATGTTGCTTGCACAGAAGATATATTGGACTTTGATCCAAAATTTCATAGATAAAATCACACATTGAAATAGAGGTTTAAAGAATGTGTTACTGAAATTTATGTTTTTCATGTCTTGATTTTTCACAAGTGTAACAATTAGCACAACTGTTTATTTATTTAACACTTTGTCACATTTATATTAGGAATGTGCTACCCGTTGCTGGCTGAGATATTAGATTATTCCAACAAACACTAGTTGCCCGCAAGACTTTTTGATTATCATATGACTCCACATGGTTGCTGAATTTTCCAAATCAGGAAACAACATTTGTTGGAGAGGATATGGAAGCAGTCCTGTTTACATCTCAGTTACTGGAATACGGTGTTCTGCATAATCTCAGACCTCAAGGGAATTCTTATGAGAGGTACTCTAGAACTAGCCATTCTAAGTGTGGGTATAGAAGAATATCCAGTGACATTAAGACTTCTAGTTATGCATATTTTATTTGCAGCAAAATTGCTTTTGAGAAATCCTTAAAGTGGTTGTAAACCCTTACAACACACTTTGACCTACAAGTAAGCCTAGATTAAGGCTTACCTGTAGGTCCAAGAAATATCTCCTAAACCTATACGGTTTAGGAGATATTTGCCCGAAGACAGGCATCGCTGTCTACGGCGCATGCGCCTTAGACAGCGGCGCGCAGGCACACTGAGCGGGGCATCTTCAACGACGGAGCTGCCGCGCGTGTCGGCTCCCGTGCACATACGCGGGAGTGACGTCATCGCGGCTTCGCCGAATGACAGCGGCGGAGCTGCGAGACCCCACCGAGAAGATGGATGCGCCGGACGACAGGGGACATCAGTGACTTTGCTGGCTCCTGTGTCAGGTAAGTGACACATAATGGACTACTATGCGATGCATAGTAGTCCATTATGCTTTACCTTTGCAGGGAGTGAAAGAGGAAGTAAACTCATCAGGGTTTACTTCCTCTTTAACATGGCAGAAGTAAAAAACTATTGGAATGAATCTTTGTATGGGAAACATATGGCCTATAAGGAGTGCCAAAATGCAAAATGTCATGAACATTGGGACATCTGGGCAACCTACACAGCTAAATAAAATTAAAAGGCCCTTTCCTATCTAGAGTTTCTATTCATCTAGAGATTACTTATTAAGATTATCATATGTGAGCCTCTCTATGTTGTAGAGAATCCTAGATCTCTGAGATTCTCGTTCAATACTTTTTCTTAAAACGTTTACAGTAAGGCACAATATCGATATAACAAATATCCCCATCCGAGAGCCAACATAGCCCTTTGGTATGGGTCAACATATACAAAATGTAACAGAAAAACAGTGTATCATTGTAACTGTGAATATAGCACATACCTTGGTAACACCAGACCCCCTTATAGCTTAATGTAAGCCTTTACACTGCCCTTTGTATAATGAAAATTGAGTCTGTGTATGCCGTATATCATAGAGGCTGAGCCTGGGCTGGCAGAGGATCAGTTTGTGTTTTGTTCCGGTTGGTCTAAGGGGGCACCCACTCGCCACTCCATAGGGATAGATCTCTAATATTCTGAATGTACCCGAGTCATCTATATGCACTGTGTTATGTTTTGTTTTCTTACTTTTTGTAATTTTTCTTGTAGGCTACTCTAAGCCTGATAGTACCTTGTCTTTTTGGTGCTGTTTTTGACTGCAACTGTTGTAGAGCTATGCAGTGGCGATACTTGTCCTTTACATGCTTACCGAAATTTGAATATATTGTATATTTCCTATAATGCAGGCATATACTGTCATACCTTGTTATCTTGTTTGAGACACTGGCTATATCCACTTCATACCTACGCAGTGACTTGCCAAATAAGTGCATAAATAAATAAATAAAGTAAAAATTATTTAAAAGAAAAAAAAACATAATCAGTTAATTAAGATACACACTTTTTGACAAGTTTTTATTGAAAACAAACAAACTAAAAAAAAAATAAGCCCCATGAGGTACATCCATCATCAATCATGTTATCAATCAATGCAGATCTATGTCACTCACAATAAATGTTGCCCTGTCTAAATTAAAAAATTCCACTGAATGATGGACATGTCCAATTTAATCTCTGACTCACTCTTAAAGACATTTTCCAGTAGACATTTCAAATAAATAAAGGGTTAGGAATTATCCGTGTGATGTCATTGACCAAATATGACCATTGTCATTTGGCCATATTTGGTCAGTGATGTCACGCTGTCCCCACCCAATATGTGTCATCTTGGACTTGAATGCTGGTTTTATTGCAATAATGTGTGCAGTCATCCATCTTATATTTCACCATATCTCTACAGTTATGAGCCAGATTTACACCTGTTCTCTTGGCAGGGTAAAATTTGAGTGGATCCAACATAAGTTTGATTTTGTGAATCCTTGCCCATTTGTTTAAATAAATCGGGCCAGGTGACATCAAAGGCTGCTAAGGACAAGGCAGGTGCCCACACTCACTGGTTCCTTAGAAACCATTGACACAGAATTGCTTCTTGGTGCATTCACCAAAGGGAGGATCAACAAATTAATATTTTCTGAGCTCCTTTATCCCTACCTAATGGCACCCGCCATGCTGTTGTAGGGCTGCAGTTGGAACAACAGATGCTGGTAGGGCAGCCCATTCCAATGCTTGTGGAGGTGTACCACATCCAGGAGAAACGGCTTGTGTAAAAGCCACCACTGCCACCGACATAAGCCGTGTTAATGCAAAAGGGTTAAACCTCAATGAAGGGCCACGACCTATGCCGCGTACACACGATCGGAATTCTCGTCGAAAGAAGCTCTGATGGTTTTCCATACGGAATTCGGCTCAAGCTGTCTTGCCTACACACAGTCACACCAAATTCCAACCGTTTAGAACGTGGTGACGTACAACACATACGATGGGACTAGAAAAAGGAAGTTAAATAGCCAGTAGCCAATAGCTTCTGTCTCGCAGTTGAATCTGAGCATGCGTGATTTTTGGCATGTCAGAATTGCATACACACGATCAGAATTACCGATAGAAAGTTTTTCCATCGGGCAAATTGAGAACATGCTATCAGGCTGGCAGGAATTCGGACAGCTAAATTCCAATGGCGCATACGCATTTTCCGATGAAAAGCTCTTATAGGTCTTTTTCTGGCCGGAATTCTGATCGTGTGTATGCGGCACAAGAGTTTTTCACCTTCTTATATTTTTTCTGTTTTATTAATTGAATTGTTGAATATGCAGTTCATTTTGAGGTGGGGGGGGGGGGGGTAATAACGGGCACAAATAATACCATGGGGTGTCCAAGGGAATGTTCTACCAGTTAATATATACAGGTTTCAGATTTAATCAGGAAGGAAGTGCAAAGTGCTGCAATTCACAGCAATCCGATTTTCCTTTGCTAAGGTCAGATCTCTGAAAGATGAATTTCTTATTTATTTTGCTCTTTGGCTTATTCCATTAGTCTGATATTTAAGGCTGCAATATTTGATAAGAAGTCCACACGTAATTATGTTTGGCACATTTCTGTTATTGAGTCAGGCATGGGGATATGATGATAAACTTGGTATTTATGAAGGAGAAGAATTCAAATTGGAAAAAAGTATTTAATTTTATAAGCAAGTGATAATAAGCTGCATACTGTTCTCAAAGAACATACATTGTATTATGCATAACAAGCTTAAAAAATCTGGAAAACAGCAGTGTCCATTGAAATAATTTTAGGAGCATTGTGATACATTTCTCAGCACCTGTATTTTCCAGCAATGCAGGGGGTAGTGCCTGCACCAATAATTATTTATTGGAATTATTTGCTAATTATTTTGCAAGTAATACGTAGATGTAAACCCTAATTCGAAGCCTTGCATTTAGTTAAAGAACCTTGTCTCACAGTGTTGTGTCTAGCATAGTTAAGGCATGTTTTTGTTTTTAACAACTCCCCCCACACACTCTTTAATACATCAACATTATTTTTCAGTAGTATTATGAAATTAATAAAATATTAATAAAGGTCAGAAAAATGAAAATGTTCTCTAAATGTTTTATTGATAAAAAAGTAAAATTGAAGGTTTTAATGGTGGGACATGTACAGTGCGTTGAAAAAAGTATTCACACCCCTTGACATTTTCCACATTTTGTTATGTTAAAACCAAAAGTGTAAATGTATGTTATTGGGATAGACCAACACAAAGTAGCACATAATTGTGAAGTGGAAGGAAAATGATAAATGTTTTTTCAAATTCTTTACAAACAATTATCTGAAAAGTCTGGCGTGCATTTGTATTCAGCCCCCTTTACTCTGATACTCCAAACTAAAATCTAGTGGAACCAATTGCCTGCAGAAGTCGCCTAATTAGTAAATAGACTCCACCTGTGTGTAACATAATCCCAGTATATATACAGTTGTTCTGTGAAGCCCTCAGAGGTTTGTTAGAGAACCTTAGTGAACAAGCATCATGAAGGCCAAGGAACACACCAGACAGGTCAGTGATAAAGTTATGGAAAAGTTTAAAGCAGGGTTAGGTTATAAAAAAAAAAATCCCAAGCTTTAAACAGCACTGTAAAACCCATCTCCTGATAATGGAAAGAGTATGACACAACTGCAAACCTACCAAGACATGGCCGTCCACCTAAACTGACAGGCTGGGCAAGGAGAGCATTAATCAGAGAACTAAAAGCCATAAGAAGTCCCGTTTGCAGTTTGCGACAAGCCATGTGGGGCACACAGCAAACATGTGGAAGAAGGTGCTTTGGTCAGATGAGACCAAAATTGAACTTTTTGGCCTAAAAGCAAAACACTATGTGTGGCAGAAAACAAACACTGCACATCACCCTGAACACACCATCCCCACCGTGAAACATGGTGTTGGCAGCATCATGTTGTGGGGATGCTTTTCTTCAGCAGTAACAGGGAAGCTGGTCAGTGTTGATGGGAAGATGGATGAAGCCAAATACAGGGCAATCTTAGACGAAAACCTGTTAGAGTCTGCAAAAGACTTGAAACTGGGGCGAAGGTTCATCTTCCAGCAGGACAATGACCCTAAACATACAGCCAGAGCTACAATGGAATAGTTTAGATCAAAGCATATTCATGTGTTAGAATGGTCCAGTCAAAGTCCAGACCTAAATCCAATTGAGAATCTGTGGCAAGATTTGAAATGTGCTGTTCACAGACAGTCTCCTTCCATCTGACAGAGCTTGAGCTATTTTGCAGAGACAAAAGGGCAAAAATGTCACTCTCCATATGTGCAAATCTGATAGAAACAACCCCAAAAAGACTTGCAGCTGTAATTGCAGTGAAAGCAGTGAAAGATGATTATACAAAGTATTGACTCTGGTGGGGGGGGGACCTGAATACAAATGCATGTCACACTTTTCACATATTTATTTGTAAAAACTTTTGAAAACCATTTATCATTTTGCTTCCACTTCACAATTTTGTGCCACTTTGTGTTGGTCTATCACATAAAATCTCCATAGAATACATTTATGTTGTTTGGTTGTAACATGACAAAACGTAGAAAATGTCAAGGGGTATGAATACTTTAAGGAACTGCATTGCACAATGGCAAATACAATGAGTTATATCTGCATGCTAAATCTGAGGACATTAATAACATGCTAAATAAAGTCAAATTTAAGGGTTTAATAGCAGCACATGTAGTACACCATGGTGAAACATAATGATATGCTTGCTTGCTTTGATAATGACAAACCTGCAGGGAACAAAATTATAACAAAATGATCCTCTAAACAGCGGTGATTTCACATTGGAAAAAATGGGAATCCTGACAATAATTGTGCCCAAAGGACAAATGGGAAACAATCAGTCAACTGTTACAATATGCAGGCAGCAAATGGACAATCATTACAATACGTGTGCAGAAGGCTGCCAATTGTAACACTATGCGTGTAATAAAATAGGCAATGGTGACTATGACTAAGCATGGAGTAACAAATTGGAAATTGTGAAAATATGCTGGTAACAAACAAAAGCAACATGAGAATATCTCAGCAATAGAGACAAAATGTAGACAAATTTATAACTGGAACAATATATGGCAAAAATTCTTTCAAAGATTTTTATTAGTTTTGTACAAGCACAAAAACAATAAGAATAATCCTTCCAGAGTTGGAAACGTACATTATGGCAACATACAAACTTAGCCTTTATGGAGTAAAACAATCAACCAAGATCTGCCCCTTTAAACCTTAAGAACCCATCCTACTACTAAGATGGTGGAACAGGATTGTGGGGGGAAAGACCTCTGGCATACCTAATGCCGCGTACACACAATCAGACTATCCGGCAGACTTAGTCTGGCAGCCAAACTGCCGGACTTTTGGCAGGGGTCTGCCGGACTTTTCAAATGAACAGACTTGCCCACACATGGAGTAAAGTCAGTTCATTTTGAACATGACTCCAGGTAGATGGGACTTGGGAAGGAAGTCAATGTCGCCGCCTCCATCAGTGAGAGTGACACCTTGCTAGCCCCGTCGCCTGGTATGGATTTAAAGGGGAACCCCCATGCTGAAAAAACATTGTGGGGGTCCCCCCAAAGTCCATAGCAGACCCTTATTCAAGTACACAGCCCAGTCGGTCAGGAAAGGGGGTGGGGGCGAGCAAGCGCCCCCCTCCTCCTGAACCGTACCAGGCCGCATGCTCTCAACATGGGGGGTGCTTTGGGGAAGGGGGAGCACTGCGGCCCCCCCACCCCAAAGCACCTTGTCCCCATGTTGATGAGGACAAGGGCCTCTTCCCGACAACCCTGGCATTGCGGCCAGAGAGAGCATTGTGTGAACATCAGAAGGAAGAAGAGAAGAAGAAGAAGACAGCGACAGCGACAGAATACCGGGCCAACGCTAATAAAAAAGCTGGAAGAAGATAACGAAGGCCTGGCAGAAGAAACAAAGAGCGGGACAAGACCCCCAAAGTCGGAAGAAGACCCCTGGAGCTGTCTAATAAACTACTTTAAAAACCTGTGTTGGGTTTTTTTTATTAACAATTTTTCCCTCAGGTGAATGGGTAGGGGTACATCGTACCCCATACTCATTCACTCATTCCGCAGACCCAGACAACCAACAGCCAGGGTTGTCTGGAAGAGGCCCTTGTCCTCATCAACATGGAAACAAGGTGCTTTGGGCCCTTTGGGCTCCTTCTGCTGATCTCGTGTCAATCGCGTGTTAGTAGAAGTTTGGTGAGAGATGATTCGCGCTTTTCAGATTAGTGATTCAGATCGCTACTGCTCTTCAGTTTCTGCTTGTCTTTGGGTATCTGATAATCAGTGCGTGCAGTCAGTAAGTATTTGTTTCTCATTGTGGACTATATCTTGGTATAGTACGCTTTGATTTGCATTTCTTATTGTCTGCTTGCTTCTGCTATTCAGTTCGTTCTTTCAGGCATTGCTGTTTATCGGTGCTTTCTGTTGTCCATTCTGACCAGACGACCGTTTTGAAACCATGTTTCATCTACGTACTCATCGTAGAGTTTGTGCTGTGCAGGGGCTTCATGTTGGGGTTCTTACTTTGACACAAGCCCGGTCCATGAACAGGGAGGGGAGGCGTTTGTGGACCAAGAATTGGTTGCGCCAGCGTGACCAGTTCTCGCACATGCCTTTGCTCCGTGAGATCCGCGAGAATAATCCTGATGATTTCAGGAATTATCTCCGGATGATGGACCCCGTTTTTCACCGTCTGCTGGCTTTGCTGACCCCTTATATCACCAGGCAGGATACCTGCATGTGGCAAGCCATCACTCCGGAGCAGAAGCTGATCGCCACGTTGCGCTACTTGGCGACTGGGAGAAGCCTTCAGGACCTCAAGTTCTCTACAGGCATCTCCCCCCAGGCTCTGGGGATCATTATTCCAGAGACCTGTTCTGCCATCATTCAGGTCCTGCAGAAGGACTATATGAAGGTAAGTTTTATCCTTTAACATCACATTCTATGTATTTCATGATTGCTAATGTCTTGCATTTCTTTCCTCATTCCCTAATTACCATCATTGCAATATGCTCAAATTCATATGCTCTGCCCCTTTGTCCTCAGGCATATTTGCCTCACTAACTTCCCCACTAGGGATGAGCTTCGTGTTCGAGTCGAACGTACGTTCGACTCGAACATTGACTGTTCGTCCGTTCGGCGAAATCCGAACTCTTGGTCCGTTCGCGTCAAAATTCGTGTGGCGCGCACGGCCCACAATGCACTGCGATGGTGCAGTGCATTGCTGGCTCGTGATTGGCCAAGCATGCACTGTGACCCAGCATGCTTGGCCAATCGCAGCGCCAGCAGCGAGGAGAGCCATGATTGGCCACAGGCATCCTGCCTGTGGCCAATCATAGCTCAGGCTGTGTAGTGCACGCCCCACACTATATAAGGCCGCCTTTGAGGCGGCCTCGTGTAGTGTGTTAGCATCTGAAGCAGTGGGTGTTCTGTGTACCTTCAACACAGTTACACACCAATCGTTTTTGGCTGATTTCCTATCTTGCTCTTGTGTAGTGGTTATTGTCTGTGCCCTGACCGCAGTATACACCACTATATTCACCACACCTATATAGCTAGTGATCTAGCTTTAATAATAGAGCTTGCAGTCAGTAGTGTTAGGAGAGTGCGTGCTGTCTGCGTGCTCTGTACCCAGTACATACCGCTATAATCCACCTACATAGCTGTTCTCTATTTGAGCCCAATTGCCATCTGCAGGAGTTATTGGAAGTTGTATGTGCTTCCAGCACAGCACAGTATACATCTGTATATACCCGTTTATCTCTGCTGTTCTATAAAAAAGGCATCTGCAGGAGTTAGTGGGTGTTGTGTGCCTCCAGCACAATATAAACTACCCAACTACTGTTTTACCCAACTCCCTTCAAGCCATTACCATGTCTGGAAGGCCAGCAAGGAGAGGCAGACAGGCGCGAGCCGATAAAAGAGGGCAAGCAGGCTCTGTGTCTAGAGACAACAGTGCTGGTCGTGGACGCGGTGCATTGTCATCAGCACGTGGCCATGGGACATGCTTGTCCTTCTTTTCTGCAGCTGGACATGTTGAACCGCAACATGCCAACGACTTGGTAGAGTGGATGACCAAGCCCTCTTCATCCTCCTCATCCTCTCTCACCCAGTCTCAGGGTAGTAGCAAAGCAGCTGCCAACGCATCGTCTTCCCTCCTCTCAATGTCATCATCAGTGACTCCTTCCCTAGACCCACCACGTCCTCCTGAGGAGTCTCCTGAACTCTTTGAGCACAGTGTTGGGTACATGCTCCAGGAGGATGCCCAGTGTTTGGTGGGCTCTGATGATGACACTCAGCTAGAGGAAGGCAGTAGCATGAGCGCAGAGAGAGGGGATGCTCAAGAAGGACAGCAATCTGGCAGTCATGTTCCACAAGCTGCAGCATACTGCCAGGTTTGCTACAGCGATGAAGAGGGAGGGGATGATGAGGGCACTGACTCCACGTGGGTGCCTGGAAGGAGGGAGGAGGAGGCACATGTCCAACGAGGCAGGATGCCCTCCGGGGGCCAGCTTAGGGGCAGCACACCGACTGAATCACACTGCAGAGCTCCGCCTGCGCAGAGCGCTTCCTCTGCGCGTTATTCTAAAAGTTCTTTGGTGTGGGCCTTTTTTGAGACGAGTGCATCAGATCGCACCGCTGCTATTTGCAACATATGTCTCAAGCGTATCTCACGTGGCCAAAACATCAGCCGCTTGGGCACCACATGCTTGCCCAGACATATGTTGACCTGCAATGCAGCTCGTTGGCAAGCGTACCTCAAAGACCCACACCAAAGAACAAAGCGGACCTCTCCTTGCTCCTCATCAGCTGGCATCTCCAACCCCACTAGACCTTCAGTCCTCTCTGAAACCTGCTCTGAGAGGAATGAAGGTGTAGAATTAGGTGTGTCACAGCCAAGTGCTTCCGGGAACTCTGCTAGTGGTACATCCACATACAATTATAGCAGGCAAATGTCCCTGCCCCAGCTGCTGGACCGGCGGAAGAAGTTTACTCCCAGCCATCCACATGCCCAGCGGTTGAATGCTAGCTTGGCTAAATTGCTAGCACTTCAACTGCTGCCTTTTCAGTTGGTAGACTCGGCCCCCTTCCGTGAGTTTGTACAATGTGCGGTTCCTCAGTGGCAGGTCCCCAAACGCCACTTTTTCTCACGGAAGGCGATTCCGGCTCTCTACCGGCATGTGGAAGGCAATGTCCTTGCCTCGCTGGACAGGGCGGTCAGCGGTAAGGTGCATATTACCGCTGACTCATGGTCCAGCAGGCATGGACAGGGACGTTACCTGTCTTTCACGGCCCATTGGGTCACTCTTCTGGCTGCTGGGAAGGATGCAGGACAAGGTGCAGTAGTGTTGGAGGTTGTTCCGCCACCACGCCTCCAAAATGCTACTATTGGTTGTGACACACCTCTCTCCTCCACCCCCTCCTCTTCTTCTTCCTCCATGGCCTCTTCCAGTGCTCTGTCCTCAGAACCAGAGGTGCTCCGTAGGCGTTCCAGGGGCTACGCAAGTATGCAGGCAAAACGATGCCATGCCGTGCTTGCGCTGGTTTGTTTGGGGGACAGGAGCCACACTGGGACGGGTGTTTTGTCAGCTCTGCAGGGGCAGGCCGAGAGGTGGTTGACGCCACGCCAGCTTAAGCCAGGAATGGTGGTTTGCGACAATGGCACCAACCTCCTCTCCGCCCTCCGACAGGGACAACTTACCCATGTGCCCTGTGTAGCTCACGTCCTTAACCTGGTGGTGCAGCGGTTCTTGGGCAGGTACCCTGGCTTACATGATGTCCTGAAGCAGGCCAGGAAAGTCTGTGTGCATTTCCGCCGATCATTTAATGCCTGTGCTCGGCTGGCTGAGCTCCAAAAGGAGTTGAACCTGCCCAAGAACTGCCTTATATGTGACATGCCCACCAGATGGAATTCAACATTGGCCATGCTGCAACGGCTGCACACGCAGCAGAGGGCCATCAATGAGTACCTGTGCGACTACGGCACCAGGACAGGGTCAGGGGAGCTTGGTTTTTTCTCACCACGCCAGTGGGGCATGATCAGGGATGCATGCACTGTCCTGTCACCGTTTGAGGAGGCCACAAGGATGGTGAGCAGTGACAGTGCATGCATCAGTGACACTGTACTTCTTGTCCACCTCTTGGAGCATACGCTGCGTGGAATAATGGACAGGGCACTTGAGGCAGAACAGAGGCAGGAAGAGGAGGACTTCCTTGCCTCTCAAGGCCCCCTTTATCCAGACAGTGTTCCTGCTGTGCCACCCATCACACAGGAAGAGGGTGAGGAGGAGGAAGAGGAGGAGGAGGAGGATGATTGTGTCAGCATGGAGGTGGAGGCTGGCACTCAGCATCAGCATCAGCAGCAGCAGTCTTATAGGGATGATTTACAGTCCCAAGAAACACGTGGACTTGTACGTGGCTGGGAGGAGGTAGCTGCGGATCATGTTGTCCTTAGTGACCCAGAGGACTCCGGACCGAATGCCTCAGCTAACCTACGCTGCATGGCCTCCCTGATCCTGCAAAGCCTGCGGAAGGATCCTCGTATTCTTCGGATCAAGGAGAGGGACCATTACTGGCTGGCCACTCTCCTTGATCCACGGTACAAGGGTAAGGTTGCCGACCTTATCTTGCCATCGCAGAGGGAGCAGAGGATGAGACATCTCCGGGAGGCCTTGCAGAAAGCTCTGTGCAACGCGTTCCCAGAGACTGGGAGGTCACAAACTCCTGGTCCTGGACAACGTGTTGCTGAGGCATCAGTCAGAAGGAGCGGTGGAGAAGGTGGCCGTCTGACTGATGCTTTCAGACAATTTTTTAGTCCGCAGCCCCAAGGTATGATTGGTTCCAGCACCCATCGCCAGCGTCTAATTTACATGGTGCAGGAATACCTAGGGGCAAGGTCAGACTTGGACACCTTTCCCACTGAAAATCCTCTGGCTTACTGGGTCTTGAGGATGGATCACTGGCCAGAGCTTGCACAGTATGCAATTGAGCTACTGGCCTGTCCTGCATCCAGCGTTCTTTCGGAACGCACCTTCAGTGCTGCTGGTGGCTTTGTTACCGATCACAGGGTGCGCCTGTCCACCGAATCAGTTGATCGACTGACCTTCATCAAGATGAATCAGTCTTGGATCACCCACAGCTACCAAGCACCTGAAGCTGATGTAACCGAATAATCTTTTTGGAAATACCACATCCCTTCAAGACTGCCTATGCTGATGCTGAGTGACTGTCCTGTTATGTTGATTGTCTATCCTCTTCCTCCTCCGCTGATATGTTGGAAGAACATTTTTGGTTCTGGGTGATGCCAGCAGCCCAATTTTTCTGCCCCTGTTTAACAGGGGCGTTTAATTACAATTTTTGATGCAATGCTTTGCAGCAGGGCTAATTCCTGCAATAAAACTAGAGTATATGGCAGAGGTTGCAGTGTGGTGGCACCAGCACCAGTGCCTAAGGCCCAATTTTTCTGCCCCTGTTTAACAGGGGCGTTTAAGTACAATTTTTGATGCAATGCTTTGCAGCAGGGCTAATTCCTGCAATAAAACTAGAGTATATGGCAGAGGTTGGAGTGTGGTGGCACCAGCACCAGTGCCTAAGGCCCAATTTTTCTGCCCCTGTTTAACAGGGGGGTTTAAGTACAATTTTTGATGCAATGCTTTGCAGCAGGGCTAATTCCTGCAATAAAACTAGAGTATATTGCAGAGGTTGGAGTGTGGTGGCACCAGCACCAGTGCCTAAGGCCCAATTTTTCTGCCCCTGTTTAACAGGGGCGTTTAAGTACAATTTTTGATGCAATGCTTTGCAGCAGGGCTAATTCCTGCAATAAAACTAGAGTATATGGCAGAGGTTGGAGTGTGGTGGCACCAGCACCAGTGCCTAAGACCCAATTTTTCTGCCCCTGTTTAACAGGGGCGTTTAAGTACAATTTTTGATGCAATGCTTTGCAGCAGGGCTAATTCCTGCAATAAAACTAGAGTATATGGCAGAGGTTGGAGTGTGGTGGCACCAGCACCAGTGCCTAAGGTCCAATTTTTCTGCCCCTGTTTAACAGGGGCGTTTAAGTACAATTTTTGATGCAATGCTTTGCAGCAGGGCTAATTCCTGCAATAAAACTAGAGTATATGGCAGAGGTTGCAGTGTGGTGGCACCAGCACCAGTGCCTAAGGCCCAATTTTTCTGCCCCTGTTTAACAGGGGCGTTTAAGTACAATTTTTAATGCAATGCTTTGCAGCAGGGCTAATTCCTGCAATAAAACTAGAGTATATGGCAGAGGTTGCAGTGTGGTGGCACCAGCACCAGTGCCAAAGGCCAAATTTTTCTGCCCCTGTTTAACAGGGGCGTTTAAGTACAATTTTTGATGCAATGCTTTGCAGCAGGGCTAATTCCTGCAATAAAACTAGAGTATATGGCAGAGGTTGGAAGTTTGGTTGCACCAGCACCAGTGCCTAAGGTCCAATTTTTCTGCCCCTGTTTAACAGGGGCGTTTAAGTACAATTTTTGATGCAATGCTTTGCAGCAGGGCTAATTCCTGCAATAAAACTAGAGTATATGGCAGAGGTTGCAGTGTGATGGCACCAGTGCCTAAGGCCCAATTTTTCTGCCCCTGTTTAACAGGGACATGTAATTACAATTCTTGATATAATATTTCACAGGAGGGCCCCTTTCTGTGCCCACCCAGAGTAACGGTGAGGACTTATAGTGTTGTGGCACCAGCACCATAACCACCAAAGGTACATTTTTCTACCACTGTTCAACAATGGCATGTAATTACAATTCTTGATATAATCGTTCACAGCAGGGCGCTCCAGCGCCCACCAAGAGTCACTTTGAGGGCTTACAATGTTGTGGCAAAACCAACACCTTGTTCCGCCATTTCTGCAGAGCATATAGGGCAGGCCCCTACTTTCAAACATCCAATTTACAAACATCTCCTACTTGCAAACGGAAGGAGACAACAGCAAGTGAGATGAAAAAAGATGGACGACAAAACAAATTATACAGGGGTGATAACCCTTCCCTATGTTTTCCAAAAAGCTTAAAAATAGTTTTTTTGACTGGAGCTACACTTTAAAAATGTACCAGTTGAAAATTACAAACAGATTCAACTTAACACAACAAACCTACACAGTCCCTGTCTTGTTTGCACCGCCTGTATACTGCTGTTCTGAGTATATAGGGCCTGGGGGCCACACGCATTTCCTTTTTTTAATATGGGTACGGGGTTCCCCTTAATATGCGTACAAGACCCAAATAGGCTGGTAATGGGCAGGGAGGGCTACCCATGCCATTTTTCTCAATGATTTTCAACCATATTGCAGGAACCAGATATAACATTAAAACCGCAAGCAGTTTTAAATGGTGTTATTTCCGTTTAATGTCATTTTGTGCAGGGACTGTTCTAAACACGGGAAACACGTGGCACTTCACAGGCATACTACAGACACCCCCCAGGCACCATATTTAAAGGAATATTTCACTTTTTTTTTCACTTTAATCGTCATTAAAATCAGTACTCCCGCCAAAACGGCCATTTTTAAAAACATTTTAGGCATTGACCCATGTCCCCTGGGGCAGGAGCCAGGTCCCCAAACCCTTTTTAGGACAATATCTTGCATATTAGCCGTTAAAATTAGCACTTTCCATTTCGAACGTTCGAGTCCCATAGACTTCAATTGGGTTCTAACGTTCGTAACGCACGTGGGGTCCGTTCGAAAGTTCTGGTGCGAACCGAACCGGGGGGTGTTCGGCTCATCCCTATTCCCCACCATGCTCTTCTTGGCCCCTCAAACTATAGTCTAGTCACTTACCAATGTCTTTTGTCAGCTCCATAGTATTGCTTTCCCCTAAACACCCCCTAAAATGTCTACAAATGTTATGTGTGTGCTTCAATTCATGTAGAGTGCCTTTTTATTTTTTTTGGTTGTGCCAAACTCATTAGGAACACCCCTCCCCCCCAACTGCTAGCTCAGCTGATAGCAATCCTCTATCTGCTGACTTTACCAAACCCAATGCACACTATATCTACAGTGGTGTGAAAAAGTGTTTGCCCCCTTCCTCATTTCCTGTTCCTTTGCATGTTTGTCACACTTAAGTGTTTCGGAACATCAAACCAATTTAAACAATAGTCAAGGACAACACAAGTAAACACAAAATGCAATTTGTAAATGAAGGTGTTTATTATTAAAGGTGAAAAAAAATCCAAACCATCATGGCCCTGTGTGAAAAAGTGATTGCCCCCTAAACCTAATATCTGGTTGGGCCACCCTTAGCAGCAACAACTGCAACCAAGCGTTTGCGATAACGTGCAATGAGGCTTTTACAGCGTCCTGGAGGAATTTTGGCCCACTCATCTTTGCAGAATTGTCCTAATTCAGTTACATTAGAGGGTTTTCGAGCATGAACGGCCTTTTTAAGGTCATACCACAACATCTCAATAGGATTCAGGTCAGGACTTTGGCTAGGCCACTCCAAAGTCTTCATTTTGTTTTTCTTCAGCCATTCGGTGGTGGACTTGCTGGTGTGTTTAGGATCATTGTCCTGCTGCAGAACCCAAGTTCGTTTCAGCTTGAGTGCACGAACAGATGGTCGGACATTCTCCTTCAGGATCTCTTGGTAGACAGCAGAATTCATAGTTCCTTTTATCACGGCAAGTCTTCCAGGTCCTGAAGCAGCAAAACAGCCCCAGACCATCACACTACCACCACCATATTTTACTGTTGGTATAATGTTCTTTTTCTGAAATGCAGTGTTCCTTCTACGCCAGATATACTTGGACACACACCTTCCAAAGAGTTCCACTTTTGTCTCATCGGTCCACAGAATGTTGTCCCAAAAGTCTTGGGGATCATCAAGATGTGTTGTGGAGAAATTGAGACGAGCTTTGATGTTCTTTTTGCTCAGCAGTGGTTTTCTCCTTGGAACTCTGCCATGCAGGCCATTTTTGCCCAGTCTTTTCCTGATGGTGGAGGCATGAACGCTGACCTTAACTGAGGCAAGTGAGGCCTGCAGTTCCTTGGACGTTGTTGTGGGGTCTTTTGTGACCTCTTGGATGAGTCGTCGCTGCGCTCTTGGGGTAATTTTGGGCGGCCGGCCACTCCTGGGAAGGTTCACCACTGTTCCATGTCTTCGCCATTTGTGGATAATGGCTCTCACTGTGGTTCGCTGGATTCCCAAAGCTTTGGAAATGGCTTTATAACCCTTTCCAGACTGATAGATCTCAATTACTTTCTTTCTCAATTGTTCCTGAATTTCTTTGGGTCTCGGCATGATGTGTAGCTTTTAAGGATCTTCCGGTGGACCTTACTGTGTCAGGCAGCTCCTATTTAAGTGATGCCTTGATTGTGAACAGGTGTGGCAATAATCAGGCCTGGGTGTGGCTAGAGAAATTGAACTCAGGTGTGGACAACCACAGTTATAGTATGTTTTAACAAGGGGGGCAATCACTTTTTCACACAGGGCCATGATGGTTTGGATTTTTTTTCACCTTTAATAATAAACACCTTCATTTACAAATTGCATTTTGTGTTTACTTGTGTTGTCCTTGACTATTGTTTAAATTGGTTTGATGTTCCGAAACACTTAAGTGTGACAAACATTCAAAGGAACAGGAAATGAGGAAGGGGGCAAACACTTTTTCACACCACTGTACCTTTTTGATGCTCACATTTATGGATGAATTCACCAAAGCATGTAGTGCAAGGGCCTGCCTCAATACTTTCAAATTCTATATATATATATATATATATATATATATATATATATATATTTTTTTTTTTTTTCCCCTATTATTATCTTGATATGTAATAGCAGAATGTCACAATGTGCTTCCATTTTGTTTTCTTTTTGGTATTATGACACTTCTTACCTGTCCGGTGGGCTGCCAATAGTGTAAGTAAGGAGGGGCTTCCCAAAGTATCACACATTATTTAGGCATTCAGCTCTCAATCAAGTGGAAAGGGTTACCTGTCCAAAACATCTCCCACTCATTTTTTAGCAAGGGCCCATCAGATGGGGGGGATGGGGGGGGGGTGATGACTCTGATAAGGGGACCTTATACTTTAGGCTTTAAATACTCAGTTCCCAAAATGTTATACTAATCTTGGCCAAAAATGTTTGTCTAATCTGCTTGCAATGTTGATTTGTAAAATTACTAATTTTTGGTCTTGTTTCACTCCACAGTGTCCTTCAACGCCACAGGAATGGCAGACTGTGGCCTCCCACTTTGCCAGTCGTTGGGACTTTCCCAATTGTGGAGGAGCAATTGATGGGAAGCACGTCCTCATCATCCCACCACCCAACTCGGGGTCGTACTATTATAATTATAAGGGGTTTCATAGTATCGTGATGTTGGCGGTGGTGTCTGCAACCTATGAGTTTTTGTATGTGGACGTGGGGCAAAATGGACGGATGTCGGATGGTGAAGTGTTCGCACGGACGGAGTTCTACTGGCGTCTCCAGAGTGGCAGTCTGGGCTTGCCCCCCCAGAGGAGATTCAGGAAGGACTCCCGTTCGTATTCGTCACGGATGAGGCGTTTGCCCTGGCGAACCATCTGATGAGGCCTTTCCTGATGAGGACCCTCACCCCAGACCAGAGGATTTTTAATTTCCGCCTGTCCAGAGCCCGAAGTGTGGTGGAGAACACCTTTGGAATATTGGCCAGCCGGTTACGCCTTTTTTTAACGCCTATCCACATGGTGGAATACAAACTAAATCACATAGTGCTGGCCTGCTGTGTTCTTCACAATTTTCTAAAAAGACATTCTGCGAACTATGCAGTCTCAGTTGTCCAACAAGAAGCAGACTTGCTGGAAAATGATAACCTCATGGGCCTTGAACCTGCTCTTCCTGGCTTGCCCCCCCAAAGCGCCCCTGAGGTTAGAACCCAATACATGGACTACTTTGTGGGTAGGGGGGCCATTGATATGCCAGACAATGTCTGGGCGGCATTTTCAGAATACATTTTTCTTTGAAACTCCTTCATTTACTGCTTGGCTTGCTTTTAGGTGTCTCCTATGTAAATTTATGTTTTTTCTTGTTGTGCCTTTTTCACCAACAGTGCAAACCCAAGTTCTTAGTGACATGAGGGGACAGTCTCTTCTTCAGATAAGCTTATTATGTTGTGTGTCTGCTACACACACACCTTGTTTTTGGTTACTAATGTATGTAGTGCATTACTGACCAAAATCGTGCTCATTTTCAGCACCATGGCAGGAAAATGGCATGATTGTCAAAATGAACACATCACTGTGTGTGTTTTTTTACTAAAGGCACTTCCACTATGTACTACAAGTGCATTGCAAAAGTACACCTGAAACTGCACTTGGAGTGCAAAGTGGAGTTACCTTTAGTAAATAACACCCATTATCACTGCAAACAAAAATTTAACTCCAAATACATCTTTTGCGCAATGAAAAAGGAAGCCACACATTGTTGATAATTTAACTTTTTAATCCAAGCACATTCACATGTGCGTTTAGAAAAGGGTTTTACAACAAACCAACAAATTGTGTGTATCAAAAACAGTCTTTCAGGTATTTTTTTTTACACTTTTTGTATTTTTGTGTAAACAGGCATGTATCAAAGCGTAACATACAGAACACAGGAACTCACAAAGTTCAACTTTGAAAAGTGAAGAAAATATCAGACATGAGTATGTACAAACTGGGCTGATATTGCCTTCATCACATGGGGTGTTACCCCTGGAAAATCCAAATTTGGAAGATGCACACAGTGTGTCAACATGTGCTATCTCCCATCATGGGGGATCAATGTACATGTTTTGGGGCTGCAACCCCTTCATCTCAGCCACTTTCCACAAAACACGTACATTGATCCCCCATGATGGGAGATAGCACATTTTTGCATACTCTGTGCATCTTCCAAATTTGGATTTTCAAAAAATACAAAAGTTGTGGTTTAAAATTGAAAAAATAAAACCCTAGCTAGTTTGGGCTGTTTCACACTCTCCCCAAAACATCAATGATGTTCTTCATTTTATTTTTAACATCATTGATGTTTTGCTGTATATTTTCTAAATCCCGATTGCATCCCATTATCTCCCCAATCAGGATCTGGTCACTTTCACTGGTAAAATGGGATTCTTCTTCCACATCACCTACAAAACAAAGCAAAAAAACACACCATGTATTAAAAATATGGTGATATACATTGATGAGCTTACCGAAAGCTGTGTTCTCCGACACTCACCTGTTGTGATGACAATTTGTCCAACTTCAACGATCTCTCCTTCCTCCTCCTCCTCCTCCTGCTCCTCTGCTTCTGGTTTTTGAATTTTGCCTTCTTTGGGAGGGGTGGGGTCCCTGGTCTCCTTATACTTGCTGAGTTATCTCTCCCCTATGAGAATGTAAAAAAAGAATAATTAGCACACAGAGGGCAGAATTAGGAATATGAAACATTGCTTGGAAGTGTTGTACAATTGTTTTTTTTGGCCGAGCTCCAAGGTGAGAACATTATTGTGGACACTTTGTTAAGCTGGAATACTTACCTGCAGAACGATGTTTCTTACGAACGAATGAAATCATGAACTTGAACGTGGCTATTTAAAAATGCACAACATGAAATCAAAGCACATGGAGCAGTATGCAAGCAAGAATAATCATATGAACACATGACAAATACTTACTTTTTTCAAGAACATGCTTGATCCTTAGGTACTGCTCGTGCTCCCCCAGTTTCAGGTCTGCCCAGCGTTTTCTCGGTTGATCCATGGATCGGCATACCCCAAAATGCTTATGAAGAAGACTCTTCACAACTTTATTCATGATCTTGGCCTTTCTGATATTTGAGTTTGGGTAAGGTCCATACTTCCCATCATAGTCGGTCCTGTTCAATATGTCCACCATCTCCAACATTTCTCCAAAAGACATATTTAAGGCCTTAAATCTTCTCTTCCTGTCTCGGGAGGTTTCAGGCTCTGGGCTTTCCTCACCCTCCTCCTCGTTAGTGGAACTGTGATTGCGCACCTGCGTTCTCTCCGCCATGTGCTCTCCCCACTGCGCCAAAAGCGAAGGGGCGGGGAATAGTCTAGAAAGAACGTCAGGGGCGGGCGGAGTTTCACGCATGCGCACTGTATATAAAACGCAACACGTGTGTGTCGTCCGTACGATCTGTGAACAGAGGAAGAAGCTGAGGCAACGAACGTGCAAGCGAAGTTAAAATTTTGAACTTGGTACATCACTAGGCTATACTGCTTCTAGATTGAGGCCTGCATTAGTGGAGTTTAGCCTGACATTAGGGTTTGTCTTGTGTTGTGTCTTGCAGACATTATGGACGGGTTCAATGATCATAGCTTCCTCCCTCTGTTCATTGATAAATACAGAGAGATGCCCTGCCTGTGGCACCCAACACACCCTCAATATAGTAACAGACAAAAGAGGCAGGCAGCAATGGACAAACTGGTTGAGTTTGTGAAGCTGGTGGTCTCCAGGGCAGACGTCAACTATTTAAAAAAGAAAATCGGTGGCCTGAGGAGAACATATCTGAAGGAGAGGACCAAGGTGCTAAAGTCCATGCAATCTGGAGCTTCAGCAGATGACGTTTATGTCCCCAGGCTGTGGTATTATGACATGATGCAGTTTCTTTCAGACCAGGCTGAGGTCAGAGAATCACTCTCTACTCTTCCTTCCACGTGTCCTATGCTACATTCCACACCCGCTGAGTCTTCCGACGCCCAACCTGGGCCTTCCACTCAGGAAGAACTGGGGGAGCCCAGCTTGAGCCAGGTATAGTATTGTTCTACATATTTTGGGAGTATAAATGACTGATGTTAACTTGATTTTTGCTCACTAATTGCTGAGTTTAGAAAGTGTTTCACATATCAATAGACAGTAGTGGCCAAAACCTTGGGGACAAGAAAGAAAAATGTTGGGCACAGAATGATAGTCTTTTCTATTGGTTAACAATTTGCAACAGTGTTGATGTGAAAATTGTGTGTGTTTGATGAACCAAAAACTAAAACTATGTCCCTTTTTCATACACAGGAAGAACTCAGCCAGGAACAGGAGAGTGTGGAATGCAGCAGCCAGGAGGTGGCCGTGGAAAGTGGCAGCCAGGAGGAGGCGGGGGTAAGCAGCAGCCAGGTGGTGGGCGGGCAAAGGAGCCTCACAGAATGCCAGGTCCCTCCCCTCCGCCTTCCACGCAAAAGGGCGAGAAAGGGGGGGAATGTGGAGGAGTCGGCCCTGAGGCTGATTGGGGAGGCATCAGCGGCCCTCCAAGCAAAACCCACCTATCAAGAGGCCTTTGCCACCTTGTTTGCATGCAAGCTTGAGAAAATGGAGGAGGGGCAACAGCTCTTGTGTGAGGAGGTTATTATACACACCCTCAACAAGGGTCTGTTGGGCCAAATGACACAAGAAACACACTTGTGTGGTTTGGCCCATGCCCCTCCTCCTCCTGCCACACCTCCAGCACCACAGCCACAGCCTGGAAGGAAGCGTTGAAGGAAGACCAGAGTGTGATGACCTGGGTTCAGTCTGGTCTGACAGAAGATGCAGCCTGTTGTAGTACCACAGCTTGAGAACATAGATGTCATCTGCTGCTGTTCCGGGTTTCATGGACTTCAGGACCAGACTTCTCTCCCTCAGACATGTACTCCTCAGGCCACCAAGTTTTACGTTTAAATAGTAGATGTGTGCCCTGGGGGCCAAAGGCTTCGCTAATCTCCCCAGTTTGTCCATCGCTGCCTCCCTCTTTATTTGTTACTGACACCTAAATAAAGGTTTTTTTTGTTTGAAGGAATACTTGCGTATGTGTTTTACTTCCAAAAGGCCAGTTTATTTGTGAGCAGGCAGGTACATTTCAAAAAAACAAAGTGAAATGAATAACAAGGGGTACCAACACTAAACAACCTCCTGTAGATTAAAAAAGAAAATATAAAACATATAATAATGTTGTTGTGGTAAGCTTACACACAAAACACACCCCAAAAAATGGAAAGATGAGCAAACTGTCAAAAAGGAGATGTTTATGAAAAAAACAAAAACAAAAAATACAGCCAGAAAAGAATAACCAAAATATAAAATTGTGTAGATGTGACGAATTCAAAAATTGTATTGCCGAAATTAGTAAAAAAGAGTCAGGAAATACGTTCAGGAGAAGTGTGTGTAACTATGAGCATCAAAAGAAGTTCCTTCTTGCAGCATTGTAAAGAACAAGAGAATGCGCTTCATGAAAGATTTTTTAACATTGCAGCGTGACGAATGTGCTATATCGATTATCGAGCAGTAGTTTTACATGAGCAGGCGCTTCCGTGTCGGAATTTGATTGTGAGCATGCGTGGCACCTTGTCCGTCGGAGTAGGCTACACATGATCGGAGTCCGTTCTGAGCATTTTGTCGGAAAATATTTCCGGCAAGTTGGAAAAGTTGGTCCGACGGATATTCCGACGGAAACAGTCCAATGCAGACCACACACAGTCGGAATATCTGACAAAACGCTCCGATCGGACACATTCCGACGGAATCTCCGACCGCGTGTACAAGGGCTAAGCGTTAGCGTTGCTTCAAAATTGAAGGCTCATGTCGAGTCAGGAGGCGTTTGAAGCCTTTCAATACCTCCCATTCAAGTCTATAGTAATGCTCTGCAAGCGCTCTGGCAGGCGTTTTCAGTGCGGTTGCGGTGCGGTAAAATTTGTTTATTTCTGTCACTTTATATTGTGGAGCAGTTTTAACGCTCATCAAACGCTACAAAACCGCACATAGGGCATTTAGGTAGCGTTTTTAACGCTTCTAAAATGCCCCATTCTAAAGCCCATACTAACGCCATACAAAAGCTATAGGAGCGTTGTTGAGCGTCAGAAATTGTGTGTGAACAAACCTTTACACGGCACAGCCAAGAAAATTACACCATCTAGTTAAATTTAGGTGTTCAAAGCCTTGCAGTTTTTTTTTTTTAGAATGCAGCTAAAGTGTCTGCCCCTGTCAGAAAGTGCAGAGTAAGACCCCTGTTCTGTATGGAAGCAGTGGTCTCTCTGCAGAGGTCCAGCACACCCCTTGCTGAGTCTGACCTATTGATCTGCACTCAGTAAAACTTAAAGTGATTGTAAAGCCTATACAATTTTTTACCTTACTACATTCTTTGCACTAAGATAAAAAATGCTTAGATGTCAGCATCCCCCCTCACCCCTCTCTTTTATTTAACTGAGCCTTAATGCGATCCAGTGCTGTGCGCGTCTTTAGATCTTCTCTACCCTCACTTGTGGGTCTCACAAGCGAGCATGCAAGCGTGCCCCCATTGGAAGCATCTTCCATAGGGGTCACTGGACAGAGGGGAGGGGCCAGGAGCACCAGTCGGGGGACCTGAAAAGAGGAGGTGGACAGCCGTTCTATGCAATTGCATTACACAGAGCAGGTAAGTATAGAGATGTTTGTTACTTTTTATTTATCTTTTTTCTTTTACCTTCACAATCATTTTAAGTTCCCTGGTGACAGTATCAGCATTTAAGACCTCTGCAGAGAGACCAGTGCTTCCACAAAGAGCAAGAGTTCCTCTCTAAACCATGCTCACAGAAGACTGGATTTTCTACTCAGGCTGTAGCTGATTTCCAAAGAAAATGGCTTGCAAGACTTTGAACACCTTTTTTTTTTTGCATGACCTGTAATATATTTAGCTACATACTGAAAGTTTATTTGAGCTTTGAGTATTCAAGTGTGACCTATCTCCACCCCAGCCTGCTAACTGGACAGTGGAAGAGCAGCACCATTCTTGATGACATCTGTCTGCTCATTCTCTCTTCCATTCCGTGTCCCTTATAAAAAAAAACACACCTGATTGGCTACTTATGCCGCGTACACCAGGCCAGACTTTTCGACAGCAAAGAACCGACGGAACAAATCCATCGGACAAAATTGACCGTGTGTGGGTTTCATCGGACATTTGCTGTCAAAAAATCAGACAGACTTTAGATTTAGAACATGTTTCAAATCTTTCCAATGGACTCGAGTCCGGTCGAAAAATCCATTTGTCTGTATGCTAGTCCGACGGATGAAAAAAATGTTAGGGCAGCTATTGGCTACTGGCTATGAACTTCCTTATTCTAGTCCGGTCATACATAATCACAGTGAAATCCATCAGACTTTGGTGTGATTGTGTGTAGACAAGTCCATTTCGGCAGAACTCCGTCGAAAAGTCCTTTGTAGTTCAGCCCGACGAAAAGTCCGGCCGTGTGTACACGGCATTAGACATACCTCTCCCACGACCCACGCTAAATGAGCTATATAGGTACAGCAGCACACCGGACAGCAACTTAAGAGGTATCTGAAGATGTCTATTGTGTGTCTGCACCCAATCTGATCTAGTAGAAACTAGGAAAAAGGAAAAGGGCACAAGGGCAGGACAATATATACAAAGGAGATCCCCAGCACATTTTTAAGTTAGCCAGCAAAAAAAACCTCTTCTAATTAGTTTCAATTTTTTTCATTTTTTATTTGCATACATTTGCAAATAAACATGGAAGCGATGCTGGCATGCTAAGGCGCATCTCATACATTAAGTGTGGTCCCTAATTATAAACTAGCTGAGCTCCCCAACTGTATAGGGATCATGTACACAGGCCTAATTAGATATTCATATAAATGCTGGATCTTGCTGCCAGAAGCAAGAATGTAATGGTGTGCAAAGCACTTGCATTGATGCGTGAAGATTCATAAATTCATTCTAATGCCTAGAATAATCATTTATTCTTGAAACTATAATGAATGTTTACTCGCATATACGTGTAAATTGCAAAATTTCGCCCCTCCTCATTTTTTAAAGGCTGCTTTGGAATGCTTTCGCCCCTCCTCATTTTTCTAAAGGCTGCTTTGGGATATGGATGTAAATGCTACAATGTGCATGAACAAATTAAATGTAATAGAGCTGCCCTCAGGTTCAGGGGCAGCCCATCCATTAAGGGCACACGGGCACCGCCCCCCTTTCTGTCACCACTTCCCCTATCAATGTGTCCGGCCCCTTTCAGGATGACGGATGGATGAACTACAATGCAGGTTGGATGTTTTTTTTTAACCACCTTATTAGAACCAGGGGCCCTAATAGGCTTCAAAATAGGATGGGCTTGGGGCGCAGAGCCCACCCAGGTGTGTTGCAACAGTAAATGAATATTCGCTATTGTAACACTGATCCGCCTCCTGGCCAATCAGGAAACTGGTTTTAAGACCCGTCACCCGATTGGCTGAAAGGATAGATGATCCTATTGGATGCCTAGGAGGAGGGGCCATACACTGGAATCAGCAGATAGAGGAGAGAACACAGAGCCCCTGCACGCTACTCAACACCCGCTACCCACCTAGATGTGGTAAGTGCCGGACCGACCGGCAAACTGCGTGCGCGGGGGAGGTTAGGTGTCACCGGACGCTCAGGGGAGTGGCTTGTTTACCACCCCCCCAAAACTAATTTGGCTTCTGGCAATGTACTGGAGACAAACCAAGCAAAGTGGTATTTGTCTCCTGTGTAGTCAGTCTGATTTCTTTTAGAGTGAACTAATTGATAGCCTCCTTTTTTGTTTCTATTGACTGCCTGAATATGTATAGGAAAGAGATAGAGTATTGCATGTGTGTAGGCAGGTGTAGCTAACTACTTATAGTATATGGTTACAGTAAGTAAGGTCTTCAGATACTAGGCCCTACTTAGGTAGGACCCTCACACAATGAGGTCAGGGGTGAGTCAGCCTCCTTATATAAGCCAGGTAGAGATGGGCACATACTCTCTTGGAACATGGGGGCAAAACACCCCCACACTTATGCACGTAGGTCCTAGACAGGGAAGGAGGCCAGGTGCAGTCATTCTGTCCATTATGGAGGTAGGTGCTAGGATGGATTGAAAAAAAAAATCCTTTTAGGCCAGGCTGGAGCTTCCTGTGTGAGACTGCTTCCCTGGAGGATACCTGGGAGAGATGTACCCAGCAAGCAGGTGACTACAGAGAGCACAGTCCTGGGAGTACTAATGACCCTGGGTAGAGGAGAGACTCAAAGGGAGATGGCTTCCAAACGTCCACCAAATGTAATTGACTATGTAAAGTCAAGTGACTCTGGACTGTATGTCCTTGTTATATTCTTGTAATGCTGTTTCCTTAACACCACCAGCACCCTGCAGCAAAACTACTTTTATGTGTGGAAAAAGGTTGGGCGAACAGTTCGGCCCATGCATGAGTTCAGGCCAAACATTGGCTATTTACCCTGTTTGGGGAACATCCAAATTTGCAGGACATTAAGCTGGTATTCGCCACACCGAATGCCCTGCAATGCACTGCATGCTGCACAGGGCATGCTGAGACCTGATTGGGCAAAGCTTTGCCCAATCATGGTGCAACAAAAGCTATTTCTTAAGGAGCAGGGCTGGGAAGCTGGCCTCGGCATCCTTAACAACTGATGAATAATCAGCTGCCAATGTGCTTCCCCCAGATCCCGCCCCCCCCCCCCCCCCCCATGTGAATGAGTATGGTAGGATCAAAGAAATATCTATTGGTAAAAGATCGTTATTAGAAAAAAATGAAATTCAAAGTCATGTTCCAATTAAACTATGAGCTCTGGTTAAGTGACACAGTACATATTCCATAGTACAGCAACGTAAACTCAATAAAGCAAAACATTACATTATAGAATGTCAACCATACTCACAATGTATAATGTAATGTTTTGCTTTATTGAGTTTACATTGCTGTACTATGGAATATGTACTGTGTCGCTTAACCAGAGCTCATATTTTAATTGGAACATAACTTTGAATTTAATTTTGTTATAATAGAGACCTTTTACCAATAGATATGTCTTTGATCCTGATATATTGCTGCTAACCCTTGGGGGAACCATCGCATATTGCTTTGTTCCAGGGTGTGCATACTTAGTATCTCTCCCAGGTGTGTGTTTTCCATAATATGTGAATGAGTATGTATGCCTACCCATTCACCAAAAAAGTGTCAAAAAGTAACTAAAACACAAAGACAGTTTTTGATAATTCCTTTATTAAAAAATAAAAAACAATGTCACCCAATGTAAATCACACGTCAATCACGTCACCTGCAGCACTGCCAGAACCCAGAAAAAAACAAAAAAAACTGCTTCACACTCATTGACGGCCGACTACCAAATGCCTCCTCCGTTGTTTCACAGTTCTTATATAGGTAAGAGCGTGGCCATCTGGTGAAGTCAGGTGACACTGGCCCAGCATGCACCAGTCTGTGACATCACAAGGGGGGGCAGTGCCACCAGGTGCTACAGATGCAAAAGACATTGCAAATCAAACACATGGCAACACTTTTGCAACAAATTGCAAAGGATCAAATGTGCAGCGAATGTCAGCAGGGCGGTCACTATGTTAGGTTGTGTTGGTCAAATGGTGTGCAAGAATATTGATGTAACCTCTAATGTTGATTTGGTGGCTGCATCGGTTGAAATGGTGACTTGACTACAATCTAACAAACCAGCTGACTAAAAATATCATCTTCACTGAGTTCTTTGAGAAAGTGCTGTGCCTAGTGTGAAAGAATATAATTTGTTCCCACAGGCTATTTTAATAAGGGAAGAATATTATTTTGCATTGAGCATTCTTGTTGATGGTACAAGTGATATGTTAATTGAGTTGTCACTGAAATTGTAGTAGGATAACATTCTGCTTCCCATGAAAGTCTAAAGACAAAGCTGAACAGACCTCAATGAAAACACCAAGACAAATGTTTTTTTAAAGAGAACCTGGATGCAGCATCGACCTGATGCAAGCAGCTTGCTATGAGGTCACCCGAGCCGAGCTGCAGCTCGGTGTGTCCATTCAGACATGGAGCCGTGGCTCGGCCCCGCCCCCTCCTGACTTTGATTGACAGCATCATGGCCCAGCTGCTGTGACTCAGCCATTTAGGAGGGAGAGCCTAGGACAGCCGAGACACTCGTGGACATCGCTGGATAGAGATGTGGCTCCGTTAAGTATTAGGCTGTGGGGGGCTTCTGCACACAGAAGGCTTTTTATCTTAATGCATAGAATGCATAAAGATAAAAAAAACGAAAAATCTGACTTTACAACTCCTTTAATGACATTAACTACATTTTTGTGTTTGTAGTGGACACCAATTACGGGGGAGTATTTAAAAAAAAAAAAAAGAATTGGGAGGAATGGAAGTTTGCTTTAAGGGGTAGGCACTATACATACAGTATATGGTTAGAAGTATATATATATATATGCATGTATATGTGTATGTATGTTTGTGTGTGTTTATATATATATATATATATATATATATATATTATATATATTGTAATGTTGGGGTGATTAAGCACAATTGGTAGATGCACGTTTTAGTCTACATCAGGCAGGCGTTTTATGGTTAAGGGCCTGGTAGCCCACGTTTATTATAAGAAAAACAAAAATATTTAGTTCATCCAGTAATCCCACGCAGGGGTTTAAATTCATTCAGCACACAAATGAACATACCAAGCCACCTGGCTCTCAATTGTCAACAGTTCCTCTGCTTGCTCCCAACAGATTTGTCAACTCTTTCCAGCCCCCTGGACTCACCGACTTCCTTAGTCTTCCTGACTCTCAAGGTTGTCAGCCTTTCCCAGTCCCTTACACGGACTACAGTCTCCCACAGGGCAAACCACTCTTCAGCCAGCAGCAAGCTGTTCACACTCCACCCTCCTCCACCAACAGCCCTTCATTTATATGGCCTATGTGCAGCTGGGCACACACCCTGCTCGTTAACATCAAGACCCAGACACAGGGCTGGAGATCCCATCCCACCCATGACTCTCAAGGATCTCCAGACTACAGAATCCCATCCAAAACTAGCAAAACCTGGAGAAAACTGACATAGCAGTTTTCTCCATTTAAAAGCTACACTCTGTAGTCTTGCAGCCTGCAGATATGCAAACTCTGTGTCTCGTTTTCCTCCAATTTCATAGGGACAGAGCCTCGCTCTGTCACATATCCCCCCCCCTTTGTTTCGATCCGGAGGGAGGAACACCAGCACCCATCACGATGGTTGGGACACCTCTGTGCTGGCTGTCAGCCACGTAGGCCCAACCCTTTTTCCGGGTGCGCTTCCAGGAACATTCCCCCCTGGATCTTAACAGGTTCCTATATTTTCCTATACTCAGCCTTCCTCTTCTTTTGGGGTCCCTGGGCTTATTCACTTTTCTTGGGGGAACTCTGCCTTCCTTGAGCCTTCTTTTCACCTTACAAATACCCATTTTACCCTTCACCATCGGTATTTCAGGTTTAAAACAGTTTTTCTTGGTACCCACTGCAACCAAATCATTGTTTACAGAACAAACTCTTAACAGATCACAGATTTCCATATCATCAGTGCTTTCCAACTCAGTGTTTGTTAGAAGAAGACCTGAGGAGGGACTACATCCGACGGGACCATAGCACAGCTCCATCTCACCCGTTGTCCAACACTCCATGGGTACCTGTTCTAACAAACTACCCTGACCCAAGCATAAACCATTTTTTTCAGGTGTACACATTACATTGTTACGGCAACCAACATTAACACTTTCTCCCATAGTATCTCCGGGCACCTTAACTTGTACCCCTGGGCCAGTGACAGAAAGCATCTCTGCTACTGCTGAGTCCATTCTGGGCCGTTCCTTCTCATGAGGCCTAGCGGGTAAGGCAGTATCTGCGCCCTCTACTGACCACTGCTCCGCCGCACCTCGGACCACACCAGCAGAGATTTTTCTAGGCACCGCCCCAGACGGAGAGACCTCTGATATCTCAAGCAGTTCTCTCGCGTGCCTTCCATACCAATCAATAACTAGAAGTACGCTCACAGAGAATCTGGAGATCCTGTGCCAAATGGTTAACCATTGGTCCCACCAATTCCACTGTTGGTCATGGATTCCCAGCACTGCCTGTACCACCTGGCTCCACCCATTGGTGCTACGCAGCACTACCTGGTCCAACTGCGGTGGAGATACCCAAGTATACAGCAAGTTCATTTTTACCAACTCTAGCATTTCCAGTAAGGTTTCGGTCATCTCTAAACATCCCATGTCTAAACACCAGAACTTTCTAGGGTCTTCTACCCTGTCCAAGACATGGAGGGGCTCAGCGACTGCAGGTTGAGAGGGTGAGACATTTGAAGAGACCTCATCCTCCTTGGAGGTACCCATCATCACAGCTTGTTTCTCCCCTGGAGAGCTGTCAGACACATGTCTCACACTTATCCCCTCTGCACCAGTGTTGGTGAGCCTCTGCAGGTCATTACAAGTCACACTATCACTTTGATACTCAATATCATTTAGCTGTGGGTCTGTGGACAACACATCTGCGATGCCAGTGCCCTGAACTGTTTCTTCAGAGTGGAGGGCAGCAACCTTTGCAGGGACCAAGACGCCCTCAACCACCGGCGGCTCTGCGATCCCCCTGTCTGGCATAGCAGTTGTGTCCACACCCTTGTTACTTAAGCTAGCCTTAGCCAGCATGGCTAGCAATTGTTTGGCCCAGCTGTCCCAGTCCATTGTGGTTCCACCATGGGTGTTCCACAGCGTTGCATCACCTGCTGTAGAAAGCCGCACAGAACCCTGGGATTCATTAGCTTTAACTGCACATTCATCATTTCTATATACATCATTTTGTAACACCATACTTTTATCAACGTTGCATTGGGGTGATGCTTCATCACCTAAAGCTTGGTGCAGCACATCATTCTGAACACCTTTTTCTGGTGGCACTACAGACACATCCAGCTTTGTACACTCAGCTTTTGCAGGCTGAATTAACCCCTTGCCCACTGGGCTACACGTAGGGTTGTGGGGCTGCGCCCACACTCTCTCACTGTGTGGCTCAGTCATAACATTACAGGAAACACATTTTTCAGCATCATAATCACCAATCACATCACATTGGCGAACACTATTGTCAGCAAGACCATCAACATTCTCATTATGTGTAGACATAGCTACTGCTTTTGTGGGTTGTCTATGAGTCACCATAACCTCTGAGCAACTCTTCACAGCACCCGCTCTCTGTAAAGGGGCACTTTTGCCTATTTGGGCAGCTCCATAGCTGACCTGGGAAACTCTCTGCTCCAACACTGCAAGCTCCTTGGAAGTTTCCCTGGGCAACCCTGCAGCAGCTGTCACTAGGGAACATGGTACCAGCACTGTTTTGGTCACCCCTAGCTCAATTTTCCCAGCCATCTGCTGGATCATAGCAGGCATATGCAAAGTCCCCATGTCCTTTTCAGTCTTTAGCCCTACGTCTAGTTGGGCTTTACGCTGCGCCTCCCCACTGCTCTGGGTAGCACAATGCAGAAAGTCTATGTCCATTTGTACTGCGGATCTCCCTACTGGACATACTCCCACTTCACTGGGTTCAGCATCATAAACTGAAACAGTCTTACCAGTTCCTGCAGCTGGTGTCATAGCCTTCATTTGAGTGCGTTGTCTCACAGGTGTGGTGTCTCCACAGGCTGACTCCCCCATGTGGCCATGGAGCAAAACTGCAGCCTTTCTGGACCCACTGACGCCCCCTGTAGGTAACACAAGATCCTTGTTGCTAGGGGTAACTGCAGACTTGCGCTCCAAAGCTGGTTGGCTATAACTCATGCAGGATTCAAGCTGATGTACTCTCCTTTCTGGACTGACCCCTTTGCCTAAGTGGCCATGACAGAAAACCTTACGTTTCTCTGGATTTCCAATTCCTAGGACTTCCGGCGACACTTCTCCCATCCTGGAGCATTGCTGGCGGCCCATGATCCGATGGAACTCTCCTCTAAGAAGGATTTCCTCTTTAAACTTGCGATAGTCATCCTGGTCCCCATCCATCAAATGGTAAACCGACCGGAACTCTATCCGCAATAAGGTTTGCAGCAGTTTTGGCCACCGGTCCCTAGGCCATTTTCTCTTTACAGCAACTTTTTCAAATCTTACAAGGAAGTCTCCCACCTCCTCTGTAGGCAGCATGGGTTGCACATAGTCAGAGGCCAATATCTCAGCCCCTTGCAGTGCACCCCACTCTTTGCGATTCCGCTTGAACCATTCATTCACTGTCTCACACATCACTGGCCCCTTTTGACTGGCCCTACAAGGTGGAGACATCTTCTCAGGCCATGCTGAGCTCACGTCCTCTTTAACTTGATTAAACATGAACTTCTTGCTTTTTGACTGCCTCATCCTTGCAATCACATGCACACAGCAGCTTGTAACAGTTCTCAGCAAAGAAGGAGAGAAAAAAAAAAAAAAAATCTGATGTTTGATTCTTCCTTCACAGGTACACAACCCGCATGCAACACAGTCCATCAAATAAACGTATATGCAATGCTGTTCGCCTGGCTGCCACACACAGCTAGCAGTAGTTCCTGATGCGACTCACCATGGAGCAAGGACCCGGATTCCACCGTCTACATGCCCGCATTCGAGCACCACTTGTAATGTTGGGGTGATTAAGCACAATTGGTAGATGCACGTTTTAGTCTACATCAGGCAGGCGTTTTATGGTTAAGGGCCTGGTAGCCCACGTTTATTATAAGAAAAACAAAAATATTTAGTTCATCCAGTAATCCCACGCAGGGGTTTAAATTCATTCAGCACACAAATGAACATACCAAGCCACCTGGCTCTCAATTGTCAACAGTTCCTCTGCTTGCTCCCAACAGATTTGTCAACTCTTTCCAGCCCCCTGGACTCACCGACTTCCTTAGTCTTCCTGACTCTCAAGGTTGTCAGCCTTTCCCAGTCCCTTACACAGACTACAGTCTCCCACAGGGCAAACCACTCTTCAACCAGCAGCAAGCTGCTCACACTCCACCCTCCTCCACCAACAGCCCTTCATTTATATGGCCTATGTGCAGCTGGGCACACACCCTGCTCGTTAACATCAAGACCCAGACACAGGGCTGGAGATCCCATCCCACCCATGACTCTCAAGGATCTCCAGACTACAGAATCCCATCCAAAACTAGCAAAACCTGGAGAAAACTGACATAGCAGTTTTCTCCATTTAAAAGCTACACTCTGTAGTCTTGCAGCCTGCAGATATGCAAACTCTGTGTCTCGTTTTCCTCCAATTTCATAGGGACAGAGCCTCGCTCTGTCACAATATATATATATATATATATATATATATATGTGTGTTTATATATATATATATATATATATATATATATATATGCATGTATATGTATGTATGTGTGTGTGTATATATATATATATATATATATATATATATATGTGTGTATGTGTGTGTTTATATATATATATATATATATATATATATATATATATATATATATATATATATATATATATATATAAACTTTTAGGTAGCATTTTCTTTACCAACTTAGAGGTAGCATTCAGAGAAAATTCATGGCAGTTTCCCTTTATATGAACTCACCACATTGCAGCAAAGCACAAAATACAAAAAATAAAAAATAAATACTGAAATGACCAACAAGCAATTTTGCATTAGTCAGGGTTAAAACACTGTTGTTCTTTTTGATGAGAAACTGTGAAATCTAATACATGCGACCTCATCGGTAACCCTCGTGTGCCGACTTCAGGGCTCTATTATGAAGGGAGTTATGGCAGCAGAGATTAAAATTTTATGGAAGATATTTTCAGTTTCCCCACTGCTTTGAAAATAGCTTCCACTGCGATTGTATCACCAGTAAAAGACTCTGACACTAAATTCTCTGATCCATGCTCCGAGGTTACTGTGACCAGATACCGTATCTCCCCATTACCTGGAACACGCTCAATTTTTATTTATTTATTTATTTCTTTTTTTAAGCCTTCATCTCTAATTTTCCCAGCTTCCTGTCTTAAAACCTTTCCAAGTTCTGCAAAGTCTTGCAGTAAGCCCCACCAAGCGAGTCAGCGTGGTGCTTTCTGGTTCCTGTATTTAGGAGCCTTAATAAGCTCCAAACAGAGGAAAACAAAAAAAGGGCCAGGAGTGATTTATGAATCATGAACAGAACCTGGCTACATAATGAAGTTGAGACTAAGGCTGCCACAATTCAAATCTTCTGCAGAATCACAGGAGATGTGTCAAATACACTGCCGTTGCCGTAGAAACTAAAGATGCACAGACTTGTAGAAGATGAGCATCCTTCGGCTTACTAAAAATTAACCGGCTCTGTGCCACAGCTATGATAGGTAGGAAACGATGAAGCGGGGGTGGGGGTGGGGGGGCTTCTGAGAACACCTTGCCCCAGTTTAAAAAAGTCAGGTTAGCCAGTTGCACGAGTCCAAATTTCAATTAATTATATTTTTATTCACATTTGCCTTCAAGGGAAATCAACCGGAAACAAAATGCAGAAATGGAGACAATAAAGCCAGGTCTTCCCTACCCAGGGGCCACTGTCGTGAAACAGACAGATAGGCAAACTATCCCCAGCTCGCTGTTGTTTAGAGCCTTAACATAACGTTGAAGCATCGGATGCATTATTGAAAAGGCTGAACAGAGATCTTTTTTTTCCCCAGACTGCTTTCTTTCGAAGAAAATGGCTTGAGGTTAATTCAGTGATTATCAACTGCATCCTGCTGCCTAACTGTAATGACCTCGTATAATGGATTTAGCTATTGTCTAAGTGTTGAAAAGCCATGTACATACACATAAATACAAAGCAATATGAAGCAAATTGAGCGCCATAATTACACAATGCCAGGGCATGCTTTGCATAAGCATTTTCAGGATTATTTAAAGATGAGTGTTTAGTGCATGTACCGAGGCCAATAAGTAAATAAATAAATAGCACAAGATTGTAAATGTATAATTTAAAGGTGTTGTAAGGGTTTTTTTTTCTAAAAAATATAACAAACATGTTGTACTTATCTGCTTTGTGCAAGGGTGTTGCACAGAGCAGCCCCCCGTTCCTCCTCTTCTGGGGTGCCCCGCTCCTTCCCTTCATTAGGTGCTCCCACGGAAATCCACTTTCCATGGGGGTCACCTGTGCGAGAGCGTTCCCAAATCCCACTACTGCATCCATTGACACAGACAGTGGGACTCAGCCCCACCCCCCGATTCTGTGACATTGGCTGGAACCGCTGGGCTCGTGCTCATCACTGGATCATATCCGGCTCAGGTAAGAAAAAGGAGGGGGGGGCTTCTGGGGAGAGCTGCGTCATATGATGTGATCAGGATAATGAGCCGGCGTGCATGGCGCAGTGATCGGTGGTGTGGCGCGTCAGTCTGACACACCGCAACTCCGATATAGGTAAAGAGTCTCTGTCGGAGACTCTTTACCATGTGATCAGCTGTGTCCAATCACAGCGGATCACGGTGTAAACAGGAAAAGCCATGTATCGGATGCTCACCACTTGTGACCACCAGGTATGCCACCCTTGACCATCAGGGATGGCAATCAGTGCCCACAATTGATGCTAATCAGTGCCTATCACTAATGCCTGCCAGTGACTGCCAATCAGTGATGCCCATCAGTGCCATATATCAATGTACATCAGTGCCACCCATCAGTGTCCATCAGTGCCACCTATCAGTGCCCATCTGTGCCCATCAGTGCCACCTATCAGTGCCGCCTTTCAGTGCCCATCAGTGACACCTATGTGTGTCAATCAATGCTGGTTATCAATGCCCATCAGTGCTGCATATCAGTGCCGCCTATAAGTGCCACATATTAATGCCTCATTGACCATCAGTGCCACCTCTTCGGTGCCACCTCATTGGTGCCTATCATTACCACCTCAGCAGTGAAGTAGAAAATTAGTAACGGAAACAAAAAAATGTATTTGTTTATGAGAAAATAAAAATCCCAGAGGTGATCAAATACCACAAAAAGAAAGTTCTATTTGTGGAAACAAAATGATAAAAAATTAGTTTGGGTACAGTGTAGCATGACCGCACAATTGTCATTTAAAAAATGACAGCACTGAAAGCTGGCTTGGGCAGGAAGGGGTGAAAGTGCACAGTATTGAAGTGGTTAAAGAACCATTCCAAGTATGGATATCTTTACATAGGTACATTAGTTAAATTATGCATTTACCATACCTGCCTGATCCCTCTGGAACACATGTGTAAAACACAAGGCCCACGGGCCATTTTCATGTGGCCCTTGCACCTCTCCTGCATCTGCAGCACCCCCCCCCCCCATTCGCTTCTACCCCACCTTGTCTAAGCAGTCAGCAGCAGGGAGTAGGACAGAAATCCTCCATCAGATCCCGCGCTTGTCTGTGACTCTGCAGGCTTCAACAGCTGACTCCAGCCCTTCTCTGGCCCTCCTCCAGACTCTGCACTTTCTGCTTCCCAGCTCTGCCTTCAACTTCTTCCCAGAAGCAGTACAAGGTAATGGGGTTGCACTGTTATGTAAGGGAGAGTGACTCTTGATCTCTGATGGTGGAGGGGGTGAGTGGGGTGCTCTAGACATCGAGTCTTACAGATACAACTGGCCCTTTGAGGGCAATCATATTGCTGATGTGGTCCACAATGAAATTGAGTTTGACACCCCTCTAGAAGCTGGAAATTGCTGTAGTAGACACCACTACTCCAGTGATCTACACTAGCTTCTGGGTCCCGTGTCATTCAGCTGCCTTGCTCCATTGTGTCTCAACTTGTTTTAGGTCACTGAATTAAAATCAAATTTTCTAAGTATTTTGACTGTAGAAAACAACTAGACAAGTAAAATATTTAGATGGAGATCAGCCATAGCATCTTCCATTATTCTTACGACAAGGAGTGGGAGGTGGGAGGCAGATTTTTTTAAAAGAAGATCTTAACCCAATCAGTAAAATATTGTGTAAGCTTTAAAATCAGGTGTATCTAAAGATGAAGCCAAATCTTTTTTGAAGGGGGTTGGTTAAGTTATTTTTTATTTTTCGCTTGGCTATCTGTGTGTCATTGGAGGTATTTCCCTGTTTTACCTGTCCTGTAGACAACAAGATGTGAGAGGATCCAGTGTGTGGAAAATCCCCTCATGGGAAAATGTGTCAACATTGGAAGATTTCACCTTTTATTCCCGTTCTGGCGGCAACTCAACATTTTGTATTTATCTTCAATTTCATTCCTAGTGACATTGTTGATAAGAACAAATAGATACAGTAAATCTTCCTAACGGGAACACAGACAGTGGTGACAACTGTAGGAATACAGTGTGCCAAACCAGAATCAGATGAAAGAGTGTAAGATCATTTTAATTGTTGAAAAAATTATTGTTGCTCAGCAACTGCTGTCTTCTTTACGAGTTCAATCCTGGTTCTAATATACTGTAGATCTGTGAAGTCACTGCTTCTGTTGAGTCCGTCTATGTCCTTTCTAGTGATCTGAACTGCCCAACTGCCCTGGGTTCAGTTCAAGCAGGATTCGGCGAACTTCAATGAAGTTCAATTGCCAAACCCGAACGCTATTGAAATCAATAGGAGGCAAATTACAAACACCCATTTTCTGGTTTATAAGCAAGGAATTGTCAAAAAATAGCGTACGGGTGGGTATAACCCTGGGGAATAGCTACAATGCTAAAAAATTTCATGCAGCCAGGAGCATTTTTTTTTAGCATTAACATTTACAAGGGAAAAAAAAAAATTAAATTGACATCTCTTTCATTCTTCTTTTTTTAAAAAGAAAAAATTGCACAAGAATCTAAAGGTCCACCAAATTACACAGCAGACCAAAGGTCTGCTTGAAGTCAACCTAAAAATCCATACCAGGCTCTTAATCGTAGCCTGGCTGACTTTCTATACCATGAGTTAGATAAAGTGGCCTTAAATCTGACAACCTAATCAAAACAAGATTGTATTTAAGTGGACCAACTGCTAGATACCATTGGACAAGAAATAGATGGCACTGCACACAGTGTGGTACAATATATCTCTCTAATTTCAGTGCTGCAAAAATAACTAAAGAAAGCAAATGTGAAGATAGAAGACTTAGAAAACCGTTAACAACATTTTCATATTTGTGGTTTACCAAAATATTTCAAGGACATTGCTAACGCTGCACAGGCCTTAAAGCGGTTGTACACCCTGTTACACCATTAATATCTCCTAAACTTGCACAGTTTAGGAGATATTCACTGTATCCGCATGTGCCGACTTCATAAACACGCGCACTGAAGAAACGGCCCGCTCGTGCCATTTCTTCAGTAGTCGTGCCGTGATTGTTGGCTCACATGCACATGCACAGGAGTGACTTCATCTCGGCTCCAGCCAATCACAGCACCTGAGCCTGCAAACCTGGAAATAACTCCGGGAGACATGTCGCCAGTCACAGCGATGTGTGGGGACTACTGCAACAGCTTTGATCTAAGGTTAGCATTTCATAATGAGCTAGTATGCAATGCATACTAGCTCATTATGCCTTTGTCTTGCAGGTTTTTTTTTTTTTTGAGTTTACAAATACTTTAATAAAAAATACTACCAGACACAGATGCTATTCACTTCAAGATCGACAGGACCCATAGTGCCTTAAAGAGCATGCAAACCCATCAATTTGTATTCCTAAAGTGTGTCTGCTTTACCATGTAAAGTAAAGTATCCTGTTCTCTTTTGTTTTGCTTCCTTTGTGTGAAATCCATCGTGTTCTTGACAGTCCCTGATTTCCTTTTGAAAACTAACACATTAAAGGGATTGTAAAGTGAATTAATATTTTTTTTAAATAACAAACATGTTATACCTACATCTACTGTTCGTTTTGCACAGAGTGGCCCTAAACCTACTCTTCTGGGGTCCCTCGGCGGCTGTCTCGGCTTCCTCTGGCAGGTGCTTCTCATGTTCATGCAAGCTCCCTCGCATGGGGAGAAGCACCTGCGGGCGCACTCCTGTGATACAGCCGGCGGCTATAGCCACTCGCTGTATCAGACGGCCCCGCCCCCCCGGCGCTCCGCGTCAGTGGATGTGATTGCCAGCAGCGCGAGCCAATGGCTGCGCTGCTTTTCATCCACTCCAGTCAATCAGCGGCCAGGCTGGACGGTGGAAAGGACGGCGGGGGCAAGCGTGGGATTTTCGAGGGGTGAGGTAAGTAAAACGGGGGGGGGGGGCTGCGGGCGCAGGCACTGTCAGATGTTTTTTCACCTTAATGCATAGAATGCATTAAGGTGAATAAACATTTACCTTTACAACCCCTTTAAAGTGGTTCTGCACCTAAAAAAAAAATATTAAAATCCAGCAGCTACTAATATTGCAGCTGCTGACTTTTAATAAAATCACACTTACCTGTCCCAGGGTCCAGCGATGTCTCGCTGCTGCCCCCACCGCCATCCTCTGTCAGGGAATCGGTAAGTGAAGCATCGCGGCTTCACTGCCCGGTTCCCTACTGCGCATGCACGAGTCGCTCTGCGTGTCTCTTCTGGTCCCCCGCTGTGTCCTGGGAACTGTGTGTTTCCCAGAACACAACGGGGTGGGGGGGTGGGGGGGTGGGGCATCTGCGGGGGTCTTCGGCGGTCTGCCCGGAAGTGGGGGCAGATACCTGGATTATCCAGGTAACTGCACCCCCTCCCCCCTGAAAAGGTGCCGATTGTGGCACCGGAGGGGGGAGGGATCAGATTAGCGGAACTTCCCCTTTAGGGTGAAGAACCGCTTTAAGCAAGAGAATACACCATGGTCAGTTCTCTAGCTGTGCTGAGAACTCAGTGTGCTTTCCTTCAATGATCAAACTTGTCCTGACACGCCCCTACTGCACAGACTCACTGGGAAGATCAGTGTGCTGCTGCTGCTCTTATGCGGCTGAGAACAGAGATTATATGATCACTTATAATAAAGGAAAAAATGGTGTGTATATATATATATATATATATATATATATATATATATATATTTCTTGATCATACATCACGGGACACAGGAGCTTCATTACATAGTGGGTTATATAGGCACCTCTGGTGATTGGACACTGGTTGACCTCAATTAAGGAGAATTCCTCCCCTATATAACCCCTCCCATCTGGGAGGCACCTCAGTTTTTTCGCCAGTGTCTATGGTGATGGTCACGTAAAACTTTAGCTCTATGAAGGTCCCTGCGAGGGCCTAAGGGCTACAATAAACCGGATCCATACCTCGGGCTGATATTTGACTCCCAAGATGGTATGGTACCCGGGCCTCGTCAGCCGAAGAAGCGAGGTTTTGCCTGTAAGTCCTCTCCATTGGAAGACTGGGCTCTGGGAAAACCAGACTTGGTGTACTGTTTATACAGAGCGCATGAAAGTTTCTGGCAGAGCTTTCTACATGGCCCAGGTGGGAGGTTCTTCCGAGAAGGAACCCCAGATATACCTGAAGGTTGGCTAACAATACCCGCCGTGATGGGTGAAGGCTGGAATTTGTCTGGTTCAGCAATTCCTGCGGCGGGGACAGGTAAGGGAAGTTATCCTGTATATTTAATTATATGAATGGATTTCTTCATTGTGAGTAGTTGTATGTCTTACCTGGTTTCCACCACTAGAGGGAGTAAGAGCAGCCTGATGCATACTTACATGCCTTTTCAATACACATGCTCAGTGAAAGCCTGATTCTCCAGCTAACTCACGTCTCCATTGCAGTCCCTGCCACAAATAAGGTAAAAACTTCAGGGGTCCCACGCAGCTCCGTTTTTGGGTTCTCCTTCCCCCCCTGGATTCCGCGGTCCCGGCCTAATGGAGGAGGGGGGATGTGGTTGCGAGCCGTGCACGTCAATGTGCACGGCGCTGTACTGCGCAGGCGCCAGGCGGCAGTTTTAAAAGCCCAGAGCGTCAGGGGGCTGTAATTGGAGACACAGGAGCTGTGGGCAGTAAGCATCCGTGGGAATTGGATCCAGGCAAACCTTAGACACCTACTCAGCATCAGGTTGTGCAATTTAAGCATATATATTATTGTGAGACTTTAAGCACAACAGTGATTGCACTTGTACTAGTACCTCTGCTTTGTAGCCTAGTACTATGTTTCCTCGTAAGAGCGTCTCAGGGGGAGGTAATAAGGGCACTAGTAAATCACCGCCTAGGTCCAGGGGTTCCAAAGGTGCCTGTAAATTACCATCCCCCCCTGCAAGACTGGAGCCAGCCTCTCAAGACGAGTCAGTGCCCCTGTCGGGTTTTGCAGCCTCTCCTAATGTCGCAGCCCCGGTTTATGTCACTGAGGACTCCCTTAGGGCTACATTGGAGGGTTTTGAAGGGAGAATCATGAATTTTATTTCTGCTTCCCTAAAAGATAGCAGGAAAAGGGGTAGATCCCCTCCCTCTGCTGATATCCCTCTCTCAGATGATTCTTCTGAAAATGAGGAGGGATCCCTATCTTTGGATAGGGATCATGAGCAGTCGGATGAGTCAGAGGAAGAGGAGATAGTCCCCTCCTCCCAGGCGCTCAGAAAACAGGTGCAGTATTATACTGAATTGGTGCGTACCACATTCAGAATGCCTGCTGCTGAAGTCGCTACATCCTCTGTCTCTTCCCTGGGAGTCAGGAAAGCCCCACAGACTGCCTATTCCTTCCCAATTCATCCTTTAATGGATAAATTGATGTATGAGGATTGGGGACATCCCGATAAACTGTTTGCTCCTCCTAAAAGGTTTTCTATGCATTATCCTGTGGAGGAAAGTTTCACCAAGAAGTGGGGGGTCCCATCTGTCGATGCGGCTGTTTCTTGTGTGAATAAGAACCTAACTTGTCCTTTGGATAATGCGCAGGTATTCAAGGATCCAACTGATAAAAAGCTGGAAACCTTATTAAAAGCCTCCTTTTCCATGGCTGGCACTGTGGTGCAACCTACAGTCGCAGCCGTGGGGTTGTGTCAGTTCCTCAAAGAACAGGTTTGAACAGATGCTTGGGCTCCTTCCCAGTGAGGAAGTATAAAATTATACAGAATTGCCTCACATTCTGTGTTTCATAATTGATGCGATTTTGGATTCCGTCCAACAAGCATCACGTTTGTCTCTCATGTTGGTTCACATGCGAAGGGCCCTATGGCTAAAGAATTGGGCAGCTGAGCTGTCATGCAAGAAGCATTTGACTGGGTTCCCGTTTAAAGGGGAGCGTTTGTTTGGAAAAGAACTAGATAAGTTCGTCCAAAATATTTCAGGAGGAAAGTCTACTCTCCTTCCAGTCAAAAAGAGCAAGCGTCCTTCATTCAGGCGTGCTCTCTCTCCCGAAGCATCAAGCTCTAAACAGTGGCGACGGCCTTCTCAGTCCTCCTCTACTAGAAAGGCTCAAGGCCAAGCCCAGGGACAGAAAAAGACTTGGGGGCGAAAGCCTGCCAAGCAGAGCCCAAAAACTTCCTTGTGAAGGGGCGCCCCCGCTCGGCAGAGTGGGGGGAAGGCTCCTGCAGTTTGCAGGCGCCTGGCGGGAAGAGATCCACGACAAGTGGGTGATCTCTTCAGTATCTCCGGGCTACAAGCTAGAGTTTCAGGAGATTCCACCTTCTCGTTTCCTAAGGTCAAGGATCCCCAGGGATCCAGTAAAGCAAAAACCGCTATTTCTGGCCTTAGATCAGTTACTATCCCAGGGTGTGATAGTAGAAGTGAACCCGAAAGATCAGGGTTCGGGGTTTTACTCAAATCTCTTCACCGTTCCAAAACCAAGTGGAAGTGTCAGACCTATCTTTGATCTGAAAGACCTGAACCGGTTTTTACACATCCGGTCCTTCCGAATGCAGTCAATCCGCACTGTGGTCTCCTCCCTGCAAGGAGGAGAATTCATGCCATCAATAGATATCAAGGATGCATATCTCCATGTGCCAATTTTTCCCGCACACCAAAAATTCCTAAGGTTCGCGGTAGAGCGGCGCCATTTTCAATTTGTGGCCTTGCCGTTCGGGCTTGCTACAGCCCCTCGAGTCTTCACAAAGATTCTAGACCCTCTCTTAGCAATCTTAAGAGCTCAGGGCATAGCCGTCATGGCTTATCTAGACGACTTGCTTCTCATGGAGAAAACTGCAGCGTTCCTAAGTCGCAGCGTCACCAAAACGCTAGAACACCTAGAACGCCTAGGTTGGATTATAAACCTAGAAAAGTCGTCCCTACAACCCACTACCAGGTTGGAATACCTAGGTATGATCATCGACACCGCTCAGGGCAGGGTGTTTCTTCCAAGGCTAAAAGCCTTGGCCATTGGGGATCTGGTGCGCCTGATTCTGGGCAGAAGATCTTCCTCCATTCGGTTGTGCATGAGACTGTTAGGGAAGATGGTCGCCTCCTTCGAGGCCGTCCCATTCGCCCAGTTCCATTCAAGGCCTTTACAAGGATGCATCCTTGCAGCTTGGTACAGAAAGCCCCAATCTCTGGATCTTCCTATGCGTCTATCCCCAGGGACACGCAAGAGTCTTGTCTGGTGGTTACAAACCAAGAATTTGCTGAAGGGCAAAACCTTTCTTCCTCTCTCATGGAAGATTATCACAACAGATGCCAGCCTGACAGGCTGGGGAGCTGTATTGGAGGAAACATGCTCGCAGGGGAAATGGTCTGCGACCGAGAATCTACTGCCCATAAATATCTTAGAGATCCGGGCAGTTTACATGGCACTCATAGAGTGGTCTTACAGACTGCGAGGTTTCCCAGTTCGGGTTCAGTCCGACAATGCCACCACCGTGGCTTATATCAATCACCAGGGCGGTACCAGAAGTCTGGTGGCCCAAAAAGAGGTGAATCGCATACTTGTCTGGGCAGAAAAGCATGTTCCGTGTCTTTCTGCAGTCTTCATCCCAGGAGTGAAGAATTGGCAGGCGGATTTTCTCAGCCGCCAGCAGTTGTGCCCAGGAGAATGGGCTCTGCACCCCGACGTGTTTCAGAACTTATGTCACAAGTGGGGTACTCCAGACGTAGATCTGTTTGCTTCCAGGTTCAACAGGAAGCTGGACAAGTTTGTGTCAAGGACAAGAGATGCACTTGCTCAGGGGTCAGATGCTCTGACAGTTCCCTGGGATCAGTACAATCTGATCTATGCCTTCCCCCCGAGCCCGCTTCTGTCGCGGTTCCTGGGAAGGGTCAAGAGGGAGACAAAGTCGGTCCTTTTGGTGGCCTCGGCTTGGCCCAGGCGACCATGGTACACAGAAATCATGAAGTTGGCAGTAGGCAGGCCATGGACCCTCCCTCTCCGGCCAGATCTGCTCTCACAGGGTCCAATCTACCATCCTGCTTTACGCAGTCTGAATTTGACGGTCTGGCTGCTGAGACCCACATTCTGAGAGACCGTGGCCTTTCGGGGCCAGTCCTTTCTATTCTGGTCAATGCCAGAAAGCCGGCCTCCAGACTTGTTTATTACAACATCTGGAGGACATATGTTTCCTGGTGTGAACTCAGGAAATGGCATCCTAGAAAGTATGTCATTAACAGAATCTTGGCCTTTCTCCAGTCAGGCCTGGAAATGAATTTGGCCATAAGCACTATCAAAGTGCAGATTTCGGCCCTGTCGGTATTTTTTCAAAAACCGCTTGCATCACATTCCCTAGTACGGGCTTTTATCCAGGGGGCTATGCGGACAAAACCGCCAGTTAAACCTCCGGTATGCCCATGGGATCTGAATTTGGTTCTCTCGGCCTTACAGGGGCAACCATTTGAACCTTTACACCTGGCTTCTTTAGCTCTCCTGACTAAAAAGCTGGTCTTCTTAGTAGCCATATCTACGGCTAGAAGAGTATCAGAGTTGGCAGCTCTTTCCAGTAAGGAGCCGTATTTAATTATCCATAAGGACCGGGTGGTCATGCGTCCCAACAGGTCCTTTCTGCCTAAGGTGGTTTCGGGTTTCCATTTAAATCAGGATGTAATCCTACCATCCTTTTTTCCGGACCCTCAATCCACAGAAGAAGAATCTTTGCACACTTTAGATGTGGTTAGAGCAATCAGTATTTATCTTCAAGCAACTACTCAGATAAGGAAAACTGATTGTTTATTTATTCTGCCGGAAGGCCCTAGAAAGGGCCAGGCGGCATCAAAATCCACTCTCTCAAGATGGATCAGGCAGGATATCTCTCAGGCCTATGGTTTAAAGGGGAAGATTCCTCCTTTTCGGGTGAAAGCGCACTCTACTAGGGCTGTTAGTGCTTCTTGGGCAGTGCATCACCAGGCCTCCCTGGCTCAGATCTGTAAGGCTGCGACTTGGTCATCAGTCCACACATTCACTAGATTCTATCAGGTGGATGTCAGAGGGCAAGAGGATATCGCCTTCGGGCGCAGTGTACTGCAGGCTGCAGTTTAGGTCCTCCGGTCCCTGGCGGCCTATATTTATGATCTGTGTCTCCCTCCCCTCAATCTGAGCATTGCTATGGGACATCCCACTATGTAATGAAGCTCCTGTGTCCCGTGATGTATGATCAAGAAAATGGGATTTTTATATACAGCTTACCTGTAAAATCCTTTTCTTGAGAGTACATCACGGGACACAGGGCTCCCGCCCCTCTTGGGTTTTACGTGGTTTCTTATTGCTTTGCTACAAAACTGAGGTGCCTCCCAGATGGGAGGGGTTATATACTGGAGGAATTCTCCTTAATTGAGGTCAACCAGTGTCCAATCACCAGAGGTGCCTATATAACCCACTATGTAATGAAGCTCCTGTGTCCCGTGATGTACTCTCAAGAAAAGGATTTTACAGGTAAGCTGTATATAAAAATCCCATTATATATATATAGAGGTGACCCCGTTCCACTTGTGTATTAGCACTTTCAGCCTGGTTTGTCCAAAGACAGGCATGCTGATTGCACACCTGTGAGCTGGGTTCATACTCATTCCGGGGATAGAGCTCAGAGTTCCCAGTTGGAAACAGCTCCACCTAGGCAGACAGGAAGCCTTGCCGAGGAGTCAGGAGGACTCTGTCCTACAGAGACAAGGTCTGTGTATAAGTGTCAGGAGGGCACCCATGTTATCTAGCACAGTGTTTCTCAACTCCAGTCCTCAAGGTGCCCCAACAGGTCATGTTTTCAGGTTTTCCATTTTTTTTACACAGGTGATTTGATCAGTTTCACTGCCTTAGTAATTACCAAAGCTGTTTCATCTGAGGGAAATCCTGAAAACATGACCTGTTGGGGCACCTTGAGGACTGGAGTTGAGAAACACTGCTGTAGGAGAGAGAGGCTACAGCTGGAAGCACGAGCATACCGCTCTGAGGAGTTATCCTAAGGCCTAGACGTGAGGCCTGAAGCAGCAGTGATGCAATGAGTAAGCCAGAAGTAAGGATGAGCCGAACACCCCCGGTTCGGTTCGCACCAGAACCTGCGAACAGACCTAAACTTCGTGTGAACTTTAGAACCCTATTAAAGTCTATGGGACTCGAACATTCAAAATCTAAAGTGCTAATTTTAAAGGCTAATATGCAAGTTATTGTCCTAAAAAGTGTTTAGGGACCCGGGTCCTGCCCCAGGGGACATGTATCAATGCAATTTTTTTTTTTAAAACGTCAGTTTTTTCGGGAGCAGTGATTTTAATAATGCTTAAAACAATAAAAGTGTAATATTCCTTTACATTTCGTACCTGGGGAGTGTCTATAGTATGCTTGTGAAGGGGTGCATGTTTCCCGTATTTAGAGCTGTCCCTGCACAAAGTGTAATTTCTGCAGGAAAAAAGTCATTTAAAATCACTCGCGGCTATAATGAATTGTCGGCTCCCCGTAATACAGAGAACAGTCAGTGAAAGTCATTGATAAAAAAAAAAGCGTGTAGGGTTCCCCCAAATTCAATTACCAGGCCCTTCAGGTCTGGTATGGATATTAAGGGGAACCCCGTGTCAAATTTTAAAAAAATGACGTGTGGTTCCCCCTAAATATCCATACCAGACCCTTCAGGTCTGGTATAGATTTTAAGGGGAACTCTACGCCAAATTTTAAAAAACATTGTGTGGAGTTCCCCCTAAAAATCCATACCAGACCCTTTATCCGAGCACGCAACCTGGAAGGCCGCAGGAAAAGAGGGGACGAGAGAGCGCCCCCCCTCCTGAACCGTACCAGGCCACATGCCCTCAACATTGGTCTGTGACCCCTCAAAGCACCTTGTCCCCATGTTGATGAGGACAAGGGCCTCATCTCCACAACCCTGGCTGATGGTTGTGGGGGTCTGCGGGCTTATCAGAATCTGGAAGCCCCCTTTAACAAGGGGACCCCCAGATGCCACCCCCCCCCTGTTTGAAATGGTAAGGGGGTACAAAAGTACCCCTACCATTTCACCAAAAAAGTGTAAAAGAATGTTAAAAAAGACACACACACACACCGTTGAAAAAGTCATTTATTAAAAATAAAAAACATTTAAAAAAGATTCCAGCGTTTGTAATCCACTCTTGCTATCCAGCGATGGATGATCATCTCTCCGGGGTCCAGCGATGGCTGATCTGATGCAGCGACGGGTGATCTCGCCCTCCAGTGCAGCGCAGTCCATCCATCCTCTGTCTCCACTGGCGGAGACACTGCAGGGATCTTGACGTGTGGGTGACCCCGCCCCCCCTCTGATGTAACAGAAACCTGCGTTAGTATATACACAAATGTTTTAGAGATTAATCATTTACAATCAATTGACCAAGCTTATTTTTTTTAAAAAGCCTTAATTTACTAGATTTCAGACTTGAATAGCACCTACAGAAACCTATTGAGATAATACTTTCCTCCCAAAACTAAGCATACAGTTCTGGCTACATGGTCCAATGGGAGCTACTGTTTTGTGTCCAAATATGAGAAACAGCTGTTATGTATAATTGTACTCTTCCACTATTCACTACCCACAGTGCTTATCTGTTGCCACAGTACTCTTGGCCCATCTTTCTAATTGTAAAAAAAACACCGGCCGCCTCTGCCTCTACATATCCCTCCTCCTTGCTGATTTCCTTTTCTCCCTCCCTCCTGACACAGCCACCATGCAGCTTAGGCATGTCTTTTTTTTTGCTCTATTCTCTAATGAGTTTGGGCAGTTCTCATAGGGATGTCAACAAGAGGCCTCTGTAGTTGACAAACTACTATGGTCTGCCTTGTTTACTATTATAGGATGGCCTTTCACCATATGAAGTGAGAATCACTATATCAATGTTTACATTTTGTGCCTGAGGGGGCATACATGCCTTTCTGCTAAAGGTCCCTCCTCAGGGTGCTCCCTGGGGAGACTACCTTTTCAGCTGGATCTTGGGTCCAGAACAAATTATTGGTGGTAATAAACCAATACGGTCTTCCGTAAAATACTTATTTGATTATTATCTTGAAAATGTTCATGGCTGTTGTTCTACAATAGTTCCTCTACTTTTCTTTTGACTAAAACTTGTCTCTCGTGTCCTAGCAATCTTACCACTTTCCCTGGAGTACAGTTCTTGAGCTTCATTGCTCCCAACCTTAATGCTACTGGCGGCATTCACAAGAGAGTAAATGATAATGGCATGTTTTCAGATCCTATACATGGCAACATCACTTGATGGGACGTTAACTATTCGACTGGTTTCGCATAACGTACAGGGACTGCATTTCCCAGTAAAACACATTACAGCTTTCCCCTATTCCTTCACTCCAAAGTATCTTCATATCTTCCTTCCTGCTGTTATGCCAATATATCAAAAAAGAAAAAGAGAAGTAGCCTTGTACATGTCTAGATAAATGTCCTTTAGGCTAGGTTCACACTATAGCGATGCGGGAACGCCGCGAATCCGCGGCGTTTTCCCGCATCGCATGACTCCCGCCGGCAGTTCACACTGCCCTATGTGGACTGCTGCTAGTGTCAATGAAATCTTAATGACACCCCCAGATCCGTCCGCATATCGCAGTGCGATCTGCACACTCGCACAGGAATCGGATCGCATGGTGTGAACACCCATGCGATCCGATTCTGCTGCGGACCAAAAAAAGGGTCCCGTGCGAGTTTGCTGCAGGAGCGATGCGAATTCAGCCATACTATCTGTATGGCTGAACTTGCATCGCTACAGAGATCCGATGTGATTTGCACTGCAGTGCATTGCGAATCACATCCGGATCTCCCCCCCGCAGCAGTGTGAACCCAGCCTTACTGAGATAAAAGGTGACCATATTAAGGCTTCATGCACACTGAAGCTCAAAAAAAAGCTTTTTCTGGACGCCAGATTGCTGGCAGAAAATGCTGGTTGAAAAACTTGCTTTTAACAGCGTTTTGTACTAGCGTTTATGGGCATTTTCAATAAAAATACACAGAGGACACTCCAAAAATCCTACAGTGCATTCCAAACTCCCACAATGCATTGAAAAAATAGAATGCCGAACACTAATTAACGCGTGTTTATGAGCATTTATAAGCGTCTATGAGCGTTTAGCGGCGTTTGTATTTTTTTTGGCAGTGAAAAACAGCACTTTGAACGCAAATTTCTGCCGTTCAGAAAAAAGCCCATAAACTCCACTGCTCATTAAAGCTAAAAAACGTCCATGTGTGCATGGACACGTAGGCTAACATAGAGTGGAGTTTATGGGCTTTTAAAAAAAAAAAACCGAACTCCAATAAACTGCAGTTTATGAGCTCCAGTGTGCATGGAGCCTAAGGCAATGATGTAATTGGATCCATTGCAGATTCACGGCCATGTAAGTGAATGGGCCGGGTGATGTCACTGGTTCTTAAGGACACAGCAATTCCTACTTTCTTAGCAACTAATGAAAGCCAGAAGCTGCCACATTCACCTATGGGTAATGCCCTAAACTAATAATCGGACCAAAAAATAAAGTCATCCCTAGACTTATCCTGCATTGAGCCCTGATGAAAGGAGAGTGGTGCTTCCACTGAAATGTGTTGGTTGTTTCTATGACTTTTTTTTTACCATCTCTTTCATTCACTTTTGGTGAAGCGCTTCTTTCTATATTTCTATGATTTAAAGTGTCACTAAACCCACATCATAAAAAAACTATTTATAAATGCTGAAATACATGCTGTTCATACTCACTCAGTCACTATGAGATTTGTTTTCTGTATTCTGCAAAAAATCTGGTTGATCTTGCTGTTCTCTATCTCCATCGGTGTAAGTTCATGCCGCCAACGGACCGAAAAAGAAAAAAAAAGCTGCAACATCGAGGGACATTTTTATTTTCGAACAATGTACCCCATTACCAATTCACACAGGGGGGAGGCCAGGATTTGGGAGTTCCCTTGTTAAAGGGGGCTTTCAGATTCCGATAAGCCCCCCGCCTGCATACCCCCACAACCACTGGGCAAGGGTTGTGGGGATGAGGCCCTTGTCCCCATCAACATGGGGACATGGTGCCTTTGGGTCAAACCCCAAAGCATCCTCCCCACGTTGAAAGCATGTGGCTTGGTATGGTTCAGGAGGGGGTGCTCTCTCATCCCCCCTCTTTTCTTGTGACCTGCCAGGTTACATGCTCGGATAAGGATCTGGTATGGATTTTGGGGGACCCCTACGCCATTTTTTTTATTTTGGCATAGGGTTCCCCTTAATTTCCATATCAGAACTGAAGGGTATGGTATTGATTTTAGTGGGACCTCTACATGATTTTTTTTTTTTTACATTTTGGTTCAGGGTTCCCCTTAATATTCATACCAGACCCAAAGGGCCTGAATGACAATTTTTACTGTTCTAAACATGGAAAAAATGTGCCACTTTGCAGGCATACTATAGACATCCCCCAGGCACGATATTCAAGGGAATATTTCATTTTTATTGTTTCACTTAAAATCACTGCTCCCGAAAAAATGTCCGTTTAAAAAAAAAAACATTTTGCATTGATATATGTCCCTGATGCAGGACCCAGGTCTTCAAACACTTTTTATGACAATAACTTGCATATAAGTCTTTAAAATTAGCACTTTTGATCTTTCATGTTAGTGTCCTAGACTTTAACGGTGTTCCTGCAGCTTTCGAATTTGCCGCAAACACTGCATATTGTTCGCTGTTCGGCGAACAGGCAAACACCCGATGTTCGAGTCAAACTTATGTTCTACTCAAACATCGAGTTCATCCCTAGTGTTAGGTTTCCATTGAGTGAATACTATAAACAATTCCTGCAGCGCTCACACACAAATCCTTTGTGCAATAATGAACAACATAAAGCATGTGTGTTTGCACTGCATTAGCTACATTGAAGCAATACAGCACAGAAGCAACATGCAGCTGGCAATATAGAGTGAGTGTCTTGTTTTATTGTTATGCATGTTATTTATTACTTTATGTTCATTTGTATACAAAGAATCTGTGTGTGAGCTGCAGGAATTGTTTATATTTGTCTGATTTGTGCTCCTGTTGGAGGAGTTAAGCTGGCCATACACCATACAAATTTCTTATTCAATTTCCTTTAGATTTACCTTCAACTCTGTGGTACAAGGGCCTGTCTGATTGCACACAAATTGAAAGTGTTTAGATTTGACCTCATATTATATGGTTTTGGTAAATCTAAAGGAAATCTATAGAAGAAAATTGTATAATGTATGGCCAGCATTAGGCTGTTTGCTAGCTGGCTGCCCCACAGATATTTTTAACCACTTGTTGCTCTCCTATTTGAGCTTGAGTTATTTATTGCCAATGTTCTGTATGGGAGTCATGTGGCCAGAGCTATTGAGCTTGTAGGCCTATACCAGCCCTTTTATATCCTCTCCCAGCATTCTGTTCTCCTCTCCTGTTGCAATCTTGTAGTGGTAGATCAGACCAGTCCTGCTGAAATTGAAGCCCCAGTATTCTGAACTACACATCCCACAATGCTCTGCTCTGCTCTGAGTTTTTGTCTCAAAGGAAATTCAAGGAGTCCAAGCCAAAACTAGAGGGAGACATCTCCACATTATTAACACTGTACACTCTCCCTGAATTGCAGGGATAATAGCCAGCTCCTGGCTACATTTCCCCCCCACTCAAATTCTTTGGCCCCCAAAGAGACGGAGACATTAAACTATTCAAACATTATGAAAGGAAAGGGTTATTAACAGGTCTATAATAACATTATATGGCAAATATTGACACACATCTGGATTTTGCTGAAACCATTTCTATATTTACCTTCAGTCTTTACCTTCTCGGAAGGTTAAACAGAGTTCATTTCTGGACTTCCGGCATGGACAGGACCGAATGGCTCCAAAGGGAAATCCATAGCTGCAGGCTCAGAGGTCAGCTGTGAGTTCAGAGATATACATTTGGCATTCTCTGTTTTCTCCTCACATAAGGGGAGCTTCAGCCTATGAGGGACAATCTGGTTCAGGCAAATCAAGGACTCATCAGTAAAACTGATCAAGTCTCCTGTCTCTCTCTCAGAAGTGGGACTGGTACTCTCAACCTTGATCAGCTTCCAAAATGATGGTAGGATTTCAACTTCTGGACTAAATAGTCTTCATATTGTTTTAGCCAGCTTTCCTCCTCTGCTCTCTCCCATAATGTTTGCCCCAGTCTCTGTTTCTGTAAGCCACATCCAATAAGGCACTATTTTCTCATCCTCACTACCTTCCTCTTCCTCTTCCTCTTTCTCTGGCAACACAGTGGGAGCAGGAGCTCATCGATGTGAGAGAGTCCTGGGTGCAGGGCCGCTGATAGGGCAGTACAGCCAGCCCTCCTGTAGGGGGCCCGAGCTCTGTTACGTCAGAAAAGGGGCCCAGGCACCTGCAGAGCAGGAGAGCCAGCTGAACTGCCTTCTGATACTTGTGGATCTCCTAGTAGCGCTGCCAGCTTTCTCCTTCTGGCAACTCTGCAGAGGGATTGGTTCTACATACTGGCAATTGGCAAATTGGCCTGATCTGGACCAGAAGACAGTTGCAGTCTCAGGATGCCTGTGTCTCTGTCGGGTCTGAAACTCCACCTCATCAGTGTTATCTCTGGTCAATGTGTGCAGGAAGCTTGCTTCACCTCTTCCCTGAGTCCTGACCACTGATCTCCCTCCCTCCAGCTCGTCCTCTCACTGCTCTGTGTTCACTAGACTCCATGGTTTGGATGGAGCAGTCCTTTTGCTGGAGGGGGTGAGTGGGGGTGGGGAGGTTGCTGCTGGAACGAAGTCACAAAACTTTAGGATTTTGGAGAGAGGTGAATATGAAGCCAGCTTAGAACTGCAGATAGCTGTCACTGCAGTGCTAAGCAAGAAGCTAGTGGACACATCTCTCTCCAGCTGCCAGGCATCTCTGCCCAGCCATTTCTATATACCATCCCAAAAGTCCCTGTATACTTCACATAGCAGGAACAAACATTCCTGCTCACATTTTCTTTTTTTTCCTTGCTTTTCGCACATAGGTTAACCCATTCACTTGAATGGGCTGCCATATGTGTGACAAACACATCATAGAGGCTTTAGAAAATGTTAAGGCATGCGGCTTTACCACATGACAAAACACGTTTGCTCATTGCATTTGGGGTGCCATTAACAATTTCCAAAATGAACTGCAAATTGCCCATTACCTGGACACTTAGTCACACATTCAGGAAACCTCAAATGTGAATGTGGCCTAATGTCTTGTGTATACTGCTAGTTTTCTTTTGCTAAACCCCATGGGCTGAAAAAAAAAAAAATGACACCTCAGGTCAGAGCCGCTGTACTAACATCCCAATGTCAGTACTACAAGGATCTCCCCTGCTGTTCTATTGTGTTCTGACAAGGGGGCGCTCCCCCCCCACCAGAACACCCCAGTCAGGGAGATGGTCAGCAGCCCTTTTTTGGTCAAGCCCCTTCGAAAGAAGCCAGTTGTCATACAGGGCTGATGCTTTACTTCGGCATTTGTACTTCAGGCTGCAGAATTTGACTGGCAGCACCACCTGTCAAACTTCTCATTGCGTTCAATGGGGCTGCTCTGCACCTTGAAGACAAATACTTGGCTTACAGCTACAATGCGGTCTCACAATGTAAAATTGCCACTCAGCAATCAAAAAACAAAACAAAAAAACAGGTGTCATAAGGCAACAGTAGCAACATATCTTTGTGATCAAAACGGATAATAATCTTTTTAACTTATCTTCTGACTTCTGCCAAATTGGACTGCTGTGTGTTGTCACAATGTCACTACTTGAATGAGCAGAGTGATACCAATGTGGCTGCCTCTAAAAGTTTGGTAAAGCAGAGGCTCTCAATTTTGTTCATTGATTGGCATAAGTGAAAATTGCTTAAAGGGTAACTCCACTTTTGTGGGGAAAAAAATAGCAAATAACAAAAAAAAAAAATAGTATAGCGTGTACAATTGTGATACAAGTCATATTGTAATTGAATGCTATTAAAAATGACCTTTCCTTTTCAATCTGCAGTAATTTTCTATAAATGCAAAGCAATATGACTACATGGGGCTGTTCTGTACACAGAATGTGTACTGACCACTCCCCAGAAACATAATGTCCTGCTTGTGTGATTATCTCACCAATTTTCCCAGAAGTCTGCCTAAGATATAAGTCGGATTTTAGGCATCCCCTGCAACAAAAATTTTATTTTTGGTGAGATATTTCCAATAGGAACACATCTAAAGGGATACAGGCCCAGCAGATTTCCTCATTAGTGCTCTGCAGCTGCTACAGCTGATTGATAATTATGTAACCACTCCCATTAGACCCAGAGGCACGGACAAACACACAGGGATTTCTTCAGAATAACAAAAGGTAGGAATCTGCAACAAATGTTTTAATAATCCTTGCAATGTACATACAGTCTCTCACACAAGTGAGTACACCCCTCACAGTTTTGTAAATATATTATTATATCTTTTCATGTGACAACACTGTAGAAATGACACTTTGCTACAATGCAAAGTAGTGAGTGTTCAGCTTGTATAACAGTGTAAATTTGCTGTCCCCTCTTTTGTGAGATACTGTAGATCACTCGGGGGGGGGCACTTTCACAACAAAAGTGGAGTTACGCTTTAATAACAAATTATTTACTATTTTTATGCAGAGGGTATATTTTTATTGAGTATTTTTATGTCATTTGTCCTTTTATGTCACTGTCCTTTAAAAAAAACAAAAAAAAGTTAGTTTATTTTATGCAAAACACGTAAAAAAAATCGTTTTGCCTCCTTTATTAACTACAATGCCTTTTGCTGTGATATAAAAATTTTGCTGAAATATCTGGATTTTCTGGGAAATACAAACTCTCAGTTTTGCTTATCCCTAGATGTACTCACTAAAACTTAAAATTGGTCATTCCAACACACAATGTTAAGGCATTGTCCACCATTGTCATTATCATGAATCCAGTCCAGAGTACAGTCCCTGGGTTATGGACAAGTTAGGTTCTGTAGGTTTGTTCTAAAAGAGGAGCTCCAGGCTCTGCTCCAAAAAAAAAAACGTCAGCAGCTACAAATACTGTAGCTGTTGACTTTTAATATTAGGGCACTTACCTGTCCAAGTATCCAGTGGTGTTCTCATCCAAGCCAATTCTCCAATCAGCTATTGGGTACTGACTCCGCCATCTTGACTAAGGGAAACTTGTAGTGAAGCCATGCGGCTTCACAGCCGCTCTCCGACTGCGCATGGGTATAGCAGGACAACACCCTGTGAAAGGGCTGCAGTCTTCTGGGACCATTAAGGTGTGGAAGAAGGGGGGCTGAACATCCAGTTCAGTTTGCTGTCAAAATCTGATACACGCTCCCCCCAAAAGGTGGCAGTTATGTGTGTTTCTGTGCTTGTCTGCCTTGGTGATGATTCCACTTTCCTTCACATGATGGGTCTTCATATATCAGGACTGGCCAGAGGTGCCATTATCAAATTTTACACTTTCTTGAGCCACCCATCACATAAATTGTCTTTGCCCTTCATTTGTCCTGTGGTTGGGTTGAGTTGCTCTGCCACAGTCCCTGGGATAGACGTCCCCTTTGCATCTCCCACTCAGTGGCTTCTGAGTTTACTTTTTAAAGCTGACCTACAATCTCTTGCATCTACTCCTGATGAGGTGGACAGGGATCCACGAAACGCATAGAGTTTTTAGGATGTCAAGAATCCTATGCATACGCTATGTTATGTGTATTTACATCTTTCAACAACATCATGTATGCGAATAATGGGGAAATGATGAATTGACATTGTCACATCTTATTTATTATGGATCAGCTTTTTATTTTGTATATGTGTGGAATTTTTTTTTTTAATCATATTAATATGGAATTTGTTATTATGCAATAAATATACCATTATGACTCCTTTTGTGATTTGCCTCCTCTGAAATCCAATGACCTATGTATTCTTTATTGTACTGTATATAGGGACAGAGGCATCTCACTCATGGTGCATCAGATCATCACACATTTTTGCTCAAAAGGTGCCAAATATGGCAGCGGAGGGGGCGAGGAGGCAGACAAGCCTCTTTTTTGGATGGAGCTCCTCTTTAAGTTGAATTTGTATGTAAGCTGGAACAGGTCCATTTTTATTTTTTGGAAATATTTTTTATTGAAAGGCTTAACCGATACAATAATCAGTAAATAGTTGATACATACATCATCAAAAAATTCTCAAGAAGCATTGTCTACCATTTTCACATTGGCAACTTACGTACATATCCTCTGTACAACAGAGGATTGTTAAACTTCATCTGTTATATACCTTAACCAAATTCAACTTAATGTAAATTCTCAAAAAGCAGAAAAACAGAAAGAACAATTAGTGCATGTTTTCACACAATTTTTCTGGTATTGATCCAAGGCACCCACTGTGCATACAGACGTGAGGACTTCCCTTCCATCATAGCCATTATCTGCTCATATTTAAACGTTTTTTAATAATCTCACTAATGTTCGGGGGCTGGGGGTTTTCCATTTCCTAGCAATTAATAGTCTAGCCACCATCAGGATCTGGACTACTATCATTCTGAGAGATGGCGGATACTGGTCTATATGTATACTTAGTATAGCTAATTCTGGAGTACCTTTCCTGATGACGCCAGTGGTTTTAGAAATCAGAGAGAATACACCTCCCCAGAAACTCTGGAGATGAGGGCACTCCCAAACCATGTGCATCAGGGTGCCAACTTTACCACAACCACGCCAACATACATTGGTGCTCCCCTGTGAAAATTTTGCTGTGATATAAGGGGTAAAGTACCACCTGAGAAGATTTTTTTGGGCTTGGAACAGGTCCATTTTTTAAGTGTACCTCCAGCCCAAAAAATATTTTTAGTTTTGGATAGCATAATGAAGGGTTAACTAGCCATGCAGTGATGTGGGATTGCCAACAGGTCTGCCGGACAGTAGGTGACAGCATGGATGACTGCCTGGTGATTTCCGGGATTATGCTGCCTCTGTTCCTAAGTACCAGTCGTATGTAAGTCAGATGTGTCTATAGTAATGTGCAGCCAAAGCTGGAGAAGTGGAATGTTATGATACCACTATGGTTCGTCTGCTCTCTTCTCTTGTTGGAAAGCTCCTAATATTAGTCTGAAAGCACTGTGTAATGCAACAGGTTCACCATGCTGCTACTTCTTCCCCAGTCTTTGTTTTTCTACGTATCTACTTTAGATCATGTAGGCTTTCTTTTAGTTGTTTTTGAAAATTAATTGATTATTACCTGCATTATATAGTGTTATTTTTACATCTGCCAGGAGCTTAATTTTAAAAAACCAACTGCTGATATAAGCATTGACTGAAACATAACATTCTGAAACTTTTTTATTTGTCTGAAACTAAATATAGCTAGGTATTGTGTACAGCCCTGGAAACCTGGAGCTTGGGCATATCAAAGGTTGACAGCCATGATACCTCAGACATATTATTATGAGCTGATACTAACAGGATTATGTTCTAGTGGACATACACAATGAAATGGTGTGACATTTGCAATGCCCTGGATGTAACTTTTGACATTGATAGGACACAAACAAGACTTTGCAGTTTCCATTTATCCAAGATTTGAAAAAGTTTAGTATATTTAGAGCATGGGATGAGGAAGCAAGTCATAAAAAAACTATTTTCCAAATAAAAATATACAGAAGTCAAAGTGAAAAACCTGTTACAAGATCAATGCAGGATTGCCTCCTCCTTTTGGAAATAGTATTATCTAGTTGCTCGGCCAATGCTTCTGGGTCACTGCATTGTAGGTCATTGACCTGGAACAAGTATAAGGGCAGTGAGGTGAGAACCAATCTTCTCAACTGTTCTGGGTCAGTGACTTTCTATGCAGTCAAGCCAAACGTATGACAAAAGAGCCAATCAATATTTTTAGAAGAAGATTGGTAATGACAGAACAAGTATTTATTTTATGGCAGATTACATTCAAACATGAGTATTGAGTATGAGCAATATGTGTCAAAGGAGAACTACCTGTTATTCCTCAGTTATGTACACCGTGACTATATAACAAACAACCCTAACAAAAACAGTTTAACCACTTCAGCCCCAAAAGGATTTATCCTCTTCCTGACCAGACCACTTTTTGTGATATGGCACTTTGTCGATTTAATGGACAATTACGCGGTCGTGCGACGTTGCACCCAAAACAAATTGATGTCCTTATTTTCTCCCATGAATAGAGTTTTCTTTTGGTGGTATTTGATCACCTCTGCGTTTTTAATTTTTTGTGCTATAAACAAAAAAAAAAGAGTGACTATTTTGTAAAAATATCTTTTACAATATTAACAATATTTTAAAATTTTTGCTATAATAAATATCCCCCCCAAAAATAAAAAAATAAACAAATTTCTTCCTCAGTTTAGGCCAATGTGTATTCTACATATTTTTGGTAAAAAAAAAAAATCCCAATTAGCGTATTTGATTGGTTTGTGCAAAAGTTATATATAAATAGGGGATAGATGTATAGCATTTTTATTATTTTATTTTTATTTTTTTACTAGTAATGGTGATGATCTGCAATTTTTAGTGGGACTGCAACATTGTGGTGGACAGATCAGGCACTTTTGACACTTTTTTGGGACCAGTGACATTTATACAGCAATCAGTGCTATAAAAATTCACTGATTACTATATAAATTACACTGGCAGGGAAGGGGTTAACACCAGGGGCGATCTAAGGGTTAAATGTTCCCTAGGGAAGAGATTTCTAACTGTGGGGGAAGTTGATTGACAGGGAGTAGAGAGAGATTGCTGTTCCTAATCACTAGGAACAGACAATCTCTCTTTACCCCTCTGACAGAACGGGGATGTTTGCTTACACTGGCAGATCCCCATTCTGCCTCTCTGTGGAGCGATCGCGGGTGGTCAACGGACATCGAGTTTGCCATATCCGCTGATTGGTTCCCCCGCGTGAGCCTTCTGATCGCCGTGTACGCGCCAAACGTACAGTGACAGTGATTCGCCCAGGTGAGCCTACCTGTCACAGTACAACTGCGGCGGCTGGTCGGGAAGTGGTTAAGGGTCCATGTACACTGGGCTTAAAAAAGAGCAAGCTCTTTTGGCACGAAAAAACACTCATATAGAATTTTTTGGTGTGTTTACCATTTTATTTCAGCCGTAAAACTCCTCTCAAAAACATAATACAGAAGGGGTTTTTTTGCTTCTAAATGCTGAGCTGAAATATGTCTCATATCACCGTGCATGGACCCATAGGATAACATTGAGCTGCTTCTACATGCAAATCTCTTGAAACTGCTGCATATTTTAAGTTAGTGTGCATGGGCCTTTAAAGCTGGGCTCACATCACAAACCTAGGAATGCATACTGCATGAATTATACAACAGTAGAGACTAGTATGTTTTCTGGTTGACTTACTAAAGACAAATAGACTATGCGCTTTGCAAATGCAGTTTCACTCATTTTCTTTAGTACATGTAACGTGGTAAAGCTTAACTTTGTAAAGAATACCCAATCAGGTGCAAAAAAACGAAAAAAATAAAAAAAGCATTTTTGCTTGCACGTGATTGGATTATTATTATTACACAGGATTTATATAGCATTCAACAGTTTGCGCTTTGCTTTACAATGTTAGAGCAGACAGTAAAATTAGAATATAATTTATTACAGGAGGAATACAGGAGGAATCAAAGGGCTTTTCTCGATCGAACTTACAATCTAAGAGGGAAGGTCAAGTGATATAAAAGGGTACAAAATTTGTGGGGGATGATCTAATGAAGAAAATAAAAGTACAATTCTTATTTGAAGACAGGATAGGCTTCTCAGAAGAGAAAAGTTTTCAGGGATTGGCTAAAAGTGGATAGATTGGGAGATTGTCTGTCAGATTGTGGTAGTGAATTCTAGAGTATGGGAGAGGCTTGGGAGAAGTCCTGGAGCCAAGTATGGGAGGAGGCGATGAGGAAGCTAGAGAGCAGGAAGTGTTCAGAGAAATGAAGAGGACTAGGTTAGTATTTTGAACTAGGCTAGTATTTTGAACTAGGCTAGTAGTATTTTGAACTGGGCTAGGCTACTAGGCTGGGGGCAGAGTTGTGGGTGGCTTTGTAAGTTATTGTTAGTATTTTGAATTTAATTCACTGGGTCAGTGGCAGCCAATGGAGAGATTTGCAGAGAGGGGTAGCAGACACTGAGTGGTTTGTAAGATTGATGAGTCTGTCCGCAGCATTCATGGTGGACTGAAAGGGGGATAGCCTATTTAAAGATAACCCAATGAGGAGGGAGTTGCAGTAGTCTAGGTGAGAAATAACCAGGGAGTGAATCAGGAGCTTTATATTTTGGAAAGGGATTGGATGTATGGCCAAAAGGAGGTTCAGAATCCAGGATAACACCTAGCACCCTGGCATGTGGGGATGGGTATATGGTGGTGCCAATTCCCTTGACAGGAGGCACAGTGGTGTAGTGGTTAGCACTCTCACCTAGCAGTAAGAAGGGTCGCTGGTTCGAATCCCAACCACGACACTACCTGCCTGGAGTTTGCATGTTCTCCCTGTGCCTGTGTGGGTTTCCGCCGGGTACTCCGGTTTCCTCTCACAATCCAAAGACATGCAGGTAGGTTAATTGGCTTCTGTCCAAAATTGGCCCTAGTATATGAATGGGGACCTTAGATTGTGGGCCCCTTGAGGGTAGGGACCCATGTGAGTGTACAGGGATAGGGACACTCACACTGGTTGAACTGGATGGACTGGTGTCTTTATTCAACCTTACTAACTATGAAACTATGACAGAAGTCAAAGGAAGAGGCAACATGAGAGAGAAAATATTATGAGCTCAGTTTTGGACAAGTTGAGTTTGAGGAAGTGGTGCGAAATCCATACAGATATGTCAGTTAGTAAGTTAGTGATGTGTGAGGAGATGGAGGGAGTGAGCTGAGGGGTGGAGAGATAGATTTGGTTGTCGTCAGCATAGAAATGATATCGGCAGCCATGGGAGGCTATCAGCTGACCCAGGCAGGAGGTGTAGATTGAAAATAGGAGAGGTGCAAGAACAGAACCTTGGGGGACCCCGGCGGAGAAAGGAAAAGGAGAGGAGGAAGTAGAATTGTAAGTGACACTGAAGGTGTGGTGGGATAGGTAGGATGAGAGCCAGTGAAGAGCACAGTCATGGAGACCAAGGGAGGGTGTGGTCAACCCTATCAAAGGCAGCCGAAAGGTCCCAAAGTAGGAGTACAGAGTAGTGTCCATTGGTATTTGCTGCTAGTTAGTCATTTGTGAGTTTTAGAAGAGCAGTTTCTGTGGAGTGTTTAGGGCAAAATCCAGACTAAAGGGGATCAAGAAGGTTATTCTTAATGAGGTGATCACTCAGTTGGTTGTAGACCAGGCGTTCAAGGAGTTCAGAGGAAAAAAGGATCAGGGAGATAGGAGCGTAGATTGTTAAGATTGGTAGGGTCCAAGGACAGCTTTTTAAGTATGGGGGTGACCAGTGCATATTTTAGAGCATTGGAATAGATGCCAGAAGAAACGGAAAGGGTTGGTGTGGCAAAGGTTTCTATGGGTGATGGTTAGGCGATTGGAGGGAAAGGTGGTGAAAGACAGGGAGAGAGACTAATAAGGTGGTGATCAGAGAGAGGAAAAAAGATTGTTGGAGATGTTGCATGGAGTGTATAGGTGGGAGAATACAAGGTCAAGGATGTTGCCATCAGAGTGAGTAGAAGCATGTACCCATTGCTTCAGGTCAAATGAGTTGGTTTGACTAATGCCCCGTACACACGAGAGGACTTATGTCCGACAGACTTCCAAAGGAGTTCCGCCGGAGTTCCGACGGAGTTCTGACAGACTTTTTGGCCGAACGGACTTGGCCACACACGATCACACTAAACTCCGACGGATTCGAACGTGATGACGTACGACCCGACTCGAATAAGGAAGTTCATAGCCAGTAGCCAATAGCTGCCCTAGCGTCGGTTTTAGTCCGTCGGAGTAGCATACACACGAGCGGAGTTTTCGAAGGGGACCGGGTCCGGCGGAGTTCCTTCGGGAAAATTTGAAGCATGTTCCATATTCTAAAGTCCGTCAGACTTTGGTGAATCAAAAGTCCGTTGCAGCCCACACACGATCGGATAGTCTGACGGACTCGGTCCTTCGGACTTTGGATGTTGAAAAGTCCGCTCGTGTGTACGCGGCATAAGAGGCTTAGTAGCATGAGTGTTTGTATTAACAGGGGTGTTGAAGTCGCCAAGAAGGATTGTAGGAATTTCAGAACAGAGAAAGTAGAGTAGCCTGGCAGAAAAAGTAATCAAGGAAAGTCGATAATGGTCCGGGGGCCAGCAGATCACAGCAATTCTTAAGGAAGTTGGAGAAAATAGACATATACAATAAGCTTCAAATGAGGAGAGGGACAGAGAGGGAGGAGAGTAAAGAACCTAGAAAGTGCTCTGTGGGGATAGAAGGATTCCCACTCCACCTCCCTTGCACTAATGAGGTGAGTCCAGAGCAGGCCCCCGTGGGAGAGGGAAGCAGGAGAAGGAGTGTCGGATTCATGAAGCCAAGTTTCGGTGAAAGCAAATAGATTAAAGGCATTAGTAACAAAAAGGTCATGAACAGCGGTGAGTTTGTTGCAGACAGAGCAAGCATTCCTGACAGAGGATGTGGGGTGATGGTTATGGGTGTGTTGGATACAGTTAAATAAGGGAGGTCCAGGGTTTGGGGATATATCTCCAGAGGTTAGGAGAAGCTGAAGAGTAAGGGACGTAATATGAGAATATGATTTACAGTATCTCACAAAAGTATTTTTGTAAATATTTTATTAGATCTTTTCATATGACAACACTGAAGAAATTACATTGCTACAATGTAAAGTAATGTACAGCTTGTATAACAGTGTAAATGTGCTGTCCCCTCAAAATAACTCAACACACAGCAATTAATGTCTAAACTGCTGGCAACAAAAGTGAGTACACCCCTAAGTGAAAATGTCCAAATTGGGCCCAATTAGCCATTTCCCCTCCCTGGTGTCATTTGACTCGTTAGTGTTACAGGGTCTCAGGTGTGAATGGGGAGCAGGTGTGTTACATTTGGTGTTATCACTCTCTCATACTGGTCACTGGAAGTTCAAAGTAGCACCTTATGGCAAAGAACTCTCTGAGGATCTGAAAAAAAGAATTGTTGCTCTACATAAAGCTGGCTTAGGCTATAAGAAGATTGACAAGACCCTGAATCTGAGCTGTAGCATGGTGGCCAAGACCATACAGCAGTTTAACAGGACAGGTTCCACTCAGAAAAGGCTTTGCCATGGTCGACCAAAGAAGTGGATTGCACGCACTCAGCGTCATATCCAGAGGTTGTCTTTGGGAAATAGACCTATGAGTGCTGCCAGCATTGCGGCAGAGGTTGAAGGGATGGGGGGTCAGCCTGTCAGGGCTCAGCCCATACACTGCACACTGCATCAAATTGATCTGCATGGCTGTCATCCCAGAAGGAAGCCTCTTCTAAAGATAATGCTCAAGAAAGCCCACAAACAATTTGCTGAAGACAAGCACATTAAGGACATGGATTACTGGAACCATGTCCTGTGGTCTGATGAGACCAAGATAAACTTATTTGGTGCAGATGGTATCAAGCGTGTGTGGCGGCAACCAGGTGAGGAGTACAAAGACAAGTGTGTCTTGCCTACAGTCAAGCATGGTGGTGGGAGTCTCACGGTCTGGAGCTGCATGAGTGCTGCTGGAACTGGGGAGCTACAGTTCATTGAGGGAACCATGAATGCCAACATGTACTGTGACTCAATGAAGCAGAGCATGATCCCCTCCCTTCGGAGACTGGGCTGCAGGGCAGTATTCCAACATGATAACAACCCCAAACACACCTCCAAGACGACCACTGTGTTGCTAAAGAAGCTCATGGTAAAGGTGATGGACTGGTCAAGTATATCTCCAGACCTAAACCCTATTGAACATCTGTGGGGCATCCTCAAATGGAAGGTGGAGCAGCGCAAGGTCTCTAACATCCACCAGCTCCGTGATGTCATCATGAAAAAGTGGAAGAGGACTCCAGTGGCAACCTGTGAAGCTCTGGTGAACTCCATGCCCAAGAGGGTTAGGGCAATACTGGAAAATAATGGTGGCCACACAAAATATTGACACTTTGGGCCATATTTGGAAATTTTCACTTAGGGGTGTACTCACTTTTGTTGCCAGCAGTTTAGATATTAATGGCTGTGTTGAGTTATTTTGAGGGGACAGCAATTTTACACTGTTATACAAGCTGTACTCTCACTACTTTACATTGTAGCAAAGTGTAATTTCTTCAGTGTTGTCACATGAAAAAATATAATACAATTTTTACACAAATGTGAGGAGTGTACTCGCTTTTGTGAGATACTGTATATGAAGGGATATGTCTCAGCATCCCAGGGGTTGTATTAGCATGTGGAATTAGAATTAGAAGGAGGTGGTGAGTGCAGTAATAAGGAAAGGGCAAAAATGAGGGTGATATGTACAGATTGTAGGGTGGAGAAGAGGGGTGAAGAAAAGAGAGTTTGAGGAGAGAGGCTGCAACTGTGAAAATGAGAGGTAAAAAGTGCATGTTCCAGAGAGGAAGGAGAGATGATTTAGAGGTAACCCGCAGTCTGGTATTTTGTAAAGTAGTTTTCTGTTGACATTCACTTTGTGCAAATTGCTGAAGTACAAGAGTGGAAGTGACACTTATTTAAAGAACCCCACTTTTTTGAAAGAACTCCAACATTCCCTCCCAGCATGTACCTCCCCATAAAGAAGTTCTTGTTAGGCCTCTCTTTGGGCATGGAGGGAACTTGGACGGATCGAACAGCTGGAAGGGGGAATGGTTGATGTCCCTATAGATATTGACCTACTTACCAAAGCTATCCCTGGTCTTGCTCTTCACAACTGGAAGCCCAAGGGTATCACTATTATTTCTGACTTATTATGTGACAAACAAATCAAGAACTTTAAAACATTAAGGGCTGAATATGGTTTAGAGTTGGATGAGCTGTACAAATATGGTCAAGTATCACACTTTTTGCGCTTACTGCCCACATGCCGAATTTATATGCGGGAAGATGTCTGGAAGTTTTATATGAAGAAACACACGTTAGTAAGGGTAGTCTCATTTTTTTATGGCCTTCTTCAGCACAAAAATGTATTTACTAAATCCTCCCCTTATTTAAAGTGGGAAGGAGACTTGGGGAAAACATACCCACTAAAACAGTGGTACCAAGCCGTTAATTCAATTTACAAGGCATCTCGCTGTGTTAACCACTGGGAATTGTACCAAAAAATATCCTTGCGGTGGTACCTTACCCCATATAGGATGTCTAAATTTTCCAGGGAAAACTCTAACCTGTGCTGGAGGGGCTGTGGAGATGTGGGCTCTCTTATGCCCCGTACACACGAGAGGACTTATGTCCGACAGACTTCCAAAGGAGTTCCGCCGGAGTTCCGCCGGAGTTGCGACGGAGTTCTGACAGACTTTTCGGCCGAACGGACTTGGCCACACACGATCACACTAAACTCCGACGGATTCGAACGTGATGACGTACGACCCGACTCGAATAAGGAAGTTCATAGCCAGTAGTCAATAGCTGCCCTAGCGTCGGTTTTAGTCCGTCGGAGTAGCATACACACGAGCGGAGTTTTCGAAGGGGACCGGGTCCGGCGGAGTTCTTTCGGGAAAATTTGAAGCATGTTCCATATTCTAAAGTCCGTCAGACTTTGGTGAATCAAAAGTCCGTTGCAGCCCACACACGATCGGATAGTCTGACGGACTCGGTCCTTCGGACTTTGGATGTTGAAAAGTCCGCTCGTGTGTACGCGGCATTAAACATATTCTCTGGTCATGTAAGCATTTGACCAGTTTTTGGAACAGCATATTTAGATTACTAGCTTCCCTCACGGGAATAATTTCTCCCTCTGAACCAGGGCTGGCCTTATTAAATTTGGGTATTGAGAAATATCCTCCCCAGTATCGAACGGTGGTGACACATGTTCTTCTAGCTGCCAGATCACTTATAACCCAGAAATGGAAAACAGCTGTAGTTCCCAATCTCTCTGAAGTAATTACTATTGTGAAAACTAACTGTATATATGAAACTTCACTATCTTACAGGTTAAGTAATGGTATGAAACGTGCGGAGGTTTGGAAAGTATGGAAAGTTAAATACCACTAACCTATCTCTACACTCCTTATATGTTGAGAGCCATAGGTCCATCCCAAAATCCTTAACCCTTAAAACCTTTCCTTCTCCCCCCCCCCCTTGTTCCCTTCCTCCCCAACCACTATCTTCTGTTTGTCTTAAGGTTAATACCTTCTCTCTCTTCTTCTATTCTATCTGCTCCTTTTCTGCCTTCTCCCTATTTGTTTCTTCTTTTGTCTCTTTTCCTTTTCTCCCTCCTCAATATTGTGGCTTTCTATAGTCCCAATTTACCCTTTCTTCACTGAAAGATCGAAAGGATAGCCTACGTATACTGAAAGGGGTTTGGTTTTAGTACAGTTCTCAACACTTAGCTTAATTTACGACTGGATACATCATTATGTTCCTTTTTATTCACTCGGATTGAGTCTGTAAATGGTAGATGTCATTGTACTATTGTAACTCCTTTCATATACAAGATGTATGTTACTGTCTATTTTCTGTATCTGTGAAAAATCTAATAAAAACTAAATAAAAAAAAATTAAAAAAAGAAGGTCTTGTTTAGGGATGAGCCAAACACCCCCGGTTCGATTCGCAGCAGAACATGCGAACAGGCAAAAAATTTGTTCAAACACGTGAACACCATTAAAGTCTATGGGACACAAATGTGAAAAATCAAAAGTCCTAATTTTAAGAATTATTATGCAAGTTATTGTTTGAAAAGTTTAAAAAAATTGAAGTTTTTTTGGGGAGCAGTGATTTTAATAATGCTTAAAGTGAAACAATAAAAGTGAAATATTCCTTTAAATTTCATACCTGGGGGGTGTCTATAGTAGGCCTGTAAAGTTGCACATTTTTCCCGTGTTTAGAACAGTCCCTACACAAAATGACATTTCTAAAGGGAAAAAAAAGTAATTTAAAACTACTCTTGGTTATAATGAATTGTCGGGTCCTGGCAATACAGATAAAAGTCATTGAAAAAAATGGCATGGGATTCCCCAGTCCATTACCAAGCCCTTTGGGTCTGGTATGAATATTAAGGGAAACCCAGAACCAAAATGAAAAAAAGAATTGTGTGGGGGTCCCCCCAAATTCCATACCAGGCCCTTCAGGTCTGGTATGGATATTAAGTGGAACCCTGTGCCAAAGTTTTTAAAAAAAAGTAGGGACCCCCCTCAAAATCCATACCAGACCCTTCAGGTCTGGTATGGATTTTAAGGGCAACCCAGTGCCAAAATGTAAAAAAAAATGGGATGAGAGTCCCCCCAAAAATCCATACCAGACCCGTATCCAAGCATGCAACCTGGCAGGCCGCAGGAAAAGAGGGGGGACAAGAGAGCGCCTCCCCTCCTGAACCGTACCAGGCCACATGCTCTCAGCATGGGGAGGGGGCTTTGGGGTAGCAGTGGGGGGACAGTGGCCTCATCTCCACAACCCTTGACCAGTGGTTGTGGGGGTCTGCGGTTAGGGGGGTTATCAAAATCTGGAAGACCCCTTTAACAAGGGGACCCCCAGATCCCGCCCCCTGTTTGAAATGGTAACGGGTACATACCCGTACCATTTCACAAAAAAAGTGTCAAAATGTTAATAAATCACAAGATACAGCTTGGGACAAGTTCTGTATTAAAAAATAAAAAAAATAAAAATGTCCCACAAAGTCCATTCATCTTCTTCTATGTCTCAGATGACAGAACGAAAAAAAAAAATGCCACCGACCGCCTCCATGGGAGGCTCCTGTCGTTTGACGCGTCTTTGCAGGTGACAGTTCTTATATAACTGAGGGCGGAGCCACACAGTGATGTACCCGGGGGAACCCGCCCCCTCTGATGCACGGGAACTTCCCAATGGCTTCCCCATGGGGTCAGAGAGAGAGGGGCCATTCATTTACATAACCGGGTGGTGCCGCCCCCCTCTAACACCCGGGAAAGCCATGGGCAAGTCCCCGTGCGTCAGAGGGGGACGGGGTCACCTGAGTAGGTCAAAATCAAGGTGGTAGCATTTCTAGTTTTCTTTTTTCCTTTATATTCACCTGGTGATATGGGCAATAATAGGCTCCATGTCTTAGAGTGTCTCCACTCTGGATGGTGGAGCAAAATCGCCACACACAATAGTGTTGAGGACGAGATTCCCCCATTAACCCTGACTGTGGGGAATCAAGCAATTTTATTTCCTTCCACCCATGGTGGAAGGAAAGAAAATTTAATAACCCATGGCATGCCTTAGATACCTTAGCAGATTGAGATGGACTTGCCAGGTGAATTAAAGCCAGACTCCAGTTTATGTTTTTTAGGTAATTAGAGCAACGTTTTTTTTTTGTTTTTTTTTAGATAAAGGTTTTCCATAAATGAATAAAAGCTGACCATTGCAAGCACTCCTATCAATGTTAAATGGTATATCCCAACCCTCTAAATTGATGGTGTTTTTTTGCCATTTTTATATTTCTGCTGTAAAGTGGTCCTGACTAAAACACATATATATATATATATATATATATATATATATATATATATATATATATATATATATATATATATATATATATATATATATAGCAATAACAATGCTACAAAAAGGAAAAAAGCAAAAACAATCACTTCAAAACATGCTTTTATTAGGGTTGACTTGATAGTTGCTAGTATGCATATTGATCCAATTATTTTGTTACATTTACAGGATTCCCAACAATATCCAGGAGATGAGCTCCTGCTTGGCGTATTTCAGTTTGCTACGAGATCAGTGGATACATTTCTACAAAGGATAATACGACTCTAATAGGATTATGTTGTAATCCTGGAAACAGGACATGGTCCATATCTAGCCCGCACGAGGTTGTTGAGATTAATATGTATTTTCACGGTATTGTTAGTTGAGGTAATGTTTAGTAAAAGATTTGCCACCAGCAAACAAATAGTTTAGTGTAATTTGTGGCACCGCTTGGAAGACATTTGAGTATTTCTTAAGAACTTTGCTGGGCATATGTTCCATGTAATATATTTATTTTAAGGATACAAATTTATTTATTTTCTTATTTCTTTTAGGATCAAAATTGATCTTTTTTCTAAACATTAAGCATTTCCTTTTTTAGGTTATCTTTACTGAAGATAATTTTGTTTATAGCTTAATGGTTTGGTCAAGTGGTTGTATCCTGCACTTTAAACAAGCTGTTCCTCATGCCGCGTACACACGGCTGGACTTAATGGCAGAAAAGGTCCGAAAGTCCATTCGTTTTGAATGTGATGACATACGACGGGACTAGAAAAGGAAGTTCAATAGCCAGTAGCCAATAGCTGCCTTAGCGTCATATTTGGTCCGTCGGACCAGCATACAGACGAACGGTTTTCCCGATAGAAATTGATTCTGTCAGAACAGATTTGAAACATGTTCTATTTCTAGGTCTGTCTGAATTTTTGAAGAAAAAAGTCAGATGAAGCCCACACACGATCCTAATATCCGAGGGAATGATTCCGTCTGACCTTTTCTGATGGAAAGTTTGGTCGTGTGTACTCGGGCATTAGCACCACCAGAGGGTGTTGTTTGGAGATGGGACATCTGCACTGCAGAAGCAGCTTAAAAGAAGAGACCCTGTCTTTTTAAGCATATGGTTATTATTATTATTATTATTATAGGATTTGGTATCACAGAACAGTTTTTTCGGGGGTATGTGGGACTGTTTTAGACAACATCATATACTAATAAAAAGTAAACTTTTATCATTACAAAGATAAAAGCATAATACCATTTTGAGTGACAAAGTAGCAGTATTCCCTATACAGAAGTTCTCCATGTTCCACACTTGTTTCAAATACCTTGTATAGCTTGTATGTGTAGGGAATGGCCAATGTTTTTCAAACACATCTTCATCAGGGGAAGGAGAACTTTAATATAGGATATAGGGATAAAATGAATACATAACAGCCAAGTAGAATAAAAAAAAAAGTCCTGGCGGTAATGTTGTAACCAGTAGAACCTGGATCACTCCTTAACCACTACAGCCCCGGACCAATAAACACCTTAAGGACCAGAGGTATTTTTCCAATTTCGCACTGCGCTGCTTTAACTGGTAATTGCGCGGTCATGCAATATTGCACCCAAACGAAATTTGCGTCCTTTTTTTCCCACAAATAGAGCTTTCTTTTGATGGTATTTGATTGCCTCTGCGATTTTTATTTTTTGCAATATAAATGGAAAAAGAGCGAAAATTTGGAAAAAAAAAGATATTTTCTTCTTTTTGTTATAAGAAAAATCGAATAAACTAAATTTTAGTCATACATTGAGGGCAAAAATTATTCAGCCACATGTCTTTAGTAAAAAAAATGTCAATAAGCGTATATTTTTTGGTTTGCGCAAAAGTTATAGCGTCTACAAACTAGAGTACATTTTCTGGAATTTACACAGCTTTTAATTTATGACTGCCTATCTCATTTCTTGAGGTGCTAAAATGGCAGGGCAGTAAACCCCCCCCCCCCAAATGACCCCATTTTGGAAAGTAGACACCCCAAGGAAATTGCTGATGGGTATGTTGAGCCCATTGAATATTTATTTTTTTTGTCCTAAGGGATTGAATAATGACAAAAAAAAAAAAAATTACAAAAAGTTGTCACTAAATGATATATTGCTCACACATGCCATGGTTATATGTGGAATTGCACCCCAAAATATAAAATATATTCCGCTACTTCTCCTGAGTATGGGGATACCACATGTGTGGGACTTTTTGGGAGTCTATTCGTGCACGGCACCCCGAAAACCAATCACCACCTTCAGGATTTCTAAGGGTGCAAATTTTTGAATTTACTCCTCACTACCTATCACAGTTTCGAAGGCCATAAAATGCCAAAATAGCACAAAACCCCCCAAAATGACCCCATTTTGGAAAGTAGACACCCCAAGCTATTTACTGAGAGGCATGTTGAGTCCATGGAATATTTTATATTTTGCCACAAGTTGCGGGAATATTGCAAACTTTTGTTTTTTTTGCACAAAGTTGTCACTAAATGATATATTGCTCACACATGCTATGGGCATATGTGAAATGACACCCCAAAATACATTCTGCTGCTTCTCCTGAGTACAGGGATACCACATGTGTGGGACTTTTTGGGAGCTTAGCCGCGTACAGGACCCCGAAATCCAAGCACCGCCTTCAGGATTTCTAAGGGCATACATTTTTTATTTTACTCCTCACTACCTATCACTACCTATCACAGTTTTGAAGGCCATAAAATTCCAAGATGGCACAAAACCCCCCCAAATGACCCCATTTTGGAAAGTAGACAGCCCAAGCTATTTGCTGATGGGTATGTTGAGCCCATTGAATATTTATTTTTTTGTCCTAAGGGATTGAATAATGACAAAAAAAAAAAAAAATTACAAAAAGTTGTCACTAAATGATATATTGCTCACACATGCCATGGTTATATGTGGAATTTCACCCCAAAATATATTCCGCTACTACTCCCGAGTATGGGGATACCAAATGTGTGGGACTTTTTGGGAGTCTAGTCGCGCACGGCACCCCGAAAACCAATCACCACCTTCAGGATTTCTAAGGGTGCAAATTTTTGATTTCAATCCTCACTACCTTTCACAGTTTCGAAGGCCATAAAATGCCAAAATAGCACAAAACCCCCCAAAATGACCCCATTTTGGAAAGTAGACACCCCAAGCTATTTACTGAGAGGCATGTTGAGTCCATGGAATATTTTATATTTTGCCACAAGTTGCGGGAATATTACAAACTTTTTTTTTTTGCACAAAGTTGTCACTAAATGATATATTGCTCACACATGCTATGGGCATAAGTCAAATTACACCCCAAAATAAATTCTGCTGCTTCTCCCGAGTACGGGGATACCACATGTAGGGGACTTTTTGGGAGCCTAGCCACGTACGGGACCCCGAAAACCAAGCACTGCCTTCCGGATTTAAATATAAAATGCTACCAAAAAAACTGTTAGCGATCTCAGGGATCAGGCCTGACTCTGCGATCGCTGCAGTTATGTGTTTAGTGTTTTGTAAGTGACAGTGATCGATCGATACTGCACTTGGGTGGGCTGGGCAGAGGGGCAAAACGCAGGTGCCAGCAGGTATCTGGGCTGATCCCGCTAACAATGCGTTTTTTTGGAACCCTGAACTGCTGGGGACGCTAGTATAGATCTGATCAGATATTGATCTGTTCAGATTCTATACCACTACGGGAGGTTTATGCTTTGCGTGTGGGTGTTAGCGGTACTGGCACTAACCTAGCGCTGCCTGGGGCGACGCAGACCCTGACCCTAAAACCTAATTGATATCACCCGCCGGGTGATCAGGGGGTTAAACCTTTATTGGGTAATAAATGGTGGGTGCCCTGATGCTATAAAAAGCAAACTAACCAGAGTCACCCGTAACACTTATACCGTGATCAGTGGTGAAAGGGTTAACTAGGGGCAATCAGGGGGTTCAAATTTTTATTAGGTAGTATATGGGGGTCCCTGGCGCTATATAAAAACCTGATGAGGAACCTAAATAACTAACTGGCTAACCAGCGTCACCAGTGACACTTAAACTGTGATCGCTGGTGAAAGGGTTAACTAGGGGCAATCAGGGGGTTAAAACCATTATTGGGTAGTATATGGGGGTACCTAACGCTATAAAAACCTGGCGGTGAACCTAAAAAAATAACTAGCTACCTAACGACACTAGTGACACTAATGCAGCGATCAGAAAAACGATCGCTTAGTGACACTGGCAAAAGGGGGTGAAAGGGTTAACTAGGGGCAATCAGGGGGTTAAAACCATTATTGGGTAGTATATCGGGGTACCTAGCGCTATAAAAACCTGGCGGTGAACCTAAAAAAAAAACTAGCTACCTAGCGACACTAGCGACACTGATGCAGCGATCAGAAAAATTATCGCTTAGTGACACTGGCAAAAGGGGGTGAAAGGGTTAACTAGGGGCAATCAGGGGGTTAAAACCATTATTGGGTAGTATATCGGGGTACCTAGCGATATAAAAACCTGGCGGTGAACCTAAAAAAATAACTAGCTACCTAGCGACAGTAGCGACACTGATGCAGCGATCAGAAAAATTATCGCTTAGTGACACTGGCAAAAGGGGGTGAAAGGGTTAACTAGGGGCAATCAGGGGGTTAAAACCATTATTGGGTAGTATATCGGGGTACCTAGCGATATAAAAACCTGGCGGTGAACCTAAAAAAAATAACTAGCTACCTAGCGACAGTAGCGACACTGATGCAGCGATCAGAAAAATGATCGCTTAGTGACAGTGGCAAAAGGGGGTGAAAGGGTTAACTAGGGGCAATCAGGGGGTTAAAACCATTATTGGGTAGTATATCGGGGTACCCAGCGATATAAAAACCTGGCGGTGAACCTAAAAAAATAACTAGCTACCTAGCGACAGTAGCGACACTGATGCAGCGATCAGAAAAATGATCGCTTAGTGACACTGGCAAAAGGGGGTGAAAGGGTTAACTCTAGGGGCAATCAGGCGGTTAAATCTTTATTGGGGGGTGATAGGGGGCTACCCTGGACCTAACACTAACTGCCCTGACAGTTTTAACTGTTACAACTGACACTGAATGCATTGATCAGTAAAGAAATGATCAATGCAATCAGTGACACTGTGACTGGGGGGGGAGGGGGGGGCGGAGGGAGCGATCGGGGGGGGGGGGGGGTTGTGTGCCTGTGTGTACCTACATGTCAGTGTAGTGTTGGTGCACACTTACTTTTAGTCTTCTCCTCGTAGTCCGGTCAAAAACACCGCCCCTCCATGAGAATGACATCACTTCCTCCTTCCTGTGTAAACAATACACAGTGGGAGGAAGTTCGTCATTGGCCAGGAGCGATCCAGAGGGGGTGGCCAGAAACCAACGGCCATCCCCTCATCACGGATCGCTTCTGCAGCGAACCGGACCGCCGTATCCAGCGGGAGGGGGTCCGATCGGACCCACCACCCGCTAGAATGCAGGCACGTACATCTACGTGCTTGTGCCTGCCTGTGCCATTGTGATGATGTACAATGGCAATATGGCGGTCCTTAAGTGGTTAAAAAATATAATGTTTGCATTGTTTTATGCATATTCTGATCTCCAGGGTCCTCGTGAGCACCTTACCCCCCCTGCACCTGTCAGACAGGTTCATAGGCTGGGACTACTTTTTAATCCTATGGAAATTGCATGGACAAGATCAGTTTACACAAAATCAGAGGCACCAGTTGCTGCTCAGGCATCTGTGTGGATCCAAATATTAAAGCCGGGATCCCTCCGTAGCCTGGACCGGTTGAATGACATCAGCCGACAGCATCAGGACAAGGGAAAAAAGAATATATAGAGTCAAGTAGTAATAAAAAGAACTAAAGCGAAATGGGGAAAATATGGAACTTTTCAGGTGCATAGACAAATAAATACAGAGAAATATTTTGTATAAAAATTATTCAACATATTTAGCCTATTAAGGCTTCTTCCGTAAAATGCGTGGTGATACTACTGGCGAAATAAACAGAAATAAATCAAAACAATATAAATGTGATATTGTTTTGATTTATTTCTGCTTATTTCACCAATAATATCACCACGCATTTTCCTGAAGAAGCCTGAATAGGCGAAACATGTTGAATAAAATGCGTGATGAACGACATTTTATGACTGTACAGTATATTTTTAATAAAAAATTGTTTTATTAAATACAATTTTGTAACAAATTATTTTTATACAAAATATTTCTCTGTGTATTTATGTGTCCATGCACCTGAAAATCCCATATTTCCCTCATTTTCTTTTAGTACTTTTTATTACTACTTGACTCATATATATTCTTTTTTTTCCCTTGTCCTGACACTATCGGCTGATGTCATTCATCCGGTCCAGGCTCTGGAGGGATCCCAGCTTTAATGTCAGGATCCACCCAGATGCCTGAGCAGCAGCTGGCTCAACCTCTCTTTGCACCTCTGAAAGTCTGAGCCAGCCACTTCCATCCCCCCCACAGGCTCTCTGCTCACTGAAGCCTGAGAACTGAGTGATCAGTGGTCTTTTATCACTCAGTTCTCCGTGTACGGCGGGGAACAGGACTGGATGAATGCTGCATCCACCTCAGTTAGAATGTACATTTATTATTTTGAAATCCCACACTTCTCTTTTAATGAATGGATTTGTTAGGCCTCATTTACACAGGTGCTTACAACAGTAGCCTGTGAATGAGCCATGTCTTTAAGTGGCTGGAGCCGCCAGGTGCTGCATGCAGGCAGCTCATTAATGTATATGGGAAAACAACAGCTCAAGGTATAGGTTAGTGACCCAGAATGCTGACAGTGTGCATTCGGGGCCACTCATCTGCACTTACTGTCAAATTGGGATGAGCCTCTGTGCAGAGCTGAATTTCCATATACATGACTGAGCTGCCTGTACACAGGACCTGATAGCTCCAACCACTTAAAGACATGGCCCATTCATAGACTTTCCTTTTTAGCACCTGTGTGAATGAGGCCTTATAGCTTTATAGAATTGAATTTCATAACAAGTCTGCTTTTGTTCATGTGGACATTCAAGATAATTGCCCCTTTTTTAAGTTTATCTTCCATGGATTTAAAAAGCTTCCTGTAGTATTATAATGGACCAGGAAACTGTCAGAAGTGGCACTGCCAGATTAACAGACCTGGTTTAGGCCTGTCTGCTTCACTTGCACCAGTTTCTATTTCAGAGAGAAAAATAAACTAGTACAGGTCTTCCCCTAATTAACAGAAGAAATACAGCAGTTTTCTATATAGAAAACTGCCCCAGATTCTCATCAGGTGTGACCTTGTTGTACAGGATGTGAGCTGTCATTAGACAAATGTCTGGCTTCTGTCAAGGGAACATGACCAACAAAGGTCTGCTGATTGGCCTCCGATCAGTGTTCTCAGCCAATGGCAAAGAGCACTGACCATTGTGTTCTTGTGGGGGGGGGGGGGGGGGGGCGTTCCTCTGTCAGAACACAATAGCTCAGCGGGGAGATCGCACTACTAACATCTAATTGTTAGTGCAGAATCTCCTCCTGAGCTATAATTTAGTAGTTGTAAGTATTAGTTAAAGCCCTCCTAATAGGGAAATTATATTTATTTTTTGTTAATGTTCATTTTATGTAGTTATTATGTTTACGACTAAAAATATACTTAAACGCTGTTTTCATTTTTTTGGTCACCTAAAATTTGAGGTATTTCATATACATATTTAAATTTCCAATGAACAGGTGGAGATCACTTCTAATGTTTACTAGGTTAACTTTAGCTGCTTTGTTAAAAAAAAAAAAACAGCATATTGTTTATAGAGTTGAGTTCAAACTACAATTTACCCAAGTAAGAGATTATGATGAGTGAGTCTTCGCCTTCTATGCCTACACTGTTGATAGAGGTCAATCCACTTAAGCCTTGGAACATTTGGCTGGCCAAAGACCAGGGCACTTTTTGCGATTCAGTACTGCGCCATTTTAACTGACAATTGAGCGGTCATGCAATGTTGCTCTCAAACAAAATTGCGTCCTTTTTTTCCTACAAATAGAGCTTTCTTTTGGTGGTATTTGATCACCTCTGCAGTTTTTATTTTTTGCGCTATAAACAAAAAAAAGCAACAATTTTGAAAAAAATATTATTTATATATATATTTTTTTAACTTTTTGCTATAATAAATAGCCCCACAAAATATATCAAAAAAATAATTTTTTCCTCAGTTTAGGCTGATACGTATTCTTCTATATATTGTTGGTAAAACAAATTGCAATAAGCGTTTATTGATTGGTTTGTACAAAAGTTATAGCGTCTACAAAATAGGGGATAGTTTTATGGCATTTTTATTAATATTTTTTTTTTACTAGTAATGTCGGCGATCAGCGATTTTTATCATAACTGTGACATTATGGCAGACAGATCGGACACTTTTGGTGCTATTTTGGGACCATTCCTATTTATACAGCGATCAGTGTGATTAAAAATGCATTGATTACTGTGTAAATGTGACCGGCAGTGAAGGGGTTAACCAGGAGGGGGTGCTTCAGGTTAAGTGTGTCCTAGGGATATGTTCTAACTGTGGTGGGGATGGGCTATGTGTGACATGACACTGATCACCGCTCCCAATTACAGGGAGCTGTAATCAGTGTCAGTGTCACTAGGCAGAATGGGGAAATGCTTGCTTACATCAGCATTTCCCCATTCTTCCTCTCCATTAGACGATCGCGGGTATCCCCACAGACATCGAGTCCGCGTGAGTCACGGAGTTTGCATCAGGGTCACGCGTGTGCCGGTGGCAGGCATGCACATGACCACACGGCGGCAAATTTAAAGGGACGTGCCTGTGCGCCCATTTGCCTGTCTGTGCCATTCTGCCAATGTATATGTACATGCGGCGGTCGGCAAGTGGTTAAATGAGCAAAAACTGTCTAAAATCAGAACCCATTTCTAAAGTAAAATGTCATATATAGTACAAAAAAAGATAAACATAAATAAAAATAAAAAAAAAAATAAACAAAAAAAAAATCTATTACATTGACCCAAACAATTATAGCTTACTTTAAACTTTCCCTTAGTTTAGTATTGGGAAGACTTGTTAAAGGTTTCTTTTTGATCTATTATACTACTCGTTTTTTCCTTTTCTTTTCTCTTAACTTACTAGCACAAGTCACTGCACTATGCTGTCCGGTAAAGTGTATTTGTTTTCAAAACACAACATAATGTTCACATATTATAGGATCCCTGGGATGTTGCACCATGGGGAAATTACGGCTCGCAAAGCCATTTTGCAGGTAATGTGTCATATCAGTGATGTTCAACATGAAAATTGCAACAGAAGGGCTGGGAGAACAGGAACGGAAGACAAACAGATCAGAGGGATGCTAAGTATAACAGGGAGGCACACAGAGACAAGACATTTAAAGGTGTATCAACCACAACCAGTACAGGTATAATTATATTTCGCTGCAATGAAAAAAGTAATGTGTCACCTACACCTGTACTGTCATCCATTACCATTAACGCAGGTTAATGTTCAACATGTTTTTTAATCGCTTTTGCGTTACATTTACTACAACATGGTATTAAATGTACACTTTTGTCTTTACTTTGGCATGAATATTTTTATTATACTTATATTCTCATAATATCTCTTTATGAACTGAGTATTATTATTATTATTATTATTATTATCATTATTATTTTTCTTCATTAAATTGAATAGTATTATTACATGTATTTATGATTATCATTATTATTAATATTATTATTATTATTATTATTATTATTATTATTATTATTAGTGTTGTTATTGTTATTATTATTATGTTATTTATTTATTATTATTATTATTATTATTATTAGTATTATTATTATTGTCATCATCATCATTATATTCTCATTATATGTTTGAATTAGATGTATTCTCAGTCCTTAAAATGTGACATAAAACATGTTGTAATTTTAAAAGTAAATTTTAATATTTTTCTTCAACATTTCTGTTGCCTTTAATAAAACAATATCTGGTAATCCTGCCATGAAGATCCCTTTTTTAGACACTTGCTTCTTTTACAGAGACAACAGTTTATCCCTGTCTCCAAATGTTCTTCTCCCTTGTCATCTTGTCACAGCCATCTGATGGAGACTGCAAAAGACAGTTTCAACATACATTAATCAGGCATGGTCCATTGTTATCACCATTGAGATACCCACCCTGAGCAATGTCAAGCATCCCTTCGTTGGCGTACATGTATATAGACATGAAGTGGCAGCAAAGAAACTGCAAAAGATCTGTAGCACTGAGATGGAATACAAGGATGAAATGTGAAAACAGTATTTTTATTTTTTGGGGTTTAAATAGGCTTTTATTAAAAGCAGATTTTCAAACAGAAAGTGCATAGCCCATCGAGCAAACAGTTGCATAACGTAAGTTGGACTCCAACATCGGGTGTTCACCTGTTCGCCGAATAGCTAACAATTTGGGGTGTTTGCGGCAAATTCGGAACACCCTTTAAAAGTCTATGGGAGAAATCAAAAGTACTAATTTAGTACTGGTACTGGTATTGTCATAAAAAGCATTTGGGGACCTGGGTCCTGCCCCAGGAGACATGTATCAATGCAAAAAAACTGAAAATTGTTTCATACTTACTGTAATTTTCCTTTCCTGGTGCCTACCCATGGCAGCATACCTGTGATAGCCCCACCCCGGAGCCCTCCCTTCAGGATAGTTAATAGTTTATAAAAATTACCAACCTACCCCCCCTAGCATTCTCCAATTATATCGAATACCAAGGGAGGGAGCGTATGCTGCCATGGGTAGGCACCAGGAAAGGAAAATTACAGTAAGTATGAAACAATTTTCCGTTTTCCTGGTGCCCCCATGGCAGCATACCTGTGATACAATAAATAGCTAAGACCAGGGTGGGTACTGCTTCAAAGAAAATTTTATTTAAGGAAAAGCGATAGCTGCTTCAATTGCCCTTTTCCCGAATTCTACTGAAGTGAGTGCTCCTGGGTCAATTCTGTAATGGCGCATGAACGTATTTGGCGATGTCCATGTAGCCGCTTTACAGATGATCGTTTCCAACGATACACTTGCTATTGCCGCCCACGAAGAAGAAACTGCTCTCGTTGAATGGGCTTTCACCGCCGGAAGCTCCAACCCTCTAGCCCTATACACACTTTGGATTAACCTACAAATCCATGAAGCTATCGGCCTCGATGTAGCTCATTTCCCTTTATTTTTGCCCCATGGTAGTACGAATAATCTATCCGATGCTCTGAAAGGACTTGTGGCCTGCAAATAACATGCTAGAACTTTAGAAACATCCAACTCTTGCAACGAACCAGATAAAGGATCCATGAATGAAGGGAGTGCCCAAGCCTCAGAGAGAGTGGATCGGGATGACACTTTTGGGACGAATCCTTGAACTGTCCGCAATTCCACCGTATCCGGGAAGAAAACTATGTGTTCTTTCTCTGCTCCTAACGCCTGCAATTCTGAAGCTCTCTTCCCCGACGTTATAGCAACTAGAAAAACAGTTTTGAGCGTTAGGTTTCATAGTGAAGCGGCCTCCAATGGACTAAAAGGCTGCGCTATTAGACAGTCTAGCACAAAAGGTAGGTCCCAGGCCGGGAAAGCTCGTTTTACTGGAGGGCGGATCTTCTTGACTGCTTTGAGAAATTGCATGATGAGAGTATCTTCTGCCCATTTTAAGTGGGTACTTGCTGAAATTGCTGCTACTTGAACTTTTAATGAACTTAAACTGAGTCCCAGGTCTAAACCATTCTGCAGAAACTCCAAAACTATTGAGGTAGAAGGACTGGAGGGATCCCCTCTTTTGCTTATTGCAAACGCTTTGAATTTATTCCATATCTTAGAATAGATAAGGTTTGTGGAAGGTTTCCTAGCTTTCAGGAGAGTCGAGATCACTCCCGCTGAGAATCCCAATGATTGGAACTCCTGCCGCTCAATATCCAGACATGTAGGTTCAATTTGTGAGGAGCTGGATGCAACAATTTCCCCTGTGAGAGAAGCTGCGGGAATACAGGGATCTTGAACGGTGGGCATATGCTGAGGTTCACAGCCCAAGGGAACCACGGCCTCTTCGGCCAGTAAGGCAGAATAGCTATCACTCTGATTGGCTCCATTGCTAATCTGATTAAGAATTTTGCGATCAAGGGTCTGGGGGGAAACGCATATGCATTTTCGCAAAGCCATGGACTCGAGAGGGCATCCACTGCTTCTGCTCGGGGATGAGGCAGGCGGGATAGAAATCTCGGTAGCTTCGCATTCACTGGTGAGGCAAATAGATCTATTTCTGGTGGCTTCTGAAGATTCATGATCCAACTGAACACTGATGGGTGCATTGCCCATTCGTTGCTGTCTGGAAAACAACGTGATAGGCGATCCGCCTGCTGATTCAAATGTCCCGGAAGGTAAATTGCCTTTAAATCCACTAAATTTCTTTCCACCCATAACATGATGGGCTCCACTTTCCTTAGTAAAGTGATGCTGTGCGCCCCCCCCCTGCCTCTGTATATATACCGCTGCTCTGTTGTCCATCCATACCAGCACTTGTCTCTGTCGTAGATGTTCTTTTAGACTTAACAAAGCTAAATAAACTGCTCTCAGCTCTAAGACATTGGAGACTACCCCTGTCATGGGGACGTCCCATCTCCCTTGTACTGCCAGGTGATCGCAGTGAGCTCCCCACCCTTTTGAACTCGGTGGTAACAACGGTCCAGGAAGGGCATTGCAGGAGCCGAGGTTTTGAAATTAGCTCTTCCTTCGACCACCAGAGGAGACCCCTCCTCATGGAAGCAGAAATTGCTATTCTCTGACATAGGGACTTCCTCCTCCACTGCGTCAAAAAGCCCCATTGAAAAATCCTCAGATGCCAATGAGCCCAAGGTAACATCGGAATGCAAGCTGCCATAGTCCCGATTAAACTCAGGCAATTTGAGGCTGACAGGTGGGAGAGCGACCTGACGTGGATCATCTTCTGGGCAATCGTCTTCACCTTCTGAGGAGGGAGGCGCACTGTACCAGCCTTGGTGTCGAATAGAGCACCTAAGTAAATCATCACCTGAGTTGGGGTCAGGTGGCTCTTCTCTGCATTTACTAACCATCCAAACTCTTTCAGAGTCCTCAGCAGAATCCCCTTGTGGACCCATAACTGGGCTTGATTGGACGCTAGCAGTAAAATGTCATCCAGGAAGTGAAAGACTCGAAGGCCTTTTTCCCTGAGCGGAGCCAGGATTGAAACTAGAACTTTTGAGAATATTCTTGGTGATGTACATAGGCCAAATGGCAGGCATTGAAACTGGAGATGTGCTGATCCTATTGCCACTCTCAAAAATCTTTGGAATGCTGGCAACACGGGAACATGGAAATAAGCATCTTACAAGTCTACCCATTTGCGTGATCGTCTGCAAGGATTCCATCTTGAACGAGTCGAGCTGTATGAAACGATTTAACCTCTTTAGATCCACCACTGGTCTCCATCCTCCACTCTTTTTGGGGACAAGGAAGAGAGGAGAATAGAATCCCGTGAACCTTTCGGAGGGAGGGACCGGTAAAACTGCCTGTTGAGCAACAAGAAGATGTAGATATCTTTGTAAAGCTTCCGCTTTCTGCGGTGACGTTGGACTTCTCGTTAGAACGAACGAATCTTGCGGGGCCCCTTTTTGAAAGGTCCAAAAATGGCCAAAACGGATCGTAGAAACTACCCACGGATCCTCGCATCGACTGGCCCATACTTCCGCTAACCTCTTCAACCTGGCCCCTACTTGCTGGAGTGGCCTCTTGTCAAAAGGACTTCGTCCCCTCCTGAGTGTTGGAGAGACCTCTCTGTTTATTCGCGTTTAAAAACGTGGCCTGAGTACTCCTCCATTTCTTTTTGGGGTCTTTATTTTGTCTAAAGTTAGAGAAACTTCTATTCCTAGAAGCTTGGAATTTTGTTGACACCACACGTGACCGCCTCACTCTTCTATCCTGGGGAAGTAGCCCAGACTTCCCTCCTGTCACTCTAGATATTGCCTTCTCCAATCTTTCTCCAAAGAGCGCCTTCCCATCAAACGGGATTTTGCACCAGTTCTGTTTTGAATCTGCGTCGGCAGCCCATGGCTTCAGCCATAGAGTGCGCTTAGCCATGACTGTGTGTAACATTGCCCTAGCCGCATATCTTACGGAGTCAATTGCGGCTTCTCCAATAAAATCTGCTGACAGCTTGAGCTCTTCTAACGCCTTTATAATATCGTCCTTGGGGACCTCTTCTCGGATGGCAACTTCAATATTATCTGTCCAAACCTTAATGGCATTAGACACCGAGGCTAAAGCTACCGCTGGTCTACAGGCTCCTCCCGCCAGCTGATAGGCTTTTTTCAAATCCGCATCTATACGCCTGTCCAGAGGATCCTTAAAGGAGGCTGAATCCTCCATAGGCAGGGTGATGTTCTTGGCCAAACGCATCACTGCTGCGTTTTCTACTGGCGGCGTATCCAGGAAGGCAGCATCTGATTCGGCCAGCGGGTACAATTTCTGGAGTCTATTTAGAGAGATGCGTTTATCTGTCCTCTTCTATTCCCCCTCTATTAAATATTTTAATTCCTCTAGAAAAGGAAAAAAAATTCAATCTATTTTTCAGAAATGGAAAGAAGGTTTTTGCCTTTTTGGGAGGTTCTTCCACTTCTTCCCAACCGATGGCTTGTTTTACTGCTAAGACAAAGGGCTGCATTAATGAGAAATTAAAGCTTGAAGGGTCTGCATCATCTGAGGAATTCTCCAAATCGGGTTTGTCCCCAGCTGATAAGGGAGGCGGGGTTGCAGAAGTGCCTGCCTGGTCTGTGGATGATTGACCCTGATTAGATATTTCTGATGTTTGACCCTTAAACGTGTCTTGCAGGGTGGGAGTCGTATGAATTAGCTCCGCTAATGAGTCTTTTACTACCCTTTTAATCAATTCTGTAACTTGTTTCACCTCCGCCTTTTCGTGTTCCGCGTAGGCTTGAAAACAGTCTTTACAGATCAGTTTATCAGACATCGGCGGTGCTCCACATGCTCTACATTCTCCCTTTCCCCGTCTGTGAGGGCTAGCTGAACGATGCCTTTTGGAACTAGTTTTTGGCAAAGAATGATGAGAGGTAGATGAGCGGCTGTGCGTTGAGCTTGGACGTGTGCGTCCGTTGTGATGACCATGACTATACACATATGCATATATATATATATATACATACACATATATTCAGATATCCCCAACATACAGCCCTGCCTAAACAATTACAAATTCATCCCGTAATTTCATCCACAACTTTCATTCATGAAAAATGCTTGAGAAGAAAGAAAAATAGATCCAACACAAATCCATCTCTGTCATCCTTACAACCCCCTAAATTATCTCCTCTACACATGTAAACCAATAAATATACATTTAATAGAGAACAAAAACAAGTACAGAGAAAAGAATCATGCACAAGCAAAACCTATAGTCAAACCGCACTACAGCCACATTTATTTACTTCTTTCTTTTTACTTACTAAGGAATCAGGTTTCAGTCCACACAGAGCACTCAGGAGGCAGTACCTACAGCTAGCTACACCTGCCTCCTACTGACCCTGTAGCCCCTAAGTAGAGGAAGGAACCTCCCATCTCCTTCCTCTGCTCAACACTGCCTGTTTTCCCTTCTCCAAGATGGCGCCGGCAGCGTCAGACGCCCGTGCATGCGCAGAACGGCCGCACCGTCCCTACCAGCATAACTATAGTCAGAGTACAGCGCTGCACGCCCAGCGCTTGCTGCAAATAACACCGCTCGTGAAAAGGCAGAAAGAAAATAAACAGCACAATGAAAAAGGGAAAGCTCAGAAGTGAGCCCCTACCTGCCCCACCGACTGACAGCTTTGCCTTCAAGCAGAACCAATATCCCACGTAGGAAGTGGCTGCTGCCCCAAAAGACCCTCAGAAGGGGCTCCCCTCTTATAAGCGCTGGTTAGCAACCCAAGAAATGGGGACTGCATCTGGGAGAGGCTTGAACCCAGACGGAAACTGCTCACGGCAGAGGTAAGATACGTCCAAACACTATCCGTTAGGTATGAGGAAAAAAAGGAGAATGCTAGGGGGGGTAGGTTGGTCATTTTTATAAGCTATTAACTATCCTGAGGGGAGGACTCCGGGGCGGAGCTATCACAGGTATGCTGCCATGGGGGCACCAGGAAAAACGTTTTAAAAACGTCAGTTTTTCCGGGAGCAGTGATTTTAATAATGCTTAAAGTGAAACAATAAAAGTGAAATATTTCCTTAAATTTCGTACATGGGGGTTGTCTATAGTATGCCTGTAAAGTGGCGCATGTTTCCTGTGTTTACAACAGTCCGAGAACAAAATTACATTTCTAAAGGAAAAAAAGTAATTTAAAACTACTCGCGGCTATAATGAATTGTTAGTCCTGGCAATACACATAAAAGTAATTGAAACGGCATTGGATTGCCCCACAGTCCATTACCAGGGCCTTTGCTTGGGGGTCCCCCTATATTAAGGGGAACCTCGCACCAAAATTTAAAAAAAATGGCATGGGGGCCCCCAAAAATCCATACCAGACCCTTATGCGAGCATGCAACCTGGCAGGCCACAGGAAAAGAGGGGGGATGAGAGAGCACCCCCCCTCCTGAACCATACCAGGCCATATGCCCTTAACATGGGGCTGGTGCTTTGGGGTAGCATCCAAAGCACTGTGTCCCCATGTTGTTGGGGACAAGGGCCTCATCCCCACAACCACCCCCACAACTACCGGCCAAGGATCTGCAGGAGGGGGCTTTTTGGAATCTGGAAGCCCCCTTTAACAAGGGGACCCCCAGATCCCAGCCTCCCCATGTGAAATGGTAACGGGCACAAATGTACCTATACCATTTCACCAAAAAAGTGTAAACATTTAAAAAATGACACGGCTTGGGACAAGTCCTTTATTAAAAAATAAAAAAATAAAAATGTCCTCCAAAGTCTTCTTCTCTTGCTCCCCTCTGATGCCCCGGGAAGCCATTGGGAAGTCCTCATGAGGGGGGTGGGGTCACCCGGAACGTCACCCGGAACATCACGGTGTAGCCCCGACCCCAGTTATAAAGAAGCGAAGATGCGTCATACGGTGGGTGCCTCCCATGGGGGTCCGTTGGCGGAGCAAGAGAAAAATAAGACTTCATGGGACATTTATATATTTTTATTTTTTAATAAAGGACTTGTCCCAAGCCGTTTCATGTAATTTTTACCGTTTTCACACTTTGTGAAATGGTATAGGTACATTTGTACCCGTTACCATTTCACACAGGGGAGGGGGCGGGATCTTGTTAAAGGGGGCTTCCAGATTCCAATAAGCCCCCCACCTGCAGATCCCCACAACCACCGGCAAGGGTTGTGGGGATGAGGACCTTTTCCCCATCAACATGGAGACATGGTGCTTTGGGGGGTTACCCCAAAGCACCCTCTCCATATTGAGGGTATGTTGCCTGGTATGGTTCAGGAGGGGGGTACTCTCTCATCCCCCCTCTTTTCCTGTGGCCTGCCAGGTTGCGTGCTCAGATAAGGGTCTGGTATGGATTTTGGGGGACCCCTACGGCATTTTTTTTAATTTTGGTGCGGGGTTCCCCTTAAAATCCATACCAGACCCTTCAGTCTGGTATGGATTTTGAGGAGGACCCCAGGCCACTTTCTTTTTCATTTTGGCACGGGGCTCCCCTTAATATCCATATCAGACCTGAAGGGCCTGGTATAGAATTTGGGGGACCCCCATGCATTTTTTTCACTTTGGTTCGGGGTTCTCCTTAATATTCATACCAGACCCGAAGGGCCTGGTAATGGACTGTGGGGGAATCCCATGCCTTTTTTTTCAATGACATTTATGTGTATTGCCGGGACCAACAATTCATTATAGCCACGAGTACTTTTAAATTACTTTTTTTCCTTTAGAAATGTCATTTTGCTCTTGGACTGTTCTAAACATGGAAAACATGCGCCATTACAGGCATAGTATAGACACCCCCCAGGTACGAAATATAAAGGAATATTTCACTTTGATTGTTTTACTCTAAGCATTATTAAAATAACTGCTCCTGAAAAATGGCAATTTTTAAAACTTTTTTTGCATTGATATATGTTCCCTGGGGCAGGACCCCTTGCCCTAAACACTTTTTATGACAATAACTTGCATATAAGCCTTTAAAATTAGCACTTTTGATTATTCATGTTCGTGTCCCATAGACTTTAACGGTGTTTGCGTGTTCAAACAAATTTTTTGCCTGTTCGCATGTTCTGCTGCGAACCGAACCGGGGGGATGTTTGTCTCATCCCTATTCACCATCTACTTTTTTTTTTTTTATAGCGCTGCTATATTGAACTATAACCTTGCAGAGGCACCAGCTAAGCCGGAACCAACAATTTGCCCTCTTTGAAACTTAGTAAGCTTTGGCATAACTCCATATTACTAACAGCACATGCAGTGAATGACGAAAGTGAGGCTTCCCACCTGTAAACTAGGTGCTTTATCACACATCGGAAGAAAAAGAATGTTACATCACTTTCGCTTTACGCACAAAACATGCCATCACTTTCACAACTGCAAATCATTTTTGCGTTTCCATATTTTTGTCCAACCCCTGTATAGTCCTTAGAAATTAAAAGTAAACAGCAGAGGAGAAGCTGCAAAGCATGCATGGAATCCATGAAGTTGTGGAAAGAGATGGCCAGCAGACAGACAGCAACCACAACACCAAAGGAAATTTTTCAAGTAAGATTATATTGGATTGTCAAATATAACAGTTTGTATTAGTATTACAATGCCAATGTTATAGAATGAACATGTATGCTGTGACCATAGAGCTCTGTTAATAAAGTCATTAATTTTCTTTTCTGTAATCCTGACAACACATTTATTTTATGACAGATTTTTGGTATCTGTTATCAGCACTGAGCTCAGACAGGAAATGGGATAGTATTACATTCTGACAATCCTGCTATGACAGATGGAGAACACAAGTAAATAATAACAAATCAAATAGTATTTTAGAGGTGAAGCTACACTATTGTCAGAACTCGAAGGTTTTCTTTACAAATAGGCTCTGGTGACTGGTTCTCTTTATAAACTTGGTAACAGTGCTGCACCGGTCAGCGATCCTCATTGTTACATAGGCGTAGCCAGACATTGGTCTACAACAATATGGTGGAGGATACATTGCCCTCTATTTTCCTCTCTCTCTTCTGTGGTACCAATATCGTGTTGCACCAGTCTCCTCCAGGCAGCACAGATATAGCTAAGTCAATTGGGTCATAGATTTTATTGCAGAGCGCTGTGAACTTCAATAAAGTTCGGCAAATTAGTTAATTTGGTAATTTTATAATTCAAAGACTGGGAAATTTGGAAATTCAAAGATCTGAAAATTCAGAAATGTAAACATCTGATATTCGGAAATTTAAAAATCAGAAAATTCAGAAATTTAAAAATCAGAAAATCAAAAGATCGGGAATTCGGAAATCTGAAAATTCGGAAATCCGAAAATAAGAACGAAAATCAAAAAAATTTGAAAACCCCAATATTCGAAAATCTGACATAATAACTAATTAATAATAACTATTACTAACTACTAAATTAAGTATTGGGTAATTAGGTATTGGAATTTCCTTTCAAATATGGCTGTTAGTGCACGTAACGAATACGAATTTATCCAAAATTACAAATGATCAAAATGTTGCATCTGAACGTATGGAACATAACAAATTAATCATAATAATAATACGTTATTATTATAATTATTATTATTATTATTATTATTATTCATTTGTTACGTTCCATTCGTTTAGATGTGACATTCGTTATTTCAGATACATTTTAACTTTGGATAAATTCATATTTGTTACGTTCATTAATACCTATAATTTAATAGTTATTATTAGTTAGCGCAGTGTTTCTCAACTCCAGTCCTCAAGGCGCCCCAACAGGTCATGTTTTCAGGATTTCCCTCAGATGAAATGGCTGTGGTAATTGGAGGAAGGATTTGGCAAGAGAATCTAATGGATAGGGCACCTCATCCCAGAATGCAAGTAGAGGATGTAGATGTGGGAAAGAGGGGATTATTATGGTGCCTACTAATGGTAAAGTGTGACATAGGTTACCGAAATTTCAAAAAGTTAAATATAGTTCAGTACATAGGAATTTTACAACAAAGCTTTATTGAAAAAACAATTATTCATAAAAAATGTGTATGTTCACAGGAATATTGCACAAAACAACACAGTAAAGGCTGTGGTAATTACTAAGGCAGTGAAACTGATCAAATCACCTGTGCAAAATAATGGGAATCCTGAAAACATGACCTGTTGGGACGCCTTGAGAACTGGAGTTGAGAAACACTGAGTTAGCTAATATTAGTTATTATTAACTAATTTTTAACCAATACTTAACTAATATTATTAGCTAATATTAGTTATTATTAGCTAATATTAGTTGTTATTAATTACTAACAAGTAGTTATTATTTCGGATTTTTGTTCTTATTTTCAGATTTTCATTCTTTCTAATTTTTGGATTTTCTTATTTTCGAATTTCCGAATTTTCGGATTTCCAAATTTTCGACTTTCAGAATCTTCGAATTTCTAAATTTATTTGAAATAATGAATTTTGATCATAACAAATGAAAAAAAAAAAAGAAATGTAACGAAAATAAACATTTTTTTTGGCAGTACACATGTCTACCTTTAACCCTTTTGCTGCCAGGGGTTTTTTTTTGTGCATATTTAAAAAAAAATATTGTATGCCTGAAAACTAGGTAAAACCCCCAAACATTACAGTATATATTTTCTGAAAGAAGAGACCCTGGGTAACTGCACATAGTTTTGCTGATAAGTATTTTTGGCATTTTTTTCTGGCAATTTATACTGCTGTATGTGTTAGGAGTTCTTGAAACCTTATGGTCTCTCTATACACATAATAAGAGCAATGTATCCATGTACAGTAGCTGTGTCAGCCTTCATAACCTTCACCGGAGACACCATACTGTTCCTATGTACAGTAACAAAGTTGTCCAACATTCATATCACACTGTGCCTTGCTCATTAGCTGGGCTGTCCAACTGTTTATTATTTTTTTTTATAATTGGTGCATTCATACATTTTCTCACTTTTTTTTTTCGTTTCTTTTAATATCATATTATATTTTTCTAGCACCTTTTGACATAAATTAAAAAAAGCATTTTTGATCTAGCAATTCACATCCAAATTCAAACCAGATGGAGACCTTGCATATAATTCTCTAGCTTTACCACCTACACTAAAATGGTAAAAATAACTGCTGTGCAACAACACTTATACTCCTTGATGTCGCACATCATAGACTTTGTAGCCGGGATGCAGCGCAGAGCTTGCTTAATATATGCTCCCAGCAGTAGATACTATCTAATTTCAGCTGTCAGTGGTGTACACTCCAACTCCAGCACAACATCATTTCTTTATGAACATGAAATGTCAACACTGCTTTCTGCTGATCCGATGTGAACGTTTTGACCAAATACAGTGTAAGAGATTGCTAGGATCATTATTTTATGTTGATATTTTAACATCCCTACATGTAAAATTCAATGTGTGTATAAAACCGCATTCCAAAAAATTATGAAAAGGGAATGTTGTACCAAATGAAGCAATGTTCATTTTTAATGCTTTCATAAAGGTAAAAGCTTTGGCGCACCCTAATCCTTAAGTAAACGATGCTTGTTCATTGGAAGAAAAATGGATGAAGGTATTTTGTGAGGATCCTTCTTTAAGTATAAATGTAATGATAAGTTGCTTGAATTGCTTGAATTCACTGCAGGCTGTTTGGCTTACATTGTAGGTTGTCCATTTAGGGAATACAAGTGAGCTACACCCAAGGAGAATCAAACAGCAAAAACAACATGTTAATAGATTGCCATGATGATTTCGCTGAGCTTGGAAGGAACTTGTCTTTAAAGGACAAGCACACATTTTTATTGCTTCAAGTTTTTTTATTGTTTTTTGATATAGTATAATTAACCACTTAACAACCGCCCTATAGCCGAATGACGGCTACAGGGCGGTTTCTTAACTCTGGGAGGCCGTCGAATTCCGCTCTCACGAGCATCCGTGACCGCCAGGTCCACAGGACCCAGCGCATCACGGATCACGGTAAACGGCCGCTCATAGCAGCCGTTTACCACGTGATCGCTCCGTCAAATGACGGAGTGATCACTTGTAAACAAACCGGCGTCATGTTATGACGCCGGTTCCTCCCTCCCCCTCTCTGTACCGATCGGAACAGCGGAGGGGGAAGAGATCGGTGTCAGCAGCGATGTGGGCTGCATCTGCAGTGCCCACATCGCTGCTCACCGAAAATTAACCCCTCAATTCCCTGCCAATACTCTGCAATACCCTGCCATTACTCTGCATTACTCTGCAATACCCTGCATTACTCTGCAATACCCTGCATTACCCTGCATTACCCTGCAATACCCTGCAATACTCTGCAATACTCTGCAATACCCTGCAATACTCTGCAACACCATGCAATACCCTGCAACACTCTGCAATACCCTGCAACGCTCTTCAATGCTCTGCAACACCTGCCAATACCCTGCAACACTCTGCAATGCTCTGCAACACTCTGCAATGCTCTGCAACACCCACCAATACCCGGCAACACTCTGCAATGCTCTGCAACACCCGCCAATACCCTGCAACACTCTGCAATGCTCTGCAACACCCGCCAATATCCTGCAATGCTCTGCAAAGCAATACTCTGCAACGCCATACTCTGAGATACCCAGCCATACTCTGAGATACCCAGCCATACCCAGCCATAGTCGGTGATACCCTGCAATACCCAGCCATAAACACCCCCCCCTCCCGCCGCGCTCCGGTGCTTCTACCAACTCGCCAATACGATCAAATCCAGAATCCTTTTTTTTTTTCAGGCTTCCCAGCTTAGAGGTGAGATGCGGGGTCTTATTGACCCCATATCTCACTGTAAAGAGGACCTGTCATGCCATATTCCTATTACAAGGGATGTTTACATTCCTTGTAATAGGAATAAAAGTGATCAAAAAATTTATTTTTGTGGAAAAAAATGTCAAACTAAAATAAATAAAGTAAAATTAACAATATATATTTTTTTTTAAAGCGCCCCTGTCCCCATGTGCTCGCATGCAGAAGCGAACGCATACGTAAGTCCCGCCCACATATGAAAACGGTGTTCAAACCACACATGTGAGGTATCGCTGCGAACATTAGAGCGAGAGCAATAATTCTAGCCCTAGACCTCCTCTGTAACTCAAAACATATAACCAGTAAAAAAGAATTAAATCGTCGCTTATGGGGATTTTTAAGTAGCAACGTTTGGCGCCATTCCACGAGCCTGTGCAATTTTGAAGAGTGACATGTTAGGTATCTATTTACTCGGTGTAACTTCATCTTTCACATTATGCAAAAATTGGGCTAACTTTACTGTTTTTTTTTTTTTTAAGCACAAAACTATTTTTTTTCCAAAAAAAAAGCATTTGAAAAATTGCTGCGCAAATACCAAATACCAAAAAGTTGCAACGACCACCATTGTATTCTCCAGGGTCTTTGCTAAAAAAACATATATCATGTTTTGGGATTCTATGTAATTTTCTAGCAAATAAATGATGATTTTTACATGTAGGAGAGAAATGTCAGAATTGTCCTGGGTGCTTCAGAACGCCTGATGGCGCTCCCTGCATGTTGGGCCTCTGTATGTGGACACGCTGTGTAAAAGTCTCACACATGTGGTATCGCCGTACTCGGGAGTAATAGCAGAATGTGTTTTGGCGTGTAATTTGTGGTATGCATATGCTGTGTATGAAATAAACTGATAATATGACAATTTTGTGAAAAAAAAAAGTAAAAAAAATCTTGATTTTGTAAAGAATTTTGGGAAAAAATGACAACTTCAAAAAACTCATCATGCCTCTTACTAAATACCTTGGAATGTCTTCTTTCTAGAAAGGGGTCATTTGGGGGGTATTTGTACTTTTCTGGCATGTTAGGGTCTCAAGAATCGAAATAGGCCGTCAGTACTTCAGGTGTGATAAATTTTCAGATATTGGCACCATAGTTTGTGGACTCTATAACTTTCACAAAGACCAAATAATATCCACCAATTTGTACTTATTTTTACCAAAGATATGTAGTAGTATAAATTTTGGCCAAAATTGATGAAGAAAAAATTACTAATCTGCTAAATTTTATAACAGAAACAAAGAAAAATTAATTTTTTTACAGAATTTTCTGTATTTTTTCTTTTATAGCACAAAAAATAAAAAACCGAGCGGTGATTAAATACCACCAAAAGAAAGCTACATTTGTGTGAAAAAAGGACAAAAATTTCATATAGGTCCAGTGTTGCATGACTGAGTAATTGTCATTCAAAATGTGAGAGCACCGAAAGCTGAAAATTGGTCTGGTTATTAAGGGTGTTTAAGTGCCCAGTGGTCAAGTGGTTAACAAACTGTTAAAGCGATCCTAAAGTCTATTTATTTATTTTTTAGTTTAAAAATAACAAACATGTTATACTTACCTCCTCTGTGTAGGGGTTTTGCACAGAGCAGCCCAGATCCTCCTCTCCTTGGGTCCCTCTTCTCTACTCCTGGCACCTCCCTCCTGATGAGTGCCCCAGAGCAACCAGCTTGCTATTAGACATGTGCGATTAGTTTTGGTACGAATCGAAAATTCATACAAATTTCTGTAAATTTGTACATTCGAGAGGATCCGAAGTACAAATTGCTATGCTTCAGAATTCTGTACGAAATTCGAAATTTCGTTTACGAGTTTTCCGATCCAAATTCCTAACGAACATTCATAATTGTTACAAAAAGTTAACAAACCTAAAAGTTAAAAACCCTGGAAGTCAGCACAGCACAGGGATGGTGGGAGCCCCTGATAAGTATAAATTCATCATAACGAACATTCGTAACTGTTACGAAAAGTTAACGGACCTAGCGAAAATTTGTATTTCATATGAAATTTCAGACACGAACTATGAAATACAAATTGATTCTGATATGAAATGGAACGGAACAAAACGAAACAAATTTATTGACGGCACACATGTCTACTTGCTATAGGGGGGCAGCCAAGCAAAGCCGCAGCTCTCCTCATTGGCTTACTGGCTTTGATTGACAGCAGTGGGAGCCAATGGCACTCCCGGGCAGCCGAGTCTCTCCTGCAACATCACTGGATAGAGATGGGCTTAGGTAAGTATTTGGGGGGCTGATGCACACAGAAGGTTTTTTAACTTAATGCATAGAATGCATAAGATTAAAAAACCTTCTGCCTTTACAATCACTTAAATAACATAAGGTATAATATACCCAAGGTAATAAACAAGTAAGAAGAAGAATATTTAATTATAATTGACATTGAAATGTATCCCCTTAAAAAAATGAAATAAAAAAATTGATATAGCAAATATGATAACAAAATCAAATCAATTAGACTAATATCCAGTTTAAGGCCGGGTTCACACTATTCTACATGACAGTAGTACGACTTTAATCCTACTTTGCTCTGTGACATCAGTCCTACATTGGTCCTACATCCATCCGACTTTCATGAACAGGACACTACTTTGATCCAACTTTTCAGATAGCACAATGTGTCCTTTGAACAATCAAAACGAACACACAATGGGACGAACTACAGCAGGGGGCAGGAAATAACACAATGTCGGATGATTAGGACAAGGATCCGACTTTGATCCTACTTCAATGATAGTCAATAGGCTGAAGTAGGATCAAAGTCGGACCAAAGTAGTAAAGGGAACATTTTCAAAGTTGGACTGCCTTGTGTCTGACCAGTTAAGATGACATCCATAGGGAAACATTGATTTTCACACGTCATGCGACATGAGCTCCCGAAGTCGGAGCGTTTGTCGTACCAGTGTGAACCCGGCCTTAAGCACACGTTTTTAGTAGAACCCTTTGTCTCTCCATTGCAGCAATATTTTCACATACAATTGTGTACAAAACATTTCTGCTGTTAAGAAACCTAGGCATGGACAAGTGCATACATCTTAAAGTGATTCTAAATTTAAACAAAAATTATACTAAACACACGCTGTTTAAATTACATAGCCCCTTCTATTTCCGTATGTGGATGATGGCACTCTAATTATTTTAATTAAAAAAAAATTTGAAGTACCTATATCCTAATCAATATACAGCTCACATGACCCCAATCTTTCCCAGCCTGTCTGCAGGGAAACATAAGCAGGAGGAGCCTTTAGTACTCTGCTGCTGATCACATGTTAAAATAAATAAATACATTTAAAAAAAAACTGCCTTTGGAATACACAGTAAAAATAAATAATTAATATCAATAAACTGCTTTAAATTGGCAAACAAATATATATTTGAAATTACATTGTTATTATTTTGTGGAAATAACATGGTGTGGGTGGGTTTCTGGCAGTCACAGGCTGTGTCACACCCCTCCAGCCTGTGTTTTAGAATAAGTGGGAGGTGAAGCCTCCATTAATCTACGTGTAGTATCCCGTCCCCATTGTGTTTAGCTGGTTAGTGGGCATGTAGGAGGAGAGAGGGAGTGGGCTGCCATCACTGTGTATACGCCCACATATGTGACTCTATAGTCACATGGGCTGCTCAGATAAGATGGGGAGGAAATGCTTAACATAGAAACTCACTGAAAACCGAGCATGTGCAGAGTTGCCACCACAGCTGCAAAACCCCTAGCTGAATTGGGGACATGGGCAGAAGGTGGAGATAGAGAGCAGCAAGATCAATCAGGTTCTTTGCAGAATACAGAAAACAAATGTCATAGTGACTGAGCATGAACAGCATTTAATACACCATTTATTGATTGTTTTTTATGATGTGGGTTTAATGACACTTTAAATAACAAACAGGTTTATTCTTACCCACTCTGTGCATTGTGCAGAACATTAGCTAAGTGGTTAGCATGTTTGCCTAGCAGCTGTAGGCTTGCTGGTTCAAATCCCAACCATGACACTACCTGCCTTGTGTTTGCCCTTTTTCTCTTTGCCTGCATAGACTTCCTCCCACACTCAAAAGACATGCTGATAGGTTAATTGGATCTTGTCTAAATTGGCCCCAGTATGTTTCTGTATATTAGTTAGGGACCTTAGATTGTAAGTTTCTTAAAAGCAGGGACTGATGTGAATGTACAATATATGTATAAATTAACAGCACTATATAAGTACCTGTAAAAAATATTTTATATTTAGAAAATTGCCTTATTACCATTTTACACTCAAATTTGTCTTCAGTTTAGCACTATTTATTTATTTATGTGTCTAATTTCGTATCTAATGCTAGGCATGTGTGAGCCTGTTGTATAAGAGGCGAGCATTTTGACGTTCATTAATTTCTAGAATATTTATTTATTCTGGCAATCGAAATGAATGAATACCCAAACGCTACTAGCACTTAAAAGGGAGGGCCACCCCAAAAAAAGTGTATTAATAATCTTAAAAAAATGTAAAAAAAAATATATATATTTTTAACTTACCTGAAACCGCTGTTGCTAGGCAGTCTTCCTAATCTGCCTATTCCTATTCCGCGGCGCTTCCTCCTCTTTGGTGAGTGGCCCCGTTGTCTTCTGTGTGTCCCAGAAACCAACGGGGCCATTCACAAAGCGCCGTGCAACTCGTGCATGTGCAGTAAGAAACGGGCAGTGCCTGTTTCCTTTCGTTAAGATGGAGGCACCGGCAGCCGATCCGATGGATGGATTGGCCTCGGGAGCAGCCGACATCACGGGATCGCTGGACAGGTAAGTGTCCTTATTAAAAGTCAGCAGCTACAGTGTTTCTTGGCCGGACCACCCCTTTAAGGACATTTAGATGTGTTTACACACGCTTATGCACGTTTAGGCACGTCAGGTGTTTTTTATGGTAAAACCCTCCTCTCCTGAACATGCTACCCCTAGGATTTTTTTCTGCCTCTAAATGCCCCTGCCTCTGAATGCCTGTGTGTGCATGGACACATACTGTACACTAACACAGAGGAGCATTTAGAGGCAGAAAAAAAATGTCCAATGCCCTTAAAAGCAGTGTTTTTTGATGCCTAGTGTGCATGAGGCCTTAATTGTTACATGGTTACTAGTTAGAAAACTGAATTCACTTTTGAGACACACACACACTATTATTATTATTATTATTATTATTATCTTAGAAAACCACTTCTTAGTAGAATAAAAATTCTATAACAAAGCCACGGGAGATCTATTATCTAACTATTTTGCATTCTCATGCAGAGCTGTCACCTTCCCAAGTTCTATATTGAGATGACAGGGAAATGGTTATTGAGTTTTTTCTCCACCATCTTTGGCACAGGCAGGAGCTGCAGTTGTTTCTTTGAATGCGCAAAATTACTATAGCCTAAAGCCGTCAATAATTTTTCTTTGAATTTAATTTTATTGTCTTTATAAATTGTTATTTAAGTTGTGTAGCACTATTTGATATGTTGACATGTATGACTATGACTGTACGGAACTGTAAGCTTAAAACTGTAACATACTTGAAGCATCATTACATTGCAAACAAACTATTTCAAGTAAATAGCCTGATAGGTTGAAATACAGTAAAACATTCATCATTTTAGTGATTAATTGTAGTTTGTTTTACCAAACACTCTAATCCAAGAATTTCATTTGTGATCATTAAAGGCAATTGTGTTAATGGATATAAAAAAAATATATAAAATGATATAGACTCATGAATGTCGGAAGACTGGTGTATGTTTTATAAGGTCACAATCAAAAATATTGCACACAACAAGATAATTAAAATGGAAAAAAAAAGTTAATGCGCTATCCACAAATCATATAGTGAATGTTAAATCAACTAGTCACTATAAACCATATCATCAAAGTGCAAAGGTGCAATAAAAAGCAAACGGATTTAATAACACATTTCTTATAACATATAAATGTATTGTGCAAAAACTCCTGTAAAAAAGAATTCTTATATATCATATATGTGAATCCATGCAATGTAGAACTAAACTGTGCAAAGTCCTATATAGTAACAATATAGTGTTACTTCATTCTTCTCGTTCAATTCATTCTGAATGGGGTTATGATCTGGACAATCACCACAACACGCTTCACTGCAAACACAGAGGATTTGCTTCTTACCAGAAAGTGTGACCCTAAATACGTACACACGATCAGATTTTCCAATGGGAATTGTGTGATGACAGGCTGTTGGCAGAAAATCCGACTGTAATATTATTAGACTTTTTCTTTTTTTTAGGGGCAAGTTACCACAACACCATTATCCTGTAGTTTTTAGGATCAAAGATACAACTATGTTGGTGTCCCTTGTCAATTTTACATTGTATTTTTTTTAAATGTAACTGCCTACTCCAAACTGTCATTTGAAGTAAAACACATAGCCAAGTATTATTCCCCACAATTTTTATTGTGCATAAAAAAAGAAAACAAATATAATTAGACATGCTATCTACCAATAGAACTTAACCAAAAAGTGCATTCTATGCATCCAAAAATATAGAAAATATAACAAATCAAATCATTATTATTCAACCAAAACATAAAATAAAAGCCTCATGCATGTGTCCTGCTTCTTAATATAGGGGGTCAACAATGCCAAGAGTTGGTGAAAGCAGAGGTCCCTCACCCAGATATAATTTTAAAAATCATCTGGATTATTCTCCTGGAGCTTCCGCAGCAAAGGCATATGACATAATCAGTCACGATTATTAAAGCAGTCAATTTTTGGTCCAATAACTCCTCCTCCTCCTGTTCCTGGACTGGACTTGGGTCAAAGCAATAACTCCAAAGCCAATAATAAATAAAATGTTATCCTCCAATTCTGCAACATGTCTGGTTGACGAACGATCATTCAGAAACTAACTGAAAAGCACGAAGTGAAAATCGCAAAATGAAAAGCGCGAATCAACACTCACCAAACTTCTACTAACACAAAATTAGCAGAAGGAGCCCAAAGGGTGGTGCTAAAGATCTGAAAAACCACATAGTATGTCACTATGTTCATGCTTGTTGGCCGACAATTCCTTGACGTTTGTATGCAAGACAAAATCCAGGCATGCGCTTTCGGACAAACGTCCGAGGTTTTGTCTGTGAAAATCTGATCATGTGTACTAGGCTTTATGGGTCAGAAAAAGCGCTTTGACAATCGAGCCCACTCAGGCATAAAATTACACTTCATAGATCCCGCCACTAACATGGATGGTCTCTCCACTTCTCCTCAAGCCACCGACATATATTCACTCCTCAGTTCAGTAAATTAAGAAATTGCACATAGGGAAAGGAAGGGGACATCTCATTGTGCAGCATCCATGGAAAACAATTTTATTAAAAAAGAGATATACTTACAAGAATTGGGGTATAACAGGCTTATTAATCTGAACAGCGTCTGGCATCCCTGCGGACATGCTAACATCACTGCTACACCTCCTGCCCAACGCACATTTAGTTCTAATGAACATCGTCACTGGGGCAACTTTCACTACGTGCATTTGCTTAATTTACTGAACCGTGGAGTGATTATATGGGAGTGACTTGAGCAAAAGGGGAGAGACCATCCATGCTAGTGTTGGGATCCATGAAGTGTCATTTTATGGCTGAGGGGGCTCACTTGTCAAAAGGCTTTTTCTCACCCGTAAGTGAAGCCCATTGTGGTAATTGTCCAGATTATAACTCCATTCAGAATGAATTATACATATTAAACTGATTGGTTGTTGGGACTCTTCCTGATCACACTATATTGTTTTATAGGACTTTGCACAATTTATTTCTACAGTTAGATGGATTCACATATGTAGCAGATGCCTGTGGCCCCGCATCTTCCTCTGGCCGTCGCCGGGAATCTCCCAGGCCCTCCTGTGAAGGAGTGTCGGTGCTCACAAATCCATGCCCGCTTCGCTCCCTCCCCTGATTCTCTATTAGCAGGGAGAGGGAGCCAATCAGCTCCAACTGTAGCAAGGGATTTTGAGACATGTAGTCCCCAGCTAAAGTAGCCCCATAGCCTTGGATGGGACAAGGATCTGCAAGGAAATGGAAGAAAGGACACCATTTTGTTTGCTGGAGAGAGTTCAGTTACCACGAGGCAGGAGGAAGAGACTGGACCCAGGGGAGAGGTGCTGCCTCCCAGGCCAGTCCACCGCATTATTCCAGGTGTCTACAGCCAGTCGGGACATCCAGCCTGAGAGAGGGGAGTTCCAGGTGCACATGCAGGCGCGCCTGTACCGACGGTGTGAAGGGTTCCAGTGCGAAGTGACCACTTGGGTCACTATATATCCCTGCCTGTTTCAGGATGTTTGTTTGGGCTTTAACCCCAGGATTGGTGACAGAGCACTTGCCCATTGGCAGGACACAAGGAAATTGCACACAGACAGAGTTGTTTCACTTTGCCCATCCAACTTTATGAACACTGTATACAGACATCATTGCTCTTAAGCCCCATACACACTATCAGTTTTTCTGCTGAAAAAATCAGACGGATTTTGTGGTCAGAATAATCGACCGTGTGTACAAGGACTAATAGGTTAATTGTCTCTTTCACCGCCATAATCTTTATGCTTCTTCTGCATCCAGCATCTTTTCTTCTTCTGCTGTTGGCCAGCCATTGATGATTTAACTCCTGTGCATATATGCTGAAGTTATATTGTCCTGGCTGCATCGTAAAGAAGGCAAGAGTTGACCGATAGTGTATACTGCACTGCACATGCTCCACAGCCGTTATACACAAAAATAAAATTGCTAGGACAAAGGGAAGGAGATTTTAAGCAGAAAAGACATACTAAGTTCATTTTTTTCTGATGCTGCTTACCAGAGGTTCCTGCTCCCTGCAATACGTAACATGCATGTGATTGGTAGTCACATCACAGTTAGAGAGATTCCAGCTACCATTCCCCCCCCCCCCCCCAATCCTAAGTTCCCCCTGTATTTTATGCTTTTTTTACCCTTTTCAGGTGTTTTCAGCTCAGTCACAGGACCTACAGAGTCCTCTCTATTTTTTCTCCAGAGGTGGGCAGCCCTCCATGATCCAGAGAGGGGTGCTGTTGTTATGACATCGGTGCCACTCTTAAGCACCATTCAAGAAGACTGAGGGCACCTAGTAGAAGAAAAAATAATTACAATGGTTGATAGTGACAAAAAAAAGGGTAATTTTTGCAGACAGGGTTGCATTTTGTTATTTTACCTACCTGCTGGGGAAATATTTAAAAAATGTGCCCAGAGTTACGATGGAAATGTTAAAACTTGCATTGTATCTAATGATTGGATTTTGATCCAAGTATAACTAAGGATACACAAAATATATTATAAAGGTATACTTCAGTTTTAATGGACTTTGCCGTTAATTAAGCCCCAGGGCATCCTTCCAGGTTGGGGTGTGTAAGTGACAAAGATGAAAACTGCACAGTAAAAAATTCATGAATATTGTAAGTGCTGCTGTAACCAAACTCAGCATAGCAACAGATCCTTGACATTGTTCTCACGCTGTATCCCCTGTTGAATAAGGTTATGCGCTCAGCTGCCTGCACAAATCAACACAATGTAGTGTATATGTAGGTCACTTGTTAGCTTTAGACTGCGGCTACAAAATACATTTAGTTGTGTGCTTTATTCCATCTCTACAGCCACTGCTATCAATGATAATGCAGTGTTTATATTTCTCCTAGAAATAGCTGCTCTAATAAATTACACTGTTAGTCAGTAGAGCCCAGCTTAGGTTACGTTCAACCCAATTCCAGCTGTTCACAGTTTGAAGACCTGCTGAACAATTTGGCCACAGCCTGCTGTCTGCAGCCTAGCTGTTTTTGTGAAAAAAAAAAAATCCAGCCTGGTATCTGTCATTTGAATGACAGATCCTATGCTGACGTATGTTTATATACAAATAAGTTGGGGATCCTTGTTGACATCATTGACCAATTATGGTCCTGTCATTTTGCAGTGGTAATGCGGTGGGGAACAAAATGTTGGATCATTGTGGCAGTGCAAAAACACCTTCCGGAGGTAGGTCGTTTTTACAGCAGTTCATCATGATTTGACACTGTATTTACATGACTGGAATACATGATTGACAATGGATTTTTAACATGGCATATTGTTTACTTATTTTTGTTACTGCTGCAAAATGATAGATTCCTGACCAGTTGCTCTTACAAAAAAAATAAAAAAACAACTGGGGATTTTGGGTGACATCATTGGCCACATATGTATGTGCCGATTGTCAAGCTCATCAGGTCATGATCTGCATTGCTAGACATTGTAACTGATAACAGATTTCCAACAAAAGACATTGTTAACATTTTTTGAAGGACTTTTTTTTATAGTGATATGTTTTTATTTACACTCCTATTTTTTTTTTTTTGGGGAGGGGGTAAGTAAAAAGGAGTACTAATATACCTGGGGAGGCAGATATTTGGCGTCCTCATTATTACAAATTGGCTACCAGATTTTAATAAGTGCCCCCAAACCCCCAGATCCCTTTTGGGGAACAGAATGTGCACATAGTTACATAGTTACATAGTTAGTCAGGTTGAAAAAAGACACAAGTCCATCCAGTTCAACCTTAAAAACAAATAAATAAAATAAAAAATAATTGTACAATCCAGATGCCCAATTTTATGCCCACAATTGATCCAGAGGAAGGCGGAAAAAAAACCCAGCAGAGCATGCTCCAATTTGCTACAGCAGGGGAAAAAAATTCCTTCCTGATCCCCCAATAGGCGATCGGATTTTCCCTGGATCAACTTTACCTATGTTAGTACCTAGTTATATTATGTACCATCAGGAAAGTATCCAAGCCTTTCTTAAAGCAGTCTACTGAACTGGCCAGAACCACCTCTGGCGGGAGTCTATTCCACATTTTCACAGCTCTAACTGTGAAGAAACCTTTCCGTACTTGAAGATGAAATCTCTTTTCCTCTAGACGTAAAGAGTGTCCCCGTGTCCTCTGGGTTGACCGTACAGAGAACAACTCAACACCAAGTTCACTATATGGACCCCTAATGTATTTGAACATGTTGATCATATCCCCCCTTAATCTCCTCTTCTCAAGAGTGAATAAATTTAGTTCCTGTAATCTCTCCTCATAGCTGAGTTCCTCCATGCCTCTTATCAGTTTGGTTGCCCTTCTCTGCACTTTCTCCAGTTCCCCGATATCCTTTTTGAGAACTGGTGCCCAAAACTGAACGGTATATTCCAGGTGAGGTCTTACTAATGATTTGAACAGGGGCAAAATTATGTCTCTTTCTCTGGAGTCCATACCTCTCTTAATACAAGAAAGGACTTTGCTCGCTTTGCAAACAGCAGCTTAGCATTGCATGTTGTTATTGAGCTTATGGTCTACCAAAACCCCCAGATCCTTCTCCACTATGGATTCCCCCAGTTGTACTCCCCCTAGCATGTATGATGCATGCATATTCTTAGGCCCCAAGTGCATAACTTTACATTTATCAACATTAAACCTCATCTGCCACATAGTCGCCCGATTAGACAGTGTATTGAGGTCGGCTTGTAAATTGGAGACATCCTGTAAAGACGTTATTCCACTGCATATCTTGGTGTCATCTGCAAAGACAGAAATATTACTTTTGATCCCAGACCCAATATCATTTATAAAGATGTTAAAAAGTAAGGGTCCCAGCACTGAACCTTGGGGTACACCACTGATAACCTTAGACCATTCAGAGTAAGAGTCATTGACCACTACTCTCTGAATTCTGTCTTCTAGCCAATTTTCTATCCATTTACAAACTGATATTTCCAAACCTGTAGACTTTACCTTACACATGAGCCGTGTGTGGGGAACTGTATAGAATGCTTTTGCAAAATCCAAGTATACCACGTCCACCGCCACCCCTCTGTCCAAGGTTTTACTTACCTCCTCATAAAAAGAAATCAGATTTGTCTGACAACTTCTGTCTTTCATGAATCCATGTTGTCTGTTGCTTAAAGTGTTTTTGTTCAGCAAGAACTCGTCGATGTGGTCTTTTATTAAACGTTCCAGTATCTTCCCAGCTATAGAAGTTAAGCTAACAGGTCTATAGTTACTTGGTAAAGACTTTGATCCCTTTTTAAATATAGGCACCACGTTCGCCCTGCGCCAATCCAGTGGGACTATTCCCGTCATTAATGAGTCCCTAAAAATTAGATACAATGGCTCTGAAATTACAGAGCTCAATCCTTTTAGGATCCGTGGGTGGATGCCATCAGGGCCAGGTGCTTTATCCACCTTTATTCTGTCTAAGTATTTCTGGACCATATCACTTTTGAGCCATTGTGGATCATTTGGGGCTGTGTCACTATCACCCCCATTATGTACATGCGCTCCCCCATGCTCTTTTGTGTACACAGAGCTGAAGAAAGTGTTTAATAAATTAGCCTTCTCTTTGTCCCCAGTCACCAACTCTAGATTGTTTTGTAAAGGGCCTACATGCTCAGACTTGACCTTTTTACTATTAATATATTTGAAGAATTTTTTGGGGTTTGTCCTACTATCTTTTGCAATCTGTCGTTCGTTTTGAATTTTTGCATCCTTGATTTCCTTTTTACATATTCTGTTAATTTCTTTGTAACATTTAAATGACACTAGTGATCCTTCATTTTTATATTTTTTAAACACTCTTCTCTTACAGTTTATAGCTTTTTTAACTTTGGCTGTGAGCCACATAGGTTTTGTTTTTAGCCTTTTAAACTTATTGCCCATGGGAATATACTTTGCAGTGAGGTCCCCAACAGTCTTTTTGAAGAATTCCCATTTCTGTTCTGTGCCCATTGAAGCGTATATTCTCTCCCAGTCTAAGTCCTGGAGAGTAGCCCTCATCCTCGGAAAATTAGCTCTCTTGAAGTTAAGTGTTTTTATCTTACCCGTATGTATTTCTTGTTTAGCGCTAACATCAAAGGAAATCATGTTATGATCACTGCTACCCAGGTGTTCCTTTATCTGGACATTAGTAATAAGCTCTGCATGGTTTGAGATTACCAGGTCCAACAGAGCTTCATTCCTAGTTGGGGCCTCAATAAACTGGACCATAAAATTGTCCTGTAATAGGTTTATCATTTTTTGCCCTTTAACTGTCCCAGCACATGAGACTTTTGCCCCATTTAAATGATAACAAGGTGTCTTGGGGGGAGGGGGGTTGAAACTATCCCTGCAAGTCACCTTCCCAATGTTAAAGTTAGTATTATTTAAGAGTGGGGTGAGCGCAGGCTCACTGCCTTCCATTTACATGCTACGCAGGCTGCATGCCTGAGTAAATATGACTTTTAAGGGGAGGTACACTTAAAAAAAAAATGTCAGTCCATTTACTGCTCCATCACTTAACATGAAGCTTCAAGGAACCCCCCAAGCATGTTCTTCAAAGCATGTGTGTGTTTTTATTTTTCCCTCTAAAGCCACATTAAATGATCATTCCCTCACCAAATGGTATTTTTTTTAAATGGCATTTCCATGGACTACCCATGCCCTTTTAAGTTTGCAAAAATTCCCCTTGAAAGGTGTAAAAAAATTAAAAAAATCAGTAGGGTTCAATCCTCTGTTTAGGGTAGTGGATTTGCTATTGGGTTTACCAAAAAAACCTCCTGCTATTTAAGCTTTTCCTGGATTGCTCATTGCTATTAAGATTCTTTCACACCAGCAGTGGTAGTACTGCATTTGGCAGCTGTTTAAGTGCAGTTCCACCTCACCGCAAAATAAGGCAAAATGCCTTGTCTCCAGTGTGGCCGGTGCACACCACTGCGTACTATTTTACAGTACACAACAGTCACTAGTCTACACACCAATCAATGGCACTATATGAAATGTCACTTTATCAAATTTAATAACCGTTTAAAAATTGAATGGACCCTTAGGCTGGATTCACACCTATGCATTTTTAGTGCTTTTTTTGCATTTTGCAGATTTGCACTACAGAACTTGTTCCATAGGAAACAATGTTATATGTTATGTAGTGCAAATCTGCTAAAAACAAAAAGCATTAAAAATGCATAGGTGTGAATCCAGCCTTAGTCAGCAGAGAACATTGTTTAGAAATGTATGTACATTTATTATCATTTCCAAAGCATTAAAATGCTAGTTTTTCATTTTTTGGGGGCTTTTATTGCAGATTTAAGGAAAAGCTTGTGCGGGGATGGAAACAAAAATTGTCCCAAAGAAATATAGAACCCACAGCAAAAACACAGAGTCCATAAAACCCAGAGAATATACCCTAGCCTTCAGACATTCCACTTATGGGTGTACACTGAACTTATGAGAATGAATGTAACACTTCAAAAAGCCTTTTTACGAATCAAGATATGAAGTATTTCCAGTGTCACTAGGTGGCAGTGATATTCTGTTTTTAAACTTTGATAACTTTTGTTTTTTTTTCTTGCTTTCAGATATATACAAAATGCGGATTTGAATAATTTTTTTCTGCGTTTTACTTTAATTTGTTTTAATAATGTGAACCAATTATAAACATATGCAAACAGTGGCTGATTGTTAATGCCTATTGAGACATTAATAGATATTTCATCATCATTTGTGCGTATTAATGCTATTTACAAACAGGCAATATAACAATCACACCACTTCAGCTGTAAATAGCTTGCTCCAAGGCTTCCTCGCGGTGCTATATCCATGTGCTCCTGTAGACCAGCAATCAATGTATTTCAAAACAATGATTATCACCTCCAACATAACATAACATATTTGTTTTTCAATATAAAAGCATTACAGGACAATGTAGTAATATAGAGCTCCACTGGATAATGAATTTCTCCAAATCTTTGTTGCTCTGTTTGCTCTCTCCTACCCTGATCTGGGGGTCAACATCCCCAAAAAAAAACAAAAAAAAAAAACAAAGCAGCAATCATATTTATTTTTATGCCATGCCAATTGAGAAAAAAATACCCCGGGGAGGTGGGGGGAGGGGGGATTTCAAAGTGATAGAGATGCCCTCTACTTTGTAGAATATAGAGGTATAAATACTTTATTAGGTTACAATTCATTTAAGACATGGTGGATGGCCATGACGGTAAGTATAGGACATACTGATAAAAAAACTTGTCTGGGCCTGGTCCGTACCTACTCAAGGAGGTGGGCCCCTAGCTACTGTTCACTCACTTTCTTGTTGAGTTTATGTGATGATGAAACGCATAAGGTGTATTGCATTGTTTCAACCGAATAAAAAGTTATTTGTAAAAAAAATAAAAAAATAAAAATAAAAAACTTGTCTGTGAGGACAGGCCAATGTGGAAAGGAGCCCTCGTGTGTCCTCCCAGTGTCCAGACAAAGCTACACAATTGCATAACGGAAAGCGTTGACATCACTTCTGCCCGGACACCATGATCGTATCCCCCACAACGTTGGTGAGTCAAACAGGAAGTAGATGGGGAGCCTCCACATATGAACGGTGAAGGTTTCTTGAGCGGTCCTGCACCCGCAGACTTTCTTGTTCCCCTGCCCATAGCTAAATGGCAGCTATAGACATACCTGTTCCATTCTAATGGCTGATACCCGATTTAACCAGGATACCTGGGTATACATTCTCTGTATGAGGAGACACAGCACACAGGATATGGACTGAATAACCCACAGGAGTGGTAACGTATTATCAATGGGACATATTGCTCCTCATATGCTATAATTCTACAAGTCATAGGTCCTCAGCCTGGCTATCTTTATATAGGGGGTATAGTAGCTGCCCAGTAGCCAATTTTGATTAGAGTCACAAGCATTCAGTATATTCCTGAGAAGATGCCACGGATTGTGCTACTCTTTTAATGATCTCAACGATACTGCCATACATGCAGCTTGAATTTTTGACCCCTGCTTGGATCCATACTTTGGCCTTCTCTCCCCCTCCTTCACCTCCCTCCCTTATGGCTCGAGCCTCCAGGGGTCTGGTACTAGTTTGCTCCATATATAATTAGCATTGCTACCTTATACTGGCCTGGGGCGAGTGGTTACAACTTGTTCCAATTCATCTGGCGTCTGGACATTTCTGTGTCTATTATTACATGTTTCATGTTGTATTTGTCCTGCATGTTGTGTGAACCACTTGGTCTGTTCTCACAGACAAGTTTTTTTATCAGTATGTCCCATACTTACCATCATGGCCATCCACCATGTCTTAAATTAATTGCAACCTAATAAAGTATCTATACCTTTATATTCTACACACTGGTTTGCATCTCTATCACTTAGAAGTCCCCCACCCCCTTCCCCTGGAGTATTGTTTTCCTATATGCTTCAGGGCTGAGTGATATGCCAAACCAACAGCGGTACATATATAGAATATGGTGGTTGAAATAAGCCTCTTTTAATCAAATTTTTATGCATGCCACTTGAGAGCATGTGTGTACTAAGTTATTGGCTCCAATACATTTTTTCTTTACTAAGCTGTGGGAGTGTCTAAGGCAAGCCGTAGATGATACAATTTCTTTCCTGCAACCATGAGTCAATTCTCCTATTGACACTGACAGGATCCCTCCCGGGAGCCATCCCATCTATGAGAACACAGTAAATATTGCTAGTGGCTATAGCAGTTAGCAGTAGTTTAGAAGAGTAAAAAGTTGATCAATGGGTCAACTTGGGTACAATCCACCTGCTTAAAGATGGTTCGAAACTCAGTGGTCCCTGCTGAACCAGCCAAGATATGAGCCATCTAAGGCCAGCTTAAGGTTTTTTTTTTCATACAGGTACAAGCATTCATGATTCCGAAATTTGTGATGTTCTTAAAGAGGAAGTCAACTCTTCCACTCTAATGCTTCTTTTCATTTAATCCATTATAATACGTAATTATCAGACTATAGCCACTGTAATTCATCCCAAATAGCATATTACTTACTGTATAAAGAAACTTTAAAAAACTTATTTCCAGGGGTTAGGCCGTGCCATCTTAAGTATTGTTTTCTGAGTCCACAGTGGAGTGTATTTTTGCTCTTACATTGAGCACTTCCTGTACTGCTTACCAAGCCTCCTTCTCAATCCAATGTTTCTATGGCAACCCTGCTTCCCTGTTCATAGCTGACTTGTTTTATTACATAGTATTTACTTGTGCCAATGTCTAATGTTTGCCTTTGTCAGTCTTATCAGCTTCAGCTGATAAGATTGCAGTAATGTCCAAGTTTACACTGCATGTCATGTCACATGATCACATGGTGTGTAGGAGGAAGCTCTGAATGATTATGCAGCCTCCTGGGAGTTCAGTAGTGTGCCGTAGCAAGTCCCGATAACAGATAGATAAGCACATAGAGAGTGTGCCGTAAATCAGGGGAGATCTGGGCATGCTCAGTGACATCATTCTAAAGAACAAAAAGGATTACAACAATACTAAGCAATTAAGGAGATATCTACAAGCAGTGTTTATTAGGGTTTTTTATGCTGATTTACATGGGACAACGTTGTGGGGGAGGGTTTACAACCACCTTAACACTAGACAAGCATAGCCCGCTGCAGTTGCTTGGAGGCCAAATGTTTAAACCACCATATCATACCTTAAATCTTCAAACTTCATTAAATGATAATTGTATTACCTGTAGAATTCACATCTGTGTCTTAGAGGAGACTGAAATCATTTGGTCAGTACCGCCGACCAAACGTAGCCCATTCAAATTAATGGGGCCACAACGCAACTACCCTGGAATCATGTGTTATACATGTGGTTTTAGCATTGTGGTCCGGCGTTTTGAGGGTTAAAACATTTGGTGAGGGGGTGACATATTGTCTCCTAGCTGCACATCTGAACAAACAAACCTTAAAGCTGTAGTAAATACCAAATAGCATGGCCATTGTGGTTCCTTCTGCTTACCTTTAATGAGGCTATCTAACATACCTGGAAGTATCAAATAGTAACTTTGCAAAAAGCTGATTAATTGATTTTTCACATGTGTAGTGACCTATGAAGAGCCTCTGAAGGCATATCCCTTCACAAGGCATTTGACAGGCAGTAAAAAGGCGTTACGTCACCACCTTACCACCTGATTTAACCATGTAAATTCTGCACTATGGCACAATTGCGTGAATTTTATGCAGCTGCAATGCAAATGTGGCATAGCCCCATAGTCTCGGTTGCATTTGATGGTAGTGCAGCATCGCAGCCAATGTCCATCTGGCCACATGTGTCATTGAAGCTTTGGAGAACATAGTTTCATCTAACTGTCCACCAGAAAGGTACTCTCCTGATTTTTCATATTAGTTTCCTTGAGGAAGCAACAGGGCCATTTAAATTATGAAATTTTAGGTGAAAAAGAACAAATAAATTGTACAATGAATGTTTCTCTTGATCTACACATTTTTTAGGCCAATTATGATAACAGAAAATTTAAGACCTACACTAATGTAAAAATGACACATTAAAAACTGTTAAAGACTAATTGTACAGGTTTTCTAAAGGACACCTTAATCTTGTTCACAAAAATAAGAAAACTCAGTCCTAATCTTCACAAGATTTCCAACGCACTTTCAAGGTTTTTTTTAACATTAGATGTAATAATAAAAAATAGGTTTTTCTTTAATTCCTTCTACCATTAATATATAATAAAAGCCTGTAGAACAGCAAAAAAGAATGAATCATTAAAATATTTAGATTCTGTAGAGATGTCTAAAATTATCATTATTATTAAAGTCTTAAAGCTGTAGATATCATACAGTATCACATTCTAAGCATTCTCTTAGATATGATTCTGACCACACTGAGCAAGCATGTCATGTTTATGGTACCCTCAGTCCCAGATTACAGTCCTGTAGGGGATGGGATGGACTGTACAGTTAAGGGTGTATACACGATCAGCAACTCGTATGAAAAATACCTCTTTCCGAGTGATCGTCCGATAATCTGATCTTTAGTACACAGCTTCCAAGAGCGGATCACAACAATTTATGCGAAATTATCAGATAGGAAAAGCACAAAATGTTTCTCGTACAATGCCAGATCGTACGATTTTCGTGTAATCAGTACAGTTTTTATCGGAAAATACAATACAAATACAAATACAATACATTATATCACTTTCACATTTTTATTCTGTCATATGAGAATTTTTGTAACTTCCGTAACCTCTTTATTTTCGATATGAGATTAGCATGCAAAACAATTTATCAAAAAAATTATTTGCCTGATAATCTCATTGTGTATACCGGGCATTAGGACATCTAATAAGCCAATGTCAGAGCTATCACCCCAATGCTTCTTTTTCCTACCTCCTTCTTTCTTTATAAACTTCATAAAGTGACTTTAAAACCCAAAACCAAAGGCATGCCCGCAAAGAAAATGGTAACACTTACCCCTCCCACCATCCGTTCCACTGATCTCGTCTGTCTTCACAGATAAGCTGGCTGGAAAATCCTCACAATGTGACAACCCTGGGAGTGTCGAAGGTACAAAGAGTATAAAGAGTATCTTTTTGTGTGCTGCAGTTCTCTCTTGCTACTAAACCACTACAGGAAACAGTAATTACATTTGAGACAAAGGAAAGGGTGAACTCACTTTACCCTATACCTCTTCCTCCTCCCCCAAGTCCCTGGTCCCCACTGCGCTTACTTCCTTGGGTGATACAATTTTACAATTTCACCATTCACTCACCCCAATGCAATTTCCCAAGGGTTTTTGTTTAATCTAGCTATATTTATCTCAGTGCAATTTATCTTAACATCCAAGTGAAAAAGATATAACAACAAGATGTCAGAATTTTTTTTTATTCAAAAACAGAATCACTGAGTTGGAAATGGATCACCCCCTCCTAATAATAACTCAATCAGTCCCTCTGCTTTCTTGTTAAAATGTAACAGCACTAGGCGTGAGAGCACAGAAAGGTCAGTTCTCTAGCCACTTGGGTACCGCGCTATTGCAAAATGACGGCAACAGCGCGGACTCACATTTCCGGGACTACGTCTATTGACGTCGTCCCGGATACGAGCGGCCTGCGCGCCCCCTGAGGGGCGCGCGCGGCGCGCTCCCTGAGGGGCGCGCGCGGCGCGCTCTGTGATCGGCGAGTCCGTGAGACTCGCCTGATCACCGATCCGTGTAAGGGGTCGATCCCGACCCCTTATCACGTGATCAGCTGTCAGCCAATGACAGCTGATCATGTGATAAAACGGAGCCGGTAATCGGCTAGTATTCCTCCTCGCGCTGACAGCGCGAGGAGAAAAAAAAAAGCCGATCGCCGGCGGCCGTGTTCGGGACATCAGTCCCGATCACGGCCAGCAATTTAAGCGGACACCTGCCCCCTGCCAGTGCCCACCTGCCACCCGCAGTGCCATCCTGAAATAAAGTAAGTGCCCCCCTGTCAGTGCCACCCAGCAGTGCCCATAGTGCCCACAGTGCCACCCAGCAGTGCCCACAGTGCCACCCAGCAGTGCCCACAGTGCCACCCACAGTGCCACCCAGCAGTGCCACCCACAGTGCCACCCAAAATCTGCCTCAAAGGTGCTGCACCCCAGTGCCGCCCATCAGTGCCCAGCAGTGCCGCCCATCAGTGCCCAGCAGTGCCGCCCATCAGTGCCCAGCAGTGCCACCTATCAGAGCCACCTATCAGTGCCACCTATCAGTGCCCATCAGTCCCATCTATCTGTGGTACCTATCAGTGCCCATCCGTGCCACCCATCCGTGCCACTTATCCGTGCCACCCATCCGTGCCATCTTATCTGTGCCCATCTTTGCCCATCAGTGCCGCCTTATCTGTGCCCATCGGTGCCGCCTTATCTGTGCCTATTAGTGCCGCCTTAACTATGCCTATCAGTGCCCACCAGTGCAGCCTATCAGTGCCCACCAATGCAGCCCATCAGTGCCCACCAATGCAGCCCATCAGTGCCCACCAATGCAGCCTATCAGTGCCGCCTAATCAGCGCACTTCAATGAAGGAGAAAAATGACCCGTTTGCAAAATTTTATAACAAACTATTAAAACATGATTTTTTTTTTTTTTTTTTTTTGCATCTTTTTTTGTTTGTTTAGCAAAAAATAAAACTCCGAGCTGTAACTAAATACCACCAAAAGAAAGCTCTATTTGTGGGAAAAAAATGATAAAAATTTCATTTGGGTACAGTGTTGTATGACCGCGCAATTGTCATTCAAAGTGCATCAGCGCTGAAAGCTGAAAATTGGTCTGGGACTGAGGGGGGTTTAAGTGCCCAGTAAGCAAGTGGCTAGCCATGCTAGAAATTCAGCCTGCTCTCTTCCAGTAATCTGACACCCCTCCCCCCCCCCACACTGCACAGTATATTACTGGGCAGATCAGTTTACTGTTGTTTCTCCTCCTCTAGGTGTCTGAATTCCATATGCAGCTGAGAACAGAGATTATGTGATCCATTTTTTAAAAAAAGGGGACAATTTATTTATTTTGTATTATTTTTTTTTATTATTATTTACTTATTATTTATAATGCATTTAATATATTTTTATATATACAGTATACAGTATCTCATAAAAGTGAGTACAACCCTCACATTTTTGTAAATATTTTATTATATCTTTTCATATGACAACACTGAAGAAATTACACTTTGCTACAATGTAAAGTAGTGTATAGCTTGTATAACAGTGTACATTTGCTGTCCCCTCAAAATAACTCAACACACAGACATTAATGTCTAAACCGCTGCCAAGAAAAGTGATTGCACTCTAAGTGAAAATGTCCAAATTGGGCCCAATTAGCCATTTCCCTCCCCCGGTGTCATGTGGCTCATTAGTGTTATAAGGTCTCTGATGTGAATGGGGAGCAGGTGTGTTAAATTTGGTGTTATCGCTCTCACTCTCTCATACTGGAATGGAAGTTCAACATGGCACCCAGTGGCAAAGAACTCTCTGAGGATCTGAAAAAGAAAGAATTGTTACTCTACATAAAGATGGCCTAGGCTGTAAGAAGATTGCCAAGACCATGAAACTCTGCTGAAGCACGGTGGTCAAGACCATACAGCTCTTTAACAGGACAAGTTCCACTCAGAACAGGCCTCGCCATGGTCAATCAAAGAAGTTGAGTGCACATGCTCAGTGTCATATCCAGAGGTTGTCTTTGGGAAACAGATGAATAGACGTATGAGTGCTACCCGAATTGTTGCCGAGGCTGAAGGGGTGAGGAGTCAGCCTGTCAGTGCTCACACCATACGCCGCACACTGCATCAAATTGGTCTGGATGGCTGTCATCCCAGAAGGAAGCCTCTCCTAAAGATGATGCATGAGAAAGCCTGCAAACAGTTTGCGGAAGACAAGCAGGCTAAGGACGTGGATTACTGATACCATGTCCTGTGGTCTGATGAGACCAAGATAAACTTATTTGGTTCAGATGGTGTCAAGCGTGTGTGGTGGTGATCAGGTGAGAAGCACAAAGACAAGTGTGTCTTGACTACAGTCAAGCATGGTGGTGGGAGTGTCATGGTCTGGGGCTACATGAGTGCTGCCGGCACTGGGGGGCTACAGTTCATTGAGGAAACCATGATTGCCAACATGTATTGTGACATACTGAAGCTGAGCATGATCCCCTCCCTTTGGAGATTGAGTCAGAGGATAGCATTCCAACATGATAATGACCCCAAACACACCTCCAAGACGACAACTGCCTTGCTAAAGGAGCTGAGGGTAAAGGTGATGGACTGGCCAAGCATGTCTCCAGACCTCAACCCTGTGATGTCGTCATGGAGGAGTGAAAGAGGACTCCAGTGGCAACCTGTGAAGCTCTGGTGAACTCCATACCCAAGAGGGTTAAGGCAGTGCTGGAAAATAATGGTGGCTGCACAAAATATTGACACTTTGGGCCCAATTTAGACATTTTCACTCAGGGGTGTACTCACTTTTGTTGCCAGCGGTTTAGATATTAATGGCTGTGTTGATTTATTTTGAGGGGACAGCAATTTTGTTTGTTATTTATGTATTTATAAATAATATATATTTATATTTAAAAATATATATATATATATTTATTTGCAAATTTGTTTGTTATACAAGCTGAACACTCACTACTTTACATTGTAGCAAAGTGTAATTTCTTCAGTGTTGTCACATTAAAAAATATAATAAAATATTTACAAAATGTGAGGGGTGTTCTCACTTTTGTGAGGTACTGTATATATATATATATATATATATATATATATATATATATATATATATATATATATATATATACACACACAAACACAATACACATGTGTTTTGCCTTTTATTTCTATTTTAAACTGAATGGGTTGTTTTACAGTGTGGGGTTTACATATACTTTACATTCAAAATGGAGTACAGGTCAATGCGGTGAGAGTTAAAACAGGATATAACTATTGTTATATTTAAAAAAAAGGAATAAAAAACAAAACTAAACAAAAATCTCACCTTCTTATCGCTATGATTATCATTCTGGTAAGAGCCAACTTGTATATGAAAGACTGGAGATCTAAGAAAAATACATTTTAAATATAATCGTATTGTGATTAATTTTTATTTTTTTATTTTAGCATTTATATTTTTATATCTTCTGTATAAAAAAAATATTTTCCCTGTAACTCCTTTAACCTGTAAAAATATAGCAATCCACACCTGAGCTCATTCTTATTGTGTCGTGAGCTCTGTAAAAATAAAGCAAAAAAGAAAAAAGTTATTGCTCCCAGCCATCTATGTGCAAGTACCTGCAGCACAAAGCAAATGAAAATGTGAGACATGTATTAAAAAATTTCCAGTGAGCCACTTTGAAATCTGTAATATTGTCAGATGTTAGAATTGTTCCAGTTCAATACATTCAGAATTGCAATCAACCCTGATTCATATTAAATGTTCAATTAGATTTATAGAGAGAAAATGTGAATTGATTTATTGCTTATAGATTCAGATAACATGTACTGAAATCTTTCACATTTGTGGTCATGAAAATACATTTGAATTATGATTCATAAATAGTTCAATTTTTACAGCTCTTTTTCTCTGTAACAAAGTTGGCATATTATTCATTAAAACTCTGCCCTTTATAAATATCACTAATAATGTAATTTCTCAAATAGTAAAGGAATGTTAAATAGAAAAGTATAAGGGGCAATACAATGTGTCTTCAACGCTAATCTCTCTCTTGTACGGATATTTAAAATAAATAAAATTCAGGAATATTCAGTTACTGGTGTTTTTGAATCTGACTAAAATGATGCATCCCTTTACTATAATAGAACTTACTTACAGTATGACTGTGATCAAGTTATAAACAGTACTGACTGACATATTCCTAACAAGCAGTAAAGAAACAAGTTGCTGCTGACCAATGTAGCCACAGACACTGTGGAACAATTCATCCTTATTGTTCACATTAGAAGCAATTAAAGTAGAAGTCCATCCCAAAACGAATATCCCTGCATATACAGATATCCACGATCTAACACCAATCTATCTAGCCTTGTAAAGAAGGAATCAGTATACATACCTTTTCTGCAGCCAATCTGACCCAATCCCACGCTGAGCTGTCAGCCACGGCTTCACTGTATAGGAGGGTGCAGAGGACACAGCTGACAACGGAAGACCCATAGTCTATAGATCACATCACTTCCCATTAATTTCACAGCTGGTGTTGGCTGTGTCCTCTGCAGGGCTTCCACCACTGGAGATCGGGTCAGATCGGCTTCAGAAAAGCTATGTATAGTTATTTCTTCGTTACAGGGCTAAATAGGTTATTGTTAGAAAGTGGATGTCTTTAGATGCAGAGATTTTAGTTTTAGAGTGGACTTACACTTTAAGGCCGCGTACACACGGGCGGATTGTCTGCCCAACTAAGTTCGTCAGACAGTCCGTTCAAAATTTGAATGAACGGACTTGACCACACACGATGAGCAGACAGTCCGCTGAAAGCGTGCGTGATGACGTGTACAGCACGTACGACGGGACTAGAAAAACGACGTCCTATACACTGCAATGCAACCTTCGGCCGTGTAAATCCTTTCTGAGCATGCGCCATACTTAGTCCGTCCAACTTGCCTACACACGAGCGGACTGTCCGCTGAAACCAAGTTTGGACGGACAAAACCAAGTTTGAACGGACAAAATTACGGAAATTTCGTAAGACTTTGTTCGTCAGACAGTCCGCTGAAAAAGTCCGCTGAAGCCCACACACGAGCGGATTGTCCGCTGAAACACGGTTCAGCGGACTAAGTTGGACAGACAATCCGCCCGTGTGTACGCGGCCTAAGTCATACAAGTTTGGCCTTAGCACAGTATTCTCTGCCCTCTTCCTGTATATCTACTTTGTGCAGGCTTTCCACTCAATGCTGAAAGGGAGAGAGGAGTAAGCTACATCTCTGAAATATAGGACTTTCTGCTGTAAGTTGTGACAATGAATTACTCAACAGAGCATGCAGCTACCAAGGTCAGTGAGGGTGTATCTTGAAGCGTATTTACTGTTTGTTAAAATAGAAGTATGGATTTCACACACAAAAAAAATAAATAATAATATATATATATATATATATATATATATATATATATATATATATATATATATATATATATATATATATATATATATATTGTATATATTAGTCAGATTGAGAGCAGCAGCAGCCATTGGCTCCTGCTGCTGTCATTAAAATTCTGTGTCAAGGGAGCCGGGGTCGGGGCTGAATCACCCAGTCTTTGTCAATAAACGCAGACTGGGTGGCTCAGAAACTAGGAGCCTGGAGTTGTGGCAGGGGACACCAGAAAAGTTGGACCCAGGCAGTTCTGTGCAAAACTATTACACAGAGCAGGTAAGTATACCATGTTTGTTATTTTATTTATTTTTTTAAAAATGAAGGTTTAATATCACTCTAATATTTATGATAGATATTAGAGCTTCAGAAAAGTTAACTGTAGGGGGGCGTGACCGGCCAGCGGAGCGGATGGACGTGTAGGAGAGAAGCTCCGCAGCAATCTGAGCAGTAAGGGCGAATTACAGCGGCGTTAACCCTCGTTTTCGGCCATAAGACCTACCAGCACCTGCGGGCAACATCCCTGATGCCATCCAAAAAGAGAAAAGGGTTCTCCAAACCGGGCAAAATGCTGGACTTTTTTGCCCACCAACGCCAGATCCAGGCCCAAGATGGCGCACGCGGCCAACGATCACAGCAGGAGAGGACGGACCGGTACATAGATCACGGCAATCTACAGGCAGCGGTTCCGCTCGAGCACTCGGTTCCCACCTCTGCATCTTCAAGCCCAGCAAAAAGCAGGCAGAGAATGGATGCTCACTTGAATGACACAGAGGAGGTGAGTGCTTTTAATTCCTCCATGGACGACACTAGAGAATTACAGGACTCTATTACTGATTTTCCCACATTGAATCAGCCAGTAATGGACACCACCTTAAAGGACATGTAAAGCCCCGTACACACGAGCGGACTTTTCAACATCCAAAGTCCGTCAGACCGAGTCCGTCAGACTATCCGATCGTGTGTGGGCTGCAACGGACTTTAGCTTCGCAAAAGTCTGACGGACTTTAGAAATGAAGCATGCTTCAAATTTTCCCGACGGAACTCCGCCGGACCCGGTCCCCTTCGAAAAATGTGCTCGTGTGTGTGCTACTCCGACGGACTAAAACCGACGCTAGGGCAGCTATTGGCTACTGGCTATGAACTTCCTACGTCGAATCCAGTCGTACGTCATCACGTTCGACTCCGTCGGAGTTTGGTGTGATGGTGTGTGGTCAAGTCCGTTCGGTCGAAAAGTCCGCCAGAACTCCGTCGGAACTCCGGCGGAACTCCTTTGGAGGTCTGTCAGACTTAATCCCTCTCGTGTGTACGGGGCATTAGTGTCCCTAAGATCCACCCTGCATGCAGATATAATGGCTATCACTCAGCAATTTAAAAAAGAAGTGCATGCAGTTACTGACAGAGTGTCCCATGTGAAGTGAAGATGGGGGAATTCGCCCAAACATTTAATGAACTTGTGGATGCCCATAACGATAGGGAAGAGGATATGGCGGCTATTAAAGCAAAATTAGCGGACCTCGAGGACCGTTCGAGGCGCAACAATATTAGAATCCGTGGGATATCTGAGTCCATTCCACCGCAGGAGCTGAGAGAATTCTTTATCAAGCTAATGAAAGTAGCTCTTCCAGAACTAACTGAGGAGGAGTTGGTAGTTGATCGGATCCACAGACTGCCAAGGCCTAAGAGTGTCCCAGCGCACTTGCCCAGGGACACGATAGTCAGGATCCACTTCTATCACATAAAAGAGAAGTTTGTCAGAGCGACCAGAAGGAGGGAGGAACTGCCTATGGAGCTTAAAGATTTGTCTTTTTTCGCCGACCTCTCGGCTTACACAATGCAGCAACGTCGGCAGCTGGTTACCATAACGAAGCCCTTGAATAACCACAGAATTCCCTACAGGTGGCTGTATCCAGCTAAATTGCTCATCACATACGATGGGAAATCACATGTAGTGGCCAAAGTCGCAGAGGGCATCCGCCTCCTTGAAGAATGGCAACTCCTACTTCCACCGCGTACAGACCCGAACAGGATGGGATCACCTCTCTCCACGCGCACTAGCTCGGATGCTGAAACGGGTTGAGTCTACTTACTGACGATAATACTAAATTCGCCTTCACGCCCAGCTAACTGGCTTACAGGTTTATTTTTTTGTTTGTTTGTTTGGATTTTTTTTCTTGAACATGTTCACTTTTTCATACTAACTGTTGGTTATACATAAACCCACATTTACCCCCCCGGTTTTAGCGGAATATTATCTGCACAGATTCCTTAGTGAATCGCTACCTTTTTACTATTTTTTCTGTTCTTTTTTTTCTTTCTTTTTTTTTCTGTAGTCGCTTGTTTAGAAGCTAAGCTTTCACTGGACTTGAACTTAATTCTCCCTTAGTTAGTCCACCGAGGGTACAACTGTGAACTTTTTTTTACCTTTTACTGCAACGTTAATTGAAGTCTAGTCGGGGATTCCTCCCCATAGGAACGTCCCTTCAGGCTTGGAAGACTTTAGTTATCGGGTCTTACATAACACATTATGGCCTTTACAATTTCATCGCTCAATGTCAAGGGGCTGAATAGTCCCTACAAACGCCAAATGGCGTGGAAGGAGGCAGCCAGATTACGTTGTGATATTGCTTGTTTTCAGGAATCCCACTTTATGGCGGGAAAACACCCTTCATTCCAAAACCGTAGATTCCCACAGGTGTTTTTAGCCAACGGCCCCAAGAAGAAAGCTGGAGTGATCATCGCGGTTAAGAACACCATCCCTTTCAGTCTTATAGACTCCCATTTGGATCAATCGGGATGGTACATTATTCTTATTTGTGAAATCGCTCAGGTTACATATACCCTGGTTAATGTGTATCTCCCAAACTCTAATCAACATAGCTTCTTACAAAAGATTTTGAAAAAAGTGTCAAGTATGAAAAGGGGTCATGTTATATTATGTGGGGATTTTAATTCCATTATGCATAGTGATTTAGATGTGTCTAACCCGCGTATACGTAAGTCTCGCAGGCCAACTTTAACAAAACTATTTTCTACTGCTGACCTCTATGATGTCTGGAGGTGTCAGCATGCATCAGAAAGGGACTATACCTTCTTTTCAAATGTACATCATTCATATTCCCGTATTGACAGATTTCATGTTGATAAATTCCTGTTACAAAAGATTGTTAAATCGGACATTCATGCTATAACTTGGTCAGACCATGCGCCTATTTCAGTTAGGGTGGGGGAGAACGGCGCTGTTACGAGAGCAAACAGGTGGCGCAATGATGTGTCCATTGTTTCCCAACCTGAGAATGCAAAATACTTACAGACAGTTATGTCAGAATTTTTCGAGATCAATGCTCCGTCGGTGTCGGACCCCTTCACCCTCTGGAATACCCACAAGGTGTATATGAGGGGTTTATTAATCCAGTTGACCGCGAAGGTTAAGAGGCAACGGGCGGAGCGACTTACCGGTCTATTAGCAAAGATAGAAAAGTTGGAATCTATGAATAAACAACACACTACACAAAAACTAAGGGAAGATCTGTTTGTTGCTAGACAAGACTTGCGGGCTGTGCTGGTCTCACAGCAGGAGAACCGCCTTCGTTCCATTAAAGCTCATAACTATAGATATAGCAACAAGGCGGGGAAACTGCTGGCGGGCCAGCTTCGGGAACGGATTACGCAACAAAGGATGAAGTCCATGATTAACCCCATTACGAAGCGTGAAGTGTGTAACCCTAAAGAGATTGCGGACGCTTTTAGCGACTATTATGAGTCCCTGTATAATCTCCAAAATGACCCAGAAACATTTCAACCTTCCGATCGTTCGATTTCCGACTTCCTAAATTCGCTCAATCTTCCCACAATTTCCCAAGGTGACTTGGAGGCGTTAAACTTGCCTTGTACAATTCCCGAAATCCAAAAAATCATTCACAGTATGCCTCATAATAAAGCGCCGGGCCCGGACGGCTATTCTTCAGAGTATTACCAATTGTTTCACGCTGTACTTTCTCCATATATGCAAAGGATCTTTAATGCCGCGATGTCCAGTGCCTCTTTTCCGAAGGAGATGCTTACGGCATCTATTATTACTTTACCAAAGGAGGGTAAGGACCCCATACTACCACAGAGTTACAGACCGATATCGCTATTAAACGTCGATATTAAAGTGTATGCGAAAATGATTGCTAGTAGACTGGCAGGTTTGTTACCAGGGCTTGTTAACCATGATCAGGTTGGCTTTGTTTTAGGTCGGCAGGCCAACGACGCAACTAGGAGATTGATCAATTTGATTTACTCGGCTGAGAAGTCGGGAAGGCCTTCTCTGCTCCTCTCATTGGATGCAGAGAAGGCCTTCGACAGAATTCACTGGGGATACTTGACTAGAGTTCTACAAAAGTTTGGGTTGGTGGGACAGATCCTCCGGGCCATACTGGCTCTATATTCTTCTCCGTCTGCTTATGTGTATGCCGAAGGGATGTTCTCCAAGCATTTTCATATAACAAACGGCACCAGACAAGGTTGCCCGCTATCGCCCATTATCTTTGCATTAGTGATGGAACCCTTCGCCGAAAATATTAGACAGCAGCTAGATGTACAAGGCATTCACTCCCAGCAAAAGCAGCACAAATATCACTTTTTGCGGACGATGTCATTTTGACACTCTCCGATCCCCTTAAATCTATTATGGCAGCGCACGACGTTATTGTGAAGTTCGGGAAGGCCTCCTATTATAAAATTAATGAAAATAAGTCCTGTATCCTAGGAATTGGTATAGACGATCATATTAAAGCACAAATTCAAGGAGCTCTTCCATATCCGTGGGCCCTAGATTCCATAAAGTACCTGGGTACTAATCTAACGCCCTCTTCCACGCAGTTGTTTCAGGCAAATTTTCCACCTTTATTAGAGTCGCTCCAGTCAGATATAAATAGACTCAAAAAACACTATATATCGTGGCACGGGCGATTAGCGGCATATAAAATGCTTCTACTTCCCAAATTGACATACCTTTTCAGAGCACTCCCAATCCATATACCCATCCAGTTTTTTAAAGCTGCTCAGAGACAAATGTTAGAATTCATCTGGGAGGGGAAGAGAGCTAGGTTCTCTACTATTGTGCAAAGTAAGAAAAAACAGGCGGGGGGTTTGGGAGTACCCGTTATTCGGGACTACGCCACGGCTGCGGTTCTGGATCAGCTTCAGGGATGGTTTTCCTCCCAGGAGCCGAAACCTTGGTGTCAATTAGAACAGGCATGGGTACATCCTAGGTCGCTCCGATCCCTCCTAATCGCTTATAACGTCGAGCAATTTCACATTATTACTGATCACCCCACAATTAAGGCTTCCCTTCTAGCCTGGAAGGATTTACTTACTTCACATGGCACTTCAAAATCGTTTACCTTAGTTCCCATTCCCATAGAGTCTCTTTATTGGTTGATTCCGAATTTGTCTCTGGCCCTTTGGCGAAGAAGCGGGGTATCTATGGTTCAAGATTTGCTAGAGGGAAACCACATTGTGGCCTTCCAGGCTCTCCAGAACAAGTTTAATATACCTCAGACCGAATTTCTAACATATTGTCAGATTCTGTCTTGGTTCCTAAAAAAGAAGGAATCCGGTACTAAGTTTATAACATTGGTATGGGACTTCCTGAATTCAACCAAACCTAAATCTAAAGGGATATCGCTAATGTATGACTTACTTAATGCAAAGTCTTCTTTCTGTCGGTTTGGTCATTTAGAGAGGTGGGAAATAGACCTGGGTCGAAAGTTCACTGAGCAACAATGGTTATTAGCTTTTAAACACAATGCTAGTTTCTCGAGATGTTCGAATTATGAGGAACTGGCTGCGAAGATAACGGCTAGATGGCATCTCACTCCCTATATTACAGCAAAATTCTCCACCGAGCGGTCTAACGAGTGTTGGAGGGGTTGTGGTCAGGTGGGGACGCTGCTCCACATGTGGTGGAAGTGTCCACATCTGCGGAGCTTTTGGAACGAAGTGTTTAAACTGATTGCCCGTGTTACGGGCGTCCTTCTCAGGCCCTCCCCAGATAAGGCACTATTAAGCATTGGTATGTCAGAATATCCTGTACCCATGAGAACAATCGCTATGCATGTGGTCTTCGCGGCCAGATCCTTGATAGTATATAAATGGAAATCAAAGGATACCCCACACATCTCAGAACTGATTTTGAAAGTGAATATTATTTCAGAGTATGAGAAAATTTTAGCATTCAGAGATGGATCCAGGAAAAAATATCTAAATAATTGGTCTGCTTGGAATGTCTCTTTAGGGAACCTGGTCATGCAAAGCACGTTCCCATGATATTTTATTTCTGCACTATTTCAGTACCCTCGTACCCGTAACTTAGAATTTTAAATCTTACACCCCAATCTTTTCTCCTTCTCCATTTCTTCTCTTTTCTTACCTTTCCCTATTTTCGGTTTCATCTTTTTTTCTTCCGTATCTCTTTCCAATACTCTCGTTTTTTTCTTTCTTTTACTTTTCATCCTTGACAATCTTCTATCGAAGAAGATTTAAGGTTGTTCCTCAAATATCCGGGTTAGAAAGTGTCATACTTGATGAGGCACAATAGTTGCAATTTTTGAATATGACTATAGTGTTGGAAACTGCAGGAATACGACTTATGTTTGTAGTATGTTTTGTGATATGCTATGTTTATATTGCGCCCTTGTGTGTAACAGATTTCAACGCATTGTAACTTGGATTGGTTCTGTAAGTGTTTATCTTTTCTCTTTTATTCTCAATAAAAACTATTTGAATTAGAAAAGTGAACTGTATTCTCTATCTACATGCAATGTTTGTTAGTAAGGTCACAAAGTACTAAAGGCAGGGATAGTCAGAGAGCTATAATTTTCAACAGGAAATCAGGAGTGACATACTAAGGAGGTTATAAACATTTTTAATTTAACTGGTGTAAAAAAAGTGTGTGAACCACATTCAAGGTCTGCTTGCTCATGCGGTGATGTGGTCTTACAACTATAATATAGTAAGGTTTATTTATTAGAAATGAAAGAATGAATATATCTTAGATTTTTCCATATCCATTCTCTAAGATGTCCATGTTTTTTTCACATAGTCAGAGCAGTAAGAAAGCACTAAAAAAAAAGAAAATGAAAAAAGCACTAAGAAGGAAATCATGGTTTTGTGTTCTGAGGACCGTCCTATTCTGAGTACAATATGTGAAGTACATACATCCTGCTGTTATTCTATAATTCGTTTTAAAAAATGTTATCCATGAAATAAGAGTTTGATGGAGAGCAGCAGAAGGACAGTTATTAAGAAAAATGAAAAAATTGTGAAATTTGGAGAACAGGTGATGGATTCTGTTTGTAAGAGTATTGGATAGTCTGACCTGGCAGAGCTTTTAAGACCTTTTTTACATTTGTGTGGTACATAAACAACACACTTGCATTGTTGCTCTTCATGCCATGTGGTAATGTGCATTGTATTAATCTTTTTGCTGCCAGGCCCTACGCTTCACTTTTAAACTCAGATGGTCAGGCTATTTTTTTTTCTATTGCTTTTTTTTTTCCTTACAGCTTTCAGAGTTTGTGAAAGATTATTATTTAGTATTATTAGTGAATACATACAGGGCAAAATGTACACAATTCCTGCTAAATATAAAAGCTAAAACTATATTAAGTTAGTACATAACAAATATCAAGAAGATATTAAGAAATGGTTGTATTTGTGAACAATGTTTTTTTTTCTCTTTTGTACTTTGTTGGAAAAAAAAAAAAGAAAAACCGAGATAAATAAAGATTAAAAAAAAAAAAAAAAGCTAAAACTATATTAAGTTAGTACATAACAAATACTTGTAAATGATGAAAACGGATGGTGCGCAAAACTGTAAATAAAAACAATTTACTCTAAAAATCTGGAGCTTAAGATTTTTCCCTTACAGCTTTCAGAGTTTATAAAAGACCCTCAAACCATACATTTCCTGAAAGGAAAGAACCTGTAAAAAAAATGTTTCTTTAAATTGCTATATTTACTGAAAATACACCAAAATCATTATTAGGCCCCATGTAAACTGCAGCCCATAAATGGACGTTTAGGAGCAGTTGGGCTTTCTCTCAGCAGCCCCTGAACTCTCCTCTACAGTATGTTATCTTATCTGTCCATATATACTGTTTAGAGGCAGTTGAGTTTAGTGGCCTTTTTTTAAAGCAAGAAATTGCATTCAGGATGGAAGTTTACTGGCATTTCAAATGCCAAATGTTTAGAACTGCTTGTAAACTCATGTAAAAGCTGTAACCTGAGTTTAGGCATATTTTAGTTTATAAGCATTCTTAAAAAGGAACATGTGAGATAGCCGAAAAACACAATTTTCACCACGTGCTGTTGCCTGCTGGGGGGGGGGGGGGGAGGGGTGAGACAGGCAGGCAGAGAGAGAGAGAGAGAGAGAGGGGGGGGAGAAACAGGGGGTGAGGCACAGAGAAAGAAAGGTAGAGAGAGAGAGAGGCAGAGAGAGACGGACAGAGAGAGACAGGCAGAGAAAGACAGGCAGAGAGAGACAGGCAGAGAGAGACAGAAAGGCAGACAGAGAGAGGCAGAGAGAGAGACAGACAGGCAGAGAGAGAGACAGACAGGCAGAGAGAGAGATAGACAGGCAGAGAGAGAGACAGGCAGAGAGAGAGACAGGCAGGCAGAGAGAGAGAGAGAGAGAGAGGCAGAGAGAGACAGACAGGCAGAGAGAGAGAGAGAGAGGCAGAGAGAGAGAGAGACGGGCAGAGAGAGACATGCAGGCAGAGAGTGAGGCAGAGAGAGAGAGAGGCAGAGAGAGAGAGACAGACACGCAGAGAGAGAGAGACAGGCAGAGAGAGAGAGAGAGTCAGAGAGAAACGGGCAGAGAGAGAGACAGACAGGCAGAGAGAGCGAGGCAGAGAGAGAGAGGCAGAGAGAGAGAGAGAGAGAGAGAGGCAGAGAGAGAGAGGGAGGCAGAGAGAGAGAGAGAGAGAGAGAGAGAGAGGCAGAGAGAAAGAGGCAGAGAGAGAGAGCGAGGCAGAGAGAGACAGACAAACAGAGAGAGACAGACAGGCACAGAGAGAGAAAGAGAGGCAGAGAGAGGCAGAGAGAGGGAGAGAGAGATGGGCAGAGAGAGAGAGGCAGAGAGAGAGAAACAGAGAGAGAGAGGCAGAGAGAGAGAGGGAGGCAGAGAGAGAGAGGCAGAGAGAGAGAGAGAGAGAGGGGCAGAGAGAGAGAGGGGCAGAGAGAGAGAGAGAGAGAGAGAGAGAGAGAGAGAGAGAGGCAGAGAGAGACAGACAGGCAGAGAGAGAGAGAGAGAGAGAGAGGCAGAGAGAGAGAAACAGAGAGAGAGAGGCAGAGAGAGAGAGGGAGGCAGAGAGAGAGAGGCAGAGAGAGAGAGAGAGAGAGAGAGAGAGAGAGGCAGAGAGAGAGAGAGAGACAGAGAGAGACAGACAGGCACAGAGAGAGGCAGAGAGAGAGAGAGGCAGAGAGAGGGAGAGAGAGATGGGCAGAGAGAGACAGACAGGCAGAGAGAGAGAGAGACAGAGAGAGACAGACAGGCAGAGAGAGAGACAGGCAGAGAGACAGACAGGCACAGAGAGAGAGAGAGGCAGAGAGAGATGGGCAGAGAGAGAGACAGACAGGCAGAGAGAGCGAGGCAGAGAGAGAGAGAGGCAGAGAGAGAGAAACAGAGAGAGAGAAACAGAGAGAGAGAGAGAGAGGCAGAGAGAGAGAGGGAGGCAGAGAGAGAGCGAGAGACAGGCAGAGAGAGACAGACAGGCAGAGAGAGAGAGAGGCAGAGAGAGAGAGAGACAGGCAGAGAGAGACAGACAGGCACAGAGCGAGAAAGAGAGACAGAGAGAGAGAAATAGAGAGGAGAGGTAGGCAGAGATAGAGAGAGAGGCAGAGAGAGAGAGAGAAATAGAGAGGAGAGAGAAAGAAAGAGAGAGCGAGGCACAGAGAGAGAGAGAGAGAGAGAGAGAGAGGGGGGGGCACAGATAGAGAGAGAGGGGGGGCACAGAGAGAGAGAGAGGCACAGAGAGAGAGAGAGAGAGAAGCACATAGAGAGAGAAAGAGGCAGAGAGAGAGACAGGCACAGTGAGAGAGAGAGGCACAGAGAGAGAGGGGGCTTGGAGAGAGAGAAAGATAGAGGAGAGGGACAGAGAGAGAGAGAGCTGCAGAGAGAGAGGGAGAGAGAGAGAGCGAGGCACAGAGAGAGATAGAGTGAGAGAGAGGCACAGAGAGAGAGAGAGAGAGAGGCACAGAGAGAGAGAGAGAGTGGCAGAGAGAGAGGGGGAGGCAGAGAGAGAGAGAGACAGGCAGAGAGAGACAGACAGGCAGAGAGAGAGAGAGAGGCAGAGAGAGAGAGAGAGACAGACAGGCACAGAGCGAGAAAGAGAGACAGAGAGAGAGAGAGAGAGAAAGAAATAGAGAGGAGAGATAGGCAGAGATAGAGAGAGAGGCAGAGAGAGAGAGAGAAATAGAGAGGAGAGAGAAAGAAAGAGAGAGCGAGGCACAGAGAGAGAGAGAGAGAGAGAGAGAGAGAGAGGGGGGCACAGAGAGAGAGAGAGAGAGAGAGAGAGAAAGAGGCAGAGAGAGAGAGAGAGAGAGAGGAGATAGGCACAGATAGAGAGAGAGAGGCAGAGAGAGAGAGAGAGAAATAGAGAGGAGAGAGAAAGAAAGAAAGCGCGAGGCACAGAGAGAGAGAGAGACAGAGGGGGGCAGAGAGAGAGAGAGAGGCACAGGGAGGGAGGGAGAGAGAGAGAGAGAGAGAGAGAGAGAGAGAGAGAGGGAGAGGCACATAGAGAGAGAAAGAGGCAGAGAGAGAGACAGGCACAGAGAGAGAGAGAGAGGCACAGAGAGACAGAGGGCTTGGAGAGAGAGAAAGAGAGAGGAGAGAGACACAGAGAGAGAGAGAGAGAGGCACAGAGAGAGAGGGGGAGAGAGAGAGGCACAGAGAGAGAAAGAGGCAGAGAGAGAGAGAGAGAGACAGGCACAGGGAAAGAGAGACACGCAGAGAGAGAGGCACGGAGAGAGAGAAAGAGAGAGAGGCACAGAGAGAGAGATAGAGTGAGAGAGAAGCACAGCGAGAAAGACAGGCAGAGAGAGAGAGAGAGACCGGCACAGCGAGAGAGAGAGAAAGAGAGAGGCACAGAGAGAGAGAAAGAAGGAGACACAGAGAGAGAGAGAGAGACAGGCACAGAGAGAGAGAGGGAGAGATAAGGAGATGCAGAGAGAGAGAGGCAGAGAGAGAGAGAGAAGGATATGCACAGGGAGAGAGAGAGACAGGCAGAGAGAGCGAGAGAGAGACGGGCACAGAGAGAGAGACAGGCAGAAAGAAAGAGAGAGACTGGCAGAAGGAGGGACGGGCAGAGAGACAGAGACAGGTAGAGAGAGAGAGATGGGCAGAGAGAGAGACAGGCAGAGAAAGAGATAGACTACCAGAGAGAGAGAGAGAGAGACTGGGAGAGAGAGAGAGAGACTGGCAGAAAGTGACAGGCACAGAAAGAGAGACAGACACTGAGAGAGAGAGAGACAGAGAGAGTGAGAGTGACAGAGAGGGAATCCATAGTTGAAGCACACTGCTGCTCTCTCTTCTCTCACAGAATGGCTGAAATAGTTAATCACTTACATGTTTTTCCTGCACTGTGGACATTTGGGAAGCTCTCCTGAGATTATCTTTAACCTCAAATGCTGATAACTGCAGCTAAACTCAGTATGTAAAAGCTGTTAAATAGACATTTTTCATTGTGGTTTATCAGCTGTCAGTTTCCAGCATTCAGAAGAGGTTCTCAAATGCCATGTGTACATGAGGACTTAGACCCCTTTCACACTGAGCCACCCTGGGCATCAGCGGGAAAGCAGCGATATTTTTAGCGGCACTTGATTGTCGTTTTAGCAGCACTATTCATCCACTAGCGGAGTGGTTTTAACCCCCGCTAGCGGACAAAAAGGGGTTAAATGTGCCCACAAAACACCTGCTGCAGTGGCGCTTTGCCAGCATTATAGCAGCGATGCCCTGTTTCAATGGTAGAGGAGCGGTGGAGGAGCGGTGTATTCACCGCTGCAAGGAAGCTACTGGCAGGATTTTTTGTGAGGCCCTGCCAGCGCAGTGCTCCAGTCTGAAAGCCCGAGTGCCTTCAACTGAGGCTTTTTTCAGGCGCTATTTTTAGCGATGTAACGCCTGAAAAATGCCTCAGTGTGAAAGGGGACTGAATGTACACAATCAAAACATAACTTGCAAAATTCCTGCTAAATTGCTACTAGGGCCTTGTTTACATGGGGCGTAATAAAGTGTATGCCCATGGAAGGCTGGTTTCACACACATGGGAATGCACAGGTGTTCTGTGTATCCCCATTCAGGCAGTCCTACCATGATAATTGGGATTATCAATCTGACATCCGTGTAGGTTATGAGTAGGGATGAGCTTCGTGTTCGAGTCGAACGTACGTTCGACTCAAACATTGGCTGTTCGGGCGTTCGGCGAAATCCGAACTCTTGGTCCGTTCGCGTCAAAATTCGTATGGCGCGCGCGGACCACAATGCACTGCGATGGCGCAGTGCATTGCTGGCTCATGATTGGCCAAGCATGCACTGTGACCCCGCATGCTTGGCCAATCGCAGCGCCAGCAGCGAGGAGAGCCATGATTGGCCACAGGCATCCTGCCTGTGGCCAATCATAGCTCAGGCTGTGTAGTGCACGCCCCACACTATATAAGGCTGCCTTTGAGGCGGCCTCGTGTAGTGTGTTGGAATCTGAAGCAGTGGGTGTTCTGTGTACCTTCAACACAGTTACACACCAATCGTTTTTGGCTGATTTCCTATCTTGCTCTTGTGTATTGGTTATTGTCTGTGCCCTGACCGCAGTATACACCACTACACTATATTCACCTCACCTATATAGCTAGCTAGTGATCTATCTTTAACCACTTAACAACCGCCCATTGGCGATTAACGGCTTCAGGGCGGTTGTTTAACTCTGAGAGGCCGTTAATTAACGGCCTCCCAGAATTCTGCTCTCGCGCGCCCCCTGGGGCGCACACTCGAGAGCATCCGTGACCGCCGGGTCCACAGGACCCGGCGCAGCACGGATCACGGTAAACGGCCGCTCGTCGCGGCCGTTTACCACGTGATCGCTCCGTCAAATGACGGAGTGATCACTTGTAAACAAATCGGCGTCATGTTATGACGCCGGTTCCTCCCTCCCCTCTCTGTACCGATCGGTACAGCGCAGGGGAAAGAGATCGGTGTCAGCAGCGATGTGGGCTGCATCTGCAGTGCCCACATCGCTGCTCACCGAATTTAACCCCTCAATTCCCTGCCAATACTCTGCAATACCAGTGCATACTCTGCAGTACCCTGCCATTACTCTGCAGTACCCCCATTACTCTTCAGTGCCCTGCCTTTACTCTGCAGTACCCCCAATTACTCTGCAGTAACCCCCATTACTCTGCAGTACCCTGCCATTACTCTGCAGTACCCCGCCATTACTCTGCAGTGCAGTACCCTGCCATTACTCTGCAGTACCCTGCCATTACTCTGCAGTACCCTGCCTTTACTCTGCAGTACCCTGCCATTACTCTGTAGTACTCCCCAATACTCTGCAGTACCCTGCTATTACTCTGTAGTACCCCGCCAATACCCCGCCAATACTCTGCAATACCAGTGCATACTCTGCAGTACCCTGCCATTACTCTGCAGTACCCCCCATTACTCTGCAGTACCCTGCCATTACTCTGCAGTACCCTGCCATTACTCTGCAGTACCCTGCCTTTACTCTGCAGTACCCTGCCATTACTCTGTAGTACTCCCCAATACTCTGCAGTACCCTGCTATTACTCTGTAGTACCCCGCCAATACCCCGCCAATACTCTGCAATACCCTGCCATAAATTGCCATACCCAGCCATACTCGGAGATACCCAGCCATACTCGGTGATACCCTGAAATACCCAGCCATAGACGCCCCCCACCCCTCACCGCCCTCCGGTGCTTCTACCAACTCGCCAGTACGATCAAAGCCAGAATCTTTTTTTTATTTTTTATTTCAGGCTTCCCAGCCTAGAGGTGAGATGTGGGGTCATATTGACCCCCAGATTTCACTGTAAAGAGGACCTGTCACCCCATATTCCTATTACAAGGGATGTTTACATTCCTTGTAATAGGAATAAAAGTGATCAAAAATATATTTTTGGGGAAAAAAATGTCAAACTAAAATAAATAAAGTAAAATGAACAATAAAAATAAAAATAAAAATTAAAGCGCCCATGTCCCCATGTGCTCGCATGCAGAAGCAAACGCATGCGTAAGCCCCGTCCACATATGAAAACGGTGTTCAAACCACACATGTGAGGTATTGCCGAGAACGTTAGAGCGAGAGCAATAATTCTAGTCCTAGACCTCCTCTGCAACTCAAAACATGTAACCAGTAAAAAAAAATTTATGAAGAAAAAATTACTAATCTGCAAAATTTTATAACAGAAACAAAGAAAAATTCATTTTTTCGCAGAATTTCCGGTCTTTTTTCTTTTATAGCACAAAAAATAAAAAAACTTAGAGGTGATTAAATACCACCAAAAGAAAGCTCTATTTGTGTGAAAAAAGGACAAACATTTCATATAGGTCCAGTGTTGCATGACTGAGTAATTGTCATTCAAAATGTGAGAGCACCAAAAGCTGAAAATTGGTCTGGTTATTAAGGGTGTTTAAGTGCCCAGTGGTCAAGTGGTTAATAATAGAGCTTGCAGTCAGTAGTGTTAGGAGATAGTGCGGGCTGTCTGCGTGCTCTGTACCCAGTACATACCGCTATAATATAGGGCAGGCCCCTACTTTCAAACATCCAACTTACAAACATCTCCTACTTGCAAACGGAAGGAGACAGCAGCAAGTGAGATGAAAAAAGACGGATGGCAAAACAAATTATACAGGGGTGATAACCCTTCCCTATGTTTTCCAAAAAGCTTAAAAATCGTTTTTTTGACTGGAGCTACACTTTAAAAATGTACCAGTTGAAAATTACAAACAGATTCAACTTAACACAACAAACCTACACAGTCCCTGTCTTGTTTGCACTGCCTGTATACTGCTGTTCTGAGTATATAGGGCCTGGGGGCCACACGCATTTCCTTTTTTTAATATGGGTACAGGGTTCCCCTTAATATGCGTACAAGACCCAAATAGGCTGGTAATGGGCAGGGAGGGCTACCCATGCCATTTTTCTCAATGATTTTCAACCATATTGCAGGAACCAGATATAACATTAAAACCGCAAGCAGTTTTAAATGGTGTTATTTCCGTTAAATGTCATTTTGTGCAGGGACTGTTCTAAACACGGGAAACACGTGGCACTTCACAGGCATACTACAGACACCCCCCAGGCACCATATTTAAAGTAATATTTCACTTTTTTTTTTTTACTTTAATCTTCATTAAAATCAGTGCTCCCGCCAAAACGGCCGTTTTTAAAACTTTTTTTTGCATTGACCCATGTCCCCTGAGGCAGGAGTCAGGTCCCCAAACCCTTTTTAGGACAGTATCTTGCATATTAGCCGTTAAAATTAGCACTTTACATTTTGAACGTTCGAGTCCCATAGACTTCAATGGGGTTCTAACGTTCGTAACGAACGTGGGGGCCGTTCGCAAGTTCTGGTGCGAACCGAACCGGGGGGTGTTCGGCTCATCCCTAGTTATGAGTGTGGGTAAACATGTAAAAATGTTTTATTTTGTTTCGATTTGTTATTTTCATAAATTTATTTAGTTAGCTTTGTTTAATTCATTTTTGGAATTCGTTTTGTTTATTCATATTAGAATAGATTTGAATTTTTTGGATTTTTGAATTTGAATTCAGACCAATTCGAAAAGCTTTTGAATTCTAATTCATTCTGAATAATTTTTGAATTCGAAAAGCTTTTGAATTCCAATAGTTTTTCGATTTCCAAAGAGAATAAAATAGAATAGAACATAAAGAAATAGAATAGAAAAAATAAACTAGAATAGAAAAGACTATAACAGAAAACAAAAGAATAGAATATAATAGAGTAAAACAGACTAAAATAAGATAGAAAATAAAAGAACAGAATAGAATGGAATGTAATAGAATAGAAAGGACAAGAATAGAATACAAAAAGAATAGAATTAAATAGAAAGATTATAACTATCTTCTGAAATTCGATAAGAATAGAAAAGAACAGAATAAAAAAAAAAAGAATATAAATAATATAAGCATTTTCCAAATTTCAAATAGAATCAATTAGAATTTGTATAGAATAGAAAAGAATAGAGTTGAATAGAATAGAAAATAACACAATAGTATAGAAAAAAACAACAGAATAGAATAGAATGAATATAACCATATTCCAATTCTAATCTAGTCATTTCTTTTCTATTCAAATTCTAATTGCTTCTATTTGAATTTTGGGAAATAGTTATATTCTTTCTATTCTATTCTATTATATGTTTTAAATTATATTATTCTTCTATTTTTTTATTCTATTCTATTATTTTCTATTCTATTATTTTATTTGTGCAGTCACTACATCCCAAATGACATCAGTAGATCTTCCTGCACAGGGCTGCATGGAACACCTGTGCAGGCAAACACAGCCTTCTAGTACACTGTAGTATGTCCTGTGTGAACAAGGCCTTACTATGTTTTTTTTTTATATTTTGTACATTTTTATTTTTGAGACAGAGAAGTCTGAAGACAGTCCCTTTCTCTGTAGCCGCAGGTGTGTTGTACATAAAATGAATAGGAATCGGTATAGAGACTCCCTGTGCGTCCCAGCAGAAGCTGCAGTTGGCTGGAGTTGGAGAAGAGGTAATGCCGTCAGGCAGCATGGTGCTGGGGGTGAATCGGCAGGCATAGGCATCACCAGGGGGTGGTTATTGAGGCTGTAGCCCTGAATATGGAGCCCATAGCCCTGAGTCTCTTGCCACAGGTTCCCCGCCTAACCAGTGGGTCATGGCTGTGGCAGGCGGGCTGCATTAGAGTTGGATGAGAGGAGAGAGACACGTGGGCAGACGAGCAGAGATGACATCATCTCTCTCCGCCCGCACTATGTCACCTCTCTTTGGCCCTCACAGCCGGGCTACTAATGTGGGAGCGATGAGTGGTGGGGAGCAGAGAGATGATATCATCTCTCACTGCCCGCCACACATCAGCGCTCTTCCGCCCTCACAGTTCGGGTCTTTTAAATGTCAGAGGTGCGGCGGGGAGCAGAGAGATTACATCATCTCTCACTGCCCACCCCTCACTAAATGGGTCAGTGCTGCCCACCAATGCAGCGGAAATGAACATTTGGGGGCACTAGCTGGCATGGCATGGCAAGTGACAATCCACATCAGTTGGCAAGTGACAATCCACATCTAGTGGCAGGTGACGGTGGTAAGTTAAAAAGCTGCATCTGGTGAGAAGTGACGGTGGCAAGTGACATGCTGCATCTGCTGGCAGGAGATGTGACAAGTGACAGGGCTCCCACTGATTCTGCATTATGGGGATTGAACTACTTCATTATATATTAGAATGTAACAATAGAAACAATGCGCTTTGATCACCCTAACACCATATCAACCATGGTGCCATGATGATTGAAATGCCAACGCCAGCCTTTTCCCACAAATAATTGCCTACCACTGGCATGCCCCAGCCCCCCCCCCCCCCCCCCCCCGGCCTGCAAAAAGGTTGCAAAAAGGCTGGTGACCACTGCTATGGGGCTCTAGCCCCAGCTGATCATGTGATGTAAACAGTGCCGATAATGCTGGTAGCGCGAGGAGGAAAAAAAAGCCGATCACCGGCGGCTGTGCGAGGGACATCAATCATGGAGAGCCTCTGTAGAGGCTTCTGTGCCCCCCTGTGCCACCCACCAGTGCACAAAAGTGCCACCTACCAGTGCCCACCAGCGCGACCTACCAGTGCCCACAGTATCACCCATCAGTGCCCACAGTGTCACCTATTAGTGCCCACAGTGTCACCTATCATTGTCCACTGTGTCACCTATCAGTGCCCAAAGTGTCACATATCAGGGCCCATCACATATCACATATCAGGGCCCACAGTGCCAACTATAAATGTCACCAATCAGTGCCTCATCACCAGTGCTGCCTATCAATACCACCTACCAGTGCCCATCAGTGCCACCTACCAATACCCATCAGTGCCACCTACCAGTGCCCACCAGTGCCACCAACCAGTGCCCACAGTATCACCCATCAGTGCCCACAGTGTCACCTATCAGTGTCCACCGTGTCACCTATCAGTGTTCACAGTGTCACATATCAGTGCCCACAGTGCCAACTATAAATGTCACCAATTAGTGCCTTGTCACCAGTGCTGCCTATCAATACCACCTACCAGTGCCCATCAGTGCCACCTACCAGTACCCATCAGTGACACCTAGCAGTGTCCATCAGTGGAACCTATCATGCCCATCAGTGACACCTATCAGTGCCATTCATCAGTGCCACCCATCAGGGCCCATCAGTGCCGCCCTATCACTGCCCATCAGTGCCATCTTATCAGTGCCTATCAGTGTCACCTTATCTGTGCCTATCAGTGTCGCCTTATCTGTGCCTATCAGTGCAGCCCATCAGTGCCCATCAGTGCAGCCTCATCAGCAAATATTATTGAAGGAGAAAAATTACCCATTTGCAAAATGTTATAACAAACTGAAACATGTTTTTTTTTGTTTGTTTAGCAAAAAATAAAAAACCCAAGTGGTGATTAAATACCACCAAAGGAAAGCTCCATGTATGTGAAAAAAAATGATAAAAATATCATCTGAGTACAGTGTAGCATGACTGCTCAATTGTCATTCAAAGTGTGACAGCGCTGAAAGCTAAAAATTGGTCTGGGCAGAAGGGGGGTTTAAGTACCTAGTAAACAAATGATTAATAATTAAAAGCACAGCAACACTTCAGCGTGCATTGCCTCATGTTCACAATCACAACGTATAGATGTAGATCCCAGATATCTGCTTTAGCCTGCTAAACAATGTTAGGAAAAATCTGGGCCATGCTCTGGTTTTAAAGAAAGGAATAATTGTAATATTCTAATGAAAGAGATGTTGGGGAAGGTGGTGAAATACAGAGATCAGCATATGAGATCTGGACGGTTTTGGAGGCACACATCACAGGCTAGCAAGACCAATGTGGATGGCAGAGAAGACAGCATGCTGTCAGTTGGAGCCGCGAGGGAAAAATAGCAATATGTTATCTTGTCAAGGGATCCTGTTTGGTACAGTTGGGGTTACCTGTGAAGCTCAGAAACATCCAGCTGTGATCCTTTAATGAGCAGTTTACCTTAGGGACCATGAAAGAGCTGCTTTAAATGAAATATTATGTCTTAAATGAAGGAGAATGTATCCCACTGCGGACAGAACTATAGCACTGTAGTGCCAATAAGCCAGTACCATTGCCAACTCTAACAGGTATTCTTTTTGAATGTATTCTAAAAATAATTACTTTCTTAATTGCATGGAAGAAAAACCTTGCGTGTATGCAAGGTATGCTATTCTTTGAAGTCACGTTACAACTCTGCAAAAAATGTGTGATGTGGATTAAAGCAATCTACAACTAACCAGACAAAAAAAAAAAAGAATCGTATTTTGGCCTACCGCCATCGCTAGTCAATCCACACAATTTTTCTTCAACTCTTGGTGTGTTTTGTAAGATAAACATAAGGCTTGGAGACCATTTAACATCACGTTACCTGAAAACTATCTCAATATTTGCTTTTTTTCTTTTATTCTAGATTCTTGCCAAGCTGTATGCCAGGATTAGATAACCATGAAAGTGTTCATATTGTAGTGGATAAATGATTTTGCTTTTAGGAATGTTTCCAAAAAACAAAAAGTCTGACAAAAAAAAGGCCATCGCATTCATATGCAGAAAAGACATTTTTTTCTATCTGCATTTAGAAAAGCAGCAAACTGAAGTATTATAAGCTGGCACAAAAAGCAGACTTTATAGACAAGATTGATAAGTGCTCTCAGTAGGACACAACAAAATGACTCCTACATGGAACTCCAGGAATCATCCAATTAGTGTTTGTCACACACCAGCCAGCTCTAATTTCAGGCACAGGAAACCAGCACTATCACAGACGCATAAATGAATTATGTGTCTTTATTATTTAATTAATGTCGGGAAAGTGTCACTGACTCCCCATAATGTGGGTGTATGGTGGCTAAATAGCTAGAACTTGTTAGGTTAGGCTCTAATCTCTAAACCACTATTGTATTCATAAGCGCTCTCTCTGTGAAACAAGATATTCCTGCCTCCTTTCATGTTTTTCGATTTGTGTGGACATTAGATTTTAAAGTATATCCATATCTATAACTTTTTGAATAGAGTGGGGAGTGGTTTAAACACCTGTCAGGTTTTTATTTTGTCCTTCTACTTTTGGGTGAGTGAGAAAAATGTGTTCCCCAAACCAAGGAAAAATTCCCAAAGTGGATATGTGTTCCAGTGATAACTGTCTAATGTCCGGTACACACGACCGGTTTTCCCATCGGAATAAACTCTGAAGGTTTTTCTGATGGAATTCCGCTGAAGCTGTCTTGCAAATTCCGACCGTTAAGAACGCGGTGACATACAACACATACTGTACAACGGAACGATAAAATGGAAGTTCAATACCCAGTATGCCACCCTTTGGGCTCCTTCTGCTAATCTTGTGTTTATCTCATGTTAGTAGAAGTTTGGTAAGAGACCATCCGTGCTTTTCAGACTCATACTTTTCACAACAAGGGACACCAACCTCATTGAGGTTAAAAAATACAAGAAAAAAATTATGTATGGAGAACACTAGAAAAAAAATTTCAATAATCCAAAAAAGGAGATCTTGAATTGAAATTTTAAAAAAAAAGATGATTATAAAAAATAATTCTAAATGTTATTATGGAGATCAGGCTTTTAAAAAATAAAAAAATATTCATGAAATCACGAGAAATAATAAAGAAATACGTTTGTGAGAACTCTTTGTGAATATCAGCAACAAAACAACTTCATTATTCTAGCATTATAAAGAATAAAATAATGTGCTGCATTAAACGATCACAGAATTTACAGTGTGAGGAATATGCTATCTCCATTATGAACGCTAGTTTTTTCACACCAAGTGCTTTTTGGTAAGTCGGAACAGCATACAGACGAGCAGTTTTCCTGATAGCAATTTGTTCCGTCAGAAAAATATAGAACATGTTCTCTAAGTCCGTCTGAATTTTCGATGTAAAAAGTCTGATGGGGCATACACACAGTCGGAATATACGATGAAAAGCTAGATGATACTAGGAATGAGCTCTGGGCTCAATTAAAACCCTGGTTCAGACCAAATTTCAGCTTTTTAGAGGTTTATGAACAGCTAAACTGAATGGGTTTTCAGCCATGTTGGAATTCTGACTACAGACCCTTTGGCAAATCACCTTGCCCCCATGATGATGAAGACAAAGGCCTCATCCCCACAACTTTGGCCCATGGTTGTGGGTTATGTGAGCAGGTGGCTTATTGGAATCTGTTAATCTTTTCGAAAATAAAGGGACCCACAGTTACTGCCTCCCACACATGAATAAGGGGTACATTATAGCCCTTTGTATTCACAAAGAAATGCAAATACTAAAGACACCACACACTTTGATTACTGGGGGGTGGGGGTGATATCTGTAGGTCCCCTTATTCATAAAGGGAACTTCTAGATTCCTGCCCCCAGAGCCCCAAAACCATTGGGCCAGGATTATAGGGAAGATACCCTTGACCTCATCAACATGGGGCAAGGGGCTTTGCTTGAGGGGGTCCCTGCTAGCTAGGTACCCTCTATGTTGAGGGCATATGGCCTGATAAAGTTCAGGAGGGGTATTATTAAAATTATAATAAAAAGTGATTGATTGCCTTTGTTTGCCTGCTGGTAGCACTGTGGTGCTGTGAGATAATTTGTGCAGTTCCAGTGTCTACCAGCAGATGTCTCCCAGCAGTCAGCAGGTTCCAGAAATTAGCTCCACCTGACCACACCTGCTGGAAGTGTACTTAAATTCCATTCCTGTTATGGCTCCTTGCCTCAGTGTTTTGGCTGCTCCTGCCTTGTGTGATGTTCCATCTGCTGCTGTCAGACTCTGTTGTCATTTAATCTTGATCTTGCCCTGAACCCAGAACCCTGCTGTCTTGTTCCCTGCTGTTCCTTTCCCAAGTTTTGTTTCCCCCTTCTCATCTGCTTCCTGCTCCTCCAGTTTTTCCCTGTTGTATGACCGCTCAATTGTCATTCAAAGTGCGACAGCGCTGAAAGCTGAAAATTGGTCTGGACAGGAGGGGGATTTTAGTGCCCAGTAAGCAAATGGTTAAGGAGTATTTTATATGCAAAATTATTTTGCCATTTCTGGCTTAAATAGGGAATTTTTTAACTCTTGTTAGTTTTTTTTAGTTGGTTTCTGTTTTTGATTGGAGAGATTTTTTCCTAATTTTCTGTAAAAGAGACACAAAAATATGTAAATATATAAATACAATACTATATAATATTTTTCTCAGTTTTTTTAAAATGTAAGCAAAAAAGTATTTTTAAAGATAAACATTTTAAAATACAATTATTTAAATACAAAATGCAATTGATAAGTTGGGTGAAATGCATGTCGACTCCAAGGGAAGTCGTACAGCACCTTCACATGATTCATAACTAATGGTAAATAAATAAATTTGCTCTACCAGCTATTCACTTAAACTGGTCCAATTATCTATTTTTGCTGGATACATACACACACAATAAGTTTTTGTGTTATCGGAAAATTTGTTACTGATGCTTACTCATAATGACCCAATGGGTAAAGCTGGCCATAAGTGGATCGAAATTCAATCTATATTTAAATTTCCATGCATATTTGGGCACATTGGTTGTACGTTGATCTATTTTACTGGCTATGGCCGTCATCACTGATCGTTGTATTTTCAAGGCAGATAAGGCTCCCCGCCATCATAACACAATCACATATCAGGTAAGATTCTCCCATCCACATCAAATGTGTGGATGGGGGAATTGGATCACTTTTTTTTTATTCAACCCACTGGTTGAGCAAAAAAAATGATGAATGTGTGAGCTGCTTAAGACTAAAGGTATGAAATATGTCAAAATATTCATGCGACCCTGGCTGTACACTGTGCTTTCTAATTGAATAAAACACTCTTGGGTACCGCAAGCCAATTCTAAGAACTCCTACAAGTGGATTTCTGATAATACTCATGACCAGAAAAAAAAACAGTGTAGTTCCACAAAAAGCACTGATGGTGTTTGATGGGAGCATTCTTCCCATAAGCCATCACCAATGTAAGGGACATGTTCACAATGACCCCTGATGGGCTAATCTTACCAGGGGTTCCTTGAGACCTGAAAACTATTTCAAGAGTTCCACCGAGGTATAAAGGTTGAGAAAGGAGTCAGAAGGACCCAACAGAATAGGAGAGTCAAGGAGCCTCCAGCAGATGAGTTTGCCATTAAACTGATGAGGCATTTTGCTCTTTCTGAATTCTCCCCCCCTGTGCCCTAGGAAGACCATGTCAAAAAGAAAGCTACGACTGGCCACTGTTGCTGACCTGAGTACTCTCTGTACTCCCTGGTCAGCAACCATGGATCTGACTTTCCCATGGAAGCAGGCAACATTTGACATAACTGACTTTTCAAACACCTGGGCCAACATAAGGAACCAAGACGGTCGATTTACCACTATTTATAAAGTGTATTGTTTTTCTGCCTTACACTATATAGAACGTAGTGGAATTGTGGAGACTTTAAGCCTTCAAATAAAGTATTACAGGCATACCCCACTTTTAAGTGCACAATGGGATTTATTTACTAAAGCTGGAAAGTGAAAAATAAGATTCACTTCTGCAAAGAACCCAATGAGCTTCTAACCCCAGCTTGTTCAATTAAACTTTGGTAATAAAACCTGGAACCTCATTGGTTTCTATGAGCCTGATTTTGCACTTTCCAGCTTTAGTAAACAAACTCCATTGCGTACATAAAAGTAGGGTATGCCTGTATACATTTTAATGCATTTCTAATATATTTACAACGATAGGGTCAATGGGGACTTGAAGTCAATTTTGGGGCAGAATAAGAAGTGGATCTGATGTAGTCAGACTGACACGTTCACAGACACTGTACAGTTGTGTTTTTTTGTTTCTTTTCTTTTTTTCTTTTTAGTAGCTCAACAGCTAGCCTCAATCAGTCTGTAGTGTCAGTGCGTGTGATGCTTTCTCTTTCTAATACTATACTTGTCACATCAGATAGAGTCAAACACCTGCAGAAAAGTATAGGAAGGATCAGTGGGTGGGGACCTAACTGCTAACCGCCAAAGACGGGGCCAGCTTCTCATTGTACATTCATTGACAATGCACTACACAATTTAATGCAAGCAAGTGCACTTAAATTCATGACAGAAAGGAAGGATCAACTTAAATCCAATATATACATAGTTTTTGCCAAAAAATAAATAAAAATAAAAACTATTTGGACATTCTTGATTAAATCTTCTGTAAGAAAATTTTTTTTTGTTTAATTTTGTTTTCCTTTTATTTGTATTTTTTGTGTCAAAAAAATTAAGAATACTTACGGTATATGACCACTTGTAATATCACTGGACTGGAGTAATTCAAGTTTGAACTGTTAAAATGTTTATCTTCTATGACAGAGTTTGTACTGTATATACCTGTAAATATTTTTTTGTATCTTCTTGCATCTCGGACCAAGCTGTGTGTGTAAATTTATTATCTATTTTTCCACCCCAGTTTCTTGCCATAGCGGGTTCTATTGTTATACTGACAAAGCCATCCCTATTAACTTATGACAACAATGTTTTTTGTTTTTAATGAGCTGTTGGTTTGCTAACTAGAATAGAAATGAAGGCACGTGTGAGGTGAAACTGACCCTTTGCACATGTTTTTTTCTTCTTTTATATATGATGGCCAAAAAGTTAGAGGGGTTGTTAAACTGGGCGGGGCGATAGGGGGAGGGTCCAGAGGTAGAGATAGTCAGCGCAGAAAATATTCCTGAGGGTAGTATTGGGGGCATTAGTGGTAGGTTGACCAAAGCACATAAACCCAAAGTAAGTATAGTAGCAAGTCCTAGTTGCAATCTTGGAACACCCAATAAGAAGATTATATGCGACCGGTCTAAACTACATGGCATGTTCACCAATGCCAGGAGCCTGGCGGACAAGATGGGTGAACTAGAGATACTGTTCTACAAGGATTTGGATTTTGTGGGAATTTCAGAGACCTGGTTCATCTATTGTTATACTGACAAAGCCAACCCTATTAACTTATGACAACAATGTTTTTTGTTTTTAATGAGCTGTTAGTTTGCTAACTAGAATAGAAATGAAGGCACGTGTGAGGTGAAACTGATCTCTTGCACATGTTTTTTTCTTCTTTTATATATGATGGCCAAAAAGTTAGAGGGGTTGTTAAACTGGGCGATGGGGGGAGGGTCCAGAGGTAGAGATAGTCAGAGCGGAAAATATTCCAGAGGGTAGTATTGGGGGCATTAGTGGTAGGTTGACCAAAGCACATAAACCCAAGGTAAGTATAGTAGCAAGTCCTAGTTGCAATCTCGGAACACCCAATAAGAAGATTATATGCGACCGGTCTAAACTACATGGCATGTTCACCAATGCCAGGAGCCTGGCGGACAAGATGGGTGAACTAGAGATACTGTTGTACGAGGATTTGGATTTTGTGGGAATTTCAGAGACCTGGTTCAACAGCTCTCATGATTGGCTGGCAAACATTCAAGGGTATACCCTTTATCGCAAGGATAGAGAATGTAAAAAAGGGGGAGGGGTATGCCTATCAAGAATAATGTACAAGTCAATGTGAGAGATCACATCACTAAGGGAGCTAGGGAGGAGGTGAGATCCTTATGGGAAGAGCTCCAAAGGGATGAAGCTAAATGGAAAATAATACTGGGAGTATGCTATAGGCCACCTAACCTGAGGGAGCTAGGGGAGACAGATCTCCTTTCACAATTTGGATTAGCAGCAAGGATGGGAAGTGTTATCATAATGGGGGATTTTAACTATCCAGACATAGACCGCGCATTCATCTTAGGCTCCCTGGTTCCTAAATGTATTGCAGGACAATATTATGGATCAGATGGTAGATGCACCAACTAGAAATAAAGTGTTACTGGATCTACTGATTACTAACAATACAGACCTGATCACAGATGTGTAAATATGGGGCAATTTAGGTAACAGCGATCACAGGTCAATTGGCTTCAGTATAAATCACACAAATAGGAAACATAAGGGGAATACAAAGACACTGAATTTTCCTAAACTACGAGCCTTGCTAGAAGGCATACATTGGGATAAAATCTTAGGAACAAAGAACACAGAGGAGAGATGGGTTTGCTTTAAGAGCATATTAAATAAGGGCATTAGCCAATTCATCCCATTGGGTAATAAATTTAAAAGAGCAAACAAAAGTGCTGGATGCCTTAACTCCAATGTAAGAATGCATATACAAGCAAAGGAGAAGGCCTTCAAATAATACAAGATTGAGGGATCATCATCAACATTCAGACTTTAGAAAGAATGCAACAAGAAATGTAAGGGTACAATATGGATGGCTAAGATAGAACATGAACGACATATAGCGGAGGAGAGCAAAAAAAAGTCCCAAGAAAGCCTTTAAGTATGTAAACAGTAAAAAAGTGAGGACAGACCATATTGGCCCCATAAAGAAGGAGGAAGGACTTCTGGTTACAAAGGATGGGGAGATGGCAAAGGTATTGAATTTATTATTCTCCTCAGTTTTTGCAAGGGAATTGGGGGGCTTCAGTAACCAAAATTGCAGTGTTTATCCTTATGACACATCACAGGAAGCACCTCCATGGTTAACAAAGGACAGAATTAAAATTAGACTTGGGAAACTTAACATTAATAAATCACCGGGACCAGATGGCTTGCACCCGAGGGTACTTAGGGAACTCAGTCAAATAATTGCCAGACCATTGTTCCTAATTTTTACTAACAGTCTACTGACTGGAATGGTACCAGCTGATTGGAGAAAAGCCAATGTAGCACCAATATTTAAAAAGAGCCCAAAATACATCCCTGGGAATTCCAGACCAGTTAGCTTAACATCAATAGGATGTAGACTCTTGGAGGGAATGATAAGGGACTATATACAATATTTTAGTAATGAGAACGGTATCATTAGCAGTAATCGGCATGGATTCATGAAGAATCGTTCTTGCCAAACCAACCTATTAACCTTCTATGAGGAGGTGAGTTGCCATCTAGATAAAGGAAGGCCCGTAGATGTGATGTATCTGGATTTTGCAAAAGCATTTGACACATTTCCCCATAAACATTTACTGTACAAAATAAGGTCTGTTGGCATGGACCATAGGGTGAGTACATGGATTGAAAACTGACTATAAAAAATAACTACAAGGGCAAGTTCAGAGGGTGGTGATAAATGGGGAGTACTCGGAATGGTCAGAGGTGGGTAGTGGGGTCCCCCAGGGTTCTGTGCTGGGACCAATTCTATTTAATTTGTTCATAAACGACCTGGAGAATGGGGTAAACATTTCAATCTCTGTATTTGCGGATGATACTATGCTAATCAGGGCAAAAACTTCTCCGCAGGATGTGGACACCTTGCAAAAAGATCTGAAAAAATTAATGGGGGGGCAACTACATGGCAAATGAGGTTCAATGTAGAAAAATTTAAAATAATGCATTTGGGTGGCAAAAATATAAATGCAATCTATACACTGTGGGGAGAACCTCGGATGGAAAAGGACTTGGGGGTCCTAGTAGATGATAGGCGCAGCAATGGCATGCAATGCCAAGCTGCTGCTAACAAAGCAAACAGAATATAGGCATGCATTAAAAAGGGGATCAACTCCAAAGATAAAATGATAATTCTCCCGCTCTGCAAGACTCTGGTCAGGCCGCACCTAGAGTATGCTGTCTAGTTCTGAGCACCAGTCCTCAGGAAAGATGTACTGGAAATGTAGCGACTACAAAGAAGGGCAACAAAGCTAATAAAGGATCTGGAAGATATTAGTTATGAGGAAAGGTTGCGAGCATTGAACTTATTCTCTCTGGAGAAGAGACGCTTCAGAGGGGATATGGTTTCAATATACAAATACCATATTGGGGACCCTACAATATCAAGCAAAGTCCTTTCCTGTATTAAGAGAGGTATGTACTCCAGAGAGAGAGATATAATTTTGCCCCTGTTCAAATCATTAGTAAGACCTCATCTGGAATATGCAGTTCAGTTTTGGGCACCAGTTCTCAAAAAGGATATCGGTGAACTGGAGAAAGTGCAGAGAAGGGCAACCAAACTGATAAGAGGCATGGAGGAGCTCAGCTATGAGGAAAGATTAGGGGAACTGAATTTATTCACTCTTGATAAGAGGAGATTAAGGGGGGATATGATCAACATGTACAAATATATAAGGGTCCATATAGGGAACTTGGTGTCGAGTTATTCACTTTACAGTCAACAAAGAGGACAAGGGGGCACTCTTTACGTCTAGAGGAAAAGAGATTTCATCTCCAAATACGGAAAGGTTTCTTCACAGTAAGAGCTGTGAAAATGTGGAATAGACTCCCTGCAGAGGTGGTTCTGGCCAGCTCAGTGGATTGCTTTAAGAAAGGCCTGGATTATTTCCTAAGTGTACAGAATATAACTGGGCACTAACATTTATAGGTAAAGTTGATCTGGGGAAAATCCGATTGCCTCTCGGGGGATCAGGAAGGAATTTTTTCCCCTGCTTTAGCAAATTGGATCATGCTCTGCTGGGGTTTTTTTCCTTCCTCTGGATCAACTGTGGGTATAGAATTGGGTATATGGGATTGTATGATATTTATTATATATATTTTTTTTGTGGTTGAACTGGATGGACATGTGTCTTTTTTCAACCCGACTAACTATGTAACTATGTAACAATAGGGATAGGGAGTTTAACAAGACTTGTGGCCACTCATTAAAATTTGAAGAAAAGAGGTTTAACCTCAAACTACGTAGAGGGTTCTTTACTATAAGAGAGGCAAGGATGTGAAATTCCCTTCCACAGGCGGTGGTCTCAGTGGGGGGCATTGATAGTTTCAAGAAACTATTAGATAAGCACCTAAACGACCGCACCATACAGGGATATACAATGTCTACTGACATACAATCACACACATACCCTGTTCCCCCAAAATAAGACCTAGCGTGATTGTCTGTGATGGCTGCAATATAAGCCCTACCCTCCAAATAAGCCCTACCCTGTTTCCCTGAAAATAAGCCCTACCCTGAAAATAAGACCTACAAGGACTTTAACTAGGGCTTATTTGGGGGGTAGGGATTATATTGCAGCCATCACTGACAATCACGCTAGGTCTTATTTTCGGGGAAACAGGGTAGGTTGGACTTGATGGACTTTTCAACCTCACATACTATGTAACTATGTAACTATGAAGTCTTTTTTGTTTGTATTGTTTTGTTTTTTATGTACTTTGTAAAGAAACAGATTTGGTTCAGTAGTTTGTTTAAGGAAAATAAATGAAACTATTTATGAACCTGTTTTAACTATTTTGGTGTATTTGTTATGACATGTAAGCTAAACATCTTGTAATAAATATACTGCCTATAAATTGCTGTAAATACATCTTATATGCAGTGAGTAAAAAACAAAAAAAAGACTCATGGGCATATTTTGATAGCAGCAGCTGAGGTTCATGTGTGTGTGTCTGTATACATTTGCCAGGTTCACATTAGGGCCAGACACACTTCTTAAGGGAAAAAAGTCTTGTCTATGTTAATGTAAGCCATGGGAAAAATGAGCTGCATTTGTTGACCTCCTTCTAGTCCTCGGGATGTACTGATCCACTGGGTGCAGTACTTTCTGATTCTCTGACCTGGAACAAGCTTTCAGCTTAGAGAAGTCAGAGAAGTGTCGGAAGTCCTTATTCACAAGCATGTTTTAGCCTCCATGTTTCCCTTATAAGAGCTTTCATTAAAAGTTAAATGCACCACACAAACACTACCAGATTTTCTGCTGATTTTTTTCCTTCAGGTTTACCAAAACCATGTAGTGCAAGGGTCTGCCTGATTGCATACACATTGAAACTCCTAAGGTTTGACCCCATATTATATGGTTTTGGTAAATCTGAATGAAAAACTCAGCAGAAAAACTGATAGTGTGTATGGGGCTGTAGGCAAGCACATTTCCACTCTGGCTCAAGTGTTGTAAGCTAGTTCAACCACAGTTTCTGTTTGGAGGGAGGTTTAACCAATTCAGGACCAGCATGGTACACCCTCCTTCCTAAGCCATCTTCAGTTTGACTGACAATTACTCCTGCAACACCGTATTTAAATAATTGTATATTGATACTTGAGACAGATAGAGCTTTATTTTAATGGTAGTAACTACTAGGGCTAATACTATATAAGGGAAAAATACCAAAAATGAAAAAAGATGTGGTGGATGCATTATTTTTAAAGTTTTTTTCTTTTACTTTTACACGGTGATCCACTAAATCTGTTATTTTTAAAATTATTTTAACAGACCAACATGTCCAGACAAAGTAGCAGTTAGAGGGTTGAGATAAACCATTTAAGGCTTTGTGTGCATAGGGCGTACTATACCATATACCAGTGCAGGGCTGCATCTACCCAAACAGGGATGCACAGGTTTTCTGAGCAGCTTTATGCAGGCAGTCCCGACTCCCAGTGATGCCAATGGGGATAAAGTGGCAGCACGGACACAGCCATATGACATCTGTGCGGAGGTGGGTGCATTAGGATGTGTGTTCTTGTTGGTCTTCTCCCAGCAGTTCGTGGTCATATAATTTGCAGATTGGAGCTGATGTGATCATCCGAGCACCACTCTTTACAACAATACACGGTGAGTGCAGGATGACATGCTCACGGTGCTTAAAGTGGATGTAAACCCTCACATATACCCAGTAAAGTGAACAGCCTCAGATGATACACAGGGATTAAACAAATCTCCCTACATAAGTTTTACATGTATATCTGCTGTCTTCTGCTTTATATATTCTGTAGAAAGTTCAGATCCTGATTTTCTCTTCCTGGTTAGCACAGCAGTGAAGCCTGGGTGTACAGCCAAGGCAGCTGATTGGAGGAAAGGCACACGCCGCCTCTCCTCGAAGGTAGAGACTTTCAGCTCTGTTCGTTGAATAGTTCAGCTTTCTGGTAATCTATTTATAGCATCCTCCCCAACACAAAACTCAGGCTGCTTTTATCTCAGTTGACAGAGAACTTGTCAGAAGTTATCAGGCTGATAACAGAAGAATGGAGCAAGGAGACATAGGGGGTTATTTACGAAAGGCAAATCCACTTTGCACTATAAGTACACTGCAAGTGCACTTGGAAGGGCACTAAAAGTGCCCTTGGAAGTGCAGTCGCTGTAGATCTGAGGGGAAGATCTGAAATGATGGGAAGCTCTGATGATTTTATTATCCAATCATGTTCAAGCTAAAATGCTGTTTTTTTTATTTTCCTTGCATGTCCCTCTCAGATCTACAGCGACTGCACTTGAAAGTTCACTTGCAGTGCACTTGTAGTGCAAAGTGGATTTGCCTTTGTAAATAAACCCCCTCAGTGCTTTGAAGAGAGATAAGAAAACACTGCAGATATATGTGCCCAGCTCAAATTTCATGACTGGGGTTTACATCCACTTTAAGGAGCGGGACCGTGACACCACATACTCATAGTATATCCATGGTCTTCCAGGTTAAGTGAAGCTAGGCATCATTCTGCCCATAAGGCTGAGAACATCTTGCAATGAAAAAGTGGTACTGCAGGAACAGCTCCAGGCTAAAGGTTAGTATTGTACAGTAACCAGAGCTGTCTTTTTTAACTCCGGAGGATTAAAAAACAAGTCCAGAGTTTAGCTTTAAAAGTCCAAAGTTGAATTCTTTAGATGAAAAAGATAGTAAACTGAGGAGGAAAGAGTAGCAGAGGTATTTGTTTCAAAAGAAGAACAGTTCCTCTGAATAAAGGGCAGTTGGGAGTTATGCATAGCATAATAAATAATAGCTTGGCGCCTATATGCTCGGTATGCCAGGCCAGTAACGTTTGGGTCGTGGGTTACACATTTTTATAATTTTTTTTTTTTTTAGCAAAAATAAAATGATATGTGAAAGCGATGGATTAGCTGGAAGTTAAGCTGGTGTTTTCCAATATTTATTATCCCCAAATCAGCCTGGCCCAGGTCAGATTCCATTCGGGATGACTCCATCTACTCATCTCTTGTCATCTAGCTTCAAAGGAAGCTAAGCTGAACTACCCTACTTTTCTGGCCGCCACTGATATCAACACATTTATATCATCTTAGCTTCAGTAGTTATCTGTTTTCAGTTGAAAATTGGGATTAAAATCTGCTTTTATACCTGTCTGATAGCATATGTTTCAACAGCCACAGCGTCTAGAGGCATGTGTCAAGTGCAAAGTTACACATTTGACCATTGCTGAATTCATGTGAAATGTCTTGTTTTCAATAAGTGTTAGCTTAAGCTGTATGTACTATTCAGCCCACATCGATCTACCATTATTTCCCAATGACAGCTATCATTATGCCCACAGTACAATATGGCATTAGGTGTGTAGGAAAAGCTTTTAGTCCAATAGCAAAACTTTTCTTTCCTTTCATTTGCAATTGGAGAATGCCTATGGCATTTTCTATGTCTCTTAATGTGACCATCTGTTCTACAGTGTAAGTGGTGGTGACTTGACCCACAGCTGAACAAGTGAACATATTTGAGTGGGAGGCGTAATGAAGTTGCACAGGAGTCCCAAATGAGGGTATAGAATGAGCAGCGGTGACAGCTTTTCTTGTATAACTACTATTTCATTCGGACAGAACATCAATAGGGAAAAATATATAGCCTGCGTTACAACTTACAGGAACAAACAGCCTTTTTTACAGTATATGCTCAGTACTGCAGTATCTATCTATCAACCCACATATAGGCATCTGCATAACCATCCTATAACAGAAAAATATATCTATTGTGAGGAGGCAAAAGGAGCTCAATGGTCTTTGAAAGGCATTTTTTTCTCTAAAGCTAGCTTTTATCTTTTGTGCATGATGCACACATTTACAATGTAGAATGCACACCAGACACTTTCACAAAATCTGTCTGCACCGGTTTCTATCCCTGAACATCAAAAGAGAGTTGGTCTCATATAGCTCCACTTTTGTAAGATATGTACTTTATTGAACTTTTGTATATTGAAGTTTTATTGAATTTCCCCCCTAGAGTTTTTTTTTTTTTTTTGATCAACTTGCAGGATGAATGTAAAAAACTCAAAGATCCCTGCATCCACGCAAGCAATGTGGTTGCAGGGATCTCCCCTGCTGCACTGCTGTATTCTGACAGTGGGGAATTCCCTCCCCATGAGAATATTCAGATCAGTGCCTGATCGAATGTTGGTTTTCCAGCAGGGCTATTCAACAGAAGCCAGTTTAAGGCCAGCCATACACGGTTCAAATCTTTAATGGGTAGGCTGAATGTACCAAGTTTATCAACCGATCAGCTTGGGTACAACCAGCCTGCTGCATTCTCTTGCGATTATCGCCAGTGGCTGCCATAGCCACTAGCAATAATCACTGTCTTCTCCCAGCAGGGTTGCCCCCCCCCCCCCCCCCTCCCACCAGGAGAAGACAATAGCCTGGTGTTCTGATGAGAAAGGTCCCCCCTGCCGGTGCCTGTCAAGAAATGTCCCTCATCGGATAGTGTCTGTCCTATACTGCGCAGGCGCAGTGCTTGCACAGTACAGAGAACAAAGGAGACGCAGAAAATCTCTGAACATGAACAGCTGTTCATAAGCTCTACATGGCGCGTGCACAATTAATAGTACATTCTCCCGCACGCTCCTGATGCTCCTGGGGGTGGATTTCTCAAATGGGCGGATCTTTGTGGGGCGTGTTTACACAACTAAAGGGTGAGTTTAGCAATGTTGATGGATGGGTTTGATGTTTAAATGCATGCCCTGTAACCATCCTGTGGTGAAGGGGTTAAAATATAAGCATAATAAAGATTAAATCAGCAATGTATTGAAATTGCTTGTGTTATGTATGTAACATTGAAGTACCCGCCCTTATCAGCTCTGGCTATCATTGTAAAACTTCAGTTGTGTAATCAACTCTGCCCATTCTGTAGGCACACCACCCCTTGCAGAGTTGTAGGAACATAGGGAGCGTGCGACAGAATGTAGTATTAATTGTGCAGGCGCCGCGTAGCACTCATGAACAGCTGTTCATGTTCGGAGACTTTTGGCATCTCCTTTATCCTTTATACTGCGCAAGCACTGTGCCTACGCAGTATAGGGCAGACCCTATCTGATGGGGGACATTTCTCGACAGGACACCGGCAGGAAGAATTCCTGCATCAACACTGTCTGTGTTGATGGGTGAATCAAGCTAATTTCTTTCCTGCAGAAGAAATTCACCCTGTGTATGGCGGGCCTAAGGATTGTTGACCAGAGAGGGGTACACAAACCAACATTTGCCCGGTTCCTGCTGAATTAGCCATATTTTGATACATTTATTCCCAGCTTTACTTTTCTCTCCTGAAATACTCTGTGGCATGTCCACTTTCTTACCAATCCCCCAATCATTGGAGAGACCCTGCCCCAGACCATTTGGTTCAACAACAATTTTTTCATAAGATTATATGTGCCTTTAATGTATTTTTGACACCTTATTTACTGAAATAAAGTAAATACAGTGCATATCTATAAAATAAAAATGTAAATATCTGTGGGAAAAAAAATAGTGCAATCAGCCAAACAATATCAAGATACAAATATGTGCAACACGTTATTCACCATAATAGATTGGGTCATACACATGTGAAGCATAAATGTTAATACAAATCACACATATCAAAAAAATAAAATAATATGTCCATCAAATTTCAAGCAAATGTGTCCATTAAAGTGACAGATCCATCCAGTAATAAAACGACAAAAGTGAAAAGTGCACTGTAGCTTCTCTAGCCCAGATTCACAGGAAACAGGTCTGTAACATCCATCATCTGGAGGCAAGTATTGTGCTACCTGGAATTTATAAGCTCCCAATCAGAGGCAGTGTGTGTAAACTCTCCCCAGGGCGAATGAATCTCTCCCTGCTCTGCTTACCGCACAGCCCACTCCACACAAGTCCACCTCCAGATGATACTCAGTACCGCCAGTATAAAGCAGTGCCATGGCACAACATACAGGACAGGGAAAGAGGTTCCTATAGTGTAGTGTGAAATGTTCTTTATTTAAACCATAACAATAAAAGTTATACAAAATCTGGCATAACATTTACAAGACCGCAACTGCCTCACTCAGCAGGCACCAACTACGCCCTACACATGTTTCGTCCAATAGGATCAGCCCCTGAAGATGTCCTATTGCATGAAATGTGTATCAATTCCTTGCAAGTTGACTCACTATTAGAGCAGACTGTGATTGTTATCTGGACCTTGCAGCATTTACTTGTAAAAGCTTTTCTTTTATAGATCCACCTAAAAGCCCAGAGATTACTGCTGGGCGCTGCCATCTCAAATGTGATGTCAGAAGCCCCAGAAGACTCAGAGCTGTCCCTCTATTGAAACTTTATAGTATTTTCTTTCATTCTTCTCCCAGATAGTATGTAAAAGGTTATGTAGGGAGGTAATGGAAGAGGTGGAGTAGCTAGGCCATCACAGAGAGTAAGCAAAAATTCATAGAGAAGGAAAAGGCTGTGCTAAAAATTGAAATAGTCAAATTTGCTACGGAGTTCAAAAGAACATTGCAGGTGTAGTTCTACCCCCGCTGAATTTGTCTGGGTCCTCATGCCCTGCTCTAGTAATGACTGAGAATGAGCTCAATGATCGAATCAAATGTAAGTTTTCGACTCAAACATTGGGTTTTTGCCCGCTTGCAAAACAGTGAACATTAGGTGGCATTAACAGCAATTGTGAGATTACCTGACCTGAATGCTTTGGCCAATCACAGCGCGCTCTGCTGCGAGAGCCATAATTGGCCAAAGGCAGGTTGCTTTTTGGCAATCATGACTCAAGGGGACTAAAAAAGGGGGGGGCAAGGAAGATGGGACTTTATATGAGGCACATGATATCAAAATATAATACCAATTGAACAGAGGAATTTTATTCACATAGCAGTATAATACATTGTTATTATCGGATAAAATATAACATAGTAACTATAATAACCATAGTGACAGCAGGGATATCTAGGGACATAACCACTGGTATTAATGGTAAATAAATAAACATAATAATAAACATTGAACAATTTAATGACAATGGTATCTCAGGTATAATCATTGTAAAATTCCATAGTTCAACATGGACAAACTTGGATAAAATCAATATTGCACGATAATGTCTGCAGGACCTATGGCCTTGCTGAACCAAATGAGGTAGGAATCAAATAATAACTGGACAAAGGTAAAAATAGGTAAACACACGGCAACAAACAGCTCAAAGGGGACTAAGTACACGCCCTACTCTATATAAGGCTGATTACATAGCAGTCGTGTATAGTGTGTGATGGTGGACAGAGATAGATTGAGCTCGATTAGGCAGGCAGGTTAGTTAGATAGTGGCAGTGTATTTAATATATATATATATATATATATATATATATATATATATATATATATATATATATATATACAATATCTCACAAAAGGGATTACACCCCTCACATTTTCGTAAGTATTTTATTATATCTTTTCATGTGACAACGCTGACGAAATTACACTTTGCTACAATGTAAAGTAGTGAGTGTACAGCTTGTATAACAGTGTAAATTAGCTGTTTCCTCAAAATAACTCAACACACAGCCATTAATGTCTAAACCGCTGGCAACATAAGTGAACCCCTAAGTGAAAAAGTCCAAATTGGGCCCAATTAGACATTTTCCCTCCCCAGTGTCATGTACTCATTAGTGTTAAAAGGTCTCAGGTGTAAATGGGGAGCAGATGTGTTAAATTTGGTGTTATCACTCTCACTCTCTTATACTGGTGACTGGAAGTTCAACATGGCACCTCATGGCAAAGATCTCTCTGAAGATCTGAAAAAAAATTGCTGCTCTACATAAAGGTGGCCTAGGCTTCATGATGATTGCCAAGACCCTAAAACTGAGCTGCAGCACAGGGACCAAGACCATACAGTGGTTTATCAGGACAGGTTCCACTCGGAACAGGCCTCTCCATGGTCAACTAAAGGAGTTGAGTGCACCTGCTTAGCGTCATATTCAGTGGTTGTCTTTGGGAAATATACATATGGGTCCTGCCAGCACCTGCAGACACCTGCAGAGGTGGAAGGGATGGGGGGTCAGCCTGTCAGTGCTCAAACCATACGCCGCACACTGCATCAAATTGGTCTGCATGGCTATCATCCTACAAGAAAGCCTGCAAACAGTTTGCTTAAGACAAACAGACTAAGCACTTACTGGAACCATGTCCTGGGGCCTGATTAGACCAAGATAAACCTATTAGGTTCAGATGGTGTCAAGCGTGTGTGGTGTCAACCAGGAGAGGAGTACAAAGACAAGTGTCTCTTGCCTACAGTCAAGCATGGTGGTGGGAGTGTCATAGTTTGGTGCTGCATGAGTGCTGCTGGCACTAGGGAGCTATAGTTCATTGAGGGAACCATGAATGCCAACATGTACTGTGACATACTGAAGCCGAACATGATCCCCTCCCTTCGGAAACTGGGCTTTAGGGCAGTATTCCAACATGATAACAACCTCAAACACACCTCCAAGAGGACCACTGCCTTGCTAAAGAACCTGATGGCAACAGTGATGGACTGGCCAAGCATGTCTCCAGACCTAAACCCTATTGAACATCTGTGGGGCTTCCTCAAACGGAAGGTGGAGGAGCGCAAGGTCTCTAACATCCACCAGCTCCGTGATGTCATCATGAATGTGTGGAAGAGGACTCCAGTGGCAACCTGTAAAGCTCTGGTGAACTCCATGCCCAAGAAGGTTAAGGCAGTGCTGGAAAATAATGGTGGCCACACAAAATATTGACACTTTGAGCCCAATTTGGACATTTTCACTTAGTGGTATAATCACTTTTGTTGCCAGCAGTTTAGACATTAATGGCTGTGTGTTGAGTTATTTTGAGGGGACAAATGTACTCTGCATTTAGAGTAGAGTAGATATTCAGTGTAGACTCTATATTCAGTTAGTGCAGGCAGTGTAGTATATACAACCCTGTGTATTGAAGTGGTTAAGGGAAACCCTGCACCGAAATAAAAAAATGGCGTGGGGGTTCCCCCCAAAATACGTACCAGACCCTTATCTGAGCAAGCAGCCATGGAAGGCCAGGAAAGGGGGGAGTGAGCGCCCCTCTCCTGAACCATACCAGGCCGCTTGCCCTCAAAATCGGGAAGGTGCAGGGCCTCATCCCCACAACCCTTGCCCAGTGGTTGTGGGGGTCTGTGGGCAGGGGGCTTATTGGAATCTGAAAGCCCCCTTAAGCAAGGGGGCCCCATAACCTGGCCCCCTATGTAAATGGGTAGGGGTAGATTGTACCCCTACCCATTCACCAAAAAAGTATAAAAAAAAGTAAAAACGACAGGAGACAGTTTTTGACAATTCCTTTATTAAAAAAAGAAAAAGAAAGAAAAAGTTTCCCTGCAATGTCCATCCATCTTCAATCACGGTGCCCAACGCACCTGGAAAATAGAAGAAAAAGCTCTGCCTCAATGGAAGGTGTCCCGCCAATTGCTGTCTCTTGGTTGTGATAGCTGTTATATAGACAAGGGAGGGGCCACCCTCTGACGTATACTCATCAAGTGACATCAGAGGGGGCGGGGACACCAGTTTGGGGCCCCCTTGTTAAATGGGGCTTTCAGATTCTGATAAGCCCCCTGCCCACAGACCCCTACAACCACCGGGCAAGGGTTGTGGAGATGAGCCCCTTGTCCCCAACATGGAGACAAGGAGCTTTTCGAAGGGACCCCAAAGTACCCTCCCCATGTTGAGAGCAAGCAGCCTGGTATGGTTCAGGATGGGGTGCGCTTGCTTGTCCCCCCCTTTTCTGGACTTCCATGGTTGCTTGCTTAGATGAGAGTCTGTTATGGATTTTGAGGGGACCCCCATGCCATTTTTTTTCAATTTGGCGTAGTGTTCCCCTTAAAATGCATACCAGACCTGAAGGGCAGTACGTATGTGTGTACTCAGCATAAGACTTTTCTGAAATACAAAATGATGAGACCCCTATACAACCATATCGGGGTCTCATCATAAGTAGTTATTAAAATATACAACACCATGGGAGATATTTACTAAAACTGGTGCCCCAGAATCTGCTGTCCATAGTAATCAATCAACTTCAAGGTTTTATTGGCAAAGCTTGAAGTTAGAAGCTGATTGGTTACTATGCACAGCTGCGATAGATTCTGTGTGCACCAGTTTTAGTAAAACTTTCCACTTATGTCTACTTTGTCAAGTCAAGGGGGACATCTCAGAGATCTGCTGTTCCCAGTGATTGGAAACAGCTATCTCTTTTATGTCCCAGGCAGCCCATCCCCCCTACAGTTAGAACACGCTGAGGAAACACACTTAACCCCTTAATCGCCCCTAGTGTTAACCCCTTCCCTACCAGTGTCATTTTTACATTGATCAGTGCATTTTTATATCACTGATCAATGTAATAATGTCACTGGTCCCCAAAAAGTTTCATTTGGGGTCAGATTTGTCCACCCCAATGTTGCAGTCCTGCCAAATATTGCAAATCACCGCCATTACCAGTAAAAACAATAAAATAAATAAAAGTCCCATAGTTTGTCGACATCATAACTTTAGCACAAACCAATCAATATATGTCTATTGCGATTTTAGAAGCATATATTGGCCTAAACTGATGATCACATTTTTCCTATAGTTTTGGACATGTATTAGAGCAGAAAGTTACAAAAATAAAAAAACACAGAGGTGATCAAATACCAACAAAAGAAATCTCTATTTGTGAGACTATGAGACTCGCCTCATCACGGATCGGAGCAAAGGGTTGATCCCGACCCCTTACCACGTGATCACCTGTCAGCCAATGACAGCTGATCATGTGACACAACAGAGCCGGTAATCCGCTATTTTTCCTCCTCGCGCTGAGAGTGCGAGGAGAAAAAAAAAGCCGATCACCGGCGGCCGTGTTTGGGACATCAGTCCCGATCACGGCCAGATTTTCAGTGCCCACCTTCCCCCTGCCAGTGCCACCTAGATAATAAAAAGTGCCCCCCATCAGTGCCACCCATCAGTGCCCACAGTGCCACCCATCAGTACCCACAGTGCCACCTATCAGTGCCCACAGTGCCACCTATCAGTGCCCATAATCTGCCTCAACAACAGTACTGCACCCCAGTGCCACATATCCGTGCCCATCAGTGTCATCTACTAGTGCCCATCAGTGCTGCCTATCAGTGCCCAGCAGTTTCACCTATCAGAGCCACCTATCAGTGCCACCTATCAGTGTCCATCAGTCCCATCTATCAGTGGTACCTATCAGTGCCCCTTAGTGCCACCCATCTGTGCCACCCATCCGTGCCACCTATCCATGCCACCCATTCGTGCCACCCATCAGTGCCATCTTATCTGTGCCCATCTTTGCCCATCAGTGTCGCCTTATCTATGCCCATCAGTATTGCCTTATATGTGCCTATCGGTGCCACCTTATCTGTGCCTATTAGTGCCGCCTTAACTGTGCCTATCAGTGTCCACCAGTGCAGCCTATCAGTGCCCACCTGTGCAGCCTATCAGTGCCCACCGGTGCCGCCTCATCAGCGCATTTCAATGAAGGAGAAAAATGACCTGTTTTCAAAATTTTATAACAAACTATGAAACATGATTTTTTTTTTGCATCTTTTTTTGTTTGTTTAGCAAAAAATAAAACTCCCAGCTGTAATTAAATACCACCAAAAGAAAGCTCTATTTGTGGGAAAAAAATGATAAAAATTTCATTTGGGTACAGTGTTGTATGGCCGCGTAATTGTCATTCAAAGTGCATCAGCACTGAAAGCTGAAAATTGGTTTGGGCAGGAGGGGGGTTTAAGTGTCCAGTAAGCAAGTGGTTAAGGGTACAAATCCGTCTGGGGATGAAGTGGTAACTTTGTCTACCAAGGTACTTTTATAAATCATTTGGTATACAGGAGATTAAACAGGCTTGATGCTTCTACTACAGCCTTGAGCTTGGTGTTTTTTTTTTTTTTTTCCAGCTATTGGCTTTCATGTACAATGTACCAAGAAAGTGTTGTCCCCCCACCAATAGCCAGGGTAGTTCAAAAGAAAAGATGTTGGATCTTGAAACAACATTATTAAAGTATGTGGCTGGGCTATCCACAGTGTTAAGCCTCGTACACACAATCAGATTTTCCAATGGGAATTTTGTGATGACAGGCTGTTGGTGAAAAATCCGACCGTTTGTACTCTCCATCAGGCAATTGTTGTCAGATTTTCCGCTGACAAATGTCGGATGGCAGGCTTTAAAATTTTCTGCGGACAAAACTCTCTTGTCGGATTTTCCGAGCGTGTGTACCCAAGTCCGTTGGACAAAAGTCCAAAGTACAAACACGCATGCTCAGAAGCAAGGATACGCCTGAAGTGGTCGGTCTTGTAAACTAGTGTTTGTAATGGAGAAAACCCTGCACTCTGCACACCACACACTCCTAAGCTTTACATTCTGTACACAACACGCTCCTGATCTCTGCATGCTGTATACTGCACACTCCTAAACTGCACTCTGTATGTAATACATTCCTGATCTCTGTACACAGCACACTCCTAAATCCTGTACTCTACGCCACACACTCCTAAACCCTGTACTCTGTACACTGCTCACTCCTAAACTCTGCATTCTGTATGAAGCAAACTTCTGGTATTTAATGCCTCTTTTAACCCCCCTGACGGTATTCCCGAGTCTGGCTCGGGGTGGAATTTTTATACCAAAAGCGGTAACCCCGAGCCAGACTCGGGACTGCATCGCTGGATCCAGGAGGAGGTTTACTTACCTTCTCCCTCGGATCCAGCGTTGTCTCCCCGCTGTATGAGCGAGCCGCGTCTCGCTCGATCTATCACTGACCCGATCTCCATTCCCTGCGAGCGTTGCGACGCACGGGGACGGAGATCGGCGCCAAATTCAAAAAGTGAAACACACAGTATACATACAGTATAATGTAATCTTACAGATTACATTGCTGTATGTAAATATTTCACATCCCCGTTGTCCCTAGTGGTCTGCCCAGTGTCCTGCATGCAGTTTTATATAATAAAAACTGTTCTTTCTGCCTGGAAACTGGAGATTGTCCATAGCAACCAAACTGTCATTTTACATCAAAAATGGTATTAGACCAGCTAGAAAACAGCGATAAAAAATTGGAATCACTCGCAGAATTGAGCGATAGCGATTTGTGGGGAGATCCGTCATCAAATACTGAAAAGTAATGACAGTGACAATTCTGCAACTGAGCAAATTTCAGTGTTTTTGATTTGCTTACATTATTGAAGGATTTTTATTATTGTTATAGTATTATTTGGTACAATTATTTATAGTTATTTATTATATTATAATTTATGATTTAATTTTTCAAACTTTATCATACCCGGGATGTCTGCTAGACTCTGGTTTGGACAGATTTAAGAGAGTTATTCCTAAGAATTACAGGACTACAGTATAAAACGCAAAATTTTCATGCAAAATAATGGTACCGCTTTTAGCACCTAAAATCCGAAATAATCGTACCATCAGGGAGGTTAAGACCCTCCCACTCTTCACAGGGGAAAGTGGGAGGCGTGGATGAGTTCCTGCACCTATTCTCTGAGAAAAAAAGCCCTGTTATTAAAGAGGAAATAAACTTCCCTCGATTGTTTGTACCTATATGTACCTATCGGTACTGTAAATATCTCCTAAACTTGCACTGTTTAGGAGATATTTACTGTATACGCCACCGATGACGTAATCAGCTCACGCGCGCTGAAGGAACGGTTGCTCTTGTCATTTCTTCAGAAGCCTGTGCCATGACCGGCACCTCCCACGTGCAGGCATGGGTGTGACGTCACGCGGCTCCGGGCAGTCACGCAGCTCCGGGCAGTCACGCAGCTCCGGGCAGTCACGCAGCCGGAGTCCGCTGACCCGGAAGGAAGATGGATGAAGATGGATGTGGCCTCCAGCGGTGACAACCAGGTCTTTGTTTGCAGGTAATTTTCACATAATGTGCTAGTATGCAATGCATACTAGCACATTATGGCTTTACCTTACAGGTCAGAAAAAAGAAAGAAGAAAAAAAAAAGGCAGTGTTTACTTCCTCATTAACAGCATAGAGGTTTGTGGTTAAAGTAAAAAATTAGAACTGGAAAAAAAAAAGCCTTTAATGCTGACATCTGGTTATTCACATTTACGTTCCTGACTGTCCTTCATCTTCCAGTGCCCTTTTTACTAATAAGCCATTAATGATGATGCATTAGTGTAGAAATATTTCATTATGGCAAGTCCTATTCCCTATACCAGGTGGCATTTAAAAACAAAGCCCATTTATCTTATTGAAAACAAGTGGTTGCTTTTCTCATCTGGCAGGAGATGCACAATAACATTGTTTCTTTACCTGTTCTCAGCTGAATATTTAGGCTACTTTCACACTGAGGCGGATTTCAGGCATTTTAGAGCTAGAAATAGCCTCTAAATAACGCCTGAAAACTGCCTCCCATTCATTGCAGTGTGACTTTTCACACAGGGGCGGTGCGCTTGCGGGACGTTATGAAAAGTCCTGCAAGCAGCATCTTTGGGGCAATTTGGGAGCGCTGTATGCAGCGTTCCCAAAATGTCCTGCCCATTGAAATGAATGGGCAGCGCTTCCAAAGCGCCTGAAAAGCGGTTAGGAAGTGCCGCAATAGGCTAAATTGGGAGCTAAAAGTGCCCCTCTAGCAGCCAAAAATGGCTGCAAAAGCGCTGCAAATATGAGTGGAGCTTTAGCTCTCACATGCGGGGGCTGTAGTGTGAAAGTAGCCCAAGATACAATTTTTATTTAGTAACAAAAAATATAAATAAAAAGAATAATATACACAATGATAATACTGATGATGGCTATATTATTATTATTAACAACAAAAATTATTATAAAAAAAAATGAATGTGAAAAGACTATGCAGCTTATTTATAAATGTAGCACACAAGATCCACACAACATTCACCTCATATTCACAAATATTTTTATAATTTGATTTGGTTTGGAAAATGTGTAAATTCTGGATGAAAACATTTAAAAATAGACCACTAAATTTCTTATGCCACGCACACACGACCGGACTTTTCAACGGACTTGGTCTGGTGGATTGAATTCGATGGACAATTCGATCGTTTGTGGGCTCCAGCAGACTTTTTCTTTCCAAAAGTCCGGTCGAAAAATCCGGTCGTCTGTGTGCTAGTCCGATGGGCTAAAACCGACGCTAGGGCAGCTATTGGCTATGAATTCCTTATTCTACGTCATCACGTTCAAATCCGTCTGATTTTTGGAGTGATCGCGTGTGGCCAAGTCCGTTTGTTTGAAAGTCCGGTGGACCTCAGCTGCAAAGTCCGTTGGATTGTCCGCCGGACCAAGTCCGTCGAAAAGTCCGGTCGTGTGTACACGGCATTAGTTATCTGAGTTTGCAACTAAACTGTCACTTTACTATTTTAGATAAAGTGGTTGTAAATCTCAGACATGAAATGTGAACAAAGCATTTCCCTCTCTAGTGTGTACTTGTATCAATCCAGAGCATTATGTGTCATTTCTGTCTCTTGCTTTATTCCTCTGCTATCAGCACGAGTCACTTCTGACAGGTTTTCCTAACACCAAGAGAAAAAGTGGCAGGGGAGGAATCTCCAGCACACAACCTGTGATTGAAAGCCTCAGCTCTGTTCCATTGTGCTGTGTGAAAAGGAGTGTATCCCTTCCTTCCAATCAGCTCTCAGTTTTCCTGACACCAAGAGGAAAAAAAAGGTGACATGGGAGGGAGTACCAGCACAGTCTGTGATTGACAGCCTCAGCTATGCTCTTGTGTGCTGTGTAAAGGAGGGTAAGTCTCTTCCCTCCAATAAGCTCTCCGATCTCTCCTCACTGAACTCTGCAGAGTGTAACTTCAGCTCCCAGCCCCCCTGCTTTCTGAAAGCTTAGACAATTTGTACAAATTCTACAATTTGAATGGCTGTATGGAAGAGAGGACAGCAGATAAAAAGGTACAGCTCTTTATCTACAGGCACAGGTTTGGAGGTTCTCTTCTGAGTATGGGGACAGATGTGGCCTCCTCTCCAGATGCAGCACTTAGGCATAAGCAGCCAATTACTAGGTCCAACACTGGTAAATCAGTATTAAATCCCAAAACAAAAATGAAACATTTTGCAGCTTACCAATTCTTACATGATACTTGCTGTATTTGCTTTATTTTTTATGCATGTTTCCTATATTTTGACCTGTTGATTTGGCTAGTGACATACTTCCTGTGTTAGGATGTCCCCGTCTTGGGATAGATGAGCAGTAGAGACACCTTTGGTCAGAAACATTCTCAGTCTTGGGGGGGGGGTATTTGTTGTACTAGCAGATTTAGATAGACTTGATTAACAAACTAAACTAAAGCTTAACCACAGTTAAAGCAGGAGTCCGCCGGGAGTCCGCGTTTTTTTTTTTTTTTTAAAAGCCAGCAGCTACAAATACTGCAGCTGCTGACTTTTAAAATAGTGACACTTACCTGTCCAGCGTGCCCGCGATGTCGGCACCCGAAGCCGATCTCTCGATCGTCTCTCGGGTGCTGCCGCCGCCATCTTGGGTATGGGAATCAGGAAGTGGAGCCTTTCTGCTTCATTTCCCGGTTCCCTACTGCGCATGCGCGAGTTGCGCTGCACAATAAGGATGGACCCGCTGCCTCTGGGATCTGTGTGTTTCCCAGCAGGCAGCGGGGGACTTTCGGAAAAGGGTGTAATCTACGCCCCTTTCCGCAGAGAGCTATCCCGGAAGTGGGTGCAGATACCTGAACTGTTCAGGTACCTGCACCCCCCTCCCCCCTGAAAGGTGCCAATTGTGGCGCCGGAGGGGGGGAGGATTCCAATGAGCGGAAGGTCCACTTTAGGGTGGACCTCCGCTTTAAAATGGTTGTACACCCTTATATATGCCCAGGGAAGTGACTGGCTTCAGGTGATACCCAGAGATGAAACATATCCTACATAAGTTGTACCTGTTTATCTGCCGTTTTCTCTTCTCTAAATGTGTTCAAAGTTCAGTATTTATAAAGCTTGTCTGAGCTGTCAGAAAAAAGGAGTCAGAGAGCTGAAGTTGCACTCTGCATAGCTCAGTGAGGAGAGATCTTGGAGCTGATTGGAGGGAAGGGACACACCCCCTTCACACAACACACAAGAACAGAGCTGAAGCTTTCAATCACAGGCTGTGTGCTTCCTCCCCTGTCAGTTTCTTCACTTGGTGTCAGGAAAACCTGTCAGAAGAGACTCATGCAAGTAGCAAAGGAATAGGGTAGCCAACATGAATGACACTTAGTGCTCTGGATTGAGATAAGTACGCACTATGGAGGGATATGATTTGATCATATGTCATGTCTGAGGTTTACAACCCCTTTAGCCCTATAAATGAATAAAATATGAGCATTGTAATCACCCCTGTCAGTGGTAAATGGTTTATCTCAACCCTCTAACTGCCACTTTTGTTGGACAGTTTGGTCTGTTAAAGGGAATTGGGTTTAATACTGGATTCAATGAAGAAGGGGGTGACATTTTAAAATGTAAACTCTAATACTATCCAACATGAAGATTACACAGTATTAGGACCTCAGAGCATTGGCAACAGAACGTCATGGGACCACCAGGAAGGTAAGTATAATTGGGTCAAGATTTTCCAATTACAGGCACTTTAAAGAGGGGGGGGGGGCTCTTTAGTGACTAAATGATGCTTATTATTTTAGTTATTGTTTTAATTAAACACATCAAACAAACAACACATGCTAAAATGATATCACGTGATCCCAGACAAAATTGTTGCAGTAAATGTAACTATTTCACAAATTCATGAGGTCGATGATTATTATTTTTGGTAGTCAACTTCATCATTATAGCGTGTTATTTTATAGAACTGTTTCTCTTTATTCACATTGTATATTTGTGATTACAGTAAACATGTCAATGCAGTCAAAAAACAGATTGCTAAGACTTCTTTTATGTGGTTGATTTGCTAAAGGTAAAGAGGCTGTTAACTATGTAAAGCAATTTTCCCTTAGCTTATAGAAAGAGGAGAAACTTAGAATATCATCAAAAAGTTAATTTATTTGAATTACAAAAGTAAAACTCATATTTTGTATAGATGCATTAAACACAGTGAGATATATTTCAATAATTTCTTTCTTTTAATTTTGATGATTATGGCTTGCAGCTAGTGAAAACCCAAAATTTGGTATCTCTGAAAATTAGAATATTACATAAGACCAATAAAAATGATTTTTAATACGGAAATGTTGGCTTAATGAAAAGTATGTCCATGTACAGTATAGTATGCACTCAATACTTGGTCAGGGCTCCTTTTGCATGAATTACTGCATCAATGTGGTATGGCATGGAGGCGATCAGCCTGTGGTACTGCTGAGGTGTTATGGAAGCCCAGGTTTCTTTGATAGTGGCCTTCACCTCGTCTGTATTGTCTGGTAGCTCTCATCTTCCTCTTGACAATATCCCACTAATTCTCTATAGGATTTAGGTCAGTCAAGTTTGCTGCCCAATCAAGCACAGTGATACCATGATCATTAAACCAGGTATTGGCCAAGTCCTGCTGGGAAATGAAATCAGCATGTCCATAAAGCTGGTCAGCAGAGAAAAGCATAAAGTCATATAATTTCCTGGTAGAGGGCTGCGCTGACTTTGGACTTGATAAAACACAGTGGACCAACACCAGCAGATGACATGGCTCCCCAAATCAGCATTGACTGTGGAAACTTCACTCTGGACCTCATGCGACTTTGATTCTGTGCCTCTCCACTCTTCTTCCAGACTCTGGGACCTTGATTTCCAAATTAATTGCAAAATTTACTAAAGAGGACTTTAGACCACGGAGCAACAGTCCAGTCTTTTTTTATCCTTTGCCAGGTAAGACACTTCTGATATTGTCTCTGGTTCAGGAGTGGCTCGACACAAGGAATGCAAAAGTTGTAGCCCATGTCCTGGATACGTCTGTGTGTGGTGGCTCTTGAAGCACTGACACCAGCTGTAGTCCACTCCTTGTGAATATCCCCTGAATTCTTGAATGGCCTTTGCTTCACAATCCCCTCAAGGCTGCGGTTATCCCTGTTGCTTGTGCACCTTGTTTTACCACATCTTTCCTTCCACTCAACTTTCCATTAATATGCTTGGATACAGCACTCTGTGAACAGCCCGCTTCTTTAGCATCAACCCTTTGGGGTTGATTTACTAAAGGCAAATCCACTTTGCACCACAGGTGCACTTGGAAGTGCAGTCACTGTAAATTTGAGGGGAAGATCTGAAATGAGGGAAAGCTCTGCTGAATTTATCATCCAATCAAGTACAAGCAAACATGCTGTTCTTTATTTTCTTTGCATATCCCCCTCGGATCTACAGTGACTGCACTTCCAAGTGCACTTGTAGTGCAAAGTGAATTTTCCTTTAGTAAATCAACCCCAAAGGGGTTAGTAAATAAACCCCTGTGTGTCTTACCCTCCTTGTGGGTGTCAATGACTGTCTTCTGGACAACTGTCACGTCCAAGTCAGCAGTCTTCCCCATAAATACTGAACCAGACTGAGAGACCATTTAAAAGCTCAGGAAACCTTTACAGATGTTTTGAGTTAATTAGCTGATTAGAGAGTGACACAGGGTGGTGGTGGTGGTGGTGGTGGGGGGGGGGGGGGGGGTATTTACTAAAGGCAAATCCACTGTGCACTACAAGGAAGTGCAAGGAAAATAAAAAAAAACAATTTTTCTTGCACATGATTGGATGATAGAAATCAGCAGAGCTTCCCCTCATTTCAGGTTTTCACATCAGATCTACATGACTGCACTTCCAAGTGCACCTGCAGTGTAATTGATGTGCACAGTTAGAAAATCAACCCTGATGAATCTACAATATTGAACTTTTTCATAATATTCAAATTTTCTGAGATACTGATTTTTGGGTTTTCACTAGCTGTAAGCTAGTGAATGTATCCTTATGATTTGAGTATATGATTAGTCCCAGGGCTCTAAGAAATTATACATTCCTGGCACCCCTAAAGATAAGCAACATATTTGCAAGTAGTTTGCTAAAATAAATCAGCCCTATTGCAGAAAAATCACTTAGGCCCTTTTCACAAGCGCTTTACAAGCACTACAGCGCTAAAAATACCGCCTGAATAGCGCCTGTAAAGAGCCTCTCCTGTCTCTCCAGTGTGAAAGCCCGAAGGCTTTCACACTGGAGCTGTGCGCTGGCAGGAAGCTAAAAAAATCAGGATCTTCGGAGCGGTGAAGGAGAGGTGTATACACCGCTCCCTCACCGCTCCTGCCCATTGAACTGAATGGGCACCGCTGCCGAATCACCAGCAAAGCACAGCTGTAGCGATGCTTTGCGAGTCGTTTAACCCATTTTTCGGCTGCTAGCGGGGGTTAAAACTAGCTAGCGGCCAAAAAGCTCCTGCAAAAACAGCAGTAAAGTGCCGCTAAAAATGGCGGCGCTTAAAGCAAATCTTTATCCATTCCAGCTCCAGAAGGTCCCCCCTATTCCTGCCCAGGGCATTTTTTTGTGATACTGCACTGCGTTGCTTTAACTGACAATTGCACGGTCATGCAATGCTGTACCCAAATAAAACTGATGTCCTTTTTTCCCACAAATAGAGCTTTCTTTTGGTGGTATCTGATCACCGCTGCATTTTTTATGTTTTGTGCTATAAACAAAAACTGACAATTTAAAAAGAAAAAAAAAAACAATATTTTTTACTTTCTGCTATAAAACATATGCAATAAAAGTACTTAAAAAATCGAATTTCTTCATTAATTTAGGCTAATATGTATTCTGCTACATATTCTTGGTAACAAAAATCCCAATAAGTGTATATTGATTGGTTTGTGCAAAAGGTATAGCGTCTACAAACTCTGGAATATTTATGGAAGATTTATGGACTTTTTATTTTTTTTAATATTTTTTACTAGTAATGGTGGCGATCAGTACTTTTTAGCTGGACTGTGACATTGCGGCAGACAAATCTGACACTAAGGGGGTTATTTACAAAAGGAAAATCCACTTTTCACTACAAGTGCACTTGGAAGTGCAGTCACTCTAAATCTAAAGCCCTATACACACTATCAGTTTTTCTGCTGAGTTTTTCCTTCAGATTTACCAAAACCATGTAGTGCAAGGGCCTGCCTGATTGCATACAAATTGAAACTCCTAAGGTTTGACCTCATATTATATGGTTTTGGTAAATCTGAAGGGAAAACTCAGCAGAAAAAATGGTAGTGTGTATGGGGCTTAAGGGGTATATCTGAAATAAGTGGAAACTCTGCTGATTTTATCATCCAATCATGTGCAAGCTACAATGCTGTTTTTTATTGTCCTTGCATGTCCCCCTCAGATCTACAGTGATTTTACTTCCAAGTGCACTTGCAGTGCAAGGTGGATTTTCCTTTAGTAAATAACCCCCTAAATGACACTTTTTGGGGACCAGTGACACCAAAACAGTGATCAGTGCTAAAAAAAAATGCACTGTCACTGTATAAATGACACTGACAGGGAAGGGGATAACAGGGGTGATGAAAGGGTTAAATGTGTTCCCTGGGAGTGCTTTCTAAGTATGGGGGATGGTTTGAATGGGAGAAGACAGAGATCCATGTTCCTGCTTAGCAAAAACACAAGATCTCCATCTTCCTCTCCCACAGAATGGCGATCTGACTTGTTTACATAGACAGACCGCCGTTCTGCCTCTCTCGGGAACGATCACTGGGTGCCAGCAAACATCGGGTCCACCAGACCTGCTGATTGGCTCCTGCTGTGTCCAACAGTGGGAGCGGGTCACCAGCGGCGCACGTGCGCGCTCCAGACCCAGAACTAGAAATCACCTACGGGTACGTGATTTCGCCCAGAAGGGCCACCCTGCAGCAGGATATATGCGTGAGGCAATCCGGAAGAGGTTAATGAATACAGAGCTGCATGTCTTTTATATCTGTCTATTCATTAATGAAATAATAATAATAATAAAAAATATACTAATAATATAAACACACAATATACAAAAAAAAAAAGTAAATTTACCAGGAATGTGTCACTTGGAACCATGGGCTGAAATAATTGCATTTACTGTAACTAACACCCTGATGGTCACATGAAATTTTTTTCATGTCTCATTGATATGCTTCATTCTTGGACTTGTTAAATCAATTTAGGTATTTAACACAGGTTCACATATTGACATTTCTCGGCTACGGTAGCACTAAACATATTAACTTAAGCACATTTCTAAATTGGCATCTAGAAAATTGGGGGAATTAATAATATTTTAAATACCATTTAACTTCTATCTGCTCCTGCTAGACACAGGTGACATTGAGAAGAGGCCATTTAAATGATAGTGCCTGGGCTAAGCACGTTAAAATGACTGACACCTTCTTCAACTGCTTTAAATTACACGGTGTAAATCAAATTTTTATTGGAATGTTCTTTGACAGCTTTAGTTTTATAGACCTAAGTTTGTCATTAGCAGTGTACATGTTTCCAAATATACCAAAATGACTTGTCAAATCATTGACTAAAACATATATAAGAAAGATGCTGAACAATTGATAAAGTTACAGAGTTTGGACATATAAAATATGAGCATGTGTTATTTTATTTTTTTTCCTTACCCTTTTTAAGATCAATGGAAACACAAAACAAAATCACCATGCTTACATGGAGTTTAAAGCCTAACACCAGACAAATATACATAAACAGTGTATAATATACACTATGTTGTCAAAAGTATTGGGACACATGCCTTTACACACACATGCCTTTACACGCACATGCCTCCCAGTCTTAGTCCATAGGGTTCAATATTGAGTTGGCCCACCCTTTGCAGCTATACCAGCTTCAACTCTTCTAGGAAGGCTGTCCACAAGGTTTAGGAAGGTGTCCCTGTCTCCACTTTAATTCATCCCAAAGGTGTTTTGTTAGGTAGAGGTCAGGACCTCCACCCCAAACACGCTCATTCATGTCTTTATGTACCTTGCTTGGTGTACTGGTCCAAATCATTTAGTGGATGGGGGATTATGGTGTGGGCTTGTTTTTCAGGGGTTGGGCTTGGCTCCTTAGTTCTAGTGAAGGGAATTCTTAAGGCGTCAGCATACCAAGACATTTTGGACAATGTTATGCTCCCAACTTTGTGGGAACAGTTTGGCAAAGTGAATAGTTGGTTTGTCTTTAGTAACTAAACCCCCTGTGTCACTACAATAATTGTTGTGGCTTAAAGCCTAACTGTGCTAAAACAGTTTTTCCTTTTTTTTTAAGGTTAGAGCTTTTGTCAAGTTGTACATGATGTATGTGACCTCATTAAGGAGGTTTTTCTGTGAGTTGGTAAAAATTTATTGTCCCAATAGACATTTACATTTGCTCCACTTCTGTTTGACTCCCATCAAGCCAGAAAAAAAGTCAGGGGACAATTTCCTAATAGGGATGCAAGAGCCATAAGATTCTAGTAGAGGTTCCATAAATCCCTTATTGTACTAGAAACTATTTTTATTTATTTATCTATTTTTGCTGCCTATTACCCACTTGAGGGGAATTTTTCACACTCTCAGTTTTGTTTGACACTCATTGAATAGCCAGGGAATGGGGATATTTTCAGGACATTTCTATTCTATCAAATAGAAATTGAGGAGAAATGTCTCCAAAGCAGACAAAGCAATTAAAATAAAAACGACAGAAATGTTAACTTTTCCGCACTAAAATGAGAACTTTCTAAAAAAGTTTTTGAGTTTGGTTTTAAAGCTATGCTGTAGCCCCTTCCTCTGAACCAATACGTCCCACCCCCTGTAACTAATCACTGCAATAATAAAACAGCAAATAATCAATATAAACACCCTTTATATACCTAAATTCCGGGTCATTTGAGGTACCAGGCTCAAAGTCTTCTTTCTTCTAAACTGCAAAATGGGAAGGTCTGTCCTCCCAGGGTCCTCCCAAGTTTCAGAAAATATGATGACATTGTGAGGGCACAGACTAATACATAAGTCTACACTCCTGGAGGAAGCGAAACATGGTGAGTGAAACATGGAAACATGCAGGCACATTCAGCTGAGTTAAATAATGATTTCAAACATATTTTTTTTTCAAAACATTACTGAATGATGATGTTGAGGTGAGGGTTTGGTGGAATAGATGAGGAAAGAACAAAAGAAAACAAAAACAAAAACCTGGAGGTTGGCTTTAAACATAATGCTAAGCTTTGCATATTGCTAAGCATCCACCATTCTGATGGTGGGATGCATGGAGAAAACAATACAAGACATTATCTTCCCTCTGGTTAGTGCAAGACCACATAGAGCCGTCTTCTCTCCTTAATGTTGGCCCTTTTTACCTTTTCAATCTGTATGAACTGATGGTGCAATTACTAGTTTACACACTTGGTTCCAGAATTAAGTGCATATGTAAAAGGTAGAGGGTTCGGAACAAACCTTATGATTCTCCTTAAGCCATATTTTCTATGGTAAATAAGAAACACTGTAATTTGGAGGATTATATAGTTTGTAGTAAACTATGTAATCCTCCCAATTACAGTACTCCTTATTTTCCATAGAGACAGGGATTAAAGCACTCAGGAGGATCATAAAGTTCTTCTGAATTCACCTCACTAGCAGGAGCTTTAACAGGGAAGCTCAAACTACAGTGTAAGTACGTAAAGGCCAGACAAGTAGCTTGGTTTCCAGGGTGCAAAGTCCCAATGATTACCCTTTTGACTTATCTTCATATAGGTGTTTTTCTAGTCTACTCCTACTTCCAGGCTTGCTAAAACATTATGACTGGATGGAGTAAGTAAAAGAGCATGTATTGGCAAGGCCTTACCTTAGCCATAGCACTGCCTAAAAGATAATACAATCCAAATACATTTAGAATAATAATGGTCTGAGAATCAAACATTCCCTTCTCAAGACAGAGATTGGCATTTTCATTTCTCCCCTATAAAGATTTGATTGCCTTGGAAATAAATATTATGGGCTGCTCATGTGACTGCATGCTATGGGTCTCCAAACCACACATGTTCAAACTAGATCAGCCCTCAAATTTTCCACTCGCCTAATGAGGGCTTGTGAGCTAGGCTGCCTGGGAGTGTGGGGGGGCTGCGAGCACCGCCAACGGGCAGAGTTGATCGGGAGCCATTGTCCCAGCGATTGCCTGGGGGGGAAGAGAGCACGAGAGCATGGAGGAAGAAGAGAGCCGTGGGATCAGAGAGCTGTTACAGCTCACCAGGGCTGGACTTACCATTGGGCTTGACTGGGCTCAAGCCCATGGGCCCCGCCCAATAGGGGGCCCTGTCGAGATACATAGCCGAGTGTTCTCGGCTCGGCTCGGTTCACAGTCATGCCCAGTCCCGCCCTATGATGGACATAACACAGGGACTGGGTGTGACTGTGAGTCGAGCCGAGTACACTCGGCTACTCTCGGCAAGAGGACCCGAGAGCCGCTGAGAGGACCCAAGAGCTGCCAAGAGCCATTGAGAGGAATCAAGAGCCGCTGAGATACACAGGACTCTGTATCTCGGCAGTGCCATTTTTAAACTTCAAGACTGCAATGACAAGGCTGCGAATGACAAGGCTGCAAATGACACTGGGGCAAGGCTGCAAATGACAAGGCTACACTGACAAGGCTGCAATGATACTGGACAAGGCTGCAGATGGATGGACAAGGCTGCAGATGGATGGACAAGGCTGTAGATGGACACTGATAAGGCTGCATTGATGGGCATTTAAATGCAAGGTTTTTTTACTTAAACTTCATTCCTAAAAGTTTTTTTTCTTAAAATTCCCTCCTAAACTTGGGGTGCATGTTATACGCTGCGTGTGTTATAAACCGATGAATATAGTAATTTATAGAAGGTAGGGCCCGAAAGTTACTCAAGCCCAGGGGCCCCCACCGCCCTAAGTCCTGCCCTGCAGCTCACATTATAAACATTACAATGATCTCCTCTCTGCTCGACACAGCCCCGCCTCCTCCTGATCTGCACCTGTGATAGACAGAATGCTGGTCCAGTGTTGGGATGCATTCTGTCTATCCCTGTCTAAACAGGTAAGAGGGGGTCTCTCAAACTGAAAGAATGACATAGATGTTTTTCTGTTAGTCGGTTGTTAATGTAAATTAGTTTGTATCCATTGTCAACAAACTGGGACATATAAAAGGGATTGTCAGGTATAAGCTGGAGACCACAACATGGATTAACGCCATAGCAGGAGGAAGAATCTGTAATCAGCAAACAAGAAAGTGCCTGATCTCCAGAAGCCTCATTGTCAAAGGTCACAAACACAGTAACTAGAGATGAGTAACTTTTAAGTGCATTTCTACTATTACAGACCATAGGCTGTTTATTTGCTAGGCATTTTGGTTGTTATAGATATTTGCCTTGTATTGTATTACTAATATTGTAATAGTTTTGTATGTACAGCATTTTTGTACAGTAAAAAACAAACTGCAGAGTTCTTAGCTTCCTTGCTTATACCACAAAGTAACTTTGCTAGATAGACGCAAGACAAACAATGCCACAAAATAGCCCGCTTCAAATACGCCAAACAGCACAGAGACAAGCCCCAAACCTTCTGGCACAAAAACATTTGGAGACAATATCATTAAATCCCTAAACCTAATTCACTATGCACGCAATTCCAAACTAGAAGGCCTTCTGGTCTCTACGGATGCCGAGAAGGCCTTTGATAGGGTATCCTGGGACTACATGTTCGCCACATGTACCCATATTGGCCTTGAGGGTAACATGCTTAATTGGATAAAAGCTCTTTACCGTAACCCTCAGGCCAAGATAAAGGTAAACAACACATTGTCAGACCCGATACAAATCCGCAACGGTACCAGACAGGGTTGCCCACTGTCACCACTACTCTTTATCCTGACACTAGAGCCGCTCATAAGAACCATAAACCTATCCCCTGATATCAAAGGCTTTACCCTACACAAAAGAGACTACAAACTGGCCACCTACGCGGATGATCTACTGTTCTTCATTACCCAGCCACACTTGTCACTGCCCAATCTTATGAAAATTTTCTCCATTTTTGGCCATATATCTAATTTTAAGGTGAACCAAACCAAATCCGAAGCACTCAATCTAAACCTCCCTACTGAAAAACTTAGCTCACTTAAAGGTAACTATAAATTCAAATGGGAACAGGATACGCTTAAATATCTAGGAATACAATTAACGCCCAATATAGAATCCCTCTTCCCAGCTAACTTTATCCCTCTGTTGAGATCAATACATAAAGATCTCCAGAACTGGACCTCAAAGGGGTTCTCCTGGTTTGGAAGAGCCGCCATATTAAAAATGACCATACTCCCAAGACTACTTTACTTTTTTAGTGCACTACCCATCCAAATACCTAACACCTTTTTTTCAAAATTATTAGCAATACAAAGAAAATTCCTGTGGGCTAACAAGAACCCCAGAATAAACTTCCAACTTCTAACGTGGCCCAAACACAAAGGAGGACTAGGTCTACCCGACTACAAAAAATATTACTACGCCACGAATATTGCCAGACTCATTGACTGGCACTGCCATGCCAACACAAAAGACTGGGTACACCTGGAATATCAACACGGAGAACCAAAGTTATTATACTACCCTTGGTCCACACATTCCAAAAACACCAAACGCATCACACACCCACTGGTGGCCAACACACTACAGATATGGCATAAGACCGTCTCTCGATACGGACTAGCCAACGTTCCTGGCCCACTGACCCCACTGACAAATAATCCTGACTTCTTACCGGGCCTTAATCAGAAGATACTACCAACCCCCGGCCCGAACTCCAGCTTCCTAGCCATGCATTGTATACAGGGAACTAGGGTCAAATCACTAAATACACTAAAAACGGAACTAGGCAATGCTACCCCGAACCCATGGTTCTACCTACAGATACAAAACTTTTTAATCAACAGTAAACACAAGCTGTCATTTTATCAAAGGTTGACCCAGCTTGAGGAAATATGCTACAAAGGTGCCCAAATTTTTGGCACCACATCCACAGCTTATAAGTGGTTAGCCTCCCCCCCACCAAACAGTTACTACAAACATAAAGAAAAATGGGTCACAGATCTAGGAATGCAGATCAGTACCGCTCAATGGGAAAAAGCGTGTATACTAACCCACAAGTGTTCTCTTAGCTCAAGATATCAAGAAATATCTTACAAAATACTCACTCAGTGGTATATAACACCGATCAAAACCAATAAATGGTTGCAAACATCCTCTGATTTATGTTGGCGTTGTGGAAAAGAAACTGGCACTTTTGTGCACATATGGTGGAGGTGTCCCCCGATCCAAGACTACTGGAACAATATTATTTACTGGATTAAACATATCACAAATTCCAAGATCAAATTCGACGCGGCTGCTTGTTTGCTACACATAAACTCACTCTCTTTAAGCAAATACAAGAAGGCGTTATCAAGGCATTTACTGACTGCAGCTAAGTGTTTGATCCCATTGCATTGGAAATCCAAACATGTTCCGGTGGTCAGGGATTGGTTGGACAGAGTCCACTATATATATAAAATGGAAGAAGTGGTAGCCATGGAAAAAGAAAACTGTAACTATTTTCATGAAATGTGGCAACCCTGGTTACTATTCACGCTCTCGAGGGAATATCTGTCTTTCCAGCTGTAAATTGATGTATTACATGGTGTAACCATTTCCTGTGAATCTTTGTCTTGTATAGGCCTAGCATAGCCCGGAGGGGCACAACACGAGCACGGACTCTTCCGAGTCCAAACTAGACCTCTGTTTCGATGCCTAATGTACCATTGTTGATTGAAAATCACCGCTTACATATGCCGTATTGCCCCTCCATATACCTCTTTCTGTACCCCCTTCCTTCCCCCCTCCCCCCCTTATTCTCTCTTCTTTCCTGCCTTCACCTTCTCCCAAACTCCACAACCCTACCCTGCACCCATCACCCCCTCCCCTTGTATACTACCCCCCAAAGACTATTTTGCAACAACTTATTGATTATGATGTAATTATTTCAATACCATGCCATGTAAAATGCCATGTAAATGCATACCGCCGATTCACTTCATATGTTCAATGTTAATACTTTGTTTATTGAATAAAAACCTTTGATTGAGAAAAAAAAAAAAAAAAAAAAAAAACATTTGGAGTGATTAGATCAAATTTGAGATTGTGCTTTTTAGCCACAAACATAAACACTACATTTGGAGAGGAGTCAACAAGGTCTATGATGAAAGGTACACCATTCCTACTGTGATTGTGAAACACAGAGGCAAAATGAATGCAGTATGTTATCAAAAAATACTGGAGGAACATTTGCATTCATCAGCCAGGAAGCTGCACATGGGCTGTACTTGGAAAGTCCAACATAAAAATGATCCAAAACACAAGGCCAAGTCGACCTGCCATTGGCTACAGCAGAATAAATTGAAGCTTCTGGAGTGTCCATCTCAGTCTCCTGACCTGAATATCATTGAGCCACTCTGGGGAGATCTCAAACGTGCAGTTCATGCAAGAGAGCCCAAGAATGTACATGAATTGAAGGCTTTTTGGCAAGAGGAATGGGCAGCTTTACCATCTGAGAAGATAAAGAGCCTCATCCACAAATACCACAAAAGACTTCAAGCTGTCATTGATGTTAAAGGGGCAACACACAGTATTAAGAACTGAGGTATGTAAACGCTTGATCAGGGTCATTTGGGTAGTTTCTGTTGTGATTATGATTTATGTTTCAATGATTTTTATTAAGGTTTACAGAATACAAATCATACAGTTCTCAACATTTCTTTGGGTATTGCACGTTGGTTATAACATAACATACATACACTTGCATTGGAAGTCATCGGTTTAGCTTTCAGTTTCCTCTGTTTGGTATTAAGCAACCGCAAATCTTTGGCTATTAGGACAATATGCACATTTAACTGTATGTAAACTTCGCTGCTGTGATTATGATTTAAAAAGAGTAAATACATATACAGTTGATTCATAATAAATGGTTTCAGCCAAATACTAATCATGAGTGAAAGAAAAGTCTTTGTGTTATCATTCATATTCTCTAAAAAATGTCCAAGAAATCATACATTCTGCTAGGGTATGTAAACTTATGAACACAACTGTATGTTGCTCAGCCACAGACTTGATTAGGTGCTACATATTTTGTTCACATAAAAAAATAAAAAAATTACTGTGCTCAACCCGGCCAGACACCATATCTGTATGCAATAAGCCATACCATGGTGAAGGCTCCCGTAAGCCTTATATATCTAATTATATTGTAAATATTGTCACTCATCCTGGGCTTTTAAATCTTCCTAATTTACAAGATTTACAAGCCCGGGACGAGTGTCGGTATTTACTTTTCCATCTACCTATTTTGTTCCCTCTCTTCTGTAATTATTAGCAATCCTCTTCCATGATAGAACCATTGCATTCCCCGTTATGCCATGCTAGTAAAAGATAAATATTGAGACAAATGAAATATTTTGTTACATTTATGAGAAATATGTAAAAAAAAATCTCTGCCTCTCTTCTGTGATTTGTTTTTTTGATATGAAAGTTTGAACGCAATATATAATATATATAAAAAAATTGAAAGAAAATGCACTGGCAGTTTGTACCTTAGACAAAGAAAAAAGAAAGAAATTGCTTTTACTTAAATATACATAGAAAAAGCTTACAGCTCCAGGCAGACTTGTGGCTCACTCACCATCCACAGGTGCAAATTCATCTGGGTTTGATTATCCTGGACAATCCAATGCCAAATAGAAAAGATTAATTGTAACATGAACATGTTTACAAAATTCAAGTTCAAGTTACAATTAAATAGAAACAAAGAAAAATAATGGGGCTTTAAATGAGGTTTATTGCTGCAAAAATGAGTGTATGGACTACATTTATAATAAAACCTTTATTGTACCAAAAGCAATTCTGTGGTCTAGAAATGATAATGTTTTCAAAACATACATAACCATATACAAAGGCTGACATTTTGGTAAAAATATACCATAAGCACATACAATGATGATACATAATTATACAGATTCATAACTGAGTACATGCTGAATAAAAGCCAAACTGTCTTGGCATCACATGAATAGAAAAACTCTACGCGTTTCGTGAATCACGTTCAGTCATCAGGAGTATGGATGCAAAAATTCATTCACTGTAAATACAGAATAATTATATATATAAATATAATAAACCCAAAAAAGTTCCCTTGGGGAGTATTTGGAATAAACTAATACTTACAGATCAGCTCAAGCACTAAACTGGCGTATGTGAGGATCAGTGGCGACTGGTGTTCAACGTTTTTTGGGGGGGAGCGCAAACAAACTGAAAAATACTGAAACCCCCCAATCAATTGCAGCCTCACTGTGCCCATCATATGCAGCCACTTTTGCCCATCAAATGCAGCCATTGTGCTCATCATATGCAACCACTTGTGACCATCAAACACAGCCATTGTGTGCATCAAATGCAGCCACTTGCTCATCAAATGCAGCCTTCTGTGCCCATCAAATGCAGCCACTTGCGCCCATCAACACAGCCATTGTGCCCATAAAACGCATTCATTGCATCCAAACGCGGCCACTTGTGCCCTTCATATGCAGCCACCTGTGCCCATCAAACTCAGCCACTTATGCCCATCAAATGCAGCCACCTGTGCCCATAAAATGCTGCCACTTGTGCCCATCAAACACAGCTACCTGTGCCCATCAAATGCAGATACCCGTGCCCATCAAATGCAGTCACTTGTGCCCATCATATGCAGCCACTTTCCCATCAAATGCAGCCACCTGTGCCCATTAAATGCAGCCACCTGTGCCCATCATATACAGCCACTTGCTCACCAAATGCAGCCACCTGTGCCCATCAAATACAGCCACTTGTGCCCATCATATGCAGCCATTTGTGCCCATCAAATGCAGCCACGACCTGTGTCCATCAAATGCAGCCACCTGTGCCCATCATATGCAGCCACCTGTGTCCATCAAATGCAGCCACCTGTGCCCATAAAATGCAGCCACTTGTGCCTATCAAATGATGCCACCTGTGCCCATCAAATGCAGCCACCTGTGCCCATCAAATGCAGCCACTTGTCCATCAAATGCAGCCACTTGTGCCCATCATATGGAGCCACTTGCCCATCGAATGCAACCACATGTACCCATCATATACAGCCACATGTCCATCAAATGCAGCCACCTGTGGCCATCAAATGCAGCCACTTGCCCATCAAATGCAGCCACCTGTGCCCACCAAATGTAGCCACCTGTGCCCATCATATGCAGCCACTTACCCATCAAATTCAGCCACCTGTGCCCATCAAATGCAGCCACTGTGCCCACAGACCCCCTCACCACTTTGGGGGTTTGCAGCTCTGGCTGCATCCACCATACCCCCCTGCGCACAGATCACGGCTCTGCCAAACCCTCCCAGTGTGCGGATTGTGGCACGTAAACCCCTCAGGGAGGATGCAGCTGACTCAACTGAGGGGACTTACCTCTCAGAGCAGGGACGACCTCCGCTCCAGCGCGAGTCTCCTCGCTCCTCTTTCTAAGCACCAGGCATCAAATAGGATTGGCGAGGAGGAAGGTTAGTGTGAAAATAGTGAACATTCATTTGCTATGGTCACATAATTGAGTGGGATCAGGGTGCGCTCTTTGTGCCCGAAGCCCACCCTAATTTGAAGCATATTAGAGCCTCTGGCTCTAATCAGGTGCTTCAAAATATACAATTTTCTCCCACCTCCGCCCATAGGAATCCATGCGTCAGGCGTCCTGAAAGGGGCCGGACGTATGGATGGGGGGCAGCACCTGTGCGCCCACAGCACACAGGCCGCCACTGGTGAGGATGAAGGGAGTAGGAGAGGGGGTCCTCATGAAATGCCCAGCCTGAAGCTGAGGCAGGAGGCCGAAAACCAAGTCAGGGGGTCAGCTCGTAGGCAGGTCAGGTCATCACAATGCAATCCCAGAGAGGATAGATGATCTAATAACAATCCGCACCAATCTGGAAGATAATGATTGTATGGTGAGTGATGTGTGAAATTGATAAATAGTGAAACAATTGAAAAAAGGTGAAGAAATTAGCAAAAAATGTAAAAAAAAGTATGTGAATGTATAAATGTATTGCAAGGATGTGTAAAAACAATATATATATATATATATATATATATATATATATATATATATATATATATATATATATATTGTATGAAACGTTTTTTGTCTCATTTCCTGCTTTTATTTTAGATTTTTTTCATTTTTTTTATTTTTTATTTTTATTTTTATACTTTATATTTTTTTTTTTCACTGAGCTTGTAAATCTTCTTAATTTACAAGATTTGCAAGCCCTACTGCTTACTTGAATGTGTGGATTTTCACTGCCATATTGCTGAATGATTTTCACTTATATGCAGTATTATATGTGATGTAAGGCGGTATGGTTCCGATAGCTAGCATGTGAGTAGTAGCAATGCCAGGTTATCAGATACCTCTCATTACTGAGCATGCAGAATGTATTAGCTGGAGCTGGAAACGGGTAAGGTAAGTAGGAACACCTCAAACTCCCAAGCTGTCAGAAAAAGAGTTGGCAATGAAAGATGGAGGATGGGGCATAAAATGTCCCCATCCCACTACCTACGGGAGAGTGGCAATCGTGGGAAGTTGTAACTGTAAAACATTTTCTAAATGTAAATACTTACCTATGATTGGTTGAAAGAGTTGACAAATAAAGAAAAAAAAAAAAGAGTTGGCAACTGTAAAAAATAGTCCTCTGGCACGAACAGGCATCTATGAAAGAAAAGAGGATGCGTTATTTGCAGGTAGTTGGTAAGGATATCCAGAAGAAAGCTTATCCCACCCCCACCCCCGTTGTGGCTCTTTTTATGAGGATTGCTAAGTTTATGTGAAATGGTTAGCTGGCTTAAATAGCTAAGTTATTTGGTTATGAATAACATTTTATTTTCACGTTATGAGTTGATTTCTGATTTATCTGTGGTACATTAATTATTTAATATCTATAATAAAAATACTTACTCACTTTTGGATGGACTTAAAGTTTAACTTGCCACTAAGAGATCTTTGTTTCCCCAATTTGAACTTGCCTGATATATACAACCTTGTCTTCCATTCCTTTTGCTTATCCACATAAACATATAAACTCTCCAAAACACCAATGTCCTTTTCCAATTTTCAAAACTGAACTCCATATTGAAGATTCCATGAGTTTATTTTCTCTAAATTATATCTTCTGAATGCTTTCTATATGACATATTATTTTTAACAGTCTATAAAATATAATGTTTTGCTTTGATCTATTTTTAAACGTGGGTTACTTATTTGCTTTGGACCAACACCGACCCTGTTCTGAAGGTGTCTACAAACATAAGAATTTGTATTATATCTTATCCTGAACATGACACTCTGAAACATGCAGTATATACCATCTGACTCAGATTTATCTTCTCAACCTTGGTTCAAAATAGCACCAGTAGCCCCTAAGTTAGACAAAATAATTTATAATCGTGCGCATAGGTTATCACCACTATACAACATATTTCATAATAGGTATACTTCCTTTGTGAACATGGTTAAAGAATGCGTTTAAGGGGTCAGCTCTATTTTCTCTCTCCAAAGCAATCTTACCACTGCTAGCATGTAAGTGCAAATGGAGTCTCATATTGTCCATTAAGGTATTAAGGAGTTTTGAATTTCAACCTCCCACCTCCAAATTTTAGGAATTCTTATGAAAAATGACATGCAGCATGATACTGTCCTTCTAAATTTTACTGGAACATTTAAAAACAGATTATTATTATTATAGAGGATTTATATAGCACCAACAGTTTGAGCAGTGCTTTACAACATGGAGGCAGACAGTACAGTTACAATACAATTCAATACAGGAGGGATCAGAGGGCCCTGCTCGTTAGAGCTATCAATCTAGAAGGGACGGTCAAGTGGAACAAAAGGTAATAATTGTGTGGGGTGATCAGATGGAAAAAATGAAAATACAGTTGTTAGGTGGGGGTAGGATAGGCTTCTCTGAAGAGGAGGGTTTTCGAGGATCATCTAAAAGCTAATAGAGTAGGGGATAATCGGACAGATTGGGGTAAGGAGTTCCATAGGATTGAAAAGTCTCTGGGAAAGTCCTGGAGGTGAGCCTGGGAGGAGGTGATGAGGGCGCTAAAGAGCAGGAGGGAAGAACGAAGAGATTGATTAGGTTGGTATTTTGACACTATGTCATTTTGAATTTAATTTGTTGGGTGAGTGGAAGCCAGTGGAGGGATTGACAGAGAGGAGTAGCAGACACAGAGTGGTTGGAAAGGTGGATGAGTCTGGCAGCAACATTCTTGATGGATTAAAGGGGAGATAGACTATGTACAGGTAAGCCATTGAGGAGATAATTGCAGTAGTCAAGGCAAGAGATGACCAGGGACTGAATTAAGAGGTTTGTTGTGACATTAGTTAGAAAGGGGCATATTTTGGAGATGTTGCGGAGGTTGAGGTGGCAAGATTTGGACAGTGATTGTATGTGGGGCTTAAAGGAGAGTTCAGATTCCAGGACTACACCCAGGACCTTGGCATGCGGGGCTGGGCTTATGGTTGTGCCATTGATTTTGTCAGAGATCAGGGGAAGAGGCATGTGAGGGAGTAAAAATGATACGGTCGGTTTTGGATAGATTAAGTTTGAGGCAGTGGTGTGATATCCAGACTGATATATCTGATAGTAAATTAGTGATATGTGAGGAGACTGAAGGAGTGAGCGGAGGGGTAGAGAAATAGATTTGGGTGTCATCAGCGTAGAGGTGGTAATGGAAGTCATGGTAGGCTATCAGCTGACCCAGGGAGCAGGTATAGATTGAAAATAGGAGAAGAACCTTGGGGGACCCCAAAAGAGAAAGGAAGAGGAGAGGATAAATTATAATTGTAAGTAACACTAAAGGTGCAGTTGGATAAGTAGGAAGAGAACCAGAAAAGAGTACAGTCACAGAGACCAAAGTTTTTTTTTGAGGAGGGGTGGTCAACCATATCAAAGGCAGCAGAGAGGTCCAGGAGTAGGAGTACAGAATAGTGTCCATTTGTTTTGGTCATTAGTAGATTGTTTCTTCGTTTTTTGAAGGGGCTTAAGAAGGCTATTATCAGCAAGGTGGTCGCTCAGTCGGTTGTAGACCAGACAGTCAAGAAGTTTGGATAAAAAGGGGAGCAAGGAGATGGGGCGTAGGTTGTGAAGATTGGATGGGTCCAGTGAGGGCTTTTTAAATATGGAGCTGACAAGTGCATGTTTTAGAGAGTTGTGGAAGATAACAGAAGAGAGGGAGAGATTGAAGATGTGGGTTAGAGGGTGTAGAATAGAGCCAGAGGGTGAACATAGCATTTGCGAGGGAGCAGGATCCAGAGGGCAGGTGGTAAGATGGATGTTAGCAAGTAGTTTAGCAGCCTTGTCTATAGTGGTGGGGTTGAAAGAGGGAAGTAATTGTACCAGTGGGAATAAAGTGTAAAGCATGGAGTATATCTGAACAGTAGAAATCGCCTCACGAATTGTATCATTATTCTGTTTGAAGTGATTGGCGATCTCCTGGGCAGTGAGTGAGTTGGTGGGTGGAGGCAGTGGAGGACAAAGTAGAGACGAGTTGAGGGGGACGGGATGAAAAGGTGTTTATGAGAGAGATAAAAATAGGTTTGTTTGGCAGTGAGGAGGCAGGAATTTTATTTTTGGAGGGCAGAAGTATACTGGTTGAAAGTTTTCTGTGATTTTGTCTTACGCCACAGGCTGTTGTTTTTTTCAGACTTCTAGTGTCATCTATTTGCCAAGGTTGAAGGGGACGGGCCTGATTCTGTGTGTAGTGAGGGGAGCCAGTGTGTCCAGTGGGGCTAGAAGTGAAGTGTTGTAGACAGAAGTGGCTAGGTTGGTGCAGGTACAAAACTTCATAAACAATAAAATAAAAACAGATTACAGTTTGTTTGCTTTAAAATGAAAAGTAGACAAATGCTAAAATGGCAAAGTAACATATCAATAAAATAATAGGGGGAAAGGCAAATACACTTTGCACTGCAAGTGCACTTGAAAGTGCATTGAACGTGCACTTGGAAGTGCAGTCGCTCTCAATCTAAGGGGTAGATCTGAAATTAGTGGAAGCTCTGCTGATTTTATCATCCAATCATGTGCAAGCTAAAATGTTGTTTTTTATCCTCCTTACATGTCCCCCTCGGATCTGCAGCAACTTTACTTCCAAGTGCATTTTCAGTGTACTTTCAAGTGCACTTGTAGTGCAAAGTAGATTTTCCTTTCGTAAATAACCCCCTATGTATGTTGTACATAGCATTCAGGTAACAAAGCTTTTGCATACTTTTAACATTATAGTGTTCTTATCCCAGCTTATATATAATGCTTTTTCCAATGATTCATTTTTTTCACTAAAGCCCCATACTCACTATCAGATTTTCTGCTGAGTTTTTCCTTCAGATTTACCAAAACCATATAATATTAGGTCAAAGTTTCAATGTGTATGCAATCAGGCAGGCCCCCTACTACATGGTTTTGGTAAATCTGAAGGAAAAACTCAGTAGAAAATCTGATAGTGTGTATGGGGCTTAACAGTTGCCCTTTGTTATCAAAGTTAACAGTCCTATTCTTTTTTGCTTTTCACAAAATCTTCCACCCTAACCAAGCTTTGAACAGTGCTAGAAAACATAATGAGGTAGAAAATGCTAAGGCAGTGTGAATATCTACAAGACCATTTGTAAAAAAGCATTTTTTTAATAAGAGGGCAAATTATCTAATAAATCTTTGGTAGAAAACTCTTCTTCCCAATTATCGATGATATTTACCTCCTTGTAAAAATACCTATGGCTACACAAAATGATTTTATAAATAGATAACATATTTTTATGCAGACATTTTCCTTTATTTTTTTTCTGTGTAAATTATGGATACAGAAATGTAAAAACTTTGCTTTTCATATGTGATATTGAAGCATTAACCACTTGACCTCCACAAGGTTTTACCCCCTTCATGCCATTTTTTGCTATTCAGCACTGTACTACTTTAGCTGGTAGTTGCACAGTTATGCAACACGGTACACAATTTTTTTTTCACACAAATAGAGCTTTCTTTTGATGGTAATTAATCACCACTGAGTTTTTTTATTTTTCGCTAGTTAAAGCGGAGGTCCACCCTAAAGTGGATCTTCCGCTCATTGGAATCCTCCCCCCCTCCGGCGCCACAATTGGCACCTTTCAGGGGGGAGGGGGGTGCAGGTACCTGTACAGTACAGGTATCTGCACCCACTTCCGGGATAGCTCTCTGCGGAAAGGGGCGTAGATTACGCCCCTTTCCGAAAGTCCCCCGCTGCCTGCTGGGAAACACACAGATTCCAGAGGCAGCGGTTCCATCTTTATTGCGCAGCGCGACTCGCGCATGCGCAGTAGGGAACCGGGAAATGAAGCCGAAAGGCTCCACTTCCTGATTCCCATACCCAAGATGGCGGCGGCAGCACCCGAGAGACGATCGAGAGATCGACTTCGGGTGCCGACATCGCGGGCGCGCTGGACAGGTAAGTGTCACTATTTTAAAAGTCAGCAGCTGCAGTAGTTGTAGCTGCTGGCTTTAAAAAAAAAAAAAAAACGCGGACTCCCGGCGGACTCCCGCTTTAAGCAAAAAAAGACAGGGCATTTGGAAAAATTTATTTTTTCGAATTTCTGTTATAAAACATATTCAATAAAATCAAATGTCTTCATTACTGTAACAGCAATTGTTTTAATTGTCATAAATAGGTTACATTCATAACAGCTGTGATTGCTTTTATGTACTGTGACTTTGTTGACATTGTGATCATGTGATCACATAGCTGTGATCACTGTGGTGAACACAGATGTCGCGGGAAAGGCGTGCTGTGCCCCTCCTAAGATGGATGGCGTATGTATGTGGTCCAGTCTGCCCATGTCTCCCTGCTGTAGTGAATGTCTACAACCAGTTAAAGTATATCTTAAAGCGGAGTTCCACTCAAAAATGGAAGCTCCACTTATCTGCATCCTCCCCCCCTCCTGTGCCACATTTGGCACCTTCCGAGGGGAAGTGGGTTCCACTTCCAAGAGATCTCACCACAGCGAGATCACTTGGAAGTTTGGCCCCCCTCCTTCCACCCACCGCTGGGCCATTTGGAAAGTGCAGCGTGCTTTGTGCATGCGCAGTAGAAACTGGTTGTGAAGTTGAAAAGCTTCACTGCTGGTTTCCTTTACCGGCAGCAGCACCCGAGAGCCAATGGAGACATTGGCTGGGGTGCCGACATCGCTGGATTCCAGGACAGGTACGTGTCCTAATAATAAAGGTCAGCAGCTATAGTATGTGTACTTTAAATCTTTTGCTGGGGGGGGGGGAGGATTCCACTTAACTTAAGAACAAAAATGTCATATACCGTATATACTCGAGTATAAGCCGAGATTTTCAGCCCCTTTTTTTAGGCTGAAAGTGCCCCCCTCAGCTTATACTCGAGTCACCGCCGTCTGCCTACCTGATCTGCGTGTCGTGCAGACAGACGGCGGCCATTCCACTATTCAAAAGCCGCGCCTCCCTGTCTGTGATAGGCGAAACACTCAATTTCCCAGCAGTCAGTGTTCCGCCTATCACGGACATCCGCTCATCCTCATACTACGGACGAGGATGAGAGGATGTGCGTGATAGGCGGAACACTGACTGCTGGGAAATTGAGTGTTCCGCCTATCACAGACAGGGAGGCGCGGCTTTTGAACAGTGGGATGGCCGCCGTCTGTCACAGACGAGGAGGAGAGGTGCGGCTTTTGAAACCTGGCATGGCCGCCGTATGTTTTTTATACATGCAGATAGGTGCAAAATGGCACACAGAGGCTGCAGAAGGACAAAGAGGCTGCAGATTGGCACACGGAGGCATGCACAGGACACAGGTAGGCTGCAATGGACACAGGGATGGACACAGGGATGGACACAGGGATGGACACAGGGAGGTACACAGGGAGGTACACAGCTGCACATGGGCATTGTTGACCCTCTTTTCCACTCTTTTAAGCTGTAACAGTAGCTGCTGCATGTCTCACCCTCGGCTTATACACGAGTCAATAAGTTTTCCCAGTTTTTTTGTGGTAAATTAGGGGCCTCGGCTTATATTCGGATCGACCTATACTCGAGTATATACGGTACTACAACTTACCATTCCTTAAATGTAGTGGCTGCATTTGTTCTCTTATTTTTTCCAGGCTTTTTTTCCTTTATTTTTGCTTGGGGGTCCTGCCAGCAGTGGTAAGCAAACTGTACAAAATGTGGTTCATTGGACGCTCAACAAACAATTGAAAAAAATTGCAAACCCAGAACATTGCACGCAAACCACGTTGAAGTCTAGGGGAACGGAATCTTGTCATTTTTTTCTGGGCTTTTTCAAGGCCATTTGCAAGCTTTTGGCCTCAGCACTGATCCACCCCGTGTGAAAGAGACCTTAGGGAAAAATGCTGTTGTTAGCTGGACACTGCTATACATGTACTAGTGCAAACTTTAAAAAAAAAACAACCTTCAGCGAAGAGTAATTTCATGTGAAAAATAGTATACAGAAAAGTAGTAGGATTTCAGCTACCCCTTCAATGGGCACAAATACTTCACATAATATTAAAAATCAATACAAATCTTTAATTTCATCCAATTAAAAAACTTTGATAAAATCATATATCAAAAATGCAAGAACATTCGTATTACCAATCAACCCCCATTGAGGGGATGGAGATTGTTTAACAAGGTAGTCTTTTGAGATTAGGTAAGAACGGTCTGCATGTTTCGTGGTACCTCAGGACCTCCTTTCTCATACACAGGTACAGTGGAAAAAAGTTATGAAAACAGAATTACATGTCACATAGGGGTTGATTTACTATCAATTCACTATAATTCACTATAGGTCACAGACAACAGAGACCGTCCAAATCATTAGTCGTGCTAGAAACACGGGAATTGCACATGAAAATAATGTATATTTACCAAACATTGAAAAAAAATGTATAGGGACACTTTTTTGCCTGCAGGCAGAGTATTATTATAATTAGGAGGCGGGACATTAGTTTGTAGGCGTGGCATAGCTGAGAAAGAAAAATGTGGCCTGGTTTAAGATAAATATTGGGCATTATTACATTATAATATAAAAAGAAAAAGTTCAACTCACCATAATGCTGTCAGAGAACTCACAGAGCAAGCACCCGTCTCCGTGCAGCAGCTGCCAATCCTCATTTCGCTAATGCCAATGTGCATGCACGGAACCGTAGCCAGAGACAAATGAGATCCTGAGTGGAAATGCACAATGGCACCTCCGTGCGAGACGCACGTCCGCACTAACGCGTACCCGCTAGTGCTAATGCACTAAGGCGCTAATGCGCTACACACGTACGCTGCCGCCATTGCTGCCACACAACACCTTATATAAACAGAAAGTCTGCCAAGCATCAGTGCTAGATCGTCTTCAGCTTGTCCCTGTGTTTCCTTCTGACCATTATCTTGGATCTCCTATGCCTGCCGAACCTGACTCTACCTGCAATACTGACCTTGGCTTGGCAATACCCCACTGCCAGCCTGTTGCCGACTCCTGCCTGTTCCTGATTCCCCAGTTGATCCTGATCTGGCTCCCGCTGAACAAGTCTGGTGATCAGTTTCCACATCTCCTCAGCAGAGGTTCCTGTATCTCCAAGTTCCAGCCTCCTGCCTGCAGGCACCTGCACCCCTTCGCTGCCCTCGCACTCCCTGTACCCACCACCAGGGGTGTTTGGACCGGAGGCATGCAAGAGCACACCCTCATCATTTTGGGCTCCGCTGTAAGGTACGTGACAATGCAGAATCAGTGGGAGCCCCGAGTGCATCACTTGCCACGTTGCCTGCCACCAGATACCATCAGGTGTGCCCATTGGAGTCCATCCTTACATCAGGCATTCCCAGCAGAATCCCTCCTTACATCAGGTGCACCCAGCGGAGTCCCTCCGCTTCTTACGTGTGCCCAGCAGAATCCCTCCTTACATGTGCCCCGTGGAGCCCCTTGTTACATGGACCCAGCAGAGTCCCTCCTCACATGTGCCCTGTGGAATCCCTTCTTACATGTGCCCAGCGGAGTCCCTCTGCTCCTTACATCAGGTTCCCCCAGCGGAGTCCTTCCACTCCTTACATGTGCTCAGCGGAGCCCCTCCTTACATGTACCCAGCAAAGCCCCTCCCTACATCTGACCAGTCCCTCATTACATGCGCACAGCGGTGCCCCTTCCTACATGTGCCCAGCGGAGCCCCTCCTTACATGTGCCCAGTGGAGCCCCTCATTAAAAGTGCCCAGCGGAGCTTCTCTGCTCCTCACATCAAATGTCCTCTCTCGTCGGACACATGGGGCCAAGGGTTGGGGGCAGCTTAATTTCCCGTCTTTCCCCGTGTGTTCAGTGGAGAGGGGTAGGGTCTTCGATCCGTACAGCTAATCGGCATCAGTGTACAAGTAAATTGTCTACTTGTACGTTGAAGAGAGAAGCCGATTGGCTGCACGGATCGGAGGCCCCTCCCCGCTCCACTGAACACATGGGGAAAAAGACTTGCTAGGATCTGAGCCGAGGCCATGTTTTTGGAGCCTGCTGCGGTGCCAAAAACGATTTTCATCTCTTTTTCAGCTCTGATCGGGATGAGGGTCCAATTAGCGGGATTGTCTTAGGAAATTCTGGACTGTTGGCAAGTATGAATAATGTTTAGAGCATGATATGATAACCTAAATGGTTCTTAAATATGTGGTAGATTGTTTAAAGATGGTGTGCTTTTAAACTAATGAAAAAGGTGATGTATAAACTGAAATATCATTGAAAGCCTGAGAAGAGATAAATTCCCCCTCTTTCTACAACTATGTACCAGCACAAGTGCGCATGCTCAGACTTGCAAAATACTCATATTTGAGCTGAACACCACCACCCCTGGTTCAGTTCGCACCAGGACTTGCAAACAGGCAAAGAATGTGTGCGAACACAGGAACAAGTCTATGGGCCACCAACACAAAAAATCAAAAGTGCTAATTTTAAAGGCTTATATGCATGTTATTAACATAAAAAGTGTTTGGGGACCTGTGTCCTGCCCCAGGGGACATGTATCAATGCAAAACAAAGTTTTAAAAACTGATGTTTTTTTTTTCAGGGGCAGTGATTTTAATAATGCTTAAAGTGAAAAAATTAAAATGAAATATTCCTTTAAATATGCCTGGGGGGTCTCCTTAGCCTGTAAAGTAAAGCATCTTTCCCATGTTTTTAACAGCCCACAGATAAATGACATTTCTAAAGGAAAAATGTCTTTTAAAATTGCTTGTGGCTGTAATGTATTGTCAGATCCCGACAATATAGATAAAAATCGTCCCCCCTCCCCTGGTATGAATTTTAAGGGCAACCCCGCACCAAAATAAAAAAAATTGCGTATGGGCCCCCCGAAATCCATACCAGGCTTTGCAGGTCAGGTATGGATATTAAGGGGATCCCTGTTCCAATGTTTTGTTTTAAATGGTGTGGGAACCCCCAAAAATCCATACCAGGCCCTTCAGGCCTGGTATAGATTTTAAGGGGAACCTGACCCAAAATTTTAAATAAAATGGCCTGGGAGTCCCCCCAGAATCCATACCAGACCCTTATCCGAGCACGCAGCCTGGCAGGACACAAGAAAAGGGGGGACGAGAGAGCATACCAGGCCACATTCCCTCAACATGGGGAGAGTGCTTTAGGGTCCCCCCCAAAACACCTTGTCCCCATGCTGATGAGGACAAGGGCCTTGTCCCCATACTGATGAGGACGAGGGCCTCATCTCCACAACCCTTGCCTGATGGTTGTGAGGGTCTGTGGGCAGGGGGCTTATCAGGATCTTGAAGCCCCATTTAACAAGGGGACCCCCAGATCCCAGCCCCCCTATGTGAATGAATATTGGATACATTGTACCCTTGAACATTCACCAAAAAAGTGCCAAAAAAGTCAAAATGACAGGAGACAGTTTGGGACAAGCCCTTTATTAAAAAATAAAAAATGTCCCGTAATGTCCATTCATCTTTGATCATATCGCTGATGACCCAGTATGGAAGCTTGGTATGGATTTTGGGGGGGGGGGGCAAGCCATTTTTTTTATTTTGTTGCAAGGTTCCCCTTAATATCCATACAAGACCTGAAGGGCCTGGTATGGATCTTAGGGGGGACCCCCACGCCAGTTTGAAAAAAAATGTTGGTTCCCTTTAATATCCATACCAGACCCAAAAGGTCTGGGGGGGGGGGGGGGGGTTGATTCACGCCGTTTTTTTCAATGATTTCCATGCATATTGCAAGGATCTGGCAATATATTACAGTCAGTCGTAAGCAGTTTAAAATGAAATTTTTTCCTTTACAAATGTCATTTTGCTGCCTTACATAGTGTGGGACATGGACTCAGCCCCCTTAGCCATGATTGGCCAAAGGCACCCTGCCTTTGGCCGATCATGGTTCTCACAGCAGAACGCACTGTGATTGGCCAAAGCATGCAGGTCAGGTGCATGCTTTGGCCAATCAGCAGCCGTCAATGCACTGCGATGTCGCAGTGCATTGACAGTCTCCAAACGTTCAAATCAAAAAACGGTCTCATCCATAACTGGGCCTTCAAACTGTTTGGCATCACAGAGATGCAGCCTCCATCCATGTGGCAGCGCAGTGGCTAACAGGTTAGCATTCTGCCTAGCAGCACTGGGGTTGATGGTTCAAATCCAAAATATGCCACTCCATGTTGAGAAGTTGTTTTTAAACATAACTCCTGACTCAGATCCTTACATAAATTATGTATAATCCCCTGTACACACAATAGGATTTTCTGATGGAAAATGTGTGATAGAACCTTGTTGTCGGATATTCCGACCGTGTGTAGGCCCCATCACACATTTTACATAGGAATTTCTGTTGCACAAAATTTGAGATCTGGTTCTCAAATTTTCCGACAACAAAATCCGTTGTCGGATTTCCGATCGTGTGTAAAAAATTCAGACGCACAAAGTGCCATGCATGCTTGGAATCAAGCAGAAGAGCAGCACTGGCTATTGAATTTCATTTTTCTTGACTCATCGTACATGTTGTACATCACCACGTTCTTGACGTTTGGAATTTCTGACCAACTTTGTGTAAGTGTGTGTATACAAGGCAAGTTTGAGTCAACATCCAAAAAAATCTCATGGATTTTGTTGTCAGAAAATCCTGTCGTGTGTACAGGGCATAACTTTAGTATTTATGTGTAGGAGGGTTCAGCCGCCATTGCAAATCATGTCATATGTATTCCATGGGCCAGCACAATAATCAGCCTTAAGATTTCCCCACCAGCAATAATTGCAGCCTCTTACCCAGGAAAAAGCAACACAATTAGAGATGGTTCTCTAGCAAAGTGTTTCTCAACTCCAGTCCTCAAGGCATCCCAACAGGTCATGTTTACAGACTTTCCATTATTTTGCACAGGTAATTTGATCAGTTTCACTGCCTTACCACAGGCGTTTCATCTGGGAGAAGTCCTGAAAAGATAACCTTGTTGGGAAGCTTTGAGGGCTGGAGTTGAGAAACACTGTGTTGGCAGCATGCTGACAGTAATCAGCCATAACCAGCCTTCAAAACAGATGGCATATCACAGAAACAGGTTGTTCTGTGATGATCAGCTGATTGCTTTACCACATACCCTACATCTTCTACGCGCAGCTGGTCGACTTCTTCCTGTGTCAAGGCCTAAAGTCTGTCCAGGAAGTAAGACAGAAGTAATAGATCAGTGTTTTTAAACAGCCATGAAGACAGCGAGGTGAGCGTGTGTAGAACAAATGGAAAGCCGTTTCATTTTTGCAAAAGAAGTACATTAATGCTATATTGGTACATAGGGCAGCTGGAAACTAAGAAAAAATAGGTGAACAAAGGTGAACTGAGCCTTTTATTGAACAAGTTGAATTTAGAAGCTGATTGTCTATCATACACAGCTACACAATATTTTGCTCTCTCCAGTTTTAGTAAATCTGTTTTTCTGACAGATTTTTCAGAATAAGACTGTTAAGTTCGGGTCACTAAGGAAACCATTTTTCAGAAGAGCAAAAGATTTTCATTCCAGAAAAATGACTGATATTGAGTATTGATATATCATGAGACATTACCTAGCCTTACTCATGATACACAGAGACATTTAACTACATGAATATCAGAAAGGAAGTTTACTGCTCTCCATTGACATGATGATGTATAATTTAACATCATTAGAAAATTATCTAACATCTAATCAATTTTTAAAGTGTCTTGTAAAATTAAATTAAAATGTAAGGAAAATGAGAGACTAGATTAATGCCTTCTTCCACCTTTAATTACGTAAATCAATATTACAAGCTGTGAATTATAACACTTTGCATATATTGTTGTTGCGCTGCGTTGAAAGGGGAAATTCTGTGGAAGGGGAACTGCAGCTGACACGGTGGCAATTTTGTGTGTGAAATACCATATAGGTATGTAAGTAATCATGATTTTAGCAAGCAGGTACACAAGGTTTATTTTCTGTATTTTGTACTATGCAGACAAATTAAAAATGACTTTACCGAAGGCAATAATTGACTCACCCTCATACCCAAAAAGAGCACATAATGTTCCTACCACACTAACAGCATGTTAAAATGATACCAGTTAACATATTGGTGTGTTTTCAGTTTGCACAAAACCATTGGATGGAACACCTGAAGACAACCTATGAACATATACAAACTCCATGCATATAAGCATACAGTATAGCATCGTGGACAGTGGCGGCCCATAATGCAGGGCACAGGGCTGACCCCCTATCCATTTTTTTTGAAGCACGTGATTAGAGCCAGAGGCTCTAATAGGCTTCAAAAAAGGTTGGGCTCGGCCGCAGAGCACCGACCATGGGAGGGGGTGGGAGTGGGACAGATTAGTGGATTACCCAACCATCCGGGGAGGTGTTTGTGGGTGCATTGTTTGCCACCACCCACAAAAAATATACCACCAGCTGCCACTGATTGTGGATGAGAGTAGAACCTAGGATCCAGAACTGCAAGGCAAAAGCAATAGATAATTAGACACTTTTCTTGTCTTTGAGTCCTCTGAATTGACAGCTGACATAGAAATCAAGCACCAAAAGCTTGCAGAATGCAGAAGCATCAGTTATGGTTTGGCTTCCTTGGTTTCAAAAATCAAGCTGTGTCTCACTTCCAGCCTTGCAATATACAGTACATGGTTCCTGGGAGTCTAGCATGCGCAGTTTTCAGCATGGGGTTCTGCGCACCGAGAGCAGGGGAAGCATAACTAATCTTTACCTGTCACTTTTAAAAGGTCAAAATCTGTAAAATTAATATTTCATCTAAACCCTTAAAGGATAACTCCACTTTCCTGGGGAAAAAATAGCAAATAACGAAAAAATAATATAGCATATACAATTACAACACAAGCCATATTGCAATTGAATGTTATTAAAAATTACCTTTCCTTTTCAATCTGCAGCCACTGTAATGTTTAGAATGTGTACAGAACGCCCATCAGAAACACAATTTCCTGCTTGTGCGATTGGCTCACTGATTTTCAGGCATCCTCTGCAACAAAAATGCCATTTTTGGCGAGATACTTCCAATAGGAAATTACATCTAAAGGGATGTAGGCCCAGTAGCTTTCCTCTTTAGAGCCCTGCAGGTGCAAACCTGATTAATAATTATGAAACCATTCCCATTAGACTGTCCCACATGGACACAGACAAACACACAGAGATTTCTTTAGAATAACAAAAAGGAAGGAATCTGCAACAAAGTTTATTAAAGACCTTGTAATGTACATAGATCACCCAGTGGGGAATGCTTTTTTCACAACAAAAGTGGAGTTACACTTTAAGTGGGCAAATAACACTTAAAGTGGTTGTAAAGGCAAAATTATTCTTTAAAAAACAAAACAAAAAAACAAACATATCATACTTACCTGCTCTGTGCAGTTGTTTTGCACAGAACAGCCCAGATCCTACTCTTTTCGGATCCCCACTGGTGCTCTGGGCCCTCCCCCTTACCGAATGCCCCCATAGCAATCTGCTTGCTGTTGGGACACCTGTGCCTGCTCACTCCTGAGCCGGCTCTCATCATCCATAAGACATAAGACAAAGAGAGTGCAGCTTAGCCCTGTCCTCTATTCCTGGCTGTGATTGACAGCCAATGGCTCCTGCATCTTAGCCAATCAAGAGGGTGAAACCCAGGAGAGCCTCAGGTCACATGCACATCTCTGGATCAGGATTGGGTTTAGGTAAGTATTAAAGGGGGCTAGGGGAGAAGCTGCACATGAAATTAAAAACACTTCAGCCTTTACAAACACTCACCCGAACACCCAAAGTGAACCTAAACTGAAAAGCTGAAAATGTTCTATTTTAGAAGGAGAAGCATTTAGAAATGTTTATTTTTACCCTTAAAAATCGATCTTTTGTCTTGAATCCCCCCTGAAAAAAACAGTGTTCAATGCACCCCTGTGTCTTGAGCTTTAAGGCTTTATACCTACAGTGCGAGATCATCTAAGGCACTGTACTTTTGACAGCTAGTCTTATTAGGTTTTGAATTAGATTTATTGATGTCAGAACTGTGCTGCTAACTATTCTCTATGTGAAGAAAATACTTAATTATGTGGATCATTATGCTGATCTATGTTTTCAGAGCCTCTACTGATGCTTTTTCATCATTCTTCCACAGTCATGAGATCACCAATTACCTGTTGATTTTTTTTTAAATGAGGTAGCAAAGCCCTCCTTCCTAGAATCTGGAAGGTGGAGCTGTATGATGTATATTGTAAATGTATGATCTGTACATAGACAATACACATTATACACATTATATAGCACCACCTTCTAGTGGCTGGGAGGCTGCAGCAGTGTGCAGCCAAATAATTATTGTACGCAATACAAAGCAGTAAAGAAGGGGCTGGCAGTGTGCGTGGGAAGTGAATGCTTGGCTCTAATTGTCAGCTCCCTAGGCAAATTGAGGGGCAAGAAAAGATAGTTTAGTCTTGTTGTTGCTTTCCCATAACAGTTCCTGCACAGTCATTGAAACTGGGCTTCAGCTTGACAATGATAATGTTTTTTTTTTTTTCATTGCTAAAGTGTCTGTATAAGTTTAAACACACATTTTAAACTTGGACTCTATTTTAAACTTATACCCATTTTAACCACTTAAGGACCGCCGTATTGCCATTGTACGTCATCACAATGGCACAGGCAGGCACAAGCATGTAGATGTACGTGCCTGCCTTCCAGCAGGTGGGGGGTCCGATCGGACCCCCTCCCGCTGGATACGGCGGTCCGGTTCGCTCCAGGAGCGATCCGTGATGAGGGGATGGCCGTTGGTTTCTGGCCACCCCCTCTGGATCGCTCCTGGCCAATGACAAGCTTCCTCCCACTGTGTATTGTTTACACAGGAAGGAGGAAGTGATGTCATTCTCCTCGGGGCGGTCTTTTTGACCGGACTACGAGGAGAAGACTAAAAGTAAGTGCACCAAAACACTAGACTGACACATAGGTACACATAGGTACACAACCCCCCCCCCGATCCCCCCGCCCCCCCCTCCCCCCCCAGTCACAGTGTCACTGATTGCACTGATCATTTCTTTACTGGTCACTGCATTCAGTGTCAGTTGTAACAGTTAAAACTGTCAGGGCAGTTAGTGTTAGGTCCAGGGTAGCCCCCTATCACCCCCCAATAAAGATTTAACCCCCTGATTGCCCCTAGAGTTAACCCTTTCACCCCTTTTGGCAGTGTCACTAAGCGATCATTTTTCTGATCGCTGCATTAGTGTCGCTACTGTCGCTAGGTAGCTAGTTATTTTTTTAGGTTCACCGCCAGGTTTTTATATCGCTAGGTACCCCGATATACTACCCAATAATGGTTTTAACCCCCTGATTGCCCCTAGTTAACCCTTTCACCCCCTTTTGCCAGTGTCACTAAGCGATCATTTTTCTGATCGCTGCATTAGTGTCGCTACTGTCGCTAGGTAGCTAGTTATTTTTTTCGGTTCACCGCCTGGTTTTTATAGTGCTAGGTACCTCGATATACTACCCAATAATGGTTTTAACCCCCTGATTGCCCCTAGTTAACCCTTTCACCCCCTTTTGCCAGTGTCACTAAGCGATCATTTTTCTGATCGCTGCATTAGTGTCGCTACTGTCGCTAGGTAGCTAGTTATTTTTTTAGGTTCACCGCCAGGTTTTTATAGCGCTAGGTACCCCGATATACTACCCAATATTGGTTTTAACCCCCTGATTGCCCCTAGTTAACCCTTTCACCCCCTTTTGCCAGTGTCACTAAGCGATAATTTTTCTGATCGCTGCATTAGTGTCACTAGTGTCGCTAGGTAGGTAGTTATTTTTTTAGGTTCACCGCCAGGTTTTTATAGCGTTAGGTACCCCCATATACTACCCAATAATGGTTTTAACCCCCTGATTGCCCCTAGTTAACCCTTTCACCAGCGATCACAGTATAAGTGTCACTGGTGACGCTGGTTAGCCAGTTAGTTATTTAGGTTCCCCGTCAGGTTTTTATATAGCGCCAGGGACCCCCATATACTACCTAATAAAAATTTGAACCCCTGATTGCCCCTAGTTAACCCTTTCACCACTGATCACCGTATAAGTGTTACGGGTGACTCTGGTTAGTTTGCTTTTTATAGCATCAGGGCACCCACCATTTATTACCCAATAAAGGTTTAACCCCCTGATCACCCGGCGGGTGATATCAATTAGGTTTTAGGGTCAGGGTCTGCGTCGCCCCAGGCAGCGCTAGGTTAGTGCCAGTACCGCTAACACCCACACGCAAAGCATAAACCTCCTGTAGTGGTATAGAATCTGAACAGATCAATATCTGATCTGATCAGATCTATACTAGCGTCCCCAGCAGTTCAGGGTTCCAAAAAAACGCTTTGTTAGCGGGATCAGCCCAGATACCTGCTAGCACCTGCGTTTTGCCCCTCTGCCCAGCCCACCCAAGTGCAGTATCGATCGATCACTGTCACTTACAAAACACTAAACACATAACTGCAGCGATCGCAGAGTCAGGCCTGATCCCTGCGATCGCTAACAGTTTTTTGGTAGCATTTTATATTTAAATCCAGAAGGCAGTGCTTGGTTTTCGGGGTCCCGTATGTGGCTAGGCTCCCAAAAAGTCCCCCACATGTGGTATCCCCGTACTCGGGAGAAGCAACAGAATTTATTTTGGGGTGTAATTTGACTTATGCCCATAGCATGTGTGAGCAATATATCATTTAGTGACAACTTTGTGCAAAAAAAAAAAAAGTTTGTAATATTCCCGCAACTTGTGGCAAAATATAAAATATTCCATGGACTCAACATGCCTCTCAGTAAATAGCTTGGGGTGTCTACTTTCCAAAATGGGGTCATTTTGGGGGGTTTTGTGCTATTTTGGGATTTTATGGCCTTCGAAACTGTGATAGGTAGTGAGGAGTGAAATCAAAAATTTGCACCCTTAGAAATCCTGAAGGTGGTGATTGGTTTTCGGGGTGCCGTGCGCGAATAGACTCCCAAAAAGTCCCACACATGTGGTATCCCCATACTCGGGAGAAGTAGTGGAATATATTTTGGGGTGCAATTCCACATATTTTTTAATTTTTTTTGTCATTATTTAATCCCTTAGGACAAAAAAAATAAATATTCAATGGGCTCAACATACCCATCATCAATTTCCTTGGGGTGTCTACTTTCCAAAATGGGATCATTTGGGGGGGGGGTTTGTACTGCCCTGCCATTTTAGCACCTCAAGAAATGAGATAGGCAGTCATAAATTAAAAGCTGTGTAAATTCCAGAAAATGTACTCTAGTTTGTAGACGCTATAACTTTTGCGCAAACCAAAAAATATACGCTTATTGACATTTTTTTTTACTAAAGACATGTGGCTGAATACATTTTGCCCTCAATGTATGACTAAAATTTAGTTTATTTGATTTTTCTTATAACAAAAATAAGAAAATATCTTTTTTTTTCAAAATTTTCGCTCTTTTTCCATTTATATTGCAAAAAATAAAAATCGCAGAGGCAATCAAATACCATCAAAAGAAAGCTCTATTTGTGGGAAGAAAAGGACGCAAATTTCGTTTGGGTGCAATATTGCATGACCGCGCAATTACCAGTTAAAGCAGCGCAGTGCGAAATTGGAAAAAGACCTCTGGTCCTTAAGGTGTTTATCCGGGGCTGTAGTGGTTAATTAAAGTGTAACTAAAGTTACATTTTATTTATTTATTTTAGTTTTGGATAGTAAGGGGAGTGATTAGAATATCTGTCAGTTTTTATTGCTGTCTGTGTCCCTGTTAGGGTGATCCACCAATTAGGGAGATTTACCCTCTCTATTTGTCCTGTTTACCATTATCATGAAAAGTGAAAGTAAAAGAAAATCTCAAATTTTGGGTTAACATGAAAACAGTAATAGAGGAAAAATGTTCCAATGGGCACTCTAGTACTGGTGACACCTTTGATTTTTTTTTATTCGTTCCTGTTTTGGGTAAGGGACAGGAAATAAAGGGAAATGTTCCCTATTGGACACAGATGGCAAAAAAAAAAAAAAAGCGAACAGGGGTTATAACGCTCCCTTCCTTAAATTAGACCTCTAGGCAAAACTTTCTTTTTCTGCATTTTGGATAGGGCAAGGGAGGGCTATAATCCCTGCCAGATTTTTGTTTCACCATCTGTCACATTGCAGAGATTTCCCTAATTTCCTGTCCCATAGCCAAACAGGAAGTGAGAGGAAATCCCTGCAAATTAAAGAGATTCCTTAGGGACCCTCAGGTCATTAGAACTAGTGTCCCCTTCAGAAGACTTCACCTCTATTACTTTTCTGAGGACAACTCAAAATGTGTGTTTTTCTTTTACTTTCATAGTAAACAGGACAAATAGAGAGGATAATGCTGCGTACACATGACCGTACTTTTAGACAGACTTGATCTGGCGGACTGGAATCCGTCGGGCACTTTGATCGTGTGGGGGCTCCAGCGGACTTTTTCTTCCCAAAAGTCCGGCGGACCTAGAAATAAAACTTGCTTCAAATCTTTCCGCTGGACTCGAGTCCGATCTAAAAATCTGGTCGTCTGTGTGCTAGTTGGACAGACTAAAACCAATGCTAGGGCAGCTATTGGCAACTGGCTATGAACTTCCTATTCTACATCATCACGTTCGAATCCGTCGGACTGTGTGTGACCAAGTCCGTTTGTTTGAAAGTCTGGCAGACCTCAGCTGCAAAGTTTGTCGGATTGTCCGCCGGACCAAGTCCGTCAAAAAAAGTCCAGTCTTTTTGACCCCAGATCTCTCAATAAAGAGGACCTGTCATGCTTATTTCTGTTACAAGGGATCTTACATTCCTTGTAATAGGAATAAAAGGGACGGTGTAAAAATAAAAAGTAAAAGCTAATGCATACATAAGTTACTCCTGCATATGTAAATGGTGTTCAAATCACACCTGTGAGGTATCACTGCCATAATGAGAGTGAGAGCAATAATTCTAGCACTAGACCTCCTCTGTAATTCTAAACAGGTAATCTGTAAAAACTTGTAAAGCGTAGCCTATGGAGATTTTTTAAATATCATAGCTTGTCACCATTCCACGAGCGTAGGCAATTTTAAAGCATGAAATGTTAGGTATCTATTTACTCAGCATAACATCATCTTTCACATTATACAAATATTGGGGTAACTTCAATGTTTTTTTTTTGTTTTTTTTTTATTCATTAAAGTGTATTTTTTCCAACAAAAAAAAAACGCGTTTGAAAGACCTCTGCATAAATACAACTGCAATTTTGATCTCTAGATTATCTGCTAAAAAATATATATATAATGTGTGGGGTTCTAAGTAGGGTAGCACCGATACAAGTATTGCACAAGAATCGGTACTCATGCAAATGCACTGATGCTTGAAACCGATACTTTCAGGCTCAGTTCTTTGAGCTGTCAGCGGGTCTCCCCAGTGTTATAGAAGTCCGGTGGATGCTTCTCTTACAAATGCTATGCAGATAATTCAACAATTCTGCTCCTTGTCGGGATTCTCCATCAATTGGAGCAAATCTGTTCCTTTGCCAGTAGATGATCCAACAATCTCTCTGCCGGTTGCTGCGGAGTCCCTCAAGGTACTCTCCTCATTTAAATATCTGGGAATACAGGTGTCTGCTAATCCGCTAACATACTTAGAGGAGAACCTCCTGCCCCTTTTCAAAAGACTTCAAATGTCATGCAATACCTGGTGCAAACTTCCATTGCCAGTAATAGGAAGAATAAACCTCATTAAAATGGTCTGCTGCCCCCAATTATTATATAGTATGTATAATTCCCTGCAGTGGATATCCTGTAGATGGTTTAAGCATACTGATACACTGTTCAGGTCCTTGATATGGAAAAAAAGAGTAGCCAGAATAAGTCTTTCCACTCTGCATCAAGGGAGGTGCTGCAGTCCCTAACCCCAAACTCTATTTTTATTCCTCCCAACTACAGCACTTGGGTGGTTTTGGGTCACTGGGTGACTCTGACTCAAATGAAAACCTATTGCAGACCAGAACGCAGAACATCTCAGTGCTAGTGAGCCTACAGGTGGGGTTACCTCACCTGCCACAAACTGCACCCACTGTTATTCTATTAAAAAAACTCTGGACCACGGTCAGATCTAGCTTGAAGATCTTGGGATTTCTGGCAGAAACCCCACTATGGGACAGCCCTAATTTAGCGGAGGTATTCAAATTGGACAGCTTCCAGATATGAAGGCTGGCCAGAATTTGCAATATCACCCAATTCACCCAATTCTAAAACTAAAATGTTTTAAAATCATTCCTGGACATACAAACAGAATTTAACCTCCCAGGCATTAATTCTACAGATACCTTCAGTTACAACATGCCCTTCAGGCCCAGGTTATATCACTGAGGTAATTTCCTCAGTCTACCAGATTAGAGTCCCCCTGGACCACCTGATATGCATATTGGGAGTGGCAGATGAAGCAATATACCCCCCCCTATTAATATTGCAATGATCAGATTACTGTACTTAGCTCATAAGCTAGTGGCCAGATCTTGGCTATCTATATATGTCCCAACCAAAAAACAATGGATTGAACAGGTCAACTATATCCTTTTCAGGGAGCACCTAACATATCAGCCTCAAAATGCAGTTTGGAAATTTTACTCCATTTGGCAGCTGTGGCTGGAAACCCCTGGGTTGGCACCCCTGCAACTGATTATGCAATGGTTACTACAGGTAAAATGGGTATTTATGGTTTGGTGGAGGGCGGAATCTGAATAGAGTGTGCACCAAATAGGCAAAGCAATCTGTATATACACCCTCTGACTTAGGGAGGGTTGAGTCCATTCAGTTGGGCAGGCCGAGGGTAATACTGTTTACTAGATGGCCTGTTAGCCATATGATTGGTTGTGTTGGGCCGGCGGATATACGCTTGACCGTCCGACACAGCTTTCTTTTCCTTTTAAGTTAAGATGTATCAAAGTCATTTCTTTTGGTGCCACTGTTCTACTGATCTTTATTCTCACAATGCAAGTTTGATGATGTAACAAATTACATTCTCTGCTATATGGTATGTAAACAGTTTTTTGTCTCTATTGGCACAATAAACCTTTTATATGATAAAAAAAAAAAAAAGAAGTCCGGTAATTGGAGCTGTCAAAAAAAACAAAAAAAACAGCCGGCAATGTATGTTAGCAATATTGCTCAGCCCTGAAACACTCAAATAAAAAGAAACATTGTTTCTTTTTGTATATTTCTGTTTCTTCATCTGCAGATCAAAGGGATGAACCATTTTTTTTTTTTTTTGTTTTCTTTGTTAGTGAATATTTTTACACATATATATTAACATATATTTACACATTTCACAATGAAAAAGCACTAAATTAAAAAACAAAAAAAATCTATTTATTTCATTTGTAAATAACTTTTAATTGCTTTGTACCATTGCTGACAGCTGAAGTTAAAACAAAACAGTTGTGGTAGGTATCGGTAATTGGTATCGGTGAGTACAAAAAAAGTATTGGTACTTGTACTCATTATAAAAAAAATGGTATTGGTGCATCCCTAGTTCTAAGTCATTTTCTAGAAAAAAATACAGATTTTTACATGTAAACAACAAATGTCAGAAAAAGGCCTGGTCTTAAAGTGGTTAAAAATAACAAACATGTTATACTTACCTGTTCCATGAAGTGGTTTTGCACAGAGCAGCCCCCTGATCCTCCTCTTCTCGGGTTCCTTTCCAGAGCTCCTGGCCCCTCCTCCTGTCAAGTGCCCCCACAGCAAGCAGCTTGCTATGGGGGCCCCCAAGCTGAGTCGGTGCTCTGTCTGTCCATTCAGACACAAAGCTGTGGCTCGGCCCCACCCCCTCTCTCTCCTCATTGGCTCACTGACTTTGATTTATAGCAGCAGGAGCCCATTACTGTCTCAGCCAACGAGGAGAAAAAGTCCAAGACAGCTGAGACTCTTGTGCAACATCACTGGATAGAGATGAGGCTCAGGTAAGTATTGGGGGGCTGAGGGGGGCTGCTGCACACAAAAGGTGTTTTTATCTTAATGCATAGAGTGAAACTTCTGACTTTAGAACCACTAATCAAAAAAAGAAAAAAAAATGCCTTTAGTTACACTTTAAAGCCTTCATAAGTATTTTTCAGCGTGTCCAGTAAACTACAGTATTCATCAGCCACCATATTTCAAACTGTCGTATTACTGTACCAAGGATTTAGATTCACTGTGATCCATAACTACATAAACCACACTGGGGAAAATTGTAAATGTCTTTATACATCTCTCACAGCAATAAACACTATCTATCAGAATTTCTGTATGTCAGATAAACTGATGCATTGTGGTCATATTGCTCCTACATGCGAATTCTTGCCCACACGACCTCTGCTCTCTCTAACATACTACACGGTATGAAAAGCAAAAGATTAAATCAAGCTTCTAACAAGACAAAATTGTGGTAGTTGATCAAAATTGACAATGTGTCATAAATGGATTCAGACATCATTTGGCCGTAAGCTCTTGAGAATACAGGCTGTTTGTTTTCAGGACTGTTACATGTCAGACCATGTGTTTTGTACTTTATTCTCAACTCTGATAGAAAATTATTGGGATATTCTCCAGATCTAGCTTGTCAATGGCGGTCACAGCTTATCATTCTTTAGCAGACTTTAAGTTGACCTAAATCAATGCATGCCTGTAAACACATAGAGCACCAAAATCCCCACAATACGTAACATAAATTCACTGTCACTTTATATTAACTATAAAACTGAAAAAACTGAGGTAGAGCTTTAACCCGATTATAAATGGAGCAGTCTAGTTGCCACTAGTAACAAACATCCACCATATCACCCCACTGCGAGACTCGGATATATCACTTCAGAGACAATGATCAGTCATTTGCTTTGTTTTTGTTTATTTGGGGGGTATAAATTGGTTGGGGAAAGGGGTATATGGGATGCCCATAGAACAGATCACTTTGCCATCATATTTAGAAAGTGTATAGATTAGAACATCGTTTGAGCCTGAAGAAATGATGTGCATGTTTAACCGCTACAGACTTTTTCCTGCATCATCCTGCTGATGATTTCTCCCAGGAATTCCTCATTAGTTACTGTGTAAAGAATAAGTACTTCACCCATGACCGTGTAAGGGTGAAGTTCCCAGAAAATCGTCTCCTCTTGCACAGACTTATGCTGTAGCACATTCGTTTCCTGTCACATCCTCTTCTCTAAGCAAAAGAACCCACTCTGAATAGTTTCCCATGCTGGCTCTGGTTGTTTGTTGCTACAAAGCCAGAGGCCTGCAGTACCTCTCTCCAGAGGCCTAGTAGTTTAAAAGCATGCTCTGGACGGTGGACTACTGTTCCCAGCCAGCCCAGCTTGCAAATCCTGTGCCCTCAGGCCACATTGATTTGACACAACTCCCCACAGTCTATCCTCTGATCCAGGAGTTCTTCATCAATGACTCTGTAATGCTGAGGACTTCACTAATGACCGTGTAAAAGTGACGGTCCCTCACAGACTTCCTGGCACATTCAGTCCTCCACTGTGGTACACTGACAATGGTCCCAAATATGTGTCAAAAATGTCCGATGAGTCCGCCATAATGTCGCAGTCACAATAAAAATCGCTGATCGCCGCCATTACTAGTAAAAAAAAAAAAATATTAATAAAAATGCCATAAAACTATCCCCTATTTTGTAAATGCTATAACTTTTGCACAAACCAATCAATAATCGCTTATTGCGATTTTTTTGTTACCAAAAATATGTAGAAGAATACGTATCGGCCTAAACTGAGGGAAAAAAATGTTTTTTTATATATTTTTGGGGGATATTTATTATAACAAAAAGTAAAAAATAATATGTTTTTTCAAAATTGTCGCTCTATTTTTGTTTATAGCGTAAAAAATAAAAAACGCAGGGGTGATCAAATACCTCCAAAAGAAAGCTCTATTTGTGGGGAAAAAAAGGACGTCAATTTTGTTTGGGAGCCACGTTGCCTGACCACGCAATTGTCAGTTAAAGCGACGCAGTGCCGAATCGCAAAAAGTGGTCTGGTCTTTGACCAGCAAAATGGTCCGGGCTGAAGTAGTTATAGAGTGACAGCATTATCCTTGTCTCACAACTGTGCCTCTGCATTGTCATCCTATCACATTGACTTCGGATACAAACTACAAGTGGCTGATTCAACAAATTATGCAAGCATAGTCCATCGTTGTCAATATCAGAAAACCTTCACAAAGAAATATATGCATCCATCACTGATGTATCATTTTAGTTTGCTTAAATATTTATTAAAGCGGTTGTTACCCCAACACTTCGTATTCCTGATATATGTTTTTATATGAGAAAGTATCCTGTTCTCCTTTGTGTAAAATCCCTGGTGTTTCTGCCAGTTCCTCTGCTTTCCTATTAAAAGCTGACCACACTAAGAAGGAGAGCACACCATGGTCAGTTCTATAGCTGTGCTTGGAACTCAGTGTGCTCCCCTCCAATGATCAGACTTATCCTTTCACTGGCAAGCTCAGTGTGCTGCTGCTTCTCCTCCCCTCAGCTCTTATGCAGCTGAAAACAGAGGGAATATAATCACCTATAAAAAAAAATGTAAAAGAGGTATGCATGTTTTTTTTTTTTTTTAATCTATACAAAAATGTTTTGCCTTTTATTTCTTTTAAACTGAATTTTTTTTATTAGAAGGCGATCATTTACAATCACTTTACATTTAAGTAAAGTACTTGTTTTCATCCTTTTTATTATCTCACTATCTTGCATGCAGCCTCTTCAAATTCATATGCACACCAGCAAAGGCTGCATAATATTTCTCAAGGTAGGTTTCCTGATGGTTGTAACACTGCAAAATGCATATATAATGTATATAGAAATGGGCAGTCATAGCTTACGGTACATCAAATCCAACCAAATCCGTCAGATTTTGTCCGTCAGATTTAGTCTGACGGATTGTGTCCGAAACTGTTGCATACACACGGTCGGACTAAGTTGTCGAAAAATCCGATCTTTCAGAACGTGATGACGTAATTTTGTTACGATGGGACTACATTCAGGCTAGTAGCCAATGGCTTTGATGTAGGAATTTGATCTGAGCATGCGTGATCAAAATTCGCTACACATGATCGGAGTATGTCCGATCGAACCAGTTGGTCGGGAAATATTTCCAACATGTTGGAAAATTGGGTCCGACGGATATTCGGACGGAATCAGTCCGATGCATACCACACACAGTCGGATTATCCGACGACACGCTCCGATAGGACACATTCCGACGGATTCTCCGACCGTGTGTACAAGGGCTTAGGCTGCATTCACACTACAGCTTTTTGAATTGAGGGCTGATATGCCTGCGATTTGAAAGCGCCAAGGTGTTAATGACAAAATGGGGGCCTACCATTCGAGATGCCATTCATTTGAATGACCTCAAATCGTAAGTATTTTTGGGCGACATGAATCCCGCAATATGAGTTGCAGCGTTTGCAGTGCGATTTATCACACAACGATCGCAGCAGACCCACAACGCAATTTGAGGTGTCTTTGAATGGCATCTCAAATGCTAGTCCTGTGTTTTGTCATTCACACCTTGGTGCTGTCAAATCGCAGTGCCTTTTTTCCTCCAAAGGTCCCTTTGGAAAGGTCTGTGTGCTGTTTTTTTTTTTTTTTTTTTTTAAAGGAAGCTAGAAGGGAATGCAATTTAAAACACCTTTCCTTTATAAAAAAAAAAATTATAAGTAATTGTTCATTTCTTTTCCGCCCCTGTTACGTTTCCCAGGGCAGTGCCTCTCAGTGCTATTATTTGACAACCCTTTGCCTATTAGCCCAGAAAATTGGCATTTTTGATTTGACAGATTTGGCTCTCATTGATTTTTATGGAGTTTTGGGTTCAGCATTCAAACTTTGAAGCTCGCCAAACCCTACTCGAACACAACCCAGGGAAGTTTGGCTCATCCCTAGTCATTTACTGACTCATTGTCACATACCTGGTCGGAGGCCAGTGCTGAGAGGGCTTCCCTTGCGCCTGAGTGCAATGCACCCCTGAAGGTGGTAATAAGGAGTGCTATGCCCAAAGAAGCAAGGGTTGCCCGCTTTCACAGGCTGAGTGATATAGTGATGTCTGGATGGCGGCTGGACAAGTGGGATGCACTGCAGGAGTCCCTAAGATGTAACATATGGGACATGGCAAAGGGAAGAGCCAGAAGCAGGGTCAGGAGCCAGACCAGTTTTCATACATGGAATGCCAGCCAGAGTAAGGCAGCAAGCAGAATTAGGAGTAAGCTGAAGTCATACACTGGCAATCAGGCAGCAGCAGAGTCCAAAAGCAAGCCAAAGGTCATGCACAGATCAGCAGGCAGAAGTGGGGTCAATGGAGCAAGCCAAGGATCAAAGCCAGGAATGGAGACAAGACGGGTCAGAGGCAAGCCAGGTCGCTAACAGGAAATCCAATAATATCAAGAACAGGAACACAGGAACACACCAGGGAGCTATGTAGATAAGGGGAAAACACATCGCTAAACCAAAAACATACAATACCAAACATATGTGAAATGTGTACTCCCAATGTGTAAATACACACAATAAAGCTGCTGACACACAAACACAATTTAAAATATAAAGTGTAGCGCTAAAGAGTGGTGAAAAAATAAAAAAAATTACAAATCCTTAATCGTGTTAGAGGAAGAAAGAGTGACAACAGTGACTTTGGATCAAAAATTAATGTCCACTAGTATCTATCCACTTTAGAGGGCTTTATCTTCCAGCACCAATTTGCAAACACAGTGGACTTGCATCAAACTGCTACGACATGCAGACAAGAGGATGGGTACTCTTACCATTAATGTTGGACACATCTACCATATGGCAATACGTTGTGCGAGCTTGAGAGGCTGTGATAGCCAAAGATGGTAAATGCCCAGCTGGATGGTGTCCCCCACGATATGAATTGGATCCATGTCCTATACGGTCAGAGTGCACAATTCGAGGCTGGCGACTCAAAGGTGGATAAGCAACCAAATATCGATCTTTCAAAGATTAATCCAAGGCAGCTCATCAGAGGCCAAACATAGGAGAGAAAGAGATATGGAGGCACTCTACATAGTATAGGTCAACCAATGAAGGTTTATTGAAAATTATTTAAAAACACCATAAAATTATGATGAAGCATAAAAAATCACGTGATAAATAAAAAGCAATATGGGGAGTAGAAAATGCTGGTCCTACGCATTTAGACTGCAAAGTCTTCTACTTTCAACACTCTTTAGCGCTACACTTTATATTTGACACGAGGGAGCTAGCTCGTCTAGCAACTAATGCCTCTTGCTGCTGGGTTTAAAAAGACCACTGGGGGCCAGAATCTGTCATGCATTGTGTGCGCTCTGTGAATGAATGAATAAATTAATCATTTGTATAGTGCTGCAATTGTGAACTGAATCGCCTCAAGGCGCTTGATCAGCTGTGTTGTCTAGCTTCTTAGAAGAGGTAGGTCTTGAGTTTTTTCCTGAACGCCTGATGGTTTTCTTCCATACAGATGTAAGTCAGTAGAGCGTTCCATAGTCGTGGTCCTTGCACTGCGAATCTTCGTTCTCCTTTTGATTTGTAGCGGGATTTGGGAATAAGGAGGAGGTTTTGGTTAGATGATCAAAGACTGTGGTTGGATGTGTAGTGTGTTATCTTCTCGCAAAGGTATTGGGGAGCATTCCCTTGTATGCATTTGTGGGTGCGGCAGAGGGTCTTGAATGTAATCCAATTCTTTATGGTTAGCCAATGTAGGCTCCTCCGGGCGGTGGAGATGGATTCCCAGGGCTTTTTTTCCCGTTATCAGTTTTGCCGCTGTGTTTTAGATGAGTTGTAAGAGCGCAAGTTGATATTGGGGTAGCCCTATGTAGATGGACTTTTGCGTAGTCGAGTTGTGAATTAATGATTGTTCCAACTACTGCTGCATTGTCCTCTGTTGGAATGAAGGGGATGAGTCTAAGTAGCAGGCGGAGAAGATGGTGAGATCCGCTAACTACTGATCAAAGATGACTCCGAGACTCTTGGCTTTGGCGCATGGATCCTCATGGCAGTTCAAGCCTGTGTGTGCAGGCACATTAGCATTGGCACATTTCTATGTGCCGGTCTTCAGTTCCACTGGGCATTAGCAGGTGCCAGTCCTTCTACGAACCGTTCGCTGACACTCATATTCCAAGTGTTTTTATACCCTTAGAAACTTTTCATTTTATACTACCTTACATAGAGTTTTTCTTTAAACATAGTATGACTTGTAGCTTTAAAACTTACAAAGAGGCAAAGAAAAGCCTTAGAAATCATCCTTTTACTACATATCTTTGTTAATTTGGTTAGTTTGTTAATTACAAATGCATGATTTTATTTCCCGTATGAATGAACATAACACCTGTATTAGACGACATATATTCTTCAGCCTCTGCCACTCCAGTGTAAATGTTTACTACATACTACCTATTACTGAGACCTGCAATACCATGATTACATTTCACCCTTAAGACTTATGTTGCAAATATTGCTGTTTAATATGATAATACTCACATGTTCCCTGGCGCATTAGCATGGATTATGTCTGAATTAGCCCAGCATGATTTTTTTTTATTTTACAAATGAAGCACTCTCTGGAATTATCAGATGGAGCGTGCGTATTTGAATGTCAGCGACAGATGAGTGCTTAGATTCAGGCTATCACGGACGAGTCCTCAGCAGGAATGACATTTGTTCTGACATTTGAAAAAACAAAAAAGAAATGGTACCCTGCATAAGAACTGCATTTGCATCTTATTCTTGTTTAAATAGGAAACACCATCAATTCAGATGGCATTTGCCTTTTTTGGATAGTTCACTACAAAGATTATGGAAATTGCATAGGTCTTTTACTGCTAAAGGTTAATTTTCTTTAGAAAGAAGGAAAGATAGAGTACCTACTTTTCCATTTAAGCCAAAAGGTTGAAAAGCACTTTTTTTTCTTAAGGTCTCAATAATTAGCTCTGCATTCATGTATAAATAATATATTGAAATGGAATGAATAAAACATAATGCATAAGAAATCAGCAGATGACCAGAAGCTTTTTCAAATATTTTATTATAAAAATTAGGATTTTAATTACTCAGCTTTATGTTACATCTGATACTGTGTTTAAGAGATGTTTTCATTTTGTACTATGGCAGAGAAGAATTGCATCATTGTGATCAAATTCAATTGATCACAATGATGTCATCAATTTGGTAACTTCATCCTGTAGTTACTTTTTAAATCAGATCTTACAGTAAAAATGCTAATTCTGCTTAATATATTAGGGTCCCCTCCCCAATCACAAATAGCATGTTTACTGCAGAATAAAACAAAAAAACTGTAGTAAAAAATGGCTTTAGTCTGCGTGATGTCATCCGCCAAGACCCCCGGGAATGCTGAATGCGTGTCCTAAATCTCATAATAACATGATCCTGAACTGTGCTGGAGTATTGTCTCACTAAATTTGTTATGTTCAGCATTTTCTGGAATCTTAACTGTTGTGCCCTGTACACACGGTTGGACATTTCTGACGACAAAGTCCGTCTGATTTCTTCAGACGGATTTTGGCCCAAACTTGTCTTGCATACACACGGTCACACAAAGATGTCGGAAAATCCGATCAAGTCCGATGGAGCCCACACACAATCGGATTTTCCGAAAACAAGATCCGATCGCACATTTTCCATCAGAAATTCCGACCGTGTGTACAGGGCATCAAACTTTGTGTGTCAGAGATTCCGACGGAAAAAATCCAATGGAGCCCACACACGATTGGATTTTCCAACAAGGCGATCTGATCGCACATTTTACGTCGGAAAGTCTGACCGTGTGTATAGGGCATTACGCTTCTGTTTGTGATGAACTGATGTATTAATTGGACCCTGTAGTTTGCTGCTTGGTCTTCTTTAATAAGACTGGATTCACATATATGCGGCTTTCTGTTCACCAGTTTAAGTGCGATTCAGGTGCAGATTTTTCCCTGAATTCACATCTGAACCAGTCCCAAAAATGCACAGGATTCTTTTCAAAACCTTACTGCAACCGCCCCGGACATGTGTGAACCGACTCCATTGAAAGTCGGTCACATTCACATGTTATGCTAATTGGATATGGTGAAAATGCATCCAATAGGCATATATGTGAACCAATCCTAATAGTCTCTATTTGAACATCTCAATCCAAAACATCAGTTTTGACTTGTAGTTTTAAAATGTATCTAAAGATTGTTAACTTTTTTTTTTTTTTTTTAGATTCAGAGAAAGTAGGTAAAGGATATAAACATTTTCAGGTATTAATTACTGTCTGTGTCCATGCTGAGCAATTTTCAGCTTTCATCACTGTCGCATTTTGAATGACAATTGCATGTTCATGCAACACTGTACCCAAACAAAATTGTAATCATTTTTTTGTACACAAATAGAGCTTTCTTTTGGGTTTTTTTTTTTTTTTGCTAAAGAAAACAAAAAAAAATGTCAAACATTTTGAAAAAGAAAACACATTTTTTATAGTTTTGTTATACAATTTTGCATACAGGTAACTTTTCTCCTTCACTGTTGTGTTGATGAGGCTGCAGTCATGTGCACTGATAGGCTGTACTGATGAGATGGCACTGATGAGATGGCACTGATGAGGCGGCATTGGTGGGCACTGATGAGGAGGCACTGATAGGTGACACTGATGGGCACTAATAAGTGGCACTGATGGGCTCTTATAGGCGGCACTGAAGGGCACTGAGAGGTGGCACTGATGGGCACTGATAAGCGGCACTGATAAATGGCACTGATAGGCGGCACTGATAGATGGCACTGATATGCACTGATAAGCGACACTGATAGGCAGCACTGATAGGTGACACTGATGATGAGGCACCGATGGACACCGATATGTTGCACTGATGGGCACTGATTAGCAGAACAAGTGGGCACTGATAGGTGGCACTGATTAGCAGCACTGGTGGGCACAGATTGGGACCAATGTCCTTGTAACAGAAGTTGGTTACTGGCTTTCTTCTTCTCTCCACACGCTGATCGTGAGGGGAAACAAGCCAGTAACTGGCTTCTGTTCACTTCCGTGATTAGCTGATCACATGGTAAACAGCCACTGTGATTGGTCCTTTACCCTGTTCTGTGATCAGACACGCTTGAAGGACACATTGATCACAGAATGTGCCAGCTCTCTATAGATTCTCTCCCGACACTGGAAGCCCATGCTGTAGCCATCTTTCGGTTATAGTGTGGGGGGGAAATGGCTAACCTATAGGTTTATACACAGAGAGAGGAGGTGGTGAGGGAGTTATCGTACAAGTCACATACAATAGGAGAATGGAGACGAACGGGGTTAATGTGCAGAATAAGGGAGGCACAGGCATTCATATACAATTAAGTGACAAGATGGAGATAGGATGTACAGCTCACACTTTAGACAGCATTACACATATAGATAAAAGAATCCTTCATCCACACTCTATGGTTGGCCAAATCTCTCACTGCGGTTATTGTATTTTGACAACCAGTACTGCAAGCTGTCAAAATAGACAAACAATAGCTGCAATATACGATTCAGCTGGTGTTCAGCCAAATTATTTTCCATCCTGTTCCTTTCATTCTCAGGCCGAGAGGGATACCCACATTGAGAATTTCAGCAGGCTCATCAGGAGAGGTCAGCTTAGCCCAGTTTAGGCAAGTGGGTGAAAGGGTTAGGACTAAATGAATGAATCTGCTGCTGCTGCCTATGAGAACCCATTCTAGTTTCTTGTAAAATTCTGTGAAAGTAGACACTTTTATAAACTTGAACTAACTAGATTTAAGTGTAAACAACAAACTTTTTGTGGTCTGAAAAACAACCTTTTATAAATAATTGTGCTAATTTACCAAGCTCAAAATTTCCAAGGTCTAGAATTTCGTAAACAGACATTTCAGCTACCTAAAAATGTCATCAATTGAATAATAACAGTTCTAATAAAAGCTTGGGTTATTCTTTAGGTTATTACAACTGTGACAGGTTTAAAACATGATTAGTCTGAATACTAGTACAGGGAAAAGTGTTGTCACCACATTACAACCACAGCACTCCGAAAATGAAATATTAGGGCAGAATAATTAGACATTTGTTAACTGCAAAGAGTTGTGCTTGATGATCTGAAATGAGATCCTACTTTGTCTGTAGGTTGGAGTCACCTCCAGCTTGAAGAGTACTGTAAGGCCCCCTTCACACGGGCTGTCCGATCAGGTCTGCCTGTCAGTTTTTCAGATGGACCTGATCGGACACTCCATTCACCTCTATGGAGCGGTGGATGTCAGCGGTGACATGTCCACAGACACCCGCTGCTCTCCACTTATAGTAAGTGTCAATATCGTACTCCACATCTATCAATCCTAACTCTCTATCTACAATAACAGTGAATTTCCTCACCATTAGTGCAAAAGGCCTAAATTATCCTGCAAAATGGATATCTCTGTGGAAAGAGGTGATACACATGATTGTGATGTTCTTTGCATTCTAGAAACACACTTTTGCAACCACGCATCTCCTAGGTGTACTAATGCTAAGTTTCCGCACATTTTCTTAGTGGATGTAGATGCCAAGAAAAGGGGAGTGCTGATTTCTATAAGAGATATGGGGGGGTTATTTACTAAAGGCAAATCCATTTTGCACTGCAAGAGCACTTGAAAGTGCACTGAAAGTGCACATAGAAGTAAAGTCGCTGTAGATCCGATTGGGACATGCAAGGAAAATAAAAACCACTATTTTAGCTTGCACATGATTGGATTATAAAATCCACAGAGTTTTCACTCATTTCAGATCTACCCCTTAGATTTAGAGCGACTGCACTTCCAAGTGCACTTTAAGTGCACTTTCAAGTGCCATTGCAGTGCAAAGTGGATTTGCCTTTCGTAAATAACCTCCATGGTCACATTCACACTTCACAAAGAAATTGTAGATCTCCAAGGCCATTACCTGATTCTGGTCTATACCATTATTTCCACCACATATACAGTTGCCAATATATACACACCAAATACACATCAATTTCGCTTTCCTCATAAAGTTTTATGGAAGATTTGCACAATTCTGTAAGGATCATTACTTTTGTGCGAGGACTTTAATCTCACGCCTGACCCAACATTAGACTCCGCCTCACAAACCATAAGACCTCAACCATCATTCCAATCGCTGCAGCACACTTATGAGCTTTATGATGCCTGAATGTGTCTTCATCATTACAATCACTGCTGCACACTTATGAGCTTTATGATGCCTGAATGTGTCTTCATCATTACAATCACTGCTACACATTTATGAGCTTTATGATGCCTGGATGTGTCTTCATGCCAGCGAACGGGACTACTCGTTCTTTTCTACAAGGCATCACACTTATAGGAGAACTGACTTATTTCTCATTGACAAGTGGGTACTAACCAGAATCAAATCTTCTGTGATTAACTCGATTACTTGGTGGGATCATGCCTTGGCTCTGCTGTCAGTTGGAGACTCCTTTTCTGTTAGAATGTCCAGGATACTCCTACTAAATGCATGCTAGAACAAAAACCTTCATCAGAATTTTTTTATACTAACACACCCTCTGTTGAAGACCCATTTGTAGTATGGAATACTCACAAGGTGTTCATAAGGGGCAGTCTTTTCAAATTGGGGGCAAAGGCTAAGAAGAAGAGGTGGCAGTACATTCAAGATACTGTTTCAAATTTGGGAGCTTTAAAATCAAAACAAAACCCAACCCTCCCTATCTTTATCTGACCAACTGAAGAAAACACGCCATGGTCTCAGATTGATTCTATTAGAAGATCTTTAAAAAGCCTCTAGAAAACTAAAGATGTATTATTGTGTGGGCGCAACAGAGCAGGGAAAATCTTAGCTAACCAACTTTGGGGTTACAGATATAAAACTAAGATCCTATATATATTGCACCCCACCAATTAAGGCAAATTGTATCGCCCACAAGTGATTTCTGATGCATTTAGCCATTACTACAGCTCTCTATATAATCTTAAAGTGATTGTAAAGTCTTGTTTTTTTTTTAAATCTCAAACATGTTATACTTACCTGCTCTGTTGCAGTGGTTTTGCACAGAGCAGCCTGGATCCTCTTCTTCTCGGGTCCTTCTTTGCTGCTCCTGGCCCCTCCCCCCTGACAAGTGCCCCCACAGCCCAGCAGTTTACTATGTGGGCACCCGAGCCAAGCTGCAGCTCCCTGTGTCCACTCAGACACGCAGCTGACATTTGGCCCTGCCCCCTATCTCCCCTAATTGGCTAACTGACTTTTTTTTTCAATTTCTTTATTTTATTTTAACAAAGGAAAAAAAGAATGGCATCTTCCATGATTGACTTCTAAAACTGATATACTGTACATCTAATACAAACAGCAAACATCAGATAAAATGTCATATAGCGCTAAAAATTAAAGCCAATCTGGGATAACATAATAAGTGTATATCAATGAGACATTCAAATCGCTAGCTAGTCTTGGTCATGAAGAAGCACATACCCCAGATCCAAGACCAGGTGTGATTATAACCCCCAAGGGTAACCCCAGTGTAATTGAAAAATATCAGACCGTTCCCCTCCTTTCCTCTATTTTTCCCCTCCCCTTCCCCTCCCCCACCCCCAACAAAAAAATATAAATATTTTTCTCTTCCCCTCCCTCTTTCTACCCCCCTCCAAAGGGTAGCTGACAGGGAGCAACACATCCTCCACCAGAGCCAGTCAATGCTGGGGGACCAGGTTCTAATTCCCTCAACTAGTAGGACCCACATCAATAAGATTTCTTCCTTCCTCTGAATTAATAAAGAGGTTCCATAGTGTCCATGTTTCCATATATATTTCTAATTTTTGTCAAGATGTCCGAACAAAATCTTCCATCCTATTCATTTCCTCTACCTTCCTAAGCCACAATCCTGCTGAAGGGAGTTGTGTCTGTTTCCAGGTAAGAGGAATGCAGGCCTTAGCTGTATTCAATAAATAGCACAAAATTGATTTTCTATATGCCTTAACAGGAATTTTGGAGACATGCAATGAGAAAAAAGCCATATCTTCCAGAATTTCATAATCACTACATTTTTTGAGTGATCTTCCAGACCTATATCCAAAAATTCTTAATTCTAGGACAGGATCAAAAATATGTAATATTGTCCCCCATTCCTCTTGGCAATGGCAACTGAGACATTTGGTAAACATTTATGAAGTAAAACTTGGGTCCTATACCATTGGGAAAGAATCTTGAAATTATGTTGGTACGTTGACCTTCCGAAAAGGCCTACTAAAATCAAATTCCCATTTTCGCAAGAAAGGTGACTGAAAGTCCTCTGGGGGTGCAACCAACAAAGCATACATCTTTGAAAGAGTATGAGAGAGTGGTCCTCTCTTAATACAATATTTTTTAAATGGAAGTAGACTATGGTCACATTAATCAGGAGGAGGTAAAGTATGTAAAACGTGTCTTAATTGGCCTGCTCGCCAGAAGTCTAATTGATAAGGACCAGATCCAGATGTCAACTCTTGAAACGTAGGCCAAAGTCCTATTGCAACAAAATGAGAAGCCTGGTATACGCCCTGATTTATCCATGTATCAAAAGTTCCCTTCTGTAGGCCCGGGGTAAATTGATGGTTCCCCAAAATAGGGAACAAAGGGGATTCCTTTGAGGATAAATTACTCTTAGAAAAAAGGCTATAGCACATACACAATGTTGGCCCAATGAGTGGGTGTGTCTTAATAGAAGATGGAAGATCCATATAACATCATTCAGCCCTATACTGTTACAGTCTGGAATAAGTATAGAAACTTTGATAGGAAATTCATTATTATTATATTGCACCACTCAAACCAGGTATGGAATCCCTTATGCCATCTCTCCAAAAGAATTCACACCGTATGTAGAAGTGGTGGGAAATTAAGCTCATATGTACTTGAAAGATCCGCTGGAATAAAAGTGCCTAGATACTTCAGGGCTTGATCCATCCATTTAAATTTGTAATTTAATTTCACTGACTTTAACAGGGCGTTGGGGACCACTACTCCCATGGCTTCTACTCATAGAAACTCTTAAGAAAGATCTTAATTCCATTTCACTAAAAAACGTTTGGAAGTGATATCATCGGATTAGTCAGTGAAAAACGCATATCGTTGGCATAAGCCGACACCTTATGCTGAGTTCCTTCCACTGTCAATGCCTGAATATCAGGATTTAACCAAACTTTATATAAAAGATGTTCAGGAGAAAGGGCGAATAGGAGGGGAGATAGTGGACATCCCTTCCATAAAACAGCGAATATAGACTGCTAACTAACCCAGTTGAAGGCCCTCTATGCATCTGTTCCAAGGAACACACATGAAGTCTTAGTTGAGTTAGCCACATAAATTAAATTTATCGCCTTAATAGTATTGTCTTGGACTTTTCGTGTTGGGACAAACCCCACTTGGTCAAGATAGATCAGGGAAGGTAATTGTTGTTGCAATTGCAATGCTAGGATCTTGGTAAAAAATGCCAAGTCTACATTTAATAAAGATATTCGCCTATAGCTCCCACATTGCATAGGGTCTTTGCCTTCTTTTGGTATTAGCAAGATAAGAGGCCTTTCAGAGATTCTGTATGACTAACTGACTTTGACTGGCTGGGGCACAGCCGCGGCACCATTGGCACCTGCAGCTGTGCCCCAGCCAATCAGGAGGAAACGGCCAAGGAAATTGTGGACATTGTTGGATAGAGATGGGGCTCAGGGCAAGTAATTGGAGGTGCTGGGGAGGCTGCTACACACAGAAGGTTTTTATCTTAATGCATAAAATGCTCCCAAAGTCGATTTTCAAACTACTTTTGGAAATTGGTGCAGCATCGCAAAGTCAACATTGGACCGATTGGGACAGTGCCATTGCCCGCAATAGGCTGCGATTTGGCATGCGATTTGTCAAATTGCAGGTCAAATCACTCAGACGTGAATAGGGGCTTTGTTTAAGGGCCCCACAACAGCGTATCAAAAAAAATATTGATTTGATCTTCAAAGAAAATTAGAATGAAGCTTTCTTAAATTGTTTACAAAAGATAAAAAAAAAACGAAAACTTTACATTAAAGACTATATAGAGAAAATACTGTATTAATGTAATGTACCCAATAACAACTTAAAGTACATAAACCATAGACATCAGGTTCATATTACAGTTTGTCTCTTAAAAACTCATCTTCTTTCAGCTTTCATTTTGGTGCAACCTATGCACTTGTAGAGTACAGTAGTGAAGGTCATCTCCATCTAGTGGCTGATGTGCACACTACTTGGTTCAATGTTATCCCCTAGAGCAGGGGTAGGCAACCTTAAGAGGTGGAGATCTACCTAAACAACATCAGAGAAGTCAAAGATCACCAGGCACAGTGTCGCTTCCGCACACCTACTTTAAACCTCTGAATGTAATACTACAGTGTCGCAATCGCGTGCATTGTACAGCAATGATGGGTTTAAATCAGGCGGTGAGGAGGCAACATATCGCCTCCTCACCACCTGTCAAACACATTTAGATCGCTTTTCACTCTTCTTTCCTGCTGCTGACATCACTCTGGAGACCACTAGCCAGGATAAGAGGTGGAGTGAAGTTGGTATCAGCTTATGCAGCTCTTGCTACCTACTACAGCTCGAACTTTACAAGTAGTCCCTCTGTTTTGCACTCTATGTGATGCTATGAAATGGTGGGTCAGCAAGCTCAGACTGCAATCTACCAGTCAGCTGTCAGCGATCTACTGGTAGATCGCGAGCTACAGGTTGCTGACCCCCGCGTTAGAGCATTTACATGAGAAACCTCCAGAAACCAGCGAGGGGGACTGCAATGTTTTCACTGCCTAGGGGCCTCTACAGAGTTTAATCTTGCACTGTCTGGTTATCTATGCTTTAAACTTAAAACAGCTGTGTGTTACAGATTAGATATATTTCAGATGAAATATACAATCAAATGTTATACTGCTGTGAACTGTGCAAATGTACATAATTCCAATGCTTGGCTCTAGATGCAGAAAGCATCATGGCCTTTGGTTCAGCTAGGTGTACAATATGGCTTCCTGGCCAATAAAAGTTTTGTAAAAGAGAAGGCCTGGAGCTTTTTACTGTAAAAAATGTTGGCCTTGAATTAGACTGGCCTTGAACTGTTTTCAAATAAAATTCAGCTAAACATTTCCTCTGATAATAAGCAGCTGGCAGAAATAAAAATGTTTAGGTATTTTATTCCCTGAAATGTGTTGTAGGCAAATAATTGAAGCTGAAATGTTTCACTTTTAAGACCAAGAGAAATTCTTAAGAATTATTAAGAATTCTTAAGCTTTCTTATTGAAAACACCCTTTTATGTGCTTAAATGATTATTTAGTTTCCAAATGTATTTTTGCCAGTTTTTTTGATTAGTTCTTAGTTTAATAAATATATATAGTTCAGCATATACAGTATCTGCAATCCAAAATCATACTTAAATAAATTGTAATGAGATAATATGAAAGCTGCCATTTCTGACCTCTTTCTGAAAATTATACTTTCCTGTCTGATCCCTGTTGGGTTCCATAGGTTTCTATGTTACACAACACAAAGACATTTTTCAGAAATACACAACTTCTGAAAGGTAAAACTAAAGAAGAAAAGCATCAAGCTCCACTATATCACCAACAAACTCGCTGATCTGGAGGATCACTCAAGGAGGAACAATGTTAAAATTAGGGGCATTCCTACGTCAATACAAGTGACTGAACTAGTACCATATTTGCAGCAATTTTTTAGGACCCTGGTCCCAGAGCTGTCTCCTCACAACCCAATAATTGATCGCACCCACAGACTATACAAACGCAAACACATTCCCACTGCAGCGCCAAGAAATATCCTATTCTATGTCCATTTTTTCAATGCTTATGAGCATATCATGTTGCCAACAGAGAAATGTGACTTTTTTCTCTGAGTCATATGCTCAGCTCGCTATTTTTTGCAGACATCTCAGGTGTTGCAACACAAAAAATTTACTCCATCACCAAGATTCTGTAAGATCACAACATACCGTACAGTTTTCAAGCCCCTTCTACAAAAACTCCAGCCATATAGAGACAGTTTTATGCAGTGACTTTAAAGGGGTTGTAAAGCTTCATGTTTTTTCACCTTAGTGCATCCTTTGCATTAAGATGAAAAAACACCTTGCACTCTCCGCCCCCCCCCAAGCCCCCGCTTTACTTACCTGAGCCCGAATCCCCATGGGTGTGATCCCATGTTGCTTTCCCCCAGGTCTTGTGGGCTCTTCATTGGATGATTGATAGCAGCGTAGCCATTGGCTCCCACTGCTGTCAATCAAATCAATGACATGGTGTGCCAGGGCGGGGGCGAGTGATACTCTGCAGCTATGGCCGCCGACTGTATCAAACGGGAGCACGCCCACAAGCTAACCCTCTTGGGAGAGTGCTTCCCAGAGGGGGTTAGCTCTTGCAGGGGGGAGCCGAGACAGCCGCCGAGGGACCCCAGAAGACGAGGACTGGGGCCTCTCTGTGCAAAACGAACTGCACAGTGGCGGTAAGTATGATATGTTTGTTATTTAAACAAAAAATAAACCTTTAAAACCCCTTTAACAAAGTCATTTATGTTTCCATTGATTCTGCTAACCTGTCAAGAAGACTTTCTACTTCCCTATTATCACTCCTTGCTTTAAAAGATACTGCAACTATGATGCCTGGCACTGAGAGGGATTACACCTTTTATTTCAACAAAGTGTTTATCCAATAATTGATCTCTTCTTTATGGATAGACAAATCACACCCATCAAATTATGGTAATTACCTGGTGAGATCATGCACTAATCTCTCTTAAATTTTTTAGGACTGCCTCTCCCCGCACAGCTCCACCATGGAGTCTCAATTCCACTATCCTCACCAATGATAAATATAAGGAAGATGTCAAATCTGCATTGCTATTCCAATATCTGCATCGGGAAGACCAAGAACTAATTGATCAGTGGTCATGTGATTGCATAGTTCTTGGCCTTATAGCCTGCAGGAGACAGCTGCAGCATTACAGCCATGCTGCCACCAGAGGTGTTCATTTATGTTTGTTTTTTTGCATTCCCACACTTCTCCTTTAAAAAAACATTAAAAAAACAACAAAAAAAAACAACCAATGTGACCCTTTGATATTACTTTAAAATTACGCTATATGCAAAGGAAAATGTAATGTAATAAATTTAACCACTTGCTTACTGGGCACTTAAACACCCTTCCTGCCCAGACCAATTTTCAGCTTTTGGTGCTCTCACACTTTGAATGACAATTACTCAGTCATGCAACACTGTACCCAAATGAATTTTGTGTCCTTTTTTTCCCACAAATAGAGCTTTCTTTTGGTGGTATTTGATCACCTCTGGGGTTTTTATTTTTTGCGCTATAAATGAAAAAAGACCGAAAATTTTGAAAAAAAACACATATTTCTTTGTTTCTGTGATAAAATTTTGCAAATTATAATTTTTTTTTCATAAATTTTGGTCACAATTTATACTGCTACATATCTTTGGTAAAAATAACCCAAATTATTGGATATTATTTGGTCTTTGTGAAAGTTAGAGAGTCTACAAGCTGTGGTGCGAATCGCACAAAATTGATCACATCTGATGTACTGGTGGCCTATCTCATTTCTTGTGACCCGAACAAGTCAGGAAAGTACAAATACCCCCCAAATGACCCCTTTTTTGAAAGTAGACATTCCAAGGTATTTACTAAGATGCATGGTGAGGTTTTTGATGTTGTCATCTTTTTCCCACAATTCTTTGCAAAATGAAGATTTTTTTTTTTTTTTTTTTTTCTCACAAAATTTTTAATGTAATAGGTTATTTCTCTCACATGGCATGTGTATACCACAAATGACACCCCAAAATACGTTCTGCTACTCCTTCTGAGTATTACGATACCAAATGTGTGAGACTTTTACACAGCCTGGCCACATACAGAGGCCCAATATTGAAATAGCACCATCAGGCGTTCTAGGAGCATAAATTACACATTTCATTTCTCAACCACCTATTACAGTTTTGAAGGACCTGGAACACCAGGACAATGGAAATGCCCACAAAGTGACCCCATTTTGGAAAGCTAACACCCCAACGTATAATCTATGAGGCATATTGAGTCGTTTGAATGGTTCATTTTTTTCCAGAAGTTTTGGGAAAATGTGGAAAAAAAATGAAAACGCATTTTTTTTACGCAAAGTTGTCCATTTATAAGATATTTCCAACACATAGCATGTACACAGCAAAAATGACACCCCAAAATACATTCTACTACTCCTCCTGAGTATAACGATACCAAATGTGTGAGACTTTTACACAGCCTGGCCACATACAGAGGCCCAATATTGAAATAGCACCATTAGGCGTTCTAGGGGCATAAATTACACATCTCATTTCTCAACCACCTATTACATTTTTGAAGGCCCTGGAGCACCAGGACAATGGAAATGCCCACAAAGTGACCCCGTTTTGGCAGATGACACTGACAGGAGACGCTGATGTGGCAGGTGACACTGACAGGTGACGCTGATTTGGCAGGTGACACTGACAGGTGACGCTGATGTGGCAGGTGACACTGACAGGTGACGCTGATTTGGCAGATGACACTGACAGGTGACGCTGATTTGGCAGATGACACTGACAGGTGACGCTGATGTGGCAGGTGACACTGACAGGTGACGCTGATTACAGGTGACACTGACGTGGCAGGTGGCACTGACAACACGTGGCACTGACAAATGGCACTGGAGGCAGATGGCACTGGAGGCAGATGGGGCTGACAGATGTCGCTGACAGATGTCGCTGGCAGATGTCGCTGGCAGATGTCGCTGACAGATGTCGCTGACAGATGGCACTGGCAGATGGTGCTGGCTATTTGCTCTGGCAAATGGGGCTGGCAGATGGCAGTGCGGCTGGCAGATGGCGCTGGCAGGTGGCACTGGCGGCACTGGCACTGGCGCTGGTGGCACTGGCGGCACTGGCGCTGACGGTACTGGCGCTGACGGCACTGGGGCTGACGGCACTGGGGCTGACGGCACTTCGGCTGAAGGATGGCACTGGCGTTGGCAGGTGGCACTGGCAGGTGGCACTGGCACTGGCACTGGCAGGTGGCGCTGGCACTGGTAGGTGGCACTGGGGTGACGGCACTGGGGTGACGGCACTGGGGTGACGGCACTGGGGTGATGGCACTGGGGCTGACGGATGGCACTGGCAGGTGGCACTGGCACTGGCAGGTGGCGCTGGCACTGGCGCTGGTAGGTGGCACTGGCGGCACTGGCACTGGCGGCACTGGCGCTGACGGCACTGGGGCTGACGGCACTGGGGCTGACGGCACTGGCGCTGACGGCACTGGGGCTGACGGATGGCACTGTCGCTGGCACTGTCGCTGACAGGTGGCGCTGGCAGGTGGCACTGGCGGCACTGGCACTGGGCTGACAGATGGCACTGGGCTGACAGATGGCACTGGGCTGACAAATGGCACTGGGTTGACAAATGGCACTGGGTTGACAAATGGCACTGGCACTGGGGCTGACAATTGGCACTGGGGCTGACAATTGGCACTGGGACTGACAATTGGCACTGGGACTGACAATTTGCACTGGTACTCAATACGGATACAATGTTTCACTCACAGATCCTCTCTCTCCTCACACGCTGTCTCTGTGTGAGGAGAGAGAGACACGGCAATGGGAGATGATCTCATATGTTTACATTTGAGATCATCTCCTATTGGCAGCTTAGATCGCTCTGTGAACGGCCGCTTTGATTGGCCGTTCACGGCGATCTGTATTCGCCTGTCTCCGGGAGACACGGCGAGTGCAAAACTTCCGCGATGCGCGCCCCCGGCGGCGCGCATTGCGGAAGTAAACACCTGGCCGTCCAGGGACGGCCAGGCGAGGGAAGCCGCCCGCCCGAAGGCCGGCATTCGGCTATAGGGCGGGCAGGAAGCGGTTAAAGTAAGTGTTATGCCATTTTTGGCTACAAAAATAAAACTACACTAAGAAGCTAAATATCTCTGTCAGACGCCCCAAAGTCTGTTTTTTGACTCCCATGGCCTAGATTAGGGGTCCCCAAACTTTACAAATAAAGGGCCAGTTTAATGTCATTCAGCCTTTAGGGGGGCTGGACTTTGTACAGTAGTAACTTCCCCAATGTCAATGAGAGTAAACAATGCCCTATCATTGGTTTTAATTGTAGGAATAGTGCCCCTTTGTTGGTAATGGTATCAGTGGGGGGATAGTGTCCCATCATTGATGTCAGTGGGAGAAATGGTTCTGCATCATTTTGTGTCTGTGGAAGGAATAGTTCCTAGGGCTCGATAAAGGCAGGCAAGGGGCTACATCCGGCCCCCGGGCCGCAGTTTGGAGACCACTGGCCTAGATGGAAGCCAAATTGGTCAGCCAGCTAGAATTTTCAGAAGAAGAGGCCTACAATGTCTGCTTTATCTCAGTACAGATTACTTGAAAGCACACTTTTAGTGGAATAACCATTTTTGTTACCTTGTAAAGCATGATGTTTCATTTACTTTCCCTTTTCTCTATTAACGTGTTTCTTGATAGAGTTAATACATCGTATCAGCTATTTTTTATGTTAATTTGTGTGTGAATTTATTAGTGTAAGTGGACCAGGCAGAACTATTCCAGAATAGGGGCACTAATCAATCATGACACCATTTAAACTTTTTTTTAAGTAGGAGGATATAAAGTACCTCAGTGGTGCTTTTCCTGCGGGAATCTGCACTTGGCTGGCACTGCCACTTTTTTTCCAGGCTGTTTATTGCTGTCTCGGCTGGTTGTGGGTTTATGGATGCTTCATACATTTATTTATTTTTATTATGAATGTATTGTCCCTGGAGTACCGATAAAGTCCATCTTCCCCTTACAAGGGGTTTTCTTGCCTTTTATTTTAATCAATTAACCATTTAATGAATATGAAGCATGCCTGACAGGTTTGAAGTCCCGCCTGTCTGGTGACCAAGACTGCACCCATAGATACAGTGAAGAAATAAGTGTGGACATGAACAGACAGCTCCCTGTAATCTCCAGGATTAACAGGTAAAAAAAAGGAAAACAAACCTGAAACAAGAAAACTAATGTGGGACTGGAAAGTTGCAATATATTAGACATTTGGATTTAAGGTTAGATACACCTTAATTATTTCACATTAAAGTGTTACTAAACCCTGGTTTCTGCATTCACTATACATGGTCTACCACAGTACACAGAACATGGAAATACTATTATTTTAGTAAATATAAACTGCTACATAACAATTTTCATCAGCAATTAGAGCAGTCTTGTGACTTCTATCAATGTCCAGCTAAGCACTGGCTAAAGCTTGTAAGAGGACTTTTATGACTATCCTATGGGACTGCAAAACCCCTGACCCTCTGTCTGGACAGTTCTGATTTGCCCTGTGCTGATCACTTCCCCCCTCCCAAGGAAAACAAAACAAAAACCTCTCTACTCTAGTAATATTCACCAAACTGAGCATGTACAGCCTGACTCCATAGACTCAGTGTGATCGGGAAATTATTAGGGGACAGTGGAAGGAGGGGAGTTTCAGGGCAGACAGGATCTAACAGCCTTTTTACACAGTGCGGAGGATTAACCCCTTAGGTTCCACAGTGAGTATAACAAACATGCTTTACTGCATAAACAGACTCATTTTACAGTTGTGGGTTTAGTAACACTTTAACCACTTCAGCCCCGGAAGAATTTACCCCCTTCCTGATCAGAGCATTTTTGTGATTCAACACTGTGTCGCTTTAACTGACAATTTTGCGGTCGTGCCACGTGACTTTCAAACAAAATTGATGTCCTTTTTTTTCCCCACAAATAGAGCTTTCTTTTGGTGGTATTTGCTCACTTCTGCGGTTTTTATTTTTTGCGCTATAAACAGAAAAATAGTGACAATTTTGAAAAAAATGCATTATTTTTTACTTTTTGCTATAATAAATATCCCCCAAAAAATATATAAAAAAAGTTTTTTTTCCTTAGTTTAGGCCTATACATATTCTTTTACATATTTTTGGTAAAAAAAATTGCAATAAGCCTTTACCATTGGCATTAATACAGCGATCAATGCTATAAAAGGGGTTAACCACTAGGTGGTGCTGTAGGGGTTAAGTGTGTCCTAGGGAGTGATTCTAACTGTGGGGGGGGCTGTGTGTGAAACAACACTGATCACCGCTCCCGATTACAGGGAGAGCTGTAGTGTCATTAGGCAGAGCAGCGAGATGCATTAGCATCCCCCTGTTCCTTCTCACCATGAGACAATCTGCGATCATGGTCACAGAGCTCCCGGCGCGCGCACATGCAAGCTGTCTCTTAAAGGGCAACGTACAGATACGTTAATCTGCCTGTACGTGCCCTTCTGCCGCAGTATATCTGCGTGAGGCAGTCAGGAAGCAGTTAATGAAGCAATATTATACCTGCAATTATAGTCATTGCGGTAATGAAAACATTATCACCTTTAGCATGCCTTAAGTGATATTAAAGGTTGATGAATCAATTCCACAGTATTCCCATATGACTTGTGGACCACTACTGTGGTCAGCTTAGAACCAGGACTTCATGCAGAACCAGGAATTCCTCTTCTTAAGAGGAGGTTTATTTAACCACTTGCCTACTGGGCACTTACACCCCCTTCCTACCCAGGCCATTTTTCAGCTTTCAGCAGATTTAATTACTGATGGGTTTTTAATTTTTTCCCCAAAAAAAAAAAGAGACCAAAAATTCTGAAAAAATATGTTTTTTACTTTTTTTCTGTCAGTACATTTTGTAACTAAGTAATTTTTAGCCTTCTCTGATGTGCGCTGATGAGGCGGCACTGGTGGGCACTGATAGGCTGAACTGGTAGGGATTGAAGAGGTGGCACTTATGGGTACTGATGAGGTGGCACTGATGAAGAGGCACTAATATTCCGCACTTATGGGCACTGATAGTTGGCACTGAGGAGCACTTATAAACGGCACTGATGGGAACTGTTAGGTGGCACTGGGGGCACTGTTGGGCACTGATAGGCGGCATGGATAGGTGGTAATGATGGGCATTTATGGGTGGCATTGATGGGCGACACTGATGAGCATTGATCGACAGCAGTGATGGGCATTGATGGGCAGCACTGATAGGTGGCACTGATTGGTGGCACTTGTGGGCAGTGGTGGGCACAAATTGCTGCCACTGGTGGGCACTGATTGCTGGCATTGGTGGGCAATGGTGGGCACTGATTGGTGACACTATATTGCTATATTGTAATCAAGGCACTGATGATCAGTGCCCTGATTACATTCCTAGATGTCCCCTTGTGTGGAGATGTCACTGACAGAGTGTGTGGTGAGTAGAGCCGATTATAGAGCCGATCATATGATGGCATCCCAGAATGAGAGCCGCACTGCCGTCATTTGACAGCAGGGTGGGTGGCAAGCAGTTAAAGGGTAACTCCACTTTCATGGGAAAAAATAGCAAATAAAAAATAATAATAAAGCATATACAATTGCGACACAAGTCATATTGTATTTGAATGTTATTAAAAATTAACTTTCCTTTTCAAACTGCAGCTCTGTAATTTTCTGTAAAATGCAATGCAATATGGCTACCTGGAAGAGTTCTGTACACGGAATGGGTGCAGAATGCCCCCCCCCCCCAACATAATTTCCTGCTTGTGTGATTGGCTCACTGATTTTCCCAGGAGTCTACACTAAGATACAAGTCTGATTTTTGGCATCCCCTGCAACAAAAATGTCATTTTTAGTGAGATACTCCCAATAGGAAATCACATCTAAATGTATACAGACTGTGCAATTTTGCTAATTAGAGCCCTACAGCTGTAGCAGCTGGTTGACAATTATGAAACCACTCCTATTAGACTCTCTCAGCACATGGGCCCAGATGAACAAACAGTGATTTCTTCAGGATAACAAAAGGTAGGAATCTGCAACAACGTTTGTTAAAATCCTTGCAATGTACATAGATCACCCAGAAGGGAATGTTTTTTTCTCAACAAATGTGGAGTTACGCTTTAAAGAAGCCAAAATTGAATCAACTAATAGTGATGGACGAACTTCCGACGGGACGTTTCGCGAACGCGAAACGCGAACGGACACAAACGTTCGCGAAAACGACCGTTCGCCGCGGGCTCCATTGACTTCAATGGGAGGCGAATTTCGCAAACCTTTAGGTCGAATTTGCGGCCACGGGGTAATTATTAGGGGGTAGCACGTAGTCCCACCACCTGGACAATAGCATAATACATGTATGAGGTGAATTTGGGATCGATAACTACAAGCATTTTTTTTTTATTTGGGAAATTGTTCTGACAATTCAGGACTATGGAGCTAATGAAGGCAATGGAGGAGAGGGAAGGTCAGGGACCAGGGTAGGCAAACAAGAGGGTGCAGGAGATACAGAGCACTGACAGCAGCACCGTAATACAGAGCACTGACATCAGCACCGTGACATACAGCGCTGACAGCAGCTCCGTGACATACAGCGCTGACAGCAGCTCCGTGACATACAGCGCTGACAGCAGCTCCGTGACATACAGCGCTGACAGCAGCTCCGTGACATACAGCGCTGACAGCAGCTCCGTGACATACAGCGCTGACAGCAGCTCCGTGACATACAGCGCTGACAGCAGCACCGTGACATACAGCGCTGACAGCAGCTCCGTGACATACAGCGCTGACAGCAGCTCCGTGACATACAGCGCTGACAGCAGCTCCGTGACATACAGCACTGACAGCAGCTCCGTGACATACAGCGCTGACAGCAGCTCCGTGACATACAGCGCTGACAGCAGCACCGTGACATACAGCGCTGACAGCAGCTCCGTGACATACAGCGCTGACAGCAGCTCCGTGACATACAGCGCTGACAGCAGCTCCGTGACATACAGCACTGACAGCAGCTCCGTGACATACAGCGCTGACAGCAGCTCCGTGACATACAGCGCTGACAGCAGCACCGTGACATACAGCGCTGACAGCAGCTCCGTGACATACAGCGCTGACAGCAGCTCCGTGACATACAGCGCTGACAGCAGCTCCGTGACATACAGCGCTGACAGCAGCTCCGTGACATACAGCGCTGACAGCAGCTCCGTGACATACAGCGCTGACAGCAGCTCCGTGACATACAGCGCTGACAGCAGCTCCGTGACATACAGCGCTGACAGCAGCTCCGTGACATACAGCGCTGACAGCAGCTCCGTGACATACAGCGCTGACAGCAGCACCGTAAGCAGCCCCAGGAGGAAGTCAGCACAGCACAGGGATGGTGTGATCCCCTCATAATAAGAACCCCCAGGAGGAAGTCAGCACAGCACAGGGATGGTGGGAGCCCCTCATAATAAGAACCCCCAGGAGGAAGTCAGCACAGCACAGGGATGGTGGGAGCCCCTCATAATAAGAACACCCAGGAGGAAGTCAGCACAGCACAGGGATGGTGGGAACCCCTCATAATAAGCAGCCCCAGTAGAAATATGACACCGCTCAACCTCTTCAAAGAGGAGGGTAGGGGCATATAGTACGGTGTGCTTTTTTGGGTCAGGGAAGTGAGCCAAATGAATTAAGAAGGTCTGTGTGCTTGATTCCAAAAATTGTTTATAGACATATACATGGTCTACTGATCACATGTGTTGAATTCCTCCGAGATCCATGCCTCATTCATTTTTAGAAATGTGAGGTAGTTAACACTGTCGTGAGCTAGGCGAGTACGCTTATCGGTCACAATCCCCCCTGCTGCGCTGAACGTCCTTTCGGACAGGACACTGGATGAGGGGCAAGCCAACAGTTCGATTGCAAATTGGGCAAGCTCTGGCCAGAGGTCAAGCCTGCCCACCCAGTAGTCTAGGGGTTCATCACTCCTCAGAGCGTCCACATCGGCCGTTAACCCAATGTAGTCGGACACCTGACGGTCTAGGCGTTCCCTGATGCTGGATCCGGATGACACCTGTCGATGGGTCGGCTGAAAGAATGACCTCATATCCGAAGTCACCAACACATCTTCAAACCGGCCTCTTCTTGCAGGCGCTGTTGGATTGGTACCCGCAAATCCTTCTCTGGGAGTGGGAATTGCTCCTCTGCCAGCGCACGCAAAAGCAGAATGCAGCATTTCTCGAAGCAAGGCCTGGAAGTGCTGCATTCTGACAGCCCTCTGCGACGGCGGTAACATTTCCGCCATTTTGTGTTTGTACCGGGGATCTAAGTACGTTGCCACCCAGTACTGGTCCTTGACCCTCATGCTTTTTATACGGGGGTCCCTATTAAAACACTGGAGCATGAAGGCCCCCATTTGCACTCAAGCGGAAGGTATGTGGTGGTGGTGGTGTTGTTGGTGGTAGTGTCTTTGGGGGTGCACATAGCAGAGAGTGAAGAAGAGGGTGCAGATCGAGAGGATGAGGAGGGTGCAGAAGAATAAGGCTGAGTGAGCCACTCAACCAAGTCTGGTGCGTCCTTTAAAGTAATTGAACGCACCTTCTGCAACTTCCCACTTTGGCTCAAGGCTGTTGCCCCTGCCCTACCCCTACCACCCCTGCGGAAGGGCCTGCCTCTTCCTCTGCCTGTCATTTTTTAAATCACCCTGTGACAAAACTCTTAGTCCCTATACCGCTGAAGGACTGCTGCAGTATAGGGCAGCGGTCAGCAGTAGTGCACGTCAACCCTATGTATTGTGGACCGATAGCGGTCCTTACAGAACAGCAGACTGTAACGCACTCAGGCCTATGTACCGTAGCACCCTATACCAAGTTACCAGTCCTTATAAGAACTTTTGTGGACCAAGCAGGTTGTGTGTTAGTGATTAGCAGACTGTACGTCAGTCCCTATACCAATGAAGGACTGCTGCAGTATAGGGCAGCGGTCAGCAGTAGTGCACGGCAACCCTATGTATTGTGGACCGATAGCGGTCCTTACAGAACAGCAGACTGTACTGCACTCAGGCCTATGTACCGTAGCACCCTATACCAAGTTACCAGTCCTTATAAAAACTTTTGTGGACCAAGCAGGTTGTGTGTTAGTGATTAGCAGACTGTACGTCAGTCCCTATACCAATGAAGGACTGCTGCAGTATAGGGCAGCGGTCAGCAGTAGTGCACGGCAACCCTATGTATTGTGGACCGATAGCGGTCCTTACAGAACAGCAGACTGTACTGCACTCAGGCCTATGTACCGTAGCACCCTATACCAAGTTACCAGTCCTTATAAAAACTTTTGTGGACCAAGCAGGTTGTGTGTTAGTGATTAGCAGACTGTACGTCAGTCCCTATACCAATGAAGGACTGCTGCAGTATAGGGCAGCGGTCAGCAGTAGTGCACGGCAACCCTATGTATTGTGGACCGATAGCGGTCCTTACAGAACAGCAGACTGTAACGCACTCAGGCCTATGTACCGTAGCACCCTATACCAAGTTACCAGTCCTTATAAGAACTTTTGTGGACCAAGCAGGTTGTGTGTTAGTGATTAGCAGACTGTACGTCAGTCCCTATACCAATGAAGGACTGCTGCAGTATAGGGCAGCGGTCAGCAGTAGTGCACGGCAACCCTATGTATTGTGGACCGATAGCGGTCCTTACAGAACAGCAGACTGTAACGCACTCAGGCCTATGTACCGTAGCACCCTATACCAAGTTACCAGTCCTTATAAGAACTTTTGTGGACCAAGCAGGTTGTGTGTTAGTGATTAGCAGACTGTACGTCAGTCCCTATACCAATGAAGGACTGCTGCAGTATAGGGCAGCGGTCAGCAGTAGTGCACGGCAACCCTATGTATTGTGGACCGATAGCGGTCCTTACAGAACAGCAGACTGTAACGCACTCAGGCCTATGTACCGTAGCACCCTATACCAAGTTACCAGTCCTTATAAGAACTTTTGTGGACCAAGCAGGTTGTGTGTTAGTGATTAGCAGACTGTACGTCAGTCCCTATACCAATGAAGGACTGCTGCAGTATAGGGCAGCGGTCAGCAGTAGTGCACGGCAACCCTATGTATTGTGGACCGATAGCGGTCCTTACAGAACAGCAGACTGTAACGCACTCAGGCCTATGTACCGTAGCACCCTATACCAAGTTACCAGTCCTTATAAGAACTTTTGTGGACCAAGCAGGTTGTGTGTTAGTGATTAGCAGACTGTACGTCAGTCCCTATACCAATGAAGGACTGCTGCAGTATAGGGCAGCGGTCAGCAGTAGTGCACGGCAACCCTATGTATTGTGGACCGATAGCGGTCCTTACAGAACAGCAGACTGTACTGCACTCAGGCCTATGTACCGTAGCACCCTATACCAAGTTACCAGTCCTTATAAGAACTTTTGTGGACCAAGCAGGTTGTGTATTAGTGTTTAGCAGACTGTGCGTCAGTCCCTATACCGCTGAAGGACTGCTGCAGTATAGGGCAGCGGTCAGCAGTAGTGCACGGCAACCCTATGTATTGTGGACCGATAGCGGTCCTTACAGAACAGCAGACTGTACTGCACTCAGGCCTATGTACCGTAGCACCCTATACCAAGTTACCAGTCCTTATAAGAACTTTTGTGGACCAAGCAGGTTGTGTGTTAGTGATTAGCAGACTGTACGTCAGTCCCTATACCAATGAAGGACTGCTGCAGTATAGGGCAGCGGTCAGCAGTAGTGCACGGCAACCCTATGTATTGTGGACCGATAGCGGTCCTTACAGAACAGCAGACTGTAACGCACTCAGGCCTATGTACCGTAGCACCCTATACCAAGTTACCAGTCCTTATAAGAACTTTTGTGGACCAAGCAGGTTGTGTATTAGTGTTTAGCAGACTGTGCGTCAGTCCCTATACCGCTGAAGGACTGCTGCAGTATAGGGCAGCGGTCAGCAGTAGTGCACGGCAACCCTATCTATTGTGGACCGATAGCGGTCCTTACAGAACAGCAGACTGTACCGCACCCAAGCCTATGTACCGTAGCACCCTAGACAGACCAAGTTACCAGTCCTGATAAAGAGCTTTGTGGAACAAGTGAGTTGTGAATGATTAGCAGACTGCAGCAGAAGGGCAGCAGTCAAGTATAATATTCTTTCTATATTTGGAAGAAAGAATATTATACGTGTACAAGCCTATTACCGTACCACTGATACCAGTCCTGAAAAGAACCTTTGTGGAACTAATAGTAACAGCAAGTCTTTAAAATTATCCTCACTGCCTGACACACTGCTTCCTGCCTGTCCCTATACAAATTGGCAAAAAAGAGTAGGCTGGAACGATTAGCTGGAACAGCTCTTTTGTGGACCTGATAGTAACAGCTAATGATGATGATGATGATGATGATGAAGAAAGACTAATCTGGCTGAGCTGTCCCTAAAATAGCAGCATACAGCGCTCTGTCCCTTTATCTAAACTGACAAAAGAAACTCAGGCTGCTGACCTAACACCTATACCAGTCCTGAAAAGAACTTTTGTGTACCAAATAGCTAGCGTTTTCTCTGTCCCTACTCCACACAGGATCCTTTCCCTACAGTGACAGAAGAAAGAATGTAAAATGGCCACCGGATCGGGTGTATTTATAGGTTAGGGGGAATGTCCAAGTGTCCATGAGCTGTCATGTCTCAATTGGTTGTCCTGTAACACATGATAAACGTGTCACGAAAGGTTAAAGTTCTTGTATACATTAAACACGTAAGTCCGCCGGGGCGAACGACGGAAAAAGGCGTTCGAACCCGCGGACGGCGAAAGTCGGAAATTCGCCGCGAAACGACCGCCGGGCGAACCGTTCGGCCATCACTATCAACTAACAACAACCATGTTAATTGTAGCAACTTATAATATCAGTTTTGCGTTAACTTACCTCTCTCCATTATTTATTGCTATTGTAATTTTTTGATGCATGTTTATTTTTCTTTAGTTTGGACACGGTGATCCTGTCAACAACATCAGTTTCCCTTGGAACACTGCTGTACAAGTTGACATGCCAGTGCACAGTGTACTGACACATTTCGCTTGATTTACATATTTGTGGCCCCGCTTTTTACCATAACCATGCCATTGGGACTGCTCTACTCCCCAGACATGTAGCTGGCCGCATCATTGAGCACTAATTTGCACCTGCTGATGTGCTGTCATGAATGCACAAAACTGAAGGCCTGCCCTGGGACCTGCAGCTTGGTGAACAGAACTATCATCTTAACCTCCCTGGCAGTATAATTATTTCAGATTTTAGGTGCTGAAAGCGGTACCATTATTTTGCATGGAAATTTGGCATTTTATATTGTAGGCCTGTATTTCTTAGAAATAATTCAATTAAATCCATCCAGACAAGAGTTAAATAAACACCCTGGGTGTGATAAAATCTGAAATATAAAATCATAAATTATAATGTATATATGTGTATATATATATATATATATATATATATATATATATATATATATATATATATCTATATCTATATCTATATATATATATATATATATATATATATATATATATATATATATATATATATATATATATATATATATATATATATATATATATATATATATATATATATATATATATATATATATATATATATATGTATATATATATATATATATATATATATATGTATATATATATATATATATATATACTATAAATAATTATAACAAATAATAATATAATAATAATAAAAATTATTCAATAATGTAATCAAATCAAAAACACATGCCGAGTTGCAGAATTGTCGCTGTCATTACTTTCAGTGTTTGATGACGGATTTCCCCACAAATTACTATCGCTCAATTCTGTAAGTGATTCTTATTTATTATCGCTGTTTTCTAGCTGGTCTATAACCACTTTTGATGTAAACTGACATTTTTTGGTTGCTATGGACAATCTCCAGTTTCTTGGCATAATGAACAGTATTTATAATATAAAACTGCATGCAGGACACTGGGCAGACCACTAGGGACAAAGGGGATGTGTAATTATTGAATACAATCTGTAAGATTACATTATACTGTATCTATACTGTGCTTTTTACTTTTTGAATTTGGCGCCGAACTCCGTCCCCGTGTGTCGCAACGCTCGCAGGGAACGGAGCTCTGCGCTGTGACAGATCGAGCAAGACACGGCGGCTCGCTGATCACAGCGGGGAGACATCGCTGGATCCAGGGGACAAGGTAAGTAACCCCATCCATGGATCCTGCGATGGGATCTCGAGTCTGGCTCGGGAATACCGCTTATGGTAATGAAATCGAGCCAGACTTGGCAATACCGCCAGGGAGGCTACAAAAAAAGTTTACAAACGTATTTAAAAACATTATTCCTTATATTGATTTTATTATTTTAACTAAAATTAGCTTTTTGAATTTGTATCTTAACCTGTATGTTAGTCACCTTTGTTTTACATTACGGTTTTTAGAAATTCAACAATAGAACAAAAGGTGCAAGATTGGAAAAAAAACTAATACAATTCAATATGTATTGAACTTGGTATTTATTATATTACAATACCAACAGCAGAAAAGGTAATGTCAGCCTTTTCATAGTCAGGACCTGTAGAGAGTAATTGAAGTTCTTCCATGCATACAATTGCTATTGCAAACAATTTTGATTGTCGTTTTAAAATAGCAACTCTCTTGATTAGGAGAATCAGTCAGGTGTACGCACCCCATATCTGAGCACTATTTTGATATAAAACACCTCTCTTTTAATATGCTAAGCTCTTTCATATTATGATTGTATAATAGAATGAAATACAAAACTAAAACAGGAAATAACTTATGAGATAAAAAAAAGTATGTTATTTACCAACATTAGACATTTCCCTTTCCTATAAAAAAAAACCTCTTAACCTCAAATGTATAAAATTATACTTTTTGGTAGGAATCTCTCATGTATTTTTTTTGTTTTTTGTTTTTTGGGGGGGGGGGGGGGGGAGGGAGGTTTAAAATATGTTTTAAATAATTTTTATTAAAATTATTAATTATAATTTTAATAACCAATGTAACATACTTTTATGAAAAAAGAAAAAAAAATCCCTTTTTTTTATAATTTTTATTGAAATTTTAATATTCAACACATAAATGATTTGACACTCACATATACACATTTAACGTGTTTGTTATTACCCCAACACGTCATATTCCTGATATGTGCCTGCTTTACCATGCACTTATATGATAAAGTATCCTGTTCTCTTTGTATTGCTTCCTTTATGTGAAACCCCTGGTGTTCCTGACAGTCTCTCTGCTTTCCTAATAAAAACTGACCACACTAAGCAGGAGAGCCCACCATGGTCAGTTCTCTAGCTATGCTGGGAACTCAGTGTACTCTCCTCCAATGATCAGGCTTGCCCTGACACGCCCCTGCTGCACAGCCATTCACTGGGAAGCTCAGAGTGCTTCTGTTTCTCCTTTCCCCAGCTTTTATGTAGCTGAGAACAGAGGGAATGCAATCATTCAATAAAAAAAACTGAAAAAATGAATTTTAATGTATTTTCATATCTATACAAAAATGTTTGCCTTTCATTTCTATTTTAAATGGAATGGGTTGTTTTACAAGGTGATCATTTACAATCACTTTAATGCAGACTGCATCCATGACACTGACTCACAGAGCAATCTAGGTTTTTAAAGAAAGGATGAACGCTGCCTGGAATCTTACTATATTTATACCCATGTGACGTTATACCTATGTGTTGTTGTAACATAACGTGGCAACATGTGGTAAAAAGCATATTGCAGCACCACCTGTTAAAGTGGCTGTAAACCTCAGACATAAAATATGAACAAAGAATATCTCTCTATAGTGTGTCTTTGTCTCAAATAAGAGCACTAAGTGTAATTATTGTCTGCTGCTTCATTCATACGCTATCAGCATCAATCACTTCTGGCAAGTAGTGACACCAAGAGAAAAGTGACAGGGGATGGATCTCCAGCTGATTGACAGCCTCAGCTATGGTCCTGGGTGTTGTGTGAAAGGGGAGGGTGTGTCCCTCCCCTCCAATCAGCTCTCAGAGCTCTCCTCACTGAGCTCTTCAGAGTGCATCTTCAGCTCTCAGACCTCTTTTTTTCTGAACTCTCAGAAAAGCTTTATAATTCAGCACTTTGAACGGATGTAGAGAAGAGAAGACTGCAGATAGACAGGTACAATTTATGTAAGAGGATTTGTTTCATCTCTGTGTATTACCTGACTCCAGCCACTTCAAAGGATATATGTGTAAGGGTTTACAACCACATTAATGCATGAGGCAATGAGGTGCATTGCTTTTTATTTGGGGCTTTATTTGGTGAAATAAAGCAGTTGGATGTTTAAATAAAGCAGACGACTCGTGCCTATCCTTTCAACAACAACATCAGGTGCCTATGCCAATTGAACTAGGAACAGGCCTCTTTTGTGCTTACTCTTTCTACTACTTCATTCACCAACCTGAGTACCTCATAAGGGCACCCAGGATGGGAATGCACGAGGCATCGAGAGCAACCACACCAACCCTGCGTGGAGACAGGTTTTCTCCACCCACGCACTAGGAAGGCCGCGTGTTCCCCCATAGTTGGGTGACCGCAGCCTCATTGTGGAAGCGCTGTACTCTTGTTTTTTAATTAATCTACTACCCATGGGTGATCAACCTTTGGCCCCCCAGCTGTTGTGAAACTACAACTCCCATCATGCATCTGCCTTTGGAAGTCATGCTTGTAGTTCTGTAACAGCTGGAGGTCCACAGGTTGAGCACCCAGGTACTACATTATAAGGGTTCTTCCACCTACCTCTATTTTCTTTTTTGGTGAAAAATCCAGAAATCCCTGGCCAGCTCCTCGGGATCCTTTGATCCACTATCTAGTATCTCCTGCGCACCCCAGACCTTGCATTGCTTTTTACATGGGGTAGTGGCGCAGCCTATTGGGTGTTGTAAATATAACACAAGTCTATTAAAAGTCCTTTGAGTTAACCAGCCTTTGTATTAGGGATCAGTCCACCATGTCAGGGCAAGCATTGCAGGGGAAGCGGAAGCAGACTCCAAACATACAAAGAGAGAGAGAGAGAGAGAGAGAGAGAGAGAGAGAGAGAAAACACAGGAACCTCTGAGTATGGACTGTAATATTTAATAATACAAAGTGCATTAAAAACTCACATTGACGTATCTGTGTACAGGCACATAGGGGTCCAGTGAGCCACGCTATTAATTGGCCAATGCTGTGTTTTGGAACCACGTCTCGCATATCCGGATAGTTTGAGTGTCCTGGCCAGAAGGATACTGTGGTGCTTGAGAGGGATCCAAACCTCTCCTTGCATTGCTTTTTGTTCTTTGGTTTATATATATTTTAACATTTTAAAAATATCTTACAACTTAAACTAACCTAAGATTTAACCCAACCATAGGTGTGCACAGGGGGTGTGCCAAGTGTGGCTGGACACAACCCTAATCACTCTGTGCGGTGCCAATATCCCCTGCAATTTTAACTTTTTAAAAATATCTTACAACTTAAACTAACTTGAGATTTAACCCAACCATAGGTTTGCACAGGGGGTGTGCCAAGTCTGCCTGGACACTAATCACTCTGTGCGGTGCCAATATCCCCTGCTGCCCAGCCCCCCCCCCCCGTGTTACACCCCCACAATGCTCCTGACTTTCCTTTCCTACCTCTCCTCTTCCCCTGGCTGCTGCAGAGGATATTTCGGGATGGAGAGTGGGTGAAGGGGCTAGTCAATATGTCATTTACCAGCCTCTTCTTTTTTAAATGAACACAGTGAACACACTCACTCACTGTCTTCATTCATAGCTGAGTAAAGTGTTTAATGTGCTTCAGTTTGTGAATGAACAGGAAGCCGTTCAGCACAGAGCACTTCCCATTCATTCACTGTCCTGAGGCTGAGGCTGCAGAGAAAGGCATGTGTGTTTGAGCTTTGGGGTGCACACCCAAATACAATCTATAACACATCTATGAACCCAACCCTAAAAACGAGCCCTTATTCCTTCTGTGTTAAGTCCCCCCACAGCCGCCTTAAATACTTACCTGAGCCCTGTATCCTCTTTCTTTCTCGGCACTGCGTATGGAGGCAGCAGTGGGAGCCATTGGCTTTCTCTATTGTCAATCACAGCCTGCTAGAAGAGAGCAGAAATTGGAGCTGAGCCTCACTCTGTGTGTCAATGGACACATAGAGCCTGGCTTGGGATCGAGCCTGCACCAGTGCCCCCCTAGCAAGCGGCTTGATAGGGGTCACTGGGAAAGGGGATGGAGCCAGCATTGCTGGCTAGGGACCCCACAAGAGGATTGGGGATGCTCTGTGCAAAACCATTGCAAAGAGCAGGTATGTATAATATGTTTGTTATAAAAAAAACAACTTTGCAATCACTTTAATTTGACATTAACCCCATCCTTAAAACTTAACTCTGGGCATAAGAAATTCTGTTCTCACTCAATTAGTACTCATCTAGTAAATTGATCATTTAAAAAACTATTTTAAAAGCCTCAATATCTGATTCAACCTCCAACCACATGACTGACAGCATCCCAATTCTTGTCTCTTCTGGACTGTATTGCAGGAGGGTGCTTCGTCATCACAGAAATATGGACACTGCATATTGTCCGTGAAAAGCATACATCAAAGGCTCCATTAGTGTTACAGCACTGACCTCATGATGTCATGACACAAGGGGGGCAACAAGACTAGCTGGTGTTACCAAAACAGATGTCATGTGTGGTCATTGGATTTAGGTAAGTAAATAGAATATTGCAATTGTTTTTTGTAAACAAGAGCTACAAAATCCCAAGGGGCAAGTAGAATGGGAAAATAAGTTTCCAAGAGTGCAACTTTAATTGAATCCATATTGCTAAATCTAAATCATAGCTAAACTCTGAAACAGAAATTTACTATTATACTATAGTATTACTGCTTACCCGTCTGTAGATGTAGTGGCTGCATTAGTTTTTAGGCCTTTTCCATTTATTTTTACCTAGAGATCCTGAATATAACACAAATCCTGTACTAATGGGGGAGATTTATTAAAATGGGTGTACACAGAATTTGGTACAACTGTACATAATAACCAATCAGCTGCTAACTTCAGCTTGGTCATTTAAGCTTTGACAATAAAATCTAAAAGCTGATCTGCCTTCTCAGCGGGGATCAGCCGGAGAGATCCTCCAGTGAGCAATCAGATTCCATTAGGCGGAGGCGTCCGTGTGAAAGGGGCCTAATAGTTAACAAAATAAAGATGAGGGCGCTTGTGCTTTCTTTTAAACTCACAGGAAGTGATAAAGGCACTTAATTTCTGGCTAGATCAACAGATATTTTGTGTACTTGCTGACAATGTAAATTAATTCAGCCATTGCATCTAAGGACTTGTAAGCTGCAATTTAGAACATTTTTTTTTTGATTTGCCTTCATGATTGAATACCAGTGTTGATTAAGCAAATGTGTGGACCGAGCTACCCAAACAGCAGTTTGTAGATATCTACTACCTCCATAATGGCATAATTTATGCCTTGGACTTCCATTGAGACCCATATTTTGAGAAGGTCTACATTGCTAATATGGGAACAATCATACACATTGCAAACTGCCTTTCCCCTGGAAGACTTAGTGCAGAGTTGCTCAATATATCCATCCATTGAGGTTCAAGGTATAGAGCTCTCAGGGATCAGTTCATAGGGATACATAGTTCTAGTCCCATAATTTAGCTGGCCTAGTGGTTTAGTGCAGGTCCATCACACACAGGGGCAACATCTGGGGAGTCTGTTCCACGGTAGTGGTCTCAGCCATACTGTCCTAGCTCCTAGGGGAGGTTTTAGGTAAGATCAGTGGGGGTTAGGTATTAGTGAAGGTGGGCTTTTATTTTTGGGGGAGTACTGTTTTAGAGGCGGGATGAGTCCTGCAATCTGAAAGGGTACGGCAATATTGAGGGACGCTGCACTTTATTGGAGACGGCTATAATGCACCACATGTACATCGCTTTGCTGTCTCTGTGATAAATTCATTTTGAGAGTAAGCCTACGTTTTTCTTTTTATGATTTTTTTTAATTTTCTGAATAATATGCATTGTGAATACACCCTAAACAATATCAAACTCCCAGTCACATTTTTATTTTTATTTCTATATGAGCATCTCATAATTTCCCTAGCCTTTGGATGCTTGAAAAGTGTGTGCCTGGCTGGGTGGGGTGACAGACGGACTACAACACTCAGCAGCCCTTACGAGGGTACCACTACATGCAGTATTTACAGCTGCTGACTTTTAGCCCAGACTGAAGATTCTCTTTAAGTTGCTTATGAGTTCTCAGCTAGGTGGAATCTTGGCAAAAGGAAACACACATACATAGAATACATACACATGATAGTGAGCTCTAAAGAGGGGTTCAGAATGTCTATTTACCCTGCAATGTAGGGGGGGGGGGGGGCACTACAAGTCATATTTAAAACTTTTGTATTGTTTCATAGCTTGTATATATATTAATAATTGTATAGCTGGTGTAGAAAAAAATGTGCCTAATTAGGGGCAGTTGACTTCATATTATTTGGCTTAGTCAAAGGATAGAACTTGATTCGTTGTTATGGGCAATTATGCTACATTTACATTCATCAACCCTACTCCAGTTTTAATAAATCAATTAGTCTTTTGTTTGTGCCTTTGCCTATCAGTGTTGAACGTTTAAGCTGCATTGTACTTTGCCATTTGACTGTTCCATTATGTGTGTTGGACAAGGCGTACCTATTGTGCATAAGTATTTTGCTGATACAGACTGTCAGGCATGGTAACACATGCTGCATACAAAGTCTGTTCTTCTCAGGGAGTCACACAGTTCTTCTGGAGAAAAATAGAGAGGTGAGGTCAGTTAATTATATCTTAATGTATAGAGCTGCAAGGCATAGGGATGTGAAGAAGAATAAATTACATTTACAGTCAGTATCTCTGGCATGGTGGGTCAATAAATGACCTTAACTGCCTGCACAAAGTATTACTTCATTTAACTTATGATGTTTACATAGTACAGTATATTACATTTAGCCGGCAGTATAGATTTAGTGTGGATGAGGCTTCAGTTCATTAAAGAGGAACTACTGCCAGTTACAAAAGCAACTTCCGTAGAGGTGAATTGGTGAATTGGCAAATGTGTACTTTTCAAATTCAGGGTGGCAGGTTTGCTTGATAGCTGAACTCCTCCACTGGTGATACTTCCCTTCCTCATACTTCCTCACTGCTCATGGCCCAGCAAAGGCCCTAAGAAAAAGTGTAAGTTCCAGGTTGGTTCAGCCCGGAGTGTAAAGCCCAGTTTTCATTTCTGCATTCATGGGATCGTATGCAGAACCTTCATTAAAATATGTAAACACTTTAATAAAATAAATTTACACACACAAAATGAATTATTGGTTTGAAATGGCCACGGCCCTTTATAATTGGTGTAAAGATTAATATTAAACCATAAATTATACAACAATTGTTAATATTATCACATAAGATACACCAATGAAGACCTTTAATCAATTCCATTACCATTAACTTAGCCATACAGCTCAAGTTAACCAAACAATACAACTATATATAGAAAAAATGTAGGTCATGAACTCACTAATGTGTGTCCGCTGCACCACTAATTAGCTGTGCATACAGGTGCTGCATCCCTAGAATTGCAGACTCACCAAATATGGTGTGGTCTCCGGGACTAGAATTAGTAAAAAAAGTTAAATAATATGAAACAGGGGGAAAGGGACCCCCTGATAAGAGTCACAGACGGACTAAGCTGTTTAAAGAAAGGGAAATATTTTATTGCACATTTTAAGTATTACAGATAGCAAAAAAATAGGTGCCCACCACCAACACCTGGATTGTTATTAAAATTGAGACAACATTTTTCCTAATAAAAAGCAGCTGCGTCACGTGTAAAGCAAGCACACACCATATACAAAGACAGATTGCAATAATAAAGTGCAAAACAAGTGGCAGTGGATTGGCTCACAAGTCCCGGTGAAAATTACCATGGAACAATGTGTCCAACCGGTCACTATTATTTAGATAGGCCCCCAGCTGGAGGATACAGAAGTATATGGTTCATTGATTACACATAGATGAAGAGGATCCCAGAGATAGGTATAGCACAGGTTGACTCGTTGAACAATACAACTGTCCCATCTCCTAAGAGGTGGACTAAAAGCCACATAAAAAGGAGCCGAGACAAAGAAAGTAATGGTGGGAGGGAGGGCGGGAGTTCTGTTCTTGATGTCAGAAATAATACGCAGTTTCTTTATTTTACAGGTACAGCATGAGACAGAACCATTAAACCTCTAGTGACATCAAAACGTCCAAGGGGGCCAAGCCATGGCTCCGTGTCTGAATGGACACAGAGCAGCAGCTTGGCTCAGGTGCCCCCATAGCAAGGTGCTTGCTGTGGGGGCAGTTGGCAGGAGGGAGGGGCCAGGAGAGCTGGTAAGGGACCCGCAGAAGTGGAGGATTGGGGCTGCTCTGTGCAAAACCACTACACAAAGCAGGTAAGTATACCATGTTTGTTATTTTTTTAAATAAAAAACAAGACTTTAGTATCACTTAAATAGAGCTAAAGACCATTCTTCTTAGTTAAAGTGCTCGATCCTGGTTGCTAATTCTCAGTCATTAATAGATGTGTCACATGAAGAAGAAGAGGATGGATGTATCATGTGAAGAGGAAGAGCGAGCCATATGCTCCCTTTTACTCAACAAGATCAGATATTTCAGCAGGTGAAGTGGGTAGCAAGGGAGCACAGGGAGGTACTCTGCCTTGGATGCGCAAAGTACAATTTGGCTATAAAAACAACTAATTTAAGCTTTATTTGAGCCTAAACTAGCATATCCTAGCACTGAAATTTTCAGAAAAGCACCATCCCTTTCTGCTCTAAATAGTTTATGATGTCCCTTTGGCACAATAGTCACTCATGAAAAAATTCAACCGTGCAGGTCTAGGAGATATTCATGGTACCTACAGGTAAGCCTTATTATAGGCTTACCTCTAGGTATAAGTGTGCAACAGGGTTTACAACCACTTTAAGAATACTTGACATTTACCATGTCAAACAGAACAGAGGGTCTCTTCCAAGCTCTGGCTATTACCCACTTAGCAGCTATGAACAGATAAGAAGCCAATTTTTTTGGGAAAGTAGAACAAACCCTGAATTGGGCAGTGCATAAAGGCAGTTTTGGCTTCCCTATGTGTGGGTATATGGAAGAAATAATGTAATAGACCAAACACCCTGGACCAGAACCCTGTAAGGCGGGGACAGGACCATCAGTTATGTATTACATCCCTTCATTGGCCGCACCCTCTGAAGCATTGGTCACTGTAGGCTGGAATGAATACAATTTAAGACAAAAGGATATATATATGACAAGGCTCGGGTTCATATTAATCTAAATGGTGAAAAAAGTGCCACATCCCTGTTGAGAATCATTACAGAAGAGAGGGGAAAAATTGTGAACAAAGGGGACTGGAGGGTAACCAACCCCCGGGACTTTATCAACGGCACTAAGTATGATCAATCAATATTTAAAATCAATTGTAAATTTTATTCAATGTACAAAAAACATTATTTGAAACAAGTGACTTTCGTCTGTTTTACATATACAGTACAAAATGCGGATATACAGAAATAGGTATATGAGCCTTGAAGACTACATAAGTTACCACATTAGTGTATAATTCAAACTGCATTGTTTCTTTCTACATGTTTCGCTCAGATAGAGCTTCCTCAGGACAATTGCAGCGTATAATATTCTACAAAAGAACAAAATTGTATAAACAAATTGATTGATTTAAAGAAGAAATATAATAAATATGCATAAATAAGTTTTGTACATAGCAAAATCACAAAGGGTACAGAAGGCATTAAACAATATGGGTCAACACATTCTGATCAAATAACTCTAGTGGTGGAGCTCCTTTCCAGACATCTTTGATGGCCGGAAAGGAGCACAACCACCACCCTATACGTAGAACATAAGGACATAGATTTACAAGTCAGTATAAAATACCATATTAGTTATTCAAGCCGGGGGACACATTAACCCTTTATTTGGGTGGCGTCCCACATACTCATAATTATAATGTATGAGCGAATATCATTCTCCTCTAAAGAGAATGATAACAGAATTGAACTGTGAACCATTGAGAAAAAAAAAAAAAAAAAAAAGGGATGACATTCTAAACATACAGATATTGTGCATGAAAAAGGTTATAAAAGAGAAATATCCAAAAAAATTGTATATAATAATGTAAAATAGAAAAACAAGGCAAAACACAGCCTCTTACCCCATAGGTCTGATAAATTAAAGTGTTTTGGAGTCGTGGCAGTTTGTCTGATTATTAAAATACAGACCAGTTGTCTTATTTTATTCTGTCATCAAATGAGCGGATCACGGTGAGGGCATCATTGGGGATCTCCCAATCAACCCCTCTAGGGATCTGCAGAAGCACAAGAAATAAATATGTAATGGGCCAGTTCGAATAAAACATCAAATTGGCCCAATCAATGCTCCAAACATACCTGGTGGAAACCTGATGGTATTTATAAATAGAGTAGAACCAGTTCAACAAGCCCAATATCAGCAATCACCCTGTATTGTCAGACATGGATTAGATAGAGTGTAATTCAGGCACAGAAGTTTTCACAGTGCTGATCTCTAAAGAAACAGTAGAAAGAGAGAGAACACACATGTTCCCATTACTGTTGCAAGAATATCCCCAAGCGATCATCAATGTGATCTCCTCAAAGCCTTTCCTTTCTTACCTATTCAATTAAGTAGTGTGTAGTCCTAAAGGTTGAGATGCTCCTCCACTCGTTCAGCAGCTCCCCACGTCAGCTTCCATCACTAGTTGAGATGGTAGTGATAGGGACCCGCATTAATACCTCGTGCTTCCAGCCCGGCGGCGTCTGACGTCACCGCCGGGCTGGGGGCACACCTGTTGAGAGGATCGCCGTCCCGCGCATAACGATGTCAATTGCGCATGCGCGAAGGACGTAGGTCGCGTCCATATCGCGCTGGCGGCCATTTTGGATTCTGGCAAGAAAACGATTTTGCCAGGAAATGATATATCAACCCATGTACTCTGACGATGACCTAATATAAAGTCAGAGACATGCAGCCATGATGGCTGAAGGCCAAATGCCAAGATCTTGTAATTAGATACATCAAAATAGCGAGTAACCAATGTATGCCCTTCCTAAGGTGCATAAGGATCCTTTGAAACCTCCTGGCCGCCCTATTGTATCAGGAAGAGGCTGTTTGACTGAGCATGCGAGTGCCATGGTCGATGATTTTCTACGTCCCTTTGTGGAGGACCTAACATCATACTTACGAGACACCTCGGACTTGCTGCGAGCTCTGGATGGGATCTCGCTATCAGAGGGGACCTGGCTAGTGACCCTAGATGTAGAGGCCTTGTATAATTCAATCCCCCATGAACTGGGGGTACGGACAGTGGAAAGTTTTATGGTGGAGGATATACGTATTCCTCCCAACTATAGAAACTTCATCCTTGATCTTCTACACTTCATCCTCACCAATAACATATTTATGTTCGGGCGCTCCCACTACCTCCAGGTGCAGGGGGTTGCTATGGGGACTAAATGTGCTCCCTCATATGCCAACCTGTACCTGGGGGGCTGGGAGCGCCAGATCTTTCGCCAGGAGAATTTACAGCGATTCTTTGACTTTATACCGATGTGGCGAAGGTTTATTGATGACATCTTTTTTGTGTGGACAGGGAGTGAGGATGAATTGAGGATGTTTGTGGATTTGTTGGGAACAAATTCCTTTAACCTCAATTTCACTATGGAAATGAGTCTTTCCAGGATAACCTTCCTGGACGTGCAAATCTTTACGGATGTAGATGGGGCTGTTCAGTCCACTCTCCACCGAAAAATAACTGCGGCAAATTCACTCTTACATGCATCTAGCTCACACCCGTCCCCTCTGGTGGCGAGTATCCCATACGGACAATATCTTCGTCTAAGACGAAATTGCAGCAGTCATGAGGATTTTGCCCTAGAGGCAAGGCAGCTGAGGTTGCGCCTCCGTCAAAGAGGCTACAGTAACAAATGCCTCAAAAGGGCCTATGCACAAGCCAAGAAACAGAATAGGGCCTCTTTAATACATAACCATAGACCACCAAAGACTAATCAAGAGGTCAGATTCATCACTACATATAATGAACAACATATGCAAGTCAAAGGAGTTCTTCAGAGATATTGGTACCTTTTGAAGGGTGACCCCCTTTTAGCCAAACATCTCCCGGATCATCCGGGTGTCACATATAGAAGGTCGCGATCTCTGAGGGACTCTTTAGTACAAAGTCATTTTTCTTCCTCTGTAAGGTCGGGTTCTAGACAATCAGGCTGTACCCCTTGCCATAAATGTGGCTTTTGCAGATACTTATATGCATCTAAATCCATACGTTTACCCAACGGCCATTTATTCAAGCCCAAATTTGCTGTGACCTGCCAGTCAATAGGGGTTGTGTACATTATGGTTTGCCAGTGCAATGCTTTCTATGTTGGAAAGACGAAACGCCCCTTCTTCCACCGCATCAGGGACCATGTGTCCCTGGTGCGTGGGAAGAAAATGGAGACCCCAATCAGCCGACATTTTGGCTTATATCATCAATTCAATGATAATTTCATGCATTTCTTTCCTTTAGAACATATTCCCCCAGGAGAAAGAGGGGGTGATTACAATCAAATTCTCCTACAACGAGAAACTAGATGGATATTTAATTTGAAAGCTACTCGATCTCCGGGACTTAATGATGCTTATAGTTTCAAACCTTTTCTGTAATAAAGGTTAGCAAGGGGTTTTTTTTTTTTTTTTTTTTTTTTTGTGCGGATTACGGTGATGGATGTCATATCTGAAAGGGACTTCTCCCAAGGGACTTCCCTTGTGGGGTCTGTACGGGCACCCCGGGGCGGGCTTTGACTCTTCACCCTTCCTAACTGGTTAGGGGTACAGTCAGCCCGCCCCATTTCTAATTGGGAGTTCTTTCCCCCTCCTCTTTTTCGGCCGTTGGGCTGCGAGTATCCTTCACTTTTCCATCTTGTTGAAATCAGGATTATATGGTGATTGGCCTATAATGTCGATTCACTTTTACCCCTGGTTACTCGCTATTTTGATGTATCTAATTACAAGATCTTGGCATTTGGCCTTCAGCCATCATGGCTGCATGTCTCTGACTTTATATTAGGTCATCGTCAGAGTACATGGGTTGATATATCATTTCCTGGCAAAATCGTTTTCTTGCCAGAATCCAAAATGGCCGCCAGCGCGATATGGACGCGACCTACGTCCTTCGCGCATGCGCAATTGACATCGTTATGCGTGGGACGGCGATCCTCTCAACAGGTGTGCCCGCAGCCCGGCGGTGACGTCAGACGCCGCCGGGCTGGAAGCACGAGGTATTAATGCGGGTCCCTATCACTACCATCTCAACTAGTGATGGAAGCTGACGTGGGGAGCTGCTGAACGAGTGGAGGAGCATCTCAACCTTTAGGACTACACACTACTTAATTGAATAGGTAAGAAAGGAAAGGCTTTGAGGAGATCACATTGATGATCGCTTGGGGATATTCTTGCAACAGTAATGGGAACATGTGTGTTCTCTCTCTTTCTACTGTTTCTTTAGAGATCAGCACTGTGAAAACTTCTGTGCCTGAATTACACTCTATCTAATCCATGTCTGACAATACAGGGTGATTGCTGATATTGGGCTTGTTGAACTGGTTCTACTCTATTTATAAATACCATCAGGTTTCCACCAGGTATGTTTGGAGCATTGATTGGGCCAATTTGATGTTTTATTCGAACTGGCCCATTACATATTTATTTCTTGTGCTTCTGCAGATCCCTAGAGGGGTTGATTGGGAGATCCCCAATGATGCCCTCACCGTGATCCGCTCATTTGATGACAGAATAAAATAAGACAACTGGTCTGTATTTTAATAATCAGACAAACTGCCACGACTCCAAAACACTTTAATTTATCAGACCTATGGGGTAAGAGGCTGTGTTTTGCCTTGTTTTTCTATTTTACATTATTATATACAATTTTTTTGGATATTTCTCTTTTATAACCTTTTTCATGCACAATATCTGTATGTTTAGAATGTCATCCCTTTTTTTTTTTTTTTTTTTCTCAATGGTTCACAGTTCAATTCTGTTATCATTCTCTTTAGAGGAGAATGATATTCGCTCATACATTATAATTATGAGTATGTGGGACGCCACCCAAATAAAGGGTTAATGTGTCCCCCGGCTTGAATAACTAATATGGTATTTTATACTGACTTGTAAATCTATGTCCTTATGTTCTACGTATAGGGTGGTGGTTGTGCTCCTTTCCGGCCATCAAAGATGTCTGGAAAGGAGCTCCACCACTAGAGTTATTTGATCAGAATGTGTTGACCCATATTGTTTAATGCCTTCTGTACCCTTTGTGATTTTGCTATGTACAAAACTTATTTATGCATATTTATTATATTTCTTCTTTAAATCAATCAATTTGTTTATACAATTTTGTTCTTTTGTAGAATATTATACGCTGCAATTGTCCTGAGGAAGCTCTATCTGAGCGAAACATGTAGAAAGAAACAATGCAGTTTGAATTATACACTAATGTGGTAACTTATGTAGTCTTCAAGGCTCATATACCTATTTCTGTATATCCGCATTTTGTACTGTATATGTAAAACAGACGAAAGTCACTTGTTTCAAATAATGTTTTTTGTACATTGAATAAAATTTACAATTGATTTTAAATATTGATTGATCATACTTAGTGCCGTTGATAAAGTCCCGGGGGTTGGTTACCCTCCAGTCCCCTTTGTTCACAATTTTTCCCCTCTCTTCTGTAATGAATACAATTTAAGCTTTTGTGAAGTATTCTGTGGCAAGTGCTTTCTATTTCCTGTTGAATCTGTAATGACTGAAGTTTTTGACATACTGTATGTTATGTCACACTTTGCTTTATTCTGCTCTTAATATGACATGTTTTTTTTCTAATTGAGACCATTAAGGACAATTTCAAAATTAGTATAAAAAAAAATGGTAAAAAGTAGTCATGTTGAAAAAAAAACTACAAAAAGCTGTCAAAACAAGAAAAACAAATACGGTAGTGCTTAAAGTTCTTCTACTGCTTTGCTTGACATATAATGGACCTTGTCAAGTTTAAGTTAAGTTAATTCAAAGTGCATTTAAAAAATAAAAATGAAAAATCTACAAATTGGTGAAATGCATTCTTAAATTCACTTTCTTAGGGTCCTCATTTTTGTTGAAAAATCAGAGCGGATTTTTGATAAATATTCTGCTAAAGCCCAGCTTGTCCCCCTGGGGGTTGGAATGTTTATCAAGGTTGAGGGAAGAATTTTGTTTTTCTGGACTTGACCATGGAGGTCAAGTAATAAATGACCAGGGGGCTCAGGATCTATTCATTAAAACATAGTGCCAGTTTCCATGACACTCTGGACTGAAGCCTTCAAGATCAGGGCACAAGTACTGCACTCCTCCTAGATATTAAAAAAAGATCCTTTCTGTCTTAGGAGCAAGTAAGCCTCCAAACGGACATTCTAATAATTGACACATTTGTATGGAAAACGTGGAAAAAACAACAGGTACTTAGTTAAATCGTGGCCACTGATATTTCAGTAGCACTGATTCTCAGTGGGAGCAAGATGCCCCTTAAATTGGTGGTCAGTGGAGGTAGGACACTGCTCACAATAGTGTCAGTGGGAGTAGAATGGCCTTTACATTGGTGGGCAAAGTAGGCCACCTTTGCCATTATTGGTGAATAGGTGTGGGATTCTGTTAGTTGACGTAGGATACCCTTTACACTAGTGCCAGTGGGAGTACAGTAGATGCCTCTTGCATTGGTGGTCATTTGGAATAGTATGCCTTATAATGGTGGTTGGTGGAAGCAGGACGACCCTTACATTGGTGTCAGTAGCAATGGAAGGCCCCTTACACTAGTTTGAGTGGGAATAGAATGCACTTTAAATTGGTGTCAGTGGGAAAAATGTTCCAGTATTGTAATTTATCGGTTACTCGCCTAAAGGGTAAGAGTGGAAGCTGTAGCTCTGCTAAAGACATTGGGGATGAAACTAAATAGACACTGTTGGATGTGCAATTATTCTAGCACCTATTAGACAGACATTTTTCCAATTCCTCCCTATGTCTATGAGCTGTTATTTTAGAAAAAGCAAATATAGATAAGGCAGATATACAGTATATGCCATTATCATCATCTGTCAAGTTTCTTATTTATCAAGGTCATGGTTAAGCTTGCAGTAGTTAATTACATTTAACTTGAATTGTTGTGTGGTATTAAAATGTTTCAAAGCTTATTCAAATGAACTAAAGAAGCAGCTTGGATAATTTTGAAACATCTTAACATTACAGTGGAATGTGACTACTATTAGCTATGGATAAATACAATGTACAATTTAAAAACGAGGAGCTATTATAATGATTCAATTAAACCAGTTATTATTTTTTCTTCCTTTCTTTGCAAGTGAAGAAAGCTAATATGCAAGTCAGTACCTATGGGTCTTGGCTTTCCTCCTCATATTATAATTTGTTTAAAGAGACAAAACAGGCAAAAGGAAAAGAGGAAAGATTTTTTTTCAAGCTCAGACCTTTAGCTATGGCATTGCCCCATTCTTGGCAGGGAAGTCTGATGAATAGAGGATAGGCACTCCTAAGCTGGGCACACACGGGCCGAATGTCGGGGGGCATTTGCCAGTTTAAAACAAAATCCGACATTCAGCCTGTGTGCATGTCGGTCTGTCAGACAGAAGCCAGCCATTTGGCTGGCTTCTGTCAGACATAAATGCTGGAGAAGCAGCAGCCGACAACTCCCGCTCAGCACTCTTGGCCAATGGCGGAGAGCCCTGATTGAAGTGTTCTGGCAGGTGCCGTCCCCCTGTCAGAACACAACAGCTCAGTGGGGGAGATCGCTGTACTTACTTCGCATAGTGAGCACAGCGACTCAGACTGGAGCTGACAGTTTTTTTTTCATCCAAAACCTCATAGTATGTACCAGGCTTTACACTTCCCACCCATAAGCCCTGATAGGGTGGACAAGTAGTACAAGGAGTGGCAAAAATGCCACAGATGCGAGGGCCGAATACAGGATCAGCAGACCGATTTGCAGGCAGGGGTGTGCAATTCGACCAATACTAAACCCAAATGAACTGTGCGCTAATATGGAAATTCAAAACATAAAAAAACCTTAAAAAAATATGTCGTAATGTGCTCTTCCAGAAGAATTATAACTGTTTGCACCAATATTCAAAAACAAATATTATAAAGAATCTCTACATACTGTAAGGCTCTAAATCTCCAAAATAAATATCCTAAGCATAATGCCCCTACCAGAGTGCAAGTTCAGTGCAAATAATCCAAAAAAACAAAAACAAAAGTCCACCAAATTAACAGTGTAAGTAATATTAAAAAAGTCCTCAGAAATATATAGTGACAATACTATTGAATATTGAATTCCACGTGAATTGCAGCCGGGGACATTATTTTGCTGTTGCCATGACAAATATGCACCTCTTACTAAAATGAAAGACCCCTTCGCTTATAGAGGTCAGATGCGCTAATTCCAAAACACTGGGTAAAAGGTAACCAGTAATAGATACTCCGAAATGCAAACACTTTCCTGGGATGCTCACAAAACAGCAGCTAACAAACAGCACATTGTATCCTGCCATATAAAACGTAGTGATGTCAGATTCAGCACCCCAGCCCACATATTTAATCAGAAATGGCATCTTCAGGGGAACCAGGAATGTATAAATGGACATGCAGAGAAGTAAACAGAAGACATGCAAGAGCTCAGGTCCGTTTCAAGGTTGAGCAGGCTGGGTCAGTTGTTGGTGGGAAGATCAGGTGCTGAGTCAGTAGCAGGTGCAGGTGGGGTAGGTATCAGATCTAGAGCAAAAGGAGCAGATAAAAGCGTGTTCATGAAGCAAACTGGGGTTGGTACAGGCAGATAGCAAGAGCAGGACAAGACAAGCTGGGTTGAGATCAGAAAGACAATCAGAAAATATTGAACACAGGTTACAGGTACTGCTAAAGACAAGTCAGCACTAGTCATGCCTCCAGTCTACTCCTCTTGAAGCCAAGAATAGCAGAATATGTTTGAGCACATCTTCATGTACGAAATAGTGCAAAGCCAACCTGCTCTTATGCACAGCTGCTTGTACATTCTGGTGGGACCTTCCTGACAGATATTACACAAGAGGAGTCTGGTGGAGCTGTGCATGGTAGCCAATCAGCTTCTATATTCAGCTTGTTTAAAGCGGAGGTCCACCCCAAAGTGGACCTTCCGCTCATCGGAACCCTCCCCCCCTCCGGCGCCACAATTGGCACCTTTCAGGGGGGAGGGGGGTGCAGATAGCTGTACAGTACAGGTATCTGCACCCACTTCCGAGATAGCTCTCTGCGGAAAGGGGCGTAGATTACGCCCCTTTCCGCAAGTGCCCGCCCCTTTCCGCAAGTGCCCACCCCTTTCCGCAAGTGCCCGCCCCTTTCCGCAAGTGCCCCGCTGCCTGCTGGGAAACACACAGATCCCAGAGGCAGCGGGGACCGTCCTTATTGCGCAGCGCGGCTCGCGCATGCGCAGTAGGGAACCGGGAAATGAAGCCGAAAGGCTCCATTTCTTGATTCCCATACCCAAGATGGCGGCGGCAGCACCCGAGAGACGATCTAGAGATCGCTGGACAGGTAAGTGTCACTATTTTAAAAGTCAGCAGCTGCAGTATTTGTAGCTGCTGGCTTTTAAAAAAAAAAAAAGCGGAGTCCCGGCGGACTCCCTCTTTAATTAAAATGTTTGTAACCCTAAATAATAAAAAAAGCGAGCTCCTGTTCCAGTGCTTGTGGTGTCACTGTCTAACCTGCCCCTCTCTAAGCTGTAAAAAAAAGCTCTGTCCCCTCTGTGTACTGACCACGGTCATCATGGCTGCTGAGACCTGGATACTGTGGTCAGTTTACATGCCTCCAATATCTGCAGCTCTCCTCTGTCCTCCTCTATCCCCCTTACTCCTCCCCCCCATCTCCCTGCCTGTCAGCATTGTGTGCCTGTATCTCTGTCTCTGCACCTCCCCCCCCCCCCCCCCCGCTGCTTTTAGTAGGAAATAAAAAATTACAGATTGTCACTGCCAGACCCTCTATTATATCTAGACATAGCACATAGGGTAGGTGTTTTATTAAAAAAAAGCATGTAAATACCTTTTTTCAGCTGTATTTAGCCCGGTCATGTGGCTCCCGACTGGTCTCCTACTCTGATCCAGGGCTGCAGCAAGAAGGGAAGAGCAGACATGTGACAGCTGATGTCAGAGGGAGATCTCAGCCCCTCCCGCTGTAGCCCTAGATCAGAGTAGGAGACCGGCCTGGAGTCACATGACCGGCCTGAATATAGCCAGAAAAAGGTATTTACAAGCTTTGTGTTAATAAAACACTCACCCTGTGTGTTATGCCTAGATATAATAGAGGGGCTGACAGTGAATTATACTTTTAAGGTAACAACCACTTTAACCACTTGCCGACCAGCGCACGCCGATGTACGTCGACAGAATGGCACGGGCAGGCAAATGGGCGTACATGTACATCCCTTTAAATTTGCCGCCCTGCCATCGGGAGCGCGCCGCCGGAGGCGCGCTCCCGCACTGGTCGGGACCCCCGTGAGTCCGGTCGCGGGACCCGCGGACTCGATCGCCGCGGGCATACCCGCGATCGTCTCACGGAGCGGCCAAATGAAGAAATGCCGTTGTAAACAGCATTTCTCCATTCTGCCTAGCAACTAGTGATTGGAGCAGAGATCAGTGTTCACTAAATGAAAGCCCAACCCCCCCACAGTTAGTAACACACCCCTAGGAACACTTAACCCCTACACTGCCACCCACTGGTTAACCCCTTCACTGCCAGTGTCATTTACACAGGAATCACTGCATTTATATAGCAGTGATTACTGTATAAATGACAATGGTCCCAAAAATGTGTCAAAAATGTCCGATGGGTCCCCCACAATGTCACAGTCACAATAAAAATCACTGATCGCCGCCATTACTAGTAAAAAAAAAATAATAAAAAATTATTAATAAAAATGCTATAAAACTATCCCCATTTTGTAAACGCTATAACTTTTGCGCAAACCAATCAATAATCGCTTATTGCGATTTTTTTTACCAGAAATATGTAGAAGAATATGTATCGGCCTAAACTGAGGGAAAATTTTTTTTTTTATATATATATTTTTGGGGGATATTTATTATAACAAAAAGTAAAAAATAATGCGTTTTTTTCAAAATTGTTGCCCTATTTTTGTTTATAGCGCAAAAAATAAAAACCGCAGGGGTGATCAAATACCACCAAAAGAAAGCTCTATTTGTGGGAAAAAAAGGACGTCAATTTTGTTTGGGAGCCACGTCGCACGACCGCGCAATTGTCAGTTAAAGCGACACAGTGCCGAATCGCAAAAAGTGGTCTGGTCTTTGACCAGCAAATTGGTCCGGTCTGAAAGTGGTTAAGCTTTGGCAATAAAACATGGAAGCTGACTGGTTTCATTTCAGAGCTGCACAAGATTTTGCACTCTCCAGTTTTAGTAAACAACCCCCAAAGGTCCTAAAATGTTCAATATTTCCAGATGTATCTAATTGTAGGCGAGTTAGAATTTTTTCACATATAAAGTTGCAGTTATTTTTAGTGTTTTTAGTGTTGTTCTAGCTGAATACATTGTTTAGCAGACTTCTAAACAAGCTAATTCAAGAAATTCCACTACAAGCATAAATGTATAGACAGTGGGCTAGAAGTGACAATTTTAATGTATGCAATTCAAATGCTTTACACAAATCAGTGTGTATAGTGTAGATAATGCTATTAAAACGTGTGCACATTCATCATTTCCACTGTATGACATATTTGCCTGTAATCACATTGAATGAATTAAATGCTCCACTCGGCCATATATCTGCTTATAATCCTCCTTTCTTGAATTTTAAGCCTCTGAGCTCTTATCTCTTGTGCTTACAGAAGAGAGTTTTAGAACCTAAATCTTGCGTGACGTTCCCCTCCAATCCATATGCATACAGTTTATATCTCTGTAATGTGACTTCAATTCACAGTAAAGCTGCTACTGACAGTGTTTTCCCATCTCATTTTAATATGCTCTTGTTTTAGATTTTGGCAATAAAATATAGTTTTAAAGGACCTCAGTCAGAAATACAGTCTCATGTATGAAATTAATAGTTGCTTGGATCTAGACATATTATAGGGTCCTTTGTATATCTAATGCCGCATACACACGAACGGACTCTCCGGCAGACTGGGTCCAACGGTCTTCCCGATGGACTTTCGGCAGAGTTCCGACAGACTTTCCGAATGAACGGACTTGGCCACACACAATCACACCAAGGTTTGACGGATTCGAACGTGATGACTTACGTCCGAACAAGAATAAGGAAGTTCATAGTCAGTAGCCAATAGCTGCACTAGCGTTGGTTTTTGTCCGTCGGACTAGCATACAGATGAGCGGATTTCTCCATAGGAACTGGGTCCGGTGGAGTTCCGGCAGAAAAATTTGAAACATGTTCTATTTCTAAAATCCGTCAGATTTTTGGATAGCAAAGGTCCGATGGAGCCCACACACGATCAAATTGTCCGACGGATTCGTTCCGTCGGACCTTTGCTGTCAAAAAGTCCGGTCGTGTGTACGCGCCATTAGTGTTTTTTCAGTTTTCAACCAGAAAGTCCAATAGTTTCTGTCCAATTATAAAAGAATCGCAGTTGCTGTCTGGTTATTGTATAGTCAGGAGCCATTATTGTGAATACCATACTGGGCTAACACCTATATATATCTTTTCATTGCTAACCCTTTCCCACCCTATACTCCCTCTGGCTTCTAATGGATGTGCAATGTGACTGGGGAGCAACCCTGTCTTCTGTTACTGTATGTATGTGCACAGCAAAAACCTTGATTTTGCATTCTAACTTTCCTATGGCTCCTTAATTTTCACCCGGTGATCCTGTCATTAACATACTTCCTGTCCTAGGGTGACAATGCTCACTCACCATACTCTATGAATGGAGGACTGTTGCCACCCGAAAACAGGAAATGTACCATTACTACAGAACACTTCTCTCTACTCATCTCTAAATCATGGGGGTGCACGTGTTGTAGTCCACAGAGAGTATACAGCTACAGCGCCTTGAAAATATATTTATACCACTTGAAATTTTCCAGATTTTGTCTTGTTACAACCAAGAGTTTAAATGTATTTTTTGGGGATTTAATGTGCTAGACCAACATAAAGTGGCACATAATTGTAAAGTAGAAGGAAAATGATAAATGGTTTTCAATTTTTTTTTTATAAATAAATATCTGCAAAGTGTGGCATGCATTTGTATTCAGCCCCCTTTACTCTGATACCTCTAACTAAAATCTAGAGTTCACCTGTGTGCAATTTAATCTCAGTATAAATACAGCTGTTCTGTGAAACCCTCAGAGGATTGTTGGAGAACCTTAGGGAACAAACCGCATCATAAAGGTCAAGGAACCCATCATACAGGTCAGGAATAAAGTTGTGGATTAAAAAAAACCCAAGCTTTGAACGTCTCACAGAGCACTGTTCAATCCATCATCTGAAAATGGAAAGAGTATGATGACACAACTGCAAACCTACCAAGACATGGCCGTCCACCTAAACTGACAGGTCAGGCAAGGAAAGCATTAATTGGAGTAGCAACCAAGAGGCCTATTGTAACTCTAGAGGAGCTGCAGAGATCCACAGTTCAGGCGGGAGAATCTGTCCACAGGACAACTATAATTCCCTGTACACATGGTCGGAAATTCAAACGGAAACGGTCCGATCAGATTATGTTGTCGGAAAATCCGATCGGGTGTGGGCTCTATTGGACTTTTTCCGTCAGAAAATCAGATGGAAAAAGTTTGAGAGCTGTATCTAAAATTTTTCAACAAAAAAAATCCGATCTGACTTTTTACGATTGTTTGTAGAGAATTCAGACGGACAAACTGCCACGCATGCTCAGAATAAATTACGAGATGAAAGCTATTGGCTACTGGCCTCTAGGTAGTTCCGTCGTACGCAACAAACGTCACCAGATTCAGAACGATTGGATTTTCTGACAACTTTGTCCGACCGTGTGTATGCAACACAAGTTTCGGCCAAAATCCGTCGGAAAAAATCAGACAGATTTTGTGGTTGGAATGTCCGACCCTGTGTACAGGGAATTACACTCCACAAATTTGGCCTTTGTGCTTTATGGAAGAGTGGCAAGAAGAAAGCCATTGTTGAAAGAAAGCCATAAGAAATCCTGTTTGCAGTTTGCAAGAAGCCATGTGGGGGACACAGCAAACATGTGGAAGAAGGTGCTCTGATCAGATGAGACTAAAATTGAACTTGGAGGCCTAAATGCAAAATTCTATGTGTGGCGGAAAACTAACACTGCACATCACCCTGAACACACCATTTAGTTCAGCAGGGACAGGGAAGCTGGTCAGAGTTGATGGGAAGATGGGCAGAGCCAAATACAGGGCAATCTTAGAAGAAAACCTGTTAGGGTCTGCAAAAGAGGAGGTTCACCTTCCAGCAGGACAACAACTCTAAACATACAGCCAGAGCTACAATGTGATCAAAGCATATTAATGTGTTAGAATGGCCCAGTCAAAGTCCAGACCTAAATCCAATTGATACTCTGTGGCAAGACTTAAAATTTGCAGTTCACAGACTCTCTCCATCCAATCTGACAGAGCTTGAGCTATTTTGCAAAGAAGAATTGGCAAAAATGTCACTCTCTAGATGTGCAAAGCTGGTAGAGACATCCCCAAGAAGACTTGTAGCTGTAATTGCAGTGAAAGGTGGTTCTACAAAGTATTGAGTATTGCCTGAATACAAATGCACACCACTTTTTTCACATATTTATTCGTGAAAATATTTGAAAATAATTTATAATTTTCCTTCCAGTTCACAATTATGTGCCACTTTGTGTTGGTCTAAAACAGATTACAGCACACACATACAAAAATGACATTTATCCTGCAAGGCTATTTAAAAAAGCCTGAACATATTCAAAAATACGGGGGTTTGGTCACACTTTATGGTCATATAGTGCTAAGCCCATTTACTGCGACAAAGTACCCCAAATTAGTGGGTCCTACCCTAGTAAAAGAACCTGCGTCTCAACCATGGGAGATAAACTCCTCTATATGTGAGAACTATATGACCATATAGTGTGACCAATCCCCCATATGTTTGAATATGTTCAGGCGTTTTTAACTAGCCTTGCAGGATAAATTTCATTTTTTGTATGAGTGCTTTGTAATCTGTTTTGTACTATTTTTGGTCTTATAGCAGTATCATCTTCAATGTAAAGCATTTTAGGGTGTGCCCCCCCAAGTATGTTTTTGTATTTTGTGTTGGTCTATCACATACAATCCCAATAAAATACATTTATGATTTTGGTTCTAACATGACAAAATGTGGAAAATGTCAAGGGGTATGTATATTTTTTCAAGGCACTATATTAGATGCACACAAGCTTAAATTACCACCCCCCCCACCACCACCACCACCACTACCACCCCCACATTCCCCAAAAATAATAAAAACACAACCTCTCAAAAGAAAGGAAATTGTTTTCCTCAAGTAAATTCTGCCTGAGCAGCACAAAAAGGAAAATTGAGATTTCCCTGTAGTACCATTGTAGTACTATCGTTCTCCTACAGCCTTTTTGCAGTTACTTCCTGACTATATGGATTTCGGCAAAGACTGCATGGCATTTCTTTTGGCAAGTTTCCTGGACCATGCTAAAAACGTTTTTTTTTAAAGTTGTAAGATTCCAAGAACACTGGACTTAAAAAAAACTTTGATTCTACAGGCGTTTGACGCTTTTTTCACCTGCGTCTAGAAGCACTTCTATTGTGTTCTTTGTGTCTTTGCACATTATGAATACTACAGGCGTTTTCTATCAGGGACGTTCAGAGGCAGGAAAAAAAAACGTCTCTATCGCTTTTTCTGGAGAAGTTTAGGAGCTGTAAAAATGTCAGTCTCTCCTAAACCCCTCTTATCGCTTCTGAACCTCAAGTTTCAAAGTTTTTTTAGTAAAAAAAAAAAAAGTGTGTTGTCACTGTACATCATTTCCTGGCTTTTATAGAGGGGTGCGTAGTGCAAAAACCGCCTATAAACAAAATGCTCTTAAACTCTCATAGACTCACCGAAACGTTATACAATATGGTTTCAATTTGCGTCTTTTATGCCAAATTTTTAAGCTAAAAACGTTGATGTTTTTCCTGCTTCTAGTGTGCATGGAGCCTAATAGTTCATGTCTATTAACCTGTACCTACTAGAAACCTTTTGCTTGTATCTATTTTTACACAATCAGCTTAAACTTAGCCTGAAATAAAACAAATTTGTTGTTCAGGGAAATTACATGTATTATAGAATTGTATCTATACGTACTATAATGTATAGATATCAACAAGATGTATAATATATGCTATATGTCACCCCTATAATGCAATTTATTTTTTCTGCCCAAATCCATTTTAGGTATTCATGTAAAACAATAAAAAGAATGTGATCAGACGAGAAGATTTTTCATCTCCCATTACAATCAGCATGTCTGTGTGTCGGGGCAGATACGTGAAAACGTTGCATCTTATGACAGTCACGGACATGTACTAAGTGTCTACTGTATGGTTGAGACTTTCTACATATCATTCTTCATTCACTCTTTACTGCACTAACCAAGGATTTTATAGAGGGTACAGTAAAGGTGAATGAATTTATTTATTGTGGCTTAGTGGTTAATTAAAACTATGTTGGCTGTCCCAGCAGACAGTCACATGTCTGAACTTACAACAGCTAGTGGTTGATTTACTAAGTTAGGAAAATAGGCTGAGCATTTTGTAAAGGAATTTTTCCCTAGAGCTTAGTGAAAGAGTGTTGTAAAAAGCCCCCCTAATGTCTATACTCTGTTGTGCAATGTTATTGGAACCTAAGGCTGGATTGCTCCTTTAAATGTATTATTTTGTTTAGCAGTAAGTTTTAATTTTAATATATTATTGCTTAACAAGTAAGCTTGTGTTGAAATTGAAACTCGATATGAGGAACTTGCATATGTAACCAGACAATGTATCTGGGCTGCCAGATAATCATAGGGTTTTTTCATATATTCTAAGTGACATAATAGTTTGCTTAGCTACAGATATGTAAAGAATTCTAAATACATCAATCATTATAATTGGTTAATTGAATAGCTAAAGGAAACATGTCATTTGAACATGTACCCTTTATTGATGGAAAATAATTATTCATTCCCATCTCACCCTGTGTATTTAAGATCCTGTGTACAAGCCAAAAATAAACAAACAGAAAGTCACCTTTCTATACACCGTTCCCTGTGCAGATCTGGGTGTGGCTAATGGAGTGATGGCGGTGTTGGTGTGCGCAGCCAATTGCATTAAGGTGTGCGCACAAGGGCACAAACACACATGCGTGTATATCAGCAAAGCAGTGGGCGGTGTCAGTACAGTAGAGATTGGTGTCAGTAGTTTTTATTTTTATTACTTTTTACAATTTTTTTTTTACATTTTTTTTTTACCAGTTTTTTTAGGGGCCTCTTTGGGCGGCTTGCTGAAGTATCTTAGGGTCTAAACAGACCCCTGATCTGGCATTTTTGAGACAGACACAGGGATTGAGGACAGAATTTCCCCAGTCTCTTTCTCTGCAGCCTCAGATGAACTGGACAGTGAATGAATTGGAAGTGCTCTGTGCTGAGCGGCTTTATGTTCATTTATAAACGAAAGCATATAAACATAGCGTACTATGCTTCAGTTAAGAATGAACACAGGAGCATCAGGTACAGATAACTCACTGTGTTCTTCAGAAGGGGACAGTAAATTAGATATTTACCAGCCCCTTCCCCCACTCTTCATTCTGAAACTCCCCCCCCCCCCCCCAGAGGGAAGCTGGCAGCACTGCAGAGGGGAGACAGGGTGCTAGGAAGCAGGAAAAATTGGGGCTGCACAAGGTGATTAGGCACACCTGGCACACCCTGTGCGCACACTTATATATGCCGGCAATAAGGTAATCTAATTAGATGATAATAGGGTGATAGCCAGGACTCGTTATAGGTTACCGCTTGCTGACCAGCCGCTGCAGTTTTACTGAGGCAAAATGGCACGGCTGGGCGAAACTACGTCATGTAACGTCGCTTCGCCCTGTGGCTACTAGGGGCGCACACGCGTGGTGCTGCCTGCCCTCTGCCTGCCCATGGAGCCGATGCGAGTGCCCAGTGGTCGTGATCACCGTGGCACACCGAGAACCGGGATCACACAGTAAACACAGTTTTCGGTTCTCTGAGAGGAGAAGAGACAGATTGTCTGTTCATACAGAGTATGAACAGCGATCTGTCATCTCCCCTACACAGTCCCCTCCCCCTTCAGTTAGAACACACACTAGTGAAAACAATTAACCTCTTGATAGCCCCCTAGTGTTAACCCCTTCCCTGCCAGTGACATTTTTACAGTAATCAGTGCATTTTTGAAGCACTGATGGCTGTATAGATGCCAATGGTCCCAAAAATGTGTCAAAAGTGTCCGATGTGTCAGCCATAATGTTGCAGTCCCGATAAAAAAATCTCAGATCGCCATTACTATAAAAAATGAATGATAAAAATGCCATAACTATCTCCTATTTTGTAGACACTATAACTTTTGTGCAAACCAATCAATAAACGCTTATTGAAATTTTTTTCTATTTGTGGGAAAAAAGGGACATCAATTTTGTTTGGGTACAATGTCGCACGCCCACGCAGTTATCAGTTAAAGCGACACAGTGCCAAATCACAAAAAGTGCTCTGATCAGGAAGGGGGTAAAATCTTCCGGGCTGAAATGGTTAAAGGAGTATCCTAATACCGTGTACACACAAGCAGAATGTCTGACAGAAAAAGTCTGATGGAATCTTTTCATTGTATATTCTGATCGTGTGTATGCCTCATCTGACTTTTTTTTTTTTTGAAAATTCTGATGGACCTAGAAATAGAACATGTTCTAAATATTTCCGACTGAACAAATTCCTATCAGAAAAAACCACTCGTCTGTATGCTGTTCCAACGGACCAAAAATGACACATGCCCTGAAGCAAGTACGAGACAGAAGCTAAAAAAAAAAACATTTTTTTATTTGCACATGATTGGATGATGGTAGTTAGCATAGGTTCACTTTGTTCACTAAGCTCTGGCATAAGCATTCACAGGGAGTGTGTCAGGTGTGCCTGGGCACACTCTAATCCCTTTGTCTGATGCACCTACATAGGCTACTGGTGCCTCCATACACCTCAATGCAAACTGTGGTAATTCATTTATACAGGTATGTTTTCCCCTCTTTTGGTTCTGGCCGTACTGGATATGGACTTTGTATCATCATCATCTGTGACAGAGATCTATCTGCTTACTCCTCATGTGCCTAGACTGTACAAAACTTGCTGTTTCTCAGCACCAGGATTTCAGTGAGCTGTTTTCCATACAATTTCCTGTATGTAATTTTATGAGGACTTGAAATCCTTCCAGATCTGTGGCCTTATATTTTGCATAGGCATCTCTCCACACTTGGTCATTATAATACTCTATTACATAGACATTTTTACTTTAATGCATTCCTATCTTGCATCTTTCCTTTCCCTATCAGGGATCCTCAGGCAGAATTCAGGCGATGAGTGCCTGGTCCACCAAATATATCACTAATTAGATCATAAACCTTCTATCAAATATCTAGTAGAAACCTTCATTTATTTCTACCTACTCTGTCTTAGGTATGGGCACATATGGAAGCAAAACAAGTCTGCATCATATATCTCTGCACTTTTTGTATATTTTTATATGTCTTACTAATATACCGTATTTATTGGCTTATAACAGCCACAGGTGTATAACACGCACCTTAATTTTAAGAGGGAGATTTCAGGAAAAAAACTCTAAAATAAAGAATTTTGAAGCAAAATAAGGGTCAGCGCTCATCAATGTAGCCTTATCAGTGCCTATCTGCAGCCTCGCCATTGCCCATGATTGCAGCCTTGCCCATGATTGCAGCCTTGTCCTTCATTGATTCCTTGCCCATCATTGCAGCCTGATCAGTGGCCATTTGTAGCCTCACCATTGCCCATGATTGCAGCCTTGTCCATCATTGTGGCCTTGCCCATCATTGCAGCCTGATCAGTGCCCATCTGCAACCTCGCCATTGCCAATCATTGCAGCCTTGCCCATGATTGCAGCCTTGCCCATCATTGCGGCCTTGCCCATCATTGCAGCCTGATCAGTGGCCATTTGCAGCCTCACCATTGCCCATGATTGCAGCCTTGCCCATGATTGCAGCCTTGTCCATCATTGCAGCCTTGCCTATCATTGTAGCCTGATCAGTGCCCATCTGCAGCCTTGCCATTGCCATTTTAAGGGGGGAAAAGTATGTTTTATACGTCGATAAAGACAGTACTTTATATAATAAATGATCTACTTTCCCTCTTCAGGGATGCCATCTGGTCCCAGTATACATGATTGTGGTTTCCTTTTCAAGGTTCTGCAACATTATTTTTCTCTGGGTGTACCCACCATATGCTCAGCCTATGGCTCTCTGTGATCACTCATATGTTTATACTGTTCTCATGTGCTGATTGATTGCGATTCATGAAACTGTGGGCATTGTGAGTATCATATTAACAACTGCTTCACCCACTAGCATTTGGGCTGCCATCAAAAATCATGGCATTTACATGGCATTACAGAACTGAATACAGCTTATTTGGGTATGGAATTGGTGTTTTTCTTTTACAATTGGGTTGGTTTACGTACAGCAGCAGCACCTCCGTCTGATTCATTTCAGTTTGAAAAAAAATAAATTCTTGTCATTTTAACAGCAACACATGCGTTTTCATCAAACGTTAATAGGTCCACTGAAGCAGTCAGTGTTGATGCAAAACTGTTCTGCTACTTGCCAATTTCTTTCAAACTCTTATTACGACTTAAGATACCCCAGGTGACACAGCAGTGTACAATTGGCCAGCAGCGGGACATTTTGAATGAGGGTTGATTGGCTGAACTATACTAGAGAAAAGTTGCACAGGGAGGTGTTTTCTAGTAGAATTACGAGACCACAGAGGACACAGCAGTATAAAATTGGCCATCAGCAATTTTTACACTTCCAGTCTAGACTTTAATTTACTAGTGACAAAGAGCAAAAAGCTGGGACTTTACTCTAAAAGAAAGCCCTCCGCTTTGTTAAAGGAAGACTTGCAAAGGGCCCTGACAACATAAAAAAATACACCTCCAAGATAAAAAATGTTCTTGAGGCATCTTTATTCATCCTTTCTCTTTGGTATTGCTGCTTTACTTACTTTTCTGTTTTCTTCATTTTAATTCTCCTGGTTTTAATTCATTGTGCTGCCCATTCCCTTTGCATTCTTTACTTTGTTTGCTTGTTGTTTTCTGCATCTTATCTCTCCACATTGAGCCTGACGTTTACTCTGTTAGGTTCTTCATCTTATCGCTTAGCATTTACTTTGCCAAATATACAGTACATCACAGCCGCAGGACACGCAACACACAACAAGGACAAATCCATTACCTGCACTGTATTCATAGCTTAAAAGCTCTACTTTCAATTTATGTGTACCATGCAGTTATAATATTAAAATTAAAAAAATATCAGTAGAATTTTATTATGTAATAGAATATAAATATAATAAAATGATAATAATGGTGTTTTTGAGATTCTGTTTAACTCTTTCAATTAGTAATTATGATTATTAATTTTATTATTAATGGTAACACATCACTAAATATTACTGTATAAATTGAGATTTGAGTGGAGTTTCTTATCGGCATATAACATGCACCTTCATTTTAGGAGAGAAGTTTAAGGAAAAAAACTTACATTTTAAATAAATAACTCTGAAGCAAAATAAGGCTCAGTGCCCATCAATGCAGCCTCACCATTGCCCATCTGTAGCCTGATCAATGCCACCTGCAGCCTTGCAATTGCCCATCTGCAGCTTGATCAATGCCCATATGCAGCCTCACCTCAGATTACTGCTGCTTCGGAGGGAACAGGGAGGGGGGTGGGACAAGAGCCGTCAGATTACATAAAGCCAGAATCTCCTGTTTACTCAGCTGCCTCATTAATACAAAGTCCCGCCAGCTGGATTGGCTTCTATGATAGACAGAACACTGGTCCAATGCTGGCCCAGGAGACGGGACTTCCTATTTCAGAGGCTGCTGCGTAAACAGGAAATTTTTGCTGTATGTAATCTGATGGCGCTCATCCCATCCCCCTCCCTGTTCCCTCCTAGGCAGCCTAAATTGCAGTATCAGTGTATAACACGCACACACTATTTGTACCCAATTTTCAGGGTGAAAAAGTGTGTGTTATACGCCAATAAATACAGTATTTAAAATAGATTTTGCAGAAGGATGAGCAAGTTCACCTCTTGCTAAAATATAATTGAAGTAGCCTCATTGTAGGGAACATCATGTTAGCTGCCAGAGAGATCATAAGCATAAGCATACAGAGTCAGGCATGTAGATACAATAACATGTCCACCTCAAATACTGGGGCCTAGTGGCCACTTTATACCTGGGCCCTGCATGGTCTTTCAGCCTCCTTTCAGTTCCTATTATTCGTGATCCTGAATCTACTTGATGCTGTTACTGACCTACCTTTTGTCTGATCTGTTTCTGGATTTCCCTTGTCTGTCCATGTTTTCTGCCTACTTTTTTACTAAGCTAGACTATTGATTAAGATTTTTGAGCAAATGTGAGTGAAATTGGCACCAACCTGATAATACAAAAAGTGTGCAGCTGCCCCTTTAGGTGGATCCACTACCTCAAAGCAAAAAAAAAAATGTTAATACAAGTAAGGCGCTCCAAAACTAAAAAAACAGACTCATCAATCAATCCACTTATTGTGAAATAACAAAAGCAAAATAATAAAAATATTTCATATTTAAAATAAAAAGTCCATGTAAAACAGTCCTTCTGAGACTCCAACCACCGTGTCTTCTAATATAAAAGTGCTCAGATAGTTGCTTCAATTCGTGCTCCTCTACTCTGTGTACAAGATGGACCCTTACCAGCCATATATAATATGTGCGCCTTTGATAGCTTGGGGTATAACCCATTTTCTAGTAGCAGTACGAACCAGCTACTGATATCTCAGACTCCTTTTTTCTCTCAGCAGCAGCTACGCCCCATCTCCTCAATGCTGCAAAGACTCTTATCCCGAGATATTGGAAACAGAGGAGGATTCCCACGCTCCGTTGCTGGCTGCTCAAAGTTGATCACCTATACTACATGGAAGACATGACACTCTCTCTGAGAGGCAAGTCTGACCTTGCAAAAAAGATATGGGCCTGCTGGGTCGCCTTTAAGTATACACCTGCATATGCGGATATGGTATCCCAACCTGTGTAATGTGCTGTAACCATGTTTTGTTTTGATGAGATATGAGTATTCTGTTTTATTCTCTAATTATCAGTCTGGTGGCTGGGACCCCTCCCCTCCCCCCCCCCCCCCCCCCGCTTTCTTCTTTCTATCTGGACTTTTTCTTTCTCTTTTTCCGCTTATAGTTAAAACTGGAGGGAGTTATATGCACTTTTTTGAGCTACTCATGTTGGAGTCTAAGTATTTCTCTGGGTTGTTGCTGCTGACTGTTTGTACCACTCCTCTGTTGTTTTGTCTGTGATGAGCTGTATGTGCTCCTTCTCTTTAATAAAAACTAATTAAAAAAAAAAAAAAAAAAGAAGTCAGCAGCTACAAAATGTGTAGCTGCTGACTTTTAATAAACAGACACTCACCTGTCCCACAGTCCAGCAGTGTGGGAGCACAAATCCTCGCTCCTCTCCCCCTCCTCTCTGCAGTGCAGGCATTGTAACTGTAGGCGCCCGGCTGTGACTTCGCAGCCGGACACACGTACTGCACATGCGTGAACCGTGATGTGCGTTGTGAATGGCCGGGCAACCTTTTGGGCCCTGTGACATGTCCCAGAAGATTGCATGGAGGGAGGGTGGAGAGGTGAACTTCCTTCTGGTGCCAGAGGAGAAAGTGGGAGCTGGGTGCCTGTCAAAACTGGGTACCCACTCCCCCCAAAATGTGGCATGTCATTGGGTCACCAGTACTTAAAGCGGAAGTTCCATGAACTTTTTTTTTTTTTTTAAAGGCAAGGAGACTTTTTTGGAATAAGAACAGGTCTAAGAAAGCTGAAAGGAGCTACTAAACCCACAACAGCAAAATCAGTCTGTATATGCAGCATAGCATGCTTGTTATACTAACTGTGGAAGGGGTAAATCCTCTGAATTGTGTAAAAAGGCTGTTTTATCCGGTATGCATAGATCCTCCCCTCCTGTACTGTCTGTCTGGGGAAGGCCAGCTAACACAGGCAGAGTAGCCAACCTGCACATGCTCTGTTGTGTCTTTTATGCTGGAGAGAACATTTACTTGTTCTCAGAGATAGCCAGGTCACATGATATTGACATCACACATGTGAGCATGCATACAGGCTGTAGTGGAAATCTCCTCCTACCTGAACTCTCAGCACTGGAGAAACTGTGCAGTTTATCATGTAACCGTGGTATACAGATTATCCAAAAAGGTATATAGTGACAGTATTATAATGTAAAAAAAAAGGTTTATAAGCTGTGGGTACTGTGGAGGGCGGATGAACTATTTTCATATTACTGGGTTTAGTAACACTTTAACTAGCCCTCATGAAGCATTTGAAGACTATCACATCCTTAAACATCACTAAAAGTCAACTTATTGTCACCTTCATCATTGGCTTCAAAGTATTTTGCCAAAATGGTGAATATTGTTGAAATCATAAAATAGCAAATATAGTGCAGCACTTCACAATGATAAATTAATGTCCATGTGTTAAATAAATAAACAGAG